>NC_084795.1:238345619-239595619 GCF_963169125.1 Humulus lupulus | reverse complement strand
TAGGAAATTAATCAAGAAAGGGTTCAATCGAAGATCTGACTACTTGATTGTAATGGACTAGCATGTCTGACAAATGTTCTACTCCTCTATATTTTATAGGCTGGGGCTTAGGTTGCTGAGAATAACAATTATGAGCTGTTAGCCTGATTTTGGATGGATCATCCAAACCTATTTGGCGAGCCACTCTCTCAACCACATCATCATAGCTGTGTATCTTTGACCTAGAAAATAAAAAAGGTATGGTTTCTTATAACATCAAAATATGAATGATCACACAATGAGAAAATGGCTTTAAACAAGTCACTTACAGTTCTAAACAGAAATCATCCTCCTTTGGTCTCTCCAATGCTCGAAAGTGAACAATCTACAAAGCATCAAATTAATAAAAAAAAATTATACTAACTACACAGATTGTGCAATAGTGATAATGTAACAGTAACAACAAAATCTCATTTAAAAGGACATACAACACTGTGCTCCGTCTTTTACTTAATAGTTCAATGCAAGGATTTTATGTACAAGCGCAAAAACTAATTCAACTCAACAACAGTATCTAGAGACCCAAATGTAAAATCTTGCACAATACCAAGATAAAACATTGTCCAAACAATAATACAGGTCAACATAGACGAGGAGTGCAATTCCTTAGAAATAAATATTTGCTTACTAAAATAGTATAAAAGAAATGGAAAAAAAAAACATCCATTGTAAGCAAAACAAAATTAGCAGAAGTAATTCCTATAAAAAAAAATAAAAAAATAAAAAATTCTTATTTAGCTCGAGAGTACACTTAATTTTAAAATGTCACCTTGTTGTAAGCAAGGATGAAAATATCAACGTCCATACTGTCGATGAATATTTCGAAACTACATCATAGATATTTTGATATCGACAGAAATTTCAAGAAAATTCACAGATATTTGTTCAAAAATATGAACAAAAATCTTCATAAAACTTGTAGAAATACAGTAATAATAAACTATTAATAATAAATCAAACGTTATTCTAAATTATTAAATCAATATGATTAGAAAATAAATCTAATTTATGCATTTATTCTATTTATTTTAGAGAAAACAAAAAATGTATTTTGTTATATAATAGAGTAACATGCTACTTATACAAAATTAACCAAAAATAAAATAAAATGAAATTTAGAAACATAACTTAATATTTTTGATATAAATGATAATCACATTGTGATGTGTGATGAGGATTTGAGGTTAATAATTTGTACTAAAAATGTATAAACTATATTGTAACAATAGAATAGTAGAATAGAGCAGTTTTTTCATGAAGAATAAAAGAGCAGAAAATATAGGTACAAGTTGCTCTCTAAATACAAATCATCAACACATGACTCACTCACAAAAAAATATTGATTTAATATAAAAAAAAATATTTACTTAATATATATAATAAATAGAAAAGTTAGAATTCTTTTATGCATATATCTCTCTGCATTATCTAGTGATGTACTTTAAAAAAAAAAGGAAAAAGATGTAACCGCCGTATCCACATATATGGACAAATCACCGAAATTTTTGACAACTATAGCCGATAAGAGGAACAATTCCATCAGTTCATATCGCCAGCATAGTGAAGGACTTAATTTCACAGCTAAAAAAGTATAGGCAGTCTCATTTCCGATCTTTAGCCGATATTTCCACCGATATTATTGATTTTTACTTCCTTGGTTGTAAGCCTGTAAGGTATACGCATTCAAATTAGATAGTACCTGTCGATTGTGTACATATTCCAAAAATGAAGGCACATCTGGGTATTTGCTTTCTACTTCAGTTTCAGGTAGAGGAGATTTCTGAAAGCAAATAATGTCCCCGTCTTCTATCTGGAAATAAAATTGGACCAAAATGGTAAATTTCCACATCTAACTACTTAAGAGGCATAGATAGGACGAAGGTTAGCATGAGCACCTGACTCAACCGAAAAGAGGTCCTCTTATCAAGGTGTTCACACATGACACAAGGTTCAAACTTTATCTCCTGTAAATTTGATCACACATTTTACATTTTGATTAGAAATTAAACATTGTAGAATTCTAAAGAATAAACATGCCTACATCAACCAAATAATAGACAAATGACAAACAAACCTCATAAAGTTCAATTTCTACATCAGAAGCAAAGCCAGCCATTTGATTAAGTTTTCCTAAAATTTCCAATGGCTTACCAGAGCTCTTCACAAAAAGTCTCCCAACGTATCTGTAACATAAAAGAAATTGTTGTCACAAAGAATGAAACTAAATCAGAGAATATAACATAGGACAGGACAAGGCTCCAAGTACCGTAGCTCCTTTTTCTCAGGATCATAAAGCTTGAAAAAGAGTAGTATATCTTCCTTAGTTTTATCAGGCGGAGGAATAGGACGTAAATCCTGCAGCATCATGGAAATGTTTATCAGTAACTAGCTGTTCACTTATATAGCAATTGCCACAATGACTCATACAATAAAAGACTCAGACTAGTAATAAAACAAGTATTACCGGTCCGAGCTCAACTTCCAAAAACAATTTAAGCTCTGCATTATGTGTCTTATTTGAGACCTCTCTCAACTGTCCAACCTACAAAAAGGTATAAAGTTGCGATCAGCTTACAGGTCTATATTAGCAGACTTTTAATTAATGCATTACAAGCACTTGTAAGCATTTAACAAAAAATTCAAGGAGTTAAAGAATTACTGATTGTGTTTCCTCCTGAGGTGTCAAAGGTCTATTGGGGCGGTATGTGTGATTTTGCCGTTTCGCCCAAATCCAGAACCGTTGAAATTGCACAGGTATTCCAAACTCTTTTGCAACCTCTTCCTGTGAACCACAACAAATACCTGATCAAAACTAAATTATTTCAACCCACCAAAAAAGAGACGAAGAGGAAGTCAATATACAACTAGGGAATAAAAATCCACATTACTCGCAGTTTCTGTAAATTATCATGAAGTAGATCTGTAAAAGCTAAATACAACTTAACAAGAATGGCAGAAGAAAAAAAAAACTGGGACAATATGTAGAAAGAATAGCTTAAGTCTCTTGGGTAAAAAGGCATAACGAAGATAACAAAAAAATGAAGAAACTTATACAAGTATATTTTTAACTTAATGCCCAAAGAATTCAAATGAGAGGTTTGAACTTGATGCATCCAAATAATAATAAACCGTGTAATCTTAAAGTGAAGTACAACAAAAGTAAAATGGATAAATAAATAATTACATGTACATCCTACATACCACAGGACCGAAAAAATTGGGAAAGTTGTCGGTATAATTCATTTGAATATAGCAAAATAATAATTCAAGGAATACAATATATGAATAAAAACTATGATAAGACTTTTGAAACCAGGCCTATAGCTAACTAACTGTTAATGGTACCTTGAATTGGTTAAAGGGTGTCTGTTTCTGAATACGGAAACTACGAACTTTGTCATGATCTACAAGGTCAAAATATATATCTTTTCCAATCTGTTCAGAAAGGTCCTCATCTCGTGCTACCTAAAAGCGTCAATGAATTGCCTCAACCATTAATATCCCAGAATAACAACTAGTAATTCAAGACAAGAAGCCACACTACAAGGAAAAAGCAAATTCAATACCTTTATAATAGTAAAAAGGTGGGCTTGTGCTTTATATCTTTTCTTATCCTCCTTTTCTTCTTGTTCTTTCTTCAATCTTACCTGAAATTAACCACAAGTTAGTCTGACTACATAACATGCTTGGGTATAGAAGGTACCACTTAGTTGATACAAACAAAACAGACTACAAGTACATATACATGCACTTACCCTTAAATGTTCAGCTATGTCCTTCTCGTCAACATTACAAATTATTTTGTCCTTGTCACTTTCCCTTATATACACAAGCATGTATGCATTAGAGTATTTTGTAAACTTGAAGGGAGTATTATTAAAACCAGGGTTGGTCTGTGGCAACTGTGAAACAGAAACAAAAGGCAGCGAGATTAGTTCACCAATAATTTAAACATTGAAGGATATAAGAATAGATTTAATGATACTATAAAAATCTTAAGAAAATATATAATTTACCTCTTCCTCGCCACCATACTGCTCTTCTAGTGCCCTTTTCATATCTTCTTTTGTCACACGTTCATCATCAAATTTGTACCTGAACTCCCAAAAAAATATCCATTTCCATGGATTTGGTAAAGACCTTGCTCACAAGCAAACTGAGAGAGCAAATTCATACACACGTACAACTGCTTAACATTGCATACCACTGATCTGTGAGGGTTGGCCTAATAAAAGCGTAGTAGTGTCCACCATGCACCCCACCACTATGAACCAAGACACTGTCACAAAACATGAGGAGATTCTTATGATATAAAGTCCAAACACAAGATATACACAAAAATCTATGGGGCCTAGTGCAAAATGGCTCTCCTTAACAGTAAGTAAATGTCCATGTTTTTAATTTTAATTTTGTAATAAAATGACCTAACCACCATTTTAATATTACATATTACCAAATATGCCCTTTAGCAAATTATTATTTTATTCTAAGTATTTTAATATTATGGTGTAAGTATTTTAATATTATGCTATATGTATATTAGTTTTTATTTTTTATGAGTTGTTGAATGATATACAATACCACAAAAGTTGAAAAATAATATACCAACAAAATTGACAAAATTATTACTCACAATTGTATATACTATGATAACAAAATTATATACTATCATTAAGATGTATATACCATGATACAAAATTATATACTATTATTATGTATAATAAGATAGAAACTAAATATCATTAAAAAAAAATATATACTATATCACTAAAAGCATATCCACTTATTGGAAAATAATATAACAACAACCCATAAAAAATTTTAAAAATCAATATAACTTCAAAATAAAAACTAAATAAACAAAACTAATATATATTAAAGTCATACGCTATGATAGAAAAGGGCAATTTAGGTAATCAACAATGTAAAAGTCATTTCTCTACAATTATTAAAATGAGGACATTAGCTTCTTGATGACATTATTTGGGTTATTTGCTATAACTTCTCTAAATCTATCACAAAAAATGACAAAAGGCCCGTGAACTAACTGCAGACCAAAAAGGAAAAAAAAATAATACTCAGCCTGCATTTCACATATACCTATGAAGTGTATAAAGGTTGCGGACACTTCTATCAGCATCAGGTGATAGATATTTTCCATTTTCTCTGTCAAGATCAAGTTGAAGAGGAAACTCGTAGCGGTCATTGATCTGCAACGGAAAAAAAAAAAAGATATGGCTAATACAAAATGGAGGCATAAGCAAAAGAGATATCACTCAACTATTTTCACAATAGCAAAATCATTAATTATTCATCATTTAGCTTGAGTATGTTAAATAAGAAAAAAAATTCCAAACTCAAACCAAAGGAACAAAAGAAAGTCAATAATAAAAATAAAAAAGGATGTTTACAAAACTGCAATAGTTGGTAAAGAGCAAAAGACAATCCCCGATGTAAAAAAAAACATACATATAAAACAGCCACTAACATACATGAATCAATAAGTATGCCAATACTGAGCCTGGTAATAAAATAGAACAAGATATAAAACAGCCACTAACATACATGAATCAATAAGTATGCCAAAACTGAGCCTGATAATAAAAAAGAACAAGAATCCAAAACCAACCTTGACCATCGTGTCCCGCATAAAATCATATTCAAACCGCTTTAGTTGAAGTTGAAGGACAGGTGGGAAGTCAATAAATAAGACACCCTTCTTAGCATCCTGATATAAAATAAAAAATAAATAAATGAATAAGTTCAGAATCTTCTTTAAGAGTATGCCTAGCTTTACAAGGTTGAAAGCTATTTAATTTGAGGTTTAACATCTTAATTCTTTCTGTCAAGTAGAATATGGAAACTAACCTGCAAACCATGTTCTTCAGCATGATATTTATTATCACCCTCAAGACGTTCAACTTCCACATACTTGTCAAAAGAGGCATAAACATCCCGACACCCTTTCACATCAAGCTGAAGGTCTGCCAAGTAATAAGTCAAAAATTTGTATCATGCTTTGATATCAGTAAGAAGTTTAAAACTCTTATAACTGAAACTTTAGCCAGAAAAGAATTACCATAAAATGATTCCTTTCTTGTAGATTTGTAGTCTACATTTATGCACTCTATGTAATTCATGTGATGACCCTCAAATAATTGTTGTATCGTCCCCTCCACAACAGTTCCCTGAACCAGCAACAGAATAAATACAATGAAAACAATCAAGAAATACACTGGTGTCCATAACAGCAAACCTCATCTACCTTCATTTTGTCTTCAAGCTTTTCACAAAGTACCCTGTTGAGTTCTTGCACATCATGTTGCATAAAAGAATCATATGTATCCCATCCGAAAGACTTGGTTAATTCTTTTGTGGCAACACTGCTGTCATTATATTGAAGCTTATAGAATAAACTCTGTAGCGCAAGTGGGATGCTTCCCGATGGCATATCATTCTCAGTAGTTGGCATGTGGTACACAGCCTAATGAATATAACCCAACTTAGAATAATTCTTTTGACAAAAAAAACACAGTAGAAACAATCCAAAGTTACTCTAAGATGAAAATGAAAACACCTGCTGACCTTTCTGAAATAAGGAATATGGTACAATGTCTGGAGCAGAGAATTCATGTAACAAGTTGCTCCCTGATTCTTGAGTCCAACATAACCAGTTTCCTTTTTAGAATCATAAGACCAGTAATCAAGAACCTTGCGGACAGCTACCTCGGCTTCAACTAAACAAGTGTCATTCATTAGATACCCTCTACTAGGGTCATAAAGATCACTTAGAGGCATGAATGATGTGAAACCCCAGTCACTTTCCCTTGCGTTAAACTGGTGCTGTGTGTCTACAAGATCCAGTAATAGGTAAAAACTATAAGTCATAACTTATTCGCTAAAATGTATAAAAGGACAATAGGCCAAACAATCAATTCCTCTATCACATCATGATTTTCGTAATATACAAATATACATATAACCCAATCAAGTGAGGATTATTGTAAAGAAGGAATAACAGCCAGCATTCGTATTAGTACCAGGAGAAGTAAATTATTTCAGGTTGGAAGACCAGCATGTTGATCCTTAGGGTAATGGATAGCATCTACTCTATGATTTTGCAATCTAATTATAATGTGAATTTACACTTTTAAGTACAAAAGAATTTGAGGAGAAGATACATTTTCTCGTTGACAGAATGATGAGGATCCCAAACATCATATAACACTAAAAGAACAAATGATCTTGACAATGCAAGGAACAACCAATAAATCAATTTTCTTTAGGATAAAGAACTGAACAAGCATACTTAAAAGTTGAGGAGGGAGTGAGAGAAAAGGGAAAGATGGCAGCTACCACTCTAAGTTTTTTAACATAATAATAGTAATAATAATAAGAAGGAGAATGAGAAACAAGAGTACGGAAGTACAACATTGAATAAAAACAACAAGAAAGTATGGCAATACAAGACATACAAGCAAATTATCCACTTAAAAATTCATAAATGACTAACAAACAATAAAACACATCTCTTTAAGAGCAATGAAGAGAATACCCTTTCTAATTGAGTACTTGTTATGCATCTGGTTAACGACAGCCAAGCTGAACTGAGCGTATCTACTCCATCCATATGGCAATGTTGAAGAATCGGCCACATCCAAATACATTGACAGATAGTCTACATTATTCCCCTTGGGAAAAATTAGTATTCGCCTGAGTAAACCAACCAACCAAACAGTAAGGTCAATATCCGATCACCACAAGAAAAAAAAACATGATGCTCAAGCATATAACCATAAATTACCATTTATAACCCCCCACGACGAAAACGTCAGAATAGTGCTTTTTTACATTCAGCCTTGTAAAGTTCTCAATTGTCCAAGTAAATTTAATTGATGGAGGATCCTCTACTGGTTGATTCTCAACAGTTTGATTCTCGACCGTATTAGCGGGCTCCACTTGAGCTGCTGATACCATCAAATTAATAACAATAAGCTTCGGAAAAATCAACAAACTCAAAACCCTAACACCCAACGATCGATAACACTCAATCCCAGATCAATTTGCAACATTACAAACTTCACAACAAGCTTTGTTCACAAATTCATCGAATTTAAATGCCAAAAATAGAAAGAAAGAAATTAACTAAAACCTTCCATTGGCTGGGGTCCCTCGACCAAATCCGAATGCGGCACGAGCATCTCCTCGTCTTCTTGCTGCTGAAAGAAATACGCAAATCAGAAACTCCGATCGACTAAAACATAACCCTATCCTACCAAATCAAAACCCTAGAAATCAGAAGAACAGTCTAAAGAAGCCTGAATTTTCCGAAATTTTAAGCCAATTTGAAAACTCCGCGAACCAAAACCCTCAAGCGATCATGAATCACCAAACGAACGGACAAAATAAGCTCAAAACTCAAAGAAAGAAACAAAAGAAAATAAAAAGAAACGAGCGCTGAAACAAAATCAAGACTGGGAAAGAAGTGAGCCTTCCGTATGCACGTACATCCAACGGCGGAGGAGTCATCATAGTCATTGATGAAGAAAGCTAGGGTTCGACACGATCGACGAATCGATGAATATGGAGATAGAAAGGAAAATCAGTGAGAAAAATCGCGAGAAAATAAAGCCAAACAGGGGACTTGGGAAAGAAAATTAAAAAAGGAGGTAAAATACTCCCGAAGGAACTTGGCTCCGAAAAAAAGCTCTGTGGGAGTTTTTACTTCTCTCAGGTTCGGGGACAGAGAGAGACGGGGAAAAGGGGTAATTTCGGGATTTCATTAATGATAGGGGCAATATCGGTATGACAGTGGCTGGCGTGTGGTGAATTTCTCTCCTATGCGATATCGTGGGTAAGAAAGAGCCAATAAAACAATTCCACGTTGGGGAAAGAGAGTAGACTTGAATATACAATTCTTACGTGGCAGGTTTGGGAGGTCACGTGCGCTTGCTCAGGCCAAGATCAACATCTCTCTATGCAGTTCTCTTCTTTCCTAGGTACTACATTTTTATTTATATTTGTAAATATAATTTTTTTAGCAATTTATATTTGTAAATTAATTAAAATAGTGTACGACTTTATGTATTTTACTTTTCGTTATTGTATTTTTATTTGTTCAAGATAATTAAATCAACGTCTTTTGGGTGTACGACCTTTAGGTATTTTTCTTTTTTTTTTCAGCAATATCTATTATTATCTAGTCGGTGCTACTAGAGTGAGCTAATAACACCATGGGCCAGGAGTTGGGTTTTTACGTTGAATTGGGCTTTTTGTTCGGAGTACCCTTCGCGGCCCATGTAGCCCAGTTATAAATGCCAAATTAACAAAGTTTTCTTTAGAAGAAGAGAAATAAGCTAATAGCAATATTCTGCATGGAAACTGTTATCTTACGATTGTAACAAATTACACATTATTTAAAAATTATAATAATGATAATGATGAAAAATTAATTAAAAACTAATGGAATTCAAATTATGTATCCGAACTTAGGTTTTGAACGTAAAACATTTTTTTACTTGTATAAATATCTAAAGAGTGCTAAAGTAGTTATACACTAATGTAATTCCTTGCAAATAGTAATTAAATAATTATCTCAATTTACCTAGAATAACAAAACCCTAGCCAGGTAAAAAGTGAAATGAGATGAAAGAAGTAGTTTTCAAAATGGAACAAAATATTTATGTGCCTCCTAAAGTAGTTACAAAAGATTAGTCATAGTCTTAGAAATCAAAATTAGTAATTATATAAACTCCTTATCCTTAATTAACTTTCCCAAACAAAGGAACTTGGTCACCATACTACTAGTACTACCTTTATTGAAGCAGCCTGAGTTTTGTATTATGATGGCTTTTACAACATATCATTATTGCCCTTAAGTTTAACAAACTCACGGATACCCTAACTTCAAATTTAGCTATTAATACAATTTTATTATAATTACAAACTTCAAACTCACGGGACTTGCTTTTGTAATTACAATAGTGCATTAAATGATCTAATTTATTTCCTCTATTCATTTGCCTACTGTTCTTCTTTTACATTTGAGTACCAAAATATTGCTTTTATGGTTACAGTTAGCATCAACATTGATATCAAAATATATAGAAATGTGAAAGGATCCCATCTATAAATACAATATTGTAAATAATAATTTAAAAAATATACCATTGAATGAATGTTTGCCTTTGAAATTAAATTACAACACTTTATTATTACTTGTTCCAATATAACACCCATGTTTGGCATCATCCAAATTGGATCATTTGGAGTGGATCTTTGTAGACTATGTTTTGCAAGAATTATTGAGCTTTGTACTAAACAATTTTCATCGAGCAATCATAATTTTTTATTATATCAATCATAACTTTAATACACTTTCACTTATTTTTTTTAGATATATTGAGCAATATTAAAATAGTTGTTGGAACTTATCAATATAAGTGTGAATTGTTAAAAAAAATAAAAAAATGTGTTTTATTGTCTCCCTAGAGGAAAGGGTATCACATTGCTTTAGAATACTTATTTGTAAGGGTATATAGATAGTGGACTTGAGTATTGGGGTTGTGCCCCAAAGGGTACCTACTTTTGTGGAAGAGGGAGGAATCACACAAAGGCTTACCTGAACACCACACGCGCACCGCCATCCAACTGACCTGAGCTGGTTGGTGTGGTGTGCACCTTATTATTTTTTGAAAAATTTTATTTATTAAGTATTATTTTATTTAAGAAAAACGTGATTAATTTTTGGTAAATCTAAAGACTTTTTCTCTTCAGCTTTTTCAATGATCCAACCTCCTCTCCCACGTTTTTCAGAAAAAAAGCTCTCAATATTTTTTCGATCAGAAAATTGCGCTAAGTTATATCGATTCCGAGCAGTAGCATTCTTAAGGGTGTGGTAAACGACGGTTCTCTATGGTGCAGTGGAGGTCCGATACAGTATTGACTAGGTTGTTTTATCCTGGGGACAACATGGCTGATAGTCTGCTTGCACATTTCTGGGCAGTGCCGCGAACGTCTTAAAGAGAGCGACTTAGTCCGCGACTCAACCTAAATTATTGATCGGTAATTTCGTTCCTATTTTTTATTTTTGCAGCAACTATCTCAACAATAGCACAGACCAAAAAAATCAACAAAGTGAACTCAACCATCAACTTCAATGAGCCTCCAATATTGTTAACAAATAAATATCTTCTCTTCCTTTTACAACTATTTCAACCCATAGGCTTCAATACCTTTCTAGCTTTGCCTTTAATTAGATCCTTCTTAATTATTTTGTACATTGTCTCATCCTGACCATTACTTTGAGGATGTTCAACCATAGAAAAACATTTTATAATCCTTTTCTCCTAACAATACCTTCAGAACTACTCGCTTTAAATTGTAGATCATTATCTAAAACAATTTATAGATGAATACCATACTTGCATACAATCAATTTGTTAACATACTGATCAGTTATTTTTTGAGCAGTCATGGTACTCAATGGCTTGAATTTAGCCCACTTGGAAGTGAAATAATCGACCACCACTATAATATATTCCCTCATGCTCGACCAATAAATAGGCAATTGTCCTTTAAGATCGATCCCCCACACCAACGACCAAGGGCTTGCCATTGTATTCAACTCTACTTCCGATAGCTTTCGATCACACTTGCTAGAGTATTCTATTGTGTCTGACTGCGTTTTCAGCCCATAATATCTTTGTCAAATTATCTTTAGAGCCAAAACTTGTCTTCCCGGGTTATTATTATTACACTCAACTTCATGCACTCTTTCGAGCTTGCTATATCTCCACACATGAGTTTAGAGGATAATTAGTTCTTATGACTGAACAATACATTTAAATATTAGTATTTATTATTGTTATTGTTAATATAATTTTTATTTTTATTAAAAATCAAATTAAGAAAACCTTATAATATGGTCGCAATACGCCATATATTTTTCATTTACACTTAGTTGCAATTGGTTTTGTAGTATAATAATTGTGATGATTTTCAGACATATTGTGACCACAGTTTGTGCTTTTTTTTCATTTCTAATTTATAGAATAAACTAGAAAACATAGATGTGTTTTGTGTAGTTTTTTATAATGATTAAAAAATATATATATTTTTTGGAAAATTGTGTGTAAGGGATTCATTTCACTATTCTCGTACAACATGATTTTTATATGGATACATAAGATGTTTTGATCGTAATTTTTTTTCATGATAATGTTCATTATATAGCAAGCCTCCTGCAGGTTTTCAAGAAATTTGAATTATTAAAGTGCTAAAAATAAAATTCAAACTACTTGTAGTACGTGTGCTTTTATTTAATATAAGTATTATTTTATACGATTTGCGTTGTTTTTTTGTTTATTATATAAATTTTCAATATTTTTATATTTTTAGGGTAGAAAATTTATAAATCATGACCTTTTACACAATCATTCATTTATTTTAAATAAATATTTTGTTGACTCAGATTTTGGCCAACTGACACGGAGTCAGAATATGCTTGATGTGAATTAATGCGTTGAGAAGAACGTAATGACAAAAAATAATAAGACACGATATTTTATAGTGGTTCGGCCCCAGGATCTGGTAATAACCTACGTCCACTTAAGCTGTTATTGATGTGAGAATCATAGGAGTGATCAAAGAACTAGGATTCAATGAGTTTCATCAACCTCTGAAGAACAATACAATGTTTCAGATAGAATTATACTAGTATCGCGTAATTCGAAAGCCCAAAAGTCCATTTCTTGAGCTATCTTTCTCTATTTATAGGCTCAAGGGGGATTACATGATTTAGTTGCCGATTTTCTCTCCTGAATAACCGGATATTCAGGAGATTTTGTGAGTTAAATTCGGGATCTACAAAGATCTTTACAGTAATATTACATTGCATGCGGAACTATCGACCAGACTGGTCGCAAGTATGACTGGGCTACTTACTGCTTCTAAAACATCTTCTGGTCGATACACTAGCAGAGTTCCTCCAGGTGTCAGCCACGTGTCCAAGGATCACTCGCCACGTCATCAATGTCACTTTTTTGGATAACATATTTTTATTAATTTAAGTAATAATGTTATTAATCAAATTAATATCACGCGTATACATGTTGATATTTTTAATTGTTATGATATTTTGGTTTTAAATTTGAAATATCAAAACAATAAATCTTAAAGATAAATATCATTTTAGATATAATTCATTTATTATTATAATTATTAAAAAATTAGTTATTCCTAAATATTTTATTTAAATATAAATAAAAATATTTTTATTTTAAATTTGAAATATCAAAACAATAAAAAGATAAATACAAATGAGAAATCTTGAAATAAATGTCAATTATATATGATTATTTATTATTATAATTTTTAAAAAATTAGTTATTTATAAATAAAATAAGATGTTTTAAATTTTGAATTTGAAATATGAAACAATAAAAAGATTATCATGAATTGAAAAATCTTCAAGATAAATGTGAATTTATATATAGTTGATGTATTATAATAATTATTAAAAAATTAGTTATCAATAAATATTAAAAAAAATTACTGAAGAAGCATTGCGGTTATTGATTATTTTAGATAATTTATTTTTTTATTGTTTAATAATCATAAATTAAATCAAATAGAATAAAAATATAGAAAAATTAAAAATAGATTAGAGATTTTGACTTGAATTCTCATTTTATTTTAAAAAAATCGCACATTATTATCAAGGTAATGACATTATCCCAGATTTTGATTTATTGATTATTTGAGCTTAGGAACAAATGGAATTTGAGTAGCTTAATTCTATAAAGTCAAGTTTTAAGGGTTTTTTGCTTCCTATTATTAAGTTCATTTATGCATAGATACCATTTACTTCATTTAGATTTGATCAATTTGATTTATGGACATAATTATTGTTTACATTGTAAGGTAACTTTTTAAATGTACGAATATGTTATTGATCAATAACATTGTTCATACTTGTTAGTTTTAGAAGTTAGCAGGTGTGATAAATTATTATATATTATTGCTACTAAAAGATATTACAATACATATACATATATTAAATTTTTTATGTAGCAACATTTTTTGATGGGAAGGTAAATTTAGATTTTTTTCCATTCTATTTATTCGTATGTTTTTGTATCATAATTATAAGATTCAATTCAAATTGTATCAAAACTTCCCACATAATAATAATAATCTATTTAATAATATCCATCGAGAATAATAATTAATTAATTTAAAAAATTATTATTTAAATTTATATTTATATACAAAAATATATTTTTTTATAAAATATCTTTAATTAAAAAAAAAGTCTACAAAAATAAATATGAACCTATTATTATAAATAAAAATTAATATATTACTTAAATTTAAAATAATAATAGTGTAACGTCCCTGAATTTTACTTAGCTAAATAGTAGTAGTAGTCGTAGTAGCTTAGTATTTTAGTTTTCGTAGTTATTGGTTCAAGCCAGGATTTAGTTGGAAACTCGTAGAGATAGTTATGGATTTTATAAATTTAGCCTATAGTTTATAAATATAGTTTAGACTAATTAAGAACGTGACATTTGTCACATGTATGATTATTAAGGATTTAAGCATTTTGGATGAATAAATTAATAAATGACAGATCTATAAGGTATAGAACCTTCCCTCATCTATTAGGATCACATTTTACTCAGTCAAAGTGGTTTAAACAAATTCAAGTGTGCTGGAAGTGTGCAAAAATGTGTTTAAAATATCAGTGTATGCCGATATATCACAGCTATAAGGGTCGATATATCACCTATGTTGATACAGAAAATACGTCGACTTCGCACGAACGAAACCACGGACCCTTGGGATTATGGTGTAGGCGATATATTGGCTCCAGCGGCCATTTTTGAATCTTCGTGAAATTTTGAACTAGAAACCGCCCTCAACAACTTTGACTCGTTCATGAACGTTTTTGACAGAGTTCTGGACATCTGTTGAGTGAAAAATGTATTTTAATCATTTATTTATTCATTGGAATGGGAGTTAGTTTCACTCATTGAACTCTATAAATATGACACTTTACTCAGCCATTTTATTCATCATTCAAGCACAGTTCAGAGCCTCCAAGCTGCTAAGTTCATTCTAGAGAGAAACACTAGGGTTTCGGGGTTAAAAGCTTTTCAATCTAAGCTTTTCTAAACACTTGGGAAGTAATTTTTTGTGTGATTTCGGTGTTTGAGGTATAGATCGAAGCTCTAAGCTATCTAAGGTACCGTTAAATCTTCAGGTTTGGTTCATTTCCATTCTTCTTATTCTTTCATTTTCTTCAAATCCTAACTCGTTATAATGACTTTTGGTTAGGTATTAATTTCTTTGAGACATAAAGTTTTCGGTAAGTTCTTATCTCGATGATTTAGATCTTCTCTTCATCTTATTTTCTTTAGGAAACTTATGGTTTCTTTATGTTTGGTTTTAGGAGTTTCAATCCCGCTCTTGTCTCCAATATTTCAGTTTTTGGTAAGGAAAATTAGGTAGTTTAGTATTATGACCTAGTTTATGTTTGTATAATCTAACGTTTCAGGTATAATAAAGGGGTAAGTGTGTCTGGATCTAAGGTGTCAAATGATGTATGATGGACTTATGTCCGGTAAGCTCGGTTGCCAAAACTTTATGACGGACCTAAATGATGTCCGGTGTATGACGGACTTATGTCCGGGGCTTAATTGTTATCCTTGTATAAACACTTATCTTTTTATTATATCTGACTTGTTATTATGACCTATAGTTATGATAATGACTTATGACCTATGATTTATGACTATGATTATGACTTAGATTATGATTTATGATTATGACTTAGGCTATGATATGACCTATGGTTTTGTGATGTGATATGATTAGTATAGATAAGTTTTGTTATGACTTTTGTGAAATTTATGATATGTTTGATTATATGATTATATGACTAACTTTTGTATGTATTTTCCTTACTGGGCTTAGAAGCTCACTCCTTATGATGTTGTTGTGCAGAAAATTGATGATAGAAAGGTCGGTGGCGAGGGGGACCTAGGAGCTTCGTGATGTACTCGTGGGGACCATATAGCGAGGAAGATCAAGCGGGCCTATATATATATATATTTTATTATTAAAGCATATTATGTTTATTTTAAATTTTTAATTAAATGTTGCTCATTTTTATGTTAAAGACAATTATTTTATTTTTGTAAAACCACGGATCCATGTATTTATTTTCAAGTTTTTATTCAATAAAAGAGCAATATTTATGATTATGATCCAACGTTGTGTTCTTGGTAATTTATGAGAAATTAGGACGTTATAAATAGTAAATTAATTAACCACAAATAAAAAATAAGATGGTTAAATCAATTTTATTATTTTTCTATTTTTTATTCATTTTAAATAATAATAGTAATTAACTAAAATATAAATATATTATAACTCGCAATAGCTTCCACACCATTGGAGATGGTGGAAAATCTTTCGATTAATGATGCTGCATAATCTATTTGAAGATTTATTGATTAACTTATACTTACTAATTTGTTAAAACTTTGATATAACTGAATAAATAGTCGAGAGGATTGTGTTATCATTAACATATAAATCAATCAAATTTGGATATATGAATTGGAATTCATTGAAAATTGAAATTGAAAGAATCTAGATAGAAGAAGAAAAAAAATTAGAGTAGAGGAAAATATGAGATTAATGGAAAATGTTAAGAATATATATATATATTAAAGAGATATTTTATCTATATTTAAATAATAATATCTTATAAATATCTCGTTTAAATTTAAAGAATTATATCTATTATTATTATTATTATTATAAACTATAAAATATGTTTACTTACTTGTTGACGTGGAAAAATCAGTAAGCATGTGGGTTGCATGTGACTATTTAGTGATTACATTTAGGTCGACTAGCGACCAGAGTATAAGCTGATCGATGGATTCAAGAAAGATTCTGAACAATACGGCTGAAAAGGTGCTGGCATATGCGACCAGATCTGTTTGTAGTAACGACACCCGAGTTCAAATATAGTTATAAGGCATAAATTTTAAAGATATTTGACCCTATTTATGTGTAAAGATTATGATTTCTGTTATTATGCAAATATGCTTGTAACAAAGTTAAACACGGCTCATTGGCGCATATGTGCATCCTTGAGTCTATAAATAGGATTCGTGGGACTCATTTGGGGGGACGCGCAATATTTTATATTCAGAGAGAACAAATGCTTTTATACGCGATTCTTTGTATTTAGCTTCAGAGCTTGTGAAACTTAGGGAACTCTAGTTTGCTGATTGCAAGTTTCATAATACATCAATAAAAACACTAAGTGAAAATATGTTATTACCAACATCTGGGGGCGAACCACTATAAATCCTGTTGTCGTTTACTTCTTGCATTAAACTTATAAATCTTTATCGTTTTAGTGACTCCGTGTCGTTGGCTAAATCATCGGTCAACAAAATCAATAAAAAAAAATTAGATTAAAGGAGAAAATAGATAAGGTGATTTGAAGAATTTTTAGAGTGTCACATCATCTCCTTGGTGCTCTCCTTTATATATATATAGATTGTTATAAATAAGAAATTAATACCTTATTTAAATTTAAAATAATAATAGTAAATTAATTAACCACAAATAAGTAGATAAAAAATAAGATGGTTATATCAATTTTATTATCTTTTCTATTTTTTATTCATTTTAAATAATAATAGTAATTAAATAAAATATTGTAACGACCCAAAATTACTAATAAGGCTTAAGGGTCTTGATTACCATGTCAGGATGACATATTTGGTTTATGTGTGATTTAAATGTTTTAATGCATGATTATGTGATAAGCATGCTTATATGATTATATGGATATGTGAAATGCATGATTATGAGTATTAGTTTGCATGTAGGCCATGTTTAGCTTATAGGGGCATATTTGTAATTTTAACCTGTTGAAGGCATAAATGTGATAAATTGTTGAGACCACATTATTATATGGATATATTTGCATCATATGGCTCGAGACAATTCTAGTGAGCGGTTTGGCGAAATAGTCACAGTGGGGATTTATACCCGGCTCGGGGGAGCCTAGGGGTATTTCGGGAATTTAGGAGATATATTGGAGATTATTAGACTTTGGGTAATAATTGGTGATTAATTGGATGATGGGATTTAAGTGGTAAATACTAGGAATACTTGAGGAGTTAGTGGGAATTGGGAATAAATGACCATTATACTCCTAGAATAAGTTAAAGGATTATTTTGTTTGGGAGGGCATAATGGTCATTTCTTAAGTCAAAGATATGTTAAGCCTTTATGTTAGATTAAGGCAGAAGGGTATAGAACAATTAAGGAAAGAAAGAAGGAAAACATAATTAGTTCTCTCTTCTTTCACTTTGGATTAAGCTGAAAATTTGTGAAGAAATAGAAGAAGTTGAAGGGGAAGTAGGCTGGGTGTTGGAGCTGGAAATTCAAAGGAAAGGCCAACTAAATTTGAGGTAAAAGCTTTGACCTTAATCTCTGAATATTGATGGGTCCTTGTATATGAAATTGAATGGTGAATTGTTGGTAATTTTGATGAGGTTTCTGGGTTAGAACATGTGATAATTCTGAGTATATATGGATAGTAGCTGATGATTGAGTGGGTAATTGAAGTATAACTGTTGAATTGTTGGGTGATTAAATGTGTAGTTTAATTCTGAGTTTGTTGCTATGTGGTGTTGATTTTGGGGAGGTTTTGAGGAAAAAAATTATGGATAGAACTTAGGTGTTCTTGGCTGGGAGAAGGAGGAGAAAACCCAGGTTTTCTCTGGGTTCGCAGGGCGCGCTGCGGCTCTTGTGGCCCTTCTGGCCGTGGGAGCTCTCTGACTTGGGGGCGCGCCACGACTTGCTTGGCCAAGTCGCAACCCGCCTCCCCTTTGGCGTGAGAGCTTGCTCTCTAACTTGGGGCAACTCGCGACTTGCTGAGCCAAGTCGCGACCCGCCTAGGAGTTCTAAGCATAGAGGAGTTCTTAGTGTTGTTAGGGCTTGAGGGTTCGAACCTAGGGGCTCAGGACAATTTCTACTACCCGGTTTAGTAGAAATTGAGGTCCCGGAGGCTAGTTTTGTTCCCTAGGTATTTTATGTGTGATTGGAAGTTGATAAATATCAATAACTCTTGTGACTAGGTTTGTCACCAAGGCTCGAGGCTAGGGATCGTGCTCGGAATCAGAACACCTTCTCCGCTCGGAATCAAAGGTAAGAACATTGCACCCGGTTATGTGGCTATGTTGGGACTAAGAGTTCCCTATACTTGTATGCAATGTTGTATGATGGTATTATGCCATGTGAGCATGAGATAAACAGCCTAAGAGTGTCATAATTAATATTGGCGGATAGGCACGGCTTGGCCACTGGTAGCTGAGGTTAATTATATAATCACTGAGCTTGGCCTAAGCGAGCCGGAGTCAGTGGGCTAAATAGAGGGTGCGGCCTAAGGGCGTCAACCCTGGATATTGATTGATATGTTTATTGTTGTTAAACTGATGATTATAGCATGTGTTATTATCTGTATGATTGATTATTGGTTTGTTGACTGATATCGCTGATTATGTGAACAATGTGGTCTACTGAGTATCTGGCTAATGTTTTGTGAGTTATTTGATTACTGTTATTGATCATGCTCTGTTATATGGTTTTCTTGCGGGGCCTTGGCTCACGGGTGTTGCGTGGTGCAGGTAAAAGCAAGGGTAAGCTGGACCAACCCTGATTTGGAGAGCTCTTGAGGAAAAATGTACATAGTCAGCTGCTCGGGTGAGGGATGATACAGGGACATGAGACCCTAAAATGCTTATTTTTTTCATTATAGTGGCTTGTGGTTGTTTATAACCTCTGAAAATTTTGTAAATTGTTATTTAACCCTGTTTTTGGGATCCCGTGTATCAAACGCTTATTTAACCCTGTTTTTGGGATCCCGTGTATCAAACGCTTAATAAATAGAAATTTATCTTTTATAACAAAAATCTTTTAACCTTAGTTCAATAATGGTTTAGTGTCACATTTTCAACTAAATGACTTGATTAACAAGCCTTGCACCTTTATAAACACAGAGTGTAATGGTCTTGGTCATCCAGGGCGTTACAACTTGGTATTAGAGTAGTCTAGGTTTAAGGGTTCCTGAAGACTGGCTGGACATGTACATTCGCCGCTAAAGACAAGCTCGACTCAGGGTATGGTAATTGTGTATACATGTTTATATGCTTAAGTGATTGGAAAGAACTATGATTGTTGTTATTTGTTTGATTAATAAGGAGCATGAGATACTGATAGGGCCTGGCCCTTGACTGCTGTGTGATGATAGTGAGGCATGCTTATTAGCATTGCTATTGCATATGGATGAATATTTGGATGAACTGTTATGTCTTGATTGCTTATGATTGGTTGTATTCCAATGGTGATGCATGGAAAGATTGTTATCTTGTCATCATAGTCTGACCGTCGAGTCGTTAATTGCAGATTAACTTGGATAGCTATGCATCCAAGACGATCTATATGACTAGCCGGCACTGGGTCTGAGGCTAAAGATGATGACTAGAGCCAAAATTCTCCGCCAGTCCCTGAGAACTGGCAACAGATTATGGCAGATATGCAAGCCCGGCTTCAGAGCCAAGATAAGCATATCCAACTTCTAAGACAGCAGGCTCCGTCAGGGAGTCCTGCATCCATTGTGCCACCTGCGGTGGCGCCAGTTGTACAACCATTGGAGGTTAAGAATAGGTGGGAGCCGTTGTATGAGCGGTTCAAGAGGCAGCATCCTCCAAATTTTGAGGGGCGACCAGATCCACTAAAGGACAAACAAAGGATGAGTATGATTACCGTTATCCTGGACTTTGTGAGGGTAGAGGGTCATGACAGGGTGGCCTGTGCCACATATATGCTGCAAGAGAATGCTCGCATTTGGTGGGAAGTGGCATCATAGACCAGAGATGTTACTACATTGGGTTAGGATGGATTCAAGGATTTGTTCAATAAGATGTATTACAATGTTGCCATCAAGCCAGCAAAGGTGAATGAATTTGTGGGGTTAGTTCAGGGCAACATGACAGTTATAAAGTATGCCCTGAAGTTTGATAGACTTGCGAAGTTCGCACCAGATCTTATGCCTACTGATGGAGCTAGGTAGGACAGATTTATCAGAGGGCTTAATGCTATGATAGCCCAAGACGTGAGGATTACAATAGTACCTGGGGGACGACTTATGCCCAGGCTGTTGAGAAGGCTCTTACCGCTGAGGTGTTGGAAATGTGCCCTGAAAGCATATGTAATAGACATTGTTTTATGAAATAAATAAATAAATTGAATTTGTTATGCATATATTTTATGGACTATATTATTCTATGATAATATTATGTAAATATCAGGAAAATTCCTAAGTTCATATATGTAATCTCAAACACGTATTGGTACGGGAGGATTGTGTTTGAGATAAATGAACTTGAATAATTCGCAGTAAAATAAAGTTATGGAATCTTTAGATTAATTACTGCAAGTATGGTCCACTAGTATTATGAATACATATGATCTAGATCCGGATCACTAGTGTGGTAGGACACTTTAGTGAATGTGCTTTATATATTAGAGAATATATAGAACTGGACCAGATATGTTTATTAATACTTAGTTAAATACCGTTTCGAAGTATTAATTAAATATATCAACTGATGATCATATACAAATAGATCTTAATCCTGAAGTTGCTCTGAACTCCTGTTTATATTATATGAGTTCTTTGATTCACTTGTTAGGGTCTGTCAGAATGATCAGGCTAGAAACTTTTGTTTTGAGAACTCATTAATATAGATGGCTGGGGACATAGTATACAGATATGGAATCTATACCTTCTCGCAAGAAATTGAATGATGGTTTTCTTAAGGGTTGACTTTTGGGACTGAAAGGTTATTGAGCTCAAATTCATAATTTAGTTATGAATTAACCTTCACTAGTAGAGTCAATGGTACTTAAGGAAACAAGAGATAATTAAAAGGGTAAAACGGTAATTTTATTCCCGATTAATTATGAACCATTATTATAGGGTCACGTTGTATGCAATGATTATATCAATGGACGCTTTATGAATATAAAGTACTCAGTAAATGAAATGTCTATAATTACAAGAGTGTAGTCTCATATTTATAGTGGAATAATCATGAGATTAATAAATTAAGATTATTTAATTAAAGAGTTTAATTAATAATCTCAAATTTATTGGAGCTTGGAATTATAGGTCCATAGGTCCCCATAGCGGTTCTATCAACACTGTTCAAGGTAAGAGTTGATATGAAAGGAAAATAGTTTAAAGACATATTTAAGAAGAAATTTGTTCTTCAGGCCAAATATGCAATTATATGATAATAGTGATTAATTAATTAATTACAAATTAGTTGTAGTTAACAAAATTAATTAATATTTAATTATTGTATAATTTTCAAAATTATATTAAATAATTAAATTAAATTTTGAAATTTAATTAATTATAATTTTCGAAATTATAATAAATTAAATATTTATTTTCGAAAATTTTGGATTGAATTAATTGGTAGAATTAATTAAATATCTTTATTTGAGTGGGAGATAATGATCTGATAAGTTCAAATTGGATTTGAATTTAAAAGATTAATATTTATTCAAATAATTAATTATATTTGATAATTAATTACAAAAATAATTAATTTGAATTCAAATTTGAATTAGTTATCAGGTTGTTAGATCTTATCTGACAAAGTAATTTGAATAAATAATTAAATAAAATTTGAAAAACCAATATCCCTAGAGATTAGGAAGCTACACGTTCACACACAGTCCAGGACTGTGTGTGGCGTGTACGGCCAGCATTTTTCAGGGATGGGATTTTCAATTTTATTTATTTAATTAATTAATTAATGGATAATTCAAAAATTGGTTTTTGGATTTTTTTCATTAATAGAATAATTAATTAATTAAAAAGTAAATTGTAAAATGGTTACAGATTTTTTTTTTAAAATTTTGAATATTTTCTGTTAAGTATGACTGATCAGAAAATTATTCAGATATGAGAAGTGAGTGTGAGACAACTCTGAACATTCGCTCTGTGAAAAATAGAACGATAGTTTTCTCTCCCTGAAAATAAAGAACCAATTCTCAGGCCTATTCTCTTGATCTCATGAGTTGAGTACATCAAGTAGAATCACAAATAAACTATCCTTCATTCTCTAAGTGCCCACACATTTCTTGAGGTGTAGAGAACGATTTGGAAGATCTTGGTGTGAGTACGTGGGAGCGGCTTGGATAGGAAGATCGTTCTAAATACGAAAAGATAGCAAGGACACTTGATAGGCTTCAAAATGTATGATTTCTATTATTATCTTGCTTATGATTAATGTATGTATATTAATGGATCCGCATATTTAAAGGTAGTTTAAATATGTTACAAATTTTTTTGTTGTACACTGGGCCAACCACACCACCATTCCGATGCGTATTAGGAAACTTGTTCCTAACATGAGGAAGCGGAGAACAAGATTTGGAGGGAGAATGCTGTGAGGCGGTGAGGTCCGCAGGGCGGTGCCTCCATATTCTGGGTCTGGTAGGGGCAGAGGCTCTAGTGATTTGAAGAGGAAGACCCCTGGCACTTCGACCGCTGCTGGTCCTGATAAGAGAGGTCGGGGTATTCAGGGTGGCCGTCAGGGAGGCGGTGATACATGGAGGAGCTATCCAGAGTGCACGAGGTGCAGAAGATGCCATCTGGACGAATGTCGAGCTAAGACCTGTTATGAAGAAGGACTGCCCAATAGTGAAGAAAGGGGACGCAGGGAAGGTGGACAACTTGACTTCAGCTCGAGTGTTCACCTTGACTCAGGCTGAGGCTAGTCCCTCGGTGGTGACATGTCAACTTTCTAGTGCTGGCTCTCTTTTTACTGTATTGATTGACTCTAGTGCCACACATTCATTTGTTTCTAGTAAGGTAATTGATAGATTGTGTAGACCTAGTGAGTACTGTACTGCGGGGTTTGGAACTATATTGCCTACAAGGGAACTGGTAGTTTCTAGGAGGTGGATTAGAGCACTTCCAGTGATGGTTGATGGTAGGGAGCTATCAGTAGACTTGATTGAGTTGGGTATGGAGGATTTTGACATGATTTTGGGGATGGATTGGTTGGTTAGATACAGAGCTACTATTGATTGTAGGAAGAAGATGGTGACCTTTGAGCCGGAGGGAGAGGATCCCTTTGTTTTTGTGGGTGCAGTATGTGGACCCCGCATACTCATGATATCAGCGCTGAGAGCCAGAGACCTATTACAGGGAGGATGTATAGGTTTTCTGGCTAGTGTGGTGGTTACTACCAGAGTTTTGCCAATAGGGCCGGGAGAGACTAGATTGGTTTGTGAATTCTTGGATGTATTCCCTGAGGATTTACCAGGATTGTCGCCGCACAGGGAGATTCAGTTCATCATTGAGTTAGCACCGGGGACAGAGCCAGTGTCGAGGGCACCGGCAGAACTGAAAGAATTGAAGATACAACTACAGGAACTTCTGGATTTAGGGTTTATCATGCCTAGCTACTTGCCATGGGGTGCTCCGGTTTTGTTTGTGAAGAAGAAGGACGAGACTCTGAGGATGTGTATAGACTACAAGTAATCAAACAAGTTGACCATCAAGAATAAGTATCCTCTACCAAGGATTGATGACTTGTTCGATTAGCTGTAGGGAAAGACAATATTCTCGAAGATTGATCTTTGATCTGGTTATCACCAGCTGAGGATATACCGAAGATGGCCTTCCAAGCGAGGTATGGGCACTATGAGTTTCTGGTCATGTCATTTGGTTTGACCAATGCCCCAGCAGCCTTCATGGACTTAATGAACAGGGTGTTCAAGGACTTCTTAAATCAGTTCGTGATTGTCTTCATCGATGACATTTTAGTGTACTCCAGTTCAGAGGCAGAGCACGAGAAACATCTTTGACAGGTCTTGCAGAGGTTAAGAGAACATCAGTTGTACGCCAAGTTTAAGAAGTGTGAGTTTTGGTTACCAGAAGTGACATTCCTTGGACACATAGTTGGTGAAGATGGGATTAAGGTGGATTCATCTAAGGTGGAGGCAGTGAGAGATTGGCCGAGGCCAAGGAATGCCTCAGAGGTTCGGAGTTACCTCGGGTTAGCAGGTTACTACAGACAGTTTGTGGAAGGGTTCTCGAAGATTGCTGCACCGATGACAAAATTGACACGGAAGAATTTGAAGTTCGTCTAGTCAGATAAGGAAAACAGTTTTCAAGAATTGTAGCGACGACTTATTACTGCACGTGTGTTAAGTCTTCCTTCAAATGAGGGAAAGTTTGTGGTATATTGTGATGCATCGAGGTTGGGCTTGGGCTGTGTGTTGATGCAGAATGGGAATGTTATAGCTTATTGTTGACGGTAAGAACTCGTCAACGATTGATGGTTAGAAAACTTCAATCTCTATACTCTAGGAAGCTATGAATTAGATAGAAAGAACTCTTAAACAACAGGAGAAAAACTCAGGCGAGCATGAGAACCAGAAACATATATTTCTTAAGTCTCGTTTTTACATTCAGTTTTCCAACCCCTTAGCCTGAGGGGTTGGAGCCTATTTATAGGGGAGGCTCTATTGGCCCAGGATACAAACAAGTCCCAGACCACTGGGACGTACATAGGTACTCTGATAAAGTAGTGGCTCAGGGCGTAGTGGTGTCTACCCTGATGGTGTCAGAGTCGTGGCCTTGGACATAGTACTGTCGGCTCTGGCGCATGGTCGAGGGTGTCCCAGTGGTCTCACCACTCTTCGTACAGGTCCGTACCGCCACTACTCCTCAGACGCAGATCATAGGGTCGTGCCTCTGTTCTCTCCATAACCGTACACCCCGTGTCAGCGCACGTGTTCCGTACTCGGTGGTCCTCATCAATTCCCGTTAAATGCTCCACATTCGTTTGGCCTATCAACAAGATTCCCCTAAGTGATCCCATGCCTGTGCCAAGGAGGCTCTTGAGAAGTCGAGGTGCCGAGGGTCAGGGCCGGCCTATGCGGATCGCATAGACACGAGGCTAGGAGCACGGGTACCTCAACACACCCCTCACCCTCGCATAGCGAGGCTGCCTCTCCTCCTTCTGAGCATAGCGTCGCGAGGCTAAGAACACGGATACCTCAACACAGCCCTCACCCTCGCATAGCGAGGCTGATGTTCTTCCTCCGAGGTGCGGCGTCGCGAGGCTAGGAGCATGGACACCTCCACATAGCCCTCACCCTCGCATAGCGAGGGTCCCTCGCATAGCGAGGCTGATGCTCTTCCTCCGAGTGTGGACGAGGCTTGATGCCTGCTGGAATGGGGCGCACGAGGATGGCCAGCTAGGGGCCCTCGCATAGCGAGGGTGAAGTTTGGATCGGCGAGTGGCCGAAGTCCCTCGCCTAGTGAGGGTGACTCTCTTACCCCAACTCCTTCACCATCATGTGATGCCCTTTCAGGATGTCTCGTAACATAGAGCTTCACTTATGAATAGAATTCACAAGGAAAAAATTCCACATTTACACTTCCCCCCGAGTCTATAAGTACACTTTTAAGTGTGTTTGTAGACTCTCTCTATTTTTCTTGCATGACACGCACGGCCAGCCTTGGGGGACTTAGCCTTGGAAAATTTTCCAACGTCGCTCGAAGAAGCCCGAAGTGTGGCTTGGAGTTGTGTTTCTTCTTAGTGTTTGAAGAAACACAATAGCCACCTAATACTTGGGGGCTCCACGTAAGTTCCTAAGGTTGCGTAAGGACTAATCATCCTCAATCGCAGAACCCAAGTTTCGAAGCCACTTGTCCACACCAAGATCTGCGTAGCCTAGTGGCATGCTCTCCAACTTATTTTCACGAGTTCAAGGGTTCTATCCTCCTCCAAAGCTCTTGAGGTGCTCTAGTAGATCCCTCTTATTGCTGTTGTTCGTGGATCACATATTTTTCTTTGATCTGATGGCGATAATCTTTCCGGTGCACCTTGATTATACTTGTAAGGACACATTAACCCGTTGGGCTGTTGGGGTCCTTTTATATTCATTGCGCGCGCTTGTTATTTTTTTGCGAGAAACGTCCTTCTCGTCCTTATACATAGTACTATTTTTTCCAAGGGTCACTTGTAAGACCCTTTTTGGCTAGCCGGCTTAATGGCCGATCTAGACTTATTGAGCGATTCCCTCCTTACGGCCTCACCTCTTGGGGTGTCGGCCTTTAGTTAGAGGTCATCCTTTTAGACCGTTCCTTTGATATTCATAAGGGTAGCTAATCCTTTTGAATATAAGAGAGATTTTTTTTTTTCTCATGCCTCCTGTCCTACCCCCCAAGTGCTTGGTGAGATTTAATTCAGCAGGCAGTTCGGTTGATGCTCGCATGAAAAAGAAAAAAAATCACATGTGAAGTTGTGAACATTTTCATTTATAGTAATCAGATTACAACGACATGCATATAGAGGGCTTACATTTACTTGGGGGTTATGTACGTAACCTCTTTGATTCTCGTCTACTGAGATAGCCTATCCTGCGACAAACGAAACACAGCTACTGCCTGTGTTGGGAGTGGAAGTCTTACGAGTAGTATTTCCTCAGGTGTTCCGCGCCATTTGACCCTTCATTGGTTGGGGGCTGTGCAGGGGACTCGCCCATTCCCGCCTTTAAGTTCGCGTGACCATCCTCTACACGAATATACTTCTGCGCTCTCTCGTAGAAGTCATCTAGATCTGTGACTTCCCTCTTGAGCATATTATCCCACAACTTGCTTCCCGGAAGCACTCCGGCTGTGATGGCCATTTTTAATTCCCTGTGGGTCAAGCTCCCCACTTTGGCTACCTCCATGCTAAACATGTGGATGTAACCCTTCAGACTCTCATTTTCTCCTTGTTTTACATTGGCGAGGTTGGTTCCTGGCATTGTATAATCACGCATGGCGTGATGCTGTTGGAGAAACTCATCCGAAAACTGCTGCCAAGACCTGATGGATCCTGGGCGAAGTCTTCTGAACCACTTATACGCAAGTCCTTTCAAGGTGACCACGAAACAGTGGCATCTAGCCCCGCTGCTGATCCCTCTTAACTTCATCAAATCATTTAATGCGTCCAGATGGTACTTGGGGTCTGTGCTCCCCTCATATGGGGTCAGATTTGGCTCCTTGAAGTTGGCTGGGAGTCGGATGACTTGGACCTCTTTAGTGAATGGCGATTCATGATCGAACTCATCCTCGATGGTTTGTCCTCCGGGTGCGATGACAATCTTGCTCTGCAGGCTCCTAGTCTCTGTATCGAGGCCTTGCCTCCTCTCCTTCAGGGAGTCTCTCAACATGGAGGGGTTGACATCTTCCTTTCCTTTATCGTCTCGGGGGACAGTAGGAGGTGTAGTTCTCTTGTCTGCCCCTCCTTTGTTGAGCTCTCCTCGTAGATCTAAGGGTGTCCTCTTTGAGGTGACCTCGATGTCGTTGTGAGAGCCAACATTGATCCCTTGCCTTGGCCCCTGAGGTGGCCTCGATGGTCCGGGATGCTCCTGCGGCTTCTCCCTGGGGGTGTTGCTGATGGAGTGTCTGGTCCTCCCGTCGTCTACTGGGACAGTGGTTTCCCGACCCTTCTCTTTCCTCCTGGGCAGGGTCATGTTCGACTTACCTTGCAACAGGCCATTCAGCACCTCCTGCATGTTCTCTAGGGTAGTCTCTAGTCTTTGGTTTTTACGGTGCAGTTCACGAATCTCCTCTTCATAGAAACGAGATTTGGAACTCGAGCTCACGGAATGGACCCGGGGTTGCTTATCGTGTCTACGCGTCGAGGGGCCCGGGTCTTGCCGGCCGGAGTCCGGTACTTGTGGTGGTTTGGGAGGAGGGAACTCGTTGGCATTCCCGGGTTGTGCAGCAGTTGTCCTTGGAGGACTTTCACCGTGTGGGATGGCCGGTGACGAGGCCTCCTTGTCATTCTCGTGAACCTCAGGGTCCCTTGGGGGCTCTACGTCCCGGGGTGGAGGTGGATCCTTCATGGAGGCCTTCAGCTGGACTCCGGTAAGGTGGACCTCCACCTCTTGAGGCTCCCTAAGTCGCTTCGAACGTCTTGGCATTTTTCCTTGCCGGAAGTAATGGCAGAACAGTAGCTTGGTGCTTACGTTCCCACAGACGGCGCCAAACTGTTGATGGTAAGAACTCGTCAACGATTGATGGTTAGAAAACTTCAATCTCTATACTCTAGGAAGCTATGAATTAGATAGAAAGAACTCTTAAACAACAGGAGAAAAACTCAGGCGAGCATGAGAACCAGAAGCATATATTTCTTAAGTCTCGTTTTTACATTCAGTTTTCCAACCCCTTAGCCTGAGGGGTTGGAGCCTATTTATAGGGGAGGCTCTATTGGCCCAGGATACAAACAAGTCCCAGACCACTGGGACGTACATAGGTACTCTGATAAAGTAGTGGCTCAGGGCGTAGTGGTGTCTACCCTGATGGTGTCAGAGTCGTGGCCTTGGACATAGTACTGTCGGCTCTGGCGCATGGTCGAGGGTGTCCCAGTGGTCTCACCACTCTTCGTACAGGTCCGTACCGCCACTATTCCTCAGACGCAGATCATAGGGTCGTGCCTCTGTTCTCTCCATAACCGTACACCCCGTGTCAGCGCACGTGTTCCGTACTCGGTGGTCCTCATCAATTCCTGTTAAATGCTCCACATTCGTTTGGCCTATCAACAAGATTCCCCTAAGTGATCCCATGCCTGTGCCAAGGAGGCTCTTGAGAAGTCGAGGTGCCGAGGGTCAGGGCCGGCCTATGCGGATCGCATAGACACGAGGCTAGGAGCACGGGTACCTCAACACAGCCCTCACCCTCGCATAGCGAGGGTACCTCGCATAGCGAGGCTGATGTTCTTCCTCCGAGGTGCGGCGTCGCGAGGCTAGGAGCACGGACACCTCCACATAGCCCTCACCCTCGCATAGCGAGGCTGATGCTCTTCCTCCGAGTGTAGACGAGGCTTGATGCCTGCTGGAATGGGGCGCACGAGGATGGCCAGCTAGGGGCCCTCGCATAGCGAGGGTGAAGTTTGGATCGGCGAGTGGCCGAAGTCCCTCGCCTAGTGAGGGTGACTCTCTTACCCCAACTCCTTCACCATCATGTGATGCCCTTTCAGGATGTCTCGTAACATAGAGCTTCACTTGTGAATAGAATTCACAAGGAAAAAATTCCACATTTACACTTATGCATCACGACAACTGAAGAAGTATGAGCTGCGATATCCTACCCATGATTTGGAATTGGCATCGGTGGTATTCCCACTAAAGGTTTGGCGGCATTATCTGTATGGGGAGAAGTGAGATATACACTGATCACAAGAGTTTGAAGTACTTCTTCACCCAGAAGGACCTGAACATGAGGCAGAGGCGTTGGTTGGAGTTGGTAAAAGACTATGACTGTGATATTCTTTACCATCCAGGGAAGCCAACATAGTGGCAGATGCATTGAGTCTGAGGGGCTTAGGGCAGTTATTTAGTTCCATTCAGATTTCGAGGGAGTTGGCTGACGAGATGTCTAGAGCGAAGATAGAGTGGGTGGTGGGTCGGTTGGCCAACATATCTCTGTAGTCGACCCTACTCAAGCGGATTAAGGAGGGTTAGTTGGTAGATGCACAGTTACAGGAGGTTAGAGAGAATGTCTTAGTGGGGGTAGCTAAGGACTAGTCTATTTCTGAGGTTGGTCTGCTACGGTATCAGGGGCGGATTTGTGTTCCAACTGATGTAGGGATCAGATGAGAGATATTAGAAGAATCGCATACTACGCCGTACTCACTTCATCCGGATACCACAAAGATGTATCAGGATCTACGGACGTTGTATTGGTGGCCCGAGATGAAGAAGGATGTGGTGGAGTACATTGCCAGGTGTCTGACCTGTCAGCAGGTGAAAGTTGAGCATCAGCGACCAGCAGGGTTGCTTCAGCCTTGGGGTATTCCTGAGTGGAAATGGGAGGATATTACAATGGACTTTGTGGGAGGTTTACCCAGGACAGTGGGGCTTCATGACTCGGTGTGGGTGATAGTGGACAGATACACCAAGTCAGCTCATTTTCTTCCAGTGAAGACGACAGATACGGTAGATCAGTTTGCAGAGTTGTATGTGAGGGAGATTGTACGTCTTCACGGGGTTCCTAAGTCTATAGTGTCGGACCAAGATCCTATCTGTAATGTCCTACTTCCTTAGAGCCATTACTAAGTGAGTTTAAAATGTGCAGTTAACTCGCTAATCGAGGTTTTAAGACAAAAGTGTAGCTAAACCATAAACAAAGTCACATAATTTGAAAATATATCCATTCATTAAAAATTATAAACCGTTTAACATTTGGGATCCCAAAATACTATTTAGAAATATTTACAACTAAAAAATATAATTAAAGTCGACTAAACGACAAAATTAGTTTTAATACAAGTGTCTCCAAAAAATACCTTTGGTTGTGGCAGCCAGGCAGGCCAAACATGTACGCATCGCCTCACGCTCTCCATACTCACGGTTGGTCGACTTTCCCCTTGCCCTTACCTGCACCATAAAGCACCCGTGAGCGAAGCCCAGCAAGAAAACTCACACAAGCAAATAACATATGCATATCTTTCATTCAACATATAATCAACCGCCAACAAGCTAAACACATACAGCCATGTCGTCCCAGGTGCTTTACCTGGCCCTGGGTTCATGGTCTACACCGTGAGGATATCCCAGGTATCGTATAGGGTCTCGCCCTGGCAACTCGCACTCCGCGTGCTAAACGCTGCTCCCGGCCCCTTGCCGTACTCGGCCTTTGTCGTTCTCGGCCTTCATCATTCTCGGCCCTCACCGTTCCCGGCTCTTGCCGTTCATCCACATATATGCACACATAGCATAATTAAACAAATACTTAAACATGTATTAACATAGTCAATCGGGCTACGCCCTGCAACACAAACATATAGGGCCTCGCCCTGCTCTACGGGTACAACAGTTTTCTTACCTGTGTCCTGAGCTTTCCAAGCACAGATGTCCCGAGCACAGTCCCCTAGTCCGAGCCTCACTGAAACCCTAGTCACAACGCATCAACAATATACATCCATCAAAATCCAATCCAATAAATAACTTTGGGTCATAATTCTAGTCTCCGGGACCTTGAATTCTATCAACCCGGGTGATAAAATCCATCCCGAGCCTTAACTTTTGGATTCCCGAGCCTAAAACCTCCTTGAAGCCCAAAAACACACTAAGTGTCGCGGCCCCATGAACCCATGCCATGGCCCGCCTCAACCAGAAACTCCCAACCCCAAAACAGGGCAGGCGTGCCGCGGCCCAAGCTAGGGTGTGCCGCGGCCCGCCCTTCATCCTGGCCTCCAACATGTTCTAGAGGGTCGCGGCTCAGCAAGAACAATGCTGCGGCCCGACCCTTCGAACCCAAAAAAATCCTCCATTTTCTCCACCAAACCCAGCCAATTTACCCCAAAATCAACCCAACAATCCAAATCATTCATCACAGAAGTTCTACTACAATCTCGACAACAAAACCTAACAAGAATTAACCCCAAACCTCTTCTAAAACTCAAGAATGATTTATCACTTAGCTCACATGCATAACTCTGAAATATCAACAGAAATTCAATATAACTCAAACAATTAAATGCTAGAATCCTTACCTCAATCTGATAACTTGGCCCTAAGCTAATCCTCAATCACAGTCAGCTTCAACTCCAAGCCAAAATCCCCCTATAGATTAAAGTCTCCAAACTTCCAAAGAGTAAAACTCCAAGAGAAAGAGAGAGAGAAAAAAGGATGCTTGGGTCGGTTTCCCTTAGTTTTCTGAACACTTCTTTTGATTTTGTTTTACTTAACTTAGTCTCTAAGGTTACCTCAAAGGGTCGGGGTGCCAAAAACGTCCCCGGGGGCAAAATGGTAAATTTCCCTGATATTCCCTCCTAAACACTCTAACTTCAAATATATCGCCAAATATTTATTTTCATAACCCGATAACCCAATAAAATGTCTAATCCCCGAAATACCCCTTGACTCGCCCTGAGTCGGGTATTCGACCCCGTTGTGACTTTCTAGCTAAACCGCTCCCTAGGACTGTCTTGGATCGTGCATCACAGATATATCACAAATATATCACAATATTCACAATTATTACATTTATGCCCTCAAGGGGCTAAAATTACAAGCATGCCCCTAATAACCAAACGGGGCTCACATGCATATTTAATTCACCTAAACATGCATCTCTATTCACATACTCATCAAAATTAACATATAATAATAATAAATTATTTATTGCCCTCCAGGCACGCTAATCAAGGCCCTAAGCCTTATTAGCAAATTGGAACGCTACAACTATCCCTTCCTTACAGAAATTTCGTCCTCGAAATTACTTGAGCAACTTGGGATACTGCTCCCGCATCTCTGATTCAAGTTCCCATGTCGCCTCTTCAACCTTGCTGTTCCTCCACAACACTTTCACCAAGGCGATGGTCTTGCTCCGCAAAACTTTATCCTTCTGATCAAGAATCTGAACCGGCTTCTCCTCATAAGATAAATCCTGATCCAACTCCAAATTCTCATACCTTAGGACTTGCGTCGAATCTGATACATACTTCCGGAGCATGGACACGTGAAAAACATCACGAACCCCTGATAAAGCTGGAGGCCTCTCCAATCTGTAAGCTACCTCTCCAACCCATTCCAGAATCTCAAAGAGGCCAACAAACCTAGGGCTCAGCTTACCCCGAACACCAAACCGTTTTACTCCCCTCAAAGGTGAAACCCTAAGGAACACATGGTCACTGACCTGAAATTCCACGCTTCTACGTCTCAAGTCCAAGTAACTCTTCTAGTGACTCATGGAGGCAAGCATTCGTGCTCTAATCTTTTCAATTGCCTCGTTAGTCCTATGAACCATCTCAGGACCCAAATATCTCCTCTCGCCCGCTCATCCCAATGGATAGGTGATCTGCACTTCCTCCCATATAACATCTCATACGGAGCCACTCTGATAGTCGCCAAATAACTATTATTGTACGAGAACTCAATCAAAGGGAGATACTTTCTCCAAGATCCCCCAAAATCCAGCACACAGGCTCGTAACATGTCTTCCAGTATCTGAATCATCCTCTCAGGGTGCCCATCTGTCTGAGGATGTTAAGCGGTACTAAACTGTAACTGCGTGTCCATAGCCTTCTGCAAACTCTCCCAAAACTTGGAGGTGAAGGTGGGGTCCCTGTCGGATACTATCGACCTCAGAGCCCCATGAAGTCAAACAATTTCCTTCACATATAACTCGACATACTGCTCCACAATATAAGTTGTCCTGACAAGTAAAAAGTGGGCAGATTTGGTATACCTATCCACAATCACCCACACCGAGTCATGATGTCCCACGGTTTTCGGCAAACCAACCACGAAGTCCATGGTGATATCTTCCCACTTCCACTCTGGAATCCCTAGAGGCTGCAGTAACCCCGCTGGCCTCTAATGTTCAACCTTAACCTGCTGATACGTTAAACACTTGGCCACATAATCCACCGCATCCTTCTTCATGCCCGACCACCAATACAAAGCTCTCTAATCTTGGTACATCTTCATCGTACCTGGATGTAAGGAATAGGGAGTGGTATGCGATTCATCCAAGATCTCTCGCCGGATATTAGAATCCATCGGAACACAGATCCGACCCTTGTACTTCAGTAACCCCATCTCAGAGATAGAAAAGTCCTTAGCCGCTCCGACTAAGACATTCTCCCTGTACCCTCTCAACTGGGAATCTTTCCGCTGCGCCTCCTTGATCCTCTCAAGGAGTGTATACTGAAGAGTGATGTTGGCTGACTGACCAACCACCAACTCTATACCCGCTCTAGTCATTTCCTCAGCTAGCTTATCAGATATCTGTCTCGAACTGAACAACTATCCTGGGCCTTTCTGACTCAATGCATCAGCCACTACATTAGCCTTCCCAGGATGGTATAGGATATCACAATCATAATCCTTTACCAACTCCAGCCATCGTCTCTGACACATATTCAGATCCTTCTGAGTAAAGAAGTACTTCAAACTCTTATGGTCGGTGTATATCTCGCACTTCTCACCATACATGTAGTGCCTCCAAACCTTAAGTGCAAATACCACCGCTGCCAACTCCAGATCATGTGTGGGATATCTCTGCTCATATTCCTTTAACTGTCTCGATGCATAAGCTATCACCTTTCTAGCTTGCATCAACACACACCCTAAACCCTGTCTGGAAGCATCACAGTAAACCACAAACTTCTCATTGTCCGTCGGCAGACTCAATATTGGTGCGGTGATCAAACGTCGCTTCAGTTCCTTGAAACTATTCTCACACCTGTCTGTCCATACATACTTAGTCTTCTTCCTTGTTAATTCTATCAACAGCGTAGCTATCCTGGAGAACCCCTCAACAAACCGCCGATAATATCCTGCCAATCCCAGAAAACTCCTAACTTCAGGAATATTGCTCAGTTTAGGCCAATCTCTCACTGCCTCAATCTTACTTGATCAACCAGAATCCCCTCCTTATTGACAATATGGCCCAGAAACGTGACTTGCGGTAGCCAAAACTCGCACTTGCTAAACTTAGCATATAGCTTATGCTCCCTCAACCATTGCAATACCAAATGTAGATGCTGCTTCCTGAACCTCTCATACAAAGGTTCCCACCTGTTCTCCATAACAGGCTGAACCGGCACTAGCGCCATAGCCTGTTGAACTGACAACCCAGTGGCCTGAGGAGGGGCCTGCTGCCTCAACTGTTGAAGTTTTTCCTCTGTTCGTTGTAGTCTCGCTTCCATTTTGGCAAACATCTGTTGCCAATTCTGTGGGGTAGGTGGAGGGTCCTAACCTTGGTTGTCATCCACGACCCTACTACCGCGGAGTCTCGATGATTGTCGAGGCATCTCAACAATATGCTTGCAATCAACGACGCCGCTCATAAGGCATGATAACAACATCCAAAACCACCTCCCAATCACATCAGCCAACCATAAACAACAGTCCACATCACATACAAGTAGCATACAACACTCAACAGGCCATGCCCTGGCATCATGCATATGTTAACTCATTCATCATGCTCTATATAAAATAAGCAGGCAAACATGGCAGCTAAGCACATATTCAAGCATTACCAACCAACCCTGAGTCGAGCTTGTCACTGACAGTGAGCGTACATGTTCGGTCAATCTCCAGGAACCATAAACCTTGGCTCGCTCTGATACCAAGTTGTAACGCCCTACTTCCTTAGAGCCGTTACTAAGTGAGTTTAAAACGTGCAGTTAACTCACTAATTGAGGTTTTAAGACAAAAGTGTAGTTAAACCATAAACAAAGTCACATAATTTGAAAATATATCCATTCATTGAAAATTATAAACCGTTTAACATTTGTGATCCCAAAATACTGTTTAGAAATGTTTACAACTCAAAAATATAATTAAAGTCGACTAAACGACAAAATTAGGTTTAATACAAGCGTCTCCCAAAAATACCCCTGGTCGTGGCAGCCAGGCAGGCCAAACATGTACGCATTGCCTCACGCTCTACGTACTCATGGTTGGTCGACTTTCCCCTTGCCCTTACCTGCACCATAGAGCACTCGTGAGCCGAAGCCCAGCAAGAAAACTCACACAAGCAAATAACATATGCATATCTTTCATTCAACATATAATCAACCGCCAACAGGCTAAACATATACGACCATGCTGTCCCAGGTGTTTTACCAGGCCCTGGGTTCGGTCTACACCATGAGGATATCCGAGGTATCCTATAGGGTCTCGACTTGGCAACTCGCACTCCACGTGCTAAACGCTGCTCCTGGCCCCTTGCTGTATTCAACCTTCGCCGTTCCCGGCCCTCGCAGTTCCCGGTCCTCGCCATTCTCGGCCTTCGCCATTCTCTGCTCTTGCCGTTCATCCACATATATGCACACATAGCATAATTAAACAAATACTTAAACATGTATTAACATAATCAATGGGGCTATGCCCTGCAACACAAACATATAGGGTCGTGCCCTGCAACACAAATTATAGGGCATCGCCCTGCTCTACGGGTACAACCGTTTTCTTACCTGTGTCCCAAGCTTTCCAAGCACCGGTGTCTCGAGCATAGTCCCCTAGTCCGAGCCTCGCTGAAACCCTAGTCACAACGCATCACCAATATCCATCCATCAAGTTCTAATCCAATAAATAACTTTGGGTCATAATTCTAGTCTCCGAGACCTTGAATTCTATCAATCCGGGTGATAAAATCCATCCCGAGCCTTAACTTTTGGATTCCCGAGCCTAAAACCTCCTTGAAGCCTAAAAACACACTAAGTGTCGCAGCCCCATAAACCCATGCCACGACCCACCTCAACCAGAAACTCCCAACCCCAAAACAAGGCAGGCGCATTGCGGCCCAAGCTAGGGTGTGCTGTGGCCCGACCCTTCGAACCCAGAAAAATCCCCCATTTTCTCCACCAAAACCCAGCCAATTTACCCCAAAATCAACCCAACAATCAAAATCATTCATCACAGAAGTTCTACTACAATCTCAACAACAAAACCTAACAAGAATTAACCCCAAACCTCATCTAAAACTCAAGAATGATTTCTCACTTAGCTCACATGCATAAGTCTGAAATATCAACAGAAATTCAATATAACTCAAAAAATTAAATGCTAGAATCCTTACCTCAATCTGAGAACTTGGCCCTGAGCTAATCCTCAATCACAGCCAACTTGAACTCCAAGCCAAAATCCCCCTATAGATGAAAGTCTCCAAGCTTCCAAAGAGTAAAACTCCAAGAGAAAGAGAGAGAGAGAGAGAGAAAGAAGGATTATTTGGTCGGTTTCTCTTAGTTTTTGATCACTTCTTTTGATTTTGTTTTACTTAACTTAGTCTCTAAGGTTACCTCAAAGGGTCGGGGTGCCAAAAATGTCCCCGAGGGAAAAATGGTAAATTTCCCCGATATTCCCTCATAAACACTCTAACTTCAAATATATCTCCAAATATTTATTTTCATAACCCGATAACCCTAATAAAACGTCTAATGCCCGAAATACCCCTCGACTTGCCCCGAGTCGGGTATTCGACCTCATTATGACTTTCTAGCTAAACCGCTCCCTAGGACTGTCTCGGATCGTGCATCACAGATGTATCACAAATATATCACAATGTTCATAATTATTACATTTATGCCCTCAACAGGCTAAAATTACAAACGTGCCCCTAATAACCAAACGGGGCTCACATGCATATTTAATTCACCTAAACATGCATCTCTAATCACATACTCATCAAAATTCACATATAATAATAATAATAATAATAACAATAATAATAATAAATCACTTATTGCCCTCCAGGCATGCTAATCAAGGCCCTAAGCCTTATTAGTAAATTTAGGACGCTACAACTATCCCCTCCTTATAGAAATTTCGTCCTCGATATAAGATGTTATATGTGAGGAAATGTAGATCACCCATTCATTGGGATGAGATGGGTGAGAGGAAGTATTTGGGGCCGGACATGGCTCAGAAGAATAATGAAGCTATTGAGAAGATCCGAGCTAGGATGCTTGCTTCACAGAGCAGACAGTAAAGCTACGCTGATCCTAAGTGTAGGGACGTTGAGTTCCAGGTTGGGGACCACGTGTTTCTATGAGTTTCACCACTGCGAGGGGTGAGGAGGTTTGGGAAGAAGGGCAAGCTGAGCCCTATATTCATTGGACCTTTTGAGATCCTGGAAAAGATCAGACAGGTGGCTTACAGGTTTGCTTTGCCACCGTCATTGGCGGGAGTTCATGACGTATTCCATGTTTCTATGCTTTAGAAGTACGTCTCAAATACAACACATGTGTTGAAGTATGAAGATTTGGAATTGCAGACAGATTTGTCCTATGAGGAGCAACCGGTTCAGATCTTATATCGAAAAGATAAAGTTCTACGGAACAAGACAATTCCTCTGGTTAAAGTGTTATGGAGGAATAGTAGGTCGAGGAGGCGACCTGGGAGTTGTAGTCAGTGATGCGGGATCAGTATCCTGACTTATTCAGGTAAATTTCGAGGACGAAATTCTCATTGTTGTAACGACCCAAAATTACTAATAAGGCTTAAGGGCCTTGATTAGCGTGCCAGGATGGCATAATTGGTTTATGTGTGATTTAAATGATTTAATGCATGATTATGTGATAAGCATGCTTATATGATTATATGGATATGTGAAATGCATGATTATGAGTATTAGTATGCATGTAGGCCATGTTTTGCTTATAGGGGCCTATTTGTAATTTTGACCCGTTGAGGGCATAAATGTAATAAATTGTTGAGACCACATTATTATGTGGATATATTTGCAGCATATGGCTCGAGACGGTTCTAGTGAGCGGTTTGGCGAAATAGTCACAGTGGGGATTTATACCCGGCTCGGGGGAGCCAGAGGGTATTTTCTGGAATTTGGGAGATATATTGGAGATTATTAGACTTTAGGTAAATAATTGGTGATTAATTAGATGATGAGATTTAAGTGGTAAATACTAGGAACACTTGAGGAGTTAGTGGGAATTGGGAATAAATGACCATTCTAGCCCTAGAATAAGTTAAAGGATTATTTTGTTTAGGAGGGCATAATGGTCATAACCTAAGTCAAATATATGTTCAACCTTTATGTTAGATTAAGGCAGAAGGGTATAGAACAATTAAGGAAAGAAAGAAGGAAAACATAATTTGTTCTCTCTCTCTAAATGATTTCTCTCTTCTCTCTCTTGGGATTGAGTTGAAAATTTGTGAAGAAATAGAAGAAGTTTAAGGGGAAGTAGGCTGGGTGTTGGAGTTGGAGTTGGAAATTCAGAGGAAAGGCCAGCTAAATTTGAGGTAAAAGCTTTGACCTTAATCTCTGAATATTGCTGGGTCCTTGTATATGAAATTGAATGGTGAATTGTTGGTAATTTTGATGAGGTTTCTGGGTTAGAACATATGATAATTCTGAGTATATAGGGATAATAGCTGATGATTGAGTGAGTAATTGAAGTATAATTACTGAATTATTGGGTGATTAAATGTGTAGTTTAATTATGAGTTTGTTGCTGTGTGGTGTTGATTTTGGGGAGGTTTTGAGGAAAAAAATTATGGATAGAACTTAGGTGTTCTTGGCTGGGAGAAGGAGGAGAAAACCCAGGTTTTCTCTGGGTTCGCAGGGCGTGCCGCAACCTAGCCTGGGGGCACCGTGGTGCATGTGGCTCTTCTGGTCATGGGAGCTCTCTAACTTGGGGGCGTGCTGCGACTTTCTTGGCCAAGTCGCAACCTGCCTCCCCTTTGGCGTGAGAGCTTGCTCTCTGACTTGGGGCAACTCGTGACTTGCTGAGCCAAGTCATGACCCACCTGGGAGTTCTAAGCTTAGAGGAGTTCTTAGTGTTGTTAGGGCTTGAGGGTTCAAACCTAGGGGCTCAGGACAATTTCTACTACCTGGTTTAGTAGAAATTGAGGTCCCAGAGGCTAGTTTTGTTCCCTAGGTATTTTATGTATGATTGGAAGTTGATAGATATCAATGACTCTTGTGACTAGGTTTGTCGCCAAGGCTCAAGGCTAGGGATCATGCTGGAAATCAGATCACCTTCTCCGCTCGTAATCGAAGGTAAGAAAACTGCACTCGGTTATGTGGCTATGTTGGGACTAAGAGTTCCCTATACTTGTATGCAATGTTGTATGATGGTATTATGCCATGTGAGCATGAGATAAGCGGCCTAAGAGTGCCAAAATTAATATTGGCGCATAGGACGCGGCTTGGCCACTGGTAGCTGAGGTTAATTATATAATCACTGAGCTCGGCCTAAGAGTGCCAAAATTAATATTGGCACATAGGACGCGGCTTGGCCACTGGCAGCTGAGGTTAATTATATAATCACTGAGCTCGGCCTAAGCGAGCCTGTGTCAGTGGGATAAACAGAGGGTGCGGCCTAAGGGTGTCGACCCTGGATATTGTATGATATGTTTAATGTTGTTAAACTGTTGATTATAGCATGTTTATTATCTGTATGATTGATTATTGGTTTGTTGACTGATATCGGTGATTATGTGAACAATGTGGTCTACTGAGTATCTAACTAATGTTTTGTGAGTTATTTAATTAATGTTATTGATTATGCTCTGTTATATGGTTTTCTTGCTGGGCCTTGGCTCATGGGTTTTGCGTGGTGCAGGTAAAGGCAAGGGTAAGTTGAACCAACCCTGATTTGGAGAGCTCTGGAGGCAGAATGTACATAGTCGACTGTTCGGCCGAGGGATGATATAGGGACATGAGACCCTAAAATGCCTATTTTGCCATTAGAGTGGCTTGTGGTTGTTTATAGCCTCTGAAAATTTTGTAAACTGTTATTTAACCCTATTTTTGGGATCCCGTGTATCAAATGCTTAATTAAATGGAAATTTATCTTTTATAACCAAAATCTTTTAACCCTAGTTCAATAATGATTTAGCGTCACCTAAATGACTTGATTAGCAAGTCTTGCACCTTTATAAACACACAATGTAACGGTCTTGGTCATCGAGGGCGTTACAAATATAAATATATTAGAACTCACAATAGCTTCCACACCATTAGAGATGGTGGAAAATCTTTCAATTAATGATGTTACATAATCTATTTGAAGATTTATCGATCAACTTGTACTTACTAATTTCTTAAAACTTTGATATAATTGAATAAATATCTGAGAGGATTGTGTTATCATTAACACGTAAATCAATCAAATTTAGAGATATGAATTGAAATTCATTTAAAATTGAAATTGAAAGAATTTAGAGAAAAGAATAAAAAATTAGAGTAGAGGAAAATAGGAGATTAATAGTGTTGACCCTTGATTTGATCAACAGTACGGAGTCAAGTAAAACGACAAAAACAAGACGAATTCAAGACAAAAAGATAAATGACATCAAAGTTTTAGAGTGGTTCGGCCCCAAGTAATGGTAATAACCTACGACCACTTAGTATTCTTATTAATGTAGAATTCCAAAAATTGTGATCAATGAACTAGGGTTCACGAGTTTCATAAGCTTGGAGATGAATACAAATTTTTCAGATAAAAACACTATGTCTCTCTCTAAACATCCAAAAGTCCCCTCTCTTGAGCCCTTTGAATCTTATTTATAGGCTGAAGGAGTTCTTCATGGGCCGACGAGCCTTAATTACATTTAATACAAGCGTATCTAAACAATAATGGAAATCACAATTATTACATAAATGTAAAATTACATATCTGTAGAAAATATCTGAAATATTGCGACCAGATTGGTCGCCCATAAAATATGCCGTCTGCTGAGCGAATTCTCTTCTGGTCGAACAGAACGTACTCACTTAAATGGTCACGTGTATCCCATGTGCATGTTAATTCTACCACGTCATCAGGTAAATCTTTTTTTGGGTAAACATTTGCCCCCCAAGTTTATTTTAGTGCGACCAACATATAATAAACTTAATCGACCAACTTTCCCGTCTGACCTATCACGTCTGTCAGCACCTTTTCGAAAAAGTAAATAATCATGACTGTTGCAGTTTCCAAAAAATATTTCGACGACTAACGCGATTTCCCATGCATCGAAAACTTACCCCCATCATTTCCTCTTTAACTACGCCACGACCATTATAAATAAGCCACTTTCCTCACTTTTTACCTTTTACCAAATCCTTCTCTCTCAATAACTCAGAAGAACTCTCAAGGAAAACTCAGAAAACTTCGGTGATCCGAGATGTGTCCGACCAACCCCGAGCAGCGACACCCGTGACTCCTTCACAATCTGCAATCCAAGTAAGCTTTTGAACTCCTTGTCTCTGTTATACAATTAAAAATGAATTTCATAAGTTTTCTGGTGTGAGTTTCTGAATGTTCTTGAGAAAATATTTTGGGTAATCGGGCTCATATGCAGAAACATGATTGGATAGGGATTTTAAGTAATAAAAATATTAAGTAAGGCTTAGAAATTGGTGTGGGAAGTAGGAATACTATTTTAAGGCCCAAAATCGAAGTGAAAATTCGATTTTTATGCTTTCGGAAAAATCTAGGTTTTTCCCTCCTGTTTTTGGAGTCGAAAAGTTTTTCTAAAAAAAACTTTTCATTTCCACTTTTTAATATGTTTTTCCACATTGCTCGCATGTTTAGATTGTTTATATTAAGATGTTGCTAGTCGTATAAAAGCTTAACTTTTATACACGAGCAACGTTATCCCAATATTTCTTCTTCTACCTATTGGTCGTAGATTCTCACTTCTCCTTTATTCTTCTCAGATCTTCATGCATGATCCTTGCAGAGGTGAGAGGCCAATAGAAGAAGACCTTCTCGTGCTGCTATTCGAGGATTAAAAACAACCGTCATTTTCATTCTCAGAATTCCCATCTTCACAGCAAAACCCTCCAACCAGCCCTCCGACCAGTCAACCTAACATGGGTTGTGTGAAATACACTGCCCGTAGAAAGAAAAAACAACCAACTCGCCTTCTAACCAGCCTGACATTCATGCTGAGGACCCTTCAACTAATCCTCAGCCTATAAACTTTGCATTGCTTGACATTCAACCCAAAGCCAGGCCTCGTGACAGCCCTATAGCAGAAGACGAAGTCGAGTGGTATGTTGCACCTCCTAGTGTCATATCAGTTAGGACGGTGACAAAATATATCAAGAAGTATGGTCTTCCTGGGATTACATTAGTTAAGCCTACACCCGACCAGAGGGAAAACTTGCCTAAGGGCACCTTCAGCGCCTGGTCGAGGTTTCATATCGAGGCAGGGGCAATCCTGCCCTTGCACGACTACTTCCGAGGGGTGGCCAACTACTTCGAGGTCACCCCTTTCCAAATAACACCCAACGGATATAGAGTGCTATCATCACTCTATATCCTCTATAACCACAAAAAATGGCCTGGGCCAACACCCCATGAGATCAATTACCTCTTTGATCTCAAATCTAACCCCACTAGAACGATACGAGGTTCTTCCACTTCTGCCACCAGCAAACTAGTCGAGTATTCCTGAGTGACGTTACCCATAAATCCAATGTGTGAAAATACTTCTAGGAGTACTTCCTCATAACAGACCTGGTTGCTGACAATCTGGCCTTCACGCGAAGAGGTAAATTTCTCAATTTCTGGTCGTGTGTTTTCTTATCGATTTTTTCTTCACTATCCTTAGAGCATTAGTGTTGTATCTAGGCCCATGGTACCGACCAGACCCCAATCCAGAGATGGATATCAGGGTTGGAGCACTGGCCAATATGATGAACATCGAAAAAGTCGTCAAGGAGTTGGTTATTGAAAGCAACCTTAGGCTGGTAGGTCTTCTGGCACCTCACCAGGACGTGAGGGAGTCCATTGCGGGGAGTGCCACTGGAGAGGGTACCGAACCATAAATCCCCGAGCAGCAGTAAGATGTGCCACAATCCCAAAGGCAACGACCAATGGGAGTGACCATCTGGAACCACCAAGCAACACTCGAGCTGCTGCTGCCCCTGCCCCACATGGGAGGGGGAAACAAAAATTTCCAGAATACACCAGCGCTATATCTGAATCCTCTGACGAGAACGGTATAGATCTCTCACTTTTAGATAGCTTGCCCATCCCTTATCATTTATTCGATAGGGATGGAAATTTTAATTTTACAACCAGAAATTTTAATTCGGACTTCTTCGAGGCAAAGAGTGAGTGTAGCTGTATTTCCATAGATAATACATCGACTAGTAATAATACCTCGGGTATACTACTTAGAATTTCCCTTTCTATTATTTTATTGCTTCTTTAATTTCCTTATTTGATCATTTGTTTCTGTTTTGTAGTCATGCCTTCCGAAGAAGCCTTCGACATCTATCGACGCCGAAGCTCCTGCGAGTAGGAAGAGAGGAAGCAGACGACACCCTGGGGAGAGTAGTAGCGACCCCTCCAAGAAAAGGGCTCAAACAGAGGATCCTCCAGCACCACCACCCTCCAAGGACATGACCCCTCCTCCAGCTCCCTTCAACCCAACTTCTCTAGCTACTCGCGACACAAATCCTCCTGAGCAGTCAGGAAAAACTTAGGCTGAGGCTATATTGAACACTGCATATAGCTCGGCTAACGACAAGTTGAAGAAACTGTCAAGACACCGTCATAGCCAGGAAGCTTTCAGCAACATCCCTACCATGAAGACTAACCAGATTCTCAGTCGCGCGCTAAATGAAATACTCTGTGTAAGTTGCCATTTAGCTGACTAACTTGCCCTTTTACTGATACTAATAGTGTTACCTCTTCTCTGTTTGTAGGGTGTTCTAATCATGAGTACTAGTTGGCGTCATTCTGAGGAGATTGATGCCAAGCATGCTAAGGATATCAAAGCATGCGAGGAGAGGGCTAAAGCATGTGAAGAGAAGGCTAAAGCATGCGAGGAGCAGGTCGCCTGTCTAAGCGAAGAGTTAAAAAAGAGCCAAGAATCTGTGGCTAGAATTACTGCTGCCAAAAACCAGTTCAAGGAAGCTTCGGAGACTAACTTCAAAGAAGCGACCAAACTTCATAATGAACTTGTTTACCCTAAAAACGGCTACTGATGACATGGCAAGGATTTCTCCTACGTGGTTGACACGTGGCAGAAGTGCTGCTCGAGTATCGACCAGAGGCACATCGCTTCGTCAGGGCTTAACTTTTAGGCATGACCAGGCTGGTCATATAACTTGTTTTATTTACTTCTAAAATTGTAATCTTATAATTATTACATTGAATATTTCCTCATTATGACCTTGATACGCGGTTATTAAGGAAAGATAAGGCCCATTGGCCCAGGTAACCCTCCTTGAGCCTATAAATATGCATGAAATAGCTCAAGGAAGGGACTTTTGATCCCTGCATTTATTGGCTAAGATAGAGAGAGAAAGAGAGCTATAGTGCAATTATCCATCGTTTCATTGTATTTCTTCGAAGGTTTGTGAAACTCAAGAACCCTAGTTCTTTTATCACAGCTTTGAGATTCAATATCAATAATAACACTAAGTGGACATAGGTCATTTGACTCCGTGTCGTTGGCCAAATCGTGGGTCAACATTCTAGTGCTTTCATTGAGAGTTTGACAAACGATTGTGAGAAAATCTAATGGCGAAAACATCCAAGAAGACTGGACAGGCTGCTGGCGCTGCACCATCCCAACCTCCTCCCCCAAATGTGGCTGAGAATGAACCACATTTGGAGTTCGATGAGGAGGAATTAGACTCCGAAACACTGAGGGCAATGCTAGGAGTGTTGCAAGATGAGTTGTCTAATTTGAGGGCCAATCAGGAGAATGCTGCGGAGACAATGGCGCTGCAGCAAAGAGAAATAGAACGCCAGCGCTAAGAGCTAATTGAGCGGCAGGTAGAAATGGATCGTCGGCAGAGGGATGCCGTGGCCGCCCTTAAAGCAGTCATTAAACTGGCTAGGAGTCAGGCTGTGCCAGCCTCCTAGCCAGATCAGCCACCGAATGTACCACCTCAAGGAGGTTCCAATCCAAGCCCTCCGCTCCAGCCAGCAAGCCCTCAAAGGTCAGAGCAGCCGCCTGTGGCTCAGGATGATGTCCCACCTAGGGATCCTGGGCAGCAGCCTCCACCTCAGGCTGGTCGAGGCAATCCCGAACACCCGAGGCAGAATAGGGCAGAGCAGCCGCCCCGTAGCCCTAGACGCCCAGGGGATGAAGAGCCGAATCTACCGAGCAGGGGGCAGCGTCCTTATGCCAACAGGAGAAACACATAGTCAGGCTCTGCGGTCAGGGGCCTCCCACGGTATAACAATGCACGGGGACCAAACGACCAGCGCAGGCCTCCCCCTGGCGCTCGGGAAATGCCAGCCCGAGGTGGAAATAGCATGAACAGCCGGTCACACTGTAGTCAGCCACAATTCAGAGATGGGCATGATTATAATGAAGCTAATTCCGGTAGAAGGAATGCTGGTCAGAGAAATGAAGAAAGAGGTGGAGGCAGAAGCCCCCCACCTAGAGAAAATAGCCACAATGTTGGGGGGCAACCCAGGCAGCAGAACGTCTTTAGTCAGCTAGGAGGTAGCGAGCAGAGACATAGAGATGATGATCTAAGGGATGTACTTAACGACCGCTGTGAGAGGCACGACGAGTACGCTCCCCCGGCACCGGTGGCCCCAGCAGTCCCAGAAGTTGTTCAGGCTCAGATTGATGCCCTGAACCAGGCGATACAACAACTGGTCGGGGGATGAACGTCCCATATTGAGTACGATAGGAGGAGTGGCACCCCCTTTGTATAGAGGATTGCTGCGGTCGAAACCCCTAGTAAGTTCAAGATGCCTACATTGTCGAACTTTGACGGGTACGGAGACCCAGTATCTCACGTTAATAAGTTTGAGATACAAATGGACATACAAAAAGTGTCGAAAGATGCCCGCTCCCGGATCTTCCCTGCGACACTGTCTGACACCACCCAGGAGTGGTTTTTTAAATTCCCTTCTGCAAGTATAGTATCTTGGGAGATGTTCATAAATGAATTTTACGGACAGTTCTATGCGGGTCGCGTACACCCCATAGAGGCTAACCAGCTGGTCGAGATACACCAGAAAGAGGGAGATCCCTTGAAAGAATATGCCCAACGCTTCATGCGAGCAGCAGCTGGAGCCAAGACAGTGGGCGATGAGGGTAAGATGATGGCTCTAATTACAGGGGTTAGGCGCCATTCACCCCTCTGGAGTAGCCTCAGAAAGAATGGGGTAAGAAGTACCCAAGAGTTTTTGGATCGGGCTGATCGATACATCAAGCTCGAAGACACGATTGCCAACGAAGGGAAATCACCAACAAAAGACAAGGGGCCCAAGGAAGAACCTGCCAAAGCCGCCAACGGGTCAGAAAAGCCCAATGGCAACAGCAAGGGCAACGGGAATGGCAATGGTAGGAACGGTGGAAAACAGGCGAACAATGAACCCTTAGCTTCTGAGAGTAAACGCCCCAAAGGCAATCGATATGAGCTGAGATTCACCAACTACACGGCCATGGTCGAAAGCCGAGCTGAAGTCTACTTGGCGGCCAGCTCAAGCGTGCCTTACAAATGACCCGCATCTATAAGGAAAGATATCTCCAAGAGAGATACGACAAAGTTATGTCATTTTCACAACGACTACGGGCATGACACAAATGAATGTAACCAGTTGAAAGATGAGATTGAGTTCCTGATCAGGCAAGGACATTTAAGAAGATATGTGCGAGCCGCAGGAGGGTCTCAGTGAGAGGCTTAAGGGGGCAACGAGCAGGCGTCTGCACGCCAACGCTCGCCACCTCTACAGCCAGCTCCTGTGGCAGGCACTTTACTTTCCATCTGCGGAGGCCCACATCTTGCAGGAGATAGTTGGAAGGCAAGGGAACGATACGCTCGAACCCTACGCCACGACCAGGACATCGAGATGATGAGTGTGGGGGATCGAGCACCGAAATAGGCTTGAACTGAGGAGGAATTGATAACCTTATCTGAAGATGATGCCAGCATGTGCGATTCCCACTCCAATCTGCTGGTCGTAGACGTACAAATTTCCAACATGATGGTAAAGAGGGTGTTGGTCGACACAGGAAGTTCGGTCAACATCTTGTACAAGTCTTCGCTGGAAAGAATGAAGCTGTTCATCAAAGACCTGGAGCCATGCAACCAAACCATTTATGGTTTTTCCGGTGAAGGGCTCGCCCCAACATGGTCGATTAGGCTTCTAGTTACAGCAGGTGCTGCACCTGCTAATAGGACATTACTCATTACTTTCATAGTAGTTGATTGTCCTTTAGCATACAATGCTGTAATTGGGAGACCAATTCTGATCGACCTACGGGCCGTCACTTCAATATGGCACCTTGCCATGAAATTCCCAACAGACGTAGGGGTAGGATGCATCTTGGGGAATCAATGGGAAGCAAGGGAGTACTACAACGCCTCGATCACTAAGGCGAAGAAGGGTGTATCGAGAGATGTTCCTGGAAAAGAGTTGCAAGTGGCAATTGATGCTCAGGCCCACTCAGGTGATAATGTCACCAAATAGGGTGTTGCCCAAAGAGAGGATAGAGACCTGGATCCTCGCTTTGGGGATTTTAAAGAGGAGATTGGACCCATCGAGGACCTTAAGGAGGTCCAACTCGATGAAGAAAATCCGACCAGGGTTGTAAAAGTTGGCAAAAACTTAGAGACAACAACAAAACAAGTACTGGTGGAGTTTTTAAGGAGGAACCAGGAAGTCTTTGCCTGGTTGCACAAAGACATGGTCAGAATAGATCCTGCAATCATCAGCCATGTCCTGAACATCGACAAGAGTTTTCCATCGGTGCAACAAAAAAGAAGGCTGCTTGGAAAAGATAGATCAAAGGCCTTAAAAGAAGAAGTCGAAAAGCTGAAGGAGAATGGGTTCATCAGGGTGGTGTTTTATCCATCCTGGGTCTCTAATCTCGTGCTAGTTCCCAAGCCGAATAGCAAGTGGCGCACGTGCGTGGATTTCACAGACCTTAATAAAGCCTGCTCCAAAGATTGTTTCCCACTCCCCATAATCGACCAGCTGGTCGATGCCACTGCAGGGCACGAGATTCTCTCATTCATGGATGCATACTCCGGTTATAATCAGATTAGTATGCATCCCCTTGATGAGGATCACACTAGCTTTCAGACTGATACAGGGCTTTACTGTTACAAAGTAATGCCTTTCGGTTTGAAAAACACTGGTGCGACTTACCAACGACTAGTCAACCACATGTTTAAAGAGCTGATCGGCACAAACATGGAGGTCTACGTCGATGACATACTGGTCAAATCGAAGAAGGCAGAAGGGCATATAAAGGATTTGCAGGAATGCTTCAACGTCTTGAACAAATATCAAATGAAGTTAAATCCCCTTAAATGCTCATTCGGAGTAGGATCAGGGAAGTTCTTGGGATTTATGTTAACTCGAGAGGAATTGAAGCCAATCCCGAGAAAATTAAAGCCCTGATCGATATGAAATCGCCAGTGAAGATTAAGGATGTTCAAAGTTTTACCGGAAGAATTGCCGCTCTCAGTAGATTCATTTCGAAGTCAATAGATAAGTGTGTTCCATTTTTTAATCTACTTAGAGGCAACAAAACGTTTGAAATGGATGGAGGAGTGCGAGCAGGCTTTTCAAGCATTGAAAACTCATATGGTGCAACCACCGGTCCTATCGAAACCGGTTGATAAGAAAACTTTGTTCATCTACCTGCAATCACGGAATATGCCACTAGTGTCGTTTTGGTAAGGGAGGAAGAATGCGTGCAGAAGGTTGTTTATTATGTAAGCAAGAGGCTAATTGGAGCAGAGTTGCGGTACCCACCTATTGAAAAATTAGCATATTGCTTAATTTTTGCCTCCAGGAAGCTGCGGCCTTACTTTCAGGCTCACCCAATCGCGGTTTTGACCGACCAGCCTCTACGGCAAGTCCTGCAAAAACCAGAGGTTGCGGGTAGATTGTTAAAATAGGCAGTAGAACTTGGGCAGTTCGGTATATCTTACTTGCCGCAAGCAGCAATAAAAGGACAAGCCCTGACTGACTTCATTGCAGAGTTCTCTGAACTTACAGATAGCGAGCAGACTGAAAAGCCTAATGAGCATGAGGCTCAAAACCAAACTCCCTTGTGGAAATTATTTACAGATGGTTCTTCTAATGAGTGCCACGTTGGAGCATGAGTGATATTGATAACGCCGGAAGGGCATCGATTTCACTGCGCAATCAGGTTTGACTTCACTGCTTCTAACAACGAGGCCGAGTATGAAGCATTACTCGCTGGGTTGCGGTTAGCCAGGGACATGAATCTAAAAGTGCTTGACATCTACAGTGATTCTCAACTGGTGGTGAATCAAATCATGGGATAATACCAGGCGCGAGGTTTGAAGATGGTTGCCTACTTAAACAAAACAAGAGATATATTGGCTCAGTTCGACAAATACACCCTCCAGCAAGTACCTCACGACCAGAATTCCAATGCTGATGCTTTGGCCAAGTTAGCAAGTGCGAAGGATGCTGATACTCTGAATATAGTACCGGCTGAGCGGCTGTCTATGCCAAGCATCCAAGCAGAGGAGACCACTATGGTATTCCAGATGGTGGATACATGGATGACACCATATATAGAGTATCTGACGCAAGGCGTGTTACCAATGGACAAAAACAAAGCTAGGACCCTTCAGTGGCAAGCTGCTAGGTATATCCTGGTTGATGGAATCTTGTATCGAAGGGGATACTCAATGCCACTCCTCAGATGTATTTCAAAAGACAAGGCCAAAGAATTAATGAAAGAGGTACACGAAGGTTTTTGTGGAGACCACACTGGGGGGCAAAGCTTGTCAAAAAGATCCTGAGGCAAGGATACTTCTGGCCCACGATGAATGAAGACTCGATGGAGTTTGTGCGGAGGTGCGACAAGTGCCAGAGGTTCTCCAAAATCCCACGAGCAGCCCCTAATGAGCTTAAACAGATGCAAAGTCCATGGCCGTTTGCAGTGTGGGGCATAGATCTAATCGGATCTTTGCCCACAAGAAAGGGCGGCATAAAGTATGTTGTGGTTGCCGTCGACTACTTCACCAAATGGGTCAAAGCCGAGCCGCTCGCAACCATAACAACCAAGAAGGTGCTGGATTTCGTGATCAAAAACACCGTTTGTCGTTATGGATTGCCAAGGAAAATCGTCTCGGATAACGGCACCCAATTCGATAGTGATTTATTCACGGATTTTTGCGAACGGCATGGCATTATCAAGAGCTTTTCTTCAGTCACTCATCCCCAAGAAAATTGACAAGTCGAAGTAGTCAGCAAAACGCTAAAGGATACACTGAAGAGAAGACTAGAAGAAGCTAAGGGGGCGTGGCCAGAACAATTGCCTGAAGTCCTTTGGTCGTACAGAACTTCCCATCGAACAAGAACAGGCCATACTCCATTCTATTTAGCTTATGGATATGAGTCTATGTTGCCTATTGAGTTAGATCCGCCTTCGCATCGCAGAATAACGTACGATCAAGGCTCGAACAACCAACTACTGATGGAATCCCTAGACTTGGTCGATGAGAAACGTGAGCAAGCCCAACTCCGAGTAGCTGCGTACCAGCAAATAGTCGCCCGATATTTCAATTCTAAAGTGCGAGAATGGAAATTCAATGTCGGAGATCTGGTACTTCGAAGAGTTTTCCTAAACACCCACGACCAAGCTTCTGGAGTACTTGGACCTAATTGGGAAGGGCCTTACCAGATTGAAGAAGTCCTCCATCCAGGCACCTACAAACTTGCTCGCCTAAATGGAGATCTCATTCCTCGCTATTGTAATGGAGAACACCTGCGCAAGTATTATCAATGAACAATCCTTCTTAAAGGATTGGCTTGTATTAATTTTACTTTTTACAAGTTATGAAAAAGGGTGGATCATTTTATGTGACTAATCGCTTATAAGTGTAAGATCTCTTTGATCACTCGTACAGACACGTTTTGTCCATTTATTACGAGAAATATAAGGGACTGAGCGCAGCCATTCATTCTTGCCAATTATTGAATTTTATACAAGTATTTGCTCATTACGTGTGTTGTTTTGTTGTATTATAGTTTTAATTATTTTGCTCCGAGCAGTATTGTTCGAATAGGTTTTGGTCAAGGCAAGTTACCAAGGACCTAAAGCTCCTCGATCACTTGGGGGGCACATAAGGTATCTAGTAAGGAAAGCATATCGAAAGGTATGTAAACACATGAGCAAAATAAGTGAAAGCATGCTAGGGTACTTAGAGTATTTTTGTTAAATCAAACCAAAGTTCTATGCTAAGTTCGGTCATGCGAACAGATGTTATAATAAGATGCAAATATATTGTAATATCAAAATGTATCCTTTTACACCACAAGTAGTCGCTGCTCGGATGTATTTGTTCAATTAAAAGTAAAAACTGCCCGTGCAGCAATAAATATTCGACTGGAAAATAAGTGTCTTTACATCATGACCCATAGGCCGTGTATTTGAAAAATTAAAGAAACAGAAAAATTTCAGACTACGAGGCTAGAGGATCTTGAGGGGTGCCCTGGTCGACGACAGTTGTAGCTTCATTCTCTGCCCCATCCATGCTTGTGGCCAAGGAGATTTCGGGCGAGGCAGGTACCCTTGCTCTCTCTTCTTCCGCCAATCGAGCAACGCAACAGGCTATCTCAGCATGCCTTGCGCGCTCGGGAAGGTAGATGAAGTCAGCATCTCGGTTGTGTTTCCAGAAGTCATAAAAACACTTAACCGTGGCGTTCTTGTACCTTTCCAAATTACCGGCGTTGGCTTTTTCAAGCCTCTTGATCCGACCCTCCAAGGTTGTAGTCTCTTGTCTACTCGCAGCCAATTCCTGCTCAAGCTTTTTAGCCTCACGATAGTTGATATGGTTAGACTCCTTGAAGTTGTCTTTTTGCTCGATGGCCTTTTCAAGAGCAGTCTGCTTCTCCCTTAGATCCTCAGCCAGTTTTTTCTTCTCCCCAAGCACTGCCTCAAGCTGTTCAACATATTTCGCTTCAGCAGCATTGAGTTCTTCAACGTGCCGTTGCTCCAAAGTCTTGGACTGCTCGGAGATAGCACTCGAGCGGAGCCGGCTGGTAGTAAGGGTCAGCATTGCCTACGATCAGAGTGAAAGTTAGACTGACTGTAAAGTACAAAGGGCTTTCCCCACAAAAAAAATAATAACTTACACTGGCGAACTCATTCAATGCGTGAGTTAAGATCTAGTCGACGTCCATCGTCCCCGTCGAAGCCATCGCCTCTCGGCAACGTTTGTGCTTCAAAATTTTGGCCACCCTGTCTTTGACCGATCTCAAGGCGCCAATCGATATGTCGCTCCCCGTGGAAGCAGGAGCAGCCTGCTGAGTCTGGTCAGTTGGGGTCGGTGAAGAAGATGTTGACTTGATAGGAGCAGGGAGAGTTTGCTACTCGAGAGGAGAAGGAGGTGGTGTTACATTTGCTGAGGTTCTGTCTACCGAAGGGCCTACAGTATGGGCTTTCTTGGCCTGAGGCACTTTAATGCTTTCCCCATGATGCCTCTTGCTCGTTTTCTTCTTGCTCGAGGGAGCTTCGGGAGCCTCGGGGGAACTGTATATGTCGAACACATTCTCGGATTCCATGTCTGTAAGAAAAGCAAATACATGAACAGTGAGATAGTATAAATGATTGAGTATGTTACGTCAGGAAAAGAAACAAAGAAAATTGTTAGTGAAATACTCGAGCTATCATTACTGGTCGCTACATTATATACTCTACTAGTGTTACTCTCATTCTCTGGCATGAAGAAGTCTAAATCTAAATTGGGAGTGTACTTAAAATTGTCGTCCCCGTCAAATAAGTGACAGGGAATTGGCAAACTATCTAAGAGCAAGAGATTAGTACTGTTCTCATCCGAAGATTCATCGAGGGGCTCGAGAGGTTCGGTGGCTTTCTTTTTTCCCTTTCCCGTTGGGGCGGGGGGAGCAGCAGCCCGCGGGGAGCTGGAGGGTTCCCTGATTGTCACTTCAGTGGCCCTCCTCAAAGGGGGTTATGACACGTCTGGGTACTGCTCGGGAACCTCTCCACCAGTGGCACTCCCCGCTGTTGACTCCCTCACATCCTGATGAGGGGCCAAAAGGCCGACCAGTCTCAGATTGGCCTCTTTGACCAGTTGTTTGACACTTTTCTCTATGTCGGTCATGTTGGCCAGGAGGGCTGAGCAGATCTCCATGTCTGGAGTAGGGTCTAGTCGCAACCATGGGCCTGAAATGCACTAAATTTCTAAGGGAAATGCAACATAAAATTGAAGAAAGATAAACGACCAGTGGTACAAAGGCTTTACCTCCTTGTGTGAAGGCCAAGTTGTTCGCGAACATGTCAGTCGTCAGGAAATACTCCAGATAGTACTTCCCCACGTTTGAGATGTAAGTGGTGTTAGTCAGGAAAGTGCGACCTGTTTCCTGGTGACAAAAGTGGAAAAACCCCGTGTTTTCTTGGTTGGGGTTAGATTTTAGGTCGAACAGATAGTTGACCTCATGTGGTGTGGGGACGGGCCATTTTTTTTTGCTGTAAAGGATATAGAGTGCAGCAAGCATTCTATATCCGTTGGGAGTTATTTGAAATGGGGTGACCCCGAAGTAATTGGCCACCCCTTGGAAAAAAGGATGAAGAGGCAGGGTCGCTCCTGCCTCAATGTGGTACCTCGACCAGGCACTGAAGGCACCTCCAGGAAAGTTCGCCCATTGGTCTTGAGCGGGTTGAACTAGTGTCACCCCAGGAATTTCATATTTTTAATATAATTAGCGATCATCCTGATCGTTACCCGGCTGACAGGGGTGATGTACCATTCAACATCTGGTTGAACGACGTTTCGAGGGTGAGCCCGAGTTTGAATGTTAGGGCCAGGGATATTTCTTTCCCGACCATTGGTCGAGGGAATTCCAGCCTGAGGAGCGGGCTGATTTGAAGGGTTGGAAGGTTTCTTTTTCTGGGCAGTGGATTTTACTCTACCCATGGCTGGAAGGTTTGGCTGAGGTCTATTGGGTGGGGTTCGAGAAAAAGGAATTTCTGGTATCAGCAGCGATGGTTGCTCCTCGTCTTCAAGTAATTGGGCAAGCAAATCGTCGTCGATAGGCCTTTCACCTCCCCATGGATCTTGCATGAAAAGCTGCGAACAGAGAAAGGGGGAGGTGAGAACGTAAAGCCTAAAAATCTGTGTTGAGAGTTAGAATAACGTTGTTCGCGTATAAAAGTTAAGCTTTTGTACGGTCAGCAGCATTCTAGCAAAAACACTAAGTTTTATACGAGCAGTTTGAAAAACAGATTGAAAAGCGGAAGTAAAAAGTTTTTCAGGAAAAAAGCTTTTTCGATTCCGAAGGGGCGGGAAAAACCCAGTTTTTCAGCTAGCCTAAAAATCGAATTTTTACTTCGATTTTACGCCATAAATCTTCAATCTCGACTACCAAACCGGCTCCTAACTCCTACAAAATGTTACTTCACTACCCTATCAAACATCTATTGGTATACACTCAATCCCCATAACAGTTTCAGCCAAGAACATGCAAAAGTTCAGAGATAAAAATAAGTATGAAACAGTTTTCCATGGCAACTCAAACGTCTAAGAAGTTCGTGAAACTTACTTAGATGAAGAACGAAGTCTGAACACGAAAGCTTCCGAGCGTGCGCATGAGAGTTCCTGGGAATTTTTGGGCTCTGAAGACGAATTTCTTCGAAGTTCTTGGAGAGGAGATGGCAAGTGAAAAGTAAAAAGTAACAATGTGGATTTGGGGAATTACTTATAGCGACTGCAACCCAGTAGAAGAAGTAATCATGAATTACCTTTTTCAAAGTATGGGGAAGTGTAATGACCATCAGACAAGTTATTGAGAAACTGAAAAAGACTTGATTGGACATGATTGATCACCTTTTTTGGAGAAAGCATGGGCGACTCTGACAAATTTCGTGGGGTATTCGAAGGGTCAGCTTCCTAAGTTTACTTATTGCTGGTCGCAATAAATAAACTTTAGGGGCAAAATGTTTACCCTAAAAATGGCTACTGATGACGTGGCAAGGATTTCTCCTACTTGGTTGACACGTGGCAGAAGTGCTGCTCGACTATCGACCAGAGGCACATCGCTTCGTCAGGGCTTAACTTTTAGGCATGACCAGGCTAGTCGTATAACTTGTTTTATTTACTTCTAAAATTGTAATCTTATATTTATTACATTGAATATTTCCTCATTAAGACCTTGATACGTGGTTATTAAGGAAAGATATGGCCCATTGGCCCAGGTAACCCTCCTTGAGCCTATAAATATGCATGAAATAGCTCAAGGAAGGGACTTTTGATCCCTGAATTTATTGGCTAAGATAGAGAGAGAAAGAGAGTTATAGTGCATTTATCCATCGTTTCATTGTATTTCTTCAAAGGTTTGTGAAAATCAAGAACCCTAGTTCTTTGATCACAGCTTTGAGATTCAATATCAATAATAACACTAAGTGGACGTAGGTCATTACCATTCTTTGGGGCCGAACCACTATAAATCCTTGGTGTTTTCTTCTTTTCCATTGGATTATATTCTTAATTGTCATTTTATCTTCTATCGTACGTTTAACTCCATGTCGTTGGCCAAATCGTGGGTCAACAGAACTGGTGGCAAGCCGGTAGGTAGTCACCGAGCTGGAGGGGCGAGTAAAGCTGCTCGAGGAAACAAATGCTCAGAATCTGGAGAAGTTCAAAGGATAAACTTTCAACTGCTTCTACCTATTCTGGAAGAATAATCCAGGGGCAAACTTCAACTACCTTCCTGAGCATGCAAGGCAACTGGAGCTGACAAGATGCGCTGCTCGCCTAGAAGAGGAGAAAGCCCGGGAATCTCCTGAAATCTCCTTGGCAACTGGCATCGAGGGTGTTGAAGAGGAGGCGGGGACCACAGTCGACCAACAATCCCAGCCAGATCCTCCCGCTCCTCTTGCTGCTCAGTGATTTATCTATTTGTTTTTTTATTATTTATATTATTTTTTTTGTAACTGGGACATACGAACTACAGTTCGTAATGTTAAGACAATTTTTTGCTGCGTAGGGTAGCTTTTTTTTTTAATTACTAATTACATCCGAGCAGAAACTACTCGCGATGTAAAACATCTCAATTTGATATTATAATATTTGCTTTTATTATAACATCTGCTCGTATGACCGAACTTAGCATAACACTTTGTCTTCTTCTTACAAAATCCAAAAATTTTGAAAAATATTCTCTAAGTGTCGTAGTAGGCTTTCCCTTATTTTGATCGTGTGTTTACATATGCTAGTTGATATGCTTTACTCACTTAGTCTCTTATATGCCCCCATGTGATCGAGGAGCTTAAGGTCCTTGGTCACTTTCCATGATCAAGTCCTATTCGAACATTATTGCTCGCACACTAGTAATTACAACGATAATATAGCAAAACAACACATGTAATGAGCAAATACTTGTAATAAATACAATAATTGGCAAGAATAACTGGCTGCACACAGTTCCTTTTATTTCTCGTAATAAATGGACAAAATTGTGTCTGTACGAGTGATCAAAAATTGATCTTACACTTGTAATCGACCAGTCATACAATTGACCAGCCCTTATTCATAAACTTGTAAAAAGTGAAATTAATACAAGCCAATTCTTTAAAAAGAATTGTTTATTGATAATACTTGTGCAGGTGTTCTCCATTCCAATAACGAGGAATGAGATCTCTATTTAAGCGAGCAAGTTTATATGTGCCTGGTCGAAGGACTTCTTCAATCTAATACGGACCCTCCCAGTTAGGTCCGAGCGCTCCGGCAGCTTGATCGCGAGTGTTGAGAAAAACTCTCCTAAGTACCAAATCTCCCATGTTAAACTTCCTTTCTCGTACTTTAGAGTTAAAACATCGAGCCACCTTTTGTTGATAAGCTGCCACTCGAAGTTGAGCTTGTTCGCGCCTTTCATCGACCAAATCCAAAGACTCCATCAATAACTGATCATTAGTATTTTGATCGTATGCCAACCTTCTATGTGATGGTGGGTCTAGCTCAACAGGCAACATGGCCTCTGTAATGCCCCGAATTTCCTAATAAGGGTTAGGACCTTGATTAGGAGGCCGGGAGGGCCATAATTGAGTTACGATGCTATTTAATGAGCATATGCATGTTTATGTGAATTATATTATCATATGATGGTAAATGCATGCATATGGGTGTATTTAGGAATATAGGGGTATTTTGGTAATTTGGCCGCTGTGGGCATAATTGTGTATTTTGGGTGCATGGTTGTGATTAATTAATATAGCCACACTATAAGGTGGATTGGTTCGAGCTATTCGGCATGAGACGATCAAGAAATGTAAGTGTTCGGTCTAGTCATAACGGGTTTAAGTTCGGGGCTCGGGGTGAGTCTCGGGGTCATTTCGATGATTAGAATATTACCGGGAATTAAAGGGTAATGGGATATGATTTATTGGCATTTGAGATTATTGGGAATTGGAGAGCGTTAATTATAATTAACGAGATAGACGGGGAAGGACGGTTTTACCCTTGGGAAGGCTTTAGAAACTTTTAATGACCTAGGGGCATTTAGGTCATTTGGTGTGGATTTATATTGACTTCAAGGCTGTAGAAAATGTTAGAGAAAACAGAGCATCATCCTCATCTCCTTCCTTCTCTCTCGTACATGCTCTTCCCTTCACTTTCCTTTGAATTTTGAGAACCCAAACCGAGGCAACAAGCTAGGAGATCAGGTGGGAGCTTAGGAACTTGATTCAGTCATTGAAGGGGATTTAAATCAAGCTTGCGGTAAGTTCCAGCCATTAATTTTATGGTATACTCTGTTTTGGGCTTTAGTTTTCAGCTTGTAAATTCTTTGTGGAAAGTTTGGATTAATGGAAGTTCTTGAGTTTGGTTACTTGGGTTTTGATGAGGGATTGATATAGATGTTGTTTAGTGGTTGAATTGGGTGTTAGGTTGATGCTTGGGATTGGTTTGAAGGATTGGTTTCAAAGAAAAACGCAGGGGAAACAAGCTGGTGGCTTGCTGGTTTGCGTAAAGGGCCGCGGCCTGGCTATGGTGAGCTGCGACCTGTGTGTGTTTCTGGGGAGGATTTTACCTCTGTCTGAAGGTGAGCCGCGGCATGGCTATGGTGAGCCGCGGCCCATAGAGGCAGTTTTGACCAGAAATGGGTTTTTGACTTGAGGATGCTAGTTTTGGGCCTCGGGGTCAATCCTACTACCCGGTTAAGTATGGATTGATGTCTCGGAGGCTAGATATTGGTTTGGGAACCTATGTTGATCATTTTTATTGATGGTATCCTATATTTGGTTATGACTAGGTGGCCACTAAAGTACTAAAAGTTGATCGTTCTCAAGGGTCGTTCTTTTAATCATTCTAGCTCGAATCTGAGGTAAGAAAACTGCACCCTGTGTATATGTGACATGCATGGCTATTCTTGATGCATGTTGGTTGATTACTAAACGTGACATGCATGGCTATTATTGGTGCATGTTGGATTGTTAAATATAATGCATGTGATGCACGAGAAACATGAGATTAGGACATGCTTTGTGTACTGAGTATGATATCGTTCAGAGCTTGAACCTCTGGGTTTGTGCATGGTCCTAATTGTATTAATACTTGTTAAGTAAGCATGCTGAATACATTGTTTATGGATATTGGATATGTGATATATGTTTGGTGGCATGGCTTACTTGTGTATGGCACTGACTTATTAGTCAGAATCGGCAATGGTGTCAGATCCGTCTGTGAGGCTGTGACTTATTAGTTAAGTTCACAACGGGTTGAGCACTGGTCGTGTTTCACTGACCTGAGGGTCAGAAACGGCATAAGCGTCGAGGACGCAGGGCTGAATGAAGATTAGATCTAATTGATATCAGAATTGAATGGCTCTATGGCATTAATGCTGGACCGACCCTAAAGTCGATGAACTTATAAGCGCATGGTTAGTCTGAGACTAGTTACTGGGAGCCAGGGCATAGGGCCCCGGTGACTGTCTGTCACATGGCTAGGGAACGCTGTTCCACAGTTACGACTCTAGAGTCGGGAGGAAGGTTATGTTGGTGACTAATCACCATGCACCTATCCTGTTGAAGCTAGTGAGATTCTCACTCAATTGTTAAGCCCTGGTGATCCTATCATCACATGGCTAAAGGGTGCTGTCCCCATATTTGTGACTTTTCGTGATAGTCACCTATTTGTTTGGACTGTTGGTCCTGATTAAGTAATACAACCACTGTTGATATTATATCATGTTATATTGTGTTTTCTTGCTGGGCTTCGGCTCACGGGTGCTATGTGGTGCAGGTAAAGGCAAAAGAAAGCTGGACCATCCTTGAGTTGGAGAGCTTAGGTGATGGCGTGTACATATGCAGCTGCTCGTCCGCCATGGCCGAGGTTTAAAGGGGAACTAGGGTTAAACCCTGTTTTGTCGCATAGAATGGCCTGTTGTAAATATTTTCTTGTAGCAGACTCTGAAATTATAATTTTGGGATCCCAGCATATATATTAAACGTTCTAATGAAACGTTACATCTTAACAAAAAAATTTAATCCCTAAACCACTAATCACACTTAGTTACACGATTTTGGCCAAATAACTCGATTAGCGAGTTTAGCACTGTTTACAAGGCATATCGTAACAGTCCCTGGAGTTGGGGTGTTACAGCCTCATACCTATAGGCCAAAGAAAATGGAGTATGGCCTGTTGCTGTTCGATGGGATGTTCTATACAACCGAAGGACTTTGGGTAGTTATTTTGGCCATGCCCCCTTTGTTAGGAAAAATTAGGCTGCCTCAATGGAAATAGGTAAGAACATTACAACTCTATGCAGTAATATTACAAGTAAATATTGATTGATTAAATAAAGTTACAACTCTATAACTGAAAGTTACAAATAAACAAAGAAAAGGAAGAAGATGATGAAGAAGAAGAGAATAGTGAGAATACAACTCTAAGCAAAAGATTACAAGTAAAATAAAGGTGTTTGAAACAAAAGAAAATATTACAACTCTTAAACAAAATATACAAGTAAATAGAACAAGAGAATAAGAAGAAAAACAATAGAATAAAATGAAGAACAGAAATGCAAGAAAACTCTCACTTACACAACCTAAGTGAAGAGGGTTGGGGATCACCAACTTGAACAAGGTTTAAAACCTTTGTCCAAAAGCTTATTTCCCACTAACTCAAGCACTAAGGGATCTCTCTCAGATATTGGAAATGCTTTATAGAATTATCAAGCCTATAGGTGTTTCTAGCCAAGTGCTCTAATGGATAGAAATGCTGTGTCTTTCAAGTGAGCTATAGGCTCCTATTTATAGAGTTTAGAGACACCCTTTGAATTTCAAATTCCACCAACCCCCATGGCTGTTACCAATGTTGAATTGGATTAATATGGAATTAAAAATGAGATTTGGGAGTTATTTGGGTTTTTTGAGCCGTTCAACAAAGATTGAAAAAACTAAAAAAAAATGGTCAATTTTGGCCTGTGGTCGCGGGCAAAGACATTAATGGCCGCGGCCACTACTCTCTGTCCCACTGGCCACGGCCACCAAAATTCAGTGGCCGCGGCCACTGACCATTTTTAGCACTTAAAAATGTGTTGTTTTTCCAAACGGTTCCAAACCCTCCCAAATGATTTTGTAACTCCCAAAACACATTATTGGGGTTAAAATTATATCTCTAACAGCCATTTCACATATGGCTTTATGAAATTCATCTCAATATTAAATTTACACAATAAAGGGTAATATTTGGAAGTTACAAATTTGTAACACCAAATATGTTACATTATTTGGATATATCTCATATATCTAAATATTGTAACTCTCTATTATATATTACAATATGTGACACTCTTTGTCACATTTATTTAATCTAAAACATTATATTATAAAATAATATAACATTCCCCCACTACATTAAATAGTTATCTATTGTAACACTTATTTAATCAATCATTATATTTTAAAATATAATATATCCCCCACTTGATTAAATAAGAACGCTCTCTTATAGGACTCATTGCATTAGTGCATAAAACAAAGTGTTTTTCAACTTGAACTTTACTATAGTGTAATTATCACAAAATTTGTCAAAAATTTGGTTGCACTAGGCATTGAACCATCTTTTCATGATAACAAATCGGTGATAACACACACACCTTTGCGATGTTCACTTGAGACCTCTATGTCTCGCTTTGCACCGTTAATGGCCATGTGCACTTTGCATTCATGGACGTTCTTGAGAATATTCCCAATTCTCATGAGAGGCGGCACCACCCCTAGGTCCATATAGGTAGAATTCTTACAGTATTTTGTTACCAAAAATACTTGTCTTCACAAGACTGAATTCTATTAAAAAACCTTTCGGTTTTAACCCTCAACTTGGTAACACAAGTACTCATTATCTCAGATGGGACTTGTTTTGAGTACAACTAATATTCACTTCATTGACTTGTTGTTACCTATTGAACCTAACACTAGTTGAATAACTAGTGTTAAGATAGGTTACCATCAATCGTGAGTCTCTTTAGGGAGTTTAAGTCCCATCCCTCGAGATGATGCAGCCACTAAATCCCTCGTTAGTGGCTTAGTGAAAGGATCCGCCAGTTTTTCACTTGTTCTCACGTAGGATATTGAGATGACTCCTCTTTGAATCAATTCTCTTACATATCCATGTCTTAGACTAATATGTCTAGACTTCCCATTATACACTCCGCTGTATGCTCTAGCCAATGTCGCTTGGCTATCACAATGTATCAATATAGTAGATACATTATCTTTGATTAGGGGAATCTCTATCAACAGATCCCTTAACCATTCGACTTCTTTGCCGGTAGCAGCTAGAGCTATGAACTCTGCTTCTATAGTGGAATGAGATATACAGCTTTTGTTTCTTGGAACCCCAACAAATTGCGCCTCCACCAAGTTTAAATACCCAACCAGTTGTGGACAAGTTGACCCCAAGATTGGATATCCAACTTGCATTTGTATATCCTTCTAAAATCGAAGGAAATTTGGAGTAGTGAAGGCTTAATCCTTTGGTTTTCTTGAGATAACCTAGGACTCTTCCAATTGCCTTCCAGTGATCCACACTTGGATTACTTGTAAACCTACTAAGTTTACTTACCGCAAATGCTATATCAGGTCTAGTACATTGGGCAGCGTACATTAGACTCCCTATAGCACTAGCGTACTTCAATTGAGCCACCGCTCTTCCTTCACTCTTTTCTAGTTTTACACTATGATCGAATGGAGTATTGGCATCTTTAACCTTGAGATGGTTAAATTTGTTCAATACTTTCTCAACATAGTGGGCTTGCCCTAACGCAAAACCCCGACTATGTCTCTTTACTTTGATACCAAGTATGGTGTCAACTTCTCCAAGATCGTTCATCTTGAAGGTTGATGATAGAAACCTCTTCGAATCTTCTATCCCTTTCATGCTATTACTTAGAATAAGCTTGTCATCCACATAGAAGCAAACAATGATCACATATCCCTTACAAGTTTTGGAATACAGACACTTGTCTCCATTGTTATGTCCAAACCCATTAGACATGATGGCTTGATCAAATTTCTCATGCCATTGCTTAGGAACTTTTTTCAATCCATATAAGGATTTTACAAGTCTACATACTTTATGTTCATATTTTGGTAGGACAAACCCTTCGGGTTGTTCCATATAGACCTCCTCATTGAGGTCACCATTAAGAAATGTCGTTTTGACATCCATTTGATGAACATACAAGTTGTGTATAGAAGCTAAAGCGAACAAAATTCTTATAGAAGTTGTTCTTGCAACAGGCGCATAGGTATCGAAATAATCGACACCCTATTTTTGCCTAAACCCTTTAGCTACTAATCTAGCTTTAAAGGTTTGGATAGTGCCGTCAGTGTGGTATTTTCTCCTAAATACCCACTTACACCCAATTGGCTTAGACCCCAGTGGGAGGTCTACCAATTCCCAAGTGTTATTGGAAAGAATGGAATCCATCTCATCATTGATGGCTTCTTTCCAAAATGCACTTTCTCTCGATTACATAACTTCTCTATAAGTCTTAGGATCATCCTCAACGAGAAGTATAATAGGAATTTTTCTAATAACTTCCTCTCTATTTCCTTCTACCATGTAGAACAAAATTCGTTGAGAATCGATCTCATCCACTACTAGACTTTTATGATTTTTAAGCCTTTGACTTCTTCTAGGTTCAAAGGGTTGCTTTACATCCTCTTGAGAATTCTCCTCTTGAGAATCAACTTTGGATGTAGAAGCTTGAGAATTGTTGTCACATAACATATTCTCAAAAAATTCAACTTCTCTAGATTCAATCACAATATTAGACTCTAAGTCTAATAGCCTATAAGCTTTACTATTGTTGGCATAACCAACAAAAGCACACTTTATGGCTCTTGAACCTAACTTTGTTCTATTAGGTTCGTTTTTCTTGCAATATGCAAGACACCCCCACACTTTGAAGTACCCTATGTTGGGTTTTCTTCTTTTCCATAACTCATATGGAGATATCTCATTTTTCTTCATCGGTATTCGATTAAGAATGTGACAAGCGGTTAAAAGTGCTTCACCCCATAAGTTGAAGTTCAACTTAGAAAACACCAACATAGAATTTATCATCTCTGGATAAGTCCTATTTTTCCTTTCGGCAACACCATTGTGTTGTAGTGTATAAGGTGCAGTGCACTCATGAATTATACCATTTTCTTCACAAAATGTATTGAAATCATTAGAGAAGTACTCTCCTCCTCTATCACTTCTTAGCACCTTAATCTTTTTATTTAGTTGATTTTCAACTTCTAATTTATCAATTTAAAAGCATCAAAATTTTCATCTTTATGCTTTAAAAGAAACACATAGGTATATCTACTAAAATCATCTATAAAAGTAAGAAAATACATTTTACCACCTCTAGTTAAAACACCATTTAATTCACAAAGATCACTATGGATTAAATCTAGTAAATTAGATGATCTTTCTACACTAGGAAATGATTTCTTAATTATTTTCGCCTTAACACATGTTTCACATTTACCATAGTTTTTAATATTGCATCCAATCATACCAAATTTTACTACTCTTTTCATGGTTGAAAAACCTATATGCGATAGTCTAAGATGCCACAAAAATAAAGAATCATACTCAACAATATAGGCGAAATTAGCATTTTTATTGATAACATTGAAAGTTACATCATTGGTGCACAATTTAACCATACCCTCACAAGAGTACAATTTTCCCAAAAATACATTTGATTTGGTAAGTATAAGTTTACCGGACTCAAAAACAGCTTTAATGCCGGGCTTGCCAAGAAAATCCCCACTTACCAAGTTTCTACTCATTTTGGGAACATAAAGTACATTCACTAATGTAACTTTCTTGCCAGAGGTGAAAAAGACTTCAATGATACCTTTGCCAAGTACCTTGGATTTTCCCTCATTGCCCATTTGAATCTCATGGTTGCCCTTTGACTCTTCAAAGGTCTTGAACAATGATTTGTCATAGGTGACATGGACGGTGGCACATGTATCATACCACCACCCTTTCACCTTGCCTTGGACCGCATTCACCTCACTAAGGGTAGCAACTATGTTTTCCTCTTGAGTTGCGTTCACCTTAGGTCCTTGTTGGTCTTTTCTATGCCTACACTCTCTAGCATAGTGACCTTTCTCGCCCTTGAACTTGTTTGGGTTGGTTTTTGGACCCAAAGGTTTCTCGTTACCCTTTTTCCCTTTGTTTTTGGGATGTTTTGGTTGTGACACCGCATTTTCTTTGGAAGTCTCTCCATTAGACCCTTCCACAAGTTTATCTCTACATATCGATTCCTCTTCGATTTGAATATGCTTTTGGATTTCCTCCAAAGAATAATCCTCATTTTTATGAAGGATTCTTTTCCTATAGCTCTTCCAAGTTGGTGGTAATTTAGCCACTATAGCACCAACTTGAAAGGCCTCGGGAAGCTCAATCTTTAAAACTTTCAGTTTGTTAACAATTATTTGCAATTCATGAATTTGAGGAAGAATAAGTTTATCACCAAAAAATTTGAAGTCAAAATATTGAGATATCAAAAACTTTTTGGTACCTTCCTTTTCTGCCTTGAACTTTTTCTCAAGTGCATCCCATATCTCCTTGGCCGATTTGGTCTCGGTGTAGAGTTCATAGAGCCTATCGGATAGGGCGTTGAGGATATGACCCCTACAAAGGAGATTGTCCTCCTCCCTCTTCCTTCTTTTCTCCACCTCCTCGGGAGTGTCCTTGTCGGATGGTGTTGGGAGAGGTTCTAGAGTGGATTCTAGGATGTAGGCGATTTTGGAAGTGGTCAAAAGGAATCTCACCTTGTCTTGCCACCTAGTGAAATTGGACCCATAAAACCTATCCAACCTCACTAGGTCTTGATTCATGATTTTGATGGTGTCACCTTCCATTGAAACAAACAAGGGTAAGCTTTTGAATGTTAGGAAAAATTAGACTGCTTCAATGGAAATAGGTAAGAATATTACAACTCTATGCAATAATATTACAAGTAAATATTGATTGATTAAATAAAGTTACAACTCTATAACTGAAAATTACAAATAAACAAAGAAAAGGAAGAAGATGATGAAGAAGAAGAGAATAGTGAGAATACAACTCTAAGCAAAAGATTACAAGTAAAATAAAGGTGTTTGAAACAAAAGAAAATATTACAACTCTTAAACAAAATATACAAGTAAATAGAACAAGAGAATAAGAAGAAAAACAATAGAATAAAATGAAGAACAGAAATGCAAGAAAACTCTCACTTACACATCCTAAGTGAAGAGGGTTGGGGATCACCAACTAAAACAAGGTTTAAAACCTTTGTCCAAAAGCTTATTTCCCACTAACTCAAGCACTAAGGGATCTCTCTCAGATATTGGAAATGCTTTCTGGAATTATCAATCTTCAAGGTGTTTCTAGCCAAGTGCTCTAATGGATAGAAATGTTGTGTCTTTCAAGTGAGCTATAGGCTCCTATTTATAGAGTTTAGAGACACCCTTTGAATTTCAAATTCCACCAACCCCCATGGCTGTTACCAATGTTTAATTGGATTAATATGGAATTAAAAATGAGATTTGGGAGTTATTTGAGTTTTTTTGAGCCGTTCAACAAAGATTGAAAAAACTGAAGAAAAAAAATGGCCAGTTTTGGCCTATGGCCGCGGCCAGAGACATTAGTGGCCGTGGTCACTACTCTCTGTCCCACTGGCCGCAGCCACTGACCATTTTCAGCACTTAAAAATGTGTTGTTTTTCCAAACGGTTCCAAACCCTCCCAAATGATTTTGTAACTCCCAAAACACATTATTGGGGTTAAAATCATATCTCTAACAGACATTTCACATATGGCTTTATGAAATTCATCTCACTATTGTGTAACACCAAATTTACACAATAAATGGTAATATTTGGAAGTTACAAATTTGTAACACCAAATATGTTACATTATTTCGATATATCTCATTTATCTAAATCTTGTAACTCTCTATTATATGTTACAATATGTGACACTCTTTGTCATATTTATTTAATCTAAAACATTATATTATAAAATAATATAACACATTTTGCTTCTTCAGGGTTTTGTTGACAGCTTCAACCTGTCTGTTCGCTTGCGGATGAGCTACCAATGAAAAACTCTTGATAATCCCGTGCCTCTCACAAAAACCAGTGAAAAGATCCTGTGCCATTATCAGAGATAATTTTCCTTGGCAACCCATATTGACATTCGATATTCTTGACCACAAAATCCAAGACTTTCTTGGTCGTTATTGTTGCAAGTGGCTCAGCCTCGGCCCACTTTGTAAAGTAGTCAACAACAACTACTGCATACCTGACATTCCATTTTCCTATGTATAAAGACCCAATCAAATCAATCCCCCATACTGCAAATGGCCACGGGCTTTGCATCTGTTTGAGCTCATTTGAGGCTGCTCGAGGTATCTTGGAGAATCTTTGACACTTGTCACACTTTCAAACGAAGTCCATAGAGTCCTCATTCATGGTAGGCCATAAGTATACTTGCCTTAGGATCTTTTTTGACAAACTCTGCCCCCAGCGTGATTTCTACAAAAACCTTCATGAACTTCTTTCATCAATTCCCTAGCCTTTTCCTTAGAAATACATCTTAACAGAGGCATCGAGTACCCTCTTCTATATAAAATTTTGTCGACTAGAATGAATCGAGTCGACTGCCTCTGGAGAGTCCTTGCTTTGTTTCTTTCCGCTGGCATCACTCCTTGCTCAAGGTATTTAATGAAGGGCATTATCCATGTGTCGCTTGGATCACCAGTGAAGACTCATCTGCTCAAATGCTTGGTGCTGACAAATTCTCAACTAGTACTATGTTTAAGGTGTCAGCATCCTTCATGCTTGCTAGCTTGGCCAAGGCATCAGCATTCGAGTTCTGATCACGAGGTACTTGCTGGAGAGTATATTTTTTGAACTCTTCTAATAAGTCCTTTGCTTTGTTCAAATAAGCAACCATCTTGAGACCCCGAGCTTGATATTCTCCTATTATTTGATTAACCACTAGCTGGGAGTCACTGTAAATCTCAAGTGACTTTATATTCATGTCCTTGGCTAATCTTAATCCTGCGAGCAGAGCTTCGTATTCAGCTTTGTTATTGGATTTCCAAATTCAATCACAAATTTGTAACTTCCAAATATTACCCAATAATGTGTAGATTTGATATTACACATTTTGATTTGAATTTCTCAAAGCCATAAGAGATATGGTTGTTAGAGATGTAATTTTAACTCTCATAATGTGTATGGAAGTTACAAAATCAAGTGGGAATGAATTTGGAACGTTTTGGCAAATTTGGAAAATTGGTTGCTGAAAAAACGTCTTGGGCCGCGGCCTGAGTTTTTCAGGCCGCGGCCCAAGAGGCATAAAACATCGTGGGCCACGGCTTGAGCAGCTGGAAGCATTTTCCAAACTTCGATTTTATCCAATTTTGAACGTTTCCAACAGCCAAGTAACTCCCAAATCTCTATTTTAGTTCCATAAACATCCAATTAATCATTGGTAATAGCCATGGGGGTTGGTGGAATTTGAAATTCAAAGGGTGTCTCAAAACTCTATAAATAGGAGCCTAATGCTCACTTGTAAGACACACCATTTTCCATCCACAAAGCACTTGGCTGGAAAATACACCATAGAGGCTTGATAATTCCAGAGAGCTATTTCCTAGAGAGATCCCTTAGTGCTTAGAGAATAGGGGGAAATAAGCTTTTGGACAAAGGTTTTGAACCTTGTTCAAGTTGGTGATCCCCACTACTCTACACTTTGGTTGTGTGAGAGTTTGTTCTTTTTATTGATTTTATTTTCATTCTTTTGATCTTGTTGATCTTATTTACATGTATTATTATTGTTTTGAGTTTGTAATCTTCTTCTTCTACCTCTTTATATTTACTTATATTTTGAGCAATTAAGTTGTAATGTTTATTTAATCAATTACCTTGTCTATTGTATTTTTTGCATAGAGTTGTATTTTGGTTTTTCCATGTTTCCATTGAGTATAAATATATATTCTCTAACAATCAAAAGCTTAATTTCCTTTTCAATGGAAGAAGAAACCATAGAGATCTTGTGAGGATCCAACTTTGAAAAGATGGTAAGATAAGGTAATGTTCTTCTTTTGTTTTCTTAGAAGTTCTAATGGTTTTCATGTAGTGATAGAAATGAGAAGAAGAAAATTTTATAAATGAGGTTCATTGTTTTCTAATCTCCTTTTTTTTTCAAATATTGCGGTTAGATTAGAAGATAATTTAATATCTTGAGTTTTTGTTATATGTGACTAATGTGTAAATAATCTAGTAGATTATTGGGTAATATGATAGCATGTTATAGAATTGTCTTATTATGTGATAATGATAAATTATTAGAATGACAATCTTATGAGTTTTATATGTGTTTATCCATAAATCAGCTGCTGATGACGTGGCAAGGATTCTTAACACGTGGCAGACACGTAGCAGAGATGCGGCTCGCCTATTGACCAGCATTATTTCTACACAAAGAGATCAAGTTCTATATACGACCAGCTTGGTCGTATACTTCATTCATTTATGTAAAGATCTGTATAGTTGTGATGATATCCGAGAATATCTCTTCATTATGACCTGCAGATCCGGTCATTAAGGATAGATATTATTTCCTAATTCATGTAACTCTTCTTGAGCCTATAAATACACAAGAGATAGCTCAAGGAAGGGGATCGATCTTTTTTCTTGGAGAATTATATTACTATTATCCATCGTTGTATTGTTTTCTTCTTCTAAGGTCTGTGAAACTCAGGAACCCTAGTTCTTTGATCACACCTTGGGAGCTCAATATTAAAAATAGTATCAAGTGGACGTAGGTCATTACCAATCACTGGGGCCGAACCACTATAAATCTCTGTGTTCTTTATCGTTCCATTAGATTATTTTCAAGCTCTATATCATTTTCCTGTCGTTTCCTAGACTCTGTGTCGTTGACCAAAATCAGGGTCAACATTCTGGTGCTTTCATTGAGAGACTTAAATCCAAGAAAATCTAATGGGAAAGACTACCAAGAAAACTGGACAGGCTGCTGCCGCACCATCCCAGCCTCCTCCCCCAAATATGGCTGAAGACGAACCTCATTTGGAGTTCAATGAGGAGGAAGTGGACTCTAAGGCTCTGAAGACAACACTGGGGGTGTTGCAAGATGAATTGGCCGCTCTAAGGGCCAATCAAGAGAGTGCCCCCGAGATAATGGCGTCACAGCAGAGGGAGATAGAGCGCCAGTGCCAAGAGCTGAGTGAGAGACAGGCGGAGATGGACCATCGTCAGAGGGACGCCATGTCAGCCCTTGAAGCAGCCCTCCAGTTGGCTAGGAATCAGGCTACACCTGCCTCATAGTCTGATCAACCCCCAAGTGGGCGACCTCAAAAAGGTCCCAATCCTAGCCCTCCGCTCTAGCCAACAAGCCCTCAAAGGCCGGAGCAGTCACCGATGCCTCAGGATGATGTCTTACCTAGGGACCCTGAGACACAGCCTCTGTCCCAGGCTGGTTGAGGCAATCCCTTGCGCCCAAGGCAGAATAGGGCCGAGCAACAGCCCCGCAGCCCTAGACGCCCAGGGGGTGAAGAGCCGCACCCACCGAGCAGGGGCAGCGTCCTTCTGTCAACAGAAGGAACTCAGAGACAGGCTCTGCGGTCAGGGGCCCTCCACGGCATGACAATGCACGGGGACCCACTGACCAGCGCAGGCCTCCCCCTAACGCTCGGGAAGTTCCAGTCCAAAGAGGCAAAAGAGGAAACAGTCGGTCCCACCATAGTCAGTCAAGGTTCAGAGATGGCCACGGCTATAATGAGGTCGACTCAGGCAGCGGGAATGCTGGTCGGAGAAACGAGGAGAGAGGTGGAGGCAGAAGCCCCCCACCTAGAGAAGACCGACAAGTAGGACATAATGCTGGAGGGCAACCCAGAAAAAACAACGTCTTCAGCCGGCTCGGAGCCAGCGAGCAACGACGAAGAGACGATGACTTGAGGGATGTACTCAACGACTGCCGAGAAAGGCACAATGAGTACATTCCCCCGGCACCAGAGGCCCCGACAATTTCTGAAGCCATTCAGGCTCAAATCGATGCCCTAAACCAGGCTATGTAGCAGCTGGTCGGGGGGCAGACATCGCATATCGAGTATGATAGGAGGAGAGGCACCCCTTTCGTACAAAGGATTGTTGTGGCAGAAACCCCCAGCAAGTTCAAGATGCCGACTCTGCCAAACTTTGACGGGTACGGAGACCCGGTATCTCATGTAAACAAATGTGAGATACAAATGGATATTCAAAAAGTCTCTGAAGACGCTCGCTGCAGGATTTTCCCAGCGACCCTTTCTGATGCCGCCAAGACTGTGGGCGATGAAGGCAAGATGATGGCCCTAACCACTAGGGTTAGGTGCCATTCTCCTCTCTGGAGTAGCCTCAGGAAGCATGGGGTTAACACTACCCAGGAGTTTTTAGATCGAGCTGATCAGTACATCAAGCTCGAGGACATGATTGCCAACGAAGGCAAATCGCCTGCAAAAGACAAGGGGGCCAAAGAAGAACTCGCCAAAGCCGCCAACGGGTCTAAGCCCAATGGCAACGGCAAAGGCAACGGGAATGGAAACAGTAAAGATGGTGGAAAGCAGGTGAATGGCGAACCCTCGGCCTCCGAGAGTAAGCGCCCCAAAAATAATCGGTATGAACCGAAATTCACCAATTACACCGCCCTTGTCGAAAGCCGAGGCGAGGTTTTCCAAGCGACCAGCTCGAGCGTGCCCTACAGGCGACCCGCGCCTATAAGAAAAGATATCTCCAAGAGAGATTCAACAAAGTTCTATCGCTACCATAACGACTACGGGCACGACACCAATGAGTGTAACCAGCTGAAGGACGAGATTGAGTTCCTGATAAGACAGGGACACTTAAGAAGATATGTACGAGCCGCGGGAGGTTCTCAGCGAGAGGCTCAAGGTGGCAACGAGTCGGCGCCTGCACGCCAGTGCTCGCCACCTTTACAGCCGACTCCCGTGGCAGGTACCCTACTTACCATCTACGGAAGCCCGCATCTTGCAGGAGATAGTGGAAAAGCGAGGGAACGATGCGCTCGAACCCTACGCCACGACCAGGACATCGAGATGATGAATCTTGAGGACTGTGCACCCAAAAAGGCTCGAACAGAGGAGGAACCGATCACCTTCTCTGATGACGACGCCCAGCATGTGCGATTCCCACACTCCGATCCGTTGGTCGTGGATGTCCAAATCGCAAATATGATGGTGAAAAGGGCGTTGATCGATACAGGAAGTTTGGTCAACATCCTATATAAGTCCTCGTTGGAAAGGATGAAACTGTCCATCAAGGACCTAGAACCATGCAACCAAACCATTTATGGATTTTCTGGAGAAGGGCTTGCCCCAGTAGGGCCAATTAGACTCCCAGTCATAGCAGGTACCGCGCCTGCTAACAGGACATTACTCACCACGTTTATAGTGGTTGATTGTCCTTCGGCGTATAATGTCGTGATAGGGAGACCTATTCTGGTTGACCTTCGAGCCGTCACTTCTGTATGGCACCTCGCCATGAAATTCCCAACAGACGCAGGAGTAGGATGCGTACTAGGAAACCATCGAGAGGCGAGAGAATGCTACAACGCCTCGATCACCAAGGCAAAAAAGGGTGTATCGAGGGATGCCGCCGGAAAAGAGTTGCAAATGGCATCTGATGTTCAAGCCCGCTCAGGTGATAATCTCACCAAATAGGGTGTTGCCCAAAGTGAGGATAGAGACTTAGATCCTCGCTTTGGGGATTTCAAAGAAGAAGTAGGGCCCATCGAGGACCTTGAAGAAGTCCAACTCGATGAGGGAAATCTGACCAGAATTGTGAAAGTCGGTAAAAACTTAGAGACAACAACAAAACTAGCATTGGTGGAGTTCTTAAAGAGGAACCAGGACGTCTTTGCCTGGTCACATAAAGACATAGTTGGGATAGATCCTGCAATCATCAGCCATGTCCTGAACATTGACAAAAGCTTTCCACCTGTGCAGCAAAAAAGAAGGCTGCTTGACAAAGACTGATCGAAAGCTTTGAAGGAAGAAGTCGAGAAGCTGAAGGAGAATGGGTTCATCAGGGTGGCGTTTTATCCATCGTGGGTCTCCAATCCCGTACTCGTGCCCAAGACGAATGACAAGTGGCGTATGTGCGTGGATTTTACAAACCTCAATAAAGCCTGCCCCAAAGATTGTTTCCCACTCCCGAGGATCGACCAGCTGGTCGATGCCACTGCAGGACACGAGATCCTCTCATTCATGGATGCATACTCTGGGTATAATCAGATTAGTATGCATCCCCCTGATGAGGATCACACTAGCTTTCGAATCGATACAGGGCTCTACTGTTACAAGGTGATGCCCTTTGGTTTGAAAAACGCTGGTGCGACTTACCAGAGACTCGTCAACCACATGTTTAAGGAGCTGATCGGGGCAAACATGGAGGTTTACGTCGACGATGTGCTGGTTAAGTCGAAGAAGGCAGAAGGACATGTAAGGGATTTGCAGGAATGCTTCAACGTTCTTAATAAATATAGGATGAAGCTGAATCCCCTTAAATGTTCCTTCGGAGTTGGATCAGGGAAGTTCTTGGGATTCATAGTTAACTCAAGAGGAATTGAAGCTAATCCCGAGAAGATAAAAGCCCTGATCGAGATGAAGTCGCCAGTGAAGATTAAAGATGTCCAAAGTCTGACTGGGAGAATTATCGCCCTTAGTAGATTTATTTCAAAATCAACAGACAAGTGTGTCCCATTTTTCAACCTACTCAGAGGCAATAAGAAATTTGAATGGACAGATGAGTGCGAATAGGCCTTTCAAGAACTAAAAATGCATATGGTGCAACCACCCATCCAGTCGAAGCCGGTTGATAAAGAGACTCTGTTCATCTACCTGGAAATTACAGATTACGCTGCTAGTGCCGTTCTGGTGAGAGAAGAGGAAGGTGTGCAGAAGGCTGTCTATTATGTAAGCAAAAGGCTGATCGGAGCAAAATTGAGATATCCCCCCATTGAAAGGTTAGCCTACTGCTTAGTTTTGGCCTCTAGGAAGCTGCGGCCTTACTTCTAAGCCCATCCGATTATGGTATTGACCGTCTAGCCTCTTCGGCAAGTTCTGCAAAAGCCAGAGGCTGCCGGAAGATTGCTAAAGTGGGCAGTCGAGCTCGGGTAGTTCGACATATCTTACCTACCGCGAGCAGCGATAAAGGGACAAGCCTTAGTTGACTTCATTGCCGAGTTCACAAAGCCCGCATGTGGCGAACAGATCGAGGAGCCTAGTGAGCCTGAATGTCAAATCCAAGCACCCTCATGGAAATTGTTCACCGACGGATCATCTAACAAATCCCACGCAGGAGCAGGAGTGATATTGATAACACTAGAAAGGCATCGATTTCACTGTGCAATAAGATTTGACTTCACTGCTTCTAACAATGAGGTTGAATATGAAGCACTGCTCGCTGGATTGCGGTTAGCCAAGGATATGAACATAAAAGCGCTTGACATTTATAGTGATTCTCAGCTAGTCGTGAATCAGATCTTGGGAGAGTACCAAGCGCGTGGATTAAAGATGGTCACCTATCTAATCAAAGCAAAGGATCTGTTAGCCCAGTTTGGCAGATACACTCTCCAGCAAGTGCCTCGTGATCAGAATTCCAATGCAGACGCTTTATCAAAGTTGGCAAGTGCAAAAGATGCTAGTACTTTGAACATAGTGCCAGTCGAGTGACTACCCGCACCCATCATCCAAGCAACAGAAACCACTTTAGTCATCCACATGACGGATACATGGATGGCGTCATATGTAGAGTATCTATCAAGCGGCATGCTACCAGCGGACAGAAACAAAGCTAGGACCCTTCAGCAGCAAGCTTCTAGGTATATCCTGGTCGATGGAATCCTGTACCGAAGGGGATACTCACTGCCATTTCTCAGGTGTATTACAAAGGAGAAAGCCAAAGAGTTGATGAAGGAGGTGCACGAAGGTTTTTGCGGGGACCACGCTGGGGGGCAAAGCCTGTTGAAAAAGATCCTAAGGCAGGGATATTTCTGGCCAACAATGAATGAAGACTCGATGGAGTTCGTGCGAAAATGTGACAAGTGTCAAAGATTTTCTAAGATCCCGCGAGCAACTCCCAATGAGTTAAAGCAGATGCAGAGTCCATGGCCCTTTGTGGTTCGAGGAATAGATCTAATCGGATCTTTGCCTACGGGGAAAGGTGGTGTAAAGTACGCAGTGGTTGCCATCGACTACTTCACCAAATGGGCCAAATCTGAGCCACTCGCGACCATAACGACGAAGAAAGTGCTTGACTTCGTGGTCAAAAACATCATCTGTCGCTATGGATTGCCAAAGAAGATAGTCTCAGATAACGGCACCCAATTCGACAGTGATCTATTCACAGACTTCTGCAAACGTCACGACATTATTAAAAGCTTTTCTTCAGTCGCTCATCCCCAGAAGAATGGACAAGTCGAGGCAGTTAATAAAATGCTGAAGGATACACTGAAGAAAAGACTCGAAGAAGCTAAGGGAGCGTGGCCAGAACAGTTGCCTGAAGTCCTCTGGTTGTACAGAACTTCCCACCGAACAGCAACAGGTCATACCCCGTTTTCCTTGGCATATGGGTATGAGGCCATGTTTCCTGTTGAGTTGGATCCACCCTCTCACCACAGATTAACATATGACCAGGATTCTAACAGCCAGCTCCTGATGGAATCCTTGGACTCAATTGATGAAAGGCGTGAACAAGCCCAGCTCTGAGTAGCTGCATACCAGCAGAAGGTCGCCTTGTATTTCAACTCCAAAGTTCGAGAAAGAAAGTTCAATCTTGGAGACCTTGTGCTCCGAAGAGTTTTTCTTAACACCCGCGACCAAGCTGCTGGAGTACTCGGGCCAAATTGGGAAGGGCCTTACCAGATTGATGAAGTCCTTCACCCAGGCACTTATCAACTTGCACGCTTAAACGGAGATCTCGTTCCTCGATATTGGAATGGAGAACACCTGCGCAAGTATTATCAATGAACAATTCTTCTTAAAGAATTGGCTTGTATAAATTTTACTTTTTACAAGTTTTGTGTAAGATCTTATTGATCACTCGTAAAGCATGTTTAGTCCATTTACTACAAGAATAAAAGGGACTGTGCTCAGCCAGTCATTTCTTGCCAACTATTGTATTTATTACAAGTATTTGCTCATTACGTGTGTTGTTTTACTGTATTATAATTATAATCGCATTGCTACGAGCAGTAACGCTCGAGTAGGTTCTAGTCAAGGCAAGTGACCGAGGACCTAAAGCTCCCCGATCACTTGGGGGGCATACAATGTACAAGTAAGCAAATCATATCGTTAAAAGGTATGTAAACACATGAGCAAAATAAGTGAAAGCATGCTAGGGCACTTAGAGTATTTTTCAAAATTTTGATATTTTGTTAAATCAAACCAAAGTGCTATGCTAAGTTCGGTCATGCGAACAATTAGATGTTATAATAATATGCAAATATATTGTAATATCAAAGCGATCCTTTTACACTGCAAGTAGTAACTGCTTGGATGTAATTGTTCAAAATAAAAGTAAAAGCTGCCCGTGCAGCAAACCAGAGAAAAATTATATTGTCCTTACATCACGACCCGTAGGTCGTGTAATTAAAAAAGAAATATAAAAGAAAAAAATAAGGAGCTTGAGGAGCTGGAGGATCCTGGGGAAGGTTCTGGTCGACAGCTTCATTGTCTGCACCCTCCATCCCGGCGGCCAGTGAGATTTCGGGGGAAGCAGGGACCCTCGATCCTTCTTCTTCAGCCAGTTGAGCCGCGCAGCGAGCCAGCTCAGCTTCCCTCACGTTCTCAGGAAGATAGTCAAAATTGGTACCCTGATTGTGCTTACAGAAATCATAGAAGCACCTCAGGGTGGCATTTTTGTTCCTCTCTAAGTTGGCAGCATTAGTCTTCTCCAAGTCCTTAACTCGGTCCTCCGAGTCTCTAGTTTCTAGCCTGCTCGTGATCAAGTCTAGCTCGAGCTGCTTAGCCACTTTATAGTTGGAGCGGTTGGACTCCTTGTATTGGTCCCTCAGCTCGCGGGCTTTTTCCAGAGACTTCAGCTTCTCCTCCAACTCCTTGGCCAGTTGGGCCTTTTCCGCAGTCACTGCCGCCAGCTAATCGGCATGACTGGCCTCCACAGCCTTGAGTTCATCCTCGTGCTGTTGATCCGAGGTCCTGGCCTGCTCGATGACAGCGCCCAGGCGGATGCGGCCGGCAATAAGGGTTAGCATGGCCTGCATTCAGAACAAAAATTAGACAAACAATAAATTACTGAAGACCTAATTTCACAAAAGGAGACAACTTACACTAGTGAACTCATTCAGGGCTCGGTTCAGAATTGGGTCAACACCCATCGTCTCCGTAGCCTCCATTGCCTCTCGGCAGCGTTCGTGCTTCACGATTTTGGTGGCCCTTTCCTTGATCAGCTTAAAGACATGACCAACCATTAAGTTCTCAGTTGAGGCAGGGTCCTCCTGCTGAGGTTGGTCAGATGGGGCATCGGGAGAAGGAGTCAACCCGGCCACAGCAGATGGAGTCTGCTGCTCACGGGGGGAAGGCGGAGTCACGGTGGTAGAGGGTCTGTCCTCCGAAGGGCCTGCATTCCAGGCCTTCTTCGCCTGAGGCTCTTTGCTGCTCTCCCCAGTCTGTCTCTTACTGGTTTTCTTCTTGCTTGGAGGGGCAGCAGCAGCCTCTGGGGTGCTGTAAAGGTCGAACACGTTGGTGGAGCCCATGCCTGAAAAACAATGAGATAGCATGAATAGCCAAACACATTACATCAGAAAAAGAAACCAAAAAGGATTGCAAAGTCCAATACCCAAGCTATTATTACTGGTCGCTACACTACAGACTCTACTAGTCTTACACTCATTCTTTGACACGAAGAAGTCTGGCCCTAAGTGTGGAGCATATTTAAAATTGCTGTCCCCGTCGAATAGATGACAGGGAATTGGAAAAAATTTTAAAAGCGAAATTACTGTACAGTTGTCATCCGACGAGTCGTCAGAGATGTCGGCAGGCTCGGTGGCCTTCTACTTTCCTTTCCCTAAGGGGGTCGAGGGCCTCTCTGCTCAAGGAGTGCTAGCAGGTTCCCTGATCGTGACCCCAGTCGGTCTCCTCCGTGGAGGAGACGCTTGAGGTTGCTGCTCGGGTTCCTCTTCGGCGTGAGCACTCCCTGCCAAAGGCCCCCTCGTATCCGATTGAGGGGCCCAGAGGCCAGCTAACCTAAGGTTAGCCTCTGTAACCAGATTCTTGACACTCTTCTCAGCATTTGACATACTGGCTAAGAGTGCCGATCTCGACTCCATTCCCGGAGTTGGGTTTGGTCGCAGCCACGGGCCTGGAAGAAGTCAGCTAGCGATATGAAAGTTTTACCTCCTCGTGTGAAAGCTAGGTTGCCCACGACCAGGTCAGGCATAAGGAAGTACTCTTGGTAGTACCTCCCCACGTTTGAGATGTGGGTCGTGTCAGTTAGGAAAGTGCGCCCAGTTTCTTGATGACAAAGGTGGAAGAACCCCGTGCCTTCATGGTTGGGGTTAGATTTGAGGTCGAAGAGGTAGTTGACCTCATGAGATGATGGCACGCGCCATTTTTTCTGGCTGTACAGTATATAGAGTGCAGCAAGCATCCTATATCCATTTGGGGTTATTTGAAAGGGGGCAACTCCAAAATAGTTGGCCACCCCCTGAAAGAATGGGTGAAGAGGCAAGGTGGCCCCTGCCTCAATATGAAACCGCGACCAGGCACTATAGGCGCCTCCAGGAAGATTAGCCCTTTGGTCTGGGTTGGGCTTGACTAGGGTCACCCATGGCAGACTGTATTTTCTTAAGTAGTTGGCGATCATTCTGACTGTCACCCTACTTTTAGAGACTACATGCCACTCGACATCCGACTGAATAACGTGTCGAGGGCGGGCATGTCTTTGGATGTTTGGATCGAGAGCATTTTCGTCTCGACCCCAGTGAGCATCAGCCGTAGCAGCAGGCTGATGAGAAGTGTCGAAGGTTTTTCTTTTCTGGGCCTTGGTTTTGGTGCGAGCCATGTTTCGGGTCAAGACTGGGGAAGTGTTTGGATTAATACGAGAAAAGGGAATATCGGGTATCAATGTCGAGGGTTGTTCTTCGTCCTCGAGCAGTTGAGCTAGCAGATCGTCGTCGATGGGTCTTTCTCCTTCCCACGGGTCTTGCATATAAACTGCAAACAGACAAAGGAGGAGATAAGACGCACAACCTGGGAGCTTATGTTGAAAGTTGGAATAACGTTGCTCGCGTCTATCGACCAGCAGGATTCTAACTGAAACACTAAGTTTTATGCGAGCAGTTTGAAAAATGGATCAAAAAGTGAAAGTAAAAAGTTTTTCTGGAAAAAGCTTTTTCAACTCCAAAGGGGCGGGAAAAACCCAGTTTTTCAGCTAGCCTAAAAATCGAATTTTTACTTCAATTTTACGCCCTAAACCCATGATCCTGACTATCAAACTGATTCCTAACTTATATAGAGCAAAAGTACACTACCCTATCAAGCATCAAACAGTATATACAAAATCTTCACAACTTTCTACCCAAGAACACAAAAAGTTTCAGAGCATAGAAGCAGCATGCATGGCATCTCAAAGGGTTAAACGTCCAAATTTTTTTACCTGAATGAAGATTGGAGATCTTGAAAAGGAGAAGCTTTGGGTTTGCAGGCGAGAGATCCTCGGTAAAGCGTCTGAAAACTTTAAAGTCCTGAGCTCTGGAATATAGTTCTTGAGAGTTCTTAGCAAAAAGATGGCGTGTAAAGAGTTAAAAGAAGAATGTGGGGATTATTTATAGAACTGAGGTATGTCGAAAATGGGTAATCATGAGTTACCTTTTTCAAGGCATGGGGGAGTGTAACAGCCGTCGGAATGGTTTCTTGAAAACTGAAAAGGCATGATTGGACGTGATTAGGTCACTGTTTTCAAGAACGCACGAGGGCTGTGACAGATATCGTGGGGCATACCAAAATTTATTTTCCTAAGTTTACTTATTGCTGGTCGTAATAAATAAACTTGGGGGGAAAATGTTTATCCATAAATCAGCTGCTGATGACGTGGCAAGGATTCTCAACACGTGGTGGACACGTAGCAGAGATACGGCTCGCCTATCGGCCAGCATTATTTCTACACGAAGTGACCAAGTTCTATATACGACCAGCTTGGTCGTATACTCCGTTCATTTATGTAAAGATCTGTACAGTTGTGATGATATCCGAGAATATCTCTTCATTATGACCTGCAGATCTGATCATTAAGGATATATATTATTTCCTAATTCATGTAACTCTTCCTGAGCCTATAAATACACAAGAGATAGCTCAAGGAAGGGGATCGATATTTTTTCTTGGAGAATTATATTACTATTATCCATCGTTGTATTGTTTTCTTCTTCTAAGGTCCGTGAAACTCAGGAACCCTAATTCTTTGATCACACCTTGGGAGCTCAATATTAATAATAGTTTCAAGTGTACGTAGGTCATTACCAATCACTGGGGTCGAACCACTATAAATCTCTGCGTTCTTTATCTTTCCATTAGATTATTTTCTTGTCGTTTCCTAGACTCCGTGTCGTTGACCAAAATCAGGGTCAACACTATGACATGCATAAATATATTGATTTTGTGAATCAATAAAAATATGAAATCATATGTGTGTGTATTTGTAATTTATGTTTACATATTTATAAAGAGCCATGTTAGTATGATATAAGTCATATGTGTTGACAATTATGTGAAATTATATTGAAATATAATCATGCAAATATTTGTGAGATGTTAATAGGTTTTATCATATATTATTGTTAGTATGTGATTTGTGAATAAAAGAATTATTTGAGAATTTAAAATTTTCTCATTTAAAAGATGAGTATCTCATTTTATGAGATAAGAAAAGATGAACCTAAGGGGGTTACATCTTTTAATGGTTGTGTTTTGCTATTGCAAGAAAAATGGATTAAGGTGGATCCAAAACTTGAGATAGCACATTGCTCAATAGACTTATAGTCTAGAGTGTGGTCAAATGAATTATATTTGATAATTATTTAGTGACAATAATTTTTAAATATTCAATGAGCAGACATTTCAAAATTGGAGAAGCAATTTTGAATCTTTGCACCAATGGTGAATAAAATAGAACTTTATTCATTTTGGTTAAAGATGGTGATATGTTTAAATTCATTTCAATGAGGAGATAATTTTAAACAAAAACATAAGAAATCAAAGTGTTTAAATAAATCAAAGAGGGTTTATTTTCTTTGATTTATAGTGTTTAAAAAAATTGACATTTTCATTTTGATTTTGATGAGAAAATCAATGGATGTAAAATTGGTGTTTTCAAAAGAATCTAAAAGACTCTTAGAAAACACACAAAAGTTGTTTAAGTGATTTTGAGATTATTTAGACAACTAAAAGTGAAAATGAGTGATTATTTATTTGAGAAATTTTCACTTGACATTTATGTTCACATATTTTATTTTGTGAAATATATAAAAGAATGAAACTAAGTGAAAATTGCCTTCAAAGAAGTGTGTCTTGGTTTAGCAAGTAAATAAATCAAGACAAACATTGAGGTTTTTATCTTGATCTATTGAGAGTTTATCATGTGGCTTAGAGGACTCATGATGAACTTTGAGAATCATAAGCCTAGATTTATCTTGGAGGATAAAATGACTTAATAAAAATGAAGAAATTTCTTCTTAAAAGTGATTATCACTATGAGAGAAATGTGGGGGTGATGCTCCAAAAGTTAATCAATTTATTTTGTTGATAATAATTGATTAATTCGGTCATCCTATTAAATAGGTGATTTGGAATTCCACATTCTAAATCACATTGGCTATATGTGAATAGAATGAACATATCTAGACATGCTTGGTGTCTAAAGTTATTGTTTGTAATATTTTGATTCAAGAAGGAATCAATTTAAAACATAAATTATAGAAACAAAGAGGTTTCTAGAATTAATATTCAAATGTTTATCTTGGATATTGAACTATAAAATAGTGGGGGTGTTGACTATGGTCAAAATCACTATTTTAAAGGGCTAACTATTTTAATCAAACTATGGCTAGCAACAAAGTTTGAATAAAATAATGAAGAGTGTCTAAGTATGTATACATGAGAAAAATGATTCAAATGGAATCATTTCTACATCTCAAGGGATGGGACTTAGACTCCCTAAAGAGATTCAGGATTGATGGTAACCTATCTTAATACTAGTAACCAAACTAGTATTAGGTTCAATAGGTAATAACAAATCAATCAAGTGAATAGTAGTAGTACTCAAATTTTGTCTCATCTGAGATATGAGTACTAGTGTGTTACCAAAATGAGGGTTAAAACTGAAAGGGTTTTTAATAGAACTCGGTCTTGAAAAGACAAGTATTTTAGGGTAACAAAATGCTATAAAAGTTCTACAAATATAGACCTAGGGGTGGTGCCGCCCCTCATGAGAATTGGGAGTCATTCTCAAGAAAAGTCTATGAATGGAATGTGCACATGGCCATTAACGGTGCAAAAGCGAGACATTGAGGTCTCAAGTGAACATAGCAAAGGTGTGTGTATTATCACCGGTTTGTTATCAAGGGATAGTGGTTCAATGCTTCGGCAACCAAAATTTCAACAATCTTTGTGATAATTACACTAAGGTAAAATTCAAGTCGAAAGACATTTTACTTTATGCACCAATACAAAGGTTTCTATAGAGAGTGATTATTTAATCAAGTGGAGGAATATTATATTTTATATAATGTTTGATTGATTAAATAAGTGTTACAATAGATAAATTATTTAATCTAGTGGGGGAATGTTATATTATTTATAATATAACATTTTAGATTAAATAAATGTGACAAAGAGTGTCATATATTGTAACATATAATAGAGAGTTAAATTATTTAGATATATGTGAAATATCCAAATATGTAACATATTTGGTGTTACAAATTCAATTACAAATTTGTAACTTCCAAATATTACCCAATAATGTGTAGATTTGATATTACACATTTTGATTTGAATTTCTCAAAATAAGAGATATGGTTGTTAGAGATGTGATTTTAACTCGCATAATGTGTATGGAAGTTACAAAATCAAGTGGGAATGAATTTGGAACGTATTGACAAATTTGGAAAATTGGTTGCTGAAAAAACGTCTTGGGTCGCGGCCTGAGTTTTTCAGGTCGCGACCCAAGAGGCAGAAACATCGTGGGCCGCGGCCTGAGCGGCTGACAACATTTTCCAAACTTTAGTTTTATCCAATTTTGAACGTTTCCAACAGCCAAGTAACTCCCAAATCTCTATTTTAATTCCATAAACATCCAATTAATCATTGGTAACAGCCATGGGGGTTGGTGGAATTTGAAATTCAAAGGGTGTCTCAAAACTCTATAAACAGGAGCCTAATGCTCACTTGTAAGACACACCATTTTCCATCCATAAAGCACTTGGCTGGAAAATACACCATAGAGGCTTGATAATTCCAGAGAGCTATTTCCTAGAGAGATCCCTTAGTGCTTAGAGAATAGGGGGAAATAAGCTTTTGGACAAAGGTTTTGAACCTTGTTCAAGTTGGTGATCCCTACTACTCTACACTTTGGTTGTGTGAGAGTTTGTTCTTTTTATTGATTTTATTTTCATTCTTTTGATCTTGTTGATCTTATTTACATGTATCATTATTGTTTTGAGTTTGTAATCTTCTTATTTTACCTCTTTATATTTACTTGTATTTTGAGTAATTAAGTTGTAATGTTTATTTAATCAATTACCTTGTCTATTGTATTTTTTGCATAGAGTTGTATTTTGGTTTTTCCATGTTTCTATTGAGTATAAATATATATTCTCTAACAATACACTGCTTTTTGTACATGATCCTCCTCTCTGATCAAAACAACGCTAGCATCATACTCTGTGACTGCCAAGTAGATGAACAAAGTTTCTTTTTCGACTGGCTTGGATAAGATTGGTGGTTGTGACATATGAGATTTTAGTGCCTGAAAAGCCTGCTCGCACTCTTCTGTCCACTCAAACTTCTTATTTCCCCTGAGTAGATTAAAAAATGGAATGCACTTGTCAGTTGACTTAGAAATGAATCAACTCAAAGCGGCAATCCTCCTAGTTAGGCTTTGAACATCTTTAATTTTGGCAGGCGACTGCATCTCGATCAGGGCCTTGATCTTTTTGGGATTAGCTTCGATTCCTCACGAGTTTACTATGAATCCCAAAAAATTTCCTGATCCAACACCAAAGGAACACTTGAGGTGATTTATCTTTATCTGATATTTGTTCAAGATGTTGAAGCATTCTCACAGGTCCTCAATGTGCTCTTCGATCTTCTTCGACTTAACCAGTATGTCATCGACATATACTTCCATGTTAACGCCAATCATCTCTTTGAACATATAGTTGACCAGTTGCTGGTAATTCGCACCAGGGTTTTTCAAACTGAAGGGCATTACTTTATAACAGTAGAGCCTTGTATCTGTTCGAAAGCTAGTGTGATCCTCATCAAGTGGATGCATACTAATTTGATTGTGCCCAGAGTATGCGTCCATGAATGATAAAATTTCATGCCCTGATGTAGCATCGCCAGCTAGTCGATCCTTGGGAGCAGGAAACAATCCTTCAGGCAGGCTTTATTAAGGTCTGTGAAATCCACGCACGTCCTCCACTTGCCATTCAGCTTGGGAACCAGTGCATGATTATAGATCCAAGATGGATAAAACGCTAGCCTAATGAATCCATTCTCTTTCAGCTTCTTGACTTCATCTTTTAACGCCTTCGATCTGTCCTTGTTGAGTAGCCTCCTTTTTTGTTGCAGTGGTGGAAATTTTTTGTCTATATTTAAGACATGGCTGATAATTGTTGGATCAATCCCAACCATATCTTTATGCGACCAGGAAAACACCTTCTGGTTCGCCTTCAAAAATTCCACCAGTTTTTTCTTTGTTGTTTTCTCTAAGTTTTTACCGACTTTCACAACCCTGGTCGGATCTGCCTTTTCTAGTTGGACCTCCTCGAGGTCCTCCACGAGTCCCACATTTTCTTCAAAATCCCCAAAGCGAGGATCTAAGTCTCTATCCTCACTTTGGGCAACACCCTATTTGGTGACATGTTCACTTGATTGGGCTTGTACTTCATTTTCCAACAACAACCTTTTTTCGACTTTTTCCCCCGGTCCGCCTATTTTTGCCTTGGTAATCGAGGAATTATAACATTCCCGCTCCTCCCGCTGGTTTCCCAGCACGCATCCCACTCCTGCGTCGGTTGGAAATTTCATGGCCAAGTTCCAGACTGAGGTCATGGCTCCCAGGTCAACTATAATAGGAATCACAACATTATACGCTGAAGGACAATCAAGTATTATGAAAGTAGCGAGTAATGTCATGTTAGCCAGAAAAACCATAAATGGTTTGGTTATATGGTTCCAAATCTTGCACTGATAACTTCATCCTTTCCAGTGAAGATTTATATAGAATGTTGACTGAGCTTCCTGTATCTACCAACACTCGATTAACCATCATATTTGCAATCTGGACGTCCACGACCAAAGGATCCAAATGGGGAAACCGAACATGCTGAGCGTCAAGCTCAGAGAAAGTTATCGATTCTTCCTTTGTTCGAGCTTTTTTGGGAGTTCGCTCCTTTACGTTCAGAATTTAATGTCCTGTTCATGACGTAAGGTTCGGGCATATCTTTCCCTCGCCTTCCCACTATCACCTGCTATGTGTGGTCCTCCACAGATGGTCAGCAATGTACCAGGAACTGGAGTTGGCTATAAAGGGGGCGAGCGTTGGCGTACAGGTGCCTGCTAGTTGCCTCCTTGAGCCTCTCGCTAAGAACCTCCAGCGGCTCGTACATATCTTCTTAGATGTCCTTGTCTAATAAGGAACTCAATCTCATCTTTAAGCTGGTTGCACTCGTTGGTGTCATGACCATAGTCGTTATGAAAACAACAAAACTTTGTAGTATCTCTCTTGGAGATATCTTTCCTGATTGGGGCTAGTCGCCTGAAGGGAACAATGGCATTAGTGGTCTGGTACACTTCTGCTCTGTTGTCGACTAAGGTAGTGTAATTGGTGAACCTCAGCTCGTATCTGTTACTTTTAGGGCGCTTGCTCTCAGACGTTGATGGCTTGTGGTTTGCCTTTTTTCCTCCGTTTTTCCCATTATTCTTGCCGCTGCCATTGGGTTTCCCAGACCCATTGGCGGCTTTGGCGAGATCTTGCCCTGGTCGTTTATGGGTGACTTCCCTTCGTTGGAAATGGCATCCTTGAGCTTGATGTATCTATCTGCTCGATCCACGAATTCTTGGGTGCTCTTGACCCCATTCTTCCGCAAACTGTTCCAAAGGGATGAATGGTGCCATACTCCAGCAGTGAGAGCCGTCATCTTTCCTTCATCGCCAACTGTCTTAGCCCCAGCAGTGGCGCACATGAATCGTTGAACATACCCCTTCAGTGTTTCTCCCTCCTTCTAGCGTATCTCAACCAGTTGATTGGCCTCAATCAGATGTACTCGACCAGCATAAAACTATCCGTAAAACTCCTTCACGAACATTTCCCAAGACACTATGCTGGCCAGAGGGAATTTGAAAAACCACTCATGAGCAGTCTCGAACAAGGTGGCTGGAAAGATTCTGCACCGAGCGTCGTCTGACACTTTTTGGATTTCCATCTGTATCTCAAATTTGTTCACATGAGATACAGGATCTTCTAATCCAGTGAAGTTGGGCAAAACCAGCATCGTAAATTTTCTTTGAGTCTCGGCCATCGCAATTCTTTGCACAAACAGAGTGCCCTTTCTTTGGTCAAATTCAATGTGGGATGTCCAGTTCCCCACTAGTTGCTGGACGACCTGATTTAAGGCATCGAGTTGGGCCTGTACAACTTCTGACACTATTGGAGCGACTGGTGCTGGAGGTGCATACTCATCGTGTCTTTCTCTTCTGTCATTGAGAACATCTCTCAAATCTTCCTCCCTATGCCTTTGCTCGCTTGCGCCTAGTCGATCAAAGACGTTGGGCTATTTAGGCTGCCCCCCAGCATTCTGGCTCATCGGTCGATTCTCTCTTGGCAGAGGGTTCTATTCTCCACCCCTTTCTTCTTGTCGCCGACCAGCATTTCCTCTGCCAGAATCCACCTCATCATAGTCATGGCCATCTCTAAATTGTGACCGATTATAGTGCGACCTACTGTTCGCACTATTTCCCCTCCCTTTGCTGCTATGTCCCAACTGACAAGTGGAGGCTTGCGTTGGTCGGTAGGTCCTCGGGCATTATTATGTCGTGGAGGACCCCTGACCGTAGAGCCTAATTTAACATGCCTTCTGCTTGCAGAAAGACGTTGTCCCCTGTTCGGTGGGTTTGGCTCCTCAACAGTCTGGCGTCTGGGGCTCTAGAGATGCTGCCCAGCCCTATTCTGCCTTTGCTGCTGGGGATTATCTTGACCAGCGCAGGAGGGTGATTGCTGCTCATGATCATGGAACGACCTGTTCTGTTGAGCAGCAGGGGGCTGCTCCAGCCTTTGAGGGTTTGTTGGTTGAGGCGGAGTGTGGTGATGTTGGGGATGATCTGATTGTGGACCTTGTTGTGGTTGCGTACTAGGTGGCTGATCCGATTGGGAGGTATGTGCAGGCTGTCATCGGGCTAACTGAATGGCTGCCTCCAGAGCGGCATTGGCATCCCTTTGCCGGCGGTCCATGTCGGCTTACCGCTCATTCAATTCTTGGTGTTGCCTATCAATCTCCCTTTGCTGCAGTGCCATTGTTTCAGCCACATTTTCTTGATTAGCCCTCAGATTGGCTAATTCCTCTTGCAACACAATCAGAGTTGTCCTCAAAGTTTTGAAATCCATCTCCTCCTCTTCCAATTCCACTTGTGGCTCATTCTCAGCCACATTTTGTGGAGGAGGTTGGGTTGGCATAGTACCAAAGGTTTGCCCAGTCTTCCTAGCCATTTGATCTTCTTGGAGCTCTTGAGCTCATCTCTCAATGAAAGCACCAAAATGTTGACCCTTGATTTGGTCAACTACACGGAGTCAAGTAAAACAACAAAAACAAGATGAATTCAAGACTCGAGTACTGGACATGTGGAACACTACGATTGGTGTCTATTTGGGTTTCAAGGACTGCAATAATGGTCTGGCCAACTTTTTGCCACCGTTTTGCCCTTCAAAACATAGCCCTTGGATCTAGTTTTGGCCAAATTGGGTGGCTCACATTGATCTATGTCACTTACGTATAAAAGGGATAGACAATTCCCACTAATCACCAGCTTTCACTTGAAAATTTTCTCCATCTTCTATCTTCTATGTTTTCAAACCTCCTTCCTTCTCAGAGAAAAGAAAAAACTCCAAAACCCTTTGTTCCAAAATATTTCGGAGACCTAACTGTTCAGCTGCCCAGGAGTGAGTCTTCCAGTCCTTACGAAATACACCTCCTCTATCGACGACCATACTGTAAGTCCTATCAATTCACATGGGCTCTTTCTTTATTGATTTCTGCATTTTATTTATCATGCTCCTCCATGCTTCGCCATAGTCAATACTAGGGTGTCTTCTTGATTTTTTTTTTGGCACATAGGTTTCAACTTTAGGTTTACATAGAAGGTTTGGAACCTTTCCTAAAATTATGATATTCATGACATAGGATATTTTCTAGGTAGATTTAGGTAACTTTTGGCAACTTTAGAAAATGCCCATTCAGTGTATAGAAGATGAAAGGTTGGGGTTCAAAAATTAGATTGCCTAGGGAACACGCTTTCTTGGGTGGTTTTAAACTGCCCCCCAAGGACAGTAATGGTTGGGTTTTTCTGACAACGGATCCCTAAACACCAGGGATTTTTTGGGGAAACTGAGGCGCGTAGCATAGGGTAGCGCGTGGCATCATGCAACGGGCTTAGATTAACTCAGCTTAGGCATCAAAAGCACCATTGTAACGCCCTACTATCTTAGAGCCATTACTAAGTGAGTTTAGAAGGTGCATTCAACTTGCTAACCAAGCATTAAGCTCAAAAGTGTAACTAAACTGTATTAAAATCACATAATTTGAAAATGTAATCGTTCATTGAAAATTATGAGTTTTTTACATTAGCGATCCCAAAAGAAAATACTGTTTATAAATATTTACAACTCAAAATGTGTTTAAAGTCGACTAAACGACAAAATAGAATCCAGTACAAAAAAACTCCCAAAAATACCCCTGGCCATGGCAGCCAGGTAGACCAGACATGTATGTACGTATCGCCTCACGCCCTCCGTACTCAAGGTTGACCAATCTTCCCCTTGCCCTTACCTGCACCACAGAGCACCCGTGAGCCGAAGCCCAGCAAGAAAACCCCACACAAATAGACAACATATGCATATAAATCACTCAACATATAAACAGGCCATCAATAGGCTAAACGCATACGACCATGTCGTCCCAGGCGCTGGGTTCGTGGTCCACACCGTAAGGATATCCCAGGCATCCTTTAGGGTCTCACCTTGGAAACTCGCACTCCGCGTGCTAAACGCTGCTCCCGGCGCCTTGCCGCACTCGGCCTTCGCCGTTCTCGGCCATTGCCGTTCTCGGCCTTCACCGTTCCCGACTCTTGCCGATTATTCACATATTTACATACATAGCATAATTAATCAAACACTTAAACACGCATTAACATCATCAATGGGCTATGCCCTGCAAATAATCATATAGGGCCATGCCCTGCAACACAACTATGGGGCCTCACCCTGCTCTATGGGTACAACAGTTTTCTTACCTGTGTCCCAAGCTTCTTGAGCACCGAAATCGCGAGCACGGTCCTCTAACCCGAGCCTCACCGAAAACCTAGTCACAACACATACATAACACTATCGTTACTAACCAATTATAATCATCTCCCAGAACCAATCCCGTGCTCTTGGGACCTCCCGGTTCCCCACATAAGGTAGCAGAAGCGTTCCCCGAGCCCTTGGGCAAAAGCCCAAAAACTGAAAATTCCCCCTGCCTAGAAATGGCCTAGTGCCGCGGCACTAACCCATAAGGGCCGCGTCGCTCAGAAAGGTGCCCTTCCTCTGATGCATCCTAGCGCCGCGGCACAGAAGAACAGGGCCGCGGCGCCCATACGCGAACCCAGAAATCTGGGTTTTTTCCAACGCTTTCCCCGAGCCAAAACACTCCCAAATCAATACCAAAGCATACCTAAGTCTCAAATTCAATCCAAAACCCCATATAGACCATCTAACAACTCAGAAACATCAACAACAAGCCTAGATACACATTCAAACCCATGATTCACAAATTGGTTCAAAACCTTATAAAGCTTAAACCATAACAGAGCATAACCTCATAAATGCATGGAATTCTTACCTCAAACAAGGATTCGACCTTGAGCTTCCTCCAATTCTAGCTCCAAGCTAAACCTCTTTTGATTCCCAAGCTGAATTCTCACACTAACAGACCACAAATCCAGCTTTCAACTTCTATTTTCAAACTCTCAAAGTCAAGCTTGGAAACATAAAAAAAAACAGGGATGAATTCCTTACCTCTGAGCTTAAAACACCCTTGAGCTAACTTTCCTAGCCACAACAGTCAAATTCCTGCAATTCACTAGCCAAAAATCCTCAAAACTCAACAAGCTCCCAATCAACAAGGAGAAGGGAAGAGGAAATCGCATGGGAGAGAGGGAGAGCTGAGAAGTTCTATTCTTTTTCCTTTCCTTAGCCTTTTCTAAACTGTTCTAATAATTCCCAGCCCTTATCTAATCTTAACCAGCTGCCAAAAAGACCCAATTGCCCCTTAAATTAGCCCAAGTCCTCTTATGCCACCAATGACAATTTAGTCTTTTAACACATCCCGCTAAATCCTCGAGTGTGCCTAAAAATCCCCATTTTAATCCCGACATGTCTAAACTATTACTATCACTAACCGCTACTCAATAATTCCCGAACACTTTACAATATTCCCAAAATACCCCTAAGCTCCTCCTGAGCCGGGTATTTGACCCTGTTGTGACTTTCCTAGCTAAACAACTCCCTAGGACCGTCTCGGAACGTGCATCACAAATATATCACCATTATATCACAAATATCACATATATCACATTTATGCCATCAACGGGCTAAAATTACAAATATGCCCCTAACAACCAAATAGGGCCCACATGCATATTTAATCGCCTAAACATGCACTCTAATCACATATTCAATAAATTCTCTTATATTAATAAAATATAACAATTATTGGCCTCCAGGCACGCTAATCAAGGCCCCAAGCCTTATTAGTAAATTTTGGTCGCTGCAACCATTTCCCTTCGTGCTTCCTTGCCTTTATCTTTATAAAATATTAGGTCGCTTATTAAGTGACTCGTCATTCTTGTTCGCTAGGCGATCTAATGGCACCCAAGAAGAGTGTACCCAAGAAGAGTGCAGCCAGCCCCTTGTCTCAACAAACCAACAAGGGAAAAGAGATTGCCTCCGAATCTCCTATTCCTCATTTCGACCCCATGGTGGAGAGGGAGATCGCAGTTGATCCTAACGTGTTCTTCGAGGCAGAGAAAATTATCTCCAAGATCACGACCCAAGGAAGGGTCAATAAAATAATGTTGCGCCACAACATAGAGGTTGGGTCCGGCGTCCTTATTACTCGCCCTTTGCATGAAGGGGAACAGAGTTGCGTGCCACTCCAGGACGACTTTGTGGCCTGGAGTGATGAACACTTAAAGGCAGGGGCCTTCCTTCCCCTTGACCAATATTTCGCTGACTTCCTCAACTATGTGAAGTTGGTGCCGTTTCAGCTCCCCCCCAACTCATACCGGCTTCTGGCGGGGCTGAAATATCTCTTTCTAAAACACTAGTGGGAGGTCCCCACTCCGGCGGACATCCTCAATTTTTTCTGCCTTAAGGCCAACCCAGAGCAAAAAGACTGAGGTGATGGATTCTACTACCTCACCTGGTTCCCGAACTCATCCCTAGTGATCGAGCTCCCTAGCCACCCTAATGACTTCAATGACCAATTCTTTATGTCGAATGGGTTCTGCAACTGCGAGCATCAATACTTCAACCGCCCTCGTAAGTCTTTTTTCTTTTTTTCAGCTCGCAAAATCATTCTTTCTTACTTAATAGCTATACTCCTTGTACTCATATTGATTGAGTTTGCTATATATTATTTTGTAGCCATATTGCGGGGACGAAGAAGTCTGCGACCCTCGGGGGTCAGTGTGAGACTTTATTTGGGCTTTCAGCCCGTGAGAAGGATTACCACTAGCTCGTGAACAACATCATGATGTTGGCGTGTCAATTGATTAGCGAAGGCCAGATGTTGGCCTTAAGAAGGACCCGGGCTACTTTTCCGGTAGTCCACGAGCTCCCACCTCCCCAAGAAGAAAACCCGAGGCTGCTAACGGGGAGGAACAAGAAGAAGACGAGGTCCCTCTTGTGAGGAAGAGGCGGGCTCCCGAGGCTGCCCGGGTCCCTGACCTAGAACGAGCTGCATCAGGGGCAGCCGCCGGCCCCTCCGGCCAAGGTAACCCATATCCCTTTAAGGAACTAGACAGGGTTGTCACCGATTTTAGGTTAGTTAGATTTAACCCCAACCAGCTCGTTCACCTCCATCCTAGTAATCCAGATCGCAATCTAACCCTACTCCAATGCGTGGATCATCTAGTGTTACGTCATGATATGGGTTATCCTAAGGGTACCGTTGTATTAGACAACATTTCAACCTTTAGGTCAGCTATTTTTGAGGAATATAGGACCAACCGTAAGTCGTGGCCTTATTTGCTCCAAGACATCTTTGCCCCTGGATTTAGGCAATATGTAGATGAGTCTAGCCCCAAGGTAGGAATTGAGCCTGAACCTCCCATAATTCAAGAAATTGTAGACTTAGACTCCCCCTCTCCTCCAGCAGTCCTAAGGCCAGAGGTCGTGACAATAGACTCCTCCCCTAGCCAAGAGGGTAGGACTTTCATTATTTCTTTTTATGTAAACTGATGAATTTACATGTATATTAACTTCTTTCTCATTCTTTTCAGGCGAAGAAATGGCACAACCAGAAGCTCCCGACATCCGCACAATTTTTCAGGAGGGAAAAACCAGCTCGGGGCCTGCCGTAAAGAAACCCTGGTACACAACAAAGAAGACGCCCTCTGCGACAGAGACTACCTCCAAATCTCCCGCTAAGGGGAAAGGCATGAGCTCGACAGCTCCAACTCCCGTCGCGACGGAGAAAATAGGGCCTCCTCTGCCTCCTCCTCGATTTCCGCCTGCTCTTGCTCGGGATCAGACAGTACAAGTTGATCCCACAGCTCCGATTTTCCCCACCACCACCGTGTGCATCCCAGTCAACCCTCAGAACTTGGAGAAGATCCCTGATACTTTTCAAGGGACTCTCTATGAGATGGCAAACCACGTGGTGGAGCACATATACAAGGCCAACCCGAGGGACCTGAGGACAATAGAAGAGAGGAGCCCGGAGAATGTCTTGGAGTCCGCCTTGGGGATGACCCTCACAGTAGGATAACTTTCCTCAGTTGAACATATATATATTATTTTTTCTTTTCATTTTACCCCAATATGTGTCTAACTTGTTTCCTTATTTTTTGCGGTCGGTCCTGGCTCAGCACCGCAGTATAGCCCGGGCCAGGGCTAGGAATGAGGAGCTTCAGGTTGCCCAGACCACCCTGACCACTGCCAAAGCTGCCCTAGCGGCTGCTCAAAAAGGTGAGCTCAATGCCAAGGTTTCCCTTGCATCGTCTCAAGAAAGCGAGCAGGCTACAAAGGTTGCCTTGGACGCTCTTCAAGTCGAGGTCGCTGAGGCCAAAGCCAAGCAGCTGGAGGCTGAGGTTCCTGTTAAAGAGGGGAAAGTGGCCTCGCTGTCCTCCATGGAAAGCATGTTGTATCACTACTGGGCCTTCAACCGGGATGGTAACTTCTCCTTCCTGGCTCCTGAAGTGTTGGATCCATACCTCGAGAAGTTCAAAGCTCGGATCCTACAAGAGCAGTCTGAGACCGGGGATGCTTCCACTGTGGGCGAGCAGGAGACTAAAGAGGTTACATTCTCAGAGCGCCCTAGAGGGGCTTGATTTTCTTTTTTGTAAACATTCGCCATTTGGCCTAGGTTGAGGTTATTTTTCCTTGAGACAATTTGCTTTTAATTCATATGTCTAACTTTTTATCTATTTGTCTTTTCCTTGATTGTCTCTCATGTTTATGCTTTTCTAGACTTGCACACTCAAAATCTTAGGAATCAATTTTTAAATCGGGATAGATATTTTGAATTTGGTTATATCCAAAATTAATGTGTTGATTTATATCATACCTGTAAAGTATCAGGCCTTGGACCCGGTTATATCCGAGATTTTAAATATTTCAAACTTAGTCCTTGTTAGGTTTACTGCTATCTCGAGCTTTTAAGGAAGCCATCGAATTTTCAATTTTGCTAACTTCTAAGTTTTGGACCTGGTTGTATCCAAGGTTTTAAATGATTTAAAACTTAGTTCGTGCTAGGTTTATTGACACCTCGTGTTTTCTTAAAAAAAAAAACATCAGTTAATCAATTTTACTAACCTCTAAGTTTTGGACCTGGTTGTATCCAGGATAGTTTTGTACCTGGTTATATCCAGGATTTTAAGTGTTTCAAATGTTCTAATCTATCTCGGGTTATATGCCCCCCAAGTAACCAGAGTGTGAACTTTCTCGGTTACTTGGACAAATGTTATCACACGAACTAATATATAGATAAACTATATGAAAGACAAGAAATACATAATGATCCCTTCATTTCTTAATCAAATGGCTTTTATAACTAAGCCTTACATAGATGGATGGTATCATCATTGATAATACTTCTTCGGGTGCATGGCATTCCAAGTCCGTGGGACTGTTTCTCCACTAAGTCGAGCTAATTTGAAAGTTACTTCACGCATGACTTCTACTATCTGATAGGGCCTTTCCCAGTTCGGACCTAAAGCACTGTCTTTAGGGTCCTTGTTTGACAAAAATACCCTTCGAAGGACTAGGTTGCCCAAACCAAAACTTATCCTTTTGACCTTGGAATTAAAATAACGAGTGATTTTTTGTTGGTAATGCACGAGCTGTAGTTGTGAATCCTCTCGTTTCTCATCAATTAGGTCGAGAGATGCATTGAGCAACTCATCGTTCTGCTCCTGGCTGAATGTCTGGAGCTTGTGTGTGGTTACTTTTGTTTCAACATGAAGGATGACCTCACATCCGAAAGTCAGGGAGAAAGGGGTGTGTCCCGTGGAAGTCCGGTGGGAGGTTCGATACGCTATAGTACCTGCGGGAGCTGCTCAGGCCAGACTCTCTTGGCCTCGTCCTACCTTTTCTTAAGACTTGGCTTGAGGATCTTATTCACGGCCTCAACCTGCCCATTGGCCTGTGGGTACGCAACCGAAGAGAAACTTTTAACTATGTCATGCTTTTCACAGAACTCTGTGAAGAGATCACTGTCGAACTGAGTTCCATTATCTGACACGATCTTCTTCGGAAGCCCAAACCAACACACAAGGCTCTTAATCACAAAGTCGAGGACTCTTTTTGAGGTGATGGTTGCCAATAACTCAGCCTCTACCCACTTTGTGAAATAATCAATGGCCACCACCGCATAACGAACTCCTCCCTTTCCTGTAGGTAAAGCTCCTATTAAATCAATTCCCCATACTGCAAATGGCCATGGGGATGAGATCATTGTTAGCTTGACCGGCGAAGCTCATGTGACTGTGGCGAATCGTTGGCATTTGTCGCACTTTCGAACATGGGAGATGGAATCTTTTGTTAAAGTGGGCCAAAAATAACCCTGCCTTAATATTTTTAAGGCCAGGTTTTGCCCCCTAGCATGATCCCCACAGAATCCTTCATGCACCTCTTGCAGAATAGTTTTAGCTTCCTCTGGCAGAACACACCGTGGAAGAGGCAAGGAATGGCCACGTCGGTACAATGTTCCATCCATGACTACATATCTTGGAGCTTGATAGAGTATCCTTCTCGTGTCTTTTCTTTCTTTAGGCAACTTCCCTGTTGTAAGATATTCTATCATGGGGGTCATCCAGGTCGGCCTAGTGTAGATCATCTCGACCCCCATCGTGCTTCCTGCCACGCTTGGACTTTCCAAGAATTTCACCGGTACTACGTTCAAAGTCTCAGCTTCCTTGGAGGTAGCGAGCCTCACAAAAGCGTCTGCGTTAGATTTCTGCTCATGAGGGATCTGTTCGATGGTGCCATACTCAAATTCTGATAGCTCTTTCTTCACCTTGGCTAGGTAAGCTGCCATCTTGGTACCTCACGCTTGGTATTCTCCTAACACTTGATTGACCACGAGCTAGGAATCTCTATAACACTGGACAGCCCTGGCCTTCAATTCCTTTGCCACTCTAAGCCCGGCTAACAAAGCCTCATACTCAGCTTCGTTGTTTGATGCCTCGAACCCAAATCGTAGCATGATATGGAATCGATGCCCTTCCGGAGAGATCAATATGATCCCATCTCTGGACCCGTTCTCGTTAGAGGAGCCATCCACGAATATCCTCCACAACATCTGTACTGGTTCTTTCAAAAGCTCCTCTTGAAATCCAGTGCATTCAGCCATGAAATCAGCAAGGGCCTGGCTTTTGATCGATGTATGTGGTACGTACAGTATTTCGAACTGGCTAAGTTCGATTGCCCATTTTAAGAGACGTCCCGACGCTTCAGGTTTTTGTAATACCTGCCTTAGAGGTTGGTCGGTCATGACATAGATTGAATGGGACTGGAAATATGACCTAAGCTTCTTGGAGGCTAATATCAGGCAGAACACCATCTTTTCCATTAGGGGATACTGTGATTCAGCTCCGAGAATCCTTTTACTTATATATTATATTGGTTTTTGAATTCGGTCTTCTTCGCGGACCAACATGGCGCTGGCTGCATTTTCTGTCACAGCCAAATAAAGGAATATGGGCTCCCCTACCACTGTCTTAGACAATACTAGGGGTTCGGCCAAATGTGTTTTTAGATCAATAAATGCATGTTCGCACTCCTCAGTCCGTTCAAATTTCTTATTCCCTCGAAGCAAGTTATAGAATGGCAAGCATTTGTCAGTGGATTTTGAAATGAACCGATTAAGAGCTGCCACTCTTCCAGTCAGGCTCTGGACTTCTTTACGCGAGCTGGGCGAAGGCATTTCCAATAATGACCTAATTTTATCTGGATTTGCCTCTATCACCCTTGTATTGACTATGAATCCCAGAAACTTTCCCGACGCCACTCCGAAAGTACACTTTTGGGGATTCAACCTCATGTTATATTTCCTCAGGATCTCAAAACATTCATTTAGGTTGGATACATGGTTGTTGGCAGTCTTGGATTTGACTAGCATATCGTCAATATACACTTCCATGTTTTTCCCGATCTGGTCAATGAACATTTTGTTAACTAATCGTTGGTAGGTACCCCCGGCGTTCTTTAATCTGAAGGGCATAACTTTATAACAGTATACGCTTGTTGGAGTCATAAAGCTAGTATGCTCCTGGTCTGCAGGATTCATCGCGATTTGGTTATATCCAAAATATGCATCCATGAAGGACATGAGCTCGTGCCCCGCAGTTTCATCTACCAACTGATCAATTCTCGGCAATGGAAAGCAATCCTTAGGGCAAGCTTTGTTCAGGTCAGAGAAATCGATGCAGGTCCGCCACTTTCCGTTTGGCTTTGGGACCAGGACAGGATTCATGACCCAGATCAGATATTTTGCTTCACGAATGAACCCGCACTTTAATAACCAAGTTACTTCTTCCTCCAATGCCTCAGCTCGGGTTGTTCCTAAACGTCTCTGTTTTTGGGATTTCGCAGGTACAGTTTTATCCAAGTTTAGGGTGTGCATGATCACACTCGGGCTTATTCCCACCATGTCTTCATGGGACCTGGTGAAAATGTCTAGGTTCCCTTGTAAAATTTTTATCAGCTTCGTTTTCCTCTCATCGTCAAGATTTTTCCCAATCTTAACGATTCTCAAAGCGTCTTTGGGATCGATATTTACTTCCTCGAGTTCTTCGATAGCTTGGGGCTCTGATCTATCCTCGCCCATTCGCAGATCAATATCATCACTTGGGGCGACGCCTCTATCCTTGGCTTTTTGAGGTTCTTCTGTTCCAGAAGCAACTTCTACTTCCTGGGACTCCTCGCCTCCATCATGTATGGCCATTTTTTGCTGCTCGGGTTGGGATTTTCCCTTCATGGAAATGCTATAGCATTCCCTGGCAGCAAACTGATCGCATTCGACAGTGCATATTCCTGCAAAGGAGGGGAATTTGATTGCTAGGTGGTAGATAGAGGTTATGGCTTCAAACGTCATCAACGCAGGCCGGCCCAAGATCGCATTATAGGCCACTGGAAAATCGATGACCACAAACTCAAGGAGTTTGGAGATAGTTCATGGACCTTCACCCAATGTCACCACTAGTTCAATTGTTCTGATAGCCGCTGATCCCTCACCGGAAAATCCATATAAAATCATGGAAGTTGCCTTTAGGTCGGTTACACATAACCCCATTTTTTCTAAGGTGGACCTGAAGAGTAAATTCACAGAACTTCCGTTATCTACTAGTATCCTTTTCACTCTTCGGTTGGTGAGTTGAATTGTCACGACTAGAGGGTCGTTGTGCGGGAACTGGACATGGCTGGCGTCTTCCTCCGTAAAAATGATCGGTTGCTTTTCTAACCGCTGGTGCTTTGATAGTCGTTGCTCCGGGATGAACTCCACTTCGTTGTGGGATTTTAGCTCGTTGATATACCTCTTCTAGGCACCTCTGCCCGTGCCTTCCAGGTGAGGACCTCCAGAAATGGTTGCTATATCTCCTCCTGTTATCGGAGGAGGGTTGTCTTGATTCACCTGATCTCCATTTTGATTCATTGGAGCCTCCAGAGTTGATGGAATGTTTTGTCCAGCGGGATGTCTGGGAGTTCCTCGATTCCGGGCGTACTGAGCCAAAGATCCTGCCCTGATGAGAGTCTCGATCTCATCCTTTAATTGTCTGCAGTCATTAGTATTATGACTGATATCATTGTGGAACCAACAAAATTTTGAGGGATCTCTCTTCGCCCTCTGATTCTTTAACAGCTCTGGCTTCTTCCACAGAAGGCGAGCAGAATTCGCTAAGAAGATGCACTCTCTAGTATCTGTGAGGTCAGTATAAGTTGCATAAATTGGTTTAAAATTCTCCACGAACTTGTTTTTCTTTAACCCGCTTTGGTTGCCTTCACCATTTCCCTTTCTTTTACTACCTCCTTGGTTATTCTGGGCAATGGTTTCAGCTGTAGCACTAGCCACATTTGTTGCCGCTCCAATGAGTTGAACAGGGGTTTGGCTGGCTCCTGGAACAGAAGCTCGCGCCTCTTCTAGATTAATCCACCTTTGAGCTCGATTCAGGAACTCATCCACAGTGTTAACTCCCTTTCTCTGTAGCTCCTGCCATAGGTCGCCTCCCACAAGGATCCCCATCCTCATTGCCATGAGTTTAGAACTCTCGTCGGTGTCTCTAGCTCGTGCGGCAACATTGGCAAACCTACTCAGGTATGCTTTCAAAGGTTCTCCGGGCTACTATTTTACATTTTCCAAGGAGTCGGCCTTAATTCGAGCTGCCTGAGAATCCCTGAAAGCTCTCTTGAAATCCGTAGAAAAATTCTTCCACGAGCTGATAGAGTGCTTTTTGTACTGTTTGAACCATTGCCTAGCCGGCCCGATCAGAGTCGAGGGGAATATTAGGCACTTTAGCTTGGGTCCAATGTTGTGGGCCATCAGCAGGGTGTTGAACATCCCTAAATGATCGGACAGATCTCCATCTCCATAAAATTTTGATAAATGGGGCATCCTGAAACCTGATGGGTATGCGGTTGTCACAATGTTTGGGGCGAAAAGCTCGAGCTCATCCCCTGAATCATATTCATCTTTTTCCTTTTCTGATAGGAGTCTTTTCATCAGCTCCTCCATCTAGGCTAACCTTTTTAGGGTTTGGTCTTTGATTCTTTGGTTATTTTGGGGCTGTTCCACAGCTCCCGTCCTACCGTACGTGTTCGGCGGGTTGTTGTCCCTCCAAGTTTGAGTTTGGTTTGGTGGGATATTCCCATTATCACGTACTTCGGAAGGACCTCCCTCTTGATGAGTGTAACTGAATCCATTTTGGGATGAATTTCTCCTCTGTGAGTTTAGGTGATCTCAAATATCGGTCTGGGGATCAACTTAAGGGCTCTGAGCCGAACTCAGGTGATTTCTCAAATCTGTATCAGACCTGCCACTTCGACGGCTCTCAATCCAATAACTCCCATTAGCGAAGCTTAGTGCTCGCGGTTGAGGATGAGGATCTAGGATACTGCCGCATGTCTCTGGGGCATAGGTAGGGGCAGCGGGAGGAGGATTTCTCCTACTGTCCCCATAAGCAGGAACATTTTTCACAGATTAAGGCGATGTTGGATGTCTTATGGGCGATGAGGGATGCCTAACTGGCGAGGCAATTCTTGTCCCGTCAGGACGAACCAAATTAGCCCGCGACCATTTTACTCCACCATTTCTAACTCTCTGCGTCTGGTGATCTGATCGTGACGCAGGAGGGTTGGCTGGAACATGCTGTCTTCGTGAGTTTGCCCCAGACCTTACCCATGGGTTTCCATGGGCGTTTCCAGGCGCATACGACAGTGGTACTAAACTTGGGGTCGAGGTCCTAACCGACCAGCTGACTTGCCGATGACCCCTAGGAGGGCCATTAGGCTGAACATCTTGGTGATCTTGTGCCATGGGCGCAGAACTTGGGGTCGTGGTCCTAACTGATCGATTTGGTTTGGATCGGTCATTCCGGCAGGACTTATGAGACCCAGCTTGCTCTTTCCGACATTAACGTCGGTTGCAAGAGGGGGTAGCCGATCCAAAACCTCCTCGATTTGCTTGTTTGCTTTGGCCAAACGGCTCCTTAACGACATGTTTTCCAGTTCTACCGTGGTCAAGTAATCCGGGTTTGGATTCGGCGATAATGATGTCGAACTCCCAGTGTCGTCGTGGCTCATCGGTTGTTTTCCTGATCGTTGCTGGATTTCAGGACTATGCTCATCGGAAACAGCAATATGGTGACCCTCCTGCCCACCAGGCTGTTCCATTTCATTGCCGTGCCTCAATCGAGTGACCACCATGATGAACTTTGATTGGGATTTCGATGAAAGCACTAATCTGCAGCTCTCAATGAAAGCACCAAACTGTTGACGCGATTTTTCGCCAATAGTGAATTATGAAAATAGCTGGGATGAATTAGTGCTTAATGATAAACCGCAATAAGAAAATGATACTCAAGAGCACCAGAAAAGAACTCTCAAGAACAATCGTCTTTTTTACGTGGTTTGGTGGTTAAAATCCATCTAGTCTATATTATTGTTGTTTTTCTCTCTAAATTTTGACAGAGCTTTTGTATTACAGAAATAATCCTCATTCCCCTATCCAAGATCTTAGTATTTATAGAGAAGATCCTTGGACAGGCCTTGGGGTCATCACGTGACTTAACCCCCAGAGTTATCTGTACCACACTAATTATAAATATTACAATTCATCCTAAGGCATGATCTGATCATTAGGTAAAGTTGATCTTGGACCCTCAGGGATCATCGGACATGCTCTGTCTGAACATGCACGTCTATATAATGTATCCGGGTCTTTTGGGATCCGCGGACATGCCATGTCTGCCCATGCACGTCTATATAATGTATCCGGGTTTCTAAGGATCCAAGGATATGTCAGGTCTCTAGCGTACCCCAAGCTGAATGCACCATGAGCTCGTGTCACGGATGCTATGCCTTATAATCATTACGAGCTCGTGTTTATTGCTTTGAATACCCCAGCTCGTGTTATTGACCTGGGGAACCGTGCTGCCTTTGTGGAGAAAACACGGACTTATGGATCATCTATTACAGTTCTTTACTCACCAACTGTACACGAGCCAAATAAAAGACTCGTGCTGAATTTTAGGATGCACATATATATTTATATATACCAGATAAAAATAACGTGCAATGCATGTTTGCTTAGTTTTAAAGTTATAAACATTCTTATTCAAACATGTATTTATTTTTATTATTTTCTAATTATCATATAAATTTTAAATAAATAAAAAATATCATAAAAATAAATATAATATGGTTAATATAATGTATGACATAAATGTATTAAAAAATTACGATAAAACATTGTCTATAATTTTAATACAAACCAGTTCACTTTTTTTCTTCAATATATAATAGAATGAATTATAGTTTTATAGTATATATAAATATTTATATCAATAATCTCTACATATATGATATCTAAACACAATATTGACATATATATATATATCTACATGGCTACATACAATAATAATTAAAAAGAAATTAATAATAGAATAAAATAAAATAAGAAAAAGTCATAGTGTAGAGTAGTATACATGCATCAACTATTTTTTGTTTTTAATGTATCTCGCAATGTCCTTTGAGGAAGTTTGAAATTCTGTTTTTAGTAATTACCAAATTAATTAAACCATGTGAATTAATTAAAATGCGGAATAGTAATTAACTGTTTACACAGATTACAGTTCTGTCGGGACAGAATCCAAACTTTTCACGACAGAAACTTAACACAATAAAAAGACAGTGCAAAACAATAAAGAACACATCGAATTTTTACAAGGTTTAGAAACCCTTTCGGATAACCTACTCCTTGGGGCCACGCCCAGAGAATAAAACCAATTAATAAAGAATCACAAGTACAAAAGTATTGACTTAAACAAAACAAGACTCCCTCTTGAGATTTGCCACAACTTTGTTGTACTTCTCTTCACTAATCTGATTTTGATTGAAACGCTCAACCACTTGAACTCCCTTCAATGGCCAGTGAGTGCTTGCATCCTCCCGACGCAAAGCTTGTAAAAATCTTCTCCCGAAGACTATAAACGTTGTGTTCAAATTACAATGTGTATTCACTCATGAACATGGTATAAACTCACCACTAAAAACTAAACACACATATTACTACAAGATCACGTGAATACTTAAGATCTTGAATACAAAGAGGAACTCTCACAAATATTACAATAATGCTCACGAATAATGCACCAAAGAGTTCACTTTTTCTCACTACCTTTAGAGCCCTATTTATGGAGTCATTTTTCGTGCTCATAAAGGCTGAGAAAGAATTCTTCTAATAAAGGCAAGAAACATAGAAGTTATTCTTGATTGAAGAAGAGTTGCATTTTTTAGAAGATGCTAATCCGACATATACGATTTTGGTGGGGACAGCTCAGACCTGTGTCGGATAAAAAACAAGCTCAAAAAGGAAACAGCACTTAATGACATTAAGGAACCGGTTTCCTGTTTTTAATTCTTGAGCTGCACGAAAATATATAAGCAAATAAACCAGAAACAACTTTGGGTAAGTACCGAATATTTGCAATATAAACCTTCCCTTTATAAACAAAATGAGACAATATAAGCTAAATAAGGAAGCTCACAATTATCCAAAATTCACAAAATGGGAAAGTGGATTTCCAAAAATTATAATAAAGGGAAACAACCAATTTATCTTTTAAGAAAAAGATATTTCTATAAAAATGCCGATTATAGGATTTACAATCTCCCTCTTTGGCAATTTTATAGACAAAGAATATCTATTTTTAAAAGAGCCCTGCAAAACACAAGTAAGTGCTTAAAATTATAAGAGTCACAAAATGACTCCCCCTGTGAAAGATAACCAAAGCACAAGATAAAACAGTTAACAAAAACCAATAAGAAACAACAGGGTCAGTCAACATAATCGATGTACCAAAAAATAGAGTTACTCCTCATTGTCTAAGAAAATGCCAAAGAACAAAGGAAACGAAACCAAAAGAAAGACACATGAAGTGTTCTTTTACATCTAACAAAAGTAAAATAAAAATAGATCAAAGGTACTGTGAACACCATGGGGCAGGAGAGTTGGATGCACTGAGAATGGCCAATGAAGCAAGAATTTGGCGCTGAGTCTCCTCCATTAGAGTGAACCGGTCAGAAATACTTGTAATTCCTGTCTGGACAGAAGCAAGATCAGTCGGGACAGCAGGAGTGTCAGTCACAACATTGCCAGAACCAGGACTAGCCAGATTAATTCCTTTGACTTTTCAAGCTGTGGACGGAGCATGATCATCTTTGACAGTATAGGTGGGACCAACCAAAGGAGAAGTCAAGGTCTCATGGGACTTCTTCAAAGGACGTTGAGAGTCCAAAAGTTTGTAAATGACTTGTGAAAACATCAAGTAATTCCCCTTGCGTTTGGCACCACTTAAAGACATGATTTGGTCAAAAATAACAGCAGTAAGATCTATGGCGACTCCAGTACCAATTTTGAACAATAGAAAGGCCATGTCTTGAGTGATGGTCGAGGAATGAGTGGTAGGCATCCAGTTAAACATGACAAACTTGAAAAGAGCACCATAATAGTGAGTGAGATCCGAGACACGGAGAGAAGTGCTTGGTTCCCACACCATAGCTTGACCAACCAATTCAGACAAAACTTGATCCTTTGCAAACTCAACAAAATCATCAATCTCAACAGGAATGAGATTGAGAACCTTAGCAATTTCAGACGGACAAAACTTATACCAATGTCCCCTAACATACACTTTATGAAACATAAAAGAAGATTGGTCTAATAACTCATCATTCAAATTTGCATAAAATTCTTTAAAACCCGAGGTACAAACCCAGACAAGGATCACAACCAACCTCTTTCCTCTAAAGTAAGTAATACCCCAAAAACACAATGAGGAGCAAAAAGAAAATTTCGCTCACTAATAAAATGACGATGGTCATAAAATTGCATGTTCTTCTCATTATCATTAAAACAAAATGTAAGAGAATGGGCTTTGAAAGAACCTGAGGTACGGACAGAAGCACCTTTTTGCTTAGCAAGTTTGGAAGACAATTCGGGAAATGCCAATGGTGTGGTTCCTTTTGAGTCATATGCAACAGGAGAGGCTTCGGATGGGTCTTCGTCAGATTCAGTCTCCTCAGCCAAATCATCAAGAGGAACATCAGGATTTGGCTCGGTCAAGGAAGGGTCCAACTCAGGCTGAGAGTCTTCCATTTCAGGAGAAACATCCTCCGATGAGGTGCAAGGAGGTGGGTTGATTTTTGCCTTCAATTTAAAACGAGATAAAGGAGATGAATCAGAGATGGAGCTGGTACCTTTTGATGGATCCACTTTAGCCTTCTTCCCTTTCTTTGTTCCAACAACTTTGGTTTTACGTTTGCCCTTTGCCTTGGGTGTCAACACATCAGGAGATAGCGAGGATTCAGAGTCATGATCAGATGGATCAGACGGATCAGACACAGCTTAATGGAAATTGATTTGGACTGACTTGTTCCCAAGGTCGGTTTGCCTTTTACTTGACCTTCGGGAGAGGCGAGAGAAACCGCCGAAGCTAGGATTGGCTCAGCATCCAAGTTGGGGAACGTTACTCCTTTACTAGAACCTCCAAGAACAGAAGATCCTATAGGACCCGAAAGAGCAAGAACCTTCTTTCTTGCTGTGGTTTTAGGTCGACGGCCTGGATTAGGAGAGACAGCAGGGATTGATGCTGGGACTGGAGGAGTGGCAGTGGGAACTGACTCAGGAATTGTCTCCTACTTGAGACTTCACGGACTTGGAAGATGAACCTCGGCCTCGAGTCTTCATGGCTGCTAAGAGAGAAACAAGTGAAACACACAAAGAAAGAAACCCTAAACACTTTGGTTATACGTGAGAGATTCAACAAGAAAACACTGATTATAAAACAACCAAAGTGAATCCGAATATATAGTGTATTCGGTGCACAAATGAGGCAAGTTCAAAAATGGGTAACCGGATTTTAAGTGATAAATGCCAAAATATCTCTTTTTTAAAACAAATTCTTTCACACCTCAAAATTGGAAACTTTTTGAATAATTTTAGAATATGTTGAGATAAAACAAATAAATTGCATCAATTAATTTTTTCAACCCCCCCCCCCCCCCCTTTTTTTTAAATACACGGTACAAAACATATTTTATTTTTCAATTTTTATTTTATCACAAAATTGCCGAAAATAGAGTGTAAATTGCCATACTATATGTGTCCATGTAAATGCCAAGTCCTGTTCAGAAGAAACAAAATAACCATATTTTTCACAAATTAGAGAAATGAGTTATAATTCAAATACTAAGAGACCATAATTCGAAAAATATACCAATCACAAAACATATTTGGATCAATTCATTATATGTATGAGTCTTACAACCATCTTACACAGTCTAGTCAACAGGCATGTGTGTGTGCATGTGTAATCAGTTTGGCGTTTCTTTTTGGCCTTTTAAAGCTAGGGTCATTGCCCATATTTGGCGATGTTAGCCTTTTTCAAATTGTAACCATTATGGAGGCTATAACTCTTATACTGATGGTAGCCCTTTACGCTGGTAGAGTATCCTCCAATATAATTGCTAATTACCTGGTACCAACTTACTCAGTGTCGGCTTTCACACATCAGTATAGGTAGCTCTTTTCCAAAATGGAGCCTGAAAAAGAAAGTGGATTAGGAATGCTCATACAAAGATAATGATTTGATCAAATATAAATTGGATGGTCAATAATCTTTCAAATATGGTTTTTTATTCCAACAAAGTATAGGACTTATAACGATCATTTTCTAAAATACAAAAAATATGCTCATCAAATTTCTTAAACAGGACAAGAGATTTACGCAAATACATATGCAAGACAAGATAATAAATTTATTGGCAATTTCAAATAAAACAAACCCCCAAGGACTTCCTGAGGGAATCAAATCTGACCGTGTCTAAAGCTTTAGTAAAAATATCTGCAATTTGTTTGTTAGTCTCAACATATTCTAAAATCAATGTTTTGTTTTCAACAAGTTCCCTAATAAAATGATGACGAATGTCAATATGTTTGGTGCGAGAGTGCTGAACAGGATTTTTGGAGATATTAATAGCACTTGAATTATCACAAAAAATGGTTAAAGTTTTAATATCAAACCCATAGTCTGCCAACATTTGTTTCATTCACAAAAGTTGAGTACAACAGCTTCCAACAGCAATGCACTCAGCTTCGGCTGTTGACAAGGAGATGGAGTTTTGTTTTTTACTATGCCAGGAGACCAAATTGTTTCCTAAGTAAAAACAACCACCACTTGTACTTTTGCGATCATCAGTGTTTCCTGCCCAATCTGCATCACTATAACACACAATGTTAGAATTTGTTTCTTTGGAGTACCAAATGCCTAAATCAAGAGTATTATTGATGTAACGAATAATTCTTTTTACAGCAGTCACATGAGACTCCATGGGGTTCCCTTGGAAACGAGCGCACACTCCAACACTGTAACTGATGTCAGGGCGACTTGCAGTTAAGTAAAGGAGACTCCCAATCATACTCCTGTAAAGAGTTGGATCAACTTTCTTCCCATTTTCATCTTTAGATAATTTGACCGTAGTACCCATTGGAGTTTTAGCAGGTTTAGATGCATCGAGTCCAAATCTTTTCACTAGACTTCTTGCATACTTGCTTTGTGAAATGAAAATCCCTTCATCTGACTGCTTCACTTGAAGTCCTAGGAAGAAATTGAGTTCTCCTACCATGCTCATCTCAAACTCTTCCTGCATTTGTTTCACAAATTCCTGCACTAGAGAATCATTAGTAGAACTAAACACTATATCATCAACATAGATTTGTGCTATCATAATATTTTGATCAACATTTTTGATAAAAAGTGTTTTGTCTACTCCCCCTCTCTTGTACCCTTTTGAGACCAAAAAATGAGTTAGTCTCTCATACCAAGCCCGTGGGGCTTGTTTCAGCCCATACAAAGCTTTTTGCAATTTAAAAACATGATTAGGATTATAAGGATCCTCAAACCCTTTGGGTTGTTCCACATAAGCTTCTTCATTTAAAAAGGTGGATTTTACATCCATTTGGAACAATTTAAAACCAAGAACACATGAAATAGCTAGTAATAATCTTATGGATTCAAGTCTTGCAACAGGGGCAAATGTCTCATCAAAATCAATTCCTTCAACTTGAGTGTACCCCTGTGCAACTAGTCTAGCTTTATTTCTTATTATGGTCCCAAATTCATCAGTTTTATTTTTAAATATCCACTTTGTACCTATAACATTGGTATGACTCGGTCTAGGGACAAGAATCCATACCTCATTCCTTGTGAATTGATCTAACTCTTCTTGCATAGCATTGATCCATGATTCATCATTTAAGGCCTCCTTCACATTTTTTGGTTCGAAAGTAAAAGTAAAACAAACAAATTAAACCAAATTTACATACCTCTTTCGAGTGACCATACTCTCTTCAAGATTTCCCAAAATAAGGTCAGAAGGGTGATTTTTTTTTACTCTGGTTGATGGTTCTTTTTGAACGGAGTTAGAGGAAGTAACTGGATTTTCCTTCTCTGTTTGCCCAGTTGTTGTTTCGACAGAATCGGCGTTTGATACGTCAATAGTGGCTGTTGTCCCCTCCGAAGGCTGAGCTGTCAGATCTGTCATTTCTTTGTGATGTTGAACATCAATGAGCCTATCAATTTCCTCCTCATGGGAGTACTCAGAAAAATCTTTTAAATCATCTATAACCACATTAGCTGATTCCATAATAGTTTGGGTTCTCATGTTATAGACACGATAAGCCCTACTATTAGTGGAATAACCAAGAAAAACTCTCATATCGCTTTTGGCATCAAATTTGCCCAGATTCTCACGATCTCTAAGAATATAACACAGACACCGAAAAACATGAAAATAATTGACATTGAGTTTTCTACCTTTCCAGATTTCATAAGGAGTTTTATTTGTACCTGGACGCAGAAAAACACGATTAATTGTGTAACAAGCTGTATTAATTGCTTCTGCCCACAATTTCTTTGTGAGTTTTTTGCTATTAAGCATAACTCTGGCCATTTCCTACAAGGTACGATTTTTCCGTTCCACTACCCCATTTTGTTCAGGGGTTTTGGGAGCAGAAAATCCATGCAAAATTCCAAAAGATTTACAATATTCATCATAAACAGAATTTTCAAACTCCTTACCATGGTCACTCCTTATTCGTACAATCTTTCCAATGTTACAATTTTTTTCAACTCTCAATCTTGTACATAGAGTTTGAAAAGCTTCAAACGTATCTGGTTTTTCTCTTAAGAAATCTACCCAAGTAAATCTAGAAAAATCATCCACACATACAAAAATGTATCTCTTACCATTAATACTTTCAACTTGTATAGGACCCATGAGATCCATATGCAATAATTCTAACACATTTGAAGTATTAATATCGGATAATGCTTTATGGGAAATTTTCAACTGTTTTCCCAATTGACATGATTCACACTTACCAAGCGATTCTTTACCCAGCTTGGGTATACCACGGATGAGACATGCATTAGCAATCTTTTTCAAGTTCTTGAAATTTATATGTCCAAGTTTTTCATGCCACAAGTCAGTAATATTAAAACTTGATGAAGATGCATGACATGTGAATTTTTGTGTGAGAGTGTAAAAATTATCCAAAGAACGAAAACCTTTGAGAACAATATTACCACTTTGATTTAAAACATTGCACTCATCATGCGAAAAATTAACAAGAAAACCTTGGTCACAAATTTGACTTATGCTAATTAAGTTGGCTTTCAGCCCATCAACAAGAAGCACATTTTTCAGTTTCGGTAACCCTTCGATGTTTAGAGTACCTTTACCTAAAATATTTCCTGTCATTCCATCCCCAAATGTTACTACTCCACACTTCAAGGATTTGAAGTTGGTAAGTATGTTGGCATTACCTGTCATATGTCTTGAACAACCGCTATCAAAGTACCATGAACTAGATGCATGCATTTTATGACAGGTAAAGGTAGCTAAGCAAACAGAGTTAACTTTCTTGACCCATATTGTTTTTTATTTTGAATTTCTTTTGGTCAAGAATTGATTCATGCTACCAAAGTGTTTAACATAATTCTTTTTGAACAAATTTAACAGAGAAAATCACTTAGGTCTTATGTGTCCTTTCATCCCACAAAAATGACAAACTGGTACAAATTGTTCAATGTTTCTTTTTGGAGAAATTTTCTTTAGTTGTAGATCTGTTGCAACAGATGACAACTTTGTGCTCTCAGTAGCGTGACTTGTTCCTGCAAAACGGTTAGTTGGCACAACAGACGGATAATTCTTAGATTTTACAAAAACCGTTTTTCTTGAGGACTCAGATCCATTAGATCCTAATCCACTGTAATCACCAACCTTTTTTCCTACAGAAAGAATATCATCCAATATTCCAGATCTAGGATTAAGCATTTTGACACCTTTTTGCAAAAAATCAATTTCTTTATTCAAAGAATTAATTTCATCATTTTTGGAAGCAATAATCATCTCAAGTTTTTCAAATTTTTCAACAAATTTTTTATTATTGCTAGCCATTAGACGATTCTCAAAACACACTTTCAGCCATTGATCATACATTATTTTATAAGACTCTTTCAATGACTCCTCATCTAAGACAGAATCATCAGAATCACTGTCAATATTCTCATTATTCTGAACAGAATTATTAAGGCATAACACATCCTTGCAATTAACTGAAGAGAAAAACATACCTTTGTGAACAGAGGTTAAGGCAACACTATTTTCCTCCTCATCACTTTGTTCAGAGTCTTGATCACTCCATGTGGCTGTCATGACTTTCTTTTTCTTTAAGGTATTTGCACACTCAGATTGAATGTGTCCAAATCCTTCACATTCCCTACACTGAATACCCTTTTTATTAGTTTCAAAGGGTTTAGAAAAATTACCTTTTGGATTTTTGGATATGACCTTTTTGTTTCCCAATTTCTTTATGTATTTTTGAAAAAAATTTGTCAACAGAGCCATCTCATCATCCGAACTTTCCTTCTTTTCTTTAGACGATTTCAAGGCAATAAATGTGTCCTTGATTTCCTCTGTCTTACCTTTTTGTCTAATTTGTTGGTTTAGTTCAAAAGTTCGAAGTGAACCCATCAATTCTTCTACTTTTATTTTGTCCAGATCTTTTGCTTCTTCAATTGCCGTTAGCTTTATCTGAAACCTATCAGGGAGAACTATAACAATTTTTCGAACCAAAACATTCTCTTCAAGTTTTTCACCAAGAGCAAAATATTCATTAGCAATATCTGACAATTTCGCATAAAATTCAGTGAGGGTTTCATTTTCATTCATTTTTAAATTTTCAAATTTTGTTGTGAGCATAACAAGCCTAGAACGCTTGACATCAGCAGTTCCTTCAAATTGAGTTTGAAGGATTTGCCAAGCATCTTTGGCCGAAACACATGAAGAAATAAATTTAATGTACCCTTCACCAACACCATTAAAAATAGCATGTAATGCTTTATTATTGTAACTGGACAGTTTGTCTTCTGCATCAGTCTAGTTAAGTTCAGATTTTACCTTAGTTACATCATCGCTTTCTGCTGAAGGAGTCCAACCACTTAAAACAGCTCTCCAAGCCTTTTCATCTTGAGATTTGATGAAGGCTCTCATTCTAACTTTCCAATATGGATAGTTTGAATCGTTGAGTAAAGGGGGGTGAGTTATGGAGCCTCCTTCTGTGAAAAAAGACATTGCAAGAACAAGAACAACAAACGGAATAAACTAAGATCACACTCAGAAATGAGTGACCCTCTCTGATACCAATTGAAATTCCGTTTTTAGTAATTACCAAATTAATTAAACCATGTGAATTAATTAAAGTGCGGAATGGTAATTAACTGTTTACACAGATTACAGTTCTGTCGGGACAGAATCCAAACTTGTCACGACAAAAACTGAACACAATAAAAAGACAGTGCAAAACAATAAAGAACACATCGAATTTTTACAAGGTTCAGAAACCCTTTCAGATAATCTACTCCTTGGGGCCACGCCCAGAGAATAAAACCAATTAATAAAGAATCACAAGTACAAAAATATTGACTTAAACAAAACAATACTCCCTCTTGAGATTTGCCGCAACTTTGTTGTACTTCTCTTCACTAATCTGATTTTGATTGAAATGCTCAACCACTTGAACTCCCTTCAATGGCCAGCGAGTGCTTGCATCCTCCCGACGCAAAGCTTGTAAAAATCTTCTCCCGAAGACTATAAACGTTGTGTTCAAATTACAATGTGTATTCACTCATGAACATGGTATAAACTCACCACTAAAAACTAAACACACATATTACTACAAGATCACGTGAATACTTAAGATCTTGAATACAAAGAGGAACTCTCACAAATATTACAATAATGCTCACGAATAATGCACCAAAGAGTTCACTTTTTCTCACTGCCTTTAGAGCTCTATTTATAGAGTCCTTTTTCGTGCCCATAAAGGCTGAGAAAGAATTCTTCTAATAAAGGCAAGAAACATAGAAGTTATTATTGATTGAAGAAGAGTTGCCTTTTTTAGAAGATGCTGATCCGACAAATACGATTTTGGTGGGGACAGCTCTGACCTGTGTCGGATAAAAAACAAGATAAAAAAGGAAACAACAATTAATGACATTAAGGAACCAGTTTCCCGTTGTTAATTCTTGAGCTGCACGAAAATATATAAGCAAATAAACCAGAAACAACTTTGGGTAAGTACCGAATATTTGTAATATAAATCTTCCATTTATAAACAAAATAGGACAATATAAGCTAAATAAAGAAGCTCACAATTATCCAAAATTCACAAAATGGGAAAGTGGATTTCCAAAAATTATAATAAAGGGAAACAACCAATTCCGAAAATTATAATAAAGGGAAACAACCAATTTATCTTTTAAGAAAAAGATATTTCTATAAAAAAATCCGATTATAGGATTTACAAAGTTGATGAAGAAAAAGAGTTCCAATCGCTTGATAAAAAATAAACTATCACACAAATTTATAATTTAAAAAAATGATATGTATGACTTTATTATTTTTAAATAAATATGATTTAATTATTTAAATTATCATTAAATATCTTAAAAATATCGGATTAATTAATTAATTTATTTTTGTTTAAGTTTATGTTTGTTCTACTTTTTTAATTTAATAGTGACAACAAGAGATTATATATTATATGTTTAATAAAATATTAATATTATATATGGATTTTAAATTTAAGTTTGTTGCTAGTTTTTTTTTTTTAAAAGAAGTTTGTTTCTAGTTGATAGTAGATTACATTATGTTATATTTTTTGAGGGTAGGTAACCATTTGGTACCCTGTGTTTTTGCAAAGTATCATTTTGGTACACTCTGTTTTCAATAATGCTCATATGGTACCCTGTATTTTAAAATCGTACATATTTGGTACCCTAAACTCAAATTTAATTAATAAAATTTTACCAATTTAATCAAACTGCTGTCAATTATGTAAGTTCTAAATTTAAATTTAATTACTTAATTACATATAACTAATGACAGTTTGATCATATTGATAAAATTTTATATATCAAATCTGAGTTTATGGTATCAAATATGTATAATTTTAAAATACAGGGTACCATATGAGCATTATTGAAAACAGAGGGTACCAAAATGATACTTTGCAAAAATATAGGGTACCAAATGAGTAAATTCCCATTTTTTTTAATATGATATTATTATAATACGTGAAGTTTAAGTTTAATTAAATTTTATTTAAGTGGGATAACGTATGATTTTATTATTTTTAAATAATTATCATTGTAAAACATCTCAAAAATATCCTATTTTAATTTGTTTAATTATTTATTTATTTAAGTTTGAATCATGTTTGCAATTTACTGTTAAATATAAGAATATTCTGTTATATATAAGAATATTCCGTTAAAGTTAACGAAAAAAATAAAAAACTGTTAAAAAAAAAATCGTTATCTACACACTTATTATATAGAAGAGAAATAGATTCCCAAAAAAAAAAACTTATAAAAAAAATTATTTAAAAATTTAAGACTTGCCCTATCATAATTAAAAATAAAAAAACTCTCACACATGATCATGGTTGTGGAGGGCGTGGTGGGCAATACAAAAGACAAAAAAGTGTGTTTGGAAAGCTACCCTATAATTAGAATATTGGGTGTAATATTCGAAGTAATTACTTAACTTGTCTGACCATGTAATTACGAAGTAATTATGTAATTGGAGGTAATTAAAGGGTCTCAATTACACTCTCAAATTCTCATAATCCTCCATAAATATTGAGTGTAATTACACTGTGTAATTACTACTTACTATCAATTTTAAATAATATTTTACTACACAATATTATTTTCTATTACTAAATGTTTTACTAAATATGACAATATAAATTCATAAGTAATTACCACTTGACATCTAAGTACACCTTGTAATTTAAAATATAATGTAATTACTCAAATATGTAATTACTATCCTAATAATTACACTACTTAATAATTAAATAATTGTTCCAAACACGCCTTAAGGAGCCGTTTGGTATGAGGAGTTCACAATTTTTATATCACTAGGAAAGTTGAAGAGGGTAATCTGATAGTCTAGAAACTTGCATCAATGTATCTGGTTGTGTACTGGAATCTATTTCCAGTGTTTGGTAATGCATAAGAATCTGTCAAGTTTTCGTATTTTCATAAAATTAATATAATAATATATTTTATCAAAATAATAGATAATAATAATATAATTATAAATAACAAATGATATTTTAAAAACTTATCAAATTTTTTCTTAGATTATAATTTATAAATAATTTTACTCATAAAATATTTTTTTAACATAATTAAAAATATAGTAGTTAAATACTAGAATCTGGCTAGTATAATTTTTTAAAATACAAAAATACTCTTATTTTATTTTTAATAATATTTTATTTGTTATTTTAAACTAAGATAATTATACAAAAGCTCTAAGTATCAATTTATTTAAATAAACAAACATTATTTTTCATTTTATAGTTTGATATATATATATTCATTCAATTTTTATATAATAAGCTTCAAAAACAAAATAAGTTTTTTAACTAAAAATTTATTGGTTTAAAATTAAAATATATATATATATATATTTTGAAGTATTTCACATTTTTTTTATCCGAAAATCACCCGGGACATGGGTTTACTTGAACACATAGTTAGAAAAAGTTAAAATACTCGGAATCAGTTTTCTAGTTTAGAAAATTTTAAATTACACGATAACCAGGAAAGTATTCAAATTCTAAATCACTTCTCTAGATTCATGCATGTATGTAACTCGCTTAGTATTACTATTTTGTTTCATGTGAAATATCAAATATGGAAATTAATGTCTACATGCATGCTTGCCACGTACCTATCCTCTCCTATCAACATATATAACGTCCAGCTCTCCCACACGCGGACCTCGTTTGCTAGTATGATATCTATACAGACATACACGTATCTATAAATATAATGTCATCCAACCAAAACTAAGAACACCGGCACATACCATAAAATTAACTCATAAGATCGATCAAGAGATAAGAAGCTAGTTAGTACTCTGTGTGTGGCAAGGAGTGAATTGTGTGTGTATATATATATATATATATATATTATCAATAACTATGGCGGAGATGAGGAGGAGAAGGAAGATGAAGGTGATGGTGGCAATGGACGACAGTGAGTGCAGCTTCTACGCTCTCAAGTGGGCGCTGGACCACGTATTTGTTACGCCGGAGATGGGAACAGTACTGGCGGAGGAACCGAGCTCGGACGAGGCTGACATGGTGGTTCTGGTCCATGTTCAGCAGCCTTTCCAGCACTATGCCTTCCCCGCTGGACCAGGTGGATCCGGTTTGTGTATTTCTGCATCTGCTCGCCTAGTCTTATATATATAAGGACCACGCCCCAATTAATATATATTATATGTAATAATATAAAGATTACTAAACATAAATGACCCTAACACTTAAAAGTTATTAATTTAGGTTTAATATGAATTCTGATTGTGGTTTATAATATATATTTCTATATATATATATATATATTATATTTAAATGTAACCTTTAAATTATATGGCAGCGGTATATGCAACAACATCAGTGGTGGAATCAGTGAAGAAAGCTCAAGAAGAGAACTCTACAGCTTTGATGTCTCGTGCTTTACAAATGTGCAGAACGAAGCCGGTAATAACTTCTACTTTAAATATTTACCTTCTTAATTAATTGCTACTTATCACAATTACATACACACACACACACACACACACACACATATATATACACTTTTTCTCTAATCATATAATTACTCAAAATATATCAATTCACCTCTGTAGATCTTATAACCATGCCACTAGTTTCTCGTTTGTGACTTATAATTTCTTTCTAGTGATCTCGGATTATGTTTCTTAAGTATCTGTTCTAACATAAAAATACAATAGATCACGACACAAATCAATTCTAACTTATAATATTACATTTTTTTGGGTTAATTATACTTGCTTCTATAGCCAATATAAAAGAAGGATTATCGTATTTTTTCGTATATAGCTTTTATTTATATATATATATAAATATTTAAGCTTTGATCAATAATAACCATATCCATATATATAAATGCAGAGTATCAAAGCCGAAACACTGATTCTGGAAGGAGATCCAAAGGACAGGATTTGTAACGCTACGGAGCAAATGCAAATGGATCTCCTCGTCGTTGGTAGCCGTGGCCTTGGAACCATCAAGAGGTATTTACTTTTAATAATTTAAAATCCATTTAACTAGTAATGAAACAACGTACTACTGATCCAATTTCTGAGAAGTAAATACATTAATTACAGAAAAAAAAATTCCAATTAAGATTCCTGACTTTAATAATATGCACCGCAATAATCATAGTTATTGGCTGCTATATATGTAGAGCATTTCTGGGGAGTGTAAGTGACTACTGTGCTCATCATGCAAAATGTCCAATCCTAATAGTGAGGCCACCGAAGGAAACTACTGCTACCAAGTGAACGACTCATGTTTCTCCATGAACAATATGGCCTCTTTCCTATATATGAAGCAAAAGTACTGTAATTGCGTAAACTTAGTATCTTAATGAATAAGTTGGGATTTTTTTTTAATAAATAGTTTCTCTGTAGGTATGTACAAGTTTGCAAAAGTGCTTTGTGTAATAAGATAAGAGGAACAGTATATTTATATGATTTGAATCTAGTATAGTAGTACCCAATAGACGACCGAAAGAAGGAACAAGGCATGTGAAAGCGAATTTGATAATAACCGAAAAAAGTAACAATTACGACTCAAAAAGTAAAAACGACAAAGGCGGAAAGAAAAGCACGACAGACAACCAATGCAAGCCAACTTCAGCATTTCAAATAAAAGCCCTGTATTTTATGTTTTGCTTCTTTTTTGTGGTATTTTTTCACCTCTAATTATCTTATGTGAATATTTAAAATATATACCAATCTAATCTGTAATTTTTTTAATTTTATTCTACTAATCTGACTATAACTCCAGTTAAAATAAGGAGCAGAACAAAATTCGTTACGTCAAATAAAGTTGTGTGTGTAAACTTTTATAGTTTTGTTCTTCCTTTTATAAATTGAAAAAAAAAAAGCATAGTAAGAAGAAAAAGATGTCCAAACTTAAAATATGAAAACTTTAGGTCTTAACGAATGAGAATTTTACAGAAGATAAAGTAGGGCCCCAGCATTTATTAGATCTTTATAGTTGCAGTTTCTATTATAATTTTTTTCAATTAGTTTTAATAAGCAGTGTAAACTTTGAAGTTCTATCGTCTTTCAAATTGAGATTTATCTCTCGAACATTTAGTTTTGTCTAATTAATTGAATTTTCTTGACTAACGAGTTGTGCTTTACCGTAAAATTATATTTTTAAATAAATGAATATATTTGGTTACAATAAAAATACAAATATATATTGATATATTTATGCTGGTTTTAGCCATAGACGGGAATATAAAAACACAAATACTAATGGGAGAAACAAAAGCTACAAAACCATATTTTCAATTGAATTTTCCGGTTCATGTATAAGTCTCGAAACATCTTTACAAGACCATTTGTGATAATTCTTGTGAAGTACCTTGTTAGTGTACAGCTTTGTTTTTACTATGTATCAGAATGTTTTCTCCTCTGTTACAAATAATGCCAGAATTTATAATCAGTAAAAACTACTACATACAAAGTACACGCACATGTAAAAACTTCAAACGTACATGAGATTGAGAGGAGAAACTAGCTAACTGAACTGGTCACTAGAGGTGTTACACTTTCCTTTACCACTCAATTTGTGTTAGTTCAACAGATTATCCCTGCAGATTAAGTCATAATTGCCATTACTTGAAAAAGAATGATGAATCATCAAACGCTGGTGATAAATAAATCTACAGACGGACCTGTTGGCTCATAAGAATTTCCACTGCCACGTTCAGGTCTCCTTCTGCAGCTGCTAGGGCAACTTCTACCTGTGTCTGAAACCATTTGAAGGTGTTTGTAGTCAAAACTCAATTAAATCAACTTTCTGACAGAGACCATGTACCCCCCTCGGCTGTACAAAAGATGATACTACAACAATGTTGGAGCTGTAATAAGCAACTGAAAGATAAGAACAACATAATTGGCTTTTACCTTTTCAAATCCCATAGCTACAAGTTTCAGGATTTCTTCTTCAGAAGCGACTGAACCCTGTATTGGGAAAGCAAAGACCTATATAAATAAACATGGACCAAAGTCACCTGACAAAATCAAACTTGTGGGTGTAAAAACAAAACCTGACGATGAATTGGGATCCCGGGAGTTGTTACTGCATGTTCTACTGCTCGCCTAAAAAAATTGACAATAGATACCACTTTCAGTCATAACTACAGAAACTGCTGTGATATAACCACTCAAGAAAGTTCATGAAATGAAATTAACACAAGGATGAATTCTGCAGAGCGGGTATGACTAGTCCTTTATCACGAAATGTAAAATGTCATAGTAATAAAGAAACAATTGACAAGCTTATTTACAATTCCAATTTGGTAAATCAAATGCATAATTTTATCAATGCAACACCTTCCATCAGATAATGGATGAATTAACACAAGAAAGTTCATGAAATGAAATTAACACAAGGATGAATTCTGCAGAGCGGGTATGACTAGTCCTTTATCACGAAATGTAAAATGTCATAGTAATAAAGAAACAATTGACAAGCTTATTTACAATTCCAATTTGGTAAATCAAATGCATAATTTTATCAATACAACACCTTCCATCAGATAATGGCTGTCCTGTGCCAGTTGCGGCTGTGTCTGATGGTGGGCTACTATCATCCAAAAGTCTAACCTGAAGGTTTGAATCTGAATTATCAGCAGGGCCTGTCGGAGTTCTTGTAGATGCAAGTGTCCTTCCCGTCCCAGGAAACCTACTGTCTGCAGTTGACTGTATCATGGGCACAAATTTTTGAAGATTCAGGCCACAAATCAACTTAAGCCAAAAATTTGAGAATATGAGATTAAGGGAGGAGACTGAGCGTAGACCTAAGCAGTAGTAGTTTGGTTTTCAAACCCAAAGTTAAAGACTTTTGAATATTGTACTTCAAGAAATGCCCTTTTAACATTATCTCCGAGATTTCTCTCTTCCTCTGTTTTTTCCCCCACTAAAACCAAAACCTACCCCGAAAATCCATTTGTGCTCATTAAAGGCATAATTTCACAATTTGGTTGACATTTTTTTTGTTGCAGAAAACAACGAAGATAAAATTATACAAAAGAAAAATGTATAGGTATGACAACATATATCATTGCCAAACCTGATAATACAGTGATTTAGTTCTATGAAGTTATTTCTTAACTTCATAAAGTTGGAGTGAACTAATTTCATAGTGATAAACAGCAGCATAAATCTTGGTAGATCCCTAGTAAATTTAAATTATCAGGAAAACAAAATTGAGAGTTGACCTTAAACAACACGGATAAAGCATCAACTCTTTTACAAGAGTAGTTATAAAATTCAGTTTCTTCTGTTGAGGCTAGTCAAAGTGAAATGCGAAAAGCAAAAGGGCAAGATTATATCATTAGACAAAGATTTAAAAGACAATTTGTTCCTACGAGAAGTCCTAGAAACTCAATACCTCAGTAGATGTTCCTCTCTGTGGCATCCATGAAGACAAGTTCCTCCACGCATTTCCAGAAAACAATCCACTGCAAGAGAAAACTTACCAAGTTATGTAGCTCATAGAAGGATCAAGATTGACAGTGCAAAGGAGAACTCACCTGGATGTTGTATTTTGGGTTGAATGTGTTGGGATGTAGCTTGTAGGGTTCCCACCAGTGCACAAAATAAATTTGGGGCGCCTAACACAACATGCCTGAACATATAGATCAACAAATATCATTTAAAAGTCTTTATTAAGGTATTGCACGAGTATTTATACACTTACCAAGAAATGATTCATAAAACAAAAGTTAAATTACTTAAATCTTCTTACTTTTTTTTTCTTTTTCTTTCAAGACATTTTAAGTGTGACAGATTAAGTGGGTCTCTTTAAGGTTATTAGTACAATCAAAACATGTTATTCAATACTCAACAGAAATCCTGAGCAAGATTTAGTAATGTCAATAATATCTCACTTAGTTCCTTGTCTAGACTTAGACAAGAAGACATAATGTCAATGGCAGGAAAGTTATTGCCATCCAAAGCCACAATTATGAATATAATGAAAAATCAATGTCTCGAAGTGACTGATTCTCTCTTAAATAGCGGCAGACGCATATAATACAAGTAGTCCATATACCATACAGAGTTTTAAATAATCATTACAGGAAACCAGTCAATTATTACCTTTCAACAATTCTATTAAGGATTAAAAGTAAAGTCACCAATTTTTCCATCACTGAAAGAAACCATTAGGCATACTTACAAGCCAAGGTGAGGCCTCAATAGCAGAATAGAATGCTGCTCCAGGCATTAGGAAGTTGAACAGGCCATAAGTATCTGCATCATAATTGCAAAGACCACGTGTAAGGTATCATTTGCGTCCTCAAATTATATGGTACCACAAGAGGGAAGTAGCGTTCAGAAGACAAAGAAACTGACATGCAAAGCCAGATAATATGCCACATAGGTGTCCTAGTAATGAGACGTTTGTCATAAGAAGCTGAAACACAATCAACAAGATCCATGCATACCTGAACATGAAATTCCATAGTTACATCACATTTTATAGAAATATAAGCTTATAAAATAACTAGGCATCATCAATGCATGTTAATAAAATTACCACTTAGCAGGCACATTGAATAGTCCAAACACACTGCAAAATGGACCAAAATATAATTAGTAAACCCAATGTGATTGCACAAACTAAAGAATTCTTTAAGAAGAGAATTATATTGTGGGAAAGAGATTCCATTAAGTATACATACTTGTCCTAGTTCATGCATGTTTGCGGTGATGGAGCCAGGAACTATTTTGTAGGGGGCTAATAGCATTTTTAATATTTTAGTTGGCTTCATTGTCATTTTTTTTCAAAATTTTAGGCTAAAGTAATATTTTCCAGCCTACTTTATTGAAAAATATAAAAGAAAAAAAAATCAGGGCTACCACTCTCCCAACTTGAAGATTGACTTTCACTGCTGCATGTATGTACAAGTGCATAAATTTGCGTGTACTGTAATACTTCGAGTAGCGTCTTATATAAGTTCAGAATTAGAGTGATTAATGAAAATAGTATCATAAATATATTTAAAATAAATAATTTGAAAGGCCACCTTCTAGATTGGACTCCACTGAGACTTGTTTCTATAACAATCATAGAGAACAATATTCCTGAGAAGCCTATTGCACACTCATTCATCAGATACTCAACGGAGTAGAAAGGATTATATGTGACCAAAAATGCAATTAGAAGATGAAAAAGAGCATTGCTGATGGCCAACAAAATAATCAAGTACAACAAGCGGACAGATCCCATGATTCTCTCAAGCTCAGAACCCAAAGGAACCAATGCCATCATGTTGAAGAGCACATGAAGTATTGAACCATGAAACAGAACGGAGGAAAAAATCCTGTAGACTGCAAGAGACAAATTAAAAACAAATATGATGCGCAAATTAATTACAATTCCACAATTTTGAATGATAAGTAAATGAATGATATCATGTTCTTTATTTTGTCCCGCTTTTCATTCTTGAAGGATTCATCATTCTCTAAATGAGATAAGAATACCGAAATAGTAATAAAAGAGTTGTATATCATTATAATTTGGGAATGTTTATTAGGGTGTGTATCAAAAAAAAATTAATAATTTGGGAATGTTTACTAATTTGTAACAAGAACAATTATGAAATAAATAAATAAATAAAAAGGAATCAAAATTAGATTTTTTCCATCCTAATTTTCGCTAATTAAGTGGGAGTCTCACCAAAACTCATATACTAATCATGAAAGAAAACAAATGCACCATTGGGAGAGGAAAACACTTCTCTCATTTCGTTTCTCGTTACGGATTAGAAAACATAACCGGGGGATTGAGCTAATTTTTAAACAACAACTAAAATAAATTTACATGAACAAAAAAAAAACCCAGAAAATAATTCAAAGTCTCTTTGTTTACATTCACTTTAGATATATTATTACCTTGGAAATGTGACGCAACTGCAGAAGGCAAGAAGCATACTTCGAAGAAAGAGTCATATCCAACCAAGAGACACACCAAGTAAATAATCCCACAAACGACCACCACACCAGAAGTAAGGACTGGAATGCTTTCCCACCATTGCCCCAACCTTGTCTGCAACCCTGCCTAATAATCACCATTCCACAGCATAATAAAAAAACAAAATCAAAATTTAAACGAAACCCATTAATCCATGAAGACAACTGAAATTCTTGACCATCATTTAAAACTTAAAAGTAGAAACCCACTTCTTCATAAAAATCTATTCACTGTACACGATATATAGATGCCCAAACCGAATACATGATTATTTCTTTTTCCGGGATTCAAATATAACCAAACTTAACAACAACCACACCGTTTAATTTCATTTTTTAATCTAAATTTGGGCATTTTCTTGCAAGCAAACAAGAGGATCATTGAAAAAAAAGCTAGGGTTCCTATAGGGAATCTGTAATTGAGCTTGGAAATAAAGAAATGAGCAATGTTGAGAGCTAAACATAAAATTGGAATTATGAAAGTGGTGGATCAGAGAGAGCTCACCTCAGAAACAATGTTGGGTCTCATTTTTCAGAGTAATTTTGACTGAGTGGCTTCGTGCTAGACTTGGTTTTGAAATTTGTTTGCTTTTTGAAGTACCAACCGCTATATTCTCGAATTCTCCTTCTCCATCGCCCAAGTTCCCAACTTCCAACACACTGATCCAATTCGGAAATTGGGTTGACCCGAAGACTTATTGCCCCCGATAGATATGGGTTCAAAAACTTTTGGGCCCATTCACGGTAACATGTGGGGCGATACAAGAGTGTTGCAAATGCCACTTTTAGATAGCTTTCTTCTCATATATACCAATTGTTTTTCCTCTCATTTAACTATCCTACTATTATACTACTGAAGATCCGAATGTTAAGTTAGAGTTTAAGGAAATTAGACTCCTATACCTGGATTTAGAAAGCTCATTAAACTTTAAGCTGCATTAATTAAATAAGTTTTGTAGATATTTTTTTATTAATCAATGGACAATGATCAAGTTTTCCCCCAAAGTTTTATAAGTTATAGCAAAATAGTCCAATGTACAATGCCCTTTCACAAAATTTTAGAAAAATAAGGAATAAACATAACTAATATAGATTTGGGAAAATGTATGTTACACTAGATATATATTAAAGGAGTTTTTTCATATTTACAAAATTTTTAATGTTGTTTTATAAAAATATGAACATTTAATTTTTCTACTATTTTTATAGCTTTTTTATTTGGAAGTTCATATTTATGGGATTTTATTTCCCATAAATTTGAAAAAATATATAATGCATATTCTGTAAGTTAAGGGAAAAATACCAATTATAATAAATGGTATGGAAGAAATTTTAGGAAATTAAGGAATAAACATAACTAATATAGATTTGGGAAAATGTATGTTACACTAGATATATATTAAAGAAGTTTTTTCATATTTACGAAATTTTTAATGTTGTTTTACAAAAAAATATGAACATTTAATTTTTCTACTATTTTTATAGCTTTTTGGAAGTTCATATTTATGGGATTTTATTTCTCATAAATTTGAAAAAATATATAATTATGCCATATTTTTTATCATAGTTATTTTCTTTGATTTTGAATATATATTTTTTTCTTCATTTTTTTTCCTTACTTATTTTTCTTCCATTTTTTTACTAATTTTTTCCTTCATTATTTTTTTATTTTCGTTTTTCCATTATTCTTCTTCTTTTTATTTTTATTTTTATTAAATTATCTATTTTTTTTCTTTTATTTGTATTGTTTTGTTTTTTTGTTCATATTTTTTCAGTTTTCTTTCCTCATTTTTTTTTCATTTTTTCCTCCTATTTTTTCTTCATTTTTTGTATTTATTTTTTTCTCCTTCTATTTTTTTTTCTTTTTTTCACACATATGAGCTTTTTTTTTTCTTTTTTTTCTTCTTCTTCTTCTTATTCTTCTTCTTCTTCTATTTTTTCCTTTTTTTCATATTTTTCTACCAATTTTTTCTTTCCAATTTTTTCCATTATTTTTCTTATTCTTCTTCTTTTCATTTTTATTCATTCATCTGTATTTTTCCTTCATCATTTATTTTGTTTTGTTTTTTTTCTTCATATTTTTTTAGTTTTTTTTTTCCTTCTTTTTCTTTATTTTTTGTACTTATTCTTTTCTCATTCCATTTTTTTTTTGTTTTTCACACATATATTTTAACATTACATAATTATTTTACTATTTTTATTTAGTATTGTATTTTTTTTATAGTTTTTTCCACTATATGTAAAAAAATTCAAATCAATTTTTTCAGCATTTTCTTTTTACTGTAACCCTTATAGGAACATCCAAATTTGGAAAGAAAACTAATAAAAATATGAATGAGTAACTAGTTACCCTGATAGGAACATTCAAATCTAGAAAAAAAATTATATGAAAATGTGAATGGGTAACCAGTTATCATAGTGGCAACATCAAAATTTGGAAAAAATATATATGAAAACTTGAATGGGTAACTAGTAACCCTGATGAAAACATCCAAATTCAGAAAGAAAAAAAATAGATATGAAAACGTGAATATGTAACCAGTTACCCTAATAGGAACATTCAAATCTAAAGAAAAAAATCTGATGAAAATGTGAATGGGTAACCAGTTACCCTAGTGGAAACATCTAAATTTGAAAAAAAAAATAGATATGAAAACTTGAATAAATAACTATCCAAATTTGGAAAGAAAAAAATATATAAAAAACATGAATGGGTAACTAGTTACCCTGATGTAAACATTCACATTTGAAAAGAAAAAAAAACTGATATGAAAATGTGAATGAGTACCTAGTTGCTCTAATGGAAACATCCAAATTTAAAAAAAAAAATCAAATGGTAACTGGTTACCTATGTTACTAAAATCATTGTTACTTCTTCTTCATTTTTTAGTGAAGTGTTCTTCCTCTTCTTCCTTCAAATTTGATGTTTTTTTTTTATATTTAATATGAGTAACCCGTCACCCTTCTTATTGTAACTGGTTACTCCTCTTATGTAGAAGGTTACTCCTCTCATGGTAACTAGTTACCCCTTCTGGTACATGTTATTTAACCTAGCTCTAGGATTTTATTTTTACATAACTGTCAAAAATCAATCAAGTAACTGGTTACCTTACCCATGATTTGAAAAAAAGAAACGTACAATCTAAAAAAATGTTTATAATAAATAAAAAAAATGATAAACACAATTCATATTTAAAAAAAAATTGCAAAACAACCAAAGAAAAATTTAATATAAAAATAATATAAAAAAACAAATAAGCTAAAAAAATAATAATAAAATTACAAACATACCATTCCAAATTAATAAAACTTGATTAAGAGTATAACTATGACATAAACCAACTTTTATAAAAAAATATGGAAAAATAAACCCATAAAAGTGAAAATTCTTAAAAAAAAAAAAAGCCAAAGATTAAAAAAAAAATTCATATTTTTGCACACTACTAAAAATCTCATATAAAGTGTAATTTTCTGTATATTAAATCTAGGTGAAAATACATATACCAATCGTAAAATGATATATTAAAAGACATACAAAAAATAGGGGATCTTTCATTTTTATGGCTTTTATATCAAAATTTTGCAAAAATATGAGGAAATTATTTTCCCCAAAATTTATGTGAAAAATTCATTAAATGCTCAAAAATTACGGGGAAACTATGCAAGTAACAAAACGTGAAGCAAATCTTGTAAACCCAAAGTTCAATCAGAAAAAAGCAATGACAAACTGAATTGAGCACTTAATGAACACCTTGGCACCTCTTGATTACCTCTGATGACCCCCGAATAAAGCTCCGACGACAATGATCACCCCTAACCAATTGCCCCACCCTTCCGACAACGTTAATCCACAACTCTAGTACTGACGACATCTGAAGCAATCTCCATCGATCTTCTTCTTCTTCTTCTTCTTCTTCTTGTAGTTTGAACATTTTCTTTTAAAATCTGGAAAGTAACCACTAATGCAGCCTCCCAAAATCTCTAATAGAATTAAGTGTATGGATTAGCATGCCGAGAGGACACGTGGGGTAATGATGTGCTAATTAATTGTATTATATGCTTATATGATTGAGTATGCATGATTATGTGTATTAAATGTGTTTAAAGACCCACTTTTGTTAAAAATTGGTATTTTCATAATTTTGACTTGTTGATGGTATAATTGTAATTTTACATGTTATGTTCTCCTCCCGTTAGTTCATTTTACCGTTCGTAGCATTTTCAAGGAAATCTCGAGTTCTAGGAGTCGGAATCAAGCGAGGATCGAGGCATAGCGATCCTAGGAAAGATTAGAAGCTTCTTGACCGAAGGATTTGACGAGAAACAACCCAATCAAAGCTAATCTAAGTTTTGAGTTTTTAGAGTTTCTAAGCTTAGAAGTGGATTTTGTGAATCGTTTAGTTTTTGGTTCGATTGAGCCTCGAGATTTGATGGTTTTGGATCATTGGGAAGCTTGGGAAATTTGATTTGTTGATTTGGAAGTGTTTAGGTATGATTTTGGGGTGTTTAGGATGATGGAAAATGAGTTTGGGGATGGTTCTGGGTTGGGGCCCGCGGCCCTGTTCTTGGGCGCCGCGGCCCTAGGTGTAGGGCGCTGTGGCCCTTGCTCCTAGAGTGGCCGGGGGCTGCAGCCCAAGGTGTTAGGGCCGCAGCCCTTAGACAGGTTTGAGCCCGTTTGAGTGTTTTGGCCCCAAGAACTTGGTTTTAAGCCTCAGGATGGTTCCTACTACCCGAATTAGTGGGGATTGATGTCCTAGAGGCTAGATCTTGGTTTGGGAACCTTTGTTAATCATTTTATTGATGGTATCCCATATTTGGTTATGACTAGGTGACTGCTAAAGGACTAAAAGTCAGATCGTTCTCAAGGGGCGTTCTTTTATTCATTCTCGCTCGAATCAGAGGTAAGAAAACTGCACCCTGTGTATATGACATGCATGATTGTTGTTGATGCATGTTGGTTGATAAATGTGGACATTGATTGCATATTAAATGCTAGCGGATGTTGTTTACTTGTGTATGACACTGATTAGTCAGGGACGGCACTGGTCGCGTATCACTGACCTAAGAGTCAGAAACGGCATAAGCGTCCTGAACGCAGGGCCGAACGAAGATTAGATCTAATCGATATCAGCGTTGAATGACTCTAAGGCATTAATGTTGGACCGACCCTAAGGTCGATGAAACTTATAAGCGCTTGGCTAGTCTAAGACTAATTACTCAGAGTCAGGGCCTAAAACCTAGGTGACTACTTGTCACATGGCTAGGGAACAGTGTTCCATAGTTATGACTCTAGAGTCATGAGGAAGGTTATGTTGGTGACTAGTCATCCTGCACCTATCCTGTTTAAGCTAGTGAAATGTTCACTTATCTGTTAAGCCCCGGTGACACTATCGTCACATGGCTAAAGGGAGCTGTACCCACCTTAGTGACTTTTGCGACTGTCACTTACTTGTTTTGGACTGGAAGTCCTGAATGACTATTATGATCATTGTTGATATTATATCATGCTATATTTTGTTTTCTTGCTGGGCCTTGGCTCATGGGTGCTATGTGGTGCAGGTAAAGGGAAAGAAAAGCTCACCCAGTCTTGAGTGGAGAGCTTAGGTGGTGATGTGTACATATGCGGCCGCTTGACCACCACGGCCAAGGAGTTCTCAGAAGAACTAGGGGGTTTACCTTATTTTTTTGTCGCTTAGGTCGGTGGGTTGTAAATTTGAAACAGTAATGACCATTTTGAGCTATAAATAACTTGTAAATGTTTTTATGGGCCCATGAATAGTTTTATGTAATTAATAAAATATATCATTTCCTTTTTATTGGTTTTCCACCTTAGCCTGTTAATAACACTTAGAAGCACATTTTTAACCAAAGGACTCGGGCAGCGGGTCAAATTTCCGGTTCACCGTAACTGTTCTGGGGTAACCAGGGCGTTACAACTTGGTATCAGAGCATGCCAAGGTTAGGGTTCATGTAGACTGGCTGGGCATGTACACACATCACTGAAGTCAAGCTCGACTCATGGTTTGGTAACTATTTATGTAGTTATATGTATAACTGCTTAAATATAGTATATATGCTTTTTACCTGTATGCATGAGACACCATGTTAAACTTGTGCCCTGAAATATTATATTTTCAGCAACCGTGTGCTAATTAGTACTGAAATTGTTGGAACATACTTATTAGTATGGTTGATTGTGAATTATTGTGTGATTCATGCTAAGTACTAAATGCTATAAACATGTATCTGCTTGTATAATTGTATGACTGTGGAATATGATAATTGTCTGCTTGTTCTTAGACCGTAAGGCGGCAAGAGGTTTAGTTATTACTACCTGACTGGCCGTATTGATCATTGTTTCAGCAAAGTATCAATAATAAGAATGAATCCAGGGCAGACAGATACTTCAGTTGGCCAAAGTGATCAAGGTCAGAATAATAATAGCCAGGGTCAAGAAAATGACCAGTCACATATTCCACAACCAGCTCCTGTAAACTAGCAGCAGATAATCAGTGATCTGCAGGCAATAGTGTTGAGACAGGGAGAAGAGCTTCGTCTCTTGAAACAATAGAAATCGCCTGCAGTGGCCAGTGTATCAGAGGCACCTCCTGTGTCGGTGCCAGCAGCAGAGCAGCTGCTTGAGGTTGGGAATAAATGGGAACCTCATTATGAAAGGTTCAAGAAGCAACAACCTCCAGTTTTTTAGGGCAGTGCAGATCCTGCCAAGGCAGAGCAATGGATGAGTATGATTACCACTATCCTTGATTTCATGAGGGTATCTGGTAGTGAGAGGGTGGCCTGTGCCACTTATATGTTTCGGGAGGATGCCCGGATTTGGTGGGAGGTTATTACCCAGACCAAGAATGTTAATGCCCTGAGTTGGGAAGAGTTTCAGACTATGTTTAATGAGAAATATTATAATGATGCCATCAGGGTAGCTAAAGTTGAGGAATTCATTAGGCTACTTCAGGGAAATTTTTCAGTCATTGAGTATGCCTTAAAGTTTGATCGTTTGGCGAAATTTTCCATGGAGATGGTGCCCACTGATGGGACCAGAAGAGAGAGATTTCTGCAGGGGATACAACCCAGATTAGCCCGTGATGTACGTATCACCACTGTGGCTGGGGTTACTACCTATTCACGGGTGGTTGAGAAGGCACTCACAACTGAGAGTGCAGAGAATAAGATCTGGCGAGACAATACAGCCAGGAAGGAATTCAGGAGGCCATGTCCTCCATTTGTGGGTTCAAGTAGGGGTGGAGGCCCTAGTGATCAGAAGAGGAAGGTTCCTGATACCTTCCCAGTTCCAGGTCCTGATAGGCGGCCCCATGGTATTTCTATGGGTCGTTCAGGTGGTAATGAAGCCTGGAAGTCTTATCCTGAATGCCCTAGATGCAAGAGGCATCATTTGGGAGAATGTAGGGCAAGGGCCTGCTTCTTATGTGGAGTAGTGGGTCATCTTAAGAAGGATTTCCCTAAGATCAGAAAAGAAGAACCCAGGAAAGCGGACAGCTCGACCCCAGCTCGAGTGTTCGCATTGACTCAAGCAGAAGCTGAGGCTTCTCCCTCAATTGTTACAGGTCAGCTTCTTAGTGCTGGAACCCCTTATAATGTATTGGTTGATTCTGGTGCTACACATTCTTTTGTTGCTAATAGTATTATTGATAGACTGTGTAGACCCTGTGATTTTTATGCTGTGGGGTTTGGAACTTTGTTACCTACTGGAGAGTTAGTGGTATCCAGGAGATGGGTCAGATCTTTGCCAGTGACAGTGGAGGGCAGAGAGTTATCAGTGGATTTGATAAAGTTGGTTATGACTGACTTTGATATGATATTGGGTATGGATTGGTTGGCAAAGTATGGGGCAACCATTGATTGCAGAAGGAAGATGGTCACCTTTGAGCCTGAAGGTGAGGATCCTTTTGTGTTTGTTGGTACTGTGCATGGACCTCGCATACCTATGATTTCTGTATTGAGGGCTAGGGATCTATTGCAAGGAGGTTGCATTGGATTCTTGGCCAGTGTGGTTGATACCACTTAGGTTGTGCCAGTTTGACCAGAAGATGCCAGACTTGTTTGTGAGTTTCTGGATGTGTTTCCAGAAGATTTTCCAGGGTTGCCACTGCATAGAGAAATTGAGTTCATTATAGAACTGGCACCAGGGACGGAGCCAGTGTCTAGAGCACCTTACAGAATGGCTTTAGCTGAGTTGAAAGAATAAAAAGTACAGTTGCAAGAACTGTTAGATTTGGGTTTTATCAAACCTAGTGTAACGACCCAAATTTGCTAATAAGGCTTAGGGCCTTGATTAGCGTGCCTGGAGGGCAATAGGTGAAATATGGATATAATATGTGAATTTATGTGAATATGTGATAGAGTTGCATGTTTAGTTGAATTAAATATGCATGTGGGCCCCGTTTGGATGTTAGGGGTATGTCTGTGATTTTAGCCCATTGAGGATATGAATGTGATAAATGTGACATGTTTGTGATATATATCTGTGTAGCACGATCCGAGGCAGTCCTAGAGAGCAGTTAGCCTGAAAGTCACAACGGGGTTGAGAATCCGACTCAGGGCGAGTCGAGGGGTATTTTGGGTATTAGATGTATTATGGGGTTATGGGGTATGGAAATAAATAATTGGAGATATATTTGAGGTTAGAGTGTCTAGGAGGGAATACTGGGGAAATTTACCATTTTGCCCTCGGGGACGTTTTTGGTACCCCGAGCCTTGAGGTAACCTTATAGACTTAAGTTGAATAAAACAAAACTGAGAATTATTTAGAACTCTCTAAACCGACCTACTCTCTCTCTTCCCTCTCTCTGTTTTCTCTTCTACACTTGAAGACTTAGCAATACTTTGGAGGAAAAACCAGGCTAGAACAAAGGGATTGGAGCTGAATTTGGGATATTCCAACCAGAAATCTAAGGCTTGGAGCTTAGGAATTGAATTGAGGATTCAACTCTGTTTAAGGTAAGCTTTCTAATAAGTTGGGTTATGTTGATTGCAGCTAAATTCTGTGGTTATTGGGTGTTAGGATTTAGGTATGCATGGTTTGGATTTTAGGATAGGCTTTGATTGTTTGATGGGTGTGAGAATTGGTTCTTGAGTTTGCTAGTATGTTTAGGTTGCATAAGTATGAATTCTGGGTTTAATTATGAGGTTGGAGGTGATTTTGGAGGTGTTGGCTCGAAGGATATGCAGGGAAAAATGGTGTTTTTCTTGGTTTGGAGGCGAGGGCCGCTGCCCTAGGAGTGGCATGCTCGACCCGTGTGCATGTGAGGCCTTGGGAGGCCATGGTGCTCGAGGCGTGCCGCAGCGCTTGGCCAAGCGCGTCGCTGCCCATGCGTGTTTCAGGGAGGTGTTAGCCTCTGTTTTGAGGCTAGCCGCGGCGCTTTTGGGGTTGGGTCGCAACCCTAGTTCAAAGTACAGGGTAACTTGAGGGTTTTGACTTAGGAACTTATTTGCTAAGGCTCGGGATGGATTTTATCACCCGGATTGATAGGATTCAAGGTCTCGGAGATTAGAGTTGTAACTCAAAGCTATTTAATGGATTAGAACTTGATGGATGAATATTGTTAATGTGTTGTGACTAGGGTTTCGGCGAGGCTCAGTTTAGGGGACTGTGCTCGGGATATCGGTGCTTGGAAAGCTCGGGACTCAGGTAAGAAAACCACTGTTCCCATAGAGCTTGTATGCAGGGCAGAGCCCTATATGATTGTATTGTAGGGCGTAGCCCTTTGATTGAATTTGTTCACGTTCAGTATATGATTTATTATGCTATGAATGCTAATGTGTGAATGTTCGGCAAGAGCCGGGAACGGTGCAGGCCGAGGTCGGCAAGGCTGAGAACAGCAAGGGGCCGGGAACAGCGTTAGGCACGAGGAGTGCAAGGCCGAGTGTGGCAAGGGGCCGGGAGCAGCATTGAGCACGTGGAGTGCGATTTGCCAGGGCGAGACCCTAAAGGACACCTGGGATATCCTCACGGTGTGGACCGCAAACCCAGGGCCTAGTAAAGCGCCTGGGACGGCATGGCCGTATGTGTTTAGCCTATTGATGGCCTGTTTATATGCTGAGTGTTTGTTATGCATATGTTTTCTGCTTGTAAGGGTTTTCTTGCTGGGCTTCGGCTCATGGGTGCTCTGTTGTGCAGGTAAGGGCAAGGGGAAGGTCGACCAACCATGAGTACGGAGAGCGTGAAGCAGCGCGTACATGTTTGGCCTGCCTGGTTGCCACGGCCAGGGGTATTTTTGGGAAATGATTGAACTAAACTCATATTTTGTCGTCTAGTCGACTTTGGTTGTAATTATATGTTGTAAATATTTCTAAACAGTATTTTGGGATCCCAAATGTCAAACACTTTATGATTTTCAGTAAATAGAATTATTTTCAAAGTTTATAACTCTGTTTATGATTTAATTACACTTTTGACCTAAAACCTCGATTAGCGAGTTGAAAGCACGTTTTGAACTCACATAGTAACGACTCTAAGGAAGTAGAGCGTTACAACTTGGTATCAAAGCGAGCCAAAGGTTTATGGTTCTGGAGATTGACCGAACATGTACGCTCGCTGTCAATGACAAGCTCGACTTAGGGTTGGTTGGTATGATTGACTAATATGCTTGAATATGTGCTTGAATGCCCTGTTTGCCTGCTTGTTTTGTATAGATCATGATGAATGAGTTAACATATGCATGATGCCAGGGAATGGCCCGTTGTTTGTTATATGCTATCTGTACGTTATGTGAATTACTATCTGTGGTTGGTTGATGTGTTTGGGAGGTGGTTTTGGATGTTATTATCATGCCTGATGAGCAGTGTCGTTGGTTGCATGCATATTTGTTGAGATGCCTCGACAATCATCCAGACTCTGCGGCAGTAGGGCCGAGGATGACAACCAGGGTCAGGACCCTCCACTTGCCCCACATAACTGGCAAGAGATGTTTGCCGAGATGGAAGCAAGACTACAACGAACAGAGGAAGAGCTGCGACAGTTGAGGCAGCAGGCCTCACCTCAGGTCACTGGGCAGCCAGTTCAACAGGTTGTGGCGCCAGTGTCGGTTTAATCTGTTATGGAGAACAGGTGGGAACCTTTGTATGAGAGGTTCAGGAAATAGCATCCTCCCACCTTTGAAGGTGGATCAGACCCACTGCGGGCAGAGCAGTGGATAAATATGATTTCCTCAATTCTGGATTTTATGAGGGTTTAGGGTAATGAGAGGGTAGCTTGTGCTAGTTACATGTTCAGAGAGGATGCCCGCATCTGATGGGACGTGGTAGTTCAGAGAAGGAACGTAACAATTATGACTTAGGAAGAGTTCAGAAACTTATTCAATGAGAAGTATTACAGTGTAGCAATTCGAGCTGCGAAGGTTGACAAGTTCATCAACCTAACTCAGAATTGGTTGACTGTGACTGAGTATGCTTTGAGATTTGACAGATTGGCGAAGTTTGCGCCAGATCTAGTGCTGACTGATGCGGCAAGAAGGGACAGATTCATACGGGGTTTAAATGTTATGATTGCTCGTGATGTGAAGATTACCTTGGATCCAGAGACTACTACTTATGCTCAGGTTGTAGACAAGGCCCTTACAGCTGAGGGGGCCAAGGATCAGATCTGGAAGGAAAGTACTGTTAGGCGTGATGCCAGGAGGACAGTGCCTCCTTTTATTGGATCCAGTCGAGGTGGTGGCTCTAGTGAGCAGAAGAGGAAGGCCTAGATTCCTTTGTTCCTCCCAGTTTAGATAGGAGGGCACGGGGTGCTTCTACTGGCCGTCAGGGTGGAAGTGACAACTGGAGGAGTTTTCCAGTGTGTCTGCGGTGCAGGCGACGACACCAGGTGAGTGCAGGATTAGGGCCTGCTTTGTCTGTGGGAGTGCCAATCATCCGAAGAGGGATTGCCCTCAAGTCAAGAAAGAGGAGCTGAAGCAGAGTGACAGTCTTGCTCTTGCCAAGGTATTTACTTTGACTCAGACTGAGGCGGAGGCTAGCCCCTCGGTTGTGACAGGTCAGATTTCTAGTGCTGGATATTCTTTTACTGCATTGTTTGATTCGGGAGTTACTCACTCGTTTGTGTCTGCTAGAGTGATATATCAGCTGTGTAGACCTAGTGTGTTGTATGCTAGGGGTTTCCAAACTTTATTGTCGACTGGGGAACTGGTAGTATCTAGGAGATGGATTAGAGCTTTACCAGTAGAGGTAGATGGTAGGGAGTTGTTTGCTGATCTGATTGAGCTTGCGATGGATGACTTTGACATGTTCCTAGGGATGGATTAGCTATCGAAGTATGGGGCGACAATTGACTGCAAGCGCAGGATGGTAACTTTTGATCCAGAAAGGGAGGTACCCTTTGTATTTGTGGGGACAGCTAGTGGACTGCGGTTACCTGTGATTTCAGCATTGAAGGCTAGAGACTTGATGCAGGAAGGTTGCATAGGATTCCTAGCGAGCGTTGTGGATACCTCTAAGGTGGTGTCGGTTGGACCGAGTGAGACTAGATTGGTGTGTGAGTTTCTGGATTTGTTTCCAGCAGATCTGCCAGGGTCGCCGCCGCAGTGGGAGATTGATTTTGTTATAGAGTTGGTGCCAGGGGCGGAGCCAGTATCTAGGACACCTTATAGAATGGCTCCAACAGAGCTAAAGGAGTTGAAGATTCAGTTGCAGGAGTTGCTTGATTTGGGGTTCATCAGACCGAGTTTCTCGCCATGGGGTGCTCCAGTGTTGTTTGTCAAGAAGAAAGATGGATCTCTTAGGATGTGTATTGATTACAGGGAGCTGAATAAGTTAACCATTAAGAACAAGTATCCACTGCCTAGGATCGACGATTTATTTGATCAGTTACAGGGAAGAACAATGTTCTCCAAGATTGATCTTCGGTCTGGTTACCATCAGTTAAGGATTAAAGAGGAGGACATACCAAAGACCACTTTTCGAACGAGGTATGGACACTATGAATTCCTGGTTATGTCCTTTGGATTAACCAATGCCCCATCAGCTTTTATGGATATGATGAATAGGGTTTTCAAGGATTATTTGGATAAGTTTGTGATTGTGTTCATCGATGATATCTTGGTGTACTCTCAGTCAGAGACAGAGCACAAGCAGCATATGTGGTTGGTTTTACAGCGGTTGAGGGAGCATAAGTTATATGCTAAGTTCAGTAAGTGCGAGTTCTAGTTACCGCAAGTTACATTTCTGGGCCATATCGTCAGTAAGGAGGGGATTCTGGTTGATCCAAGTAAGATTGAGGCAGTTAGAGATTGGCCTAGACCGAGCAATGTTCCTGAAGTGAGGAGTTTTCTGGGTTTAGCGGGATATTATCGGCGGTTCGTTGAGGGGTTCTCCAAAATAGCTACGCCTTTGACAAAACTGACAAAGAAGAAGACAAGGTATGTCTGGACGGACAGATGTGAGAACAGTTTCAAGGAGTTGAAGCGGCGACTGATCACCGCGCCAGTGTTAAGTTTGCCGACAGATAATGAAAAGTTTGTGGTTTATTGTGATGCATCCAGACAGGGTTTGGGGTGTGTGTTGATGCAAGCTGGTAAGGTGATAGCCTATGCATCGAGATAATTAAAGGAGTGTGAGCAGAGATATCCCACGCATGATTTGGAGTTGGCAGCGGTGATGTTCGCACTTAAGATTTAGAGACATTATCTTTATGGTGAGAAGTGCGAGATATACACCGACCATAAGAGTTTGAAGTATTTCTTTACTCAGAAGGACCTGAATATGCGCCAGAGGCGGTGGCTAGAGTTGGTTAAGGATTATGATTGTGATATCCTATACCATCCTGGGAAGGCTAATGTAGTGGCTGATGCATTGAGTCGGAAAGGCCCAAGACAGTTGTTTAGTTCGAGACAGATATCTGATAAGCAAGTCGAGGAGATGACTAGAGCAGGTATTGAGTTGGTGGTTGGTCGGTTGGCCAACATCACTCTTCAGTCTACACTCCTTGAGAGGATCAAGGAGGCGCAATGGAAGGATTCCCAGTTGAGAGGTCACAGAGAGAATGTCTTAGTCGGAGCGACTAAGGACTTTTCTATTTCAGAGATGGGGTTACTGAAATACAAGGGTCGGATCTACGTTCCGATGGATTCTGATATCTGGCGGGAGATCTTAGATGAATCGCATACCACTCCCTATTCCTTGCACCCGGGTACGACAAAGATGTACCAGGATTTGAGAGTTTTGTATTGGTGGTCGGGCATGAAGAGGGATGTGGTGGATTATGTGGCCAAGTGCTTAACTTGTCAGCAGGTCAAGGCTGAGCATCAGAGGCCAGCGGGGTTGCTGCAGCCTCTGGGGATCCTAGGATGGAAGTGGGAAGATATTACCATGGACTTCGTGGTTGGTTTGCCGAGGACCGTGGGACAGCATGACTCGGTGTGGGTGATTGTGGATAGGTATACTAAGTCCGCCCACTTTTTGCCTGTCAGGACGACTTATACTGTGGAGCAGTATGCTGAGTTATATGTGAAGGAAATTATTCGACTTCATGGGGCTCCGAGGTCGATAGTATCCGACAGGGACCCCACCTTCACTTCTAAGTTTTGGGAGAGTTTGCAGAAGGCTATGGGCACGCAGTTACTGTTATATTATTTTATAATATAATGTAATATTATATTACATTATAATGTAATGTTTTAGATTAAATAAATGTGACAAAGTGTGTCACATATTGTAACATATAATAGAGAGTTACAATATTTAGATATATGAGATATATCCAAATAATGTAACATATTTGGTGTTACAAATTTGTAACTTCCAAATATTACCCTTTATTGTGTAAAATTGTTGTTACACAATATTGAGATGAATTTCATAAAGCCATATGTGATATGACTGTTAGAGATATGATTTTAACCCCAATAATGTGTTTTGAGAGTTATAAAATCATTTGGGAGGGTTTGGAACCGTTTGGCAAAACAGCACATTTTTTAGTGCTGAAAATGGTCGGTGGGTGCGACCACTGAATGTTGGTGGCCGCGGCCTGTGGGACAGAGGCTAGTGGCCGCGGCCACAGGCCAAAAACTGACCATTTTTTTTCTTCAGTTTTTTCAATCTTTGTTGAACGGCTCAAAAAACCCAAATAACTCCCAAATCTCATTTTTAATTCCATAATAATCCAATTAAACATTGGTAACAGCCATGGGGGTTGGTGGAATTTGAAATTCAAAGGGTGTCTCTAAACTCTATAAATAGGAGCCTATAGCTCACTTGTAAGACACAAGGTTTTTCTATCCATTAGAGCACTTGGCTAGAAACACCTTGAGGCTTGATAATTCCAGAAAGATTTTCCAATATCTGAGAGAGATCCCTTAGTGCTTGAGTTAGGGGGAAATAAGCTTTTGGACAAAGGTTTTAAACCTTGTTCAAGTTGGTGATCCCCAACCCTCTTCACTTAGGTTGTGTAAGTGAGAGTTTCTTGTATTTTTGTTCTTCTTTCTATTGTATTGTTTTCTTATTATTCTCTTGTTCTTTTTACTTGTATTTCTTGTTCAAGAGTTGTAATCTTTTCTTTTCTTTTGTTTCAAACACTTTACTTTATTTGTAACCTTTTGCTTAGAGTTGTATTTTGCTATTCTCTTCTTCTTCATCATCTTCTTCATTTCCTTTGTTTATTTGTAATTTTTAGTTATAGAGTTGTAACTCCTTTTAATCAATCATTATTATTTGTAATATATTGCATAGAGTTGTAATTTCTTACTATTTCCATTGAGGCAAATTTATATTTTACTAACAGTTACGGTTTAGTATCGCTTATCATCCTCAGACAGATGGACAGTCTGAGAGGACGTTTCAGATATTAGAGGACATGTTGCGAGCTTGTGTGCTTGATTTTGGGGGATCTTGGAGTAAGTATCTCCCTTTGATTGAGTTTTCGTACAACAACAGTTATCAGGCGACCATCGAAGTGGTTCCGTATGAGATGCTTTATGGAAGGAAGTGCAGATTACCTATCCATTGGGATGAAACAGGTGAGAGGAGTTATTTGGGTCCAGAGATGGTTCAGAGGACCAATGAGGCGATTGAAAAGATTAGAGCGCGAATGCTCGCCTCCCAGAGTCGTCAGAAGAGTTATTCAGACCTGAAACGCAGAAGCGTGGAATTTCAGGTTGGTGATCATGTGTTTCTTAGGGTTTCACCTTTGAGGGGAGTGAAATAGTTTGGTGTTCGGGGCAAGCTGAACCCTAGGTTTGTTGGCTCCTTCGAGATTTTGGAACAGGTTGGAGAGGTAGCTTACAGACTAGCGATGCCTTCAGCTTTATCAAGGGTTCATAATGTTTGTCATGTGTCCATGCTCCGGAAGTATGTGTCAGATTCGACGCACGTTCTGAGTTATGAGAATTTGGAGCTAGATCAGGATTTGTCCTATGAGGAGAAGCCAGTTCAGGTTCTTGACTAGAAGGAAAAAGTCTTGCGGAGCAAGACCATCGCCTTGGTAAAAGTGCTGTGGAGGAACAGCAAGGTTGAGGAGGCAACGTGGGAACTTGAATCAGAGATGAGGGAGCGGTATCTTGAGTTGTTCAGGTAATTTCGAGGACGAAATTTCTATAAGGAGGGGATAGTTGTAACGACCCAAATTTGCTAATAAGGCTTAGTGTAACGCCCTACTTCCTTAGGGCCGTTACTAAGTGAGTTTAAAAACGTGCTTTCATCTCGCTAATCGAGGTTTTAAATCAAACAGTGTAATTAAGCTATAAACAGAGGAAAAACCTTAGAAATATTAATTTCCATACAAAAAACATGAAAGGTTTACACTTGGGATCCCAAAATACAGTTTAGAAATGTTTACAACATATTAATTAAGCTAAGTCGACTAGACGACAAAATCAGAGTTTATTTACAAGCATCTCCCAAAAATCCTCTGGCCGTGGTGGCCAGGCTGGCCAAACATGTACACGCTGCCTCACACCTGCTGTACTCACGGTTGGTTGATCACCTCTGTACCCTTTACCTGCACCACAGAGCATCTGTGAGCCGAAGCCCAGCAAGAGAACCCACAAGCAGATAACATATGCAACACATATACCAAACATATAAACATGCCACCAATGGCTAAACACGTACGGCCTAGTCGTCCCAGGCATTTACCAAGCCCTGGGTTCGCGGACCATGCCGTGAGGATATCCCAGGTATCCTTCTGGGGACTCGCCCTGGCAACTCGCACTCCACGTGCTCAGCGCTGCTCTCGGCCCCTTGCCGTTCTCGGCCTTGCACTCAACGTGCCTAACGCCGTTCCCGGCCCTTCGCCGTTCTCGGTCTACACCGTTCCCGGCTCAAGCCGACCACTCACATCATAATACACATAGCATAGCAAGCAGGTATAGAATTCTAACATAAACAGATAGAGGGCTACGCCCCGCAGTTCTAACATATTGGGCTCGGCCCTACATACTAATCCATTCAATCATACTGGGCTCAGCCCTGCATATCAGTTCATTCAAACACATTGGGCTCAGCCCTGCACACAAGCTCTATGGGAACAAGGGTTCTCTTACCTGAGTTCCGAGCTTTCTGAGCACTGATGGCCCGAGCACAGTCCTCCAACGTGAGCCTCGCCGAGACCCTAGTCACAATACATTAACAATGTCCATCCATCAAATTCTAACCCAACAAATAACCTAGAGCCATAACCCTAACCTCCGGGTCCTTGAATTCTATCAATCCGGGTGGTATAATCCATACTGAGCCTTAACCATTGAATTCCCAAGCCTAAACACCCTTAAAAATGAAAACTGGCACTAAGGGCCGTGGCCCCACCCTCAAGAGTCGCGGCTAGCCTCAAAACAGAGGCTAGCACCACACTGACCCCCACACGGGCCGCGGCGCGCATGAACCTTCTCGGCCTCCCATGGCCGCGCGCACACACGGGCCGCGGCGCACCCCTCCTAAGGCTGCGGCACCCCTCACCGAACCCAGAATTCTTCATCAATTTCCTACCTTTTCTTCAAGCCAATCCTCACCAAAACTCACCTATCTAACCCAGATATTAAACACATATACTCCAGCTCAATAATAACTCAGTAACAACATCAAAACCCATTAGAATCCACCCCAAAACTCAACTAGACCACACAAGAACAAATCAAACTTGCTAACATGCATATTCTAATAACCAGCTGCAACTATAGACTTCTCCACCATAATCAAAATTTACCTCTTGCTGAATTGAGCCTTAGAACCAGTTCCCCCTATGCTTCAATCTTCAAGCTTCAAGTTCCCTTAGGTTTCCCCAACTGAAATCCCTTAGCTTTAGATTAGTTTTCCTTAAGTTTCCCCTTGGGTTTTCCTTAGTGAGTGAGAGAGTGAAGAAGAAGAAAGCTATCTCAGCCAAGGGAGAGTGTATAAGTCGGTTTCCCCAAGGTTCTAATTAATTCTTCTTTTGTTTTATTTGACTTAATCTATGTGGTTACCTCAAAGCTTGGGGTACCAAAACATCCCCGAGGGCAAAATGGTAAATTTCCCTAATATTCCCGCCTAGACATTCTATCCTCAAATATATCTCCAAATATTTATTTTCATGTCCCGTAATCCCATAACACCTAATACCCAAATTACCCCTCGGCTCGCCCCGAGTCGGAATCTCAACCCCGTTGTGACTCTCTAGCTAACCACTCCCCGGAACTATCTCGGACCGTGCTGCACAGATATTTCACACATATATACAACATATACCACATTCATACCCCTAATATCCAGACGGGGCCCACATGCACATTTAACTCATTAAACATACATCACTATCATATATCCACATTAATTCACCCATTAACACATTAAAGCATAATAAATCATTTATTGCCCTCCAGACACACTAATCAAGGCCCTAAGCCCGATTAGCAAATTCGGGTCGTTACACTTAGGGCCTTGATTAGCGTGCCTGGAGGGAAATAGGTGAAATATGGATATAATATGTGAATTTATGTGAATATGTGATAGAGTTGCATGTTTAGTTGAATTAAATATGCATGTGGGCCCCGTTTGGATGTTAGGGGTATGTCTGTGATTTTAGCCTGTTGAGGGTATGAATGTGATAAATGTGATATGTTTGTGATATATATGTGTGTAGCACGATCCGAGGCAGTCCTAGGGAGCAGTTAGCCTGAAAGTCACAATGGGGTTGAGAATCCGACTCAGGGCGAGTCGAGGGGTATTTTGGGTATTAGATGTATTATGGAGTTATCGGGTTATGGAAATAAATAATTGGAGATATATTTGAGGTTAGAGTGTCTAGGAGGGAATACTGGGGAAATTTACCATTTTGCCCTCGGGGACGTTTTTGGTACTCCGAGCCTTGAGGTAACCTTATAGACTTAAGTTGAATAAAACAAAACTGAGAATTATTTAGAACTCTCTAAACCGACCCACTCTCTCTCTTCCCCCTCTCCGTTTTCTCTTCTACACTTGAAGACTTAGCAATACTTTGGAGGAAAAACCAGGCTAGAACAAAGGGATTGGAGCTGAATTTGGGATATTCCAACCAGAAATCTAAGGCTTGGAGCTTAGGAATTGAATTGAGGATTCAACTCTATTTAAGGTAAGCTTTCTAAAAAGTTGGGTTATGTTGATTGCAGTTGAATTGTGTGGTTATTGGGTGTTAGGATTTAGATATGCATGGTTTGTATTTTAGGATAGGTTTTGATTGTTTGATGGGTGTGAGAATTGGTTCTTGAGTTTGCTGGTATGTTTAGGTTGCATAAGTATGAATTCTGGGTTTAATTTTGAGGTTGGAGGTGTTGGCTCGAAGGATATGCAGGGAAAAATGGTGTTTTTCAGGGTTTGGAGGCAAGGGCTGCGGCCCTAGGAGGAGCATGCCGCGACCCATGTGCATGCGAGGCCTTGGGAGGCCATGGTGCTCGAGGCATGCCGCGGTGCTTGGCCAAGCGCGCCGCGGCCCGTGCGTGTTTCAGGGAGGTGTTAGCCTCTGTTTTGAGGCTAGCCGCGGCGCTTGTGGGGTTGGGCCGCGACCCTAGTTCAAAGTGCAAGGTGACTTGAGGGTTTTGACTTGGGAACTTATTTGCTAAGGCTCGGGATGGATTTTGTCACCCGGATTGATAGGATTCAAGGTCTCGGAGATTAGAGTTGTAATTCAAAGCTATTTAATGGATTAGAACTTGATGGATGAATATTGTTAATGTGTTGTGACTAGGGTTTTAGCGAGGCTTAGTTTAGGGGACTGTGCTCGGGATATCGGTGCTTGGAAAGCTCGGGACTCAGGTAAGAAAACCACTATTCCCATAGAGCTTGTATGCAGGGCAGAGCCCTATATGATTGTATTGTAGGGCGTAGCCCTTTGATTGAATTTGTTCATGTTTAGTATATGATTTATTATGCTATGAATGCTAATGTGTGAATGTTCGGCAAGAGCCAGGAACGGCGCAGGCCGAGGTCAGCAAGGCCGGGAACGGCAAAGGGCCGGGAATGGCGTTAGGCATGAGGAGTGCAAGGCCGAGTGTGGCAAGGGGCTAGGAGCAGCATTGAGCACGTGGAGTGCGAGTTGCCAGGGCGAGACCCTAAAGGATACCTGGGATATCCTCACGGTATGGATCGCAAACCCAGGGCCTGGTAAAGCGCCTGGGACGGCAAGGCCGTATGTGTTTATCCTATTGATGGCCTGTTTATATGCTGAGTGTTTGTTATGCATATGTTTTCTGCTTATAAGGGTTTTCTTACTGGGCTTCGGCTCACGGGTGCTCTGTGGTGCAGGTAAGGGCAAGGGGAAGGTCGACCAACCATGAGTACAGAGAGCGTGAAGCGGAGCGTACATGTTTGGCCTACCTGGCTGCCACGGCCAGGGGTATTTTTGGGAAATGATTGAACTAAACTCATATTTTGTCGTCTAGTCGACTTTGGTTGTAATTATATGTTTTAAATATTTCTAAACAGTATTTTGGGATCCCAAATGTCAAACACTTTATGATTTTCAGTAAATGGAATTACTTTCAAAGTTTATAACTCTGTTTATGATTTAATTACACTTTTGACCTAAAACCTCGATTAGAGAGTTGAAAGCACATTTTGAACTCACATAGTAACGACTCTAAGGAAGTAGGGCGTTACACCTAGTTTCTCACCTTGGGGTGCGCCAGTTCTGTTTGTGAAGAAGAAAGATGGTTCTCTGAGGATGTGCATTGATTATAGAGAACTGAATAAGTTGACAATCAAGAACAAGTATCCTTTGCCAAGGATAGATGATTTGTTTGATCAGTTGCAAGGTAAGAATATATTCTCAAAGATCGACCTTCGTTCTGGTTATCATCAGTTGAGGGTCAAGGAGGGAGACATACCAAAGACTGCTTTTCGTACGAGGTATGAGCATTATGAGTACTTAGTTATGTCTTTTGGATTGACTAATGCCCTTGCTGCTTTTATGGATCTGATGAACAGAGTGTTCAAGGATTATCTGGACCAGTTTGTGTTCGTCTTTATCGATGATATTCTGGTATATTCTCAGTCTGAGTCAAAGCATGAGTAGCATCTGAGGTTGGTTCTACAGAGACTGAGGGTGTAACGTCCTACGTTTTTGGGTACCTTTAAACGACTCGGGTCGGGATTTTTCCCCTGGGTTAAGAATATTATTTTAAATAATATTATATTTTGTTTGTAAGTATTCCATGAGTTGTTGCTAGCCAAAATATGAATTTTGTGATTTTAAAAGTCAAGATAAGACTTTCGGTCCTGGACCGACACAAAAACCCTGATCGGGTAAAAATCTCGGAAAATAAATTGAAAAATCATGGCAATTATATTTTGGGCGTAAAATACATTCATAAAAGTTAAAGTTTGGTAAAAAATAATAAACCTAAAAGAAAATGGAAATTTTAGGGCATTTTGTGTTAAATGTCTAATTTTACCGAAATGGGGAATTTTATTCCATGAATGGACCTTAGGTTAAATTTTATTATGTGATTAATTAAATTAAATGTGAGAGACATTTAATTTAATTAATTAATGTTAAGTTTGGTGATTAAAACTTAATAAAAGTGAAAAAGGTGTCAAAAGCCAATTTGGACTTTTCTTCTTATGAAACCTTTATAAAAAAAAAAATTATATATAACATAGATAAAATAAAGAGGGTGGCCGGCCATGTGGTATTTTAGAGTGGTGTGAACCCAATATTATAAAGATTAAATCCCATTTAATGAAGAAGTCAAGTGGGCAAGTGGGTAGAAAAGCACTTAAGTACTTTGTGATATTTTGAAGAGTTTTGTGAGCAATTCCCACACTAAGAACCGACCACTCTCCCTCTCTCATTCACTCATCTGATTTTTGAAGACCTTTCAAAGTGTTCTCTCAATATTCAACCTCAAGAACACCAATGAAAACTTGGAGGCTAAGTCTTGGTCTAGGAAGTATTTTTCCCTAAGGTAAAGTTTCACTAATCTAGGCTTTTGTAAAGTTTTAAGCATAGAGTTTCAAATAGCTAATTAAATATGTTGTTGGGGGAACTTGGTTAGGGTTTTTGAAAGGTTTTGAAGGAGTCCAAGCTTATAGGAAGGTCCAAACCTTAAGCAAGATCACCAAAGAGGTAAAACGTTTACTTTTGATGATTTTGTTGTAGGGTTTTTAGTTTTAAGAATTATTTTGTATATCTAATGCTTAAAGTTTCTTGTTGGTGATGTAATAAGGTTATGGTAGTTGTTTAATAATTTTTATGATGCATGTGTATTGATTTTTGAAAATGGGAACCAAAACCCCCAAGGGTTTTGTAGGATACCCTAAAACAAAACATGTTTTGAGCTGTGACTTCCAAGGGGTCAAGCAGCCACTGTATATTGGTTTTGTAAAATTAAATTGTACTGTTATGTTGTTGAGATTGAGTACATAAAATTGAGCTTTTGAAACACTAAAAAATGTTTAGAAATGAGTAAGTTATGCTATTTCAAAGTTTAGGTAAAAAAACTGTTTTTTCGTATTCTTATTTTCGGAACCAAGTTTGGACAGCCACTGTATAGGGAAAATGAACCCAGTTTTTTCTAAAATTTTGTGGACATATTTCTGGCATAACCTATTAGTCCACTGTAAAATTTGGTAAGAAAATATTAAACGGTTTGAAAGTTATTAACTGTCAAAGTTTGGAAAAAAATAAGGACTTGAAAATAATGTCATTTTTACCTCATTGTTGGAAAATGATTTCACCAATCAAAAATGCTCATTTTGACCTAAGATTTTACAAAGACCTAAATGGCATAACAAAAATGGAATTGGGAAATTTTGGTAACAATTGGGTAAGTAAATTTCAAGTTATGAACTAACGAAGTATGTAGTTAAAAATGTGAAAAATAGGTTTTTCACACTTAGTGTAAAAAAATGAGATTTTGGAACATAAGGTAAAAAGTAAAATTTTGTTTATTTCAAGATATAAAATGGTAAGTCTTGAAATCATATTTTCACTAAAATTACCCCTTTGAGTTTAAGTGAATTATGTTTATTAAAGAGTTTTTATTCTTTCTAAAAATAAGAGATTTAATTTATTAATAGTTAATAAATTAAAAGAGGGTTTAAAACCCTATATTTTGAGAAAATAATTAAATGAATTATTTTTCTAGTAAGTAAAAATTGATTAATTTCATTTGGAAAATTAATTAGTCAAGATGAGAAATTTATAACGGTTTTCCTAATTAAGACAAATTAGGCAATTTTCTTAAAACGGTTTTTAGATATTAAAACCTTAAGAAAAATAAAAGGAAAATTTAAAGAGTTTATTTTCTTTAAAAATAATTAAGGAATTTATTTGTATTTTCTGGATATAATATCGGCTAAAATCTTACATATTTTAACCGACTAGTCGAAAGTGCGGGTTAATAGCGATACCTTGAAAGAATAAGATTTTTAGCGGGTTGTGGGGAAATACCGTTGTGATACCCGAGCCTAGGTATTGAGACCTTAGGATAGGTCTCCCCGAGACTTAGGGTTTAGTCTCGAATATTTTGTATGACTTTCCTTAATAGGTTTAAAACCAAATAAGGATTATAAATCCTTACAAATGACTTTTATGAAAATGACCAAACTGCCCAAAATAATAATAATGAATTATGAGTGCCATAATTAATCCGAGTATACTGTATGGATAACTACAGTATTGGCTAAGCGTAACTGGACTGAACGTTGGAGGGTGAAAACTTGCTGAGCGCTAAGGACTCCAAGTAAGTCAACTTATATTGTATGGCTGCAACATGAAATGATTATTGTCTTGTGTGTTAGTATAGGGATACATGCATATATATAGGTTGTCATAGAAAGTTGCTTAGAGACGTTAGTCTAGTGAGTGCTGATTTAGAAAATATGAACGGTAGAAGTCCGTCATATCCTAGATGGTTGATCCCCGTCACACTGCTTGATTTTATTTATGTCCGGTTCATTACCACGATGGGTGGCCATGAGATGAGGATAAGCTGGTTAAACCTAGGGGCGCCAAGATAAATGGGACCTAGGGGCCCTCATGCTTACTTAATCATTGGACGGTTAGAATCTGAGCAAGTGCTCTGATAAGTTATTCCCGGATAGCAGCCGTGAATATTGGCCATTCAGTGAGAGTGCCTAGAGATACTAGAGGATGCCAAGATAGAGTGAGGCTGAACACCCTAGGGGCAACTGCTCACCAGCACCACTGATTAACATAGATGTCTCCGTAAAATCGTGTAAATTGGATTACACTCTTGGATAAGTAGCGATGCCCTAGGTAACACGATAGTTACCCTTGATGAGAATATTTATTGGCTAGATCTTAGTGTGGAGACTCGGTTCTCTTTTACAGATTAGCAATTATGTTGGAGGGCGCGTTACGCCTGAATTGTTGGAAATTGTCGAGCGTTGGTCTCGAATTATATTGTGATATAATATATCTGCTTGCTCTGGGATTTTCTGAGTGCAGGGATATAATTGTTGGTAAGATATCGTTGTGATATAATATATCTGTTTGTTCTGGGATTTTCTGAGTGCAGGGATATAATTGTTGGTAAGATATCGTTGTGATATAATATATCTGCTTGTTCTGGGATTTTCTGAGTGCAGGGATATAATTGTTGATAAGATATAGTTGTGATATAATATATCTGCTTGTTCTGGGATTTTTCTGAGTGCAGGATTTTTATCTAGTTATGAATTAAATTATCCTTGGTTATCAGGCATGACCATAAGTTTGCCAGGACGCTTTAGCGTTCTTGAAATTGATTGTGTAGGGTCCGGATCCCTATTTCTCCATCTGCTTTGTTTGAAAGTTGATCTTACTAAGCGTTTTCGCTTACCTAGTTGTTTCATGTTGTAGGTAAGAACAAGGGCAAGGCAGAGTAGTGAGCGCTGGAGTCTTCCTTGCAAATGTACATGTGGACCGACCTTTTGGGAAGCCGTTTTATTTTTGGAAATGTTGTGTAATTTTCCTAAACTAGGTTCACTCTACTCTTTATAAAACATGTTTGTAACTAAATGTTAAGTATGGCCATACGACTTTTTAAAAAGTTTTTTTTTCTATGGGTTTTTGAGACATTTTGTTAAATGAAAACATTTATATTTCCGCATTATTGAGTCTTGAAAATCCGGGTCGTTACAGAGGGAACACATATTGTTTGCCAAATTCAAGAAATGTGAGTTATGGTTATCTCAAGTATCCTTTCTTGGGCATATTGTCAGTAAGGAAGGGATTAAGGTAGATTCAGTGAAGATTGAAGCGGTCAGAGATTGGCCAAGGCCAAAGAATGCTTCTGAGGTTAGAAGTTTCCTTGGATTGGCTGATATTATAGGCGTTTCGTGGAAGCATTCTCAAGGATTCACTACAAGAAAAAACAGTATTCATAACACTTAAAAACTGCTAACTGGGACTATTGATAGCACTTCTGAAAATGCTAACATAGCCCCTGTTATTAAAAGTCCAGTCTCTTTTATAACAGTTTTTGAATGTTATGTTCAGTGTTATCTTAAACTATTCAATAACACATTTTTAGGTGCTATAATATTCAAATAATAACATTTAGATAGAGTTTTTGGTTATTAATATGAAGTTTAATCTTGTACTTTTTTCATAACACTTTTCAACTGTTACATTTGATTATTTTAATAGCATTTTTAGTTTGTTATATTATATAAATCATAACGATTTGTTTCACTTATAATATGTTTTTAAATCGTAACATATAGTAATAAAATTTTGTTACTTTAGTGTGGATAATATATTTTAAATTTTATTTTAATAAGTATACTTATATGGTATTTTTTTAATTAAAAGATCTTCATTATTGTATTTTGATAAAAAAAAACAAAATTAATCATAAAATGTAATTCTCAATAAATTGATAAACCATAAGTATTACATTAAAAAATAACTAATTCAAACCATGAATGTGTCTACTTCATAAGATATTAGTTCTAACTTAAGTTTGAAAACATAACATAATAAAGTTTTATAATCTTGAACATTTTTTACTTCAAACTATAGTTTGGATGATGTTGTTGCTGCTAATGCTATTGTTGCTGTTATTGTAGCTGTTCTTCAGATTGTTGTGCTTGACTATGAACCCCAGATGGCGTACTAGTCCTTCGAGGGAACTTGTTCAAACTCTCTGAAAAATAAATAGAGAAAGATAAGCAGTCAGGTTTGGAGAGCTGATGCCACAAACCTAACATACAATTAGCCCCATTTAAATCATTACTGACTATAATCAACATGAACAAAACAGAATTCAAAAATCCAAATATAAATAAGCATAATAGAAAACAAAATGAAGATTCAAACAAAGCTTGGGAACAACTGCAAGATGAAAACTAAAATAAATAAATAATATAACAAGTGAATGCAAAGCCAATCCCATAACTATCGTATAAACTATAACTTACCAAAGCTATAAATAAGAAAAGAGAATACAATGCAAATAAAATCAAACTTGTCAAACAACTTGCTGCCATTAAGAGAATACAGTGAATGTATATCAATATGTTTCAGTATATTTGTATTTTACTGTTTTAACAAGTTAATAATGAGTTCATACAACCCTGTAAAGATAAGGCAGTAGAAGAGGTATAGAAGAAATATCTGCTTGAGTTTCACATACAATAAATTCAGTATTCTAACACTTAAATTGTGTCTGAAGTTAGCATAATATTATAACAAAAATAAAAGTAAGAGAAGTAATAAAATAGAATAACAAATTTAAGAAACATGAAAAATTTAAATTCTCATTTCACAGACAAAAGGATCTCTAGCTCTCATATTATGTCATGGTGTCAGCCAAGGGTGATGAGGGTGCATCTAACCTTGTAAGAACCTTAGGAACTCCACTAGTATCCCTTGTTATCTGCAAACACCAATATAAAGGTTTAGGACATAGTTGGTACATACCCTTTCAGATATTTCAAAATCTAATGCAGGCATAAGAGAAGAGCAACAATATTTATACTAGTTTTTTCAAAGACAAAACAATATTTTTATGATTGAAACACACACAAAGTAATACGAGAAGAGCAGCAAGAGCATATCCTCAAAAAAGGAACAAAAAGAAAATTAAAAAAATTTATAAATGATCCTACCTATTGAAGTAAAGAAAGTAAACACATATATTTAAAACTATTTGAAGAACAAGACACAAAGGAAATGAAGAAACAATTACATTATGTACACACCTGTAGTAGTACAGTTTTAAACAAAGTTGCTTGCCATGTTGAAAATTATTTTCCAATTCAAATAGAAAGGAAAACACAGATTCAAGCTTCATAAAAACTCATACACAAATTCAAAACATACTGAGTTTATAAAGAGAGCCAATATAAATATTAAAACTTGGTAATTTTCAATACTGAACGGTGTTGAGAAGAGAGGAATGGGCATCTGAAATGAGGAATGAGTCAAAACAGAGGGGCTTTCCACCTCACGTGCCATCTATTACTCTCCAATCAAGCAAACCACTCATTCTGAAGAACAAAAAAACTCAATCTGAATACTTTATTTTTTATGCTTATAGTGTCTCAAACCAAAGAATACAAAATGGATTATATTACTAAGCCAATGATACAGGAGAAGACAAACTAGAAAACAAAACTAGGCTGCATAGCACACCACTATCAGAAACAAAATTCCCAAAACTAGCAGCATGTATAGCATGTTGTAAACAGTAAACACAACTAGGATAAACAAACAAACTATATACAGAAACATAAAACACAAAAACTCTAAATCTAAAACCAATATAAAAAACAGAATACCCAAAGATGATGCCTAAGAATAATGGTACAAGTTTAATCATAAATGTGATAATAGACAAATAACAGGGACTGTAATTTAAATTACAACATCACCAAAAGATGAAATAAGACTTAGCAGGCTCTCATTAAGATCTCTTTTGAATAATAAACAAACTATTATTTTGGCATAATGAAGATTGAAAAAGAAAACAGGGACATACGCATAACCAAGAGTGGCTCTACTGATGAGCCCAAGAAGCAAAGAACCTTGAAACAGCATGCTTGGAACCTGCACCAGGTCTCCCGTGGCATCAGGATTAGATGAAAGCAGCAGACCAACAACAAACATTGAAAAGGACAATGCAGCACCTGTAATGACACCTTAGAACAAATAATAAAACTTATCTCAAACTAACACTTAAACAATTAAACAAACTGTTATGAACAAAAACGAATGAAGAACAAGAAATTTTCAAACAGGTTCTTCAACACGCAGCAAGAACCAACACTTTCACAACATTTGTGCTCTCAAAAGTTTCTCTCTTAACACATAAAAGCTCTTTGCTCTTTCTTGTATTCTTGCTCAGCTAAATGGACAAAAATACTAGCAAACTAAAGCATGAAGAAAAAAATAACAACTTTTCCTCAAAATTGGGTTAAAAGATGAGCAATATTTGCTGACAAGCCAATATTGCAAAACATGAAAAATGATCACCAATCACATAAATTTGACTTTCTTATAACAACACATTTATAAAAACCTCATTTCTCTTACAGGTTATGTATGCAAGCCACCCTTTTGAAAAGATGGTAGAAGGCTAACTTGGACTAAAACAAGATACAGATGGCTTGAGAATGCCCAAAGACGATGATATGATATCTTTTATAAACACTTAATAGAAAGTAAGGAAAAAACACTGAGCAAGATATTTACCACTGAAACTGAAGTTACAAGGTCATACATCATTATCCCTGCATCTGCTAGAGCTACACAAGCGCATGAAATCACAACAGGCAAATCACCTACAACCAAAAAAGGATAAAGCCAAAGAGCATGCTAATTGCCTTGCTTTCTTGTATACTGAACAGGAGCTAAATTCTGACACGGAAAGACCAAATTGCACAAGAACATAATAAATGAATCTTTACATTTCTTGCTTTTCTTATAGTACTGCAAGAACCCATTTTTTCTATGATTGCAAATAGACATTAAATTTTTTTGTTAATATATAATCTCATCTAAGCATATATACTTATTCAAACAAAAAGTAAGATTCCTATATCCCAGACATCCTTCACATGCTGGCCAATTCCTATATCCCAGTTAACACTCAGCACAATGTGGCTCATCAAAACAATAACTTACAAGTGCAACAAAAAGAATCTTCGGTGCACAAGTAAAAATTCAAATCATGTATCAATAAGACATTATAAATAAACTATCACAGGTACTTAGTAATTGTACTTTATGAAAACTAAAATGTGAGAAAGGAGGCATCATACTGTGCCTAAGCATAACATGAGTTTGGAAACTCAAAACAATGATCAAACCCATAAATGTTGTAGAATAACCTCACTAAAGTCAAACCCGTCGAATAAACCACCGTCGCAAGCACCGTCGCACCCATGAGTGAGCCACACCGTAGACCCACGAGTCAAGCCTCCCTGTCACACGACCCAAGCCGTGGGCCTCCACCACCTTGTTACACACCTGTAACAAACAGAGAGAAAGAAAGAAAGATTGAATGATAGAGTAGCTCATAGAGAAAGATAGAGCGAGAGAGAGTTACCGTTGAAGAATGATGTCGTCGCACTGTCCCTCTCCAAAGCTAGTTTCCGAGAGAAGCCCCTGCACACTTCCATTCACCTGTCGACCATGTGAAAGAAATAGAGGGAGAAGAACAGAGAGAAAAGAGATCGAGAGAGAGTCGGAACGGTTAGGGCAGAGAGGTACCATATGAAATTTTGGTAAGATATTCAACACCCATGAGCAAAGCAGCTATGTTCTCTCCAGGAGTTTCCAGCACACGAATGTGAGACTGCACAAGGATAGAACGATGTAAATGTTGCAATGTATTTAAATAGCAACTTCAAATCTTTGAGATTTGACAAGGAAACAATGTGATTGTATATTATCTTATTAAATCCCTTAAGCAGTGAATGTTGCAATGTATTTAAACAACAACTTCAAATCTTTGATATTTGACAAGGAAACAATGTGATTCCATATTATCTTATTAAATCCCTTAAGCAGTGCCTTATTGACACATTAAGCCTGTTCTACAACTAAATGAACCATAACTTACAGCCATAAGAGGATGACCATTGAGATATAAATATAACAAAACGTGGTAAATACTAAGATCAAGAAAGTATAAAGGGAAAAAAGAAAAAAACTTGCCTTATAAAATGAAGTGAAAAACAAAGCCAAATTCTGAATAAAAGCCTGCAGAATAGGTAAGTTAAAAAACAAGACATTGCCAGAAATAAACAATTATTGAGCGAACACATAAAAAATGGTCTTCATTAAATTTTGAAGCGCCAAAAACAACTTTACCTGCTCTTCGCAGGAACCAATTGCATAAGCCTCAGGAATGTTTGTATTAAGAGGAATCATGGTCTGACCAAAAGGAAGAAAAAAAAATATTAATAGCAACACAGGAACAAGACATACAATTAAATAAAAGAAAAAACTGGACAATGATGTGATGAGTAAGCCAACCAAAGATAGTACTACAATAAGCATTTCATTTCGGACCTACCTGTAATAGTTTCATGAATATGGTGTACATCTTAACGTACTGGGCATTGTAGAAATCTCCAAAATTAAGTGCTGCAACCTAAACACCAGTGCAGTGAACTATGAGAACCAGGCACAGTTTTGAAGCAACTCTTAACTAAATCAGCATACAAACACACCTCTGTCAAACACTGAAGAGTGAGATTCCGATACGATGGCATGGGGAAAAAATTCAGCAGCGTTTCAAGGTGTTACATAAACAAACACAATCAGAATTTTGCTCAAATGTACTTACTCTTTTAAGGAAGTTATTAAGTATTAAATTCAAAGGCAATACAACAACCATCTATCAAGCAAAGCACATACCACTGGAGACTCAAATATATATCCCAGGGGAATCCATGAGAGAAATGCGTGCAATGTGGAGAGTGTTGCACGTATAAGCTCAGTTCTTTGAGAGGCTGATAGTACATATAAGCATAGCTCATGAATGAGTTGAAATTCACTGCAACAACCAATCACATTATGTGTGAGAGATTGGAAAAATGCATAAACATATCATTACGGTAACATGTGACATGCCAATTAGAAAATAAAAGCCAAATATATGATGACTATGAACTGGCAGTACGTGACTATCAGTAGTCCAAGATAAGTGATCAGATCACTTGACTTTGTGGTGGCAGTTCACCCGGAAGACATTGTATCAAAATATGTGTATAATAGTGAATAAAAATAACTTAAAAAGTACATAATGACTTCTCATCAAAGGATATCTAAAAGAACTGTCCTTAATATATATATAATTATAAGCAAATGATAAGTCTACAGAAGGAAAAAAAAAAGAGCACTCATGAAACATTACAATATAAAACATGAAATGCATCCCAAAATGAAATAAAAAAAAAAACATAAATTATCTACCTGTTCAATGATTGTTTAAGCTCCTTTATCTTACTTTGAGTCATCTCTCCTCTTGAGAAATCAAACACCTCTTCACTTAGAAGCTGAAGAAAACATATTCAAGTAATTAGTGCCAACTAATTCTCAATAGTTTAAGAGAGAGAGAGAAACCTTCAATATAGCCATGCAATTCTCACAAATTGTTTCACTAGTTTTAGCAGCTGAAACAAGATCAGGAATAAAGCTTTGCCATCTTGCTGGCCAATCATGCTTCAAAATCTGTACATTAAACATAGAGGAAGCAAATTAGGGTTGATTATAGAACTTCAAACAGAGATACAACTCACCAAACAAAGTAGAAAAAACCAATTTGTCAAAATGAGAAAGTTGCAGGTGGGGAAGGGAACACAAAACTAGAAAGAAATGTATTTAATTTTTTGATTTTATAGAACTTCTTGCAATAAAATAATCTCGTGGCCTTGAAATGTATAAAGAAACAGAAAATCAAACTAGACCCAAATTTTAATATGTTTTACATGATTTACATGATTTGGGATTTGCTTTTCTATGATGTAACTAGCTAGCAAGAAAAATTATAGTAGTTTACTACTACTACTACTACTACTACTAATTTCAAGTAAATTTAAAAAGTTTGTATTATCACATAGAAAACTAATCCAAAATACAATTTAGATCCTTTACCAAATAGGTGGTGGATTTTTTGATGGCATCCTAGCTAAAATACCCACCAATCAAGTAATTTAAGAAATGGGATTTCTTGATGGCATCCAATCAAACAACCTAATAGCTTTATCAACTTCTCCATGTTTAGAAAACCCATAATTATAGAGCTCTAAAATATAACATCTAACTTAGAACTTTCATCAAACAGTTTTCTTGCTTCACTCAGAAACACACAAAAACAAAAATCATTAGCACATACTACAAATATGCAATCTGAATTCTAAAGTAAAAATCTTAGTCAAATGAAACTCATAAAATAGTTGGGAAACAGCCAAACTAGTCTTAAAATCAACTACGGTGGCAACAAATCATTCTGATGCTATGCAAAGCCAACATCTTTGAGCTAGATGATAGTTAATAAGTAGAAAATTAATTTTCATCTACTTGACAGTTTCAATCAATCTCATCAGTCTCTCAGTGTTTTTCTTACACAGAAACTGAGATAAAAATTATCTAGATGTGATTAAAAATAAGAAAAGGATTCCTTAAAAAAAAATAACTTACCATGCCTTTCATTAAGATCACTAATAGTTGTCTTTTTGTATAATTCTGATCAAGAGTCCAGTATTACAGTATATCTATAGACAATGAAGCTCAGGGAGGAGGTTTAAGCTCAGTATTACAGTATATCTATATTCGCTCAACTCTATAGACAGATGTAACTCATAAAAGTATATCTCAGAAACAGTATTACATGTATATACCTGAGCGAATATAGAGTTGACTTCAGAAATTTATTCAAAAAAAATCTTAATAAATGAAGACCTGATACCGTGAGATACTGAGGTGTTGTGCCTACTGCTTGCTGCCATCTGGCTTTTGGGAAGCTTTGAGGTGTCCTTCCGAATTGATGCCATGACTAGTGAGGTGAGCTGCCTTGAAGACCTGGTGTCATGAGAATGCCTCTTGCTTTTTGTCTTTCATAAACCGAAAATCTTGGACTCTTGGAATATTTCTGTACACAACAAAAATAGCACAAAATTTTTTTAAAACAAAATTGTACTTAGAATAGTATTCAAAATATGAAAACTAACAACGGCTTCGAGTACTTGAACTAATTAAGGAAACGTTTCCATTGGTAGTCTTGAAAACAAAATCAAAACCAGACAAGAACAGAACAGAACAGAACATTGAGAAGAAAAAATAATACATAAAAAGATCTAATAACCACCCTTGAGATCGTTGACAACATCATAAGGAATGGGAGTGACAGTTTCCAACTGAGCTCCTTCGACCATGAAACCTGGCTTGGGACCCTCTGGCTGCCTCTTGGTGCTGATGGCCTCACCCTTCAACTTGGCCTCGGCCTTGAGCTTATCGTTCCTTAACTTTCTATTTCTGAACTCCTCAGTGCATCTAGAGGGTTGGACATGCTCCACACGAACATGAATCCTCTTCTTAATGATGCGGTTCCCAACCTGCTTGCTAACCTCCACGCCAATAGCGCGCTTGGTGATGTTCCAGACACGCCCAGTTCGGCCATGGTAGAACTTGTGGGGCATACCCTTGTGAATGGCGCCGTTAAACTTTCAAATCCATAAATCAACACCAAAAAAAAAAATCAAAATTGACAAGCTCAGTCACCTTAGTTTACATATAAATCATACTTCATATATCATAAATTAAAAAAATGGGTTAAAGTTACCTTACTTCACATAATGGACAGACTCGGTTGCCCATCGCCCATGGAGGAAAGGCCTCTGGTTCGCGCTAGGGAGAAGAAAGGGTCAAAGAACTTTGGGAAGCATCTGCTTCGCCCCTTATTGCGTCTTTTCATCATCGTCCCAAAGCCCTTTCTTGGGACCCTTCATCATTGATCCTTAGCACCCACATCTGAAAGCAAATGAGAGAGAGAAGTCGGTGAACGATGGTTCCAAACCAGAGAGAGCGAAAGAAATAGTCACTGTGAGTGGGATGAACGAGAGATTGAGAGAAGGCAAGAGATTGTAGTGTGTGTGGCAATTTTTAGAGGGAGAGAAAAAGAGACAGAGGGGAACACGGTTAGGGTTGATTTGTGAAGAAGAAGATACAAGAGAGAGAGAGAGAGAGAGAGAGAGAGAGATAGGCTAATAGAATATTAGAGGGGGAGATGGAAAAGCTAGTGGCGGGCTGTAAAATTTTACTGTTCCGAGTGCGCCTGATTTTTCTATTTAACCATAGCGTTTTTTAAAAATTGTCATTTTTAGGTGTTATATTAGGCTAAAATTCTTGTAGTGATTGCTACTGCATTGACTGAGCTGACACGCAAGAGTCAGAAATTTGTGTGGTCAGATAAATGTGAGAACAGCTTCCAAGAACTGAAGCAGAGATTGATTATAGCTCTGATTCTGAGTCTTCCGACAAATCAGGAGAAGTTTGTGATTTATTGTGATGCTTCTCATCAGGGTTTGGGCTGTGTTTTGATGCAATCAGAGAAGGTAATTGCTTATGCTTCTCGTCAGTTGATGGAGTATGAAAAGAGATATCCCACTCATGATTTAGAGTTGGCGGCTGTGGTCTTTGCTTTAAAGATATGGAGGCATTATCTTTACGGAGATAAGTGTGAGATCTATATAGACCACAAGTGTCTGAAATACTTCTCCACTCAGAAAGATCTGAATATGAGACAAAGGCGTTGGCTGGAGTTCGTAAAAGATTATGACTGTGAGATTTTGTATCATCCAGGAAAGGCCAACGTGGTAGCTGATGCTTTAAGTCGGAAGGGTCCGGGACAGATTTATGGTATGAGGCTGATAACCAGAAAGTTAGCAGATGATATGACTAGAGCTGGTATAGAGTTGCTGGTGGGCTAGTTGGCTAATATTTCGCTAAAGTCTACACTGTTAGAGAGAATTAAGGAGGGTCTGCTGAGTGATCCACATCTGATCAAGTTCAGAGAGGATGTTCTGGCTGGAGCATCCAGAGATTATACAGTGTCTGAGTTAGGCTTGTTGAGATACAAGGGGCAGATATGTGTTCCGTTAGACACTGCTTTGAGGCGAGAGATTCTAGATGAATCTCATACTACACCTTACTCTTTGCATCCAGGCACCACGAAGATATATCAGGATATGAGATCGTTGTATTGGTGGCCAGGGATGAAGAGAGATGTAGTGGAGTATGTGGCTAAGTGATTAACATGTCAACAGGTTAAGGCTGAGCATCAGAGGCCGGCAGGGTTATTGCAGCCTCTGGATATCCCAGAGTGGAAGTGGGAAGACATCATGATGGATTTCGTGGTGGGCTTACCCAGGACTGTTGGTCAACATGATTCTATTTGGGTGATAGTGGATCGCTACACCAAGTAAGCTCACTTTCTGCCAGTGAGGACTACTTATACAGTTGACCAGTATGCATATCTCTATGTGAGAGAGATCGTGCGCCTCCATGGAGCGCCTAGGTTGATCGTGTCAAATCAGGACCCTACTTTTACTTCCAAGTTCTGGGGGACTTTGCAGAAGGCCATGGGTACATAATTGAAGTTCAGTACTGCTTATCATCCTCAGACAGATGGGCAATCTGAGAGGACGATTCAGATATTGGAAGACATGCTGCGGGCATGTGTGCTGGATTTTGGTGGATCTTGGAGTAAGTATCTACCTTTGATTGAGTTCTCCTACAACAACAGTTATCGGTCTACCATTGGAGTTGCACCTTATGAGATGCTGTATGGTAGGAAGTACAGATCTCCCATTGATTGGGATGAGACAGGTGAAAGGAGATACTTAGGTCCTGAGGCAGTTCAGAGGACCAGTGAGGCCATTGGGAAGATTAGAGCTCGGATGCTCGCTTCTCAGAGTAGGCAGAAAAGCTATGCAGATCCCAAGCGTAGGGACGTGGAGTTCTAAGTGGGAGACTATGTCTTCCTTAGAGTCTCGCAATGGAAAGGGGTGAGAAGGTTTGGGAAGAAGGGCAAGCTGAGCCCTAGATTTGTAGGTCCATTTGAGATCCTACAAAGGATTGGTCAAGTGGCTTACAGGTTGGCCTTGCCACCGGCGTTGTCAGCCGTACATAATGTGTTTCATGTTTCAGCTCTTCGGAGGTATGTATCTGATGTGAATCATATTTTGAGCTATGAAGATCTAGAGCTTGAGCCAGATCTCTCCTTTGAGGAGCAGCCAGTCCAGATTCTTGACAGAAAGGATAAAGTCCTCAGAAATAAGACGATACCTTTGGTTAAGGTATTGTGGAGGAACAACAAGGTCGAGGAAGCGACCTGGGAGCTGGAGTTAGATATGCAGAGTCAGTATCCCGAGCTGTTTAGGTAAATTTCGAGGATGAAATTTCTGTAAGGAGGGGATAGTTGTAATGCCCCAGAATCCCTAATGCGATTTAATGGCTGGATTAGTAGGCTGGGAGGGCCATAATTGTTTAATTATGCCATTAAATGATTATGTGCATGTTTATGTGAATTATATTATAATATGATGTTATATGCATGCATGTGGGTCCACATTTGAATATTAGGGTGTTTTGATAATATGGCCCGTTGAGGGCATATTTGTGTATTTGGGTGCATATTGTGATTTGTGAATGAGATCCCATTATTATGGAGAGATATTCGACCAATTCGGCATGAGACGTTCTTATATTGTAAATTAGCAGTTTTATCATAACGGGGGTCTTTTATTGGGATATTGCGTAATGAGAATGTTATTTGATGATAAATTGGGAGTTATTGAGATCAGGAGGAAATTCTGGGAGTTTTGACTATAATTTCCCCGGGGGTATTTTCGGGACCCCGAGCACTAGGTTTTATTTGAGGTTACTTAAGCTTGAAGTAGCTTGTCAGATAGAACCGTACGTTAGAAAACCTCTCGTTCTCCTCCCGTTAGTTCATTTTACCGTTCGAAGCATTTTCAAGGAAATCTCGAGTTCTGGGAGTTAGAATCAAGCGAGGATCGAGGCATAGCGATCCTAGGAAAGAGTAGAAGCTTCTTTATCGAAGGATTTGACGAGAAGCAACCCAATCAAAGGTAATCTAAGTTTTAAGTTTTGAGTTTTTAGAGTTTCTAAGCTTAGAATTGGATTTTGTGAATCGTTGAGTTTTTGGTTCGATTGAGCCTCGGGATTTGATGGTTTTGGATCATTGGGAAGCTTGGGAACTTTGATCTGTTGATTTGGAAGTGTTTAGGTATGATTTTGGGGTGTTTACGATGATGGAAAATGATTTTGGGGATGGTTTTGGGTTGGGACCTGCGACCCTGTTCTTGGGTGCCGCGGCCCTAGCTCGAAGAAGCTGGTGGAGTGATTTTGCCTTGCTAGGCACCGCGACCCTTGCTCCTGGAGTGGCTGAGGGCCACGCCCCAAGGTGTTAGGGCCGCAGCCCTTGGACAGGTTTGAGCCCGTTTGAGTGTTTTGGCCCCGGGAACTTGGTTTTAGGCCTCGGGATGGTTCCTACTACTCGGATTAGTGGGGATTGATGTCTTGGAGGCTAGATCTTGGTTTGGGAACCTTTGTTAATCATTTTATTGATGGTGTCCCATATTTGGTTATGACTAGGTGACCGCTAAAGGACTAAAAGTCAGATCGTTCTCAAGGGGCGTTCTTTTATTCATCCTCACTCAAATCAGAGGTAAGAAAACTGCACCCTGTGTATATGACATGCATGATTGTTGTTGATGCATGTTGGTTGATAAATGTGGACATTGATTGCATATTAAACGCTAGCGGATGTTGTTTACTTGTGTATGGCACTGATTAGTCAGGGATGGCACTGGTCGCGTATCATTGACCTAAGAGTCAGAAACGGCATAAGCGTCCTGAACGCAGAGCCGAACAAAGATTAGATCTCATCGATATTAGCGTTGAATGACTCTAAGGCATTAACGTTGGACCGACCCTAAGATTGATGAAACTTATAAGCGCTTGGCTAGTCTAAGACTAGTTACTCAGGGCCAGGGCCTAAAACCTAGGTGACTGCTTGTCACATGGCTAAGGAACAGTGTTCCATAGTTATGACTCTAGAGTCATGAGGAAGGTTATGCTGGTGACTAGTCATCCTGCACCTATCCTGTTTAAGCTAGTGAAAGGTTCACTTATCTGTTAAGCCCCGGTGACACTATCGTCACATGGCTAAAGGGAGCTGTACCCACCTTAGTGACTTTTGCGACTGTCACTTACCTGTTTTGGACTGGAAGTCCCGAATGACTATTATGATCATTGTTGATATTATATCATGCTATATTGTGTTTTCTTGCTGGGCCTTGGCTCATGGGTGCTATGTGGTGCAGGTAAAGGGAAAGAAAAGCTCACCCAACCTTGAGTGGAGAGCTTAGGTGGTGATGTGTACATATGCGGCTGCTTGACCACCACGGCAAAGGAGTTCTCAGAGGTACTAGGGGGTTTACCCTATTTTTTTGTCGCTTAGGTCGCGGGTTTGTAAATTTGAAACAGTAATGACCATTTTGAGCTGTAAATAACTTGTAAATGTTTTAATGGGCCCATGAATAGTTTTATGTAATTAATAAAATATATCCTTTCCTTTTTATTGGTTTTCCACCTTAGCCTGTTAATAACACTTAGAAGCACGTTTTTAACCAAAGGACTCGGGCAGCGGGTCAAATTTCTGGTTCACCGTAACTGTTCTAGGGTAACTAGGGCGTTACATTTCCCTTACACACCTTCTAGTGGTTTAAGCACACACTAAGTAAGATTGAGAAATTTTGGTGGATTTTGGGACTTTAAAGGAGATTCAAGTTGTTGGGAAGAGGATTGAATTGCCAAGGATATCTTTTAGCTCTTGGGATTTTGAAATTCAGAGGTAAGATCCTTATTCCTCCTCATTGGTGTTCTTGATAGAGAGTTTGAAGGTTTAATGGCAATTTCGAATTATTGCTTGTTTTGGGTGGCTTAAATGGAAATTAAATCTAGTTTATAATTGTTCTTGTTGTTTGATTGTGGCTAGAATTCATGTTTGGGGGTATGATTCTCGGATTTTGGGGAGAAAGTTTGAGTTTCAATTTTTGGTTCTAAGGTGTTTCCAAGGTGTTTGTAGGTATTTTGAAGTGGCATATGAGTTATGCTATGAAATTGTGGTTAGAAAATTGCTGAAAATCTGTTTTGGGTCAATTTTTAGGTCTGGTTATGCAGGGGAAGTCGTACTTTTGAATTGGGGAAGAACACATGAATTATGGGCTTGTTTTTGGTTTCTGGCGACCTAGCGTGACCGCGCTAGATTCCCAGAAAGAGTAGGATTTTGAATTCGATTTGGGATTCCGGAGCTAGTAGCGTGACTGTGCTGGGGTAGGGCGCGGCTACGCTAGGTGACCTGAATTGAGGATTTTCTGAATTTTTTAAGAAAATGCTCGGGGTTCCTCAGATTTGTTTTGGGGGCCCCCTTGGGAGCTCAGGGGTCGATTCCATCACCCCATTGACTGAAGTTAGTAGTTCCAAGGGCTAGGGTTTATATTGGAACTCGGGATATGGATTCAATCCCTAATAAGTGTATCATTTACATTGTGCCTAGGGTTTCTACGAGGCTTGGGACAGGGATTACATTCAGGGTCGTTCCATCTTCTGCACGGGACATGATGTAAGAAAATCGGCATATGCACATAGAGCTGATTATTTGCTATGTATATTAGCATTTATTTATTTGTGGATAATCGGTACGATCTATTTTCGGCCATCGTATTGAACGTGGGTCGGTCAGCAAGCTTGTGTAACGCAAGCCGTGTAGGCGAGTCCAGTTTAAGGGTGTAGTCCCCACTCGTCCGGCATGGCCGTTTGACAAGGATGTTTTTCCTGGGCCATGTAAATGATTCATGTGATTGGAATGAATATACTTGTAAATTGAAATGTGTTTACAATGCATATGATTGGAATAAATATATTTTGTGTCTGTGAAGTCTGTGTTTATTTCTTGTGAATAATTGGATTATTATTATGCCTTGTGGGGGTTTTCTTGTTGGGCCTCAGCTCACAGGTGCTCTATGGTGCAGGTAAGGGCGAGCTAAAGTTAGATTAGCCATGAGTTGGAGGGCTTTGGAGCGACGCGTACATATTCAGCCTGCTTGGTCACCACGGTCAAGTTATTTTGAGGAACTTAGAACATTAGTTCAGTTTTGCCGCTTAGGTTGGCTATTCTTTGTAATGTTTAATGTAACTATCTTTTTTTTATAAATTTTTGGGATCCCGTGTATATTCAAACCTTTTAATGAAAAGTTTAATTTCATTGACCAAAATTTTTAGTACCTAAACCATCGTTTAGTTTTAATTACACTTTTGAGTCCAAATGACTCACTTAACAAGTTAAGCACTGTTTTAAACACATGGTGTAAGAGTCATGGATTTGTAGGGCGTTACAACTAATATGTCTAAATTTTTAAGTTTTTTAGGTAAATGATTACTCATATTATTGCAAATATGGAAATTTCTTATTACTCAATAAATATAATTTAAGTTTTATGATGTGAAATTCCTTCTACCCCAAATACATGAATTACAAGTTATTGTAAATAAGTTATCTACCCTTAAGGAATATTTGGTTCAAGATTTTAAGCAACCAATGATTTTGATAAGACTTTGTGCTATTTTCACTAAGGTAAAGTTCAAGTTGAAAGACACTTTATTTTAGGCATCAATAGAGGAAGAAGTTTTTATTTAACCTAGCGAGGGAATGTTATGATTGGTTAAAATACAAAGTCCGAGTGATATTACACAAGCTAGGTGTAAAACACTGAATGGTTTCACATAGTGAATATGTGAAATTTAACTTTTTGTTGTAGGCATTTAAAAAATGTGCTTTTGGGTCCAAAGTGATACATTGAGGTGTCTAATGATGCTCAAAACGATTGGAGCATTTGGAAGTGTTTAAGGTCACTTTTGAGAAGTTGGACTTGCCTATGTGGCGTTGCATCATCTACAACCTTAGAGCTTTGGCGAATCGCAGCAGGCAATGCGTCGCCTAACGTTTCCGCACAGATATATGTTTTAAGCTCCAAATGATGAGTTCAAAAGCTCTAATAATATTGGTTGGACTTAATGATGATGCCTACACTATAAAAGGGTTCTCTTAGAGTTTTGATAGACTTGATCTATGACGCCCTGGTTAGCCAAGACCGTTACACTGTGTGTTTACAATAGTGTTTAACTCGCTAAGCGAGTCATTTGGACTTAAATGTGTAATTAAAGACTAAATCAATGTTAGGTATTAAAAATTTTGATCAACGAAGTAATTATTTTTCATTAAAATATTAAGTTTATACACGAGATCCCAAAAAGTGGTTACAGGTTGATAAAATACAAATGGAATACAAATTAGCCGTCCTAAGCGGAAAAATAGGGTTCAACCCTAGTTCCTCCAAGGCTATCCTAGTTGTGGCGGTCAAGTAGGCTGCATATGTACACACCGCCGCTGAAGCTCTCCAACTTATGGCTGATTTGACTTACTGTAACGACCCAATTTTCCAGGACGTTACTTAGGAAGTCTGTTTAAAATAATAAACAAATAAATACTTTAAGACACTAAAAGAAAATATTTATTTAAAATTTAAACAGATAATGAGATCTCGTTATTTTAAAAAAAATTGGACACTAGGTTTAATAACAACAATATAAATAAAATAATCGTTCAAGTCTGAAAATTTAAAACATGGCATTCATTTCTAAAAAAAACATAAAATAACTGGAGCCCAGCCTCTAACATGTCCTGTCCATGCCTTGAGCCCGCATCACTCACCGCTTCGCTTTGCCTTTACCTTACCAGTGAGCTAACACCCAGTAAGAAGAGCTATGTAGGACATAACTCCCTAAACTAGAAAACAAACATAAACATCATAAACATAATAATCATCGTGTGATATATAAACACAATATCACACTAACATATTGTGTGTTATACTCACACACATGAATACTAACAAGTCATGTTGATCGGACATGAAATGTAATCTGCCTTGCCTGTGCTGTACTCACACTCGGCATTCCCACGGTGGCACCTAGTCTAGCCTGCGCTGTACTCACACTCAGTCGTTTCCTCGAGACATCGTTGCCCTGCCTACGCTGTACTCACACTTAGTAGTTCCGTGGTGGCATCCTATTATCCCGAGTTATACACACCCTAGATAATTCCTGCAAATGCTATACTCACATAAGCAGCTAGAATCTAGTAGCATGCCTACTCTATCATCTAAGCATGTCTACTAACTAAAATCCCTAGCACTATCCTCATGCTAACCAATCTAATGCAACAATTCAGGTCACAAATATAATTACATAGTTAAACAAATAAGAAAAGAAGGGTGTACGCATAACATACACCCTGTGCGCAGATGTCCACTCTTCTTACCTTAAACAATGCATTGTCTGCTGACGTGTCCCGAACCACTTGCTGTGTCACATCGATGACCGCTAACTCCTAGACGTCCAATTACACAGCGACAATTCAGGGAAAATAAAAATAGGCGTTAAAGTTTTATTTCGAAACCCTAATTATCGAAATAGTTTGATTATGCAATTTTAACATGCATGTCACGTAAATTAAAACCATTTTCCACAAAGGTTCACACTATCATGTCACATGCACAAACAATGATATTTCTAACGCAAAACATGAATTGATATAAATACTTTTTACATGAAAAAAACCAAAATGCCCTTAATATCATAATTATATAAAAGACTCAATAATTTTCTAAAAAATTATCATATGACAGCAAAATTTAATAAACAACTTTTCCAAAACCCTAAATAATCAGCAAAGGATCATATAAGACCAGAAAAATAATTTTTAACATTTATAAATTATTTTTCCTCAATTTCCCAAATAATTTAAATAATTCAAAATAATTATACAACCAGCCCAAAATTCAAACTAATCATACATAACTATTCAAAAAGCTAAAATAAACTTATAAAATTATTTTAGAATTTTCTGAGCAAAATAACTATTTTTCTAAATTGATTTAATAGAAAAACTAATTAATTCAAGAAAAATACATAAAAAAATTAAAAATAGAATATAGCTATACAGACCAGTTTCTACATCCTACAGTAACACACAAAAATTACCTAGGTTTCAGAACAGTAGCATTAATATTTTTCATAATTAAAATATAAAATAAGCCAAATAAATCATGGAAATTACATAAATAATATAAATTAGAAATAAAATTACAAAGAGTCTTAGAATCTCATTTTAAACATACAAATTTTTTTTCAGAATTTTTAGAATATTTTAAATAATTTTTCCATATTTATTTCCTTAAATCGCATATTTAAAAGCAAATAATTAAAGAAAATAATCAAACATGGTCAAAACTTAAATCTAAACATACAAAATAATTCTAAATCATACAAATATCATTCAAATATAAACTCATATTTTTCTGAACAATAAAAATAATTTTCATAATTAATCTCTATTTAAACTTAAATAAATCATAGTAATTCAAGAAAAAATTAGAAAAATACCAAACCAGTTGGAAAATGCTCTAAAATTAATGTACTAATTTTTAGGATTAAAAAAAATAATAAAAAAAAACCTCCATAAATACCCAGATCGGGTTCGCTGAAGCCTCGCTAGAATCTTCTTCTTCTCCATCGCCGGCGAGATTCTATCTCCTCTTTCCACTTGTTTTTGACACTCCAAATTGGTTGGAAGTTGTTCCCAAAGATATCAGCACCTCAAAAAACTCTTGAAGCTCAAGAAAATCGACCCATGATGGCCGGATCGTGGTTGTCTTCCCCGTCGCCGGTGTACTGCCAAAAATGGTGGTCAAAATGCAAAAATTTTTTTTAGAGCTTTTTGATCTGTTTCTTCATGTCCAAAACACTTCTTAGGGTCCCTCTAAGCTTTCTAAATACTTCAAACAAACCCGGAACCTCTCATGTTCCCTTAGATATGAAATTATTCAAGAACACCCACTTTAATGGTGAAAATTTGTGATTTTTGAAAACGACATTTCTAGCCCATTTTGTCACGTCAAAAACGTTCCTTAGATCATAGGAAAGATATTTCAAACACTCAAAACCACCCAGAAATTTGCTAGAGCTCTCAAACTCGAAATCTCCCTTTCTCTCTCTAGAAAATTCAAGAACGTCTCTTTTCTTCTACTAGTGCGACTCTCCCTCTCTTCCCACAGTGGCCCTCTAAATCGCGCTGAAACAAAAAGAAACGAAGGCTTAACCATTTGGTTGTTGTTGACTGATTCTAAGCCTATGGTTAAGGAGTTTCTTTTATTTCTTTTAAAATTAAATATAAGAAATGGTGATCTTATTATAACTGATTTAAATTTCGAATTTAATTAGTTAATTACATTTGAAATCATATTCTAATGTCATTTAAATGCCCCTCAACTAAATTCAAACATAGGGACATTATGGTCATTTCATAATCACATGCAATTACCATTATTTAATCTATTTAAATAATAATGCAATAAACGATATAATAGAATAAAATAAATTCATATCATGTTATTAATATTATTATGCTCATCATAATAATAACATTCACAACATAAATAAATAATAAAATTAACCTACGTAATTAATTATTTATTAGGCATTACGTACATGCTGAGATTTAAATCTCATTCCAGATTCTCAAACAAAAGAAATCGAGAATCTTTGTTATCATTGGAATCCATACATATCTAAACCCATAAATATGTAAAATGACAAAATATTCTCAGTGGCAAAATTATTAAATTACCCTTTCGAGAAAACGAATATTACACTTACCATTTCCCCTATCTTCACCACAAAGCACCCGTGAGCCAATGCTCAACAAGAAAACTTAAATCAACAAGTACAAATGAGCAACAGTATATAAACAGTAAACTTAAATCAATAATTTCAATCAACAACAAAATAAAAGCAATAAACTTAGCAGTGATAATTGTTGGGAAAACTTATACAAGATCTTTATTTATTTTCATGTAAATATAATATTAAACAAGTTAATATGAGACAACCTAGAACATGTTTCTAAAATTGAATTCAAAGAGAAATAATGATAAGAATACTTACATTATACGCAGTGGAATGAATGAGTCATTCCTTCAGTTTCTCTAACCCTTGTATCCTTTCTGTCGCAGAGTATTATCAAGAAACTGAACCGATCTTCAATTTTCTTCACAACCTTCCAAAGTTTCCTTGGAATCACCTAGACTAGAGTGGACAATTCTCAACACATGTGATAGATACATAGAGAAGAAGAGAAAAGAACAATAAGGCTTAGAAAATGACTTATGTTTAGAGAGAGAATCTATCAGAAAACTAGTGATAAAACTTGTGTTTTTACTTGTTTTGACTTATGATATCAATTCTCTCTTAGCATTTCTTTTATAGATTCAATTAAGTCTTTTATTTAATTAAAAAATCAATAAAATAATATCCATTTAACAGTCCTAGATCGAAATTATCATGGGCTTCAGGCCCGTGAAATTTCCCATTTGATTATAAGCCCGTTGGACTTAAAACCTTTCTCTCTAGCTCTCAAGATCATAAGTTTTCTCCAAGAAATTCATAAAGAAAGTATTTGTCTTTGTGAATTTCAAGGCTTGTTCAATCCCAATTCTCTTTCCCACTAGAGAAAGCTTCAAGCATCCACCAAGAGCTAGGATACAGAGAATTTGGACAATGATATATCTCATGTATAAGCCTTGTATTTGATTCTCTCCATGAAAGGTCTCAAGTGGTATTCTAATAAACGTTTGAAGCTTGCAGGAAGCAATGAGTTTTGTTCTACAATTAGGGTTTGCATTTCTCTATCTCAATCTTTTCTTAGACTCTGTCAAGTATTGTTGTGTGTAGATTCTTGTTATTATGGTGGTGTAATCTCATTCTCTCCCAACATCGGTTACCTATGTTACTAAAAATATAGCTTCTTCTTCAATATTTTTTTAGTTTTACGATTTCTTTTAAGATCATATTAGTTTTTTTTTTCTTTCAAATTTGATGTTTCTTTTTATATATGAGATAAGTAGCCAGTTAACATCACGTTATGTATAATTTTAAATTTTATAGGTAACCGCTTACCCATATTACTATAAATATAATGAATTGGTTACCTCTCATGATAACATGTTATTTAACTTAGATTTAGAAAAGAAAAATTAGATTTGAAAACGTGAAAGGTAATCTATCAAGTAATTGGTTACCTAACTCAGATCTAGAAAAAAAGTACAATTAAAGTTTAATATATATATGTACAGTAAATAAAATATAAAAACTAATAAAAGCAATTCATATTACATTATAAAATAATAATAAAAACATTACATAATATCATATTAATATTAAAAAACAAACATATAAAAAAATAGGCAAAAAGATTTATTGGAAATCTTATGAAGAAATAGAAAATGTAAAAAAATCTTTGCAAAACAATCAAAAAGACTATAAAATTTAATATAAAAATAGTTATATAATATAATATTAATAAAAAAAATTGAGTTTTATAAAAATTACATTCATTTTTTTTAAATAATAAATAAATATAAAAAACAAAAAGATTTAAAAAATTAGTAAAAAAAATAAAATTGAAATTACAAAATTAACCTCCTAATTTAAAAAATTAAATTAACAACAAACATGAAAAAAATCCACAAAAATATTTTTTCACCCAAAAAGCTATTTATTAAGAATTTTGAAAAACCTCCATATTTTTATAAACATTTGAAAATAAAACCGTAAATTATATAATTTCCACAAAAAATTATGATCTTAAACAACATAAATATGTATATATAATATTTATATACTTTTAAAACTAATTAAAAATAAATATTTCTTAATTATATTAATATAAATTCAAATATTATAAAATATCGTTATTATAATAATATTTAATATAAGACTAGATATTTAATAATTATATTAATATAAATTTAAATGTTATAAAATGTCATTATTATTGTTATCCCTTAAAAATCCAGAGATGACGTGGCGAATGAGAAAGAGGCATGTGACATCACAAATCAGGGAAAAACGACGAAGTATTGAAAAAAGACTGATGAGCAAAAAAGATAGGTCCAAGACCTATAGAAAGTCAACCAGGCCTAAACCCCATTGGCCCCCTAGGGGTGGTCGGCCTGACCCCAACCCCTAGGGGTGGTTGGCCTAAGCATGCCCAAGAACCCCTTGAGGTGGTCGGCCCACCCTATCCTTCATAGGGTGGTCGGCCTATACTCCCAAAGACACTTCAGTGGGTAAAACTCACACTCATTCAAATTGAGATCAATAGGCCTAACACCTAGAAGATCACAGGCCTATCACTCAGAGGACCAACGGGTCTAGCACCCAAGCTCTAAAGGGTCGTTGAACCTAGCACCTAAGTCTCATAAAATAATCAAGACTTAGCATTTTCTCGAAGGTCTCAATCGTGCATTATCGACCATGATCTAGAGAAGACAACGGGTAGACCCACGATCTCATAATCATGTGAGGGTGGACACGTATCTCCACTGCCAAGAATCGTGTACCAAACCACGATCGTCACTTTTACTGATCATGTAATAGCCTCTGGGCAATATAAATAAAGGACCCAGGGCTTCGTTTCAAGGGCTCTCTTTTTCTAGAATTTTTGGATCGATCATTTGGACGAGCTTGTGAGGAGTGAACTTTGAGTTAATCTTTGTAATTGTCTATCGAGGGATTCAATACTAAAGACTAAGTGGATTAGGTTAAAACTGTTCAGAAGAACAGGGCTGAACCACTATAAATTCCTGTGTGTTTTTGTTTAGATTTTTGTACTCTTTTGTATATTAGATTCATTTCGTTCAAAATGTGTCGTATATTGTACATTCGACCGTTGGCCAATTTCACAGGTCAATAATTATAATAATATATAATACATGAATAGATATTTAATAATTATATTAATATAAATTTAAATATTATAAAATAGTATTGTATAATATATAATACATAATCCTAATTTTTATAAAATTGTGATAGAATAAATATCTAGTAAATATATTAATATAAATTCAAATATTATGAAATATTATTATTACAATAATATTTAATGCGAAACTAGATATTTAATAATTATAATAATATAAATTTAAATTTTATAAAATATCATTATTATTGTAACACCCTATTTCTCATAAATTATCGAGAACACAGTGTTGGATCATAATCATAAATATTTCTCTTTTATTGAATAAAAGCTTGAAAATAAATATATGGATCCATGATTTTACAAAAATAAAATAATTGTCTTTAACATATTAAAATGAGCAACATTTAAATAAAACTTTAAAATAACACATTTTTAATAAAAATAGGCCCGCTTGATCTTCCTCGACTATATGGTCCCCACGAGTACATCACAAAGCTCCTAGGTCCCACTCGCCATTGGCCTTTCTATCATTAATTTTCTGCAATAACAACATCATAATGGTTGAGCTTCTAAGCCCAGTAAGGAAAATACAAACAAGAGTTAGTCATATAATCATTTAATCAACAAATCCTAAATTACACAAGAGTCATAACAAAACTTATCTATACTAATCATATCACATCACAAAACCATAGGTCATATCATAGCCTAAGTCATAATTGTAACTATAGGTCATAGATTATAATCATAACTATAGGTCATACTAACAAGTCAGATATAATAAAAAGATAAGTGCTTATACAGAAGTGGCAATTAAGCCCCGGACAATAGTCTGTCATACACCGAACATCAACTTAGGTCTGTCATAAAGTTTTGGCAACCGAGCCTACCGGACATAAGTCCGTCATACACCATTGGACACCTTAGGTCCAAACACACTTACCCCTTTATTGTACCTGAAATGTCAGGTCATATAAAATATAAACTAGATCATAAACTAAACTACCTAAATTTCCTTACAAAAAACTGGAATATTGGAGACAGGAGAGGGATTGGAAACTCCTAAAATCAAACATAAAGAAACCATAAGTCCTCTAGAGAAAAGAAGTTGAAAAGAAAATCTAAACTATTGGAATAAAGACTTACCAAAAACCTTAAGTTTCAAAGAATCGAACACCTAACCAAAAGTCATTATAACGAGTTAGGATTTGAAATAAAAGGAAAGAATAAAAAGAAATATTATGATCTAAACTTGAGGATAAAGAATCCCTTGGATAGATTAGAACTTCGATCTACACCTCAATACCGAAAACTCACTCTATCTTACTTCCCAAGTATTTATAAAAGCTTAGATTGGAAAGTTTTTAACCCCAAAACCCTAGTGTTTCTCTCTAGAATGAACTTAGCAACTTGGAGGCTTTGAACTGTGCTTGAATGATGAAGAGAATGGCTGAGTGAAGGATCTTATTTATAGAGTTCAAGGAGTGAAACTAACTCCCATTTCAATGAATAAATAAATGATTAAAAATACATTTTTCGCTCAACAGATGCCCAGAAATCGATCAAAACGTTAAGGAACGAGTCAAAGTTGTTGAGGGTGGTTTCTAGTTCAGAATTCTATGAAAAATTCAAAAATGGCCACTGGAGCCGATATATCGCCTACACCATAACCCCGAGGGTCTGTAGTTTCATTCGTGCAAAGTTGACATGTTTTCCGTATCAATCATAGGCGATATATCGGCCCCTATAGCCGCGATATATCGGCATACGCTGATATTTCAAACACATTTTTGCACACTTTCAACACACTTGAATTTGTTTAAACCACTTTGACTGAGTAAAACGTGATCCTAATAGATGAGGGAAAGTTCTAGACCTTCTAGATCTATCATTTATTAATTTATTCATCCAAAATGCTTAAATCCTTAATAATCTTACATGTGACAAGTGTCACGTTCTTAATTATTCTATCTAAACCTTAGGTTATAATAAATAATATTTTTAGGACCAGCTATATTAATCAAACGTTATGTTAAAATTAATATTTCTAAACCATAGGTTAAACTTATAAAATCCACAACTATTTCTACGAGTTTCCAAACTAATTATATACAATACATAATCTTAAGTTTTTATTAAATTTTTTATCATTTATATATAAAAAGAAAACATGTTATTTTTTTATTACTTAATCTAATTTATATATGTTGACCTTGAATTTGGCCAACTGACACGGAGTCAAATATGCTTGATGTGGACAAACACGTTGGAAAGAATGTGATGACGAAATGATAAAGAACATAAGGGTTTATAGTGGTTCGGCCCCAGAATCTGGTAATAACCTACGTCCACTTGAATTGTTATTGATGTAAGACTCATAGGAGTGATCAAAGAACTAGGGTTCAATGAGTTTCAACCACCTCTCAGGAATAATACAATGTATCTAATCAGATAACTCTAATTTCTAGTGATCTAAAAGCAAGAAAGAAAAAGAAGATCCCTTTCCCTTGAGCCCTCCTTCTTTATTTATAGGCTCAAGGAGGATTTACATTAATTTGTTACAGATATGATTTCCTAAATAGTCGGATACTCAGGAAATCATGGGAGATAATTTTAGATACTATCATAACTGCATAAGATCTTCTCCGCGTATATCATTCGTACGACCAGGCTGGTCGTATGAATGGATCGAACATCGTGACACTAGATGTACTCCTGGTCGATAGTTGAACACGAATTCTGTCAGATGTTAGCCACGTGTACAAAATGTTTGCCATGTCATCCATAATTTTTTTTTGGATAACATTTGCCCCCCAAGTTTGTTTAGTGCGACCAGCAATAAAGAAACTTTAAAGAAGCAACCGTTCATATCCCCACGATGCCTGTCAGAATCCCCGTGCGTTTTTGAATACCGTGACATAATTATGTCTAATAAAGCCCTTTTAGTTTTCAAGAAACAAATTGACGGCTTATACACTTCCCCACGTTTCGAAAATTAAAAAATAATGATTATTACTTTTTGGCCATACCTCGGTCTCTATATATAACTCCTTTTTCTTCTCAAAAAGGTTTTTCTTACCGTATTTGCCAAGAACTTCAAGAACTTTGCCTACAAAGCTTCGAAACCAGACAGTCGCCTAGCTGAGGTCCTTCCTGACTCGAACCTTTTCATCCTCTTCCGAACCTCCATCTTTGCTCAGGTAATCATTGTCTTTCTAAATTTATACCATGCACGCTGTTTTTATGCTATGTGATTTCTATGTTCTCGAATAGGGTTTCATGAGGATTTTTTCTTTTGTATAAACCTTCCATTGCTAAGTAATAGGGCGTCTTTATGCTTTGTATAGGTTAAGACTTAGTTTGATAGTAAGGATCATAGGCTTAGGGCGTAAGATCGACGTAAAAATTTAATCTTTAAGCTAGGTGAAAAAATGGGTATTTTCCCGCCCTTTAGGAGTCGAAACAGTTCTTTTTCAGAAAATAGTTTATTTCCTCTTTGATCCGTTTTTCAAACTACTCGTGTCGCATTTAGCGTAGGATTAGGATGCTGCTGGTTATTTAGATACAAGCAATGTTATCCCAATCTCCCACACTACTTCGCGGATTGTGTCTTATCTCCTCCATTGTTTGTTTGCAGTTCATATGCAAGACCCTTGGGGAGGAGAAAGACCTATTGAAGACGATCTCTTGGCCCAACTGGTCGAAGGCAAAGAGAACCCATCTACGTTGATCCCAGAAATCCCCTTTTCTCCTCCTAGCCCAAATTGTCCACCAGTTCCCAATCAGAAAATGGTCAGAACAAAAACCAAAGCTCGAAAAAGACGAACCCCTAACTCTCCAAGTCAACCTTCTGTTGATGCTCCCTCGACCAGTGGTCGAGGTGAATTCGCCCCTGAGATTGACGCCCAGAGGCGTGCCCGTCCTCGCCACGCTGATCAGCCGGTTGTCAAGTGGCACGTCGTCCCCCCAAGTTCGGTGACGCTTCGTATGATCGCCAACTACATAAACAAATACAATCTGACGGGGGTGACCCTGGTCAGACCTTCCACCGACCAGCGAGCCAACCTGCCAGGAGGGGCTTACGACGCCTGGTCGAGGTACCACATCAAGGCAGGTGCCACCCTGCCTCTTCATTCATTCTTTAAAGGGGTGGCAAACTACTTTGGGGTAACCCTCTTTCAGATCACCCCGAATGGGTATAGGATGTTGGCCGCACTCTTTATCCTCTACAAGCTCAAAAAATGGCCAGCTCCTTCTCCACATGAGGTCAATTTCCTGTTTGACCTCAAGTCCAACCCCAACCATGATGGTATAGGGTTCTTCCACTTCTGCCACCAGGAGACCGGGCGCACCTTTCTGTCCGATACCGCTCACATCTCCAACGTGGGGAAGTACCATCAGGAGTACTTCCTTACGCCCGACATCGCCGCAGACAATCTGGCCTTCACTCGAGGAGGTAAAAAAAAATCCTTTACCAGTGGTTTCTGTACTTTAATTCTTTCTTGTCATAATACTTCGCTATTGTGTTCCAGGCCCATGGTTACGCTCGACCCCCACTCCAGGAATGGAGTCGAGGGTAGCACTCTTAGCCAACATGCTAAATGCTGCTAAGAGTGTAAAGAACTTAATTAATGAGGCTAACCTTAGGCTGGCTGGCCTTTGGGGCTCCCAACCTGTGACTAACGAACCCTTGGCGGGTGGTGTCCACGTCGATGCGGAACCTGAGCAGGAACTCAAGAAGCAACCTCAGGTACCCCCTCCACGGAGGAGGCCAACTGGGGTACGATCAGGGAACCTGCCGTTCCCCACCGAGCAGCAGAATCTTTGGTCCCCGTGGGCAAGGGGAAACAAAAGGCTGCCGAGCCTGCCGAACTTTCTGACAACTCGTCAGATGTAAACGGTACAATAATCTCATTTTTAAATAATTTGCCAATTCCCTCTCATCTATTTGATGGGGATGGCAACTTTAGGAACACCCCTTCTTTAAACTCAAATTTCTTCCAGGAACTAGGTAGTTCAGTAGATAATGTTACGACCAGTAGTTGTAGCTCGAGTACTTTGCTTGTAATCCTTTTACTTTTATCTCTGTTCCCCTTATGATCACTTAATCTCACTGCTCGAGTTGTTTCCCTTGGTGCAGGTATGGACTCCGAGGACTTCTTCGATCATTACCAAGCTGCCGCTACCTCCTCTGTCCCGAAGAAGGACAGCAAAAGGGCTCGAGGGGAAAGCAGCAAGACCCCTTCGAAGAAGGCCTGGACAGAAGATACTCCTGCCGCCGCCCCCTCCAAGGAGGACTTACCACCTCCGCCTCCTCCCGAGCAGACGACCCCCGCGCCTGCCAATCCTCAGCCCTCCTCTAGGGCCGCTGGCAAGGAGACTTTGGACAACCTGTCCGAAGGCTCCCTGTCCAGCCTTGTGGTCGGGTCGGCTAGGGAGAGGATATACAAGCTCTCGAAGCACAGACATAGCCAGGCCGCCATCAACGAAACTGCCTCAATGGAGGTCGACCAAATCATCAACAGAGGGTTGAATGAGATAGTCAGCGTAAGTCATCTTTTGCTGTTTCATCATTTATGTCTGACTTCCTTTCCTTACTTTTTCATTTTTTTGTCTTCAGGGGCTATTGTCTTTAACTGCTAGCTGGCGCCGTGCTGGGGCGTTGGTTTCCCGTGGACAGAACTTCGACTCCCGGCTTGCTCAGGCTAAGCAAGCACTTGAGGATGAGAACAAAAAGTTGCTCGAGGAAAACAAGGAGCTATCCAAGATGAATGAACAGCTATGTGAGGACCAAGCCACTCTCACCCAGGAGCTTCAGGACAGTCAAGGGGCCTTGAAAAAAGCCAACGAGGAGCGGCACAAATGGAGGGAAAGTTCTGTACTTATCACCCAAGAGTGTAAACAGCTCAAACTCGATTTGATCGCCAGTAGGGATGAGGTGAAGAAGCTTGAAGAGCGGGTGCGAGAGCTCGAGGGGCGAGTGTAGGAGCTCGAGGGGGACGGGACCAAAAATTTGAAGAAGTACAGGGAAGCCACCTTTCTCTATTTCTACGATTTCTGGAAGCACAACCGGGAGGCCAACATTAACTATCTCTCCGAGCGGTTGCAAAGGACGCTAATGGCGCAGTGCGCCACTTGGTTGGAGGCAGAGGAGAGAGCCAAGGCCAAAACCCCTGCTGCTGATGCTGAGGCTGGTTCTCCGGTTGATCAGAGCACTCCTCCAAATCCAGAAGACCCTCCTGCTCCCCAATAATTCTCTTTTTATTTTTCATTCAGCTTCTATGGCCCACGAGTCTGTTTGTAAAGACAATTTATTTTTATTGCTGCGAGGGCAGCTTTTTTACTTACACTTGAATGATTACATCCGAGCAGTACTGCTCGCGGTGTAAAGGCTTTTTTTTTTCTTAATTACATATTTACATCCGAGCAATAATGCTCGTGGTGTAAATGATTTCCTTATTGATATTATAATGTTTCTTTTATTATAATACCTGTTTGCATGACCGAACTTAGCATAGTACTTTGGTTTGATTTAACAAAACATAAATTTTGAAAAATGCTCTAAGTACCGTAGCATGCTTTCACTCATTTTGTTCATGTGTTTACGTACCTCATGGTACGCTTTGCTATCGATGTACCTTATATGCCCCCCAAGTGATCGAGGAGCTTTAGGTCCTTGGTCACTTGCCTTGACCACAACCTGTTCGAACATTGCTGCTCGTAATATAATTCAACACGTAATACAGCAAAACAACACACGTAATGAACAAATACTTGTAAAAATAAATTTACAAAGGTTGGCAAGATTGACTGGCTGCGCACAGTCCCTTATAATCTCGTATTAAAAATGGACTAATCATGTCTTTACGAGTGATCTTAGAAAAGATCTTACACTTATAAGTGATTAGCCATATAACGTGGCTAATCCTTTTTCGAAACTTGTAAAAAGTAAAATTTAATACAAGCCAGTCCTTTAAAAAGGACTGTTTATTGATAATACTTGCGCAGGTGTTCTCCATTCCAATAGCGTGGAACGAGATCTCCATTTAAGCATGCAAGATTGTAGGTGCCCGGATGAAGGACTTCTTCAATCTGGTAAGGTCCTTCCCAGTTTGGTCCGAGTACTCCAGCAGTGGGGTCACGGGTGTTTAAGAAAACTCGTCGTAGTACTAGATCTTCGACGTTGAATTTTCTTTCTTTTACTTTTGAGTTAAAATACCAGGCGACCTTTTGCTGGTACGCAGCAACTCGGAGTTGGGCTCTTTCTCGTATCTCCTCAATTGAGTCTAGGGACTCCATCATTAGTTGGCTATTTTGGCCCTAGTCGTATGTAATGCGTCGATGTGAGGGGGGGATCTAATTCAACGAGCAACATAGCTTCATACCCGTATGCTAAGGAAAACGGAGTGTGACCTGTAGCTGCTCGATGAGAAGTTCTATACGACCAGAGTACTTCAAGCAGCTGTTCTGGCCATGCTCCTTTAGCGTCTTCAAGTCTTTTCTTCAGGGTGTCCTTAAGCGTTTTTTTCATTGCTTCGACCTGCCCGTTCGCTTGTGGATGCGCAACTGAAGAAAAGCTTCTGATAATCCCGTGTCTTTCGCAGAAGTCGGTGAATAGATCACTGTCAAATTGGGTGCCGTTGTCTGAGATGATTTTTCGAGGCAAACCATATCGGCAAACAATGTTCTTGATGACAAAGTCAAGAAATTTCTTGGTATAGAACGTTATCGACCAGTATATACCTAGCAGCCTGCCTTTGAAGAGTTCTGGCCTTGTTTCTATCTGCTGGTAGTACACCATTTGTCAGATACTCCAAGTAAGGCGCCATCCATGTATCTTCCATTCAGATTTCCATACTGGCTTCAATTGCTCGTATGCTTGGCTCACTCAATCTTTCTACTGGCACAATGTTCAAAGTATCAGCATCTTTCGCGCTCGAGAGTTTAGCTAAGGCATCTGCGTTCGAATTCTGATCCCGGGGTATCTGCTGGAGGGTAAACTTCTTGAACTGGGCCAATAGATCTTTAGTTTTGTTCAAGTAGGCCACCATTTTTAGGTCTCGTGCTTGATATTCCCCTAGAACTTGATTCACCACCAGCTGTGAATCACTGTAAATATCCAGCACCTTTATACTCATGTCTTTCGCCATTCTTAATCCAGCGAGGAATGCTTCGTATTCGGCTTCATTATTTGACGCTGCGAAGTCGAACCTAATGGCGCAGTGAAATTGATGCCCCTCTGGCATTATCAAGATCACTCCTGCTCCTGCATGAGATTCGTTTGACGACCCGTTTGTGAATAACTTCCACGAAGGAGCTTCGTCTTGAAGCTCAGGTGCACTAGGTTTTTTGCACTGCTCATTGTCTGGGAGTTCGGTGAACTCTGCAATAAGATCAGCCAAGACTTGTCCTTTTACTGCTGCTCATGGTGAATATGTAATATCAAACTGCCCCAGTTCGACTGCCCATTTTAATAAACGCCCAGCCGCCTCTAGTTTTTGGAGGACTTGCCGAAGGGGCTGGTCAGTTAAAACTGTAATAGGATGGGCTTGGAAGTAAGGACGTAGATTCCTTGAGGCCAAGATTAAACAGTATGCTAACCTCTCGATGGGAGGATACCTCAGTTCTGCTCCGATCAGCCTTTTTCTTACATAGTAAACCGCTTTTTGTACGCCTTCTTCCTCTCGTACTAGTACCGCACTAGCAGCAACTTTAGTGATCGCCAGGTAGATGAACAAAGTTTCTCCTTCGATAGGCTTTGATAAAATAGGAGGCTGTGCCATATGGGCTTTCAAGGCCTGAAAAGCTTGCTCGCAGTCTCCTGTCCATTCAAATTTCTTATTGCCCCTAAGTAGATTGAAGAAAGGGACACACTTATTCGTTGACTTGGAAATAAATCTACTTAGGGCTGCAATTCTTCTAGTTAAACTTTGTACATCTTTGATCTTCTCTGGCGATTTCATGTCGATCAGGGCTCTTATCTTGTCGGGGTTGGCCTCGATTCCTCTTGAATTAACAATGAACCCCAAAAACTTTCTTGATCCAACTCCAAAGGAACATTTGAGAGGATTTAGTTTCATCTGGTACTTGTTCAATACATTGAAACACTCTTGCAAATCCTTCACATGTCCTTATGCCTTTTTCGACTTTACCAGCATGTCGTCCACGTACACCTCCATGTTTAGGCCGATCAACTCTTTAAACATGTGGTTAACCAGTCGCTGGTAAGTCGCACCTGCGTTTTTCAGTCCGAAGGGCATTACTTTATAACAGTATAATCCCGTATCGGTCCGAAAGCTGGTGTGATCCTTGTCAGGGGGATGCATGCTGATCTGGTTATAGCCTGAGTATGCATCCATGAAGGAGAGGATCTCGTGTCCTGCAGTAGCATCGACCAACTGGTCGATCCTTGGGAGTGGGAAGTAATCTTTCGGGCAGGCTTTATTAAGGTCTGTAAAATCCACACAGGTTTGCCATTTGCCGTTAGGCTTGGGAACCAGTACAGGATTAGAGACCCACGATGGATAAAACGCCACCCTGATGAACCCATTCTCCTTTAATCTCTCAACTTCTTCCTTTAAGGCTCTCGACCGATCCTTATCGAGCAGCCTTCTTTTCTGTTGCACGGGTGGAAAACTATTGTCTATGTTCAGAACATGGCTTATGAATGTAGGATCTATCCCAGCCATGTCTTTGTGCGACCAGGCAAAAACTTCCTGGTTCTTCCGCAAAAACTCCACTAGTGTATGCTTCGTGGTTGGTTCTAAGTTTTTTCCGACCTTCACGACTCTAGTCGGGTCTTTCTCGTCAAGTTGGACCTCTTCCAGGTCCTCGACGGGTCCAACATTTTCTTCAAAATCCCCAAAGTGAGGATCTAAATCTCTATCCTCACTTTGGGCAACACCCTATTTGGTGACTTCATCACCGGATTGGGCTTGTGTATCAATTGCCATCTGCAACCTATCTGGGGGAGTGCTCTTTGACGTTCCCTTCTTTGCCTTCGTGACTGAGGCGTTGTAGCACTCCCTAGCCTCCCTCTGGTTTCCCAACACGCGTCCTACCCCTGTGTCTGTCGGGAATTTCATGGATAAGTGCCACATAGAGGTGATGGCCTGTAGATCAACCAGTACAGGCCTCCCAATGACAACATTGTACACCGAGGGACAATTGACTACTATAAAAGTAGAGAGTAATGTCCTGGTAGCAGGCGCTATACCTGCCGTCACTGGTAGTCTGATTGACCCCGCAGGGGCGAGTCCCTCACCAGAGAAGCCATATATTGTTTGGTTGTAGGGCTCCAGGTCCTTAACGGACAACTTCATGTGTTCCAGTGAAGACTTATACAGGATGTTCACCGAACTTCCTGTATCCACCAACACTCTCTTCACCATCATGTTGGCCATTTGGATATCCACGACCAGCGGATCAGAATGTGGGAACCGGACATGTTGGGCATCACTATCAGAGAAGGTTATTTCGCCCTCTTTTGATTGAGCCTTTTTCGACGCGCGGTCATCCATAGTCATCATCTTGATGTCCTGGTCGTGGCGCAGAGTCCGAGCATATAGTTCTCTGGCCTTTCCGCTATTTCCCGCGAGGTGCGGGCATCCACAGATGGTTAACAATGTGCCAGTTACGGGGTCAGGCTGCAAAGGTGGCGAGCGTTGGCGCGTGGGCGCTTGCTTGTTGCCACCTGGAGCTTCTCGTTGGGAATTTCCCGAGGCCCGTATATATCTTCTCAAGTGTCCTTGTCTAATAAGGAACTCGATCTCATCCTTCAGCTGGTTGCATTCGTTGGTATCATGCCTGTAGTCGTTATGATAGTGACAGAACTTGGTGGTGTCTCTTCTCGAAATATCCTTTCGAATGGGGGCAGGCTTCTTATAAGGCACGTTGGAACTCGTGGCCTGATAAAATTCTCCCCGAGACTCAACTAGGGCAGTATAGTTAGTGAACCGGGGTTCATAACGGTTGCCCTTGGCTCGTTTATTGTCGGAGGTGGAAGGCTCGTTGTGTGGTCGTTTCCCCCCATTCTTGCCATTGCCGTTGCTGTTGCTGTTGGGCTTGGACCCATTGGCGGCTTTGGCGGGCTCGGCAGTCCCCTTGTCCTTGCTTGGGGGCTTTCCTTCATTGGCGATGGTGTCTTCAAGCTTGATGTAGCGATCAACTCGATCTAAGAATTCCTGGGTAGTTCTAACCCCATGTTTTCTGAGGCTTTCCAAGAGAGGTGTGCGACGCTTAACCCCTGCGGTTATGGCCATTATTTTTCCTTCGTCTCCCACTATCTTTGCTCTAGCGGCTGCTCGCATGAAGCGCTGGACGTAGTCTTTCAGTGGTTCTCCATCTTGCTGGCGTATTTCAACCAGCTGGTTTGCCTCAGTTGGGTGCACACGACCCGCGTAGAACTGTCCATAAAACTCCTTTATGAACATTTCCCAGGAAACTATACTTGCAGGAGGGAATTTAAAAAACCACTCCTGTGCGGCATCAGAAAGTGTTGCAGGGAAGATCCTGCACCGAGCGTCCTCGGACACTTTCTGAATGTCCATTTGTATCTCGAACTTGTTGGCGTGAGATTTCGGGTCACCATACCCATCAAAGTTCGGAAGCGTAGGCATTTTAAACTTGCTAGGAGTCTCTGCCATAGCTATCCTCTGGACGAAAGGAGTGCCTTTCCTCCTGTCGTGGTCGATGTAAGATGTTCTTCCCCCGACCAGCTGCTGTACTTCTTGGTTGAGGGCATCTATTTGGGCCTGCACAGCGCCAGGAATCACTGTGGCCTCTGGTGCCGGGGGGACGTACTCGCCGTGCCACTTGCAGCGATCGTTGAGTACATCTCTCAAGTCCTCATCTCTTTTCCGCTGCTCGCTAGCTCCGAGCCGGTTGAAGATGTTATTTTGTTTGTGCTGCCCCCTAGCGTCCCGTCTGTCTGGTTGGTCATCCTAAGGTAGCTGGCTCCTGCCTCCACCTATTTCTTCATTTCTCCGACCGGCATTCCCTCTACCTGAGTCGACCTCATTATAACCATGGCCATCTCTGAATCTTGATTGGCTATGGTGGGATCGACTGTTCCCTCGATTGCCTTCCCAGGATGGAACCTCTCGAGCGTTAGAGGGTGGTCTGCGTTGGTCGTTAGGTCCCTGTGCATTTTCATGCCGTGGGGGGCCTCGGACCGCAGAACCTAACTCTGAGTTCCTCCTGTTGCCAGGAGGATGCTGTCCTCTGCTCGAAAGATTAGGCTCGTCCCCCTATGGCGTCTAGGACTGCGAGGCTGTTGCCTGGTCCTATTCTGCCTCTGCTGCGGGGAATTTCCGCGAACAGTTTGGGATGGAGGTTGTGCTCCAGGGTCTCCTAGCGAGACATCGTCCTGAGGCGGCGGTGGCTGCTCGGGCCTCTGTGGGCTCGAGGGTTAGATAGGCGGGCTAGGATTGGGACCCCTCTGGGTGGCCCATCCGCGGGTTGATCAGGCTGCGAGGCAGGTGCAGCCTGATTCCTAGCCAATTGTAAGGCTGCCTCGAGGGCTGCCATGGCCTCCCTCTGGCGATGATCCATCTCCGCCTGCCTTTCACTCAGCTCCAGGTGCTGCCGCTCAATTTCCTGTTGCTGCCGCGCCATGATTTCGGCAGCATTTTCCTGGCTGGCCCTCAGATTGGCCAGCTCCTCATGTAATGCCCCTAGGGTACTCCTCAGCATCGTGTCGTCCATTTCTTCCTCATCAAATTCCAAATGTGGCTCATCTTCAGCCACGTTTGGAGGAGGAGGAGGAGGCGGGTTAGATGGTGCAGCGCCGGCCGCCTGTCCAGTTTTCCTGGTAGTTTTCGCCATTGATCTTCTCAACGATGCTGTATCAAGCTCTCAATGAAAGCACCAGAATGTTGACCCTGAATTTGGCCAACTGACACGGAGTCAAATATGCTTGATGTGGACAAACATGTTGGAAAGAATGTGATGACGAAATGATAAAGAACACAAGGGTTTATAGTGGTTCGGCCCCAGAATCTGGTAATAACCTACGTCCACTTGAATTGTTATTGATGTAAGACTCAGAGGAGTGATCAAAGAACTAGGGTTCAATGAGTTTCAACCACCTCTCAGGAATAATACAATGTATCTAATCAGATAACTCTAATTTCTAGTCATCTGAAAGCAAGAAAGAAAAAGAAGATTTTCCCTTGAGCCCTCCTTCTTTATTTGTAGGCTCAAGGAGGATTTACATTAATTTGTTACAGATATGATTTCCTAAATAGTTGGATACTCAGGAAATCATGGGAGATAATTTCGGATACTATCATAACTGCATAAGATCTTCTCCGCGTATATCATTCGTACGACTAGGCTGGTCGTATGAAGGGATCGAACATCGTGACACTAGATGTACTCCTGGTCGATAGTCGATCACGAATTCTGCCAGATGTTAGCCACGTGTACAAAATGTTCGCCATGTCATCCATACTTGTTTTTTGGATAACAATATATATAGTAAAACCTCCATATAGTAATAATGTTGGGATCAACATATTTTTATTACTCTGAGGAGCTTATAACTTAATGGGATTTGATCTATAAAATGTTGGAAATATACACATTTAAATCTCAATTAAATTATAATTGATAAAACATGTCAAATTCAATGTATAAACATTGATAAACAAAAATAACATAAAGATATAACTACAATATACATATCTATATAATGTTGGAAATATGCAAAGTTATTTTAGAAGTCTAAATTGATAATTAATTTTATCATAAATTTTTAGTATCTATAAAATAACATATATATGTATAAATATATTTAATATTAAGACAATTATTACTGTTGACGGAAGAAACTCGTCAATGAAATATGGATGGAAAACTCAAAGACTTAATCTATAACGCCCTACTTCCTTAGAGCCGTTACTAAGTGAGTTTTAAGACAAAACAGTGCAATGAACTCGCTAACCGAGGTTTTGAAACAAAAGTGTGACTAATAAAAGTTAAGGCTGTAATCTTTGAAAATGCGTTGACTTAATAAAAACTTCTAGTATTAAACAATTGGGATCCCAAAGTAAGATTTGAAAACTATTTACATCTTGAAATAAGTTTACAGTTGATCAGTTCTAAAAATCATAGATTATTACAGCCATTTTCAAATAAACCCCCAACCAAAGCAGTCGGGCAGGCCAAACATGTACGCGTCGCTTCACGCTCTCCATACTCATGGTTGGTTGACTCAGTCATTGCCCTTACCTGAAACACGGAGCACCCGTGAGCCGAAGCCCAGCAAGAAAACTCATGCAGAGCATAACATATGCAATTTATACAGTTTATCATAACAGATAATCCACATATAACACAAGTCAACCATTAGACTAAGCAAACACGGCCATGCCGCCCCCGAAGCCTTACCGAAGCCTGGGGTCTCGGTCTTCACCGTAGGGATACCACCCGTATCCCCTGGGTCCTACCCTGACCATAGCATCCCATGTGCTAGGTGTTGCTTCCGGCCCCGCTGCCGTTCTCGGCCTTGCCGCCCTCGGCCATAGCCGTTCATTTCACTATAATCATACATAGCATAAATCAAACAACATTCAAACAAATATCAATTCATTTAAATCTGCACCCTAACATGTAATGCACTATAGGGCCGTGCCCTGCAATCATCTCATCATGCAACATGCAATATAGGGCCGTGCCCCGCAATCACACTATGGGCCCATGCCCCATCCTACGGGTGTTATAGTTTTCTTACCTGTATTCCGAGCCTCCTGATGCACTAAAGCCGCGAGCATGGTCCTCTAGCACGAGCCTCTCCAATATCCTAGTCACAACACACATGAAACTTCCTTTAATACTAATCAATTCATACCCACTTCCCGGGACCAATCCCACACTCTCGGGACTCCCAAATTCCTAAAACAACTCATCGAAAACATCCCCCGAACCCCCGGAACAAATGCCCAAAAATGCAAAATTTCCCATCCTGAAAAAGGCGTAGCACCGCGGCGCCCAGCGAAGTCAGAGAGCTCCTTGGCTGTAAACAGCCTCGCGCCGCGGCGCCCAAGAACAGGGCCACGGCGCTCCTTCGCGAACCCAGAAAAGCTGGGTTTTTCCCCTGCATTTCATCATCCAAAACGCTCCCAAACTCACACCTAAGCCCCAAAATCAATTCAAAACCCCACATAGACCATTTAACAACTCAGAAACACAATCAAAGAAACCCAAACACTCAATCAAATCCCCAAAATCCACACCTTTGATTTTCAACTTCAGAAAATATAAAACCCAAAACCAAACTTAAACCATGCTTAAATTCCTCAAACCATAACAGAAATAAGCCTTAAATTTACTTAGAATCCTTACCTTGAATGAAGAATCCAACCCTATGCACCCTTGATTCATCTCCTAAGTCTCAAGTTTCAGCTCCTTCACTCCTCTTCTTCTCCTTCTTCTTCTTCTTCTTGTCCTAGGTCTCCTTCTAGCTTTCTTCTTCTAAATTTTAAACAAAACCTCCAAAATGGATAAATGCCAAACCGTTCACCCCATATAACCCAGCTGAAATATGTCTATTACCCTTGCCAAATGACCACATTACCCCTCCTTGCCTATCCTTTCCTAACTAAACCTCAAGGGCTTACTTGTCATTTCCTATCCATTACAATTCTACCATTTTACCATCAAAACCTGTTACTCTCTATGGTTACTAACAGTTACACAAGTTACCAAATTACCAGTCACCAAAATCTCTCAAGAACTACGTTACAAAATCCCTGAATTACCCCTAGGCTCCTCCCGAGCCGGGTATAGAAGTCCCGTTGTGACTCTTAAGTTAATTTTCTCTCTAGGACCGTCTCGGCACGTGCATCACAATAATACCACCACACTCACGTGGTACAAATCTTGGAATACAATTATCACATATCAATACAGTTATGCCCAACATGGCCAAAATTACAATTACGCCCTTCTAACACGATCCGGGCCTACATGCATACTAATATACATAGTCATGCATCTCAGATAAACAAATAGCCAAATAACATGCTTTAAATCATAACCATGCATTTAACTCATAAAATCACACATAAATCCCATCGTGCCCTCCTGGCACGCTAATCAAGGCCCTTAAGCCTTATTAGCGAATTTGGGTCGTTACATAATCAGTATCTCATAAACGCAAAAGAACTTGTAGAAATTTGAAGGAAAAATTTCAAGTGAAAATAGAAGAAAAACTCGTATATGGCTCTTAGCATAATCTGATATTACAAGAATTTTCCAACCCCTTTGCTGGAGAGGTGAAGATCTATTTATAGTGGGGCTCTAATGGCTCCTGATACATTGTGATCCCAGAGGACAAGATTGTACATAGGTACATTGTCAGGGTTGTGGCACAGGTCACAGTGGAGCAGAAGGTTGTGGTGTCGGCCCCAGTACATGGTCAGAGGTATACAGGTAATGCCTCCAATCTTCGTACAAATCTGTACCACCACTACTTGTCTGATACAGATGTCAGGGTCACGCCTCTGTCCTCCTCATGATCATACATCCTGCACCTGTATACGTACAAGTACCTTGTATCAGATGGTTATTCTCACACCTAGGAGACATGTATTTGCTTCCAAGCTATTCCATATTTTACTAAGTGTAGGAAAGCTTGTGAGTTAACATGAATGATATACTTAGTTGTCTACATCACTATTGGTTTGACACCAAATCATTTTTGGGTCTCTCTTATTATTCCTCGTATGCCCATTCAGGAGGTCTTAGACTCCATACGTTCAGAGAAGCCGAGGTGCGGGGGTGCTTAGGCGCACGCAGGAAGCCAAGCAAGGCCCTCGCATATCAAGGGCGATATTTAGGGGCACCCTTATTCGGGTTCTTAGGTGCGCGTGGGAGGCCTGTTTAGGGCCTTGCATAGAGAGGGTGGCCTCTTGTACAGATGGCGTGAGAGATCTTGGGCGAGGCAGGGGTGGCCCCCCACGGTATGGAGACTCTTGGGCGAGGTGAGGTGCGCCTCTCTATGCAAGGCCTCAATGTCTCGCGAGGTGCTGGGCAGCTAAGGTATGGGTATGCGAGGCGCTGTCATCACGACATGGAGGCACTTGAGCGAGGCGAGGTGCTGGGGCGTGGCACGGGTACGCAACACCACGACACAGAGGCTCCTAGGCGAGGCGAGGTGCGCCTCGCTATGCGAGTCCCTGGGTAAAGGCTTGATCTAACCTCGTGCGAGCCCTTGCTCCGCGTGCGCGAGGCCCCTCTGAGGCGCGAGACACCCTCGTGGTGCGAGGCCCTTGGTGAAGGCTTGATCTAACCTCGTGAGAGCCCTTGCTCTGTACGCGCGAGGCCCTTGATGAAGGCTTGATCTAACCTCGTGCGAGCCCTTGCTCCGTGCGTGAGGCCCCTCTGAGGCGCGAGACACCCTCTAGGCGCGAGGCCTCTCCGAGGTGCGAGACACCCTCGTGGTGCGAGGCCCTTAGTGCGATGCTATGGTGTTCAGCTAGATGGAGGCCTCGTGAGTTGCATGGGAGCAAGACTCCTAAGGGCTTGGCACTTGGGTCTTCAACCAGGCAAGGGTCTCGTGAGGCACATGGACACCTGACACATGGGCGCGAGGCAGGGGCCTCGCAAGGTCCAGGGGTGCGAGACACACAAGTGTGTCGTGAGCCTTCAAATCTTCAGCCAGGCAAAGACCTGCGGAGCACTTGGGAGTGTTGGCTAGAACATGGTCTCGTGGGACCTACAAGTCTGAGCCCGATAGCAGGACTAAGTGACCCTTAGCCATGTACTTCAACCAGGGATTAGAGATTTTTTCCTTAGTGGATTTTTCGACATCCACAATTACCATGTGGAGGTATATTTTATAAAGGCGTGATCAAGAAATATTATAACTTAATACAATGTGAAGTTTATTCCTATTTATATCTGGTCTCAAGTTGGGACTAAAATTTTTTATGACTATATAAGAGTTATTCCAATATAAATTTTTGTCCGTGTTTTCACCGAGTGACACGTGACACACTTTAAAGGGAATTAAGATTCCACGTAAGCTATTTTAGTCTCCCAGAGCCTATCTGGGCTCAGCAAGAGATAAGCCCATCCTTCAACCACAATTCGCCACCACTGGAGGAGTACATCCTCCTGGAAGCATCATTTCCCGAGGATCATGTCTCAAGATTGTAACGCCATGTTAGCCAAGACCGTTACACTGTGTGTTTAAAATAGTGCTTAACTCGATAAGCGAGTCATTTGGACTTAAACATGTAACTAAAGACTAGTTCATGGTTAGGTATTAAAAATTTGGTCAACGAAGTAATTATGTTTCATTAAAATGTTAAGTTTATACACGAGATCCCAAAAATTGGTTACAGATTGATCAAGGACAAATGGAATACAAATTAGCCCTCCTAAGAAGAATAATATGGTTCAACCCTAGTTCCTCCTAGGCTATCCCGACTGTGGCGGTCAAGTAGGCTGCATGTGTAAACACCGCACCTGAAGCTCTCCAACTCATGGCTGGTCCAACCTTTCCTTTCCCTTACTTACACCACATAGCACCCGTGAGCCAAGGCTCAACAAGAAAACTTAAATTAACAGGTACAAATGAGCAACAATATATAAAAATTAAGCTTAAATCAATAAACTCAATTAGCAACAGGATATAAGCAATAAGCTTAGTAGTATTAATTTGCTCAATCAAACACATAATCCAATCTCAACAATCAATGCAGTTAGTTAAGTGCAATCAACACTTCTGTTTATTTGTATAATGTTCAGGCCCAGCACCTTTAGGTCGAGTCCTCTAATCTTATAGTCGACCCCGGCATGCTTAGGCTGGGCTGTGTTCCACACGCTTGCTATCGGTCGCCGACACCCTCAGGCTGGTCTTCAGAATAGATATAATCACATACATATTGCACAACATACAATTAGATGCAACATATACAAGCATGCCTCTCCAGATATAAACATAATCTCATATAAAATCATATTCATTAATAGGTGGTCCAAGCCTCGATCACAACCCGGGTGTAGTTTTCTTACCTCGAGTCCCAAGCAGCTAGCGTATGGCAATCCCGAGCACAATCCCTATCCCTGAGCCGTAGCGGTACAACCTAGTTACAAGCAATAACGGTAATCATTAATCAATTAGACTATTTAAAAGTTTCAAGGTGTAATTCTATCCTCTGAGATCTCGAATTCTACTAAACCGGGTAGTAGAATCCTTCCTGAGCCTTTAGGTTTGAGTTCCCGAGCTTAAAAACCTTAACTGGACAATGTCCTCTATTTGAGCCATGATGCCCCTAGCAAGCGGAGCGACCCTCTACAAGTCAGAGGGCCCGAGCCCTCATTTCCCTGGACACGCATTGCAGCGCAAACTACCTAGTGCCGCGATGCTAAGGCAGTTTAGCGATTTCCCTAGGCCTCTGAGTTCATGCTGGCCGCGCCGCTCCAAGAGCACTGTTGCGGTGCGACCAGGCGAACTCAGAATTTCCAGAACTTTTATTGCATTTTCCCGAGCCAAAATCATTAAAATTCATCCCAAATATAGACTAAAGCTAGAATTAAACCTCTACGCCTCAATACTACACCTAAGACAACACAACCACACCAATAACTAAGCCAAAACTCCATCACAGCCCAAAATTCAAAACCTTGAGTTTGAACAACTCAATATCCCAAAAACTAAACTTGAAGTTCATTTAACAGAGTTTGAAGCTTACCTTAGGTGAGTGATTACGAACCCTAAGCTGAACCTGAACCAATCCTAGCCTTAGCTCCTTCAATTCCCCAGCTTCCACCTCAAAAGTCCCCAAGAGTCCCTAAGCACTCCAAAAGGGAAGAGAGAACTGAATAGAGAGATAGAAGGAGAGGCTCAGAGTATGCCGAGTGTTCTAAGGGTTCCTCTTGGTTATACTCAATTATAATTTGCTGAGTGTGTCATTCCTTTAGGCAGTAAATGACAGAAATGCCCCTGCCCCTTAGCTTGCCCTCTAATGCCCTCAATGGCGAATCGGTCTTTTGCCACAGTTCCCACTAATCTCAATTAACGCCTCACAATTCCCGTTACCTCCAATATCCTCAACCAATCCCACTAATCCTCAAATAGCACTATAGATTCCCAATTTTTCCCAACATAACTAAATAATCATCAAATAAATACCTGTTACCCGATAAATCCCAAATACTCACTATGTTATCGAAATACCCATAGGCTCACCTCGAACCGGGCATTCAACCCCGTTGTAACTATTCTGCTAATTCGCTCACTAGGATCGCCTTAGACCACACATCTCAAATATATCCACATAATAATGTGGTCTCAATCAATTAACACATATAATCACATTTAAACCCTCAATGAGTCAAAATTACAAACATGCCCTTATTAACAAGAACAGACCCACATGCATATTTAATACACATAAACATGCACATATATTCATATTACCATATAAATCATGTATGCCATGTAGTCACACATTTATTCGATTAATTCCACATATATAAATCCAATTATACCCTCCCGACACACTAATCAAGGCACTTGGACTTAATAGCAAATTTGAGATGTTACAACTATTCCCTCCTTATCAAAATTTCATCCTTGAAATTTATTCGAAAATCTCGGGATCCTAATCCTACAAATTTGACTATAACTTCAGAATCTAGTCCTTTACCTTGCTATCTTTTTGTAACACCCTTACACGAGTGATAGTCTTATTCTGTAATATTTTATCTCATTTATAAAAAATTCCACTGGCGTTTCCTTGCACAGTAAATCCCAATGAAATTCTAGGGTCTCCTCACCCAATCAGGGGTAGTACTCAACACTTATTTCCTTGCCATTGGCACCAGTAACTCCTTATGAGCCTCTGTGAGGCTAATTTGTAGGCCCCTGGTCTAATCCTTATTAGGATCTCACAAGTCTATCAACTCTAGAGTCAAAAATCCTCTTTCTTTCCCAACTATGTTATCCTTTTTAGTTCTCGGAGAAGTACGAAGTCTCCAGTCCTGGAACTCCATGTTCCCAGATTTAAATTTGTGAACTCTTATGTCCTTTCAATAAAGCAGAGTCTCCTACCCTAACAATCCTTAATAACTTCATTGGTTCTCCGAACTAATTCTGAACTGGAATACTTCCTGTCCCTTGTCTTGGTTCCATGAATGAGTAATCCTCGTCCCTATCTCGCAATATTTTATTTAGAGTCACTCTAGCCGTCAACCGACTTTCATCACCATGACAATCCACTCAAGGGACTGCATCTGCCTCAATGTCTCAAAAACTTACACATTCGAGGTAAAATTCTTAAAGTTTGAGTCAATTTTTTAGGTTATCAATCCGTCTGAAGGTAACCAGTAACTCCAAATTCCAACCTTATATTCATTGCCCTTTATGCCCCTTTTTTCCAGAACTTGGGAACTAAAGGGTCTTAATCCGACACTATCGACTGCGGTGTCCCACGAAGACGTACGGTCTCCTTTCACATATACTCATTCTTGTGATAACTCATTCACACGAACCAAAGTGTGCTAACCTAATCCGTTGAGTCACAACTTCTCGTATCCACTCATCTTACCTGCACTCTAAGGTGATCCACCCTTAGGGTCCATGACTATATCCCTCCATACTAACTCCAGGATACCCTAGAGTCATAATAGTCTTTCTAGCTTCTGATTATCATCTCTCTTGCTAAAAGATTAGGCAGTGCGCCTCCCGGTTCACAAATTTAGGTCTTAACACCCATTCAAACTTTTTTGATACAACAATTATAAAGAGGTAGTATAAGACTCATCCATAATCTCCGCCTCAATACCAACATTCACCGAATCACTCATCCGATTCTCATATCTCAATCTATCCATGCTAAATATAGTAGGATTCTTAACCATCCCTACAAGATCTTCTTTCTATATTTCATTGTTCGTAGAGGTATATCTGCCCATTATCAGTCACAGTATCTATACCAATCCTGGTTGTTACCTCGTTTGACTTTACTGTAATCCATCGTGAGTCATACAACAGGCACAAACCTTTCTAACTCAAGATGTCAACCTCCACGTTAGTTTCCTCTATGTACTAAAAGATTTCCAATGTGAATCATTCATTAGTTTCCACTAGTGCCTTAGTCTCATGGTAAATCCCCTATGGGTGACAAAACACTTTAACTTTTATACTAGTGCACGCACTTCTATTCCCTAGGTGTCGTCACCTCACCCTAACTGTGGCTATCTGACATTACTGTCAACTCAAAATCCCATGTAGAGCATCTATGTTCTTATTCCTTCACCCACTGTGACACACGTACACTCACCTTTTCAGTTTACACACGGGTGCACCCTAGTCCTTGACACACCACACTATAAATCCACGTTTTAAGCAAAGGCAGTGTCCATCGTGTCGTTCTCCTGTATCAGTCAATCAGATGCATATTCTAATACCATGGCATGCTAATCAACCTTTATTTCAAGTTCTGAAAATCCAGCATGCAACTATCCATTCAAACAAACTTTAGGTTCCTATGTTACTCCAGTCAAAGTATGGCAATCCTCGAGGATGCTTCAAGTACAAGTTGATGTATCTTACCGGTTACGCAGAGCTTCTAACCTCTAAAATGTTCCTTCCTAAAATTCCTTATTGTTCTATCTTAATTAAATCATACACAATCCCATCACTTCTCATAATGTGACCTTGAATATCATTTGGAGAAATAAGAATTTATCCCTTCTGGAACCTTACCTGTAATCCCCGTTTCCTCAGCCTCAGTAGTATCAACACAAGTATTATTCATATTATGTTCTTAACTGAAAGTAGTCCAAAACATTCTCGATCGAGCAAGATATGACTTGTCCAAGTCATCCTTGTATTCTCTACTTGTTGAATTCACGTGGGCCATTGGTGCATTGGTAAGTTCAAGAGCCTTCACTGATAATCCATCACATCATACTTGGTGCAAGAGGTAGTTCTTGAAATGTCTCTTTCCTTGATCCTTAGCTGGTAATAACCAGATCGAGGGGAAATTTCTAAGAGCATTGTCCTACCCTGCAACCAGATAGATGAATCCTTCATTCTTGGCAATGGGTACCTATTCTTAACAATTACTTTATTTGGCTATCCATATGTGGTACACATTGTTGCAGACTTGGCCTCCTTCTTGACAAATGGTGTTGATATATCCCATGGTGAGATGCTCCGTCTGATCAACCCTCAAGTTAAACAACTTCTTCGACCGAACCTTTAATTCTTTATGCTTAGCTAGTGTCATTCTTCATGATGTCCTTGATAAAATATTGATGAGGCATAAAATGGTAATTTGCATCTAGCTCATTTATTAGTCATTGATAAAGGATTAACTGACTGTAATAGTTATAACAATGGATAACGTATTTATGGTTTGGAAAATACGTTCTATGAATTCAAGAGTTCAATTTCGAATCTATAGTGGAGTCATGAGGAATTAATAAATTGTGAGATAGTTTATTTAACAAATAAACTCACAGGAATTTATTGAAGCTTGTATTCATAGATCCATGGTCCCCATGTCGTATCTTATCAAATCAAGTTTAATAGTCTCAAACAATTGATTTAATTATTAATTAGAAATATCAAATTGACTAGGTCAATTTAGTGATATTTATATGTAATAAGAATTTGGGAATAAACGAGAATCTTTGGGTAAGTTTATTAATATTGATAAATTGGTGTCAATATAAATAAATAATATTAAATCAAGTTTCAAATTATAAGTTAATTTGAATTATGATTAAATTATTTATTGAATTAATAAATTAAAAGATAAATAAATAAAATATTTTGAATTTAGACCCAATTTGAGATTTGAAAGAGATTTTTTCTTAAATACACATTTTTTTGTTTTATTTTATTTTTTTACAGTTCTTTTTAAAAAAAAAAATATGCACTCAAGTTTTCAAAAATACGATTTCAAAGTTTCATAATTAAGAAAATACAATTTTTAGGAAAAATAATTAAAAAACAACTTGAAATCAACTTGAGAAAACTCACTGGACCAACTAAACATCAACCCAAAAAAACTAAAAACAATGTGAAAATACAAAAAAAAACCTAAAAACAATGTGAAAAAATGTAAAATAACACAAAAAAGAAAAAAGACAAAACTGTAAAAAAATGTAAAAATTTCCTTAAAACCGTAAAATTGAAAAAAAAATGTTTGACCATAAAAACGTAATTTTTTTTAGCGAAAATTAGTATTTTATGTAAAAATTTCTTAAATTTAAGACAGAGATTGGACTCAAGTCTATGTGTGGGAGCCCAAGGCTTTGGATTTTTGTTTATTATTTTAGTTAATTTAATTAAAATAAAGCCCATTAAGTTGCCTATATAAGGAATGTGATGTCTAGGGTTTTCATAAGAATAAGTCAGTTGATTCATTTGGGTAAGTGAAAACTAGACAATCTAATCCTTTCTTGGCTGTTCATTCTCTTGTTATTCCCTCTCTAATTCTATCTCATGTGTTGAGAATTTTCTCACTCTTTGTTAAGCTTGATTTAGAGATAGGCTTGGATGACTTTGACATAATTTAAGCGATTTAGATTCTTGACAATTCCTAGCATTCAGAAATGACAAAATGATAGATAATCTAAAGGAATGAGACATTGTTTCACTGCCTATTCGTAAGTTTCTACATCTTTATGTTTGTTTAATTTACGAATTTGATGTTCATATGTATATCATGCTACTCTATGTTTCAATTATGTTTTTGGAAAAATAATAGGGAGCATGCATCTAGATTAAAATTCCAAGATCCTACATCAGTAACTTGCCTGCGAGATAACATCAATGCTCACAGGAACAGAGCCGGGGCCAGGGATGTAGCGTCCCAAATTTGCTAATAAGGCTTAGGGCCTTGATTAGCGTTCCGGGAGGGCAATAATTGATTTAATTATGTTAATATGTGAATTAAATGATTATGTGATTATAAATGCATGTTTAGGTGAATTAAATATGCATGTGGGGCCAATTTGGTAATTATGGGCATATTTGTAATTTTAGCCCGTTGAGGGCATAAATGCAATATATATGTGTTGTGATTGATACCACAAGAATGTGGTGATATATTCGTAATATGCGATTCGAGATGGTTCTAGTTAGTGGATTATTTAAATAGTCACAACGGGGTTGAATACCCGGCTCAGGAGGAGCCTAGGGGTATTTTGGGAATATAGTATGTGTTCGGGAATTAGTAGGTAATGGGTAGTGATTTAATGTCTGTTTAAGTATGTTTGGAATTAAATGATAATTTATAGGGACACTCGAGGAATTAGCAGGATGTGGCAAATGACGGGATTGCCCTTGGTGATACTAGAGGATGGAGGATAGACTTGGGCGGGGGAATTTTGGACTTTTCATCTAGGGGATAAACTTAGACTTATCTCAGAATCTAGAACTAGTTAGAAGGAAACAGAAGAAACAAACACTAAAAATCTCAGCTCAACCCTCTCAACACACTCTCTCACTCGACTCTCTCTCCCTCTCTTTGACACTTAGAAGCTAATGAATTTTTGGGATCCTAGGATAAGGAATTGAAGGACTAGAGGCTTGCTGTGCTTGGGGATTAGCTCAAGGATTGAGGATATCATAGAGGTAAGGGGATTTCAGTTATTGTTTCTGTGATGTCCCGAAATCCCTAATGTGGCTTAATGCTTGGATTAGGGGGCCATGAGGGCCATAATTGATTTATTATACCATTATGTGATTAAATGCATTACTATGTGAAATATATGATGATAATTGCATATCTGTATATTTATGTGCATGTCTATGATTTATGAATAAGACCACATTATAATGTAGATTTGTTCGAGCTATTTGGTATGAGACGATCTTAGAATGTAAATTAGCGGTTTGGTCATAATGGGATTAATTTCCGGGCTCGGGGTGAGCCTAGAGGTAATTTGATGCTTAGTACATTACCGGGAATGGACAGGTAATGTGATATGATTTAATTATTATTTGAGAATATTGGGAATGACGGGAATTGGAGGATGTTAATTATAATTAGCGGGAAAAGTGAGAAATGATTATTTTGCCCTTGGGTGGCTGTATAGGTTTTAAATGGACATAGGGGCATTTTTATCTTTTGACCAAGGGTTATATGTTAAATTAGAAAGCTGTAGAAGAAATTAGGCTAAAGGAAAAATAGAGCAACTGGTTTCTTTCTCCCGATTCTTTCTTCTTCTTCTTCTCGGTTAGAATTTTGAAGCTATGATTGAGGGTTCAAGTTAGGGAATCAAAGCTTGAGGTATTAGGCTAGTGATCATCAATTGAAGGGGATTTAAACCTGTGATTAAGGTAAGGTTTCCGCCATGTTTTCTAGTTTCTTGCTTTGTTTTTAAGTTAGTTCTTGAGCTTGAGGTTTGATCTTTGAAGTGGTTATTTGGTGTGGTTTTGAGCTTGAGTTTTGCTAATAAAATGGTGTATGTATTATGGTAATGGTTGGTTATGATTTCTGGGTTGATTTGATGAAGGATTGGGCTGGTTTGAATTGAGAAATGGGTAGGGGAGCTGGGATCGCTGGGTCAAGTAGCGTCCCACTGAGCCAAGTCGCGACCTGGACCCAAGTCAGAGCCTCCCCTGGGCTTTGTGAAGTAGGCGCACCGCGACTCACTAGGCCAAGTTGCCACCCGCCCCTGGTACCCCAGATAGATTGCTCTCTGTCTTGGGGCGCGCCACCACTCACTAGGCAAAGTCGCGACCCGCCCCTTCCTTTTGTGCCAGGGAGGAGTTTTTCAAGGGTTTAGACTTAGGGTTTCATTTCCTAAGGCTCGGGACCGAATCTATAAACCATTTTAGTACGATTCGAGACCCCAGGAGTGAGGTTTTATATTATGAACCTTTTATTATTTATTTTTATTGATGGAATTCCATATTTGGTTATGACTAGGTGACCGCTAAGGAACTTAAGGACTGATCGTTCTCAAATATCGTTCTTTTATTATTTCTCGCTCGAACCGTAGGTAAGAAAATTGCACCCAGTATGTGACATGCATGGTTATTGATGAAGCATGTTGAGTGCCCTATATATTGACATGGATTGCATAGTAAATGCATAGCAGCTTAGCTTATCTGTGTATGGAAATGACTTATTAGTCAGAGAACGACAAGGGTGCTTAGTATTGATCTTGAAGCTGTGACTTATCAGTCAAGTTCAGCGGTGATACGAGCACTGGTCGTATGGTATTGGCTTAAGAGTCAAGAATGGTATTAATGTGTTTAACAAAGGTCGAAATGATTAGATCTAATCACCATGAGCATGAAATACTTGACCGACTGTAACGACCCAAAATCACTAATATGGCTTAAGGGCCCTGATTAGTGTGCCAGGAAGGCATAATTGACTTATGAGTGAATTTATTGATTTAATGCATGATTATATGAATGTAAATGTGGTTAAATGTTATATCTGTGTGAACCACATTATTATGTGGGTAAATCTGCAGCGGGAAACTTGAGGCGATCCCAGGGAGCCAGTTAGCAGGAAGTCACAACGGGGCTTAGTATTTGACTTTGGATAAGTCAGGGGTATTGTAGGTATCGGGTAGTTATTTAGACTATCGGGTTATGGAAATAAATATATGGAGATATATTTGAGGATAGAAAGCTTAGGCGGGAATATTGGGGGAAATTACCGTTTTGCCCTCGGGGATGTTTCCGGTACCCCGAGCATCGGGATTGACTTAACTGGCTAGGATTAGACTAAGTTAATAAAAAACAAGGGAATAAAACACAAACTGACCTCTTCTTTTCTCTTCTCTTCTCTTCTTTTCTCTTCTTTCTCCTTTCACTTTCAAGAAACTACAAAAAACCTAAGGGAATCAGCTGGGGAAAAAACTCTGTGTTTGAGCTGAATTCATGAAGGCTTAGCTTAGCTCAGACTAAGGGTCACTCAATCAAGATTAAGGTAAGAATTGAATTGTGTTTTTGGGTGTTAGAACTCTAAGTTTTTGGCTGAATATTAAGGTGATTATGATTTTGATGTTTAAGGACTGAATTGAAGATAAGTGCTTGGGTTTTAGCTCAGAGATTGTCAAGGAAGTGGTTCAGCGAAAGAGGTAAGCTCCAACTTGTAATTTAGAGGTTTAAGTTTGAGTTTTGCATGACTGGTTTTGGTGTTTTGAGTTGTTGGGTTTCAAAGAATCAAAATGGAGTTTTAGTAGGTGTTTAGGCTGAATTTCTGTTGGAATATGTTGTTAGAGTCATGATAAAAGTTTTGTGATTAATGGGTGTTGAGTTAGGGTGCTTTGGAATGATTTTGGATGGGGTTAGGATGCTAGAAATGGTGGATTTTCTGGGCACGAAGGGGAGGGCCACGACTCTGTTCTAGAGCGCTGCGGCCCTATGAAGCGAGAGAGCCAGGGAGGCTCGGCAAAAGGAGAGCGCCGCGGCGCCCATTGGCAGGGCCGTGGCGTGTGTCTGCTTGTTGAGGGCCTTGGGCTCTGTTTTAGGGGCGGGCCGCGGCTAAGGTGCAAGGGCTGCAGCCCTTAGGTGCATTCTTGAACATTTGGGGATTTTGAGCGCGGGAATCTAGCCTAGGTTGCTCGGGATCGATTTCACCACCATGCTTGGTGGAATTCGATGTCCCGGAAGCTAGTATTGTACCCGAAAACTCTTATTTGAATATTAATGGAATCCAATACCTTGGTTGTGACTAGGTGTTAAAGCTAGGGCTCAGGAACGGATCGTGTTCGAGGAACGTCGCTCATAACCAGTGAATGCAGAAACTAAAGGTAAGAAAACTGCACCCGGTTGTGTATTTGTAATGGGACTAAGGGCTCCCTAATATGTATGCTTGAAAGGATGGTCTTATGCCATGTAAACAGTGAACCAATGGCCTAAGAGTGCCAAGGGTTACACTAGCGCACAGGGCGCGGCTTGGCCACTGGTAGCTGAGGACAGCTTATTATGCACTGAGCACGGTTTAAGCGGGCCAGAGTCAGTGGGGTAATCAGAGGGTGCGGCCTAAGTTTTTGGCCCTAACTATTATGTGACCTGATTGCTAGTTGTGATTAGTTGCATTATTGGTTATGTATAAGTGCTGAGTGATTAATGTGGAGTATTAAGTGTTTGAACATGCTTAAAGAGTTGAATATCTGTTATTGTTGTTTGTGTTGCATATTATGTTTTCTTGCTGGGCCTTGGCTCACGGGTGCTACGTGGTGCAGGTAAAGGCAAGGGCAAGCTTGATCAGCCCTGACTTGGAGAGCTCTGCGAGCTGAATGTACATGACCAGCTGCTCAGCCGCCACAGTTGGGGTTTAGGCAGAGACGTGAGAACCAGAAATGTCTATTTTGCCTTAGTATGGCTGATGGTTGTCTGTATTTTGGAGATTCTGTTTCTTTTTGGGATCCCATGTATGGAACTGTTTAATTATAAAAAGTGTAACTTTTGAGACCAAAACCTTTTTAACCCTAGCTCATACATGTTTAGTGACACGTTTTTAAATTAATGACTTGATTAGCAAGTCCTGCACCTTTATAAGTACACAGTGTAGCGGACTTGGCTATCTAGGGCGTTACACCAACCCTAAGTTCGATGAAATCTAAAAGCGCTTGTCTAGTCTAAAGACTAGTTACATAGAGCCAGAGCCAAAAGGCTCAGGTGACTGAATGTCACATGGCTTAGGGTGCAGAGCCCTAGAGATAAACTTATTAGTCATCTATCCAGAGATAGACTTATTAGTCATCTCTTCAGAGTATGACTTAATAGTCACTTATCTGATTAGGGTGCGGAGCCCAAAGTGTGACTCACTATCTGATTAGGGTTGCATGCCCCAAAATGATTACCATAATCATTTATTAATATTACATACATGAAGTAATAAGTTTTCTTACTAAGCCTTGGCTCATGGGTGCTATGTGGTGCAGGTAAAGGGACAGAAAAGCTCACCCAGTCTTGAGTGGATAGCTTAGGTGGCGATGTGTACATATGTGGCCGCTTGACCACCACGGCCAAGGTGTTTCTCAGAGGAACTAGGGGTTAACCCTATTTTTGCCGCTTAGGTCGGCGAGTTGTAATTTTACATTGTAATGACCATTTTGGATTGTAAATAACTTTGTAAACACTTTTATGGGCCCGTGTACAGTTTTATGTTTTAAATAAAATATGTCCATTCTTTTTGATCGAGATATTTCACCTTAGCCTATTAATAACACCTAGATGCACGTTTATAACAAAATGACTCATTTAGCGAGTTAAGCACTGTTTAAAGTCCACAGAAACGATCTTGGAGTAACTAGGGCATTACAGTTTCTGTTGAATTCTGCTAGAACTATAGGCTTTCATGTGAGTGGACTCTAAGTTTGGTTTTGAACATTTGGTGATATATGAAACTATTTCTGGGATTGTTATGATGCCTAGGTTGCGTGGATAGGAAATCTAGGCTCAATTCTTGGTTTAAAGGGTGTTTGGAGTATGAATTATGGATTTAGGCTCGGGGAAAAATGTAGGAAAATGGTTGGTTTCTATAACGCCCTACTTCCTTAGAGCCATTACTAACAATGAGTTAAAAACGTGACATTAGCTCGCTAATCGAGGTTTTATGTTAAAAGTGTAACTAAACTGAGACAAAATTCGTTTAAAGACATTGAATATAAAATATTTGGTTATTCATTAAAAACATAATGAGTTAAACATTTGGGATCCCAAAATATCGTTTAGAAAATACTTTACATCTCAAAATACATTTAAGGTCGACTTAGGCGACAAAACAAGTGTTACAGTACATTTTCCCAAAATAACCCTGGCCGTGGCAGCCAGGTAGGCCAAACATGTACCCGTTGCTCCACGCTCTCCATACTCATGGTTGGTCGACCTTTCCTTTGCCCTTACCTGCACCATAGAGCACCCGGGAGCCAAGGCCCAATAAGAAAACTCAACACAAAAAAAATAACATATGCATATCTATCAACAACAAATAATAAAGCAGCCAACATGCTAAACCCATAGCGGCCGTTCCGTCCCAGGCGCTTTACTAGGCCCTGGGTTCGCGGTCTTCACCGAGAGGATGACTCCAGCATCCTAGGAGGGGCTCGTCCTAACGGCCTGCACTCTGCTCGCTCAACGCTGTTCCCGGCCCCTTGCCATACTTGGCTTTTCACTCCGCATGCTCAACGCCATTCTCGGCCCTTTACCATACTTTGCTTCCTGCCGTTCTCGGCCTTCGCCATTCCCGGCCTTCATCATTCATGCACAAATATGCACTGCATAGCATAATATCAACAAATATTTAAACATATACTAAACATAGAAAATAGGGCTACACCCTGCAATTCAATCACATAGGGCCATGCCCTACAATACAGGCAATAGGGCCATGCCCCGCAATACAGGCAATAGGGCCACACCCTACTCTACGGGTACAACCGTTTTTCTTACCTGTGTCCCAAGCTATCTGAGCATTGCGATCCCGAGCACAGTCCTATAACACGAGCTTCATTGAAAACCTAGTCACAACATATTTATAATAGCCATCCATCAAGTTCTAATCCAATAAATAGGTTCAAGACATAAATCTAGCCTCCGGGACCTTGGATCCTACCATCTAGGTAGTAAAAACCTTCCCGAGATAAAAACCTTCAAACAACCAAAATGTTATGCATTTTGGCCGCGAACCAGCCCCCCTTAAGGGCTGTGGCACGCCCCAAGTCAGAGGCGAAATGCCTCTTTGATGAGAGACACGAGGCACTTGGGAAATTTTTTCCGAAGTCCCCTGGCCTATAAACTCAAGCGGGTCGCGGTGCCTGATGAACAGGGGTGCGGCTCGAGACCGAAACCCAGAAATTACCCCAACTTTAGACTTCTAAATCCCCTACAAATCAACCCAAACCTATGCTAAAGACAGAATTCAGCCCCAAATCACTTATACCAAACTCAGAGCAGCACATAATCTTAAAGAAACTAAACAAAAATCCTACTACAACTCAAATTCCATCATCTAAGGTTCCAACCCCCAAAACTCCAACAAAACAAAGGAAACTACACATAAAACAGGTTCTGACTCTTACCTTTGAGATAGTTTCGGCCTGAACTAATTCCTCAACCCCTCAAGCTTGGACTCCACCAATTCTTCAGCCCAACTCCTCAAGTTTTCTCCAAAATTCCCAAGCTTCCAAGAGAGAAAGTGTGAATCGAAAGAGTGAGAGAGCTAAGAGAGACTATCTAATTTTGCTTTTTTATTTCCCTTCTAGAATTTTTTAGAGACTAAGGGTAACCCTAGCTACCTAATTCTATTCACTATTAAGGCTAAATTACCACTTTGCCCCTCATTCTAATTAAACTCCTATACTAACCTCAAGGGAAATTTTGTCATTTGCCATATCCCACTAACTCCTCGAGTGTTCCCATAAATTCACGTTTAATCCTAACATATCCAAATCATTACTAAATTACTACCCATTACTCGATAAATTCCAAACACATATAACATTCCAAAAATACCCCTAGGCTCCTCCCAAGCCAGGTATTTGACCCCGTTGTGACTTTTAGCTAAACTGCTCCCTAGGACCGTCTTGGATCGTGCATCACAAATATATCACCACTCACTCGTGGTACTGACCACAATATACACAAATATTGCATTTATGTCCTCAACGAGCTAAAATTACAAATATGCCCCTAACAGCCAAATGGGGCCCACATGCATATTTAATTCACCTAAACATGCATTTATAATCACATAATCATAAAATTCACATATTATGTAATTAAATCAATTATTACCTTCCAGGCATGCTAATCAAGGCCCTAAGGCTTATTAGCAAATTTGGGATGCTACAGTTTCTGAGTTTCAGGGGATCGCTCCGCGACCCTATTTTACAGACGCCGCGACCCGTGTGTACGAAGGGGCCTAGGAAGCCCCTGAGATTGCCCAGGCGCCACGGCGTAGGGCTTATCGCGCCGTGGCCCATGTCATTTAGCAGAGAGAGCTTGCTCTCTAACTAGCAGCAGGTCGCGACTCAAAATAGGAAAAAAAAAGGCAAATGAAGGTTTTAAGCTCGGGAACTCAAATGTTAAGGCTTGGGAAGGTAACTACTACCCAGTTTTGTAGAATTCAAGGTCTCGGAGGCTAGAGTAATATTCTGAAGTTCTTATTTGGTTTAGAGATTGATGGATTGTTATTATGGATGCGTTGTGACTAGGTTTACGTCAAAGCTCGGATTAGAAGACTGTGCTCGGGATCACGGTAATCAATCAGCTCAAGACAGGTAAGAAAACTATTGTACCCGTAGAGTGGGGCATGGACCTATTGTTTATGTTTAATCTATGTGTGAATATTTGTGAATGTTATGCTGTGTTATGCATATTTATGAATGAACGACGAGGGTCGCGAACGACGGAGGTCGAGAACGGCGAAGGCCGAGAACAGCGAAGGCCAAGAACGATGAAGGCCGGGTATGGCGAGGGGCTAGGTTCAGTGTTGAGCATGTTGAGTGCAGACCGCTAGGGCAGGACCCTCCAAGGGTGTTCTATCCACCAACTCGGTGAAGACCGCGAACCCAGGGCCTTGTAAAGCACCTGGGTCGGCATAGGCCGCTACGTGTTTAGTCTGTTGACTGTTTGTGTTGTTATTATTGGATTGGATTGTGCCTTGTACACATTGAGTTTTCTTGCTGGGCTTCAGCTCGCGGGTGTTCTATGGTGTAGGTAAGGGCAAGGGAAATGTCGACCAACCATGAGTACAAAGAGCGTGGAGCGGCGTGTACATGTTCGGCCTACCTGGCTGCCCTGACCAGGGTTATTTTGGGAAATGTACTGTAGTGGTTCGCTTTGTCGCTTAGGTCGACTGTATTTATATTTTTGAGTTGTAATACATTTTCTAAACAATATTTTGGGATCTCAAATGTATAACTTTGTATGATTTCAATGAATGTGCAAGTCTTTATAATTAATGTCATTACACGAGTTTTATTTCAATTTAGTCACACTTTTAACCTAAAACCTCGATTAGCGAGCTAATGACACATTTATAACTCACATGGTAACGACTCCAAGGTAGTGGGGCATTACAACTTGGTATCAGAGCTTGCCAAGGTTTATGGTTTTTGGAGATCGACCGAACATGTACGCTCACTGCCAGTGACAAGCTCGACTCATGGTTGGTTGATATTTAATGAACTATATGCTTAATTGTTTGTTTAAGTTGCCCTATTTGCCTGAATGTATAGATAGAGCATGATGAATGTGTGTTATATATGCATGATGCTAGGGCATGGCCCCCTTGACTATATGCTATGTGCACTATGTGGATTTCTTGATTGTGGCTGATTGATGAGATTGGGAGGTGGTTTTGGATGTCGTTATCATGCCCGATGTGCGACGTCATTGATTGCAGGCATATTGCAGTTATGCCTCAGCGAACGATTAGACTCCGCGACAATAGGGTCGAAGATGACAAAGAGGGTCAGGACCTTCCACCTGCCCCACAGAATTGGCAATAGTCATTTTCCGAGATGGAATCTAGACTTCATCAGATAGAGGACGAGCTTCAAGAGTTGAGGCAACAGGCCCCTCCTTGGGGTATTGGGGTACAAGTTCCATAGGCTATGGCACCAGTGCCAGCCAAGTCTACTATGGAAAATAGGTGGGAACCCTTGTACAAGAGGTTCAGGAAGCAACATCCTCCCACATTTGAGGGTGGCCCAGACCCACTACGAGTAGATTAGTGAATGAATATGATTTCTTCCATCCTGGACTTTATGAGGGTGGAAGGGAATGATAGAGTGGCCTGCGCCAGCTACATGTGGAGAGAAGACGCCCGCATCTGGTGGGACGTTGTGTCCCAGAGGAGGGATGTGACAGTTATGACCTGGGAAGAATTTAGAAACATCTTCAATGAGAAATATTACAGTGTTGCAGTTTGAGCTGCAAAGGTGGACGAATTTGTTAATCTGACTTAGAACCGGATGACAGTTACAGAGTATGCTTTGAAGTTTAACCGGTTAACGAAGTTTGCGCCAGACTTGGTGCCTACTGATATGGCACATAGTGATCAGTTTATGAAGAGATTGAACGTTATGATTGCCCGTGACGTCAAGATAACTCTGGATTTGGGAACTACCACCTATGCACAGGTAGTGGAGAAGGCCCTTACAACTGAGGGGGGCTGAGGATCAGATATGGAGAGAGAGCGCTGCTAGGCGCGATGCTTGGAGGATGGTGCCTCCTTTTACTGGATGTAGCTGGGTAGTGGCCTCAGTGAGCAGAAGAGGAAGGCCCCAGATTCTTTTGTTCCTCTTGGATTAGATAGGAGGGCACAAGGTGCTTTCAGTGGCCGTCAAGGCGTTGGAGACAACTGGAGGAGTTTCCCAGTGTATCCTTGGTGTAGGCAACGACATCAGGGAGAGTGCAGGATCAGGGCCTGATTTACTTGTGGGAGTATTAGTCATCTGAGGAAGGACTACCCACAAGCCAGGAAAGAAGAACCGAAGCAGAGCGACAACCTTACTCTTGCAAAGGTATTTACCTTGACCCAAACTGAGGCTGAGGCTAGCCCCTTGGTCGTGACAGGTCAGATTTCTAGTGTCGGTTCTTCATTTAATGCATTGATTGATTCAGGGGCTACTCATTCATTTGTATCTGCTAGAGTGATAGATCGTTTGTGTAGGCCTAGTGATTTGTATGCTAGGGTATTCAGGGCTTTGTTGCCGACTGGGGAACTGGTAGTCTTTAGGAGATGGGTTAGAACATTGCCAATAGAGATAGACAGTAGAGAGTTGTCTGTGGACTTGATTGAGTTAGCAATGGACGAATTTGATATGATCCTAGGGATGGATTGGTTATCAAAGTATGGGGCGACGATTGACTGCAAGCGTAGGATGGTGACCTTTAAACCAGAAGGGGAGATACCCTTTGTATTTGTGGGGACAGTGAGTGGACCACGAGTACCTATGATTTCAACACTGAAGGCTAGAGACCTAATTCAAGAGGGTTGCATAGGATCCCTAGTGAATATTATGGATACCTCTAGGGTTGTGTCGGTTGGACTGAATGAGACCATATTAGTATGTGAGTTTCCTAATGTGTTCCCAAAAGACTTGCCAGGGTTGCCACAACACCAAGAGATCGAGTTCATCATAGAGTTGGCACTAGGGGCAGAGCCAGTATCTAGGACACCTTATAGAATGGCTCTAGCAGAGTTGAAGGAATTGGAATTCAGTTGTAGGAGTTCCTGGATTTAGGATTCATCAGACCAATATTTTCGCCATGGGGTGCTCCAGTGTTGTTCGTCAAGAAGAAGGATGGGTCCTTAAAGATGTGTATTGACTACATAGAGTTGAACAAGTTGACCATCAAGAATAAGTACCCACTGCCCAGGATCGACGACTTGTTTGACTAGCTACAGAGGAAGACAGTGTTCTCCAAGAATGACATTCGATCCGACTACCACTAGTTAAGGATTAGAGAGGAGGACATACCAAAGATCGCATTCCACACGAGGTATGAACATTATGAATTCCTGGTCATGTCCTTTAGATTAACCAATGCCCCAGCAACCTTTATGGATTTAATGAATAGGGTCTTTAGGGATTATTTGGACAAGTTTGTGATCGTATTCATTAATGATATACTGGTGTACTCACAGTCAAAGATAGAGCACGATCAACATCTTTGTTTGGTACTACTGCGATTGAGAGAGCATAAGTTATATGCTAAGTTCAGCAAATGTGAGTTTTGGTTACCCCAGGTAACATTTTCTTGGCCATATTGTCAGTAAGGAGGGAATTCTAGTGGATCCAAGTAAGATTGAGGCAGTGAGAGATTGGCCCAGGCTGAGTAGTGTACCAGAGGTTTGGAGTTTCTTGGGACTGGCAGGATACTATCGACGGTTCTTTGAGGGATTCTCCAGAATATCTACATCGTTTACTGAGCGGACACGTAAGAAGACCAAGTACGTATGGACAGATAGATGTGAGAATAACTTCAAGGAGTTGAAGCGACGACTGATCACCGCTTCGATATTGAGTCTGCCAGCAGACAGTTAGAAGTTTGTAGTTTACTGTGATGCTTCCACAAAGGGTTTGGGGTGTGTATTGATACAAGCTGGAAATGTGATAACCTACACGTCGAGACAGTTGAAGGAGTATGAGCAGAGGTACCCCACTCATGATCTGGAATTGGCAGCGGTGGTATCTGTACTAAAGGTTTGGAAGCACAATTTGTGTAATGCCCCAATTTCCTAATAAGGTTTAGGACCTTGATTAGGAGGCCGGGAGTTCCATAATTTCTTTACTGTGTTATTTAATGATAATATGCATGTTTAGGTGTATTAAATATGCATGTAAACCCATTTGTGATTAATTGGGTGATTTCCATATTTTGGCCATTTCGGGCATTTTTGGCATATATGTGAAATGGGCGTGGTGCTTTGCTATTATTTGGTTATGCCAGGGTTACCCAGCACAAGACGATCCTAGGAGGTAAGCTAGTGGGAAAGTCACAATGGGATTTAAGCTTGACTTGGAGTAAGTAAAGGGGTATTTAAAGCATTACCGGGTTATTGGGTAATGGGAATTAATATTTGGTGATAAAGTGGGAGTTAGTAAGATCAGGGGGAAATTCTGGAAGTTTTGACTATAATGTCCCCGGGGGTGTTTTCGGTACCCCGAGCACTAGGTTTTATTGGAAGCTACTTAAGCTTGAAGTAACCTTTTAAGAAATAAAAAGAACGTTCTGTACGTTCTCTCTCCTTAAAAGTTTCCTTTTCATCTCCCGATTGCGTTTTCGAAGGTATCTTGAGTTCTAGGACTCAGATTCAAGCGAGGATTGAGGCATAGCAAACCTAGGTAAGATTAGAAGCTTATTAGCCGAAGGATTTAGTTGAAAACAACTCAATCGGAGGTAATTCAAGTTTTAAGTTTTAAGTTTTTAAAAGTTTTAAGCTTGAATTGGATTTTGTAAATCGTTGAGGTTTTAGTTCGTTTGAGCCTCAGGTTTTGGACCATTGGGAAGTTTGGAAACTTTGATTTGATGATTTGGGAATGTTTAGACATGTTTTTGGGAGGTTTTAAAATGTTAAAAACGAAGAAAAATGGCTGCCCCGAAGTTGGGCTGCGGCCCTGTTCTTGGGTGCCGCGACCCTGGTTCGATGAAGCTGGTGGCAGGAGTTGTTCTTGCTGGGCACCGCAGCCCTATGCATTGGGCACCGCGGCCCTTGCTTCAGATTTGGCTGGGGGCAGCGGCTCAAGGTTCCAGGGCCGCGGCTCAGGTAGGCTTTTGAGCCCGTTTGCGTGTTTTGACCCCGGGAACATGGCTTTAGGCCTCGGGATCATTCCTACAACCCGGATTAGTGAGGATTGATGTCTTGGAGGCTAAGTTTTGATTCAAGGATTGGTTTTAGAATCTGAACCCATTGTATCACCATTTGTGGTTGTGACTAGGTTATCACTAGAGGCTTGGAATCAGGATCGTTCTTGTGGCTCGTTTGTCGGTAACCTGTGCTTGGACCGAAGGTAAGAGAACTGCACCCCATATGTGACATGCATGGTTATTTTTTATGCATGTTGGATGTTTAAATGTAAACATTGATAGCATATTGAATGCTTGACAATCTTGCTCATTTGCATATGGTTATTATTGAGGCATGCTGGATGATTAAGTGTGATGCATGTGATGCACGAGAAACATGTGATTAGGTCATGCCATGAATGATGAATATGTGATTGGTCAGAGCTTGAGTCTTTGTGTTTGTGCATGATCATAATTATGCTAGCAACTGTTAAGTAAGCATGCTGAATGCCCTACGTTTGAATATTCAACATATGACATATGTTTGGTAGCAATGCTTACTTGTGCATGGTACTGACTCATTAGTCAGAATTGGCAAAGGTGTTAGTATCAACTGTGAAGCTGTGGCTCATTAGTCAGGTTCGGCAGTGGTACTGGGCACTGGTCACACGGTGCTGACTCATAAGTTAGGACGGTTTTAGTGTGTTCAACGCAAGCCAACAAAGATTAGATCTAATCGACATCTGCATTGAATGACTCACATGAGCATTAATGCCGGACCAACCTCAAGTTCGATGAATATTAAAAGCGCTTGTCTAGCCCAAGGCTAGAAATTTAGAGCCAGAGCCGGAAAGGCTAAGGTGACCCACAGGTCACATGGCTAGGAGGGTATGGGACCTCCAGAGCGTGGCTCATTAGTCACCTATCCAAAGCGTGGCTCATTAGTCACCTATCCTGAGCGTGGCTCATTAGTCACCTATCCTGAGCGTGGCTCATTAGTCACCTAACTAGAGCGTGGCTCATTAGTCACCTAACCAGAGGGTGGCTCATTAGTCACCTAACCAGAGCGTGACTCATCAGTCACCTATCCATACTGTGACTCATTAGTCACCTCTTCACCTGATGGCTAGTGACTTAATCATCAGTCACTCATCTTTTTAGAGCCATAAGCTCTGTGTGATGTAATGACATCATCTGATAATATTTTCATGAGCATATTCATGTTTTCTTGCTGGGCTTCGGCTTACGGGTTCTTTGTGGTGCAGGTAAAGGCAAAAGAAAGCTGGACCATCCTTGAGTTGAAGAGCTTAGGTGATGACGTGTACATATGCAGCTGCTCGACCAATACATGGTCGAGGTTTGAAAGAGGAACTAGGGTTGAACCCTGTTTTGCCGCTTAGATCGGTCTGTTGTAAATATTTTCTTGTAATAGACCTTTAAATTATATTTTTGGGATCCCAATGTATATAGTAAATGTTCTAATGAAACGTTACATCTTAACCAAAATTTTTAATCCCTAAACCGCTAATCATACTTAGTTACACGTTTATGGCCAAATGACTCGATTAGCGAGTTTAGCACTGTTTGCAATGTGCACTGTAACGGTCCCTGGAGTTGGGGCGTTACAATTTTGGTATCAGAGCGTGCCAAGGTTTATGTGTTCCTGAAGACAAGCTGGGCATGTACACTCATCACTGAAGATAGCTTCACTCAAGGAATGGTAACTATTTCTGTAATTATGTGTTTAACTGCTTAAATAGATTGTAAATGCTTTACCTGCACATTGTATTAGGGAGCATGAGATTCTGATAGAGGTTGGCTCTTGACTATATGATTATATGCTTCGTGAATATATCTATGAACATGATCATTTGATTACCTGCTCCATGATTACATAATTGTGATATTTTCATGCTGGAGTTGAGGCATGGTGTGAATGATGGAAGAGCAGGGATTCTGATTGATGTATGAATGCCATGGGAATGTTTATAGCACTGCAAGATATTTGTGAATGTGGTGTGGTAAGATTGGTCCCGTGGGGGAAAACTCTTAATATGCTCATCATGTTTAATGGGTTAAGTTATTGACTGAAAAGCAGGTTTATATCCAAGGCAGATAATGAGGCCTGGTGGTGGTTATACAGAGGCAGGGAGTTTCAGCCAGGGGTTGAGTTCTTCATCTGCCCCTCAGAATTTTCAGCAAATGTTCACAGATTTGCAATCGAGATTGCAGAGGCATGAGGAAGAGATCGGGGGTCTGAGGCAACAACAGAATCTGTTGGGGAGCACCTCTTCCTATGTTGTGCCAGGAGTGGCACTAGCTTTGGCTCAACCTAGGGTTGAAAGCAGATGGGAATTTTTTGTAGAAGATTCTAGGAATATTACCCTCCATTCTTCGAGGGAGGCCTAGATCCATTCGTAGCTGAGCAATGGATGGGCATGATCAGTTCCATTCTTGACAGTATGGGGCTAGTAGATCACGATAGGGTGATTTGTGCTACATTTGTATTGCAAGATGCTGCCCAAACATGTTGGGAAGTGATATCCTAGACACGAGACACAGCTGTGATGGATTGGAAAGAATTTAGGCAGCTGTTCAACAAAAGATACTATTGTGATGCAGCTAAGACTGCTAAGATGAATGAGTTTCTGAATCTCGTTCAGGGAAAGGCATCAGTAACCGAGTATGTTAATAGATTCAATGGGTTGACCAAGTTTGCTTTAGACATGGTACCCATAGATGTAGCTTGGAAAGAAAGGTTTGTTCAGGGATTGAATCCTGGAATAGCTCAGGGCATTAGAGTTCCCGCAGTGCATGAAGTCTCTACCTATGCTCAGGTGGTAATTTGATGCTTAGTACATTATCGGGAATGAGCGGGTAATGGGATATGATTTAATAATTATTTGAGGATATTGGGAGTAACAGAAATTGGAGGACGTTAATTACAATTAACGAGATAGATGGGTAATGACAATTTTTCCCTTGTTGACTTTGAAAGATTAGAAAGTCCCTGGGGGCATTTTGGTCATTTTGACCATTAGATATACTTAAGGTTGGTAGGCTGTAGAAGGTTTAAGGCAAAAAATAAAGTTCATTTTCTCTCACTCTCGATCATCTCTCTCTCTCTCTTTCTTTCTCGGGTTGAACTTTTGAAGTAAACTGGGAGGATTCAAACTTAAGGTTTTGGAAGCTTGAGAGTTTAGGATTGGGTTCAGCAGTTGGAAGGGTTCAATTTTGTATTTGAGGTAAAGATTCTAAGATTTGAATCCCTGGTTTTGCTCTGTATTTTAGATGGTTTATAGCTTGATATTTGGTGATGTTTCTAGTGGTATAAAGCTTGGGTTTTGATGTTAGAATGATGATAATGTTGTATTAAGGCTTGGTTGTGATTTTGGGATTGGTATGGTGAAGATTTGGTTGAATTTGAGTTGAGAAAAATGCAGGGGAGCCGGGTTCGTGGGGTCAAGTCGCGACCGAGTTCATGCAAATCGTGACTTGAATGTGTTCCAGAGCCTCCCATGGTCTCTGTCAAGCAGGCCACGACCCACAGGGGGCGAGTCGCGGCCCGCCCCTGGCACCCCAGACAGTGGCCTCTCTATCTTGATGGCATGCCGCAGCCCTTGGGGGCAGGTCACGACCCGCCTATCCCTTTTTTTCCAGGATGGGTTTTAGTCACGTTTAGGCGCAGGTTTTCATTTCTCTAAGCTTAGGATCGAATCTACTAACCGTTTTAGTAGGACTTGAGGTCCTGGGAGCGGGGTTTTAGTCCATGAACCTTTTATTGTTTATTTTATTGATGGGATTTCATATTTGGTTATGACACCGCTAAGGGACTTAAGGGCAGATTGTTCTCAAGGGTCGTTCTTTTATTATTTTACGCTCAAACTAGAGGTAAGAAAATTGCACCTAGTATATGACATGCATGGTTATTGATGAGGCATGTTGAGTGCTTTATTTATGGATATTGGTTGTATGTAAATGCCTGGAAGCTTTGCTTACTTGTGAATGGCACTAACTTATTAGTTAGAACCGGCATTGGTGTTTAGTATTGATTGTGAAGTTCTGACTTATCAGTCATGATCGACAGTAGCACTGAGCACTGGTCGTATGGTATTGGCTTATGAGTCAAGAGCAGCATTAGCGTGTTTAACGCATGCTGAAATGATTAGATCTAATCAACATGAGCATTAAATGCTTGACCGATCTATTGGTCAAAGAAAACTAAAGCGCTTGTCTAGTCTAAAGGCTAGTTACTTAGAGCCAGGGCTAAAAGGCTCAGATGACTGAAACATCACATGGCTTGGGGCTCGAGATCCCAGAGAGACTTATCAGTCATCTATCAAGAGAGAGACTTATCAGTCATCTATCTTGAGGGACTTATCAGTCATCTATCAAGAAAGACTTATTAGTCATTTATCCAAAGAGACTTATTAGTTTATTGGTCATCTACCCAGAGAGACTTATTAGTTATCTATCATTTATTTATATGGTATACATGCAGTAATAAGTTTTCTTGCTGAGCCTTTGCTCACAAGTGCTATGTGGTGTAGGTAAAGGGAAAGAAAAGCTCACCCAACCTTGAGTGGAGAGCTTACGTGGCGATGTGCACATATGTGGCCGCTTGACCACCACGGCCAAGGTGTTTCTCAGGGGAACTAGGGTTTAACCCTATTTTTGCCGCTTAGGTCGGCAGGTTGTAACTCTTATACTGTTATGACCATTTTGGATTGTAAATAACTTTGCAAACACTTTTATGGACCCATGTACAGTTTACCGTTTTAAATAAAATATATCCATTCCTTTTGATCGAGATTTTCACCCTGGACTATTAATTACACCTAGATGCATGTTTATAACCTAATGACTCATTTAGAAAGTTAAGCACTATTTATAGTACAATGTGTGACGGTCTTGGACTAACCAGGGCGTTACAACTTGGTATCAGAGCGTGCCAAGGTTTATGGTTCCTGTAGACTGGCTGGGTATGTACATTTGCCATTGAAGACAAGCTCGACTCATGGTTTGGTGTCTATTTATGTGGTTATGTGTTTAACTACTTAAATAGAATATAAATGCTTTACCTGCATGCATAAGATACATTAATAGGCTTGGCCCTTGATTGTTGCATGTTATGCAAGAACGTGCTTATTAGCACTGACATTGCTAGAGCATGCTTATTAGCATTGTTAATTGTTAATTGCTAAGTGCTAAATGCTAAATGTTATGATCATGAATTGATATGTTTATTAGTATGATTGTGGAACATGGATGAGTATCTGTGTGATCTTGGACCGTGAGGCGGCAAGAGGTTTAGTTATCACTACCTAACCGGTCGTATTGATTGTTGCAGAACAGTATAAGTTGATAATATGATTCCAAGGCATATAGACTCATTAGCTGGCTAGTATGATCAGGTCTAGAATGACAGGCAGGGTCAGGAAAATGACCTGAGTCAGATCCCTCAGCTAGCTCCTGATAATTGGCAGCAGCTGTTTGCTGATTTACAAGCCAGAGTTATGAGGCAGGAAGAAAAAATTTGCCTCTTGAGACAACAACAGGTTCCTGTAGGGAACATTTTACCAGAGGCATCACCTATATCGGTGCCAACAGTTGGGTAGTTGCCAGAGGCTGAAAGTAAATGGGAACTTCTTTATGAAAGGTTTAGGAAACAACACCCTCCAATCTTTGAGGGTAGTGCAGATCCAGCTAAGGCAGAGCAGTGGATGAGCATAATTACCACCATCCTTGACTTTATGAGGGTGTCTAGTAATGAGAAGGTGGCTTGTGCCATATACATGTTTAAGGAGGATGCCCGAATTTGGTGGAAAGTGATATCCCAGACCAGAAATGTCAATGCCCTGAGTTGGGAAGTGTTTCAGACTCTATTTAATGAAAAGTATTACAATGATGCCATCAGGGCGGCAAAAGCTGAAGAGTTCAGCAAGCTGATTCAGGGAAGTCTGTCAGTGACTGAGTACACACTGGAAAATTTGCAAGGGAATTAATGCCCACTGATGGGACCAGAAGGGAGAGGTTTCTCCAGGGGCTACAACCTAGAATAGCCCGTGATGTTCGTATTAACACTATGTTTGAAGTTACTACTTATGCACAGGTGATTGAGAAGGCTGTAATGCCCTAACTCCAGGAACCATTACGGTGTGCATTTTAAACAGTGCTAAACTTGCTAATCGAGTCATTTGGCCATAATTGTGTTACTAAGTATGATTAGCAGTTTAGGGTTAAAAGATTTTGGTTAAGATACAACGTTTCACTAAAACGTTTACTGTATACACTGGGATCCCAAAAATATAATTTAAAGGTTAATTACAACAAAATTATTACATCCACCTGACCTAAGCGGCAAAATAGGGTTTAATCCTAGTTCCTCTTTCAACCCTCAGCCATGGTGGTCGAGCAGCCGCATATGTACACATCGTCACCTAAGCTCTCCAACTCAAGGATGGTCCAACTTTCTTTTGCCTTTACTTGCACCAGATAGCACCCGTGAACCGAAGCTCAGTAAGAAAACTCAATATGCTCATGAACAATAATAACATGTTACCAAATCATAACATGCATGCCTAGCAATACTAACTCTATTCATGCATGCAAATAAGTCCAAATAATGATGGTTGTGGGCCCTGCCCTCCTGTATAGATGACTATCAAGTCAATCCTAAACAGATGAGACTGAGGAGTAAGTCACTAATATGGGTTCCACACCCTTAGCCATGTGATGATGCAGTCACTTGGGCCTTCTAACCCTGGCTCAGATGAGTGACTAATGAGTGAGTCACTAATATAAACCAAATGAGTGACCATGGAGTCACTAATGTGGGTTCCGCACCCTTAGCCATGTGACGATGCAATCACTTGGGCCTTCTGGCCCTGGCTCTAAGTGACTAGCCATTAGACTAGACAAGCGCTTTTAGTTTTCATCATATGTGAGGTCGGTCAAGCATTAATGCTCATGATGAGTCATTTAATGCTTAGGTCGATTAGATCTAATCTTTTCGGCTTGCGTTAAACACGCTAAAACAGTTCTTGACTCTTAAGCCAATACCATACGACCAGGCTCAGTACTACTATCGAACATGACTAATGAGTCATAGCTTCACAATTAATACTAACACCATTGCCGATTTCTGACTCATGGGTTAGTGCCATACATAAGTAAGCAATGCAACCAGGCATATATCATATGTCAAATATCCAAATGTAGGGCATTCAACATGCTTACTTAACAATCACTAGCATAATTATGATCATGCACAAACACAGAGACTCACTTAACAATCACTAGCATAATTATGATCATACACAAACACAGAGACTCAAGCTCTGATCAATCTCATATTCAATATTCATGTCATGCCTTAATCACACATTTCCCATGCATCACATACTGGGTGCAGTTTTCTTACCTCTGGTTCGAGCCAGAAATAACAATTGAACGACCCTTAAGAATGATCAATCCTTTGATCCCTTAGCGGTCACCTAGTCATAACCAAATATAACTTTCAATTAATGACATCAACAATAAAAGGTTCTTGACCTAAACCTCACTCCCGGAACCTCGAATCATACTCAAACGGTTAGTAGATTTGATCCCGAGCCTTAGGAATTGAAACCCCAAGCCAAAAAGCCTCAGAATTGCCTAAAATATGCATTAGGAAAAACATGGTAGTGCTACAGCGCTGCCCCCCTAGCACCCCAGTGCTAGAACTAGGGTAGTCTGGCCCTGGACAGCACTGTAGCGCCCTCCCTTGGGTGCTACAGCGCTAGGACCAGTCTGAAACAACCCTGGTTATTCCTCCTTCGAGTTTTCCATTTCCAACATGAAAAACATGCTTCTAAACTCCATTCAAACCCCCAAATGAACCCAAATATCTACTCTACATGTCCTAGGCATCATAATCTAATCAAACTTTGCCAAAAACCCCATTGAATTCTCAACTTTCAAACCAAAATCCCAATTGAAACTCAATAAGAAAAACAGAGCAAGAACCAGAGTTTAAATGGCTAGAAACTCACCTCAAACTCAGTATCACATCCTCTTCAATGGTAGAACATAACTCTAGATCATCAAAGCTTGATTCCCTAGCTTGGTTCCTCAAAAAGAGCTTCAAAATTCTAAAGAAATAGAAGAGAAAATGATAATCGGGAGAAGGTGAAGGTGATGCTCTATTTTCTACAACCTTCTACAGCTTTAATGGTTTATATCTATCCCTTAGGTCAAAAGACCAAAATGCCCCCAAGCTTATTTAAAACCCTTAACAGCCACAAAGGGAAAAATCGTCATTTCCTGCCTATCTCGTTAATCATAATTAACACCCTCCAATTCCCTTCATTTCCAATATTCTCAAATGATAATAAACCATATCCCATTACCCTTTAATTCACAGCAATGTTCTAATCCTCAAATTACCCCGAGACTCACCCCGAGCCCCGAAATTAACCCCGTTATGACCAAACCGATAACTTGCATTCTGAGATCGTCTCATGTCGAAAAGCTCGAACAAATCCACATATAATGTGGTCTTACTCACAATTCACCAACATGCATGAAAATACACAATTATGCCCTCAATGGGCCAGATTACCAAAATGCCCTTATAATGAAAAATGGACCCCAAATGCATGCATTTATCATCATAATATAATATAATTCACATAAACATGCATATAATCATTTAATGGCATAATAAATCAATTATAGCCCTCCCGACCTCCTAATCAAGGTCCTAAACCTTATTAGGAAATTTGGGTCATTACAAAGGCGCTCACAGCTGAGAGCGTAGAGAACAAGAACTGGCGAGACAATGCAGCCAAAAGAGATTTTAGGAGGGCGGGGCCTCCATTTATAGGTTTAGGTAGGGGCGGAGGGCCCAGTGATCAAAAGAGGAAGGCTCTTGATGCCTTTCCAGCTCTCGGCCCTGACAGGCAACCATGTGGGATCTCAATGGGTCACCAGGGTGGCAATGAGGCCTGGAGGACTTATCCAGAGTGCCCTAGGTGCAAGAGATGCCATATAGGGGAGTGTAGGGCAAAATCTTGCTTCTTATGTTGAGTAGTGGGACATTTCAAGAAAGATTGCTCAAAAGAAAAAAAGGAAGAGCCAAGAAAGGCGGACAGCTCGACCCTAGCTTGAGTGTTCGCATTGACTCAGGCAGAAGCTGAGGCTTGTCCCTCAGTAGTCATAGGTCAGCATTTTAGTGCTGGAACCTCGTAAAATGTTTTGCTTGATTTTGGTGCTACACATTCTTTTGTTGTTAGTAGAATTATTGATAGACTGTGTAGACCATGTGATTATTATGCTATGGGGTTCAGAACCTTATTACCCACTAGAGAGTTAGTAGTATCCAGAAGATGGGTCAGATCACTGCCAGTGACAGTAGAGGGCATAGAGTTATCAGTTGATTTGATAGAGTTGGTTGTGACCAACTTTGACATGATTCTGGGTATGGATTGGTAAGTGAAGTATGGGGCAACCATAGATTGCAGAAGGAAGATGGTAACCTTTGAGCCTGAAGGGGAGGATCCTTTTGTGTTTGTTGGCACTGTGCATGGACCTCGTATACCTATGATATTTGTGATGAGGGATGGAGATCTATTGCAAGGAGGTTGCATAGGATTCTTAGTCAGCATGGTTGATACCACTCAAGTCATGCCAGTGGAACTAGAGGAGACCAGATTAGTCTGTGAGTTTCTAGATGTGTTTCCAGAAGATTTACCAGGGTTACCACCACACAGAGAGATTGAGTTTGTGATTGAACTGGCACCAGGGACGGAGCCAGTGTCTAGAGCACCTTACAGAATGGCCTCAGCAGAATTAAAAGAACTGAAGGTACATCTGCAGAAGTTGTTGGACTTAGGTTTTATCAGACCTAGTTTCTCACTGTGGGGTTCACCAATTTTGTTTGTGAAGAAGAAAGATGGTTCTTTAAGAATGTGTATTGATTACAGAGAACTGAATAGGTTAACAATCAAGAACAAGTATCCTCTGCCAAGGATAGACAATTTGTTTGACCAGTTGCAGGGTAAAAGGGTATTCTCAAAGATAGACCTTCGATCTGGTTATCATCAGCTGCGGGTCAAGGAGGGAGATATACCAAAGACTAATTTTTGCACTAGATATGGGAATTATGAGTTCTTAGTTATGTCCTTTGGATTGACTAATGCCCCAACTGCTTTTATGGATTTAATGAATAGAGTGTTAAAGGATTATTTGGACCAGTTTGTGATCATTTTCATCAATGATATTCTGGTTTATTCTCAGTCAGAGTCAGAACATGAGCAACGTCTGAGGTTGGTTCTACAGAGACTAAGGGAACACAGATTATTTGCAAAATTCGAGAAGTGTGAATTCCTGTTGTCTCAGGTAACTTTCCTTGAGCACATTGTCAGTAAGGAGGGGATTAAGGTGGACCCAGTCAAGATTGAGGCGGTCAGGGATTGGCTAAGGCCAAAGAATGCTTCAGAGGTTAGAAGTTTTCTTGGGTTGGTAGTTTATTACAGACGTTTTGTGGAAGGATTCTCAAAGATTGCCACTTCATTGATTGATCTGACACACAAGAATCAGAAGTTTGTGTGGTCAGACAGGTGTGAGAACAACTTCCAGGAACTAAAGCAGAGGTTGATTACAGCTCCAGCTCTGAGTCTTACAATAGATCAGGAAAAGTTTGTGATATACTGTGATGCCTCACATCAGGGTTTCGGTTGTGTTTTGATGCAGTTAGGGAAGGTGATTGCTTATGCCTCACGTCAGCTGAAAGAGTATAAACAAAGATACCCCACTCATGATTTAGAGTTGGCGGTAGTGGTCTTTGCATTAAAGGTATGGAGGAATTACCTTTATGGGGAGAAGTGTAAGATTTATATTGACCACAAGAGATTGAAGCACTTCTACACACAAAAAGATTCGAACATGAGACAAAGGGGTTGGCTGGAGTTAGTAAAAGATTATGATTGTGAAATTCTGTATCATCTAGGAAAGGCCAACATGGTAGCAGATGCTTTAAGCCGGAAGGGTCCAGGACAGATTTTTCAGTGCGAGGTTGATATCCAGAGAATTAACAGAGGATATGACAAGAGATGGCATAGAGTTGCTGGTGGGCCAGTTGGCTAACATTACGCTACAGTCTACGCTGTTGGAGAGAATAAAGGAAGGTCAGTTGGGTGATCCATAGCTGACCAAAATCAGAGAGGATGTTCTAGCTGGAGTATCGAGAGATTATATAGTGTCAGATATGGGCTTGTTGAGATACAAAGGCCGAATATGTGTTCCAGTGGGCACTGTTATGAGGTGGGAGATTCTGGATGAATCTCATACTACTCCTTACTCTTTGCATCTAGGCACCACGAAGATGTATCATGATATGATATCATTGTATTGGTGGCCTGGGATGAAGAGGGATGTGGTGGAATATGTGGCTAAGTTCTTAACATGCCAATAGGTCAAGGCTGAGCATCAGAGGCTAGCAGGGCTATTACAGCCTCTGGACATCCCAGATAGGAAATGGGAGGGCATCATGATGGATTTCATGGTAAGGTTACCCAGGACTGCTGGTCAACATGATTCAGTATGGGTTATTGTGGATCGATACACGAAGTCAACTCACTTTTTGCCAGTGAGGACTACTTATACAGTTGACCAGTACGCAGATCTCTATGTGAGAGAGATTGTGCGCCTGCATGGGTTACCGAGGTCGATCGTGTCAGATCGAGACCCCACATTCACTTCTAAGTTCTGGGGAAGTTTACAGAGGGTACATAATTGAAGTTCAATACTGCTTATCATCCTCAGACAGATCGAGAATCTGAGAGGACGATCCAGATATTAGAAGACATGCTGTGAGCATGTGTGCTGGACTTTGGTGGGTCCTGGAGTAAGTATCTACCTTTGATAGAGTTTTCCTACAACAACAGCTATCAGTCGACCATTGGGGTGGCTCCTTATGAGATGTTGTATGGTAGGAAATGCAGATCTCTCATTCATTGGGATGAGACAGGGGAAATGAGATACTTGGGTCCTGAGGCAGTTGAGAGGACCAATGAGGTTATTGAGAAGATTAGAGCTCAGATGCGCGCTTCTCAAAGCAGACAGATTAGTTATGCATATCGCAAACATAGGAACGTGGAGTTCCAAGTTGGAGACTATGTCTTCCTTAGAGTCTCGCCATGGAAAGGGGTGAGAAGATTTGGGAAGAAGAGCAAGTTGAGCCCTAGATTTGTAGGCCCATTTGAAATCCTGGAGATGATTGGTCAGGTGGCGTATAGGTGGGCCGTATAACATATTTCATGTTTCACTCTTCGGAGATATGTATCAGATGTGACTCATGGTTTGAGTTACGAAGATCTAGAGCTTGAGGCAGATCTCTCCTATGAGGAACAGCTAGTTCAGATACTAGACAGAAAGGACAAGGTCCTAAGGAATAAAACTATACCTTTAGTAAAGGTATTATGGAGGAACAACAAGGTCAAGGAAGCGACCTAAGAGCTGGAGTCAGATATACAGAGTCAGTATCCCGAGCTGTTCAGGTAAATTTTGAGGAAGAAATTTCTGTAAGGAGGGGATAGTTGTAATGTCCCAAGTTCCCTAATGTGGCTTAATGCCTGGATTAGGGGGCCAGGAGGGCCATAATTGATTTAATATGCAATTATGTGATTATATGCATGATTATTTGAGTTATATTATTATATGATGATAATTGCATGCATGTGGGCCCACTTCTTATTAGAAGGACATTTTCATAATTTTGGCCCGTTAAGGGCATAATTGTATATATATGTGCATGTTTATGATTTATGGGTGAGACCAAATTATTATGTGGATATGTTCAAGCTATTTGGCATGAGATGATCCTAGGATGCAAGTTAGCGGTTTGGTCATAACAGAGTTAATTGTCGGGCTCGGGGTGAGCCTGGGGGTAATTTGATGCTTAGTACATTACTGGGAATGAGCGGGTAATGGGATATGATTTAATAATTATTTGAGGATATTGGGAGTAACAGGAATTGGAGGACGTTAATTACAATTAACGAGATAGATGGGTAATGACAATTTTTCCCTTGTTGACTTTGAAAGATTAGAAAGGCCCTGGGGGCATTTTGGTCATTTTGACCATTAGATATACTTAAGGTTGGTAGGCTGTAGAAGGTTTAAGGAAAAAAATAGAGTTCATTCTCTCTCACTCTCGATCATCTCTCTCTCTCTCTCTCTCTCTCTCTTTCTCGGGTTGAACTTTTGAAGTAAACTAGGAGGATTCAAACTTAAGGTTTTGGAAGCTTGAGAGTTTAGGATTGGGTTCAGCAGTTGGAAGGGTTCAATTTTGTATTTGAGGTAAAGATTCTAAGATTTGAATCCCTGGTTTTGCTCTGTATTTTAGATGGTTTATAGCTTGATATGTGGTGATGTTTCTAGTGGTATAAAGCTTGGGTTTTGATGTTAAAATGGTGATAATGTTGTATTAAGGCTTGGTTGTGATTTTGGGATTGGTATGGTGAAGGTTTGGTTGAATTTGAGTTGAGAAAAATGCATGGGATTCGGGTTCGTGGGGTCAAGTCGCGACCGAGTTCATGCAAATCGTGACTTGAATGTGTTCCAGAGCCTCCCATGGTCTCTGTCAAGCAGACGCACTGCGACCCACATGGGGCAAGTCGCGGCCCGCCCCTGGCACCCTAGACAGTGGCCTCTCTATCTTGATGGCACGCCGCGGCCCTTGGGGGCAGGTCGCGACCCGCCTGTCCCTTTTTTTCGAGGATGGGTTTTAGTCACGTTTAGGTGCAGGTTTTCATTTCTCTAAGCTCAGGATCGAATTTACTAACCATTTTAGTAGGATTTGAGGTCCTGGGAGCGGGGTTTTAGTCCATGAACCTTTTATTGTTTATTTTATTGATGGGATTTCATATTTGGTTATGACACTGCTAAGGGGCTTAAGGGCAGATCGTTCTCAAGGGTCGTTCTTTTATTATTTTACGCTCGAACTAGAGGTAAGAAAACTGCACCCAGTATATGACATGCATGGTTATTGATGAGGCATGTTGAGTGCTCTATTTATGGATATTGGTTGCATTGTAAATGCTTGGAAGCTTTGCTTACTTGTGAATGGCACTGACTTATTAGTTAGAACCGACATTGGTGTTTAGTATTGATTGTGAAGATCTGACTTATCAATCATGATCGACAGTAGCACTGAGCACTGGTCGTATGATATTGGCTTATGAGTCAAGAATGGCATTAGCGTGTTTAACGCAGGCCAAAATGATTAGATCTAATCAACATGAGCATTAAATGCTTGACCGACCTATTGGTCAAAGAAAACTAAATCGCTTGTCTAGTCTAAAGGCTAGTTACTTAGAGCCAGGGCTAAAAGGCTCCGATGACTGAAACGTCACATGGCTTAGGGCGCGAGACCCCATAGAGACTTATCAGTCATTTATCAAGAGAGAGACTTATCAGTCATCTATCCAGAGAGAGACTTATCAATCTTCTATCCAAAGAGACTTATCAGTCATCTATCCAGAAAGACTTATTAGTCAGCTATCCAGAAAGACTTATTAGTCATCTATCCAGAGAGACTGATTAGTCATCTACCCAGAGAGACCTATTAGTCATCTATCATTTATTTATATGGTATACATGCAATAATAAGTTTTCTTGTTGAGCCTTGGCTCACGGGTGCTATGTGGTGCAGGTAAAGGGAAAGAAAATCTCACCCAACCTTGAGTGGAGAGCTTTGTGGCGATGTGTACATATGTGGCCGCTTGACCACCACAACCAAGGTGTTTCTCAGGGGAACTAGGGTTTAACCTTATTTTTGCCGCTTAGGTCGGCGGGTTGTAACTCTTATACTGTAATGACCATTTTAGATTGTAAATAACTTTGTAAACACTTTTATGGGCCCATGTACAGTTTACCATTTTAAATAAAATATATCCATTCCTTTTGACTGAGATTTTCACCCTGGCCTATTAATATCACCTAGATGCACATTTATAACTTAATGACTCGCTTAGAGAGTTAAGAACTATTTAAAGTACACAGTGTGGTGGTCTTGGAAAAACCATGGCTTTACACACACAGAGGATGTCTTAGCCGGAGTGGCTAAGGACTTTTCTATTTCAGAGATGGGTTTATTGAGGTACAAATGTCAGATTTGCGTTCTGATGGATTTCAGTATCCGACAAGAGATTTTAGATGAATCTCATACCACTCCCTATTCCTTACAACCGGGTATGACAAAGATGTACCAAGACCTTAGAACCTTGTATTGGTTGCCGGGAATGAAGAGGGATGTGGTGGATTATGTGGCCAAGTGTTTGACTTGTACGTAGGTAAAGGCTGAACATCAGAGGCCAACAGGGTTACTACAGCCTTTAGGGATTCCGAAGTGGAAATGGGAAGATATCACTATGGAATTTTTGGTTGGATTATCGAAGAAAGTAGGACAATATGATTTCGTATGGGTGATTGTGGATTGGTACACCAAAGCAGCCCACTTTTTGCCTGTTAAGACAACTTATACAGTGGAGCAGTATGCTGAATTATATGTTAAAGAAATTGTGCGATTACATGGGGCTCCAAGATCGATAGTATACGAAAGGGATCCCACCTTCACCTCCATGTTTTGGGAGAGCCTGCAGAGAGCTATGGGCACATAGTTACGGTTTAGTACCACTTATCATCCTCAGACGGATGGACAATTTGAGAGGAGGATTTAGATACTAGAGGATATGTTGCGAGCCTGTGTGCTGGATTTTGGGGGATCTTGGAGTAAGTATCTCCCTTTGATTGAGTTTTCATATAATAACAGTTATCAAGAGACTATCGGAGTGGCTCCATATGAGATGTTATATGGGAGGAAGTGAAGATCACCCATCCATTGGGATGAGACGGGTGAGAGGAGGTATTTAGGAACTGAGGTTGTTTAGAGGACCAATGAGGCGATTGAGAATATTAGAGCGCGAATGCTCGCCTCCCAGAGTCGGCAGAAGAGTTAATCAGACCTGAGATGCAGGAGCGTAGAGTTTCAAGTCGGTGACCACGTGCTTCTCAAAGTTTCTCCCTTGAGAGGGGTGAAACAATTTTGAGTGAGGGGCAAGTTGAGCCCTAGGTTTGTTGGCCCCTTTGAGATTCTGGAACGGGTTTGAGAGGTAGCCTACAGATTGGTGATGCCTCTAGCTCTATCAGGGGTTCACAATGTATTTCATGTGTACATGCTCTGGAGGTATGTATCAGATTCTATGTACGTGCTAAGTTATGAGAATCTGGAACTAGATTAAGGTTTATCTTATGAAGAGAAGTCGGCTCAGATTCTAGAGGAAAAAGAAAAGGTCTAACGGAACAACACCATTGCCTTAGTGAAAGTGTTGTGGAGGAACAACAAAGTGGAAGAGGAAACTTGGGAGCTTGAGTTTGATATACGGGATCGATATCCCGAGTTATTCAGGTAAATTTTGAGGACGAAATTTCTGTAAGGAGGGGATAGTTGTACTGTCCCAAATTTGCTAATAAGGCTTAGGGTCTTGATTAGCGTGCCGGAGGGGCAATAATTGATTTAATTATGCTAATATGTGAATTAAATGATTATGTGATTAGAAATGCATGCTTAAGTGAATTAATTATGCATGTGGGCCCAATTTGGTAATTAGAGGCATATTTGTAATTTTAACCTGTTGAGGGCATAAATGCAATATATATGTGTGTTGTGATTGATACCACAAGATTGTGGTGATATATTCGTAATATGCGATCTGAGACGGTCCTAGGGAGCGGATTAGCTAAATAGTCACAACGGGGTTGAATACCCAGCTCGGGAGGAGCCTAGGGGTATTTTGGGAATATAGTATGTGTTCAGGAATTACCAAGTAACGGGTAGTAATTTAATGTCTGTTTAAGTATGTTGGGAATTAAATTGGAATTTATAGGGACACTCGAGGAATTAGCGGGATGTGGCAAATGACGGGATTGCCATTGGTGATACTAGAGGATCGAGGATAGACTTGGGGGGGGGGGGGGGGGCATTTTGGATTTTTCAACTAGGGGATAAACTTAGACTTATCTCAGACTCTAGAACTAGTTAGAAAAAAACAGAATAAAGAAACACTAAAAATCTCAGCTTAGCCCTCTCAACTCTCTCTCCCTCTCTTTGACACTTAGAAGCTGATGAATTTTTGAGGATCCTAGGCTAAGGAATGGAAGGACTAGAGGCTTGTTGTGCTTGGGGATTAGCTCAAGGATTGAGGATATCACAGAGGTAAGGGGATTTCAATTATTGTTTCTGTTGAATTCTACTAGAACTATAGGCTTGCATGTGAGTGGACTCTAAGTTTGGTTTTGTGTGTTTGGTGATATATGAAACTATTTATGGGATTGTTATGATGCCTAGGTTGTGTGGATAGGAAATCTAGGCTCAATTCTAGGTTTAAAGGGTGTTTGGAGTGTGAATTATGGATTTAGGCTTGAGGAAAAACGTAGGAAAATTGTTGGTATCTGGGTTTAGGGGATCGTGTTGCGACCCTGTTCTACAGGCACTGTGGCCTGTGTGTACGAAGGGGCCTGGGAAGCCCCTGAGATTGCCCAGGCGCCGCGATGCAAGGCTTAGCGCGCCGCGGCTCGTGTCCTTCAACAGAGATAGCTTGCTCTATGACTAGTAGCGGGCCACGATCCTAAGGGGCGGGCCGCAACTCAAAATAGGAAAAAGGAGCAAATGAAGGTTTTAAGCTCGGGAACTCAAATGTTAAGGCTCGGGAAGGGTTCTACTACCCGGTTTAGTAGAATTCGAGGTCTTGGAGGCTAGAGTAATATTCTGAAGTTCTTATTTGGTTTAGAACTTGATGGATAGTTGTTATGGATGTGTTGTGACTAGGTTTATATCAAAGCTCGGATTAGGAGATTGTGCTCGGGATCGCAGTAATCAATCAGCTCGGGACACATGTAAGAAAACTGTTGTACCCGTAGAGCAGTGACCCTAATTTTTGTGTTTCAAGGTGTGGCCCTATTATTTATGTTTATTATATATGTGAATATCGATGAATGTTATGTTGTGTTATGCATATTTATGAATGAACGACGAGGGCCAAGAATGGCGGAGGCCGAGAATGGCGAAGGCCGGGTACGACGAGGGGCCGGGATTGGCGTTGAGTACGCTGAGTGCAGGACACTAGGGTGAGACCCTCCAAGGGTGCTGTATCCACCCGCTCGGTGAAGATCGCGAACCCAGGGCTTGGTTATTTTGGGAAATGTATTGTAGTGGTTTGCTTTGTCGCTTAGGTCGACCATATTTATATTTTTGAGTTGTAATATATCTTCTAAAAAATATTTTGGGAACCCAAATGTATAACTTTGTATGATTTCAATGAATGTCCAAGTCTTTATAATTAATGTCGTTAAACGAGTTTTATTTCAATTTAGTCACACTTTTAACCTAAAACCTCGATTAGCGAGCTAATGGCACATTTATAACTCACATGGTAATGACTCTAAGGTAGTAGGGCGTTACAGAGGACCTCCCCAAGAGAACCCTCAACCAAACCTCCAAGACGACCTTAATGCTCGGAGGAAGGAAACAATGCCTGACCAAGGGCATACTCGGCACACAGTGCAAACAATGATCATTTCTGCACAGAGTTGGAGAGTTCAAAAAGATAATGTTGAAGATGGCCAAGAAGCAGGGCTGTAACTCAGACTCCAAAGACGAAGACGGAGAGCCATGTGCCCTACATTTCGTTGAAGCCCCATTGCCCGAGGCTTCAAAATGCCAGACATTACTTTATACGATGGGACGTCAGACCCGTTCGACCACCTGCCCAAGTTTAACAGGTTGATGTCCGTCCACCGCATCTCCGAAGATGCAAGATGTCACTACTTACCAATAACCTTGATGGGAGCAGCTAACGAATGGTTCAAGAAGCATTAGCCAAGTTCCGTCCTTTCCTGGCACCAACTGTCCTCCGACTTCTGGAGACAATTTATAGCAACTCGAAAGGTTAGCTCGAGGTTAATGCCTTGGCTAACATCAAACAAGGACCATTCGAGACCCTGAAAACGTACATTAAGCGCTTTAAGGAAGAAGCTTTGAGGACCAAGAGGGTTGATGGCGGTGAGCAGCTCATGGCCCTACAAGCTGGTATCTGACTAGGTTCTCCCCTACGGGATGACCTACAAATATGTGGATACCACAAGCTTGATGATTTTATTCATCGGGCCCAAGAGTACATACAATGGGAGGATGTCTAGATTGGAGCTCTTAGTGGACCAATCTCCATTCCAGCTCCCACTATCCTAGCGGTCCCAACACCCAATTCTCATTTCTCCCCGTATACTTGTTGGTTACTGGTTTACCATGTGCGCAGTGGAATGCACATGGTGGTGGGCCTAGGGATTTAAATTTTTTTTTTATTTAAACATATTTTTAAATAACCATATCCATTAATATGCAAACATTAATCACTGAGATGGAAAAAGATAAGGATTTACCAGTTGTAGATCTATCAAGAATCTTTACTATCTTTTTATTTCTCCAACAAACATCCAATCCAAAGTAGCCTCCAAATATTTAGACCAAGATCTTCCATGATGTATCTCTACACCTCAAGACATGTGTGGGCATGTAGAGTTATGGTGAGAATTTTTTGATTCAAAAGATATTCTTAAGACATGAGATTTTGGAATTTTCAGGGATAAGAAAAATATTACGATATATTTTTCTCTCTATGAATATCATATTATTCTCTCTCTAGAATATTCTATTCTCTTCTCGGCTTTAAACTAATGTTCTATTAGATGTATTTATAAAAAGAATAATAAATTCAAAATTCAAATTATAAACCAATTATTAAATAATTAATAAAATATATATCCAAGATTGGTCTTGGACCTACTCACACACCAATCACAGTGCTAGCATTGTCATTGGCGTGTAGCATATCCCTTTTTAGAGATACGTGTGTTAACCACTTTTATTTAATTATTATTTAATAATCATTTATTTAAAAATGTCTAAGATCAATTAATGAATAACTTTTAAATTAATTCAAACCAATTTTGAATTATCATTTGACACTACTTAAATAAATAAAACTAATTTATTCAAAATTAATTATCTTAAATATTTAAATGCCAATTTTGAAAATATCATTAAAAGATTATTTAAAAAAATTACATTAACTAATTTATTAATTTTGAAAAATTATTATATTAATTAATTAATGAATTTGTCTCATTTACCATGACGAACAAATTTCTTCCAAATATGCAATTTCCCTGATTTTTCCATGTTTCAACTCTTACCTTGAATAGTGTTGATAGAGCCACCTAGGGGACCTATGGACATATAATTTCAAGCTCCAATATATTTAGATTATTAATTAAAACTCTTTAATATAATAATCTTAACTTATTAATCTCAATATTATTCCACTAAAAGTATGAGATTACACTATTGTAATTATAGATATTTATTTATTGAGTGCTTTTTAAATATAAAAAGCGTCAATCGATTTAATCATTACATACAATTCAATCCTTTATTAATGGTTCATAATTAAGTAGTAGGGTTAAGATACCATTTTACCTCTTTAATCATATCTTGTTTCCTTAAGTACCATTAACTTTACTAGTGAAGATAATTCATAAACTATTTTATGAATTTGAGCTCAACAAGCTTCCAGTTCCAAAATCTAACCCTTAAGAGAACCATTATTCAATTCATCTCGAAGAGGTATAGATTCCACATCTATATTATGTCCCCAACCATTTACACCAATGAATTCCCAAAACAAAAGTTTTTAGCGTAATCATTTTGACAAACCATAACGAGTGAATCAAAGAACCCAAATGACATAAAGAGGAGTTCATAATAACTTCAACATTAAGATCAATTTGTATTTGATCATCTTATTGATATGTTTAATTAATACTTATAAAATAAAAGGTATTTTGTTATCCAAAATATTGACATATCTGATGTGGCACTAAACTTGGACACATGGAGTAGACTGGGTAGACCCCCGTCAGGTTGGTCGGTGTATACCTGCAGGGTATATGACAAGTTACTACTCGGAATTCTATCTCCAGAGGCTTAGCTGCTTGGCAGGACCCCAAGAAACTTGTTGGTCAGTATGACAGGCAGACTGGTTGGAATACACTTGACAAATGAATAACAGTCACTGCTTGGTGTGCTTGCCAGGATAGCAGCTGGTCGGTATGACGAACATACATACATGCTCGGATGAAAGTAGTTACACTCTTCATTAGCACTCCGCAAAAATCGCCCAACCACCCGTAAAAAGCACCTAACAGCCCTAAAGACTCGGTCAAACCTCCTAACAAATAGGATAGCAACCACCTGCGAGAAGAAATTGATATTTCCCCATCAGATATGCTCACGTGCAACCCTTGGACGAGAGGAACAGTATAAATACAAACTTTCCACCACAGCGGAGGAGGATATACACAAAAATAGACCACCAACTAGCACCAGAAACATACCGAGCAACTTGGCTTGGTATTTAGCAGTGATTCTGTAGTACTGTATTGTCTCTTAAACATAGAAATCCACTTGTAATCTCTTGTGATCTTGTGTAAACCTTCAATATTAATACAAATCTAAGAGGACGCAGGTCATTACCAATCCTTGGGGCCAAACCTCTATAAATCCTACTGTTCTCTATTATTTATTGCTCATTATTACTAGATTCTTGGCTCATTTATGGTGCGTTGATTGTCTAATTGAAATATCTCTAATTAATTATTTGATTTTGCATTAGTTGGCTAAAAAACCAGTCAACATATTCAATTAGGTATTAATAACATGTAGGGTCCCATTCATGTATAACCACTTTATACAAAGTACCTCCAGTAAGATGTCCTACTACATCCATAATCCAGATCTAGATTACATGTATTCATAATATTCGTGAACTGTACTTACAACATTTAATCCAAAGATTTGATATAACTTTGTTTTATTGCGAACTATTTAAATTCGTTCCCTACAATCTTAATCCTCTCGTACCAATACAAGATTGTAGTCACAATAACGAATTTGGGAATTTTATGATATTCATATAATATTATTATTAATAATAAACAATCAATATCTGCAAAAATTCATTTTCATTATTTATTTCAATAAACATTGTTTAACACATATGCTTTAAACGTCATAATTCCCAACAATACTCCCACGGAAACCAGTGTGATGAGTGCTCCATAGTACCATCCCACTGCCCTGCAAGCCGGCTACAGTGCGGTGCTTGCCGAGTATGGAGCAGCTGTTGGGGGAGAGTGAGATAACACCAACACAAAATCTAGAATCTACACAAAATAATGGTTGACAGAGACTAAATAAATATTTAGAAAGATAATGCAAACCATAGTTGTAGACTAATCTTCTTCAACCTTGATGAACCTTCAAAACCCTTGTTGAACCTCTACTTTGAGCCTTTCCTTTAACAAATGCAAAAACATAAAACCAAGGCTTATATACGATTCCTAGCCACCATTGATGCTTGATGCCTTTTCTACGAGGAAATGAGAATTGGGATTATACAAGCCTTAAACTCACAAATTCAAGCACTTACTTTATGAGTTTCCTGGAGAAAACTAGAGAATCTTGGAAACTAGAGAGAGAGAGAGAAAGGGAGGTTAGAAAGAGATTGGAGAGAGTGATCAAGTCTTCCAAAACTCTACGATGACCCTTTTATAGTGTAGGCACCGTCATTAGGTCCAACCAATAGGATTAGAGATAATTAACAAGTCATTTGGAGCTTATTTACGTAACCTGTACGGACATGAAAAGTGATGTATCGTTTGCCAAATGATATGTCGCCTACTAGCAGGCGACACATCACCTGCTGGGGCTTTTGAAGCCCTTTGCATTTTGGTGATGCTACGCCACTTAGCATCGCCACCCCCTGACTTTTGACCCTCCAATGGTCCTAAAATTTCTCCAAATGCTGTCAAACTTTTTGGGGATTCTTAGATACCTCTATGTATCACTTTGGACCCAAAAACACATTTTTAAAGTGCCTACAATTGAAACTTAAATTCTACATCTACACTATGTGAAATTCACTTAGTGTTTATACCTAGCTTGTATTTTAACACTTATCCTTTGTATTTAACCAATCATAACAATCCCCCACTTGGTTAAATACAAGCCTCATCCTCTAGTTCAAACATTTTTGGCGCATAAAGTATAGTACCTTTCAATTTGAACTTTACCTTAGTGAAAATACAACAAAGTCTTATCGAAATCATTAGTAGCTTAAAATCTTGAACCAAGTATTCCTTATGATAAAATTGGTTATATCTCACACACCTCCACTAGATCTTTTGTTTTCTCACTTTCACTCTTAGCACTCATATGGCCATGTGCTCATCCCTTCATGAACTTTCAGGGGAGAAACTCCAACTCCCATGAGAGGCGGCACCACCTCTACGTTCACATAGGTGAAGTTCTTACAACATCTTTGCTACCTTTATAGATGCTTGTTGCTCTCAACTGAATTTCATTAAAAGCCCTAGGCTTAACCCTAACTCAGTAGCTACCAATACTAACCATCTCGAATGGAACTCACCATAAGTTTTAGTGTTGAATCTATTCACTTATCAATGAATTGTTCTTACCCATTGAACTCTTTCCCTTGATTTATACAAGTTTGGAGTTGGGTTGCCATCATTGGTGAGTCTATTATTTTAGGAGTTTTAGTCTCATCCCTTTTGAAGTGGAACTTACTAACCTTCTCACAAGAGGTTTTGTAAATGGATCTGCTAAGTTCTCACTTGTCTTAACATATGAGATCGATATGATTCCATCTTGAATCAATTGTCTCACATATTCATGTCTTAGACTAACATGTTTAGAATTTCCACTATACACACTAATATATGCTTTAACAATTGCGGATTTGCTATCATAATGTATTGAAATTGTTGATACCATATTCGCGGTAAAAAGGGTATCCAACATCAGATCCCTAAGCCACGCAACCTCTTTGTCGGTTGCCGCTAAAGCAATAAATTCTGCTTCCATGGTTGAGTGTGATATACAAGTTTGTTTCTTGGAGCCCTATGAGATTGCACCTCCTCCAAAAGTAAACACCCAACCGGTGGTGGAGAGATTATCTCCAACTCCCGATATCCAATTAGCGTCGGAATATCCTTCAAGTATCTTTGGAAAGTTTGTATAGTGGAGACTATACTCTTTGGTACCCTTAAGATAACCAAGAACTCTCTCAATAGCTTTCCAATGCTTGATACTTGGATTGCTAGTAAACCTACTAAGTTTACCAACCACATATGCAATATCACTCTTATGTAATGATCGACGTACATTAGGGTTCCTATTGCACTTGCATATTCCAATTGAGCCACCACTCTTCCTTCATTATTTTCAAACTTCATGTTTGAATCGAATGCTGTATATGCCTCTTTGATTTTGAGATGACTAAATTTTTCAAGCACTTTCTCAACATAGTGGGTTTCACTCAACACGAAACCCCCACTATTCCTTCTAACTTTGATACCTAAGATAGTATCCACCTCTCCAAGGTCTTTCATTTTAAAGTTAGAAGATAGAAACCTCTTTGTTTTTATTATTTCTCTCATGTCATTACTCAAAATAAACATATCATCTACATATAGACACAGTAATATGGCATAGTCATCACAAGTCTTAGAGTATAAGCACTTGTCCGCATTGTTGTGTCTAAATCCATTAGAAACAATGACTTTATCAAACTTTGCATGCCATTGTTTTGGAGCATGTTTCAAACCATATAATGATTTGACAAGTCTACACACTTTATGTTCATTTCCTTGAAGAAAAAAACCCTCCGGTTGTTCCATATAGACCTCTTCCTCAAGATCCCCATTTAGGAATGACGTTTTGACATCCATTTGATGAACATAAATGTTATATATAGATGATAAGGCAAATGAAAATCTTATAGAAGTACTTCTTGCTACCCGTGCATATGTGTCAAAGTAATCTATTCATTCCTTTTGTTGGAATCCTTTGCCTAATAATCTAGCCTTAAAAGTTTGTATGGTGTCATCGGTATGATATTTCTTTCTAAATATCCATTTGCACCCAATTGTTTTAGACCAGTTTGGAGGGTCAACTAATTCCCAAGTGTGGTTTGACATAATTGAATCCATTTTATCATGAATTTCCTCATTCCAAAAAGCGGAGTCCCTTGAGGACATTGCTTCTTTGAAAGTTTTGGGATCATCCTCTATTTGAAGTACTATTGGATTTTTCCAAGTAGCTTCTTTAATATCACCTTCAAAAAGGTATAGTGTCTCTATTTGAGAACACTTCTGACTTGATCCTAAATCTTTGAGCCTTCGGCCCCTTCTAGGCAATTGAGGTTGCTCACCAACTATTTTAGGAGTTCCCTCTTGAGGCTCTTTAGTTTGAGTTGGTTTAACTTGTTGTCTTCGCATGACTTGTTCTAAAAAAACTCAACCTCTCTTGATTCAATTATCACATTAGACTCCAAGTCTAATAATCTATAGGCTTTGCTATTTTGGGCATAACCCACAAATGCACATCTTATAGCCCTTGGACCCAACTTGGTCATTTTAGGATTGGTACTCTTGCAATAAGAAAGACACCCCCACACTTTAACACAACCCATGCTTGATTTCTTTCCTTTCCATAACTTATATGGAGAGATATGGTTTTTCTTCATTGGAATACAATTAAAAATATGTCAAGCGGATAGCAATACTTCACCCCACGAACAAAAATTTAATTTAGAATGTAATAACATAGCATTAATCATCTCAAGAAATGTTCTATTTTCCTTTTTGCTATACCATTTTGTTGTGGAGTATAAGGGTTTGTACATTCATGAATTATTCCATTCTCTTCACAAAACAAGTTGAAATCATTTGAAAAATATTCACCACCCTATCATTTCTAAGCACTTTAATTTTCCTTTCCAATTGATTTTCAACTTCCGCTTTATAAACATTAAACACATCAAATGCTTCATCTTTATTCTTAAGCAAATATACATATGTGAACCTAGATCAATCATCTATGAACTATGAAAGTAATAAAATATCTACTTCTTTCTCTAGTCAACATTCCATTTAGTTCACATAAGTCACTATGTATCAAATCTAACAACTTAGAGTTTCTTTAAACATTTGGAAAATGTTTCTTTACTATCTTAGATTTAACACATAATTCACATTTGTCATGCTCAACATTACCACAATCAATCAATTCACATTTAATTGCTCTTTTAATTGTGCTAAATCCTATTTGTGCAAGTCTAACATGCCACAAATTAATATAATTTGAGTCAAGCATATAACAAGATGAAGATGAATTTTTATTGTTCACATTGTCAATTGAAGTACAAAGTTTAAACATGCCATCACAAGCATATCCCTTTCCCACAAACACATTTCCCTTGGACAAAGTAAGCTTTTTAGAATCTATCACAACCTTGATTCCCAGTTTGCCAAGAAAATTATCACTCACAAGGTTTCTACTCATTTATGGTACATACAAAACATTGGTGAGTAAAACCTTCTTGCCAGGTGTGAAGAAAAAATCAATAGTCTCATTGCCTTCAACCTTGGAACTTTTCTCATTGCCCATTTGTATCTCATGCCCTTCCTTTGAAGATTCAAGGGTCTTGTATATAGATCTATCATAGGTAACATGAATGGTGGCACAAGTGTCATACCACCACCCACTCACCTTTCCATGAATGGCATTAACTTCGCTTAGTGTTTCCATTAGCTTTTCTTTGATTGAATTGACTCTTTCCTAATTCTATTGGTTCCTCTTGAACCTACAATCTCTAGCAAAGTGGTCATTCTTGCCACACATAAAGCAGGGTCCCTTGGAACTTTTGAGTTGTCCCTCATTCTTCTTAGGTCCTAGGGGTTTTTTTTTTGGTAACTAGTTTACCATGTGAGCAGTAGAAAGCAAGGGGTGTTAGGCTCAGAGATTTAAAAAAAAAATCATTTAAACAAACTTTAGACAATCAGATCCATTCACATGCAACACATTAATCATAGAGAATCCTTGCTATCTTTTTGTATCTCCAACGAACATCCAATCCAAAGCAGTTCTTCAAAATACTCAGACCAAGATTTTCCAAGATGTATTTCTACACCTCAAGACGTGTGTGGGCACGTAGAGTAATGGTAGGAAATTTTTTTCTGATTCATAAGATATTCTCAACACACGAGATCTTGGAATTTTAGGTCTGAGAAAATTTTTCAGGGATAGAGAAAATAATACGATATAATTTATTTTATCACTGTCAAAAGTCTTATGAAACTATTTCCATCTGATAGATTTATAAGAGAATTAATTATATTTTTTAAATTCAAAATTCAAATTATAAATCAATTATTAAATAAAAAAAAATTCAAGACCCATTCTTGGACCTTGTTCATGCCAACTACAGTGTATGCATTGTAGTTGGCGTGTAACACATCCCTGATTTCAGGGATGTGTTCTAACCATTTTGTTTTAATTATTTTAATAATTATTTATTCAAAAATATCTAAACCTGATAACTTATCTTATCAGATTATTTAAAGAACAAATATCATTTCAAATTCAAATCCAATTTGAATTATTAGAAATATCTTTTCACATTATTTAAATAAATAAAACTAATTAATTCAAAATTAATTATCTTTATTATTTAAATGCCATTTTATTAAAAAAATTAATTTTGAAAAATATAATTAATTTATCAATTTCAAAAATTAATTTATTAATTAATTAATTTGTCTCAATTACATATTTGACCCTGGAGAACAAATTTCTTACAAATATGCAATTTTGCTGATTTTTCCCAAATTCTACTCTTACCTTGAATTGTGTTGATAGAGCCTTCTTGGGGACCTATGGACCTATAATTTCAAGCTTTAATAAATTTAGATTATTAGTTAAAATTATTTAATATAATAACCTTAATTTATTAATCTTAATATTATTCTACTAAAAATATGAGATTGCACTATTGTAATTATAGACGTTTATTTATTGAGTACTTTTAAACATATAAAAAGTGTTAACTGATTTAAGCACTACATACAATTCAATCATCTATTAATGGTTCATAATTAAAGTAGAAATTAATCACTGTTTAACCTCTTTAATTATATCTTGTTTCCTTAAGTACCATTAACTTTACTAGTGAATGTTAATTCATACACTGATTTATTAATTTGAGTTCAATAACCTTTAAGTTCCAAAAGCAAACCCTTAAGAGAACCATTATTCAATTCCTCTCAGAAAGGTATAGATTCATATCTGTATATTATGTCCCCAACCATTTACATCAACGAGTTTCCAAAACAAAAGATTTCAGCCTGATCATTCTGGCAAACCATAACGAGTGAATTAAAGAACTCATATGACATAAACAAGAGTTCATAATAACTTCAGGATTAAGATCAATTTGTATAGATCGTCTTATTGATATGTTTAGTTAATACTTATAAAGTAAACGGTATTATTAAGTATTATTAACATATCGGGTCCTATTCATGTATAAGCACTTTATACAAAGTACCTCCACTAAGATGTCCTACTACATCACTAATCCAGATCTAGATTACATGTATTCGTAATACTAGTGAACTGTACTTATTGTATTTAATCCAAATATTCCATATAGCTTTGTTTTACTGCGAACTGTTTAAATTTGTTCCCTACAATCTTAATCCTCTCTTACCAATACAAGATTGATGTCACAATAATGAATTTGGGAATTTTCTGATATTCATATAATATTATTCTAATAATAATAATAAACACACAATATATGAATAAATTCTATTCAATCATTTATTTCATAAAACATTGTTTAAAACATATACTTTATAGGGCACTAATCCCAACATTTTTGACCCTTGCCCTTGTTCTTCCCAATTCATTTGCTTTTGTTAGGAGGATTGGCCACCACATTGGCCTTTGAAGTCTTTCTATTAGAATCCTCCTCATTCTTATTTCTGGAATGGGATTCCTCCTCAATCCTCAAGTGTTTGAGAATTTTCTCCAATGAAATCTTCTCATTCTTATGGAGAATCTTCTTCCTATAGCCCCTCCAAGATGGTGACAACTTGGCTATTATGACACCAACAAGGAATTATTCCAGAAATATAATATTAAGTGTAGACAATTTATTCACAATAATTTGTAACTCATGTATTTGGGGGAGAAGGGTTTCATTTCAAAGAACTTGAATTCTATGTATTGAATAATAAGGAATTTCTTTGTATCTTCTTCTTCCACTTAGCAAACAGAATTACAACTACTCTTTTACAGAGTTAAAGCAAAACAAATGTCATAAAAGAAATAACAAGCTCCCAGCGTTTCTTTTCAAAATGGTGTTCCATCAAAAACCCCCAGGTTGGGCCACATGTACATATCCACAAGCAGACTCCGACGCTCACTGCTCCACTTTGCTTTTGCACTTACCTACAACATGAAACAACCAGGTAAGCAAAAACACTCAGTAAGAATAGCCTTGCACACAAATATACTAAACCCAGTAACGGGTTGCCCTAAGGTAGTTATCACTACTGATCATTAGGGTATTGGATAAATCCCAACCCTATCATACAATTCTCAAAAAATAGTGAAGTCAAAATCAAATACTTTGATTGTACCTAGAAAACAATGTTACACATATCATGATAACCTGCACTAAGAAAATCCCAGAGCATTTGAGATATATAATACATATCATAACTAATCCATGAATCAACAGCAAGGGATCCAGGCCCAAACCCGATTCCAGCATTTAGTTCCTCGCTCCAACCCGGACTATATTACCATTGTCCTGGCTCCAACCCGGACTATATTTTTACCATGTCTTGGCTCCAACCCAGACCATATTACCATTGCCCTGGCTCCAACCCGGACTATATTACCATTGTCCTGGCTTTAACCTGGACTATATACTTACCATGTCCTGGCTCCAACCTGAACTATTTTACATTAGGGTTCTGGCTCCAACCCGAACCTATAGATAGCTACATGCATACTCTTATAGCTAATATTCTATGATAGCTACATGCAATAACGTCCTCTTAGAGAATCTATAGTATAGCCTTTTATACACCTTACAATGTATAAGGCCGAATTTCGTTTCAGTCTTTACATTATCATGAGAAAATTGGCCTCACCGCAATACATTCTCCGTGCCATGCATCTTAATATTCTTTAACTAGGGAACTCTCTTATCGGATAATTCGCATTTTGGTTTTTGGAAAAAGGAGTTCTACTCAACTCCTATCTTTAGAAAAATACCAACTTGTCGTCCTCTCACGAAAGTTTACCGTTTTCTATCATTTACCAAAATACCACTTTTTGACCCTTTATATGAGAACGTTATTCCGTCCTCTTAAAGATTCAACAAAACCCAACTCCCATTCTTACCATTTTTTTATCCATAACCTAGAATCTCTTTTTATGTTATTTTTTAAAAGATGGGAAATTGGGCCCTTAACTTAAAAATGATAAAAATAAACTTTTAAATTAACTCAAACTAATTTGGGATTGGTTAATTCTCTAGATCCTTAGTTATCTTTACAAATGATTCTTTCTTCTCATTTCCAAAACTTTACTTCCACTATTTAATTTAAGGGGTAAAATCTGTTAGGAAAAATTATTTTGCCTCAATGGAAATTGATAATAATATTACAACTCTAGACAATATATAACAAATAAATATTGATTGATTGAATAAGGTTACAACTCTATAACTGAAAATACAAATAAACTAAAAAACAAGAAGAAGAGAAGAAGAATAGAATAGTGAAAATACAACTCAAAGCAAAATGTTACAAGTAAAGTAAAATGTTTGAAATAAAGAAAAGAAGATTACAACTCAAAACAAGAAATACAAATAAACAAAAGAGAAGAATAAGAAGATGAAGAGAAATAGAATAGAAAGAAAGAACAAACAAACAAAATAAATAGAAGTAACTCTCACTCACACTACCAAAGTGAAGAGTGTTGGGGATCACCAACTTGAACAAAGTTTGAAACCTTTGTCCAAAAGCTTATTTCCCCCTAACTCAAGCACTAAGGGATCTATCACAGATTATAGGAAATGCTTTCTGGAATTATCAAGCCTCAAGGTGTTTCTAGCCAAGTGCTCTAATGGATAGAAAATATTGTGTCTTACAAGTGAGCTATAAGCTCCTATTTATAGAGGTTAGAGACACCCTTTGAATTTCAAATTCCATCAACCCCCATGGCTGTTACCAATGTTTAATTGGATTAATATGGAATTAAAAATGAGATTTGGGAGTTATTTGGGTTTTTTGAGCCGTTCAACAAAGATTGAAAAAACTGAAAAAATGGTCAGTTTTTGGCCTATGGCCACGGCCACTAGTCTCTGTCCCACAGGCCGCGGCCACTGACCATTTTCAGCACTTAAAATTATGTTGTTTTTCCAAACGGTTCCAAACCCTCCCAAATGATTTTGTAACCCCCCAAAACACATTATTGGGGTTAAAATCATATCTCTAACAGCCATTTCTCAAATGGATTTATGAAATTCATCTCAATATTGTGTAACACCAAATTTACACAATAAAGGGTAATATTTGGAAGTTACAAATTTGTAACACCAAATATGTTACATTATTTTGATATATTTCATATATCTAAATATTGTAACTCTCTATTATATGTTACAATATGTGACACTCTTTGTCACATTTATTTAATCTAAAACATTATATTATAATATAATATAATATAATATTACATTATATTATAAAATAATATAACATTCCCCCACTAGATTAAATAGTTATCTATTGTAACACTTATTTAATCAATCATTATATTTTAAAATATAACATATCCCCCACTTGAATAAATAAGAATTCTCTCTTATAGGAGTCATTGCATTGGTGCATAAAGCAAATTGTTTTTCAACTTGAACTTTACTATAGTGTAATTATCACAGAATTTGTCAAAAATTTGGTTGCACTAGGTATTGAACCATCTTTTCATGATAAAAAATCGGTGATAACACACACACCTTTGCGATGTTCACTTGAGACCTCTATGTCTTGCTTTGCACCGTTAATGGTCATGTGCACTTTCCATTCATGGACGTTCTTGAGAATACTCCCAATTCTCATGAGAGGCGGCATCACCCCTAGGTCCCTATAGGTAGAATTCTTACAGTATTTTGTTACCAAAAATACTTGTCTTTACAAGACTGAATTCTATTAAAAACCTTTCGGTTTTAACCCTCCACTTGGTAACACACAAGTACTCAGTATCTCAGATGGGACTTGTTTTGAGTACAACTAATATTCACTTGATTGACTTGTTGTTACCTATTGAACCTAACACTAGTTGAATAACTAATGTTAAGATAGGTTACCATCAATCCTGAATCTCTTTAGGGAGTTTAAGTCCCATCCCTCGAGATGATGCAGTCACTAAATCCCTCGTTAGTGGCTTAGTGAAAGGATCCGCCAGATTTTCACTTGTTCTCACATAGGATATTGAGATGACTCCTCTTTGAATCAATTCTCTTACATATCCATGTCTTAGACTAATATGTCTAGACTTCCCATTATACACTCCGCTGTATGCTCTAGCCAATGTCGCTTGGCTATCACAATGTATCGGTATAGTAGATACATTCTCTTTGATTAGGGGAATCTCTATCAACAGATCCCTTAACCATTCGGCCTCTTTGTCGGTAGCAGCTAGAGCTATGAATTCTGCTTCCATAGTGGAATGAGATATACAGGTTTGTTTCTTGGAACCCCAAGAAATTGCACCTCCACCAGGTGTAAATACCCAACCAATTGTGGACAAGCTGTCCCCAAGATTGGATATCCAACTTGCATCTGTATATCCTTCTAAAATTGAAGGAAATTTGGAGTAGTGAAGGCTTAGTCCTTTGGTTTTCTTGAGATAACCTAGGACTCTTCCAATTTCCTTCCAGTGATCCACACTTTGATTACTTGTAAACCTACTAAGTTTACTTACCGAAAATGCTATATCAGGTCTAGTACATTGGCCAGCATACATTAGACTCCCTATAGCACTAGCGTACTCCAATTGAGCCACTGCTCTTCCTTCATTCTTCTCTAGTTTTACACTATGATCGAATGGAGTACTGGTATCTTTAACCTAGAGATGGTTAAATTTGTTCAATACTTTCTCAACATAGTGGGTTTGCCCTAACGCAAAACCCCCACTATGTTTCTTTACTTTGATACCAAGTATGGTGTCAACTTCTCCAAGATCTTTCATCTTGAAGGTTGATGATAGAGTTCATGCTATTACTTAGAATAAGCATGTCATCCACGTATAAGCAAACAATGATCACATATCCCTTACAAGTTTTGGAATACAAACACTTGTCTCCATTGTTATGTCTAAACCCATTAGACATTATGGCTTGATCAAATTTCTCATGCCATTGCTTAGGAGCTTGTTTCAATCCATATAAGGATTTTACAAGTCTACAAACTTTATGTTCATATTTTGGTTGGACAAACCCTTCAGGTTGTTCCATATAGACCTCCTCATTGAGGTCACCATTAAGGAATGCCGTTTTGACATCCAATTGATGAACATACAAGTTGTGTATAGAAGCTAAAGCGAACAAAATTGTTATAGAAGTTGTTCTTGCAACAGGCGCATAAGTATCAAAATAATCGATACCCTCTTTTTGCCTAAACCCTTTAGCTACTAATCTAGCTTTAAAGGTTTGGATAGTGCCGTCAGTGTGGTATTTTCTCCTAAATACCCACTTACACCCAATTGGCTTAGACCCCGGTGGGAGGTCTACCGATTCCCAAGTGTTATTGGAAAGAATGGAATCTATCTCATCATTGATGGCTTCTTTCCAAAATGCACTATCTCTTGATTTCATAGCTTCTCTATAAGTCTTAGGATCATCCTCAACGAGAAGTACAATAGGAATTTTCCTAATAACTTCCTCTCTATTTCCTTCTACCATGTAGAACGAAATTCGTTGAGAATCTATCTCATCCACTACTAGACTTTTATGATTTTTAAGCCTTTGACTTCTTCTAGGTTCAAAGGGTTGCTTTACATCCTTTTGAGAATTCTCCTCTTGAGAATCAACTTTGGATGTAGAAGCTTGAGAATTGTTCTCATATAACATATTCTCCTTTAGAGATGTTGAAGCTTGAGAATTGTTGTCACATAACATATTCTCAAAAAATTCAACTTCTCTAGATTCAATCACAATATTAGACTCTAAGTCTAATAGCCTATAAGCTTTACTATTGTTGGCATAACCAACAAAAGCATACTTTATGGCTCTTGAACCTAACTTTGTTCTATTAGGTTCGTTTTTCTTACAATATGCAAGACACCCCCACACTTTGAAGTACCCTATGTTGGGTTTTCTTCCTTTCCATAACTCATATGGAGATATCTCATTTTTCTTCATCGGTATTCGATTAAGAATGTGATGAGCGGTTAAAAGCGCTTCACCCCATAAGTTGAAGTTCAACTTGGAAAACACCAACATAGAATTTATCATCTCTAGATAAGTCCTATTTTTCCTTTCGGCAACACCATTGTGTTGTGGTGTATAAGGTGCAGTGCACTCATGAATTATACCATTTTCTTCACAAAATGTATTGAATTCATTAGAGAAGTACTCTCCTCCTCTATCACTTCTTAGCACCTTAATCATTTTATTTAGTTTATTTTCAACTTCTAATTTATACAATTTAAAAGCATCAAAAGTTTTATCTTTATGCTTTAAAAGAAACACATAGGTATACCTACTAAAATCATCTATAAAAGTAAAAAAAATACCTTTTACCACCTCTAGTTAAAACACCATTTAATTCACAAAGATCACTATGGATTAAATCTAGTAAATTAGATGATCTTTCTACACTTGGAAATGGTTTCTTAATCATTTTTTCCTTAACACATGTTTCACATTTACCATAGTTTTTAATATTGCATGCAATCATACCTCATTTTACTACTCTTTTTCATGGTTGGAAAACCTATATGCGATAGTCTAAGATGCCACAAAAATAAAGAATCATACTCAACAATATAGGCGGAATTAGAATTTTTATTGATAACATTAAAAGTTACATCATTGGTGCACAATTTAACCATTCCCTCACAAGAGTACCCTTTTCCCAAGAATACATTTGATTTGTTAAGTATAAGTTTATCGGACTCAAAAATGGCTTTAATGCCGAGCTTGCCAAGCAAATCACCACTTACCAAGTTTCTACTCATTTCGGGAACATAAAGTACATTCACTAATGTAACTTTCTTGCCGGAGGTGAAGTAGACTTCAATAGTACCTTTGCCAAGTACCTTGGATTTGCCCTCATTGCCCATTTGTATCTCATGGTTGCCTTTTGACTCTTCAAAGGTCTTGAACAATGATTTCTCATAGGTGACATGGACGGTGGCACATGTATCATACCACCACCCTTTCACCTTGCCTTGGACCGCATTCACCTCACTAAGGGTAGCAACTATGTTTTCCTCTTGAGTTGCATTCACCTTAGGTCCTTGTTGGTCTTTTCTATGCCTACACTCTCTAGCATAGTGACCCTTTTTCCCACACACAAAGCAAGGACCTTTCTCACCTTTAAACTTGTTTGGGTTGGTTTTTGGACCCATAGGTTTTTCATTACCCTTTTCCCTTTGTTTTTTGGGATGTTTTGGTTGTGACACCGCATTTGCTTTGGAAGTCTCTCCATTAGACCCCTCCACAAGTTTATCTCCACATATCGATTCCTCTTCAATTCGAATATGCTTTTGGATCTCCTCCAAAGAATAATCCTCATTTTTATTATAGATTCTTTTCCTATAGCTCTTCCAAGTTGGTGGTAATTTAGCCACTATAGCACCAACTTGAAAAGCCTCGGGGATCTCAATCTTTAACACTTTCAATTTGTTAACAATTATTTGCAATTCATAAATTTGAGGAAGAATAGGTTTATCACCAAAAAATTTGAAATCGAAGTATTGAGATATCAAGAACTTTTTGGTACCTTCCTCTTCCGCCTTAAACTTTTTCTCAAGTGCATCCCATATCTCGTTGGCCGATTTGGTCTCGGTGTAGAGGTCATAGAGCCTATCAGATAGGGCATTGAGGATATGACCCCTACAAAGGAGATTGTCCTCCTCCCTCTTCCTTCTTTACTCCACCTCCTCGGGAGTGTCCTTGTCGGATGGTGTTGGGAGAGGTTCTAGAGTGGATTCTAGGATGTAGGAAATTTTGAGAGTGGTCAAAAGGAATCTCACCTTGTCTTGCCACTTAGTGAAATTGGACCCATCAAACCTATCCAACCTCACTAGGTCTTGATTCATGATTTTGATGGTCTCACCTTCCATTGAAACAAACAAGGGTAAGCTTTTGAATGTTAGGAAAAATTATTTTGCCTCAATGGAAATTGATAATAATATTACAACTCTAGACAATATATTATAAATAAATATTGATTGATTGAATAAGGTTACAACTCTATAACTGAAAATACAAATAAACTAAAAAAACAAGAAGAAGAGAATAGTGAAAAAACAACTCAAAGCAAAATGTTACAAGTAAAGTAAAATGTTTGAAATAAAGAAAAGAAGATTACAACTCAAAACAATAAATACAAATAAACAAAAGAGAAGAATAAGAAGATGAAGAGAAATAGAATAGAAAGAAAGAACAAACAAAATAAATAGAAGCAACTCTCACTCACACTACCAAAGTGAAGAGTGTTGGGGATCACCAACTTGAACAATGTTTGAAACCTTTGTCCAAAAGCTTATTTTCCCCCTAACTTAAGCACTAAGGGATCTCTCACAGATTATAGGAAATACTTTCTAGAATTATCAAGCCTCAAGGTGTTTCTAGCCAAGTGCTCTAATGGATAGAAAATATTGTGTCTTACAAGTGGGATATAGTCTCCTATTTATAGAGTTTAGAGACACCCTTTAAATTTCAAATTCCACCAACCCCCATGGCTGTTACCAATGTTTAATTGGATTAATATGGAATTAAAAATGAGATTTGGGAGTTATTTGGGTTTTTTGAGCCGTTCAACAAAGATTGTAAAAACTGAAAAAATGGTCAGTTTTTGGCCTATGGCTGCGGCCGCTAGTCTCTGTCCCACAGACCGCGACCACTGACCATTTTCAGCACTTAAAATTGTGTTGTCTTTCCAAACGGTTCCAAACCCTCCCAAATGATTTTGTAACCCCCAAAACACACTATTGGGGTTAAAATCATATCTCTAATAGCCATTTCTCAAATGGTTTTATGAAATTCATCTCAATATTGTGTAACACCAAATTTACACAATAAAGGGTAATATTTGGAAGTTACAAATTTGTAACACCAAATATGTTACATTATTTGGATATATCTCATATATCTAAATATTGTTACTCTCTATTATATGTTACAATATGTGATACTCTTTGTCACATTTATTTAATCTAAAACATTATATTATAATATAATATAATATAATATTACATTATATTATAAAATAATATAACAAAATATCCTTTTAAACTTTTGCCCTAAGTTGAGTTTTGGGCAAAAACCCTTAAACTATCATTCACGTATTCTGTGTCATAAGGACAGAAACTAGGCGAGAGCCTCACATCAAAACTTGTTTTAGGTTTAAAGAACTAACCTTCCTAAAAATATCATTTTTTTGTTAAGGTTCGAAATTACTACCTTTCAGTTTTTAGGGAAAATTTAGAAAAATTATTTCTCTTAAACCGTGACGCATTTGTCTCTAAATCCTTATACACATCTTAAATAATTCCTCTCGAAATTTCATAATTTTTAGGAGGGAAAAACTCATTAAAATTTGTAAAGAAATATGGGCAGTGCCTGCTGCCCAATAGTTTTTTCCATATTTTAAGGTAACTTTTAAAATTTACTTCTCTTACATTGTAGCCTAGTTCTTTCTAAAATTTTTACAGAAATATTTATACATTTCTAGATTATCTTCCTTAAAATTTCATAAATTTTTTAATAATAAACTCATAAAAATGTTTAAAGTAATCTAGGCAATGCTTGCTGCCTAGAAGTTTTGTTTCCAGATTCTAGGGCAAATTTTGAAAAATCATATCTGTTACACCTTAACACATTTTCCTCAACTTTTACAGTAACCCTTATAAATGTATAAACTAACACCCTACCAAGTTTCATAGCTTTTTGATTTATAAAACTCATTCAAAGGTTAAAACAATATGGGCAGTGCATGCTGCCCATAAATTTTCCAAATTTACATTGAAATGCCAAAACGTTCATAACTTGGGTTTCAAAATACCATTTTATGATTTTCCAAAGCCTATCATCAAGTACTCACAAAGAACTATGCAACTACATAAATATTTTTCACAGACAGAGGTAGTAGAGTACGATCTGACACGTTGGAAGTAAGACCACGAAATTTCGGCAGCTTTCATTTTTACACAACCTAACATCAATAAGCACTTCTAGCATAACCCTAGCCACATGCATGCATGCAAATCATCATTGTAACGCCCCAAAAATGCTAATAGTGTTTAGCGCCTTGATTAGCGTGTCGGGAGGGCATAATTGGATAATGTGTGATTAATTGATTTAAATGTGTGACTATATGGCATGCATGATATATATATGATGATATGAATATATTTATATGCATGTTTATAAGTATCGAATATGCATGTGGGCTCATTATTGTTTATAAGGGGATATCTGTAATTTTGGTCCGTTAAGGACATAAATGTGATTATATGTATCAAATGGTTGAGACCACATTATTATGTGGATATATTTGTAGTATGCAGCTTGAGGTGATCCTAGTGGGCGGATTAGTGGAATAGTCACAACAGGGTTTGATACCCGGCTCGGGGTGAGCCTAAGGGTATTTTGGGAAGTTTAATGTATATTTGGGATTTATTGAGTAACAAGTAAGTATTTGGTGATTAGTTGGGTATGTCGGGATTAATTGGGAATTGGTAGGATGAGTCGAGGAATTAGCGAAAAACGAGATTAATGACCGTTTTGCCCTTAAGAGTAATTAGAGGGTTGAGTTGTCTTGAGGGGTATTTTAGTCTTTTGGTTAAAGTGTATATTCAGCTGAGATTCTAGAAAGCAACCAGAATTATTAGGAATACACTTAAACACTTCCCTCAGCTTCCTCTCTTTCTCTCTCATACACGATCTCTCTCCCCCTCTCTAGAACCTAAGGGAACTTTGAAGCTTTGGAGGAGAAAACTCAAGGAATTGGGCTGGGAAAGTCTGGAGAATCAAAGCTAGGACAAGTCAAAGGATTGCTGAGGGTATTAGGCTATCAACTAAGGTAAGATTTTAGATGTTAATTGTTGAATTATGTTGGGTATAGTTTTGTTTAAGGGTGCTAGGTTGGTTTCTGAGTTTGGTATTATAGGAAGGATTAAACTTGTGATATAGGTTGTATGTGTTGTTTATGAAGTGATACTAAGAATTTTGGACCTGGTTTTGGTTTGGGTGTATAATTAGGTTGAATTTAGAGCAAGTAGTTGTGGAAAAATGCTGAGAAAATACAGAGATTTTTGGGATCACGGGGGTGCACCGTGACCCAATTGATGGGCACCGCGACCCGTGTGCCCTAGAAGGCCCTGGGGGCTTGCTGACTTAAGGGCGCACCACGACTCTAGGGGGAAAGTCACAGACCACCTCCCTCTTGGAAGCATGAGGCTGGCGCTTCTGACTAGAGGCACGCCGCGACCCTTAGGGGAATATCGCGGCCCGCCTAGGCAGCCATAGCCTAGGTTTTTTTTTTTGGCTCGGGGAGGCTCGGGGATTTAAACCTAAGCGCTTGGGACGAATTCTACTACCCGGTTTAGTAGAATTTGAGGTCCCCGAGGCTAGTATTTATTTCTAAAGAATTTAATTGGATTAGAATTTGATAGTTATCCATGGTTGCTTGTGACTAGGGTTACTATTAAGGCTTAGGGCTGAGGATCGTGCTCAGGACCACTCTTTATCCTACATTCGGGACTTGAGGTAAGAAAACTGCACCCAAGTGGTTATGAATGGGACTGAGATTCCTTGTAATTGAACATATGTGTTCAGTGAATTATATATCTATTATGTGTGATGTGAAAGTACGACCTAAGGGTGTCAGGGTTGATGATAAGCGTACTGAACGCAGCTCAGCCTAAGCAAACCGAGATCAGCTAAATAACCAAAGGGCTCGACCTAAGCGAGCCAAGATAAGCTAAATAACCAGAGGGCTCGACCTAAGTGAGCCAGGATCAACTAAATATATAGAGGGCTCGGCCTAAGGGCACCGAAGCCTAAATATTTATATTACAAATTGATTTATATGTTTGAAAGTATATTTTTATCGTTGCCTAGCTTAATACTTGTATTTTACTGATTAATTGAACTAATTGGATTGAAGTTTATTGTATACTCTTGTTGTTGTCTATGCTTGTTGATTATGTTTTTCCTGTTGAGCCTTGGCTCACGGGTGCTACATGGTGCAGGTAAAGGCGAAGGAAAGTTGGACAAGCCATGAGTTGGAGGGCTTTGGGGGCGGAGTGTACATTGGCAGTTGCTCGACCACCACAGCCGAGGGAGTTACAGGGATTAGAGCTCTAAACTGTATTTTTCCGTTAGATTGGCTTTTGTTGTATCAATCTTTGAGGGTTGTGTCTTCCATGTAAAAACTGTTTTGGGATCCCATGTATCAAACACTTGTTTTAATGAAAATTAACCATTTACAATTAAAATCTTTTAACCCTAATGTAACGACCCGAATTTGCTAATCAGGCTTAGGGCCTTGATTAGTGTGCCTGGAGGGAAATAAATGATTTATTATGCTTTAATGTGTTAATGGGTGAATTAATGTGAATATATGATAGTGATGCATGTTTAGTGAGTTAAATGTGCATGTGGGCCCCGTCTGGATATTAGGGGCGTGAATGTGATATATGTTGTATATATGTGAAATGTCTGTGCAGCACGATCCGAGACAGTCCTGGGGAGCAGTTAGCCAGAGGGTCACAACAGGGTTGAGATTCCGACTCGGGGCGAGTCGAGGGGTAATTTGGGTACTAGGTGTGTTATGGGATTATCGGGACATGAAAATAAATATTTGGAGATATATTTGAGGATAGAATGTCTAGGCGGGAATATTGGGGAAATTTACCATTTTGCCCTCGGGGACGTTTTGGTACCCCGAGCCTTAAGGTAACCCTTTAGACTTAAGTCAAATAAGACAAAAAGAGAAATTATTTAGAAACTCTAGGAACTGACTTATACTTCTCTTCTCAGCCAAAGATAGCTTTATTTCCTCCCTTCCCATTTACTCTCTAAGATAAACACAAGGAAAACAATGGGAATCAACTTGAAGGTCTAGGGGAATTCAGCTGTGATACTATAGGAGCTTGAAGCTTAGGCTTGAGGATCAACTACATGGATTGAATTCAGCAAGGTAAGCTTTAATTATTGGGATTATGTTGAGAATTGCTACTGGTTTGCTAGAGTATGCATGCTAGTTAAGTTTGATATGTTCTTGAGTATCTTAGTTGGGTTTTGGAGTAGATTTTGATGGGGTTTTGGTGTTGATATTGAGCTGGTATGTGTGTGTTAAATATATGGGTTTGATAGGTGCGTTTTGGGTGAGTTAGCTTGAGGAAAGGTGAGGAAAAATGGTGGAAAATCTGGGTTCAGTGGGGAGCGCCGCGGCCCTAGGAGGGGTGCGCCGCGGCCCGTGTGCGCACGTGGCCATGGGAGGCCGAGAAGGTTCATGCGCGCCGCGGCCCGTGTGGGGGTCAGTGTGGTACTAGCCTCTGTTTTGAGGCTAGCCGCGACCCTTAGTGCCAGTATACATTTTTAAGGGTGTTTAGGCCTGGGAATTCAATGGTTAAGGCTCAGGATGGATTTTATCACCCAGATTGATAGAATTCAAGGTTCCGGAGGTTAGGATTGTGGCTCGAAGTTATTCATTGGATTAGAATTTGATGACTGAATACTGGTGATGTGTTGTGACTAGGGATTTCGACGAGGCTCCAGTTTGAGGACTGTGCTCGGGACATCGGTGCTCAGAAATCTCGGAACTCAGGTAAGAGAACCCTTGTTCCCATAGAGCTTGTGTGCAGGGCCGGGCCCAATGTGTTTGAACGAACTGATATGCAGGGCTGAGCCCAGTATGATTGAATGGATTAGTATGCAGGGCCAAGCCCAATATGTTAGAACTGCTGGGCGTTGCCCTTTATTTGATTATGCTAGAATTCTATGCTTGCTTGTTATGCTTTGTGAATTATGATGTGAATGGTCAGCTTGAGCCGGGAACGGTGTAGATCGAGAACGGGGAAGGGCCGGGAACGACGTTGGGCACGTTGAGTGCAAGGCCGAGAACAGCAAGGGGACGGGAGCAGCGCTGAGTACGTGGAGTGCGAGTTGCCAGGGCGAGTCCCCAGAAGGATACATGGGATATCCTCACGGCATGGTCCGCGAACCCAGGGCTTGGTAAATGCCTGGGATAGCTAGGCCGTACGTGTTTAGCCATTGGTGGCATGTTTATATGTTCGATATATGTGTTGCATATGTTATCTGCTTGTGGGTTCTCTTGCTGGGCTTCGGCTCACAGATGCTCTATGGTGCAGGTAAAGGGTACAGAAGTGATCAACCAACCATGAGTACAGCAGGCGTGAGGCGGCGTGTACATGTTTGGCCAGCCTGGCCGCCACGGCCAGAGGATTTTGGGAGATGCTTGTAAATAAACTCTGATTTTGTCGTCTAGTCGACTTGGTTTAATTAATATGTTGTAAACATTTCTAAACTGTATTTTGGGATCCCAAGTGTAAACCTTTTATGATTTTCTATGGAATAAGATTTTTCCTCTGTTTATAGCTTAATTACACTGTTTGATCTAAAACCTCGATTAGCGAGATGAAAGCACACTTTTAAACTCACTTAGAAATGACTCTAAGGAAGTAGGGCGTTACACCTAACCTGTCAGTTGACTTTAGAAACATATTTATGTTCAAACGACTTGATTAGCAAGTCTTGCACTATTTTAAACACACCGTGTAATGGTCTTGGTTAGCCAGGGTGTTACAACTTGGTATCAGAGCGGTCTAGGTTTTAGGGTTCCTGAAGACTGGCTAGGCAATTACACTCGCCGCTAAAGAGAAGCTCGACTTAGGGTTTGGTAACCAAATATGTGATTATATGTTTAAATGAAATATAAATTCTTTATCTACACAATTAATAGGGAGCATGAGATATACTGATAGGGCCTGGCCCTTGATTGCTAACTGAATATGTTAAGGCGTGCTTATTAGCATTGATACTGTATGTGAATAATTGTTTAAATGGCTGTTTGCATCATGATTGTGCTTTGTGGCCTGGATATTGGCATTGGACCATGGAATGAATATAAACTTGCTATCATGGCCTGACCAGCTGAGTCGTTAATTACAGCTAAACTTGGATAGTTATGCATCCTAGGCGATCAATACGACTAGTCGGCACCGAGGTCGAGACTAGAGATGATGAGCAAGGCCAGAACCTTTAGCCAATCCCTGAGAACTGACAGCAGTTGCTTGCTAATATGCAAGCCAGACTTCAGAGCCAGGAAGAGCAGATTCGCCTTCTGAGACAGCAGGGTCCGTTAGGGAGTGCTACACCTAACTTGCCACCTGTTGTGGCACCAGTTGTACAACCACTTGAGATTGGAAATAGGTGGGAGCTACTTTATGAAAGATTCAGGAGACAACATCCTCCAATCTTTGAGGGAGGACCAAATCCACTAAAAGCTTAATAGTGGATGAGTATGATCACATCCAACTTGGACTTTATGAGGGTGGAAGGTAATGACAGCGTGGCATGTGCCACCTATATTCTTAGAGAGGATGGCTGCATTTAATGGGAGGTGGCATCATAGACTTGAGATGTTTTTGCCATGAGTTGGGATGGATTCAGAGATCTGTTCAACCAGAAATATTACAATATTGTCTTCAGGGCAACAAAGGTGAATGAGTTCATTGGGTTGGTACAGGGCAGCATGAAAATTACTGAGTATGCCCTGAAGTTTGACAAGTTAGCAAAGTTTACACCAGATTTAGTGCCTACAGATGCAGCTAGGCAGGACAAGTTCGTTCGAGGGATTAATGCTATGATAGCCTGAGTTGTGAGGATTACATCAGTGCCTGGGGAGACGACTTATGCCCAGGTGTTTGAGAAGGCCCTCACTGCTGAGGAGGCAGAGAACAAGATTTGGAGGGAGAATGCTGTGAGACGGGATGTTCGCAGGGCAGTACCTCCATATACAGGGTCTGGTAGGGGCGGAGGCCTCAGTGATCAGAAGAGGAAGACCCCTGACACCTCGACCACTGCTGGTCTTGATAGGAGAGGCTAGGGTGTCCAGGGTGGCCGCCAGGGAGGCATGAGTCATGGAGAAGTTACCTAGAGTGCACTAGATGCAGGAAGCGCCATCTGGGTGAATGTCGGGCAAAGGCCTGTTACTTGTGCGAGGTGGTTGGACACCTCTGTTGGTTTTTATAGACCAAATCAGAGATTATATGCAGCGGAACAACAATCAAAATTGTTAATTTAACCCCACAAGATTTCTAGATCCACTTCTTCACATACATATATATATTGAATCAAAGATACGAATAGAAAATTACCTCAAGTCCTTCCTTACTGCTATCTTTTTGTATGGAAAAAATCCTTGATATCTCACACCAAGATCTTCCAAAATGTTCTCAACACACAAAGAACGAGTGTGGGCTCGCTATACAAAACAATAGGCAAAATCTATTTATTAGATGTTCTCAACACATGAGATCTGATAAAGTTTGCACCTAAGTTTGTGAAGAATAGTGACCTATGCTTGTATCACTGTTCTATTTCTCTCAGGGAGATTTCACGATATAGTTTCTATCACTGAAAAGTATCGCTCTGAAAAACTGATCTCCTATATTTAATATATCCAATATATTATAATAAAATATTAGTTATTTAAAACAATTTAAAAATAACTAATAAGTTATCAGATTTTGTTTAAATAATAATATTTTAATCATATTATAATATCTCATTATTTATTGTATTTAAATAACTAAAATTGTGGAACAAAGAAACTTCTAGAAGCTTCTTGTGTGTGTAGCACAGTGACTGTGCACTGTGCTACACGTGTATCACATGCTAAGGAAGGCATGTGATTTTTCCTAATTTTTCTTATTATTTAAATACCAAAAATCCCAAAAATAAATTAATTCAAAATTAATTATATTTTGTTATGTCAAATCATTAATTAATTCTCAATTAATTAATTACACATAATTATACAATAATTATGTTTGGTGCATAGAAAAACATTTTACTTATCAAATAAGTCCTTTTGCCCATTTTTGTATTTATCTTTGTCAGTGTTTGTTTGAGCCATTTCGGGGACCATGGACCTATAACATTAAGATCCAATAAATTGAAATTAAATAATTAATCTCTTTAATCATAATAGTTAATTTATTAATTCTGATATTTTTCCACTATAAATTCAAAATTGAACTCTTTATGTTATAGATATACTTTTACAGAAATCTTATCCCAAGCTTTCCATTGATATAACCATCTTACAATAGTTCAACTGTAACGACCCAAATTTACTAATAAGGCTTAAGGGCCTTGATTAGTGTGCCGGGAGGGCATAACTGGATTATATGTGATGTAATGATTAAACGCATGTTATATGACTGCTTGAATATCTGTGATGCATGACTATGTGTATTAGTATGCATGTAGGCCCTGATTAGATTAGAAGGGCATAATCGTAATTTTGGCCCGTTGAGGGCATAACTGTATATATATCTGCGATAAATTGTCGAGACCACATGATTATGTGGATATTTTTATAATCTGTGACTCAAGGCGATCCTAGTGAGCGAGTTAGCGGAAAGGTCACGGCGGGGATTTATACCCGGCTCGGGGCGAGCCTGGGGGTATTTTTGGGAATTTAGGTAATATATTGGAGATTATTTGATATTGAGGAATATAATTGGAAACTAGTTAGGTGTCGAGAATTAAGCAATAAATATTAGAGACATTTGAGGAATTAGCGGGAATTGGGTGAAATGACCAAAATGCCCCTAGGTGGATTAAAAGGCTTAGAAGTAAAGGGAGGGCAAATTGATCATTTGGCTTATAAGGGATGAGAGTTAAGTTGCTTTATGCCTTAGTGGGAAAAGTCTAGAGTCTGAAGGAAAGAAAAGAAGAAGGAAAAATAGAAGTTCATTTTTCTCTCTGTCGGTTTAGGATTCTTCTCCATTGCTTGGGGTCTTTTGGAGATAAAATTCAGAGGATTTCTTGGCTAGGGCCTTGTGCTTGAGACCTTGATCAAGTGTGAGGATTCAGCAGGGATTAGGTATCCAACTAAGGTAAGTTTCTAGGGTCTGCTCTTATGTTTATGGTTTTGGCTGAGATGATTTTCTGAACTGAGTTTTTATGGGGAATTAAGGGAATTAAAGCTGAGGATTTGAGGAGTAAGCCAAGGAGGTGTAGAGGCTAGCTTAAGGTCGACTCTCCATTGAAGGTATGAAATTCTAACTCTAAAATCCTGAGGTTTTAGCTGTTTTGCTGAGTTTCTAAGTTTGAGGTCCAACCATGGTGAATTTTGGGATTTGGAGTGCATGTGCTTAAGTTTTATGTGGTTGGGTCATTTGGGATGAGTTAGACATGTTGATAAGCTTGTTTTTAAGTTTGGTTGAAGTTTGGAAAAGTTTTGGTAAGGTTTGGCTCGGGAAAATCGAAGGAGGGAAAAATGCAGGGTTGTTGTTCTGTGACTAGCGCTACAGCGCTAGCCTTTGGGCGCTGTAGCACTAGGCCATGTTGTCTAGGACGTTTTTAGGTTCTGTTTGTAGCGATGTAGCACCCTCCAAAGAGCGCTATAGCGCTACCCTATTTCCAGAAAATGGTTTTTGGGTTATTTTCAAGGGTTTTTGCCCGGGGGTTCGGGGTTTGATCCACCACCCCGTTCGGTGGATTTAGAGCTTCCCGAGGGCTCGAGATTGGTCCCGAGGCTAGGTTTTGGACTTGAGGTTTGGTGATGATTCTGATCTATGTTTGTGACTAGGTGTGCGCTAGGGCTCGAGAGGGATCGTGCTTGAGGATCAATCGATCAAAGCTAGCAAATCTAAAGGTAAGAAAACTGCACCCGGTTATGTGTTTGTAATGGGACTAAGAGATCCCTATATCTGTACGATGTCATGGATGGTATTATGCCATGGGACATATGATAAACAGCCTAAGGGTGCCGTAAATTATACTTGTGCACAGGGCGCGGCTCGGCCACTGGTAGCCGAGGACAGCTTAATATGCACTGAGCTCGGTTTAAGCGTGCTGGAGTCAGTGGGATAAATAGAGGGTGTGGCCCAAGGGCGTTAACCCTAGTTTTCTTATGTGGATTGATTATTGTTATGGAATGATATACTTGGTATGCTGAATACTTGAATAACATGAATGCTTAAACTGTTGAGTACATGCTTATGCGATATGAGTTATCTGATTGTCTATTGAATGATTGTGCTCTGTTATTGTGTTTTCTTGCTGGGCCTTGGCTCACGGGTGCTTCGTGGTGCAGGTAAAGGAAAAGGCAAGTTGGACCAATCCTGAGATGGAGAGCTACGGGGCTGAATGTACATAGTCAGCTGTTCGGTCGCCACGGCAGAGGAGTGGAACAGGACGGGATATGCTTAACTGTATGTTTTTCCTTAGTATGGATAATTACTGTATTTAAATCTTGAATCTTTTGTAAACAGTCTTCAACTTATTACTTTTGGGATCCCATGTAAAATAATACTGTTCATTTATAAGAGATGCAGTCTTGAGACCAAAATATTTTAACTCTAGCTCAACTATAGTTTCAGTGACATGTTTTGAACTAAATGACTTGATTAGCAAGTCTTGCACCTTAATAAACACTCGATGTAATGGTCTTGGCTATCCAAGGCGTTACATCAACCATCTAATTATTAGTTCATAAATTAGAATAGAATAATTACCATTTTACCTTTCTCATTTACTTCTTATTCCTTAAGTACCATTAATTCACTAGTGAATAATTAATCTATAATCTAATTATAGATTTGAGCTCAAAATCATTCAGTTCTAGAATTAACCCTTAAGGGAACTAATATACGATCCGTTAGGAAATATTAGATTCTGTATTGTTGATACATGTTCCCAGCCATCCATGATATTAAATCTCCAAAACAAAAGTCATTAGCCTCATTCTATGAAGAGACCTTAACGAATGAATCAAAAGATTTAATAAACATGAACAGGAGTTCATCAACACTCAGGATTTAGGTTGATCTATAAATGATCATCAATTATGATATGAATTACAAGTCTTTATTATTAAATGGTTTTTGGATAAAGACTTTTATTCATATCGGTCCATGTCATATATAATCATATTATATAAATCACCTTTACCGAGATGTCTTACCACATCAATAATATGAATCTAGATTATTTGTATCAACATGATACTCAGCAAACCGTACTTACAACCCCAATTAAAGAATTCCATAAATTCAATTTGTTGTTGTTGACTATTTTTATTCATTCATGTGATCTTAATTCTCCCGTACTAATACAAGATCACATCCTCAATAATGAATATGGAATTTTTCCGATATTTACAAAATTATTCAAACAATAATTTAATAATATAAATATAACAATAATAAACCATTGTATTTATTTATTCATCGAAATAATAAATGTCTTTTACATGCTTTTAGGACATACTCCTAACAACCTCAAGAGGGATTGCCCGACGATGAAGAAAGAGGAACTAGGGAAAGTGGACAGCTTGACTCCAGCTCGAGTGTTCACCTTGACGCGGGCAGAGGCCGAGGCTAGTCCCTCGGTAGTGAAATGTCAGCTTTCTTGCACCAGTTCTTCATATACTATATTGATTGGCTCTGGTGCTACACATTCATTTGTTTCTAATAAAGTGATTGATAGATTATGTAGGCCTAGTGAGTATTATATTATGAGGTTTGAGACTATACTGCCTACAGGGGAACTGGTAGTTTCTAGGAGATGGATTAGAGCACTGCCTATGATGGTGGATAGTAGGGAACTATCAATAAATTTGATTGAGTTGAGTATGGATGATTTTGATATGATTTTGGGGATGGATTGGCTAGTCAAATACGGGGCCACTATAGATTGCAGGAAAAAGATGGTGACTTTTGAGCCTAGGGGTGAGGACCCCTTTGTTATTATGGGTGCTATACCTGGACCCCACATTCCTTTGATATCAGCGTTGAGGGCTAGGGACCTATTACAAGAAGGTTGTATAGGTTTTCTAGCTAAAGTGGTAGATACCACTAGAATTACGCCAGTGGGGCCGAGAGAGACTAGACTGGTATGCGAGTTCTTGGACGTGTTTCCTGAGGACTTACCGAGACTGCCGCCGCACAGGGTTATTCAGTTTGTCATTGAGTTAGCACCGAGTACAGAGCCAGTGTTGAGGGCACCGTATAGGATGGCTTCAACTGAGCTAAAGGAGTTGAAGATACAAATATAGGAGCTTCTAGACTTGGGATTTATCAGACCTAGCTTTTCGCCATAGGGTGCTCCGGTTTTATTTGTGTAGAAGAAGGATGAGACACTGAGAATGTGTATAGACTATATGGAGTTGAACAAGTTGACCATAAAGAACAAGTACCCCCTACCAAGGATAGAGGACCTATTCGACCAGCTGCAGGGTAAGACGGTATTCTCGAAGATTGATCTTCGATCTGGTTATCACCAGCTGAGGATCAAGAATGAGGATATTTTGAAGACGACCTTCGTACGAGGTATGGGAATTATGAGTTCTTGGTCATGTGGTTTTTTTGACCAATGCAACATTTATGGATCTGATGAATAGGGTGCTTAAGGACTTCTTAGATCAGTTTGTGATTGTCTTCATCAACGACATCCTAGTTTACTCCTGTTCAGAGGCAGAGCACGAGCAACATCTTCGATGGGAATTATAGAGATTGAGAGAGCATTGGTTGTATGCTAAGTTTAAGAAGTGTGAGTTTTCGCTACCGAAAGTGACATTCCTTGGACACATTGTTAGTGGAGATGAGATTAAGGTAGATTCGACCAAGGTAGAGGTAGTTATGGATTGGCCGAGGCCAAGGAACGCCTCAGAGGTTAGGAGCTTCCTTGGACTAGTAGGATATTATAGACAGTTTGTAGAAGGGTTTTCAAAGATTGCCACACCGTTTATTGAGTTGACATGGAAGAATCTGAAGTTCGCCTGGTCAAACAAGTGTGAGGGTAGCTTTTAGGAGTTGAAATGATGATTGATTACTACTCTGGTGTTGAGCCTCCCTTCGGAGGGAGGGAAGTTTGTAGTGTATTGTGACGCATCGAGACTGGGATTGGGATGCGTGTTGATGAAGAATGAGAAGGTTATTGCCTATGCGTCATGGTAGCTGAAGGAGTATGAGCAACGATACCCTACCCAGGACTTGGAACTAGCAGCAATGGTATTCACACTAAAAGTATGGCGACATTATTTGTATGGGGAGAAGTGCGAGATATACACCGATCATAAGAGTTTAAAGTATTTCTTCACCCAGAAGGACCTAAACATGAGACAGTGTCATTAGCTAGAATTGGTGAAGGACTATGACTGTGACATCCTTTACCACCCAGGAAAAGCCAATGTAGTGGCTGATGCGTTGAGCTGGGGGGGCCCGAGAAAGTTGTTTAGTTCAAAGTAGATATCGAAGGAGTTAACAGAAGAGATGGCTAGAGCGAGGATAAAGATGGTTGTGGGCCGGTTAGCCAATATTACTTTATAGTCTACCCTCCTGGAGAGGATAAGAGAGGGCCAGATGGATGATGCGTAGTTGCAAGAGGTTAGAGGAAATGTCCTAGCTGGAGTGGCTGAGGATTATTCTATTTTAGAGACGAGTTTACTGCGATACAAGGATCGGATTTGTGTTCCGATGGATATGGATATTAGACGAGAGATACTTGACGAATCCCTCACTACACCATACTCACTCCATCTAGACACCACGAAGATGTATCTGGATATACAGACTTTATATTGGTGGACTGGGGTACAGAAGGACGTGGTTGAATACGTAGCCAAGTGTTTAACCTGTCAGTAGGTAAAGTGTAACATCCCAAATTTTCTAATAAGGCTTAGGGCCTTGATTAGGGGGCCATGATGACAAATTATGGAATTATGTGATTATATGATATTTATGTGTATCATTATATGATTATGTGAGTTATATTATAATATGACTTGATATGCATGTTTAGGTGTATTAAATATGCATGTGGGCCCATTTCTATTTAAAAGGGCAATTTTTGTAATTTGGCCCGTTATGGGTATATTTGACATATATGTGGTATGTGTGTGGTACTACATTACTATGTGGATATGTTTGGGTTACTCGACACGAGACGATCCTAGGGAACAAGCTAATGGGAAAGCCACAACGGGACCTATACTTGACTCGGAGTGAGTCAAGAGGTATATTGGGTATTCAGTTCATTATCGGGATTGAACGGGTAATGGGAAATCATTTGGTAATTATTTGAGGATATTGGAAGTAATGAGAATTTTGACACATTAATTAAGATTAATGAGGTATGTGGCGAATGACAAAACTGTCCTTGAGGGGCTTTGAGAAAGAGAGAGAGAGTTGGCCCTAGGGGTATTTTAGTCATTTGAGGCAAAAGTCTATGGACTTATTCACCTTTCCCCTCCGCTGAAGTAATCACAATACAAAGCACCATCTCTCTCTATCTCTCTTTCTCTTTCTCTCGGTTTCTCTCTTCCTTTCCCTATTTTGGTTTGAATTTTTGAGGAAATTAATGGAAACCTTAAGCTTGGAATGAAGGCTTGCTTTGGGCTTGATTAGTTGCAAATATGAGGGCATAATCACCATTGAGGTAGGCTTCAAACTCTGTTCTTGATTGGGTTCTGTTTTAGCTTTTGAGTTCTTGAACTTTGAAGCTCAAGGTCTTGGATTGAGTTGTTGGTAGGTGTTTTGATTAAAGTTAAGCGTGGGTTTTGATGGTGTTAGTGTGTTGTTAATGGTTGGGAGTTTGAATTATGGTTTTGGGTATTGATTGGGGTGATTTTTGTAAGATTTTGGCTGAGGAAACACATAGATTTCTAGGCCTGCAGGGTCATGTCGCAACTTTGTTCTTGGGCGCCGCGGCCTGTGTGAACCCAGGGCCCTGAGGAGATTCTGACTGGGGAGCATGCCGCGGCCCGTGCCCTGAAATTCAGACAGGGGAGTTCTATCTGGGGAGCATGTCATGGCCCTTAAGGGTAAGTCGCGTCATGCCTGAGCAGCTTTAGCCAAAAGTGGGTTTTAGTCCCGGGAACTTAAACCTAAGGGCTCATAATCGATCCTACTAATCGGTTTGGTAGGATTTGATGTCCCGGAGGCTAAGACTCAGTCCAGAAATCTTTATTTACTCATTTTTTTATGGGATTCTATATTGTGGTTGTGACTAGGTGATTGCTAGGGGTTCAGAATTGGGATCGTGCTCGAGGGTCATTTATTGGTAACATGTGCTTGGACCAAAAGTAAGAAAACTGCATCCAGTATGTGATGCATGTGATTATGGCATGGCATGAATGTTGAATATGGAATTGATCAGAGCTTGAGTCTCTGTAATTGTGCATGATTATGATTATGCTTGTGATTGTTGATTAAGCATGCTGAGTGCCTTATATCTGGATATTTGACATGTGATATATGCTTGTTTGTATTACCTCATTGAGGAAGCACTAAATTATTAGTCAAGGACGGCAATAGCGCTGAGCGCTGGTCATAAAGCACTGACTTATTAATCAAGAGTGGCAGTAGCGCACCAAGCACTGGTCAATATGATTAGATTTAACCAGCAGAGCATTATACGCTCGTCTGAACCTATGGTCGAAGAAAACTAAAGCGCTTGGCTAGTCTATGGCTAGTTGCTCAGAGCCAGGGCTAAAAGGCCCAGAGTGGCTTGATGGTCACATGACTAGGGCTCAGGACCCCAGGATGACTCCACAGTCATCTATCCAGGGCACAAGACCGCAGGATGTCCAGGACATAGGGCTCCAAGTTGACTCCATGGTCATCTATTAGGGCAAGGGACCCCAGTTTGACTCCATGGTCATCTATTAGGGCAAGGGACCTCATGTTGACTCCTCGGTCATCTATTCAGGGCACAGGACCCCAAGATGACTCCACAGTCATCTATTCAGGGCAAAGGACTCCAGGTTGACCCCATGGTCATCTGATTAGGGATGCAAGCCCCAAAATTATCCTATAACCATTTATTTGTACTTGTTTGGATGCATGAATAAAGTTATTACTACTAGGCATGCTTATTATGATTTGGTGACATGTTATTAATTTCTTATGAGCATGTTTAACTTTTCTTGCTGAGCCTTAGCTCACGCATGCTATGTGGTGTAGGTAAAGGTAAAATAAAGTTGGACAATCCTTGAATTGGAGAGCTTAGTTAACGATGTGTACATATGCGGCTTCTCGACCACCACGACCGAGGGTTTAATGAGGAACTAAGGTCAAACCCTATTTTGCCTCTTAGGTCGGCAGATTGTAACTCTTTTATTGTAAATAACCTTTTAAATATATTTTGGGATCCCATGTATACAGTATACATTTTAGTGAAATGTTTGTATCTTCGACCAAATATTTTAACCCTAAACCGTGAATCACATTTAGTTACACGATTATGGCCAAATGACTCATTTAGCGAGTTTAGCACTATTGAAAATACAGTGTAATGATCCTTGGGTAGTAGGGCATTACAACTTGGTATCAGAGCGAGCCAAGGTTAAGGGTTCCCATAGACAAGTTGGGCATGTACACTCATCACTAGAGACAAGCTCCACTCAGAGTATGGTGATTATTTATGTGGTTATGTGCTTAACTGCCTAAATATGATATAAATGCTTTACATGCATACCTTATTAGGAAGCATGCAATTTTGTTAGGGCTTAGCCCTTGACTATTAATATGATTATGTGATTACCTGCTCAATGATTATATGAATGTGTTAAATGCATGCTAGATTTGAGAGCACGGTATGTATGTTGGTAGAGAAGGAGTTATAGATTGTTGCATGAATGTTGTGGGCATGTATTTTGGAACCGTAGTGGTATGTGAGTGTGGTGTTGTATGATTGTTCCTGTGGGGGAAGGCTTTTGAATGTGCTCATCATGTTTAATGGATCAAGTTATTGACTGCAAACTAATAAGAGGTTATGTACCCAAGGTTGTTAATGGGACCCGATGGTGGTTATACCGAGGCTGGGAATTACAGCCAGGGCCTGAGCCCTTCACCTGCCCCTCAGAATTAAGATTGCAGAGGCAGGAGGAAGAGATCAGGTGTTTAAAATAGCAGCAGGTTCTGTCAGGGAACACCTCTTCCTTTTCAATGTCTGGGGTGGCACCAGTATTAGTTCAGCCTAGGGTTGAGAACATATGGGAATTTCTTTATGGAAGATTATAGGAACATTACCCTCCAGTTTTTTAGGGAGGCCTAGATCCATTTAGAGCTGAGTAATGGATGAACATGATCAGTTCTATCCTCGATAGTATGAGAGTGGTAGGTCACGATAGGGTGATCTGTGCTACATATGTGTTGCGGGAAAATGCCCGAACGTGGTGGGAAGTGGTATCCCAGACACGAGATACAGTTGTGATGAATTGGAAAGAATTTAGGCAACTGTTTAATGAAAGATATTACTGTGATGCAGTCAAGACTTCTAAGAGAAATGAGTTTTTGAACCTGGTTCAGGGAAATGCAACAGTAGCCGAGTATGTTAACAGATTCAATGGGCTGTCCAGGTTTGCTTTTGATATGATACCCACGGATGTGGCCTGGAAAGAATGATTTATACAAGGATTGAATCCTAGAATAGCTTAGGGTGTTAGAGTCGCCCCAGTACATGAAATCTCTACCTACGCTCAGGTGGTAGGGAAGGCTCTTGTTGTTTAGAGCACAGGAAATGAGATTGAGAAGGAGAGTGTCGAAGAGCGCGGAGCTCAGACAGTGATACCTCCATTTATATATTTGTAGGCATGTAGGTGAACTGTTGTTGAGACCACATTATTATGTGGGTTTGTTCGAGCTATTCAGCATGAGACGATCTTTGAATTCAAATTATCGATTTGGTCATAACAGGTTTAAGTTCGGGGCTCGGGATGAGTCTCGGGGTGGTTTGATGATTAGAGCATTACCGAGAATAAAAGGGTAATGGGATATGATTTTATTAGTATTTGAGAATAATGGGAATTGGAGAGTGTTAATTATGATTAACGAGATAAGTGGAAAATGACAGTTTTGCCCTTCGGGGTTGTTAAGAGATGAATTAAGCATGGAGGGTATTTTGGTCATTTTACCTAGGCTATATATAGGTTGAAGGCTGTAGAAATAGAACAAAAAACATAGCCTTGTTTCCTTCCTCACGATCATCATCTTTTTCTTCTCCTTCCTTTGAATTTTTAAAGCAAGTTTGGGGATTGAAGCTTGAGGTCTTAGACTAGTGATCACCCATTGAAGAGGATCCTAATCTGAGCTTGAGGTAAGTTTCTAGCCATTAAAACTCTAGCTTTGCTCTGTTTTTGGTTTGGTTTTCAACTTGGTTTTCTAGATTGGTTAAAGGGAATTGATGGGAGTTTTTGGCTAGGGTTACTTGGGTTGTGATGCCTAGGACATGTGTAGATGGTTTTTGGGTTCATTTGGGACTTAAAATGAGGTTTGGAAGCTTTTGGTTTAGGTTGGAAATGATGGAGTCGAAGGGGGAAAATTTCTGGGCATTTTTGGCTGTGTGTAGTACTGAAGCGCCCACAAGTGGGCGCTACAGTGCTACTCAGGGTGGATCTCTTGCTGTCTTGGGCGTTGGGGCGCTAGGGGGGTAGCGCTACAGCGCTACCTTGCTCCTTTTGATTTTGGTTTTGGGCATTTTTAAGGGTTTTTGGCTCGGGGTTTCAATCCTTAAGGCTCAGGATTGAATCTACTCACCGTTTGGGTACAATTCGGGGTCCCGGGAGTGAGGTTTAGGTCAATACCCTATTATTTTTTATTTTCATTAATGGAGGTTATAATTGGTTATGATTAGGTAACCGCTAAGGAATCAAAAGGTCGATCGTTCTCATGGGTCGTTCTTTTACTATTTCTCGCTCGAACCAGAGGTAAGAAAACTGCACCCCATATGTGACATGCATGGTTATTATTGAGGCATGTTGAGTGTTTAAGTGTGGACATTGATTGCATATCAAATGCTTAACAAATCTTGCTTACTTGTGAATGGCACTGACTTACTAGTCATAATCGGCAGTGGTGTCAAAACTAGTTGTGGAGCTGTGACTTACTAGTAAGGTTCGACAGTAGTTTTGAGCACTGGTCGTATGTTACTGAACTATGAGTCAGGAGCAGCATAAGCGTCATGAACGCAAAGTCGATAAAAGATTAGATCTGATCGACATCTGCATTGAATGACTCATCATGAGCATTAATGTTGGACCGACCTTAAGTTCGATGAAAACTAAAAGCGCTTGCCTAGTTCTATGACTAGTTACTCAGAGCCAGGGCCAGAAGGCCCATGTGACCGTATCGTCACATGGCTAAGGGTACGGAACCCACAGTAGTGACTCCATGGTCACTCCCTTGGTTTACATTGGTGACTCGCTCATCAGTCACTTATCCTATTTAAGCTAGTGACTTGATCACTCATTTGTAAAGGGTACGGAACCCACATTAGTGACTTTTACAACTGTCACTCCTTTGTTTAGGGCAATAAGTCCTGGATGATTATCATGATCATCATTTAATATTATATACATGCAGTAATGAGTTTTCTTGTTGGGCCTTGGCTCATGGGTGCTATGTGGTGCAGGTAAAGGGAAAGAAAAGCTCACCCAGCCTTGAGTGGAGAGCTTAGGTGGCGATGTGTAGATATGCGGCCGCTTGACCTCCACGGCCAAGGAGTTTCTCAGAGGAACTAGGGGGTTTACCCTATTTTTGCCGCTTAGGCCGGCGGGTTGTAAATTTTACTCTGTAATGACCATTTTGTATTGTAAATAACTTGTAAACGTTTTTATGGGCCCATAAACAGTTTTATGTTTCAAATAAAATATATCCTTTCCTTTTTTATTGGCTCTACACCTTAACCTATTAATAACACCTAGATGCACATTTATAACCAAATAACTCGATTAGCGAGTTAAGCACGATTCAAAGATCACAGTAACGGTCTTGGAGTAACGAAGACGTTACACGAGGATTGGAAAGTCTACCCAAAATGCACTCGGTGCAAGAGGTGTCATTTGGGAGAATTTCGAGCAAAGGCATGTTTCTTATGTTGGATGGTTGGACACTTCAGGAGAGATTATCGAGGGTGAAGGAAGGATGAGCCAAAGGAGGCGGACAACTCAACCCCAGCTCGAGTGTTCGTTCTGGTGCAGTCAGAGCCAGAAACTGAGACTGAGACTGGGGTTGGTTTCTCAATAGTGGCAGGTCAGCTTTTTACTTCTAATTTTTGTATTATGTTGATTGGTTTTTGTGCCATGTTGTTCTTTGCTTTGTTGCATCTAGAGAAGCTTAGAGATAATATGTAGATTACATGGTTATGTTGTGATGAGAATGTGGTACTCTATTGGTAATTTTAAGAGATGAGTTAGATTATTGTGGAAATGACTCATCAATTGATTTGATATAGTTGGTTATGACTGACTTAGGTATGATGTTGGATAAGGATTGGTTAGCCGAGTTTGGGGGCAATGATAGATTGCAAGGAAAGGATGATACTTTTGGGCTTGAGGATGAGAAATTCTTGTATTCGTTGGCACTGTGCATGGACCCCGTATGCTTATGACATCTGTACTTAGAGCTAAAGACCTATTGCAGGAGGGATGCATAGGACTCTTAGCTAGTGTGGTGGATACCACTCAAGTCATGCCAGTGGGACCAGGTCAGAATGGATTAGTCTGTGAGTTTCTGGATGTGTTCCAGGGAATTTGCCAGGGTTATCTTTACACAAAGAGGGAGAATGGTAATTAGGTTGGTGTTAGGGACGAAACCAGGTCTAGGGCACAGTATTGAACAGCTTCAGCAGAGCTGTAGGAACTAAAGGGTCAGTTATTAAGTAAGACAATATTCTTTAAGGTGGATCTTTTATCTGGTTATTACCAGCTGAAGATCAGGGAGAAGGATATGCAGAAGGCTTCCTTCTATATCAAATATGGGCACTAGGAGTGCTGATTTATGTCTTGTGGATTTGACTTATGCCCTATTTGTTTGATGGATAAAATGAATAGGGTATTTAGAGATTACTTGAATTGGTTTGTGATTGTCTTGATCGATAATATTGTGGTATACTCTCAGTCAGAGATTGGCCAAGGCCAAGGAAAGCCTCAGAGGTCAGGAGTTTCCTTAGATGAGTAGCATATTACATGGGTTTTGTAAAAGAATTCTCGAGGATTGTTACCTCATTGATAGAAAAGGTGATTGCCTATGCATCATGTTTGTTTAAGGATATGACTAGAACTAGAGCATAGTTATTGGTGGGCTAGTTGGTCAACGTTATGCTTGAGTTTACTCTTGTAGAGAGGATCGAAGGACAACAGTTGAGTGAACCACAGATGGGAAGAATTGAGGGGAATGTCTTAGTTGAATTAGCTAAGGATTAGGTAGTGCCAGGTATGAGTTTATTGAGGTATAATGATCAGACTTGGGATCCGATGGACACTGGGACTAAACAGGAGATTCTGGATGAATCTCATAATACCCCTTATTCTCTTCATCCAAGCATCATGAAAGTGTAGTAGGGTATGCAAGCTTTATAGTTGTAACGACCTCAAATTTGCTAATGAGGCTTAAGGGCCTTGATTAGTGTGTTGGGAGGGCATTATTGGGTTAAATGTGATTTGAATGATTTTATTGACTTAAATGCATAATTATATGATTAATGATGCTTGTATGACTATATTGATGTTAATGTGATATATATATGGTATTTTTGAGAACCGCATCATTATGTGGGTAGGCTTGCAGAGCACGACTCGAGGCGATCCTAGGGCTAGATAGCGTGAAAAGTAACAACACGGCTTAGCAGTTGACTTTGGATAAGTCAGGGGTGTTTTAGGTATCGTGTAGTTATTTAGACTATCGGGTTATGGAAATAAATATATGGAGATATATTTGAGGTTAGGAAGTCTAGGCAGGAATATTGGGGAAAATTACCGTTTTGGCCCTAGGGACGTTTCCGGCACCCCAAGCCTCGGGTTTGACCTAAGTGATAAAGGATAGACTTACAAAGGAATAGAAAATAGTAGAAAGAAATTAGACCGACCCTTTATTCTCAGCCTTGTCTCTCTATTCTCTCTCAAGGAAAACACAAGAAGTAAACAGAGGAATTTGCTGGAATTTGAGCTGGGATTTCAGAAGAATTCAAAGGGGAGATTAGAGGCTAGCTCAAGGATTAGTCAGGGAACATTTAATCAAGGCTAAGGTAAGAATTAAACTGTGTTTTGAAGTTAGAAACTTTGAGCTTTTGGTTGAGTAATGAGGTGATTGTGATATTGATGTTTAAGGTTGAATTGGAGTTGGAAAACTTGGGAATTAACAGGGATTCTGCTTAGAAAAGGAGTTCAGCTGAAGAGGTAAGTTATAATTCATGATGTAGAAGCTTAAATTCGAGTTGTGCATGGCTAGTTGGGTGTTTTGAAGTTCTTGAGTTTCAGAAATTGAAAAGAGATTTTAATGTGTGTTAGGCTGGGTTTTTCTGTTGAATTATGTTGTTTAAGTCGTTTTGAAGGTGTTGGGATTAATTGGTTTTGAATTAGGGAGTTTGGGGTGATATTGGGTAAGGTTTTAAGATTGAAAATGGTGGAATTTCTGGGCACGAAGGGAAGGGCCGCGGCTCTGTTCTAGAGCGCTGCGGCCCTAAGATGAAGATGAGCCAGGAGGGCTCGGCCAAGGGTGAGCGCCGCGGCGCCCAAAGCAAGGACCGCGGCGCGTGTCTTCTTTTAGGCATGCCCTTGGTTCTGTTTTGAGGGCAGGGCCGCGACTAGGCTTCAAGGGCTGCATCCCTTAGATGCATACTTGAACGTTTAGGGTTTTTAAGCATGGGAATCGAGCCTAGTGTGTTTGGGATCTATTTCACCACCGTGCTTGGTGGGATTTGATTTCCAAGAAGTTAGTTTTGTATCCGGAAACCCTTATTTGAATATTAATGGAACCCTACACCTTGGTTGTGACTAGGTGATAAAAGCTAGGGCTCGGGAATGGATCGTGCTTGAGGAGCGTTGCTCATAATTAGTAACCGCAAAGATCAATGGTAAGAAAACTGCACCTGGTTGAATATCTGTAATGGGACTAAGGGTTCCCTATTATGTATGCTTGAAAGAATGGTATTATGCCATGCAAGCTAATTAGTGAACCAACGGCCTAAGGGTGCCAAGGGTTACACTAGCGCACGGGGCGCGGCTTGGCCACTGGTAGCCGAAGACAGCTTAATATGCACTGAGCTCGGTTTAAGCGGGCCAGAGTCTGTGGGATAAACAGAGGGTGCGGCCTAAGTTTTCGGCCCTCATTATTATGTGATATGAATGTTATAAGTGATTGATTGCATCCTTGATTCTGAATATATGCTGAATGGTTAATGTGGATTATTTGATGAGAGTTCATGCTTGGTGAATTTACTGTCTGATGTTATTGATTGTGTTGCATATCATGTTTTCTTGCCGGGCCTTGGCTCACGGGTGCTACGTGGTGCAGGTAAAGGCAAGGGAAAGCTTGATCAGCCTTGATTTGGAGAGCTCTGCGAGCGGAATGTACATGGCCAGCTGCTCAGCCGCCACGGTTGAGGTTTAGGCAGGGACGCAAGACCCAGAAATTGTTCATTTTGCCTTAGTATGGCTGACAGATGTCTGTATTTTTGGGAGTCTGTAATCCAACTTTTAAACTTTGTTTCTTTTGGGATCCCATGTATATAACTGATTAATTATATAAAATGAAGCTTTTGAGACCAAAACCTTTTTAATCCTAGCTCATACGTATTTAGTGACACGTTTTTAAACTAATGACTTGATTAGCAAGTCTTGCACCTACATAAGTACACAGTGTAGCGGTCTTGGCTATCCAGAGCGTTACAATAGTGGTAGCCTGGGATGGAGAGGGACGTAACTAAGTAAATGGCAAAGAGCTTGACTTGTTAGTAGGTCAAGGTATGGTATCAGAAACCAGTAAGGCCATTACAGCCTTTGTATATCCCAAAGTGGAAATGGAAGGACATCACGATGGATTTCATGGTGGGGTTGCCTAGGGTAGTGGGCCAGTGTGATTTTAGTTTGGGTTATTATGGACCAATATACAAATTCAGCTCGCTTTATATCAGTGAGGATGAATGATACAGTTGACAGTTATGCAGATCTCTGTGGGAGAGATATAGTATGCCTTCTTGGGGACTTTGAGGTCTACTCTGATGGATAAGGACCCTGCATTTACTTCCAAGTTTTTAGGAAGGTTGCAAAAGGCGATGAGTATACAGTTGGAGTTTAGTATAGCTTATTATCCTCAGACTGATGGTAAATCAGATGGAGTAATCCACTTATTGGAAGGGCACCTTATGAGATCATGTATGGTAGGAAATGTATATCGCTCATTCACTGGGATGAGATGGGTGAGATGTTATATTTGGATCCTGTTGTAGTTTAGGGGATCATTAAGGCTATTGAAAAGATTAAAGCTCGAATGCTCGCTTCTCAGAGTAAATGGGAAATGTAACACCCTGGACTGTTGGAAAAGCTTATACAAGATCTTTATTTATTTTCATGTATATCTAATATTAAACAAATTAATACGAGATAGCCTAAAACATGTTACTAAAATTGAATTCAAAGAGAAACAAATAATATAATACTTACAGTATACGCAGCAGAATTAAGAGTCCTTCCTTCAGTTTCTCAAACTCTTGTATCCTCTCTGTCGCAGAGTATTATCAAGAAACTGAACCGGTCTTCTATTTTCTTCACGATCTTCCAATGTATCCTTAGAACCACCTAGACTAGTGTGGGCAATTCTCAACACATGAGATAGATATAGAGAGAAGAAGAGAAAATAACAAAGAGGCTTAGAAAATGACTTGTGTTTAGAGAGAATATAAAACTATCAGAAAATCTAACTTATAAAAAACCCTATTTTGACTTCTCTATAAGCACTCCTTTTATAGACTCAATTAGGCCATTTAATTTAATTAAAAAATCAATAAAATAATAGCCATTTTGAAGCCCTAGGTCGAAATTATCATGGGCTATAGGCCCGTGAAATTTCCCATTTGATTATAAGCCCATTGGACTTAAAATCAAGGCCTGTATTATTTTCTATTGATTTAATTAATTAAATAATTATTAAAATCCTTTATCAAATTAATTATTTATAATTTGAACCTTGATTTAAACTTATTTATTAATTTAGATACTAATTTATCTTAATTAATAAATCTGCCATAATTTCTCTTTTCTTCTCAAAATTACACAACTCTGTGAAACTATCCAAAATTGACCTGGTCAACTTTGATAATTCTAATTGATGATTAAATCAATTAATTGAGACTATCTAGATAATTTTATCCAAGGTACAATGGGGACCATGGGCCTATGAAATCAAGCTCCAATAAGTTATCATAAATCTAACAAATAAATTTACTAACTTATTAATTCCTCGTGACTCCACTATAGACTTGGAATTGCACTCTTGAATTCATAGAACGCTCTATAACAAATATAGATACGCTATTAATTATCCATTGTTACAACCATAATTGTCACTCAATCCTCTATAGACGATCTACAATGAGATAGGACTAAAATACCGTTTTACCCCTCATTGTATTTTATCCTTAAAACACTTAGTTCCTTGTAAATGATATTTCAGTAAACTAATTTAATTACTGAAATGAGATCTCTATCATTTAACACCTTGAACCAAACTAAAACGAAACCATCGTTTCACTTCTTCATCAAAAGCTATAGATGTTCATATCTATGATTAACACTCCCACTCAATTATACTACCGAGTTCCCAAGATGTAAGTATGGGCTAGTCCGTAGGGTAAGCTAGTAACGAACAAGTCAAAGAACTCAAATAATACAATCAGTTAGAATACTAACCACTCAGAATTGAGATTGAATTGACCTATGGTCAACTATATGATATGACTAGAATAGATAATAACGGTATGTTTACTTATCTTATCAACTGTCAATATCGGTCCTGTCCGATGTAACAAATACATCCTATCTTATCTACTTTGCTAATGTTCTAGAAAGAACATAACACTGTAATGTGTAAGTAGATCATATCGTAGATTGGCAAGTCAGTGTAAATCCGGTGCACTGACTAATCTTAGGACTAACTTATTTTTGAACATATAATCATATTTATATTCCACTGTGATTACGTCACTATAAATAAGATTAGCTATATGCTCGGGATTTAATAGAAGTTTATATTAAACAAATAATCATGAAAATAAAACATGTGAGCAAAGTGATTGACCAAGTCAAAAAATGATTTCTATTCTTTTATTGATAATAAAATGAGATTACAAAGAATTTGGGTTTTAATTAGGGCATAAAACCCCAACAAACAACCAAGACCGTTACACTATGTGTTTATAAATGTGTAGGACTTGCTAATCAAGTCGTTTAGTTGAAAATGTGACCCTAAGACCATAATCGAGTTAGGGTTAAAAGATTTTGGTCATAAATAGATAAATTTTCATTTAGATAAACGTTTAGTACATGGGATCCAAAAAAAAGGGTTTAAAGGACAATTTACAAAATCCCAAAAGTCATATACATTCCCAAGCCATTCTAATGGAAAAATACACATTTTAGGTTTTCTTGTCCCTGTACTATCCCTCGGCTGTGGCGGACGAGTAGCTGACTATGTACATCCTGCCCCCAGAGCTCTCCAACTCAGGATTGGTCAACCTTACCCTTCCCTTTACCTGCACCACGTAGCACCTGTGAGCCAAGGCCCAACAAGAAAACCATATAGCATAGCATAAACAATCTAAACAATCAAATGATTCATAAGCCAGTTAACCAGCTATTCAACACATTATGACAAACACATAATCAGTACTGGAAATAAAAAAATTACAAGTCATTTAAACTAGTGTTCAACAAGCTATAAGCAACAATTTAACCATAATAAACATATCATAATCATCATCCAATACTCAGGGTCGACACCCTTAGGCCGCACCCTCTATTTAACCTACTGACTCCGACTCACTTCGGCCGAGCCGCGTCCTGTGCGCAAATATCAATCATGACACTCTCAGGTCGTTTATTTCATGCTCACATGGCATATCATAATCATACAACATCGTATTCAAATATAGGGAACCCTAGTCCCAACATAGCCACATAAACGGGTGCAGTTGTCTTACCTTTGATTCCAAGCGGAGAAGGTGAATTGGTTCCGAGCATGGTCCTTAGCCTCAAGCCTTGGAGATAAACCTAGTCACATTGCCCAATGGTATTTATCAACTTCCAATCAAAATAAAATACCTAGGAGACAGAAACTAGCCTCCGGGACCTCAATTTCTACTAAACCGGGTAGTAGAAATTGTCCCGAGCGCCTAGGTTCGAACTCTCGAGTACTAACCATTCTTGAAACAATTCTAAGGCTAAAAACCACAGGCGGGTCATGACTTGGCTTAGTGAGTCACGAATTTCCCCAAGTCAGAGAGCAAACCAAGCCTGAAGGGCCACATGTGCCACGACGCGCCCCTTCGAACCCAGAATAGTCTGGGTTTTTCTTCTTCTTGCTAGCCAAGATCACCAAGAAACCAACCCAGAATTTTCCCAACATAAACCCTCAATTCAACACCAAACAAGCTACGAATTCAAAACTAAATTATACATTTTAATCACCCAAAAGCTTAGCTACAATACCAAAATCAATATCCCAATTCACTAGCCATAACTACCCCATAATCTCAGTCTATCACATCATCAATTTTCATACTCAGGAACCTATAGTTTACCTAAACCAATCCATCAAAATTTAGAGATTAAGATCAAAGTTCTTACCTCAATTTGGAGCTCAATTTTCTAGCTGAATCCTCACACCAACTCAGCTCAAATCTCTGACTTTTCCTCTTATTTCCAGCTCTAATTCCAGCTTAATTCCCCTTCAATTACTTCAAAGATCACAGTCCCAAAGACTAGCCTAGGCTCCTTTTGATTCTTAGCTTAAAATTTCACAAGGGAGAGTGAGATAGAGAGGAGAACGTGAGAAAGAGAAGGGGTGAGTTGAGAGAGATTTTTCTTTTTCTTTCTTTCCTTCAATATTTCTACAGCTTTTTGTTATAATCTAAAAAAAGTCAGGTTATATCCTCTAATAACCAAAAGACCCTTTTTTCCCCTCCATATACTAATTAAACCTTTAATTAATCTAAGGGTATAATAATCATTTGTTCCCAATTCTCGCTAATTCCTCGAGTGTTCTCAATATTTACCACTTCACTCCCGTCATCCAATTAATCACCAATTACTTAACCAATGTCTAATAATCCCTGATATATTTTCTAAATTCCTGAAAATACCCCCAGGCTCCCCCGAACCGAGTATGAATCCCCGCCGTGACTATTTCACCAATCCACCCACTAGGACTGTCTCGAGCCATATACTGCAAATATATCCACATAATAATGTGGTCTCAACAATTCACCACATATAATCACAATTATGCCCTCAACGGGCCAAAATTACAAATATGCCATTAAAAGCTAAACATGGCCCACATGCATATTAATACTCATAGAGATGCATTTAATCATTTAAATCACACATAAACCCATTATGCCCTCCTGACATGCTCATCAAGGCCCTTAAAGCCTTATTAGTGATTTTGCGTCATTACAACTATCCCTTCCTACTGAGAATTTCATCCTCAAAATTTACCTGAATAACTCAGGATACTGATCCCACATTTCTGACTCAAGCTCCCTGGTCGCTTCCTCGACCCTGCTATTCCTCCATAAAAATTTAACCAGATGAATCGTCTTGTTCTGTAGAACCTTATATTTCCTGTCTAAGACCTGAATCGGTCGCTCCTCATAAGACAAATCTGTATACAATTCCAAGTCCTCATGCTTCAACACATGAGTTGAATCTAAGACATACTTCTAAAGTATAGAAACATGGAATACGTCATGAACTCCCGACAACGATGGTGGCAACACTAACCTATAAGCCACCTGCCTGATCCTCTCAAGGATCTCAAAGGGTCCAATGAATCTATGGCTTAGCATGCCCTTCTTCCCAAATCTTCTCACTCCTCGTAGTGGTGAGACTCGTAGAAACACGTGGTCCCCAACCTGAAACTCCACGTCCATACGCTTAGGATCAGTTTAGCTTCTCTGTGTGCTCTGCGAGGTGAGCATTCGAGCTCGAATCTTCTCAATGGCCTCATTAGTCTTCTGAACCATGTCCGGTCCCAAATACCTCCTCTCACCCATCTCATCCCAATGAATGGGTGATCTACATCTTCTCCCATATAACATCTCATATGGAGCTACTCCAATCGTTGATTGATAAATGTTGTTGTAAGAAAACTCAATCAACGGGAGATACTTACTCCAAGACCCTTCAAAGTTTAACAAGCATGCTCTGAGCATGTCCTCCAATACCTTAATCGTCCTCTCAGAATGTCCATCAGTCTAAGGATGAAAGGTTGTGCTGAACTTCAACTGGGTTCCCATAGCCTTCTGCAATCCACCCCAATACTTGGAAGTAAAGATAGGATCCCGATCTGACACTATAGACTTGGGAACCCCATGGAGACGTACGATCTCACTCACATACAACTCTGCATAGTAGTCCACAGTATAAGTCATCCTCACTGGCAGAAAGTGAATTGACTTGATGTATCTATCTACTATCACCCACACTGAGTCATAAAGCCTCACTGTCCTGAGTAAACCTCCCACAAAGTCCATCGTAATATCCTCCCATTTCCATTCGGGAATACCCAAAGGATGTAGCAACCCCGCTGGTAGCCGATGCTCAGCCTTCACCTCTTGACAGGTCAAACACCTGGCTACGTACTCCACCAAATCCTTCTTCATCCCGGGCCACCAATACAATTTCCATAGATCCTAATACATCTTTGTGGTACTCGGATACAATGAGTATGGCGTAGTATGCGATTCATCCAGTACCTCTCGTCTAATCCCCACATCAGTCGAAACACAGATCCGTCCTTGATATCGTAACAATCCAACCTCAAAAATGGAATAGTCCTTAGCCTCACTCGCTAAGACATTCCCTCTAACTTCCTGTAATTGCGCATCTACCAATTGACCCTCCTTAATCTGCTCTAGTGGGGTCGATTGCAAAGTAATATTGGCCAATCGACCCACCACCAACTCTATCCTTGCTCTGGACATCTCTTCAGCCAACTCTCTTGATATCTGAGTAGAACTAAACAACTGCCCCATGCCTCTCCGGCTCAATGCATCTGCCACTACATTGGCTTTCCCTGGGTGGTAAAGAATATCATAGTCATAGTCCTTTACCAATTCCAGCCAATGCCTCTGCCTCATGTTCAGGTCCTTCTGGGTGAAGAAGTACTTCAAACTCTTGTGATCGGTCTATATCTCACACTTCTCTCAATATAGATAACGCCGCCACAACTTCAATGCAAATACCACCGCTGCCAATTCTAAATCATGGGTAGGGTACCGCTACTCATACTCCTTCAGTTGCTGTGATGCATAAGCTATAACTTTCTCATTCTGCATCAACACACAGCCCAAACCCAACCTCGACGCGTCACAATATACCGCAAACTTTCCTTCCTCCAAAGGAAGACTCAGCACAAGTGCTATAATAAGTCTTCGCTTCAATTCTTCAAAACTGTTCTCACACTTGTCTGACCATACAAACTTCAAATTGTTCTGTGTCAATTCTGTCATCGGTGCAGTAATCTTCGAGAACCCTTCCACAAACCGTTTGTAGTAACATGCTAACCCGAGGAAACTTCTAACCTCTTAGGCATTCCATCGCGTCGGCCAATCTCTCACTACCTCCACCTTAGATGGTTCCACCTTAATCCCATCCTTTCCAACAATATGTCAAAAGAATGTCACTTCTGGTAGCCAAAACTCACACTTCTTGAATTCAGCGTACAACCGGTGCTCTCTTAACCTCCGCAAGACCTGTCGAAGATGTTGCTCATGCTCCACCTCTGAAATGGAGTACACTAGGATATCGTCGATGAAGACAATCACCAAACTAGTCCAAGAAGTCCTTGAACACCCTGTTCATTAGGTCCATGAAGGCTATTGGGGCATTGGTCAAACCAAACGTAATTGACCAGAAACTCATAGTGCCCATACCTCATTCAGAAGGTCGTCTTCAATATATCCTTGTCCTTGATCCTCAGTTGGTGATAACCAGATCGAAGATCAATCTTCGAGAATACCGTCTTTCCCTACAGCTGATCAAACAAGTCATCGATCCTTGGTAAAGGGTACTTATTCTTGATGGTCAACTTGTTCAATTCTCTATAGTCTATACACATCCTCGGAGTCTCGTCCTTTTTCTTCACAAACAAAACCGGAGCACCCCATGGCGAGTAGCTAGGCCTTATAAACCCTAAATCCAGAAGCTCATGTAGCTATATCTTCAATTCTTTCAGTTTCGTCAGTGCCATCCTATATGGTTCCCTCGACACTGGCTCTATCCCCGGAGCCAACTCAATGATGAAATGAATCTCCCTGTGAGGCGGCAGCCCTAGTATTTCCTCAAGGAATCCATCCAAGAACTCATGAACTAATCTGGTTTCTCCCGACCCTGTTGGTGAAATTCTGGTAGTATCCACCACACTAGCCAGGAAACCTATACATCCTCCCTGTAATAGGTCCCTAGCTCTCAGCGCTGATATCATGGGATGCGGGGTCCACATACTGCACCCAAGAAAACAAAGGGATCCTCTCCCTCCGACTCAAAGGTCACCATCTTCTTCCTACAATCAATAGTAGCCTCATATCTGACTAGCTAAAAACCACAGGCGGGTTGCGACTTGGCTTAGTGAGTCGTGACTTGCTCCAAGTCAGAGAGCAGCCCAAGCCTGAAGGGCCACATGCGCCGCGGCGCCCCCCAGGCTGGGTTGCGACGCACCCCTTCAAACCCAGAAAAGTCTAGGTTTTTTCTTCTTCTTGCTAGCCAAGATCACCAAGAAACCAACCCAGAATTTTCCCAACATAAACCCTCAATTAAACACCAAAAAAGCTACAAACTCATAACTAAATTACACATTTTAATCACCCAAAAGCTTAGCTACAATACCAGAATCAATATCCCAATTCACTAGCCATAACTACCCCATAATCTCAGTCTAACACATCATCAATTTTCATACTCAGGAACCTATAGTTTACCTCAACCAATCCATCAAAATTAAGAGATTAAGATCAAAGTTCTTACCTCAATTTGGAGCTCAATTTTCCAGCTGAATCCTCACACCAACTCAGCTCAAATCTCTGACTTTTCCTCTGATTTCCAGCTCTAATTCCAACTTAATTCCCCTTCAATTACTTCAAAGATCACAGCCACAAATACTAGCCTAGGCTCCTTTTGATTCTTAGCTTCAAATTCCACAAGGGAGAGTGAGATAGAGAGGAGAACGTGAGAGAGAGAAGGGGTGAGCTGAGAGAGAGTTTTCTCTTTCTTTCTTTCCTTCAATATTTGTAGAGTCCCATAATGTTTACTTAGTTAGCTAGTTGGTAGTAGTTGTAGTATTTTAGATTTCGTGGATTTTGGTTCAAACCGGGACTTAGTTGGAAACTCCTAGCAATAGTTATAGATTTTATAAGTTTAACCTATAGTTTAAGAATATTAATTATAACATAAGGTTTGATTAATATTGCTGGTCATAAATATGATATTTATTATAACCTAAGGTTTAGATAGAGCCAATAGGAATATGACACTTGTCATAAGCATGATTTTTAAGGAATTAAGCATTTTAATGATAAAATAAGGAAATATAAGCTTTAGTATTCACCAGGAACTGTTAGGGTCGTAGTTTGACTCAGTCAAAGCAGTTATCCAACTTCAATTATGCTGAAAAAGTGCAATTACGTGTTTAAAATATTCACGTATGTCGATATATCGCAGCATTGGAGCCAATATATCGCCTGACGAAGGATACAGAAAACACATTAACGTTGCACGATTGTACGAACGAAGGCTCGGGATTAGGCTAGAGCCGATATATCGCCACATAGGGGTGATATATCGTCTGGAGTGATATGATTTTTGAAACTTAGTTTTTTTAATTTTAAAATAAACCTTAACTACTTAGACCTGCCCCTGAATAGTTTTGACCGAGTCTTCAGCCTCTGATTGACGAATATTCAAATATTTTCAATTATTATTCATTATTCTATTCAAATCAAAATAGGGTTAGTTTCACTCCTGACCTATATAAATAGGACCTAGTACCCAGCCCTTCCACTCACTCTTCAAGCTGTGATCAAAGACTCCAATGTGCTAGTGATTTTATAGAGTGATGAACACTTGGGTTGGGAAAAAGCTTTGCCATTCTTAAGCTTTATAAAATACTTGGGAAGTGAGGATTAGTGTATTTCGGTATTGAAGTTAGACAAATCCTTAAGGTCAACTAAGGTATTTATATTCTCTAAGTCCAGTTCTTTAAGCTACTTTAGTTTTTCTTTAGTCCCTTTTATTCAGATCCTAACTTTTGATATTGGTTTTGATTAGGTTCTTGAAACTTAAAGATCTTTCTTGGTAACTCTCTTATTGAAGGTTTAGTTTCCACAATTATTCTTTACTCTTTAGAAATACTCACAATTTTTATTGTTGGTTTTAGGAGTGTTCCAAGTCCCGCATTTGTTCTCAAATATCCCGGTTTTGGTAAGGAAAATAGGATAGAATTTTATATGTTTATATGATATGTTATGCTATCTTATGTTATGTTATCTTATGTTACATTATGTATAGTATATTTATAGACCTTGGGCATATGACTTGTCTAGTTAGCATGCCCCAATAACTTATGGGCATATGACTTGCTTGGCTAGCAAGCCCCACAAATCTATTGGGCATATGACTTGCCTAGTTAACAAGCCCTACGTAGTATAATGGCCATTGTAGTACTATATGACATATGTTTATAGTATATGTGTTTATGATATAATTTCTGTATATGTTTTATGTTGTTAGCAGTTTTTCCTTGCAGGGCATTAGGCTCACTCCTTTACTTTTAGTGTGATGCAGGAAAATAGATACAAAGCCGAAAGGATTCTTGGAAGCTTGGCATGTGTGTTGAGGTGAATGGAGTGGATGGGCTGCGTGTCGATTCGAGGACGATGTTATTTTCTTTAGTCTAATTAAATTACGTTTTTATGTATTTTTCGCACTTAGCTTTGTAAACAATTTTATTTAAAGTTATGTTTTATTTTTAAAACAATGAGCTCATTTATGTATTACAACTATTATTTTAAAGTTTCAATAAAGTTATGAATATTTCTCATGTATGTTCTCTTCAAAGTAGTAGTTATGTCTAGTAGCTTTAATGGTCTAAGTCTTAGAAATAGTTGGGTCATTACAATATTTCTACCGCTTTCTATTATAATATAAAAAAGTTAGGTTATATCCTCTACTAACCAAAAGACCCTTTTGCCCCTCCATATACTAATTAAACCTTTAATTAATCTAAAGGTATAATAGTCATTTGTTCCCAATTCCCGCTAATTCCTCGAGTGTTCCTAATATTTACCACTTAACTTCCGTCATCCAATTAATCACCAATTATTTACCCAATGTCTAATAATCCCTGATATATTTTCTAAATTCCCAAAAATACCCGCAGACTCTCCCGAATCGGGTATAAATCCCCGCCGTGACTATTTCACCAATCCGCCCACTAGGACCATCTCGAGCAATATACTGCAAATATATCCACATAATAATGTGGTCTCAACAATTCACCACATATAATCACAATTATGCCGTCAACGGGCCAAAATTACAAATACACCCTTAAAAGCTAAACAGAGCCCACATGCATATTAATACTCATAAACATGCATTTAATCATTTAAATCACACATAAACCCATTATGCCCTCCCGACATGCTAATCAAGGTCTTTAAGCCTCATTAGTGATTTTGGGTTGTTAGAGGAAAGTTATGTTAATTTGAACTGAAGGAACGTGGAGTTCCAAGTGGAAGACTATATCTTCCTTAGAATATCACCATGGAAAGGGGTGAGGAGATAAGGGCAGGTTGAGCCCAAGATTAGTAAGACCGTTGGAAATCCTTGATAGGATCGTTCAGGTTGCCTATGGATTGGCCTTATATTCGGCATTGTCAGCCATATACAATGTATTTTATATTCCCATGTTGAGAAAACATGTGCTAGACGAGACTCATGTGTTGAGTTATGAGGATCTAGAATTAGAGGCTAAGTTATCCTGTGAGGAATAGCCAGTCCAGATATGAGACAGAAAGAACAAGGTTTTGAGGAACAAAGATATACCATGGGTTAAGGTATTATACAGAAACAGTAAGGTCGAGGGAGTGACCTGGAAACTGGAATCAAATATGCAGGATTGATATCCCGAGCAACTCAAGTAAAATTTCGAGGATAAAATTTCTGTAAGGAGGGGATAGTTATAAGTCCCAAATTTCCTAATAAGGCTTAGGGCCTTGATTAAGGGGCCAGGATTGCAAATTATGGAATTATGTGATTATATGATATTTATGTGTATCATTATGTGAGTAATATTATAATATGACTTGATATGCATGTTTAGGTGTATTAAATATGCATGTAGGCCCATTTCTATTTAAAAGGGCAATTTTTTAATTTGGCCAATTATGGGTATATTTGGCATATATGTGGTATGTGTGTGGTACTACATTACTATGTGGATATGTTTGGGTTACTCGATACGAGACGATCCTAGGGAGCAAGCTAATGGGAAAGTCACAACTGGATCCATACTTGACTCGGAGTAAGTCAAGGGGTATATTGGGTATTTAGTACATTACCAGGATTGAACGGGTAATGGGAAATCATTTGGTAATTATTTGAAGATATTGGAAGTAACGGGAATTTTGAGACATTAATTAGGATTAATGGGGTATGTGGCGAATGACAAAACTACCCTTGAGGGGCTTTGAGAGAGAGAGTTGGCCCTAGGGGCATTTTAGTCACTTGAGGCAAAAATCTAGGGACTTAGTCACCTTTCCCCTATGCTGAAGTAATCACAAAACAGAGCATCATCTCTCTCTTTCTCTTTCTCTCAGTTTCTCTCTTCCTCTCCCTATTTTGGTTTGAATTTTTGAGGAAATCAATGGAAACATTAAGCTTGGAATGAAGGCTTAATTTGGGCTTGATTAGTTGCAGATATGAGGGCATAATCACAATTGAGGTAGGCTTCAAATTATGTTCTTGATTGAGTTCTGTTTTAGTTTTTGTGTTCTTGATCTTTGAAGCTCAAGGTCTTGGATTGAGTTGTTGATATGTGTTTTGATTGAAGTTAAGCTAGGGTTTTGATGGTGTTAGTGTGTTGTTAATGGTTGGGGGTTTAAATTATGGTTTTGGGAATTGATTGGGATGATTTTTGTAAGGTTTTGCTAAGGAAAAACATCGATTTCTAGGTTCGCGGGGTCATGCTGTGACTTTTTTCGTGGGCGCCGTGAGTTGTGTGAACCCAGGGCACTGAGGCGGTTCTGACTGAGGAGCATGTCGCGGCCCAAGTGGGGTATTGGGTCCCGTTGTGACTTTCCCGCTAACTTGCTCCTTAGGATCGTCTCGTGCCAAGTAACCCAAATAAATCCACATAACAATATGGTATTTCACATATATCACATATATGCACATATATATATATATACAATTATGCCCATAACGGGACAAATTATGAAAATCTCCATTCTAATAAGAAACGGGCCCACATGCATATTTAATATCCCTAAACATGCATAACTAGTTATATTATGATATAACTCACATAATCACAATCAAATATATCAAATAAACATATAATTCCATATATTGTCACCCTTGGCCCCTAATCAAGGCCTTAAGCCTTATTAGGTAATTTTGGGACGCTACACCAATAGTTTATCATTTTTTCATATAATACTTTTTTGCTACAAGGCTTGAAATTCATTATGTAGTCATTATCCTGAAAAGTAGCATTTGTAGAGCCAAACACTTTCTTGTCTACTGGACTATAAAATTGACCACTCTGAGTACCTTTAGAACAACCAACAAACAAACAAATTTCATGTCGTTGTTCTAGCTTTCCTACCTTTTTCCTTAGAACATGAGCATGACCCCCCAAATTCCATAATGACATAAATCGGGTTCACGACCATTCCATAACTTTAGTGGTGTCTTGGAGACAACTTTTAAAAATGTCACATGCGGTCTGGGTAGTATGTCTCCAGAAAAGATCTGGGGTAAGAAGTCGGTAGAGTTGAATAACTTATCATAGTACATACATTTTAAAAAACGCTCGATTCACGCTGCTCAGCAACGCTATCCTGTTGCGGAGTCCTTGGGGTGGTTTATTTAGACAATTCTCCAAGTTCAATTAAATGATCTTGGTTTTTATTATCCAAATATCCTCCACCCCTATCAGATTGCAAGATCTTTAACATTTTACCTAATTTGATTTTAAAGCCATAGAAATGAATTCTTTGAACTTCTTAACAAATTCTAGAAATTCCTATGCTTTAGGTACTTACATGAGTCTCTAGAGAAATTGTCAATGAAGGTGACGAAATACTCATAACCACACATCGCTTGAACATTCATATGTCCCCAGACATCTGAATATACTAGCCCTAGTGGTTCTTTGTGCCTTTCTCCTATCACAAAAAATAGACGCTTTGTCATTTTTCCCTCGATATTAGATTCACAAACAGGTAGGTTACCCTAGGTGAGTTCCCTCGAAGTCCCAACCTTTTTTGGTCTTTGAATCCTATCATAACAAATATGACCAAAGCGAAGATGCCAAAGGTATGTCATATCTAACGTTATTGACCTTTTGTCATTTAATGGTCCTAGGTTTAACTATCTTAAAAAACTCATTATTTAGTACATAGGGTTCGTTTGGTTGCAATAGGTATAGCCCGTTTTCCATACATCCACCCCACAGTTCACATCCATTTAAAGAAATAGAATTTATTACTTGCAAAAGTAACTCAAATTGTTGTTGATGTAATAAGGAAAATTGAAATTAAAATTTCCACTGAAAATCAGAATAAAATAAACAGTGTATTAAAAAAATATATTTATTTCTAAAATTCATTCAAGCTTATCATTTTTCCTTTTCTGATACGAACAACCCTTGTCAGATTCCAAGCTTTAGCTTTTCATCATTCAGATCTTTCCTAATGCTAAAAAGTTATAAAAAGGTACATGCATGCTTAGTATATCATGATTCAACGATCCAAAAACAAAGAATCATCCTCTAAAATCACATGCATCCAAGACAAAATTTCATTATCTTGGGTTCCATATGCCTTGAGTACTGGACAATCTTGTCCCAATTCCTAGTCTCCTTGCAGTTGGAAGCACCCCCCCCCCCCCCCTTTAGTGTACTTATAATTAAACCTTGCTCCAAGATGCTTTGCAGCATTTGGTGCATTTCCAGTGGTCTTCTTGTTATTTTTGTTTGAAGTCTTCCTCATTTGCTTTTCGAAGAAGAAACTTAAGGAAACTTCTCCTTGAGCATGTTTGGCAGTATTAGCCTTCTTTCCTTTGCTCGGTCCACCATTAAAAATCATCTTTGAAGAATTTGGTGATCGTTGCATAGGAAAAATAGGAATATCTTTGATTATCACGAACTCAATGTTATTTGTAATCAACACCATGTTGATGTTGGACAAACATTCCGTGAGGTTCTTACCATGGAGAAACTTTTTAGAGATTAGAGAGAGTATGAGGTGGGAAGCCTAGAGCCACGATTATCAACTGAGTAGAAATTAACGCATTGCTTGACAAACATTTATTCATCAAAATTTTAGAAATAGCATAACATACAAAAATGTTTTGAGATAAGCAAAATACAAAAACACTCTTCTATTTCTTAGGTACTTTAACTAGCCATGAACACATGTGTCCCAGTAGGCAAGAGTCACAAATATTCACTTAGTTAAATAGAGAAACATCTCAATTAATAAAACATCCTATACTTTTATTAATTACCTATCCATATGATCAAAGTAACAAAAACCCATGTGTCCCAATAGGCGAGAGTCACAAATATTTCTTACTTTATGAGTTTGACCCACGATTTCGATTATTATAGACTTAATTCCTATAGTCACCATAGGGATGAGTCTATAGAAGGTCCATCTATCCTAAGAAATTTAACCATGTTAAGAAGTTCGGTAAACACGTTCCGTAGGAAGACGAAATCAAAGCGCCATGAGACCCCACTGAACTCTAACCTTGTTAAATCAATGGTGGAGATCGAATTCAAATTTAAAAAACTCATTATTTAATTTTTCTCAATTTATTATTTTATTCTTCTCAAAATTATTAACTTAGGTTTGCCAAATTATTAAAATAATCAATAAACCATAGTGTACATTTGTCCTATTAATCATAAAATTACCTTTGAAAAGTAATAAAAAAATATAATTAATTTTTTTATAATCAATCATTAGGTCCAACTAAAAAGAATAACCTAATACAATTAAGTCCAACTTAGGTAAATAGGCCTTAATAATTCGAGCTTGCATGGAGGAGAGTTGAGTTCAGTATGTCGTACACAATACAAAGGCTCCCTATCTTCCATACAAAGACAAAAAGACAAGAATTTGAACATTCGTTTTATTAATTGTTATTCAATTAATTAGACCTTAGTAATACAAATGAGCATTCACAAGTGGAACCACCCACAAGAGATGAATTAAACTTTATATGTTCAATTGGGTCTAAATAAAACCTAACATTTTATGAAAGTTTTATTTGAGATTTTCCACATTTTTCAATACAAAAATTGGGCCATCATTATACTTATATTTAATGCCCAAATGCAAAAAAAATAACTTGATAATGATGCTTGATATGTTAATAATTGGATGGGCCTAACATGTTACTATATGAGCATGTATTAAGTTATGCAAATATACAGCAATAATATACAATTTTGAAAAAATATCATGATTAATTAACATAGAATTCATCATACAAAATTCAATATAATTAATTAAACAAGTTGTAAAATATTGAATTAATTAGAATAAAAATTATCAAACAAAATTCAATTTTAAATATTTAATTTAAACTAGGTTGTTAAGTTGTGACAAAATAAATTATTTTAACCAATTTTAAAATATCAAAATATTTTTTAACCAAATTTAAAATATCTTAAAATATCCAGAATTATCATATAACCAATTTTAAATATTTTAAACAATAAAAATATATTGAATAATCATATAACCAATTTTAATATTTCAATGATAACAAAATGAAAAAAAATATTAAAATATCTTGATTACAAATAACCAATTAAAGATGTTTTTAATAGCTAAAATATCTAAAATAATCAGATAATCAATTTTAAATATTTTTAATTTAACTGCACAAAATATAAAAAAAAATCAAAATTTAATTTTTTTTTGGTGAAAAGAGCCCGTTGCGAGTCCCATATGACCTTGGGGTCTTGACGGTTTTTCATGCGTGAAGGGCACACACACTGCGCAATCAATCAAAAAAAATAAAAATAAATTTGTGCCATTTTTCAATCCCAAAACAAGCCAAAAACAACCAAATTATTGCTAAACTTACATGAAAAAAAAAACATAAACATGCACCAAATAACATGTAAAATATAATTAACACCCTAACATATCAATCGATTTCATACATATTCAATCATGAAAATAAACTAGCAACCTATGGCTCTGACGCCATTTGTAAGATATACACGTAACAAGATTTTTGTTTATTTTCATGTAATTCACATATTATCAAACAAACATGCAAATTCTTAGAAACTTACATTACGCAAGGGAACTAGAACAACTCATTCCTTCAATCTCTCTATCCCTTGACTCCAATCTATAGCATAGTATTATCAAAAGATTGAACTAGATCAGCAACGCACACCAAGCCTTTGATCAATCTAGAAGAGAAGAAGAGAGAATGGATAGAAGAGTGTGATTCTAAAGTTTTTTATAAATGACTATTGCTGTCATCTGATTTATGTCTACTGAAAATCCTAGCTATAACACTCTATTTATAATCACATCCATGATGAACTTATCTTCTTATATAAATTAATTAAAATATATATATATATATATAAAGATCTATCGTGGCTGGCCCACACCATATGGGTTGGGTTCATGATATATGCCTTAAATTTAAGGCCCAATGGACTTAAATTCAAGACCATTTTATTTATATATCTTATATTTTATTAATTTAATAATTAAATCATTATTCAAATTAACTATTTATAATTTAAAACTTGATTTAATATTATTTATTAATATTAACACTAATTTTTCATTATTAATAAATATGCCCAATATTCTCTTTTATTCTCTAAATAACACATCTTCGTAAAATTTTCTAAAATTGACATAGTCAACTTTAAAAATCCTAATTGATAATTAAATCAATTAATGGAGACATTCTAGAGGATTTACTCAAAAGAGATGCGTGGACCATGGATCCATGAAATCAAGCTCCAATAAGTTATTGTGAATTTATTTACGAATAATTTCACCACCTTATTATTTCATCATGACTCCACTATAGACTCAAAATTGAACTCTTGAATTTGTAGTGTTGACCTGTGAAATTGGTCAACGGTCGTATGTACAGTATACAACACCTTTTGAATGAAATAAATAGAATGAACGACAGAGTACGATTATCTTACATAAACACACAGGAATTTTATAGTGGTTCAGCCCTATTCTGATGAACAGTAATAACCTAATCCACTTAGCTTTTAGTATTGAATTACTCGACAATTACAAGTACAAACTGATGAGTTCACTCGTCAGAAAGATTTTTCTCCCAAAATTCCAGAAAAAGAGATCCCTCGACATGAAGCCCTGGGTCCTTTATTTATAGTACCCAGGGGCTGTTACATGACCAGTAATACTGGGATCGTAGTTTGGTACACGATTATAGGTGGTGGAGATACGTGTCCACCTCCCCATGACTATGAGATCGTGGGCCTTCTCATTGTTTCTCTATATCGTGGTAGATAAAGCACGATAGAAACCTCTGGGAAGATGTTAAGTCTCTGTTAGTATGTGATACTTAGGTGCTAGGCCCGATGACCCGAGCTTGGGTGCTAGGCCAGTGACCTTCTGGGTGCTGGACTTGTTGATCATCTAGGTGTTAGGCCTGTTGATCTCAGTTTGAACGAGAGTGAGTATTTCTCAGTGAAGTGTATTTGGGGGTTTGACCCGACCACCCAGGTGGTTCTTGAGCATGTCAGGCCGACCACCCTAAGGGTTGGGGCCAGGCCGACCACCCCTATGGATCCTTGGGCATATTGCGGCCAACCAACCCTGGGGTAGGGGTCAGGTCGACCACTCTCTTGGACACACTGGGGCCGACCAACCCTGGGGCAGAGGTCAGGCTGACTACCCCTAGGGCTCTTGGGTCTGCTTAGGCCGACCACCCCTAGGGGGTTTAGGCTTGGTCGACTTCCCTATAGGTCCTGGACCTATCTTTTTTGCCTGTCGATCTTTTCTCAATACTTTGTCGTTTTTCCCTAATTTGTGATGTCACGTATCGCATTCTCATTCGCCACGCCATCCTCATATTTTTTAGGGATAACACATAGAACGTATTTTTTGAACCACAAATATGTTATCCATTGTTATAACCATTAGAGTCAGTCAATCCTCTATCAATGACTTAATAATGAGCTGGGTGCAAATTATTGTTTTACCCCTCATCAGTATTTTATCCTTAACTCTCACTAAGTTTCTTATAAAGGATATTTCTGTTCAATTAATCACACAAATGAGATCTCAATCATTTAACCTTTTGAAAAAAGTAATTAATGAAATCATCTTTTCACTTCTTATACGGAAGTTATAGATTTCATATATATGAATAATACTCACACTCAATTACAATACTAAATCTCCAAGATGTAAGTATGTGATAGGCCGTAGGGTAAGCTGGTAACGAACAAGTCAAAAGATTTAAATAAGATAATTAGCAAAATATTATCATTCAGAATTAAGATCAACTTGACCTATGGTCAACGTTGTGACATTGATTAGATTCGATAACAACGATAATTATTTATCTATCAATAATCAATATCGGTCCTAGGCCAATGTAACCAAATACATCTGATCTCATCTACTTGGTTAATGCCTTGGACAAGACATCACAACCCGAATGTGTAAGTAAATCATATCGTAGATTTCCTAATCAGTGAAAATCCAATGCACTGATCTAATCTTAGGACTCATTCTTTTGAACATATAATTACAACTATAATCTACTATGACCTAGTCACTATAATTGTAACTATTTATATGTTTATGATTTTATAAATGTTTGTATTATTTTAATAATTATGTAATAAAATAAGCAAGCAACACGGTTGTCAAACTAAATGATTTCTACTACTTTTATTGACAATATAAAATTGTGTTACATGTCCGACTTGGTTTTATAAGGGCATACAACCTAACAAATCGACGCCAACATTATTTTCCATTCCTTGAATGTATACCCAAACGTTGCCCCAGTGCAACAAGAAAGAAGGCTATTGGACCCGACAACGGTGGAGGCCCTGAAAGCGGAAGTTGACAAGCTCCTCAAGAACAGGTTCATTCGGGAGGCCCTATACCCCAAGTGGTTAGAAAATTTGGTGTTGGTCCTGTAGTGGAAAAAATTTGTCTACAATTAAAGCCCATCTAGTCAACCAGACTAGCTCGCCAGGCCCAATAAGCAAGTAAGGCCCCAAACCTATGTAAATGGGCTCAGCCATCCAAACGAGCTAGCTGGTACCCAGACCCAAGTCTGGGTGCATTCAGTCAGTCAGGGACATTGAAGCAGTCAAAATGAATTCCCCTCTTCCCATGAAAATTGGAGGGAACCACTAAGAACGGGTCAGACGAGCGAGATAGATGAGAGGAGAATGGAACAAAAAGAAGAACAATAAATAAGACCCTCAGGGGTTGAGAACGGGACATCTGATAACCATTTTACTCTACTTTACTCTCTTAATGAAATGAAGTACTACTCTCTCCAAGATATCCAGTCAAGAAAGTTGAATCAGTCAACCTGGTCTGACCCAACCAAACTTGACCCGATCGTTGAATTCTGTCGCCGTCTCCGTCGTCACTCTGACCATCCTACTACTCATCCATCCATCATTATATCGTTATTTTCGTTATAGATTTGTTACTTTCAATTAAGCTTTTGTTACAACCCGACTAACTTGAGCGTCGAAGTCCCTTTAGCTGACACCCCACCGGTGCTCCCAATTGAACTCTCGTCTTTCTCTTTGTTCTTGACAGGTTGCTGGTGCCCATCTAATCAATTGTAGGAAATAACATCTACAATTCGACGCCCACCGTGGGGCCCTAGCAATTAGATGATCGACAAAGAGATCAAGGAGTTCACTTGAGAGACATGTCAGACGTGACTGAGATACCTGATTTGTCCGCCCAACTAGCTGCTCTTACCGGCCAGATGAATGAAGAACGCGAGAAAATGAGAAGGCTCGAAGCTGAGAATGCTGACCTGCTCGTACGAATGGAGGCCATGTCCTCTCAAGCCACCGAGGTCCCGCCATCCCACTTCCGAGGCCCGATTAGCCCTATGAAACCTTTGGGTGACCTCACCCCTATCTCTAATAATGATGGAACAAGTCAGACAGTTCCATCACCCTCGCTAAGGAATTATCAAACTCCACCCACCATGTCTAACATACAAAATTCTATTGTCAATGCAGGTGAACAGGTAACCATGACTGAACATGGACATTCATTTGCACCTGGACCACAACAAATTCCAGGAGTTAGCTAGCCAGCCTCGGCAGCTAGACAGCAGCAAATTCCAGGAGCCCGTCAGCCAGCCATTAGTCAGCCAACCACTGGACCCGAATAGCAGCAGGTTCCAAGTGTTAGTCAGCCTACCGTTGGAACCAGCTAGACCATCATTGGAGCTGGTCAGAATATACCTGAGTAGCAGACAGTCAGGTTGAATCACCCAGCCATGAGCGAGCCAGCCCGCCAAGCAACCATAAGCTCCTTTCCAATCCAAGATCCCGAGTTGGCTCAAAAGTTGGCTGAGATGGAGGCGCTCATTCAACGGATTCCTAGGATGTCGGCTCCAATTAAGAAGAGTGCAGCAAGCTGTTATGCAGACTCTCCATTCATAGACGACATTGCACTAGTGGAAATGCCAAAGAAGTTCAACTTCCCAAATATGAAGATGTTTGACGGGACGTCTGACCCGGATGATCACATCTCACAATACAGGTAGAGAATGTTCACCGTAGCCATCCCATGCAACATGAGGGAAGCATGCATGTGTAAGGGGTTAAGTTCTAGTCTGATTGGACTAGCCCTCTAGTGATATACTAATTTACCTAATAATTCTATTTCTACTTTTGCACAATTGACTGACACTTTTGTTGAGCAGTTTGCTAGTAGCAAGAAACTTGAAAAGTCTGCAGAAGACCTCTACATCATAGTTCAACGATGGGGTGAGCCCTTACGAGATTACATAGGCCGCTTCAACAAAGAGAATGTGTCTATAACCCATTGTAATCAGGACACAGCCATCTCAGCCTTCCGCAAAGGACTCCGCTACGACTCAGACCTATACAAAGAACTTACCAAGTATCCTTGCAAGACAATGGAAGACGTTCTCACCAAGGCCTGGGCACAAATCAAATGGGAGGAGGATGAAACTAAATATTATCACTCTTCTCTAAGGAAAGACTCTCGAAGAGACTCAAGGGTAGACAGACGGCAGAGTGGCAGACAATCTGAGCCATACCCGTATCCTAGTAGATCAGAGATCAGAAGGAGGGAGTACAATCGGTCGTCCGAGACACATCTCCGAGATGGACCAAAGATACGATAATACAACCTTTCAATCTCTCCAGTCGAAGTCATTGGCATGCTGAAAGGACTCAGAGACAAAGTGAAATGGCTGAAAAATATGAGGACTCCATCTGACCAGTGAGACAAAACAAAATGGTGTGAGTTCCACAATGACCACGGTCACCGAACGGATGAGTGCATCGCCTTAAGACTCGAAGTATCCAACCTATTAAGATGTGATCACCAGAATGACTTGCTCACAGACAAAGGCAAACGAACATTCTAGCAGGAGGCAGACAGGTCAGTCGTCCAAAGAGAAGTAACCCCGCCAAAGCAACCTACTCATGAATGGACAGTGAACGTAATAACTGGTGGCTCTGAGGTAAGCAGAGTCACCCATTCAGCAGCCAAAAGACATGTCAGGCAGACCAACTAGATCAAAGGAGAGTCCAGCGGGACAGAGAAGAATACCATCAACCTACCAGCTCAAACTATCAGTTTCTTAACAACAGAGTCAACCAGACTCTTTAACCCGCATCACGATGCTCTTGTTATTGCACTTTACATTGCTAATTTTCTTACTAAACGTATACTTATTGATAATGGCAGTTCAACTAACAATTTTCTTTTAAGTGGTCTTAGGGAAATGGGGATAGATGAATCAAAGATCATAAAGAAGACTACAATCCTCATCGGTTTTAGTGGTGAGCAAAAGAACACACTATGAGAGACCGAGCTACCTGTCTATGCCGAAGGAGTCAATATGTGCACAAGATTCCTGGTAGTAGACTCTCCGTCTGCTTACAACGTGACACTAGGTCAACCATGGATACATGAAATGAAGGCAGGCCCTTCAACATACCACCAAGTTCTAAGGTTCCCAATGAAATGGGGAGTAAAATAAATCAAAGGCCAACAGAAAGACTCAAGAGCATGTTACCAGACTACCATGAAGGCCAAACCTGCTCAGTTATAGCAATTACAGGAAGACTGACTAACTGACTGACTCCCAGATGAACCAACCAGACATGGAGGAGTTGGACGAAGTTCAGATACATCCAGACTTCCCAGATCACAAAGTCCAAATTAGATCACGATTAGACCCTGATATCAGAACTAAACTTATTGAATTTCTATCTGTCCATTATGATTGTTTTGCTTGGTCCCATGCAGACATGACTGGAATTGACCCCGAAGTAATTGTCCATAAATTGCAGGTTGATCCAGACTACCCACCAAGGAAGCAAAAAAGAAGAAAATTTTCCCCTGAAAGGAACAAAGCCATTAAAAAGGAAGTTCAAAAGCTCATTGATAAAGGGTTTGTGAGGGAGGTGCATCATCCCGACTGGTTGACCAACATGGTCATTGTGAAGAAGAAGAAGAATGACAAATGGAGAGTCTGCATCAACTTCACAAACCCCAATAAGGTGTGTCCAAAGGACTCATTCCCATTACCACACATAGACATGCTGGTAGACGCCACAGTCGGTCATGAACTCCTAAGCTTCATGGATGCATACTAAGGATACAACCAGATCCTGATACATCAAGATGACTAGGAAAAGACAGCCTTCATGACCAACTTTGACATATTCTGCTACAAAGTCATGCCATTCGAACTAAAGAATGCAGGAGCGACTTACCAGAGATTAGTCAACAAGGTGTTTGTCGGCTTGCTGGGAAAGAAGATGGAAGTCTACATTGATGACATGCTCGTCAAATCCCTCATTGCAGAGGACCATATCAGCCATTTAAAACAATCTTTTGACATTCTTAGGAAATATAACATGAAATTGAATCCAACTAAATGTTCTTTTGGTATGACTGCAGGAAAGTTCCTTGGGTACCTAGTGACTCAAAGGGGAATCAAGGCTAACCCAACACAGATAGAGTCAATCCAAAGGATTCCTTCCCCAACGTGCATAAAATACGTACAGAAGTTAAGTGGACGCATCATAACACTCATCCGATTTATCTCAAAGTTGTTAGAATGATGTCACCTCTTCTTTAACACATTAAGGAAATCAAAAACCTTTGAGTGGACAGTGTGAAGAGGCACTAGCCCAACTAAAATAGTACCTGGCCAGCCCACCTCTCCTCTCAAAGACAAAAGACAATGAGAAATTATTCATCTACCTAGCAGTATCCAAGATGACCGTTAGCATGGTCCTAGTCTGAGAAGAGGAAGGCAAGCAATCTCCAGTCTACTATGTAAGCAAAGCCTTCCTTGATGCAGAAACTCGATATAGCCAGTTGGAGAAGCTTGTACTAGCACTCATCCAAGCAGCAAGGAAGCTACGCCCATACTTCCAGTGCCATCCAATAACGGTCCTGGCCACCTTCCCAATCAAAACAATCCTCCATAAACCGGAACTATCAGGCAAACTTACCAAGTGGGTGGTAGAGCTCAGCAAGTACGAAGTAACATACAAGCCACGGGCTTCCCTCAAATCTCAGGTATTAGCTGACTTCATTGCAGACTTTACACCTAACATGCATGTGCAGGCAGAAAAATAACTTTGTTGTCTAACCGAGGGACAGTTAGCCAGAATCGGGAAGTTGCAAGCAGGTGGATCAAGTAACACTAGAGGAAGTGGACTCGGACTCGTCCTGACTTCACCCCAAGGTGACATAATCGAACAAGCGGTCCGATGCGGGTTCAAAGCTACCAAAAATGAAGCCGAATACGAAGCAATGATAGCTGGACTCGGACTAGCCAATGACATGGGAGTCAAAAGGATCGTGGTCTTCAGTGATTCCCAGTTGGTAGTCAACCAAATGCAAGGTAGCTATCAGGCTCGAGATGATAAGATGACACCCTACCTTAACAAGACTAAAGAGTTGTAGTCAGTCTTCGACGAGTTCACTATCAACCAAGTACCAAGAGGGGAGAACAGTCATGGGCATGCATTGGCAAATCTTGGATCCTCCATCCAGACAACCGACCCCAAGAAAATACCTGTAGTATTTCTCCAATGGCCAGCTGTCTAGAAAGATGAAGAAGAGCAAGTTAGTGACATCTCCAACAACCGAACATGGATGACTCCAATATTCGAGTACTTGGAGCAGGATATACTTCCCGAAGATAAGAACAAAGCACGCCAGTCAAGGCTCAATCAGCCCGCTTCACTATTATACGAGGTAAACTCTATAAATGTTCCTTTTCTAGTCCATATTTGAAATGCATTAACCCTACAGAGGCCAAACACGCACTGGCTGAGTTGCATGAAAAAGAGTGCGAAAACCACTCTAGAGGACGAATCTTAGCGCACCGTACCCTAACACAAGGATACTACTGGTCAACTATGTGAGCCGACTCCTCCGACTATGCAAGACGATGCGACAAATGCCAACAGTTTGCTCAAATATCCCACCAACCTCCAGAGCATCTCATCTCAATCACATCCCCTTGGCCATTCATGAAATAGGGGATGGACATAGTAGGCAAGCTTCCAACCGCACCAGGACAGAAGGTGTACATGCTTGCAGTAACTGACTACTTCAGTAAGTGGATCGAAGCAGACTCATTCCACCAAGTCAGAGACAAAGAAGTAAAGGGCTTCATTTGGAAGAATGTAATCTGTAGGTATGGAGTACCGAAAGAGATCGTAACGAACAATGGCTCTCAATTCATCAGTTTTGACTTCCAAGACTTTTGCAAATTCTGGAATATCAAGCTCAACTTCTCCACGCCAAGGTATCCCCAAGAAAATGGATAAGCAGAGTCATCCAACAAAACTATCATGAACAACATCAAGAAGTGCCTTGAAAAATCTAAGGGAAGATGGGCTAACGAGTTACCAGGAGTCCTTTGGTCCTACCAAACCGTAACCAGGACTTCGACAGGAGAAACACCTTTCTCATTAGCCTGCGGGATGGAGGCAGTCATCCCTACCAAGAGTGAAGTTCCGACAACCAGATATGAGCTGACGAACGATGAAGTAAATTGGGAAAACATGTGCCATGAACTCGACACCATAGACGAAATAAGGGACAAAGCACTCTTAAGAGTCTCAACCTATCAATGAAGCATAGCCACACATTACAACAAGAACATCTGCACTCGGACATTCAAAGTAGGAGATTGGGTACTACGAAGAGTGTTCCAAAACACTAAGGAAGCGGGAGTAGGTAAGCTTGCCCTGACATGGGAAGGTCCCTACCTGATCACAAAGGTAGTCGGACATGGAGCATACAAGCTACAAACTAAAGAGGGATGCGAAATCAACAACAGCTGGAACGCCATCTACTTAAAACAGTATCCCTTTTAACTCAATCTATTCTCCTTTCATTTTCTTTCATCAATGATCTCACGAGATCTTCATTCAAGCAACATACTGACACTGTCATGCAGGAAGTGTCAGAACTACATTTGGGCTTGATCCCTGCAAAGGGTATGTAGGCAACTCCACGGAGCGCAACCCCCTATCACAACCATTTTTTTTCATATACTACGAACATATCAATAACGAATCTAAGTATAAATTTACTAAGTAACTTTATACTTAGATTGGGGGGAATAAGATACAAATACTTCAGAAGTTATACAGCCAACCGGCATCCGATACAACAACTTATAGAATGCTCACATAAGCTACAACCAGACAGGATACAACAAAAAAATAGAAAAAGTCTAATGTTTACAACACTACATAAGAAAAATTCCATACAATAACTAAAAATACATAAGATGGGATAAACTCAGTCATCCTCCAACAAAGAACTTGAACAAAGGAGGAGTCAGTCATCCACAACTAGGTCATGAGTAGTCATGACGCCAAAAGAAGTGGCTAACTCTTCGGTCCGGGCCGTCTCTTCAACCATCATCTTCTCCAATTCCTCAAAGTCTACGATGTACTTAGAAACATCCCAGCTATCAATCTTACCACCCACTGGCCATTATGCCACGACACTAGATCTCAGCTTCCAGCCCAATCACTAACATCTGATTCTCCAACGAAGCTACCTCAGCTTTCAAGACATTCAACTAGACACACAAGTAAGAACCACCAAACGACTCATCAATCAGTGAGATAGACAAACCTAACATCAAAGATATACAAGGCAAAGATTTCGTATTAATCAGACAGACAAACTATTATACCAATTAAATTACAAAATGACCAGTTAGTCAGTCAGTCAATCTGAAAGGACCCTTAAAGCAAGATATGCCTACTGAATAAATTAAGTCTCTACTAGTCAGTCAGAAGAGAGAGCTATATGGACCAGACATACATAAATCAAATGCGCATACGTGAGGAATACTATCCTAAAGTAACTAAAACAAAAAAAAATTACATTTATCACCACTACAAAAAGATCAAAACACTAACTCCCTGATTGGCCATATAAGGCCATGATGCAAAGGTGAAAAAAGAAATGGTCAACCATTAGCAGGCCCTACCAAAAGGTATTGCTTTCCCTAGGAAACACCTAAAGTTTCAAAGACAGATGAAGTTCATGAGAAGTAGGCCACTCAGCCATCTAGGCAGAGCACTCGGCTGTCTCTCCTTAGCACACAACATCCTCGGTAGGTTACTCAGCCCAGGCGCGCCACTCACTCAGCCACCCAGGCAGAACATTCAGCCCGCTTGGCCATCTCTCCCAGGCACATAGCCTCATCGGCAGGCCACTCAGCCCAACCGGCCACTCGGCCACGCCAGCGGAGCACTTAGCCCGCTCGAACATCTCTCCCGAGCATGCAACTGTCTTGGCAAGCCACTCACCCTACTCGGCCCACTCGACCACCTAGCCACTCGGCCACCTAGCCACTCGACCCACTTGGCCACTCAGCCACCTAGCCACTCGGCCCAACCGGCCACTTGCCTCACTCGGCCCATTCGGTCACTAGGCCACTCAACCACCTGGCCACTTGGCCCACTTGGCCACCTGGCTACTTAGACACTCACCCCGTTTGGTCAAATAACCTTAAGATCCCATGGTGCTTAGAATTCAACATTATAGACTCTTTAGCTAGAATGAATTTTAACTAGAGAGCAAGGGACAAATTGTAGTGGACAAAATTTGTCTACAATTAAAGCCCATCTAGTCAGCCAGACTATCTCGCCAAGCCCAATAAGCAAGTAAGGCCCCAAACCTATGTAAATGGGCTCAGCCATCCAAACGAGCTAGTTGAAACCCAGACCCGAGTCTGGGTGCATTCAGTCAGTCAGGGACATTGAAGCGGTCAAAATGCATGCCCCTTTTCCCATGAAAATCAGAGGGAACCACTAAGAACGGGTCAGACAGGCGAGATAGACGAGAGGAGAATGGAACAAAAAGAAGAACAATAAATAAGACCCTCAGGGGTTGAGAACGAGACATCTGATAACCATTTTACTCTACTTTACTCTCTTACTAAAATGAAGTACTACTCTCTCCAAGAGATCCAGTCAAGCAAGTTGAATCAGTCAACCTGGTCTGACCCAACCAAACTTGACCCGATCCTTGAATTCTGCCGTCGTCTCTATTGTCACTCTGACCATCCTAGTACTCATCCACCCCTCATTATATCATTATTTTTGTTACTTTCAATTAAGCTTTCGTTACAACCCGACTGACTTGAGCGTCGGAGTCCCTTTGGCTGACCCCCCACTGGTGCTCTCAATTGAACTCTTGTCTCTCTCTTTGTTCTTGACAGGTTGATGGTGCCCATCTAATCAATTGTAGGAAATCACATCTACAGGTCCTGAAACCTTACAGAACCTGGAGGACCTGCATAAATTTCACTGACTTAATAAGGCCTGCCCAAATGAATGCTCCCCCTGCTGAGGATTAACTAGATGGTGGATGCTTCCTCTGGGTATAAGCTCCTCACATTCATGGATGCCTATTTGGGGTATAACCAGATCTCCATGCATGTCGCAGACCAAGAACACATTAACTTCCAAACAGACAATGGTTTCTATTGCTACAAGGTGATGCCCTTAGCCTGAAGAATGCAAGGGCCACTTATCAGAGGTTGGTGAAAAAAATGTTCAAGAACCAACTTGGTCGAAACATGGAAGTATATGTGGACGACATGCTGGAGAAGTCCAAGACAGCCCTGAAGCATGTGAGCGACTTGGCGGAAGCTTTCTCGATCCTCCGCAGATTTAGGATGAAGTTGAATCCCCATAAATGCACATTTGGAGTAGCCTCCGGGAAGTTCCTTGGATTTATTGTGAGCGCCCGAGGAATAGAAGCAAACCCCAAAAATATCAGAGCGTTGATCGAGATGTCATCCCCTAGGAAGCACAGAGACGTGCAGAGTCTAACTGGTCGGATAGCAACTCTCAGCCGCTTTGTATCAAAGGCCATTGACAAGTGCATTCCCTTTTTCAACATCCTTCGAGTGGATGGAGGAATGTGAGCATGGCTAATCCTCCAATATTATCAAAGCCTGTAGATGGATAACCTCTGCTCCTCTACATAGTCATCGTGGAGCATGCAATCAGTGCTACACTAGTAAGCAAGGAAGGCCGCTCCCAACGTCCAGTCTACTATGTCAGCAAGAGACTCCTCAGGTCAGAGTCCAGGTACCCGCTTATGGAGAAGCTCTCATTTTGTTTGATGATAACTTATCAGAATCTTGGGCCCTACTTCCTGGCACACCCCATCAAAGTGCTCACCTATCAACCCCTCAAGCAAGTCCTCCAGAAGCCAGAGCCCTCCAGGAGACTCCTCAAATGGGTAGTCAAACTTCACCAGTTCTCCATAACTTACCACTCGAGGACTATCATAAAGGGTCAAGTGCTGACGAACTTCATCACTGAGTGCACTGGAATAAATGAAGGGCCTAATGAAGCCTTTCCCATAGGGCACACATGAAAGTTGTTTGTGGATGGGTCGTCCAACGAGACATTGCTGGAGCATGGCTAATCTTGGTATCCTCTGAGGGACACAAGATTTACAGTGCCCTGAGATTTGGGTTTGAGGCCTCGAACAATGAGGTTGAGTAAAATCCTCTTGGCCAGATTACAAGTTACCTTGGAGCTTAAAAATGAGGTACTTGAAATCTACAACAATTATCAGCTAGTTGTGAACAAAGTCATCAGAGAGTACCAAGCTCGAGGAACCAAGATGGCTGCCTACTTGGCCAAGCCCAAGAAATTCTACACAACTTCAAGAGATTTACCATCCAACAAGTTCCACGGGAACAGAACTCCAACACCGATGCTCTAGCCAAGCTAGCCACCACCAAGGATGTGGAGATGCTCAACATGGTCGCAATTGACTACTTGGATTCTCCAAGCATCGTAGCTCCCGAGGAAGTGGAAATAGTCCATCCCCAAGATAGTTGGATGGCGCCTATAATGAAGTACCTTGTCTCTAGAGCTCTACCGCAGAACAAGAAAGTGGCTTGGAAGTTACTTTATCAAGTTCCTCGGTTCGTGATCATGGACAACAAATTGTATAGGCGAGGATATTCACTGTCGCTACTCTGATGTGTGTCCAAACAGGAAGCCAAACTCATCCTCTAAGAAGTGCATGAAGGCTTCCGTGGTGACCATGCTGGGGGCAAAGCCTCGCCAAAAAGATTTTGAGATGAGGGTATTTCTGGCCCACGATGAACAACGATTCGATGTATTATGTCAAGATATGCGACAAATTCCAGTGATACGCTAACATCCACCAAGCTCCCCTAAATGAGCTCACTCGAATGACAAGTCCTGGGCCTTTTGAAGCCTGGGGGATTGACCTCAAGGTTCCTTGCCCACCGAAATGGGAGAAGTAAAGTACGCAATTATGGCAGTTGAATACTTCACAAAGTGGGTTGAGGTCGAACCTCTCGCTACAATCACCTCTAAGAAGGCGCTGGGCTTCATTATTAAGAACATCGTTTGCCGCTACGAGCTCCCAAGGAAGATAGTCTCCGAAAATGGCCTATAATTCGACAATGTTCTGTTCACTGATTTTTGTGAAAGGTACAGAGTCATAAAGAGCTTCTCCTCTGTAGCTCATCCTCAGGCAAACAGACAAGTGGAAGCTGTCAACAAGATGCTCAAGGCCACTTTAAAGAAAAGGTTGGAGCAGGCGAAAGACGCTTGGCCCGAGGAACTGCCTAGAGTACTATGGAGTTTTCATACCACTACTAGGATGTCCACCAGCCACTCACCATTCTCCATGGTCTATGGTATGAAGCCTTACTCCCAGTTGAGGCTACCAACTCCATGCACCGACAAACAACATATGACACAACTACCAATCACATTTTACTTCAAGAATCATTGGACCTTGTTGAAGAGCTCTGAGTAGCTTCTTGCCAACAAAATTTTTCCAATTACTTCAATTCTATAGTGAAGGATAGATTGTTCGAGGTCAGGGACTTGGTGTTGCAAAAAGTTTTCCTAGTGATCTGAGATCCATGTGCTGGAGTGTTGGGCCCAAACTGGGAAGGCTTATGACAAGTCAAGAGAAACATATGTCCCGGGATGTACAAACTGGCTCGACTAAATGGAGAGTTGATTCCTCACACCTGGAATGTCGAGCACCTCCGCCAGTATTAACCAGTAATGCATGCATCCCTATGTATTTTTGTATTTTATTGTTCATATATAGCCAATAGGCACTTAATGAAAATCGTGTGCACAAAACAGAATAGATGAAATTCAGAAAATTTACTTGTGTTTTTATTTATTGTTCATTTTATTTTACTACCCGATGATGTACTTGTTATGCTTGGTTAAATACAAGGCGAAATTGGTTAGGCACGAAGAGGTGCAAAAACCATAACGATTTCACAAAAGTCAACATGTGAGATTTTACTTTTGGTATATGCATATAAATCAAATTTTTGGGTCCAAAGTGTTTCTTTGGAGTATATGAGAGTACCTAAAAAGTTTTGGAGCATTTGGGGATGTTTTGAGAAAAATTTTGGAGCACCAAGTCAGAGGCATCAGTGATGCGTCGTGTCTAGGAGCGACGCATTGCTTGTTTATGAAATACGCACCTAGGTGACACGTCGCATGGTACGAAGCGACGTGTCGCCTGGGCTGTCCATACGAATCTGTACAGTGACGTGTTTTGGCTCCAAAAATTCAAATTAAAATACTCTAACCTCATTGGTTGAGTCTAATGAGGTTCTTTTACTATTTAAAGGGTTCATTTGAGTTAGTTGGTAGCTTTATCACTCACCTCTCTCTCTAGTTTTTAAGATTACTAGTTTTCTCCAAGAACTTCATCAAGAAAGCTTGACTTGTATGAAGATTCAAGGCTTGTGAATCTCAACCTCATTCTATTATTGTAGCATCAATAAATCTCAAGGAGGAGGCTAGGAATAGAGATTTTTGGACAACAAATATTCATTTGTGTCAAGCCTTGTTACATTTGTGGTTCACATAAATTCATAGTCTTGTGATTTTATGTTTGAAGGTTCTTCTACAAGAAATGTCTACTCTACACTTGTTTATTTGTGTTTATGTAATTTACAATTATCTTCCATTAGAGTTTAGATTGGTTGTGATTATTGATTAGAGTTTTAATACAAAACCAAGGTTACAAGCCTATAAAACCTAACAATACTCGCTCAAAAACCCGGACAAGTGAATGCAGACTTCAGTCTCTGATCATTTGGGGTGCATAAGCAAGTAGTCACCCTAAGAGGATAATTTCTGGTGAAGCAAGACCTAGGGAACTCAATAAGAGGAACCTATATGGGCTACCTTAGAGTAAACCTAGTGTCACGAAGCTTGTGAGAGTTCCCAAGAAGCAAGACCTAGGGAACTCAATAAGAGGAGACTGTCTGGGGCACCTTAGAGTAAACCTATTATCGTGAGTATCAACGAGCCTACAAAACTTAAGAGGAACCTGTATGGGGTACCTTGGAGTTTATCTAGCGCCGAAAAAACTAGAGCCCTAAATCGCAAAAGTAAGCCCGAGAACTCAACTCACTTCCCTAGGACCAAGCGCCCGAGAAGAAGCACAAAGTTCCCGAGGACAAATGGGAAGGGTATACAAGCTCCGAGTTGCCTAGACTTGGGCATGGCTCCCAAGTTGCCTAAACTGGGCATACAAGCCCTGAGTCTCCTAAACTTGGGCACAAGTCCCGAGTTACCTAAACTTGGGCATACAAGTCCCGAGTTTCCTAGACTTGGGCCCACGGATGGTGGACAAAAATAGGTTGAATTAAGTCAATTTTTTTTGTGATATTACATTACGCAAGGAAATTGATAATACCTTGTACATTTTTAAGTCCAATTTGCATTATTACTAAACGTTGTATGTATAATGTGTGTAAGTAAAAGGCAAAGAAGGCGAGTAAAATAGAGCAAAAAATCCATTCAAAAGAGTATTTACAATATTGCTCGAGGGCTCGAGCATTAAAATTTTGTATACCCCACAAAAGGGTAGCTCGCTGGCCTATTTATAAAAAATACAAAAAAATAACTAAGGAAAATACATCTTATTCTGCCCTTGGAGAAACCTCTTGAATGGGGTCAACCTAGGGGACCCGGCCAGCATCCCTGGCAGCAGCGACGACGGCAGTCGTTGCCTGAAGGCGCTCCTCGAAGAGCAGCTGAGTAACATTGCCCTCTCCAGTAAAATCCAGGTCCATATCCCGGTTGTGAAGCCAGGCCGCGTAGAAGGCATCCTCAGCGATTCTATCAACCTCCTTCTTGAGGACCTCTACCTCCTTCCGGAGAGACTCCGCCTCCCCCGTTGCTTGAGAAGCCTTGACCTTGGCTTGTTGGGCACGCTCCTCAGTGACTCAAGCCTTATCAACCGCTGAGTTGTTGGAAATAGTGCCCTTAAAGCAATTGTAGTTGACAAATATATTAAATTAAATAAATAATTGAATTGAATTATTATATATATAGACTACGTCTAATATTATATGATAATATTAAGTGAATATCAGAAAATTCCAAAGTTTATCTATGTGGTCTTAATCTCATATTGGTATGAGAGGATCAAGATTAAGAAAATAAACTTAAAACAGTTCGAGTAAAATAAAGTGATGGAATCCTTAGATTAACTACTGCTAGTACGGTCCACTAGTTTTATGAATACATGTGACCTAGATTCAGGTTACTAGTGTAGTAGGACATTTTAGTGGAGGTACTTTGCATGCTGAGAGTATGTAGAACTGGACCAGATGTGATTTGTTAATACTTGTCTAAACATCGTTTCATTGTATTAATCAAACACATCAAACGATGATCATATACACGATGATCTGAATCCTGAGGTTTTTATGAACTCCTATATGTGTCATCTGATCCTTTATTTCATGCGTTAAGGTTTGTAAAAATAATCAAGCTAAGAACAATTGTTTTGAGGACTCAATGGTGTATATGGCTGGGGACATAGTTTAACAGATATGGAATCTATTCCTTCTTATAGATTGAATAATGGTTCCCTATTGGGTTGACTTATGGAACTGAAAAGGTTATGAGCGCTCACGTCGCAAACTTGTTGTGACACAACCTTCACTAGTAAAGTCAATGGTACTTTAGGAACAAGATATAGCTAAAAGGGTAAAACGATAATTTTATTCCATTTTAATTATGAACCATTAATAGAGGATTAACGTTGTATGTAATGATTATATTAATGGACACTTTATTCTTTAATAAAGTACTCAGTAAATATATGTCTGTAATTATCAAAAGTTCAATCTCATATTTATAGTGGAGTAATCATGAGATTAATAAATATGATTATTTAATCAAAGAGCTTTGATTAATAATGTAATACTTATTGGAGCTTGATATTATAGGTCCATAGGTCCCCAGGGTGGCTCTATCAACACCATATCAAGGTAAGAGTTGATATAAGAGTATAACTGTAATTTGGGAATTTAAGAAGAATTTTATTCTTCGGGTCAAGTATACAATTATATGATAATTGAGGTTGAATAATTAATTACTAATTTTTTTAAAATATATTTATTAATTTAAATATGCAAATTTTGAAATTCATATAAATAAATAAATTTTTTAAATTAATTATTTTATTTGAGTGGAAGAAAATAAAATTGGTAAGTCAAAAATAGTTTTTGATTTATTGAATTTTAAAAGAAGCTGATAATAATGATCATCAATTTGAATTTTGAATTTTGAATTTAAAATTTAAATTTTGAAATATGGTTGTCATCTATTCCTTAAAAAGATTAACACCTTATTTTGTGGAAGATTGATTTTGATTAAATAATTAAATAAAAGAAAAATGCAATATCCTTGTAATGGGAATAGCAGTACACGCATGACACAGTCCAAGGACTGTGCCATGCGTGTACCAACTACATTGATATCGTATCAGTGTTGTTTTTATTTTATTTATTTAATTAATTAATAATTTGAAGAAATTTTTTTTCAAATTTGGTAAGTTAGATATCTACCTAAATCAATTCCTATCATCTTTATGATATTATAATTATATTACTATTATTATTAGATATAATAAGGTAATATAAATCTATATATATATATGATATAGAAGAAGATGAAAAAAGCAAGACAATACACAGAGAAAACAATACAACATAATACACAATTCATAATAGTTCTCAGAGTTTTTGTCTGACAAAACCCTTTCTTCTTCTTCTTTATTCTTGTCATTCTCAGACCATAATCCAAATTCTCATGTGTTGAGAAATACTTGTGATTCCTAAAATACAAACCCATGTTCTCTATGTGCCCACACACATCTTGAGGTGTAAAGAACACTCCAGAAGATCGTGGTTTAAGTGCTCAAAGCTTTGGATAGGAAGATCGAAAAATATACAAAAAGACTTAAGGACACTTAATAGGCTTCAAGAGGTAATTATTTTGTTCTTGAATTTTTTTTTGTTTATAAGTTATATATAAATATATTGTATATTTATCTATATGTTGCATGATTAATAATATTGTATGTTAATGTTTCTAGATTGTTTTCTTGTTCATATAAAGTTTTTATATGAGTGATGAAATTTTTTTATTGTTGTTGTTTCCAATAACAATGGGCCCACCATACTCGTTTTCGCTGGGTGCTCAAAATGTTTTTCCAACATGAGTAGCTTCACCCCAGGCCTTGGATGCATCTTTCACAGCCTAAGAAACTTCCCCCACAGACTTGGCAGCTTATTGTTGAGCCTAGGCGAAGCTTCGAGCAGTTAGCTCACACATGGTGGAGTTGACCCCCTAGAGAAGCTCCGCCTCCAATGGAGCAACGAAATCACCGAGATTCTCGGTGAAAAGGCTCTCCAATTGAGCCCGGCCTATTGAAGGCTCCATAGGCCTCTCCTTGGGCAGTTTAAGTTGACAGAGGGCATTATCTATCTCATGCAGGGCTTTGTTGCCTTCCTCCATGCGAGCATCAAAGTACTCTACCATCACCTTGTAACGCTCAAGGAGTGTCCCCTCGTACCTCTCCGGGTGCAGCAGTAGGCGGGGGATGTTCTCGATAGCTGGGTCCTCCACTACCTTGGGAAATCCAGGAACTCCATGGATTTCAGCACCCTGAGAGACTCCTTCTACATCATCAGAAGGAGATCCACCCGAAGACACTTCATAGACGGGTGTGTGCTCCACCCGAGGCTCCTCACCTTGAGCTGGTGAAGATTCCACCAGCTGTCTCTTAGGGGATGGAGAAGGTTCCATCCTCTCGTGGGGTTTGTGGGATGCTCTACCCTTAGACCCACGCGGGCTATGTTCGCCAGACCCATATGACCTGCAAGGAGAAAAAACAAGTGTTAGAACTTATAAGAGAAAGGGAAACACAACAATAAAAAACAACAACAATGTCAAGAGCGTGGGCTTCTCGGGAAGCCCCACCGCTAGACAACTCCTCTGGGTGAAGCATTGAGTGTGCGAACTCTCTTCTAAGCCTCCCCATCTCCTTAGTTGTGTTTATTTCGTACTGGAAAAACCATCTCATGTGGAAAGAAGTCACATTATCGAGTGGAACAAAGACCCAAGGGGGAAACTGTCTCTTCGAATGGCGGAGATATGGGTCGATCAAATCATGGTAGTCTTGGTACTCCTCCTGAGTCAAATGACAGTCTGAGGTAAGGCCACACTGGAGAAGAGATGGAGAAGCCCAAGTGTGCTCATGACTTACCCCATCTCATACAGACTTAGCATTATAAACTATGATGGGGGGTTTACCTTGATCTTGGTAGGATGACTCGATGCCTGCATGAAGCTCCTCCTCTAACTCTTGATCCAACCGAGCTTCCTGAGCTACTCGGGTGACACGAGTGTTCTCCAAGCGCTCCTTTGCTAGCCGCTAACTATACTAGTTGCGAGCCAGTCCTTCAATGTAATTTATGTGGGCTACAGCCATCGGTCGGTACTTGGTAGAATTCCTGAAGTAGGTCAGGCCCAAGTTGTTGATGTGCTGCCCCTTTCGAAGAATCCCTACGTCGACTTGGTTTTCCTTCGTAACCAGTTGGCTGAGCTCCAGGTCCACATAAGGATGCTCATTCATTGGCTCCAGGTGATCTTGGAATGCCTAGACAAAGGGCATGCAACGGAAATGACCTAACAAAGGAAGATGGCTAAGTATAAAAGAAGCTACAAAGGCTGGAGAAAAGAAGCTCAGAAGGTAACAAGATACTTACCAACCCTGGAGAAGTCCAGGATCAAGGTGGGGTTGGTTTGGAGCGGGAAGCCGTTGGTGAAGAAGAAACGATCCTTGAAATCATGTGCATGGCTCTCGTTGAGGTGAGGATCCTTGTACGTAACGTTGGAGAACTTCATAAGGGTATAGAACCCATCAAGATCAGTCTCTTTCTTCTTCGGGCAAGCCCGGAAGCTGTAGAGATATAACATCTCGACAAGAGAAGGCTCGGGCCAGAATCTTCTCTGGTATAGGACATATAGGCCAGCAAGGACCTTGTAGCCATTTGGGATAAATTGAAAGGGATCAATCCCTACATACTTCAATAAATTGATGAAGTATTGATGCAAGGGCAGAGTTGCTCCGGCTTGAAAGTGCGACTGGCTCCAAGCTCCGAGCCCATACACTCTCTGATGAGATCTCTCCATCTCACGGCAAAGATGGAAGAGATGGTCCTCACCCCCAATCCCGTAGTGGTTCATAATGTTGGTCATAGCATGAAGTTGCTTCAACTTGCTCGAGATCTGCTCTGCCTTGTACCGCACTGCAGGGTTTGGAATAAGAACAGCATTTACTTCCTCCTCTGTCATATAGCGGTCAGACACTGGCCTCTCAGCCACCGAAGCGAACTCCTTCACTACTAATTCCCTTGCTTCCTCCGGTTATCATCCACCTTCTTGGGCCATTGTTGCCAATTCTCTATTGAATGCGTAGATATCATGCTGATGTAGTTCCAGAAGCTCCTCAGACATCTAAAACAAAACCAAGCAATTAGCGCTTTGACCCAAGGAAAAATGCCCAAAACACGAGAGCACCCTAAGAAAACTGCTCGGGGAAAAGGAAAGAGTGTCCTCGAAGCCCTAAAATGGCCCCCAAAGACACCACCTAAAGCTCAAGAACACCACTGGAATTTGAGAATTTCCCAGAAACTGGTTTGGTATCAAAAAATGTAGAAATGCAAAATGGCCACTTACGGTTGGTTTCAACACCAACAAGGGCCCAAAACAAGGCTAAAAAGAGGTAAAACAACCTCTTAACTTAATAAGTTAAGTAGCCTAAATAAGAACTCAGATACCCAATATTAGGGATAAGGCTATAAACCAAGCTTTATATATTACAATTCAAAAGAATAAACAAGGATAATTTATTCTCTAATGGAAGAATAACACAAATAACATAACACAAATAAAACAAGTGGTAGAATTGACCTTTGGATTGAAGAACCTTGATACATAAAATTACAAGTCTATGATTTCATTTGAATCAACAAAATATAACAAAGGCTTGGCACAAATTGAGATTTGTTGGCCAAAAATCTGTTAGGATTAATGCCCTAAAAGCAAGTAAAGGCATTATATTGAATTAAATAAAAATAACAATTTTATTATAATTATTGTTTGAAATAATTATATGATAATATCAAGAAAATTCCTTATTCATTAATGAGAATATGATCTTGTATTAGTACGAGAGACATAAGATCATATAGTATGAATAAAATAAGCAATAACATATTAAAGTAAGGAATCTTTAATTAATGGTTACTAGTGCGGTTTACTAAGCATACAGGATGCAAGTGATCTAGATTCGGATTACTGATGTGAATATACATCTTAGTAAAGGTGTTGTATATAATAGAGATTATATATGACAGGACAGATAAGAATTAATTATCTTTATAAACTTGTTGTTCGACATAAAGATTTTATTCTTATCATAATAGATGATCATTTGTAGATCAGTCTAAATCCTGAGTATTCATGAACTCATGTTTGTGTTTATTGGATCTTTTGATTCACTCATTAAGGTTTCTTAGTACAATGAGGCTAATGACTTTTGTTTTGGATATTCAATATCATGAATGGCTGGTAACATGAATTACAATAATGGAATTCATACTTTCCTAACGGATCAAATATTGGTTCCCTTAAGGGTTAATTCTAGAACTGAATAGTTATTGAGCTCAAATCTATAATTTGATTATAGATTAATTATTCGCTAGTGAATTAATGGTACATTGGTTCTTAAGGATCAAAAGGTAATTAGAAGGGTAAAATGGTAATCTTGACCAACTCTAATTAACTGTAACGTCCCGAATTTGTTATTAAGGCTGCGTGCCTTGATTGCTATGCTTAGAGGGCATAATCGGTTTATAGGTGGAGTTAATGAAATATATGTATGATTAGACGGTATAAATGATTTATTTGGTAATGTGAATATTTATGTGTATTAAATATGCATGTGGGTTCGTTATTGTAAACAAGGGCATATTTGTAATCATTGACCCGTTGAGGGTATACTTGTAATATATATGCTTTATGAGTGAGACCACAGTATTGTGGAGATATATTTGAGATGTGTGGTCTGAGGCGATCCTAGTGAGCAGATTAGCAGAATAGTCACAACAGGGTTAAATACCCGACTCGGTGTGAGCCTATAGGGTATTTTGGGAAAACTAGTGCGTATCCGGGATTTATCGGATGATGGGTAGCTATTTGGTGATTAATTGGGCATGTCAGGATTGATTGATAATTTATAGGGCCGCTTGAGGATTAGCAGGAAATGTGCTACATGGACTATTTTGCCCTTGGGGGCGTAGGGAATCAAGGTAAAGGCTAGGGACATTTTAGTCTTTTCCCTAGCCTTGGACTGCCTTAGCTGTCTAGGGACCTAGGAAGCCTAGAACCAAGTAGAACAAGCACTCTCAGTAGACTACTCCCTCCCTCCAACATTTCTCTCCCTCCCTCAGTCCTTAGTTCGAGTTTTAGGCATTTTGGAGGAGTTTGGCTTAGGGAATTGAAGGCTAGAGCTGGGACTGATTGAGGTTCAGTTCAAAGGTCATGATTCTCATTTAGGTAAGTTTCAATTTAGCTTTTAATTAGGTTTTGATTTGTTTACTTTGGTGCTCTTGATTTTTGAACTCAAGGGGTGAATTTTGAGCTATAATGGAGTTTTAGCTTAGTTGTTGTTGTGTTTGTGTTGCCTTAGGTGTAGTATTGAGGTATTGGGGTTCAATTGTGGTTTTGGTTCACGTTTGGGGTGAAGTTTGATGATTTTAGCTCGGGGAAAAACGTACAAAAAGTTATGGAATTCTGGGTTCGTGGGGTCGCGCCGCAGCACTATTCTTGGAGCGTCGCGGCCCGCATGAACTCAGAGGCCTAAGGGGGTCACTGAACCGCCTTAGCACCGCGGCGCTGGGTGGGTTGCGCTGCGACGCATGTCTAGGAAACTTAGGGGTTTTGCTCGCTGACTTGTAGAGGGTCGCAACACCTCTAAGGAGCGTCACGGCTCAAATAGGGAACATTGGCCAATTGAGGTTTTTAAGCTTAGGAACTCAAACCTAAAGGCTCGGGAAGGATTCTACTACCCGGTTTAGTTGAATTCGAGGTCCCGGAGGTTAGAATTGCACCTTGAAACTTTTGAATAGTCTAAGTGATTGATGATTACAGTTATTTATTGTGACTAGGTTATACCGCTAGGGCTCAAGGATAGGGATCATGCTCGAGGCTGCCATATGCTAGTTGTTCGGGACTCGAGGTAAGAAAACTGGACCTGGGTTGTCATCAGGGCTTGGACCCCTGTTAATGAATATGACTATATGTGAGATTATGATTATATCTATATTTGAGAATATCTGGATAGGCATGCTTGTTTATGTTGTAACCGATTGTGTGTTCTGTAGTCTATTTGTTTGTTTATATTTGATCTGAAAGCTCGGCCTAAGGGAACCGGGGCTGACGTTAAGCGTGCAGAACGCAGCCTGGCCTAAGCGTGATGGGGTCAGCTATATAACAAGAGGACTTGGCCTAAGGGCGCCGGGCCTGAACGTTATACAAATAAACAGAAGTGCTGATTGCACTTAACTAACCATGTTGATTGAGCAGATTATCACTGCTAAGCTTTTTGCTTTTATCCTGTTGTTGATTGAATTTATTTATTTAAGTTTACTATTTATATACTGTTGCTCATTTGTACTTGTTGATTTAAGTTTTCTTACTGAGCCTTGGCTCACGGGTGCTATGAGGTGCAGGTAAGGGAAAGGGAAAGCCAGACCAGCCATGAGTTGGAGAGCTTCAGGGGCAGTGTGTACATATGCAGCCTACTCGACCGCCACGGCCGGGATCGCCTGGGAGGAACTAGGGTTGAACCCTGTTTTGCCGCTTAGGATGACTAATTTGTATTCCATTTGTCTTTTATCAGACTGTAACCACTTTTTAGGATCCCGTGTATAAACTTAATATTTTTAATGAAAAATAATTACTTTTTTGACCAAACTTTTTAATACATAACCTTGACTTAGTATTTAATTACACATTTAAGTCAAAATTACTCGCTTAGCGAGTTAAACACTATTTTAAACACACAATGTAATGGTCTTGGCTAACTAAGGCGTTACATTAGCGAACCAATAAATGGAAGACAAAACTACATTTATTGATTATATTAATGGACTAAAAGACAAAACTCTGTAAATATAATTATATAAATACTTAGAGTGCAATTCCATATTTATAGTGGAGTGGTCATGGAATTAATAAATAAGATTATTGGATTAAAGAGTTTAATTAATAATCTGGTTTATTGGAGCTTCAAGGGTAAGGATAACCTCAGTCCTACACTATCAAGGGTAAGGATGTCAAAAGAAATATTTGTAGAGCGAATGAATTAATTGCAAAGGAATTAATTTTCTAGAGCAAGGAAATAATTATGTGATAGTTATGGACAATTGATTAATTATGAATTAATTAATTATTTAACTATATAGTTTTTATTTTGAAAAACTATAAGTTAAAATAAATATTAATCTTGTTTTGATTAATATATAAAGAGAGATTAATAATTATCTTATTTAGAATAAGATATTTATTTATTTATTTTTAAATTGATATTTTAAGATAAAGTTAATCTTGAATTAACTTATATTTATTTTTGGATAAATATATTGTCTTAAATATTAATTAAATAAACAAATGAGAAAATTAGGAAAAACCTTAATGTGGCGCCACACGTGGACATTTCCTATCATTTGGATTTTAATTTTGAATTCAAAAAAATTTTTATTTAATTATTCTTTTTTAAATGTGATTTAAATTAAATTATTATATAGGTTATAACTGATCAATTTTATTTAATAAAAATAAAGATTAATTAAATTACTTAATTATCTTTATAAACCTAAAAGGAAGGTTGTTATTAAAAAAAAAAAGAACACGAACTCTCTCTTAGAAAATAGAAGCGATAGTTTTCCTAAACCTGAAAATTATTCAATTCCTCTTCTCTCTATCAAACCGCTCTAGATCTCATGTATTGAGTACATCTAGAGAGTTATAAATCAACATTTTGAATCTCACGTGCCCATACACGTCCTTGTATGTTTGAGGATTGGTTTGGAAGATCAAGGTGTGAGCTTTCAGAACTTGGATAGGAAGATCGTTAATTTTATACAAAAAGATTCGATGACACTTGATAGGCTACAAGAGGTAATCTCTAATCGGATTATATGTGGTTTAATATATATATATATGTGTGTGTTTGTATGATATTGGCTGAAATTAATAATTATTCAAAAGGGTCCATTCCCCGTTGTGTATCTCTGATTTGCTCTTTTAATACCAACCAAATCTTAATTCCAAGCCTCCTCCTTGAGATTGCTTGAAGCTACTACAATGGAATGAGATTGAGATTCACAAGCCTTGAATCTTCATGCAAGTCAAGCTCTCTTGATGAAGATCTTGGAGAAAACTAGTAATTTTGAGAGCTGGAGAGAGAGAGGTGATTGATCAATTCACCAATTAACTCAAATGACCAATTTAAATAGTATAGGATGTCGAGATTAGTTAAATACATGGTGAAATTATTTAGGCACGAAGAGGTTCTAAAACAATAACGATTTCACAAAAGTCAACATGTGAAAGTTGACTTTCAGTATAGGCATTTATAAATCAACTTTTTGGGTCCAAAATGTTTATTTGGAGTATATGAGAGTACCCAAGAATTTTGAGATCATTTTGAAGTATTTTGAGACAAGTCTTGGAGTACCAAAACAGAGGCATCGGCGGCGTGTCACTCTTAGGAGGCGACGTGTCGCCTAAAGCATGAAACACTTGGCTGGGACGAACCAGGCGATGCATCACCTGGTCATAGGCAATATTCGCCTAGTGTCAGGCGATGCATCGCCTAGCCTGTTACGGAAAGTCCGTATAGTTACGTAAATAACCTCCAAAACTTAAATTTAAATGTTATAATCTCATTGGTTGAGCCTAATGAGGGTCCTATACTATTTAAGGGGTTTATATGAGTTAATTGGTAGGTTGATCACTCACCTTTCTCTCTCTCTCTCTAAAAGAAAAACTTTTTCTCACTTTCTCTAGCTCCAAGATTACTATTTTTCTCCAAGATCTTCATCAAGGAAGCTTGACTTGTATGAAGGATCAAGGCTTGTGTATCCCAATCTCATCCCATTGTTGTAGCTTCAAGCATTTCCATAGAAAAGGCTAGAAATAGAGATTTTTGGATAGAAAATCTCCATTTGTGTGAAGCCTCGCAACTTTTGTGTTTTACATAAAATCATAGCTTGTGATTTTATGTTCCTGGGGTTTGTTCTTTAAGGAAGGTCCACTCTAAACTCTTACCTTATTGTGTTTATGTAATTTTTTCTTAACTATTCTCAAATATTGTTTTACTTGTATCTTTTGTCTTGAGTTGTTTCACCAACCAAAGGTTATCTATAGCTTAATCCCCAACAAAAAAAAAATCTCTATTGCTAAACCTTTGTTTTGTGTCAAAGTTTTTGTATTTCTAAATGTTTTTGTGCTAGCTAAAGTCATGGAAGAAAGCTCATCAATATCAGCCCTCAAGTTCATGTCTCAATATCTAGTTAGACTAGATAGGTTTGATGCTTCAAACTTTGTATGATGGCAAGACAAGATCAAGTTTCTCCTCACGAAATTTAAAGTTCACCACATTCTTAACAAATACTTAAAGACTTTGGAGCCTCCAAAGGATAGTGATTCTCAAGAAGTGATCAAAGAAAGGAAGAAAAGGGAAGAAGATGAACTCATTTTTAGATGCCACATACTCAATGCTTTGTCGGATCGCCTCTATGATCACTACACAAACACTACATCGACAAGGAGATATGGGAAGCTCTTAAGAAGAAATACAAAAACAAAGAAGAAGGTACCAAGAAATTCCTTATCACTCAATACATGGAATTTAAATTCTTTGATGCTAAACCCTTACTTCCCCAAGCACATGAGCTTCAAGTTATTTTGTATAAGTTGTTTACTCTTAAGATAACATTGTCGGAACTCTTCATCGTGGGAGGGATTATAGCCAAACTACCTCCATCTTGGAGAGGCTATAGTAAGAAGATTCTCCATAAGAATGAAGAGATATCTTTGGAAGAAAAATATTAAAACACCTAAGGATTGAAGATAAGTCTCAGTCTAGAGACAAGAGTATGGAAGAGTCCAATGTTGGGGCATCCAAGGCTAATGCCATAGAGAAACCCTCTCAATCCAAAGGGAAGACTCACAAGAAGTCCCAATCAAAGAAAGATACTCATCTAGCTCCTAGGAAGAATGAAGGGCAATTCAAGGGTGTGAGAGGCCCTTATTTTGTTTGTGACAAGAGTGGTCACATGGCTAGAGGATGCAAGTATCGAAAGCCCCATAACCATGGATCCAAAGTCAACACAACCGAAGAGGAGTTAGTTGCAACTTTGAGTGAGGTGAAGGCCATCCAAGGAAAGGTGCAAGGGTGGTGGTATGATACTTGTGCTACCATTCATGTAGCCTATGATAGAGAGGTGTTGAAGACCTTTGAGAAATCAAAGGATGGGCATGAGATCCATATAGGGAATGAGGAAATGTCCAAGGTGTTGGGCAAGGGGAATGTTGATTTTTACTTCACATTCAAAAAGAAGGTTCTCTTGACCAATGTTTTGTATGTTCCGAATATGAGTAGGAACCTTGTGAGTAGACATTTGAACAAACTGGGCATCAAAGCGGTGTTTGAGACCGGTAAGCTAATTCTATCGAAAGGCAATTACTTTGTGGCAAAAGGGTATGTTGTGATGGAATGATAAAATTGTGTACCAAAGACAATGGTTTTGATAATAATTCATGCTCACCTTCCTCTTATGTTCTTGGTTTTGATTCTATTACTTTTGTGGCATAATAGACTTTCTCATATAGGATTTAGTACAATTAAAAGAGTTATAAAATATAGTTTAATTGTATGCAATGATATTGAGTATGATAAATGTGAATTATGTGTTAAATGCAAGATGGTAAAGAGACATTTTCCTAGTGTTGAAAGGAAAACTAACTTGTTAGACTTGATACATAGTGATTTGTGTCAATTGAATGGAATAATTACTAGTGGATGACATAGGTATTTTATTACCTTTATTGATGATTGTTCTAGATTCACATATGTATACTTGCTTAAGAATGAGGATGAGACCTTTAGCATATTTAAAATCTATAAAGCCAAAGTTGAAGATCAATTGGAAAAGAAAATAAAAGTGATTAGAAGTGATAGGGGCGGTGAATACTTTTCCAATGAGTTTAATTTGTTTTGTAAGACTCATGGTATAATACATGAATGTACAGCCCATTACACTCCCCCAAAAAAATGGTATAGCGAAAAGAAAGAATAACACATATGTTGAAATGATTAATGCTATGCTATTACATGCGAATTTAAGTTTTGCGTTATAGGGAGAAGCCTTGTGTACCATTTGTCATATTCTAAACCGGATTCCTCTAAAGAAGAATCAAATTTCACCATATGAGATATGGAAAGGAAAGAGGCCCATCCAAGTGTTATATTATTTTATAATATAATGTCTTAGATTAAATAAATGTGACAAAGTGTGTCACATATTGTAACATATAATAGAGAGTTACAATATTTAGATATATGAGATATATCCAAATAATGTAACATATTTGGTGTTACAAATTTGTAACTTCCAAATATTACCCTTTATTGTGTAAAATTGTTGTTACACAATATTGAGATGAATTTCATAAAGTCATATGTGATATGGCTGTTAGAGATATGATTTTAACCCCAATAATGTGTTTGGGAGTTACAAAATCATTTGGGAGGGTTTGGAACCGTTTGGAAAAACAGCACATTTTTTAGTGCTGAAAATGGTCGGTGGCCGCGACCACTGAATGTTGGTGGCCGCGGCCTGTGGGACAGAGGCTAGTGGCCGCGGCCACTAATGTCTCTGGCCGCGGCCACAGGCCAAAAACTGACCATTTTTTCAGTTTTTCAATCTTTGTTTGAACGGCTCAAAAAACCCAAATAACTCCCAAATCTCATTTTTAATTCCATATTAATCCAATTAAACATTGGTAACAGCCATGGGGGTTTGTGGAATTTGAAATTCAAAGGGTGTCTCTAAACTCTATAAATAGGAGCCTATAGCTCACTTGTAAGACACAATATTTCTATCCATTAGAGCACTTGGCTAGAATCACATTGAGGCTTGATAATTCCAGAAAGCTTTTCCAATATCTGAGAGAAATCCCTTAGTGCTTGAGTTAGGGGGAAATAAGATTTTGGACAAAGGCTTCAAACCTTGTTCAAGTTGGTGATCCCCAACACTCTTCACTTTGGTTCTTGTTCTTGTTCTTGTTCTTTTATTCTATTGCTTTTCATTTGTTCTATTATTCTATATTTACTCTTTTATATATACCTTTTGTTTTAGATTTGTAATCTCATCTATATCTTTCATTCTACTATTTCTAGTTTATTTGTACATTTTGTATTAGAGTTGTATCTTCTACTTCTATCATCTTCTACCTCTTTTTCTATATTTACTTGTAATTTTTTTCATAGAGTTGTAACACTTTTTAATCAATAATATTTATTTGTAATATATTGCATAGAGTTGTAATTTCTTACTATTTCCATTGAGGCAAATTTATATTTTCCTAACATCTAGGGTATCTCAACGTGTGGGGGTGCATTGCTTATTGCAAGAGTATGGAGCCTAAAAGGACCAAGTTGGGTCCAAGGGCCATCAAATGTGTGTTTGTAGGCTATGCCTCAAATAGCAAGACCTATAGGCTATTAGACTTGGAGTCTAATGTGATAATTGAATCAAGAGAAGTGGAGTTCTTTGAGAGTTTGTTGTACAATGACAATAAACCTCAAGAACCAATCTCATTAGAATGAACTCAAGAGGAGTTACCTTCAAGGGTTGTAGATCAACCAATATTGCCTAGAAGAAGCCAAAGGCTTAAAGAGAGTGGATCACAAAATAAAATCTCTCAAGTGGAGACTTTTCACCTAGTAGAGGGAAACCATAAGGGATTTACTTGGAAGTATCCTACGGTACTTCAAGTGAAGGATGATCCTAAAACTTTCCAAGAAGCAATGTCCTCAAGGGACTCTAACTTTTGAAAAGAGGCAATAAATGATGATATGGATTCAATTATGTCTAACCACACTTAGGAGATTGTTGATCTACCACAAGGATCAAAGCCAATTGGTTGCAAGTGTGTATTGTGAAAGAAATACAATACTAATGGGACAAATCAAGCCTATAAAGCAAGATTGGTGTCCAAAGGGTCTAGACAAAAAGAGAGCATAGATTATTTTGATACATATGCACTGGTAGCAAGGACAACATCTATAAAATTATTGTTTGTCTTATCATCAATATACAACCTATATGTGCTTCAAATGGATGTCAAAGCAACATTTCAAAATGGCAACCTCGATGAGGAGGTGTACATGAAACAACCAAAAGGGTTTGTTCTAAGGGAAAATAAACATAAGATGTGTAAGCTTGTTAAATAATTATATGGTTTGAAGCAAGCACCAAAACAATGGCATGAGAAGTTTGATGAGGCCATTGTTTCAAATGGGTTTAGACACAATAGTGCGGACAAGTACTTATACTCTAACACTTGTGATGACTATGTCATCTTAGTGTGTCTATATGTTGATGATATGTTGATATTAAGTAGTGACATGAAAGGCATAATAGAAACGAAGAGATTTCTATCTTCTAACTTCGAGATGAAGGACCTTGGTGAGGTTGGTACCATATTAGGTATTAAATTTAGAAGGAATGTTGATGGATATGCTTTAGGTCAAGCTCATTATGTTGAGAAAATGTTTGACAAGTGTGTTCATCTCAATATCAAAGAGGCAAACACACCCTTCAGTTCAAGTCAAAAGCTTGAAAAAAAATGAAGGGAGAGCAGTAGCTCAACTAGAGTATGCAAGTGCAATTGGGAGTTTGAAGTATGTCGCTCATTGTACTAGAGCGGACATTGCATTTGCAGTTAGTAAACTTAGTAGGTTTACTAGAAACCCAAGTATCTTACATTAGAAGGTCGCTGAAAGGATATTTGGATACCTTAAAAGAACCAAAGAGTTATGCCTCCAATATTCTAAGTTTCCTAAGGTACTTGAAAGATATACCAACACTAGTTTGATATCCAGTGTGGGAGATAATCTCTCCACAACCGGTTGGATGTTCACCCTTGGTGGGGGTGCGATTTCTTAGGGTTCTAAGAAACAAACATGTACATGTCACTCAACCATGGAGTCCGAGTTTGTAGCTCTAGCGGCAACTGACAAATAGGCCGAGTGGCTAAGAGATCTCATGTTGGAGATACCGAAAACTACGGTTGGTGTATCAACAATTTTGATACATTGTGATAACCAAGCCACTTTGGTTAGAGCTTAGAACTAGATTTATAATGGGAAGTATAGACATATAAGTCTAAGACATGACTATGTGATGGAATTGATTGATAAGAGTATCATATCAATTTCATATGTGAAATCATGCGAGAACTTAGCGGATCCGTTTACCAAACCTCTTGGGAGAGATTTGGTTAGTTCCACAAATAAAGGGATGAGTCTAAAACTCCTTGATATATAGATTCCCCAATTACGGCATCCCAACTCAAAACTTGTTTACATCAAGTGTAGAGTTCAATGGGTAAGGACAAGTCATTCGATAAGGGAATAGATTCAACATTAACAACTTAAACGTCTCATCAAGGGGAGTTAATGTTGGTTTCCATCAAAGTAAGGGTTAAGCCTGTGGATTTTAATGAAATTCAGTTGAAGAGCAACAAGCATCTCTAAAGGTAGCAAAGATGTTGTAAGAATTTCACTTATGTGAACCTAGAGGTGAGTTACCTCTCAAGAGAGTAGCAGTTTTTCTCTCAGCATGGTTCATGAATGGATCAAGCACAAGTCCATTAATAGTGCTAAGTGCAAACATTGGGGAATACATAAGAAATCAGATAGTGGGGTGTGAGACATTACCAGTTTTTATCACTAGGAATGTTGGGTTCAATCTTTTAAGAATACATTAGCATTTCGATTTAAGCTTTGTAGTGTTTTCACTAAGGTAAAGTTCAAACCCAAAATGTACTTTACTTTATGCAATAATATCATTGGCTAGAGAAGTGAGGATGTATTTAACCAAGTGGAGGAATGTTGAGATTGGTTAAATACATGGTGAAATTGTTTAGGCACGAAGAGGTGCTAAAATAATAACGAGTTCACAAAAGTCAACATGTGAAAGTTGACTTTCAGTATAAGCATTTATAAATCAACTTTTTGGGTCCAAAATATTTATTTGGAGTATATGAGAGTACCCAAGAAGTTTGGGAGCATTTGGAGGTGTTTTGAGACAAGTCTTGGAGTGCCAAAATAAAGGTGTTGGCGATCCGTCGCCCCCTAGGAGGCGACGCGCCGCGCCGACAATAGCATGAAACACTTGGCTGAGATGGACCACGCGATGCATCGCCTGGTCATAGGTGATACATCGCCTAGTGTTAGGCGATGTGTTGCCTGGGCTGTTACAGAAAGTTCGTACAATTACATAAATAACCTCCAAAACTTAAATTTAAAAGATCTAATCTCATTGGTTGAGCCTAATGAGAGTCATATACTATTTAAGGGGTTTATATGAGTTAATTGATGGATTGATCACCCACCTCTCTCTCTCTCTCTCTCTCTCTAGCTCCAAGATTACTAGTTTTCTCCAAGATCTTCATCAAGAAAGCTTGGCTTGTATGAAGGATCAAGGCTTGTGTATCCCAATCTCATTCCATTGTTGTAGCTTCAAGCATTTCCATAGATAAGGCTAGAAATAGAGATTTTTGGACAAAAAATCTTCTTTTTTGTCAAGCCTTGTAAATTTTGTGTTTTACATAAAATCATAGCTTGTGATTTTATGTTCATAGGGTTTGTTCTTCAAGAAAGGTCCACTCTAAACTCTTACATTATTGTGTTTATGTAATTTGTGTTTAACTATTCTCAAAGATTATTTTACTTGTATCTTTTGTCTTGAGTTGTAAAACAAACCAAAGATTATCTATGGCCTAATCCCCAACATAGGAAACCTCATTAAACTCAACCAATAAGATTAGAACATTTTAATTTGAATTTTGGAGCCAAAACACAACACTGTACGGTCCTATACGGATCGCCCAGGTGACGTGTGCAGGCGATGCATCACCTGTGTAGTGTTTCACGGGACCAGTGATGCATCGCCTCCCACAGGCGATGCAACGCAGGTCCCATTGAATTGACACTCCAAAACTTGTCTCAAAACATCCTCAAATGCTCCCAAACTTTTTGGGTAGTCTTATATACTCCAAAGAAACACTTTGGACCCAAAATGATTATTTATAAATGCCTATACCAAAAGTCAACTCTCACATGTTGACTATAGTGAAACCGTTGTGATTTTTGCACCTCTTCATGCCTAACCAATTTCACTATGTATTTAACCAATCACAACACACAGAAACCCTGAAACTCACAAGAACAAACAAAAAAACAAGATAGAATCGATGAAAAAGTGAAGTGAATGGGAGGCAACTTTTTCAATTATATACCATCAGACATGGCCAAGAAGTAAATCAATCTCAATCGTTGATCACCGAAGGAGTAGGTACTCGAGTGTGATCCAACGGTCACATAAATCAAGGTGAAGATCCTCCTGGGAGCATCACTTCCCAAGGATCATGTCCTGAGATGGTGCTCCAAGTCATACTAGACTGTCTCTTCACTTAATTTCCTCCAAGTCTGCGAGGACCTTCCCCTGGTCCAGGAGAAATGTAGCCAGGTGTCAAGCACAATAACCGCACACCACAGACATCTTTCTGACACCCACTGACACATGGATCATGGCATCAACTCCATACAAGTGGCAAAATGGCTATACCACAACACCGCCCAACATGGGAAAACGTCCAACTACCACCCTGAGAGTGTCAGAGATGTTTCTCCCAACAAAATAGTGGGCTGACATTCCCTTCTTTGGGCCTACCAAGATACGTTGGAGAAATTTACTACGAGAATGTTCATTTATCATGTAATAAATCCCCATTAAGGGAGAATAATTGTAATCAACTCCAATAATGAGCTTAATTGCCCCAACAGCCTATAAATAGAACTAGGGCACACATTAAATGATCCCAATTCTAATTTCAGAGTGAGCCTATACGCTGCCTGAAACCCAAGAGAACTTGAACATTGCAAGTTCTTAGCATCCTAATACAAGTGACTCGTGGACTAGGGTTGATTCACAACCTGAACCATGTAAAAATCTGTGTTCTCATCTTATTTTCTTTAAGCTTTAGTTTAATTAGTTGTTAGCAAAAAAGCTAGTCAACATAGAGTAACAATTTATGGAGGCATATTTTATAAAAGTATGATCAAGCAATATTATAATTTATTACAATGTAGAGTTTATTCATATTTATAACTAGTCCCAAGTTGGGGCTATAACTTTTTATGACTATATGGAAGTTATTCCAATATAGAGTACCACTTTATGAATGTTTTACTGCATATTCATATTAAATAGAGTAAATGGCGGCTAAAATACCCAAATATTTTCAAAATTTTGCACTTTTATACCTAATCATTTTTTTTTGCAGTAAATATACCTAATGTTTTTAAAATGTTGCAATTTTATACTTGTTTTTTAAAATTATTTTGAGAAATAATAAGAAAGTGAAGGAAAAACATAGGATTTTAGTTCTTTCTTAAAATTTTAAATTATTTTCACTTTTAAAATAATTAAAAAAATTAAGATTAGTAAAATTAATCAAAATAATTAAAACTTATATTTTTCCTTTACTTTTTTTTTTTAAAAAAAAAACTTATATTTTAAATTGATGAAAATATATAATTTTTAATTATTTTAAATCATTTTTTATTAATTTTGATAAAACATTTATTAATGTCAAATTTAAAATGGTTATTTTGAGAAAGATTAATAAAGCCAAATAATTTTAAATTTTAAATTTTAAAAATAATTCAAATCCTATATTTTTCCTTCACTTTCTTATTATTTATCAAAATACTAATAAAAAAATATAAAAGTGCAACATTTTAAAAACATTGAGTATATTTACCGCCAAAAAAAAAAGTTTGGGTGTGCAACATTTTGAAAACATTGAGTATATTTACCGCAAAAAAAAAAAAGATTGGGTATAAAAGTGCAACTTTTTTAAAACATTGGTTATTTTAGCCGGCCATTTACTCTATTAAATAACAACAAATATTATATATATACATTATATGTAAGTGTCGTGTGTGTACAAATAGTATAATTATGTAACTACTTAAGAAATTATAATAACATTTTTCTTCTATCAAGAATAAATAGGTTTCTTCTCCCATCATTGAGTTGTGATTTGAATAATATCATGAATGTTTTGTACCTTAAATGTTGGGGGAGAGTGAGATTACACCACCACAAAAACTAGAATCTACGCAAAATAATGATTGACAAAGACCAAAGAAAGATTGAGAAAGATGATGCAAACCCTAGTTGTAGAACAATCTTCTTCAACTTTGATGAACCTTCAAAACCCTTGGAGAACCACCACTTTGAGCTTTTCATTCTTCAATGAAAAAACACAAAACCAATGCTTATACACGATTCTTATCGATGTCCTAATTGTTTATTTCCTAGCTAAGAGGAAATGAGAATTTGGATTGAACAAGCCTAAAACTCACAAAGTCAAGCACTTTCTTTATGAGTTTCTTGGAGAAAACTAGAGAATCTTGAAAGCTAGAGAGAGAGAGAGAGGTTAGAGAGAGATTTGACTGAGTGATCATGTAACGCCCTGGATAGCCAAGACCGTTACACTTTGTATTTATAAAAGTGCAAGAGTTGCTAATCAAGTCATTTAGTTAGAAACGTGTTACTGAAACTATAATTGAACTAGGGTTAAAAGATTTTGGTCACAAAAGTTACATTTCATATATTTAAACATTTTAGTACATGGGATCCCAAATTAAATAGCATTTAAAATTCAGGTAATAGGTATAGCTACTAGCCACTCTAAGGGCAAAACAGACATTTAGGCTTTCCCGTTGGTACCACTCCTCAGCCGTGGCGGCCGATCAGCTGACTATGTACATTCAGCCTCAAAGCTCTCCCACTTAGGACTGGTCCACTTTACCATTGCCTTTACCTGCACCACGTAGCACCCGTGAGCCAAGGCCCAGAAAGAAAATACAATAACATAGCACAATCATCAATCAGATAATTCATACAGTATAGCCATATACTTAACAGTCCAGAACATCCATATAATTAGGCATTTAGCATACCAAGCTTATCAATTAACATTAATAACCAATTCACAAATAATAACCAGGGTCAACGCCCTTAGGTTGCACCCCCTATTTATCCCACTGACTCTGGCCTGCTTAAACCGAGCTCAATGAATATCAAGCTGTCCTCAGCTACCAGTGGCCGAGCCGCGCCTTGTGAGCAAATATTGATTCTAGCACCCTTAGGTCGTTTATCACATGTCCCATGGAATAATACCATCTATGATATCATACAGATATAGGGAGCTCTTAGTCCCAACATAATCACATAACCGGGTGCAGTTTTCTTACCTTTGAATTCTGGTAGCTTTGATCAATGATGACAACCCTCAAGCACGATCCCTTCCGAGCCCTAGCGTACACCTAGTCACAGTCATAAGTTAGAACCATTACCAAACTTCAATCCCAAAACCTAACCTCGGGACCAATCCCGAGCCCTTGGGAAGCCCTAATTCCACCAAACAGGGTGATGGAATCAAACCCCGAGCCCCCGGGCAAAAACCCTAAGAAATAATCCAAAAATCCCCTTCTGGAGATAGGGTAGCGCTACAGCACCCTAAAGTGGGCGCTGTAGCGCTACAAACAGAGCCAAAATGCCCAAAATGCCCAGGCCTAGCGCTGTAGCGCCCAAAGACTAGCGCTACAGCGCTAGTTACAGCACTCCTCTTCCCATATTTGTCTCCTTCGAACTTCCTCGAACCAAAACCCACCGAAACTCTTCCAAACCACAACTATACTCCAAAATGATCCTACCATCATCTATATCTCACCCCACACAACCCAACCATATAGAACTTAGCCACATGCACCCCAAAACAAAGAAAAAGCCATGTTTGAGCATGAAGCTCAAAAACCCAACAAAAGAGAACCAGAACAGTCCATAATTCAAGTGTTCAAGCTCATAATTTCTTACCTCAAGTGGGGAATTCAACCTTATGCTATCTTTAGTATCCTTCCAGCCCTAAGCTCATCAGCTCCTCAAGTTTATCTCCCTTAATTTCCATCAAAACCAAGTTTCAGAAATCCATGCCAATAAAACTCAGAAACTCAAGAACAACCTTAACACTTTACCTTAATTGGGTGAGTAACTTCTACCAAATCCTCAAGCTTTATCAAGGTCCCTACCCCAAGCTCAAGCCTAAGTTTCCCCTGAGTTACAGCCTCAAGAATTCTCAAGGTGAGGAAGAGAACAGGGTATCAATAAGGAGAGGGAGAAAGAGTTTTTGTTTTCCTTCCTTCTCTTTTGCTTCTTTTCCTTCAACTTCTATTTCATTCTACACTTCCCACTAGGTCATAAAGGCAATATACCACTTATCCCTTAAAGTCAAATGACCATGTTGCCCTCCCAATTACAACTAAACCTTTAAGTCCTTCTAAGGGCATTTTGGTCATTATTCCCAGTTCCCGCTAATTCCTCGAGTGCCCCTATTAATTACCGATTACATCCCGACACCTAACTAATCACCAATTATATTTCTCAATATTAAACGGTCTCCAATATATTTTCTAAATTCCCATAAATACCCCCAGACTCACCCCGAGCAGGGTATAAATCCCTACCGTGACTTTTCCGCTAAACCACTCACTAATATCGCCTTGAGTCACAATCTACAAATATATCCACATAATAATGTGGTATCAACAATTTATCACAAATATTTACATTTATGCCCTCAATGGGCCAAAATTACGAATATACCCTTATAGCCTAAACAGGGCCTACATGCACACTAATACTCATAGTCATGCATCTCATATATCCAAATAATCATATAAGCATGCTTATCACATAATCATGCATTTAATCATTTAAATCACATGTAATCCAGTTATGCCCTCCCGGCACACTAATCAAATCCCTTAAGCCTTATTAGCAAATTTGGGTCGTTACAGATTAAGTCTTCCAACATGATTAGAGCTAAAGAACTCGTCATTTGAAGCTTAAAACATACGTTAGGCGATGTGTCACCTGTATGTAGGAAATGTGTCACCTACTAGGAGGTGATATGTCGCCTACTAAAGATTTTGAGACCCTTTGCATACAAGCGATGCTACTCCTCCAAGGATCTCAAGTTGGCTCATTTATCTCTATGTTGATCAGGCTTCAAAAAATCTATCAGAATTTGATGGAGTAAATGATTTGATTAATGAATATTCTATTCATTTTTCAACTTAGAATTGCCATCATTCCTTAAGTGTCATAGGTTTGATCCTGTAGAATCTGACTCATTTTCTCATTGAGCGAAATGTAGGAAATAAATTAGATTGATTTTTTGATAAAAAAAAGTACTATTTGAAATCTTCAGTTTTTTCCTCTTTCTCTATCCCTATCGAGGCGATGCATTGTCACCTCCTCTGACTTGTGACCCCTCCAATGGGCCTGAAATTTCTCCAAATACTACCAAACTTTTTGGGGATCCTTAGATACCTCAATGTATCGCTTTGGACCCAAAAACATAATTTTTAAGTGCCTACAATTGAAACTCAAATTTCACATCTACACTATGTCAAATTCACTAATTATTTTATACATAGCTTGTATAACAATACTTATCATTTGTATTTAACCAATCATAACATTAAATAGAATAATTTGTGATAAAAAAAATGTTATCATATTATTATTATTATTACTATTATTATTTAAAAAAATATAAACAATATATTGGTTTAATTTTTCTTTTAATATGTTTATGTCATTCTTTTATATATAATATTGTTTATTTATTTAAAATTGATATGATAATCATAAAAACTTAACAAAATAATTAATAAATTTTCTAAATAAAACTAAACATGATTGCACCTAGTTTAATATAAAATAGTTATATAATATATTATTAATAAAACAATTGAGTTTTATAAAAATTACATTTAAATTTTATTTGAAATAATAAATAAATATTTTAAAAAAACAAACATCATGGGCTTAAGACAAGGTGATCTGCTCTCACTGACTTTGTTCATTATTGCCATGGATCTACTTTCCCGATTATTAGGGAGGAGAGGGTGAGGAATATCACAGGTATTAAGGTCGCTAGATCAGCCCCAATGATCAGCCTCTTTGTAGATGATATCATTCTTTTTGGAAAGGCCTCTCTTAAAGAAGCTAAGGCCTTCATGTGTTGCTTGGATAAATTCTACCTTTGGTCGGGGGAGAAGATTAGCATTCCTAAATCCGTTGTGTTCTTTTCTAAACGGGTGCCCAATGTTTTTAGGCATGAATTATCTGAGTTCCTCCAAATGCTAAGGGCAAGGCTAGATTCAGTTCACCTCGGGCTTCCTCTCCTGCACTCTAGATCCAAAGCTAGATATTTGACCTTCATCTTGAGTAAGGTCCAAGCGAGAATTCAAGGGTGGAAAGTGAAACTTCTATCTAAAACAGCCCGTACTACCTTGGTTCAGTCTGTGGGGGCCTCCCTCGTGTCCTTTGTGGCAGTGTCGGGACCAATTCCGGGATCCATCTCTGATTAAGTTGACAAGTCTCTTCGTTCTTTCTAGTAGGGTGAAACTTCGTCCAGAAGAACAGTTCACATGACCTCTTGGGCATGTCTGTGTAGGCCTAAACACTGTGGTGGCCTTACCTACCATTCTACTAGATCTGTTAATGAGGCCTTCTTAGCCAAAAGGGCTTGGTAAGTCCTGATTCAAAAGAAAGGTCTATGGCATGATCTAGTTAGATTTAAATATGTGAAGGGAACATTTAAAAAAAATTAGTAAAAAATAAAATTGAAATTACAAAATTAACCAACCAATTTAAAAATATTTAATTAAAAACAAACATGAAAAAAAAACCCATAAACATAATTTTTCAGCCAAAAAAGCCATTAATTAAGAATTTTGAAAAACTCCCATATTTTTGTAAACATTTGAAAAAAACCATAAATTATATAATTTCCACAAAAAAAAATATAATATAGACATTTATATATATATATATATATATATTCTCGTATACAATTATGTTAATATATATATATATCAAAAAAATATGATATATTGAAAGTACTAAATAAGGTAATGAACTTAAAAAATGGTAAATGCTCATTTGGTATCTTGTGTTTTATCGAAATACAAATTTGGTACCCTCTGTTTTTTATAATTATCATTCGATACCCTCTGTTTGCAAAAACTACATAATTCTGTACACTCTGTGCGTTTAAATTTTTAACATTCCTGTATTGCCCCTTATTTATAGATTTATTTTATTTTCAATTGTTTATATTTTTTTAAATAATTTAAATATATTTTCAGATTTCATATAATAAAATAAATATTTAATTAAAACTTTAAAATAAATAAAATTAGTTTTAAAATAAATTTAATTAACTAAAAAATTGAATTAAAAAAACCAATTAAAATCTTATTAATTAACTTTAAATAAACCTAAAAATATAATTTACTCAACAAATCAATCCAACTTTGAAACAAAAAAAATATTAGTGAAAATGGGAGGTGTGGAACTGAGATAGTGATGGAGAGATTGGTTGAAATATGTGTTTTTTTTCATTAATTAAATTAAAATTCACGTTTATTTAAAGTTAATTAATAAGATTTTAATTATTTTTAAAAAATTTTAATTCTATTTTTATTTTTGATTAATTAAATTTCTTTTTAAATTATTAAAATTATTTTAAAGCTTTAATTAAATATTTATTTTATTTTATGAATTTTGAAAATATATTTAAATCATTTAAAAATAATAAAATAATTAAAAATCAAATAAATCACTAAAATAATGGTGAGATTGGGAGGGTGTGGAACTGAGATTGAGATGGTGATAGTGAGATTTGGTGAAATATGATGTTTTTCCTTAATTAAATTAGAATTTAGGTTTATTTAAAATTAATTAATAAGATTTTAATTACTTTTTAAAAAAAATTGGGGATATTTGCAGTGAAAATACATGAGTTCTTCACTTTATAACACTTAAATATCCAAGTCTTTTTTTTTTGCGACTAAAATACTTAACGTCACACTTTTTTGGCATTCGTAGGTACCTGGCCGTTAAGTGTCAGGTAAGCGCCTACGTGGTGGCTTCTGATTGGTCTAAGTGGATATTATTTAATTTTTAATTAAGAAATTCATTTAAATATTTAAAATATAATAAAAAAAATTTTAAAATAAGAAAATACTAATTTTAATTAAATTAAAAAACCAAACATATATTAAACTAAAATAACCAAATCATTAAAACTAATAAAAACAAATTAAATTTAAAATAGATCAAAATAATAAATAAATAAAAAAAAAACTCTTCTTTTTCTTCTTCTTCTTCTCCTTGCGGCTGGACTGGGAAGGTTGTCATGCAGCTTAGATGGGGGAGGCGACGATGGAATGGCTAGGACTGATGGGTCTTCGTGCGCCTCTTCGACATGGGGCTGAGATTGAGATTGACTAGTGGTCGTGATTGGGCTCCAACGATTGAGGGAGGCTGGGCATCTCTCGATGCTTCATCTTCGGTTCAAGAGGGCGGATCTTCAAGGTTGGCTTCAGTGCGAAGCATCGCGACAGAGGCATGGATGCAAACTTGGCTTCTCCGAGATCTAGGGCTTTGTGGAGATCTAGGGCTTCATCATCGTGGAGATCAGGGGCTTCATCGAGACAGAGGCATGGATGACTTCGCGATTGGGTTGCTTCGGAATTGTGGATTTCTTCATATTTGGGTAATGTTTGATTGATTTTGTAATGTTGTTTGTACAGATTTTGAAATTAGTTTTGATTGAATGTTTGAATATTTGTATGGATTTGAATTGTTTGAGATCTGAGATCTAAATTGTTTGAATGTTTGTATGAATTTTGAAATTTGTTTTGATTATGAGATTGAATTGAAATGTTAATTTTTTTATGATTTGGGAATACAAACTTTGTAATTGTTCTTAAGTTTGGGTTAGCTTGGATCTTGTAAATCTAGGTTTGTAAATCTGGGTTTTAGATCTTATTAGCTTGGGTTTGCAAATCTTGGAAACAATGTCTTCTTTAGTTCTTAATTGTTTTAATTTTGATAATGTTTTAATTTTAATTAGTTATTAATGAGATTCTTGTTTTTTAATTAGATTTTTATTTTTAGGGATTTTAATTAACAATATTTAATTTTAATTTAATTAAAATATGAATTTTAAATCATTTTAAAGTTTTTATTAGATTTTTATTTAATTTTTAAATATATAAATAAAAAAATTTAATTAAAAAATAAAAAATATCCACCTAGACTAATCAGAAGTCACCACGTAGGCGTTTACCTAGCACTTAACGACCAGGTACCTACGGATGCCAAGAAAGTATGACATTAGGTATTTTAGCCGCAAAAAAAAAAACTTAGGTATTTTTGCTGCAAATATCTCAATTTTTTGTTTTTGATTAATTAAATTTATTTTTAAAATAATTTTGCTTATTAAAATTATTTTAAAGTTTTAATTAAACATTTATTTTTTTTATGAATTTTGAAAATATATTTACATAATTTAAAAATAATAAAACAATTGAAAATCGTTCCCGATTTTCTCTCTTCCATGGCGAAGAAGAAGCGTGTGGTTCGAAAGTCTGCACCTCGATTGTCTGAGCAAGGATCCAGTAGTAGTCAGAACAATGAGAAGGAAGAAGCTGGTGGATTGCAATCTACGATTGGAGTAAGTTTAGTAGCCGAAACTATAACAGATGGGGTAACTGTGCAGGAATAAACGATAACAGAAATGATTCATAATGGTGAATCTGTGATTCCTCCGTCTCTGATTTGTGAATGGCGATTGAGTAAGAATTGGGCTCGGGCAGTGGAAGAAGAGATGGATGTGAGTGAAGATCAGGCTCAAAAGCATTAGAATTCTTTTATGAAGGAAAACAGGTTTGCTCGTGACCCCCATCTTACTTATCAGGAACCTTTGATTAAGAATGGCATTAAGATTGCCCAAGTCGACCCTGAGGAGGTGAAGTTCCAAGCTGCGAATTGGAGCTCTGCTGTAATATGTATGGTGTTGGGTGCGAACCCTCCAATGGCGGTGTTTGAGGGTTATATTAAGCGTATTTGGGGCCATCTTGGGATTGCGCAGATAGCTCGTATGACCATTGGTTAAACAATGGTGAAATTTAATGATGAAGCGACTAGAGATCTGGTTTTAGAGAATGGTGTTCTTCAGTTTGATAGAAAGCCGGTTATAGTCAGACCATGGTCCTCAGATCTAGATGCGGTTAAGTTAGTCCGTTCTGTACCATTATGGATTCGACTTCATGATCTAGGTCTTCAATACTGGGGGAACAAATGCCTAAGTGCATTGGTTAGTACTATTGGGAAACCTATAATGGTGGATCAGTATACTAGGGATCGCACTAGGATTCAATTTGCTCGGATTCTGGTTGAGATGGATATAACGGATGCACCACCGAGAGTGATTCAATTTCTAAATGAAAAAGGCCAGTTGGTGGAGCAGGGGATAGATTATGAGTGGTTACCAGTGAAATGTAAAACATGTATGGGTTATGGCCACATTATGGCAGACTGTAGGAAATGGGAAGTTGAGAAGAGAAAGAGGAATACAGAGAGGAATGACCCTGTGACTAAACCAGAGGAACACTCTAAGACTCCTCCCATTTCGAGTCCTGGTTCTTCGAAGATACCGCCATCTGGTTCAGGAAAAAAAGATGATCAAGCGCTGAGTAATAATGACTGGAAAACACCTAGAAAAACTACTAGTTTAAGAATGAAGGAACATGTTACGGTTTCTACATCAGATCATGACCAAGAGGCTGGGCAGAGATCAGTGAATGTATTATGTGTTCTGCAGGACAAGGATGGTAATGAGGAAGAGGAGGTAGACTGTAGAGAAATAAAGGGTCCTGGTTTGTCTACTACTTAGCCATGGATTGTTGTAGTATAGGAAGTTGGAATGTTAGGGGGTTGAATAATAAAGGTAAGCAAGAGTCTGTGTCAGAATTTTGCAATGTGAATAAAATTGGAGTTGGGGGTTTGTTAGAAACTAAGCTAAAAGGGAATAAAGTTCAGGAGTTGATGGACAAAAAATTTGCTAGTTGGGAGTTCTATAATAGTCCTATTGTTGAGGGCAGGTTGTTGATTATATGGAGGAAGAGCTTTGTTAGAGTTTTGGTAATTGCTGAATTTGCGCAGCATGTTCATTGTGTGGTTAAAATGGCTGGTCAAGTTAATGCTTTCTGTCTCACTTTTGTTTATGGTTTTAATGCTATTGAAGACAGGAAGATTCTATGGCAAAATCTGGTGCAGCTCAATTTTCCTGTGTCTCCTTGGTTAATTCTTGGGCATTTTAACTCAGTCTTTTATGTTGATGACAGAAATGGAGGGAATCCCATTTCACATACTGAAATGGTTGACTCTAATCTTTGGTTAGCCCAATCTAATGTTGTAGCTCTCAAAAGATTTGGTTCGAATTTTACTTGGACTAATAACCAAGTTGGCTCTAGTCGAATTTTCTCCAAGATTGATCATGCATTTGTCAATGAGGAGTGGCATGATTTCTTTCCTAACACAGCAGCTCGGTTTAGTTGGGAAGCAATATCAGATCATTGTTCTTGTGTAGTATCAGCTTCAGCTACAGAGACAATTGGTATCAAACCTTTTCGGTTTTATAATTTCTGGGCTGATCATCATGACTTCAAGACCATTGTGGAGCAGAGTTGGAAGAGGCCAGTGACTTCTAGAGGGCTAAAAGGGATATACATAAAACTAATGAGAGTTAAGCATTGCCTCAAGAAGTTTAATCATGAAGTGATTGGAGATATTGGGAAAAGATTTCAGGATGCGAAATCTAGTTACAGTGAGGCTAAATTTCAAGCTCAAGCTCATCCTAGAGACAAGACTTACCAGGATCTTGAAGCAATTGCAGCTGCTAAATTTGATTTGCAAGAGAAAATGTATCATAAGTTTCTCAGCCAGAGAAGTAAAATCACCTGGCTGCAAAAAGGAGATTCCAATACATCATACTTTCATGCGTGTCTGAAGAAGAGAAGAATGGAAAATAGAATTACATCTTTCATGACAGAACAAGGTTTGATTAATGATAAATTTTCTGATGTTGTGGAGCATTTTCTCAATAATTTCCGAAGCTATATGGGCAGCAATAGTTCTGTTAGTTCCAGAATGAATCTGAGCTGTATTGAGCAGGGAACTAAACTTTCTTTAGACCAACAAGTAGGTCTGCTGAAGCCGTTTTCTATTTTTGAAATAAAGAAAACGATGTTTAGCATTCCTGATACTAAATCACCAGGTCCTGATGGATTTGGGTCTGGTTTTCTCAAGAGTATGTGGCCTGTTATTGGGGGAGAAGTCTGTGCTGCAGTTGCTAATTTTTTTTAGACTAGTTTCATGCCACTAGAATTTCATAATACCATGATCTCTCTTATTCCTAAACAAGAGAATCCGGCTAAAGCTATAGATTACATGCCTATTGTCTGTTGTTCAACGGTTTAGAAATGCATCTCTAAGCTTCTTTGTTCTAGACTTGCAGTAGTCCTTCCTAGTCTGGTTCATCAAAATCAAGGAGCATTTGTCCAAGGGAGATCAATTTCTCATAATGTGATGATTCTTCAAGATATCTTGAAGAATTATAGGAGGAAAAATACTTCTCCCCACTACACTATTAAGATTGATATCAGTAAGGCATATGATACTGTGGATTGGAATTTTGTTGAAGATATGCTTAATGCTTTAAACTTCCCTGCTAGATTTGTTCAACTGGTTATGATTTGTATCAAGAGCACTTCTTACTCACTTCTAATGAATGGCAGAATACAAGGTGGTTTTCAAGGTGCTAAGGGTCTTCGTCAAGGTGATCCCTTATCCCCTTTGATATTTGTTCTGATAATGGAATATCTAACGAGATGTTTTCTTCATGCTGCTATAGACTCTAAATTCAGATATCATCCTCTTTGCAAAAGTTTGAAGTTAATAAACTTATGCTTTGCGGATGATTTGATTCTTCTTAGCAAAGGTTCCAAACAGTCCATAAAAGTTCTTAAAGAAGTTCTTGATGGGTTCAGCATTTCTACTGGGCTTTTATCAATGTTAGTAAGTCTCAAATCTTTTTTGGAGGGGTTGATACCAGGGAGAAAAGGGAGATCATTAAGGATATTGGTTTGGCTGAAGGTTGTTTCCCTTTAAAGTATTTAGGGGTTCCTTTAAGACCAACTAAATGGAAAGCTGAAGATTGTGGGATTATCATTAAAAAAATCAGATTGAGACTTAATACTTGGGGAAGTAGGCACTTGTCATTTGCTGGCAGAGTTCAATTAATTCATTCAGTATTACTTGGTCTTCGTAATTATTGGATGAGCATTTTCATCCTTCCTCAAAGTGTTTCTAAAGAGGTTGAGAAACTTTGTAGAGGTTTCCTTTGGGGAATGAACGGGAACAGAAGCAGAATCCATGTGGCCTCTTGGGAGAAAGTGTGCCTTCCCAAACCGTATGGTGGTCTCGGGTTTAAAGAAGGGTCCAAATGGAATCAAGCTATTCTAGCTAAATACATTTGGGCTATCACTGAGAAAAGAGATCTTTTGTGGGTTAAGTGGGTGAATAATGTCAATCTCAAGGGGGTATCTATTTGGTCTTACGATTTAAAAGCGGACACAAGCTGGTATTGGCGCAAACTTTGTAGATTGAGACTTAAGTTCCCCATTTCTGAGATATTGAAGGCAGGTAGCTTGGGCAAGTTTTGTTCTGCTGTTTTGTATAACAGTTTTCTTCCACCTACACAAGTTAGCTATCGTAGGGCCATTTGGAGTAGTCTCAACTCACCTAAGCATCGTTTTATGCTTTGGCAAGTGGTGAACTCTCATCTGTTAACAAAAGACAACATGGGTAAATTTCACATTGTCTTAGATTCTTCACTTTGCCCTGTTTGTGGAGACCAACCTGAATCCCATCATCATCTATTTTTTGACTGTTGCCTATCACGAAGAGTTGTGGAGCTTGTGTTTCAGTGGCTGGGTTTCAGGGGTTGGCCGTTGGATTTTGCTGGCTGGTTATCGTGGTTATCTCTAAAAGCATCTGGTATGGTGAGGCGTGTGAGTATAGCAATCTTGGCAGCAACTTGCTACAACATTTGGCTGAATAGGAACAAATGTGTTTTTGAAGGTTTCTCTAAATCAGATTCTTTGATTGCTTTAGATGTAAAGACTATAGTGACTTACAGGTTGTTCATTGTTAAAAAAAGAAAATTGTCTAGACAAGATAGAGACTTTATACATAGATTAAAATTGTAACGCCCTACTTCCTTAAAGCCGTTACTAAGTGAGTTTTTAAGACAAAACAGTGTGCAATGAACTCGCTAACCGAGGTTTTGAAACAAAAGTGTGACTAATTAAAAGTTAAGGCTGTAATCTTAGAAAAACGCGTTGTTTCAATAAAACTTCTAGTATTAAACATTTGGGATCCCAAAATAAGGTTTGAAAACTATTTACTTCTTAAAATAAGTTTACAATTGATCAGTTACAAAATCATAGATTATTACAGCCATTTTCGAATAAACCCCCAACCAAAGCAGTCGGGCAGGCCAAACATGTACGCGTCGCTTCACGCTCTCCGTACTCATGGTTGGTTGACGCAGCCATTGCCCTTACCTGCAACACGGAGCACCCGTGAGCCGAGCCCAGCAAGAAAACTCATGCAGAACATAACATATGCAATTTATACAGTTTATCATAATAGATAATCCACATATAAACAAGTCAACCATTAGACTGAGCAAACACGGCCGTGCCGCCCCAGAAGCCTTACCAAAGCCTGGGGTTTCGGTCCTCACCGTAGGGATACCACATGTATCCACCGGGCCCTGCCCTGACTATAAGCACCCCATGTGCTAAGTGTTACTTCCGGCTCCGCTGCCGTACCCGGCCTACGCCGCACTCGGCCCTTGCCGTTCATTCCATTATAATCATATATAGCATGAATCAAGCAACATTCAAACAAATGCCAATTTATTTAAATCTGCACCCTAACATGTAATGCAATATAGGGCCATGCCCGGCAATCATCTCATCATGCAACATGCAATATAGGGCCGTGCCCCGCAATCACACTATGGGCCCATGCCCTATCCTACGGGTGTTATAGTTTTCTTACCTGTATCCCGAACTTCACAATACACCAAAGTCACGAGCACGGTCCTCTAGCACGAGCCTCTCCAATAGCCTAGTCACAACACACATTAAATAGTTTTTAATGCTAACCAACCCAGAACCACTTCCCGGGACCAATCCCGCACTCTCGGGACCTCTAAAACCTTAAAACAACACCCCAGAGACATCCCTCGAACCCCGGAGCAAAGGCCTAAAATTGCCAAAAATGATATCCTAAAATTGGCCTTGTGCCGCGGCACCCAGCAAGACAGGGGCTCCACGCCGCGCCACGCCTTCGCAGACCCAGAATTCTGGGTTTTCTCTTGCGTTTCCACCGAGCTAAAACCTTCCCAAATCATACCAAACCAATACCCAAACCCCAAAATCAATTTAAAACTTCAAATGGACCATCTAACAACCCATAAACATCATCAAAGAAATCCAAACACACAATCAAATCCCCAAAATCCACATCCTTGATTTCAATTTCAGAAAAATAAAAACTCAAAGTTCAAACTTAAACCATGCTCAAATTCCTTAACCCATAACAGAAACAAGCCTTAAATTACTTAGAATCCATACCTTGAATGAAGAATCCAACCCTATGCTTCCTTGATCCATCTCCTAAGTCTTCAAATTTCAGCTCCATCACTCCTCTTCTTCTTCTTCTCCTTCTTCTTGCCCTAGGTCTCCTTCTAGCTTTTCCTTTCTTAATTTTAAACAAAACCACCAAAATGACTAAGCCCCAAACCGTGTACCCCATATAACCCAGCTGCCATATATCAAATTCCCAGCCAAATGACCATTTTACCCCTCCTTGCCTATCATTTCCCAACTAAACCTCAAGGGCACTTAAGTCCTTTTACTTCTATTTCATTTCTACCATTTTCTATCTAGAACTTGTTACTCTCAGCAGTAACTAATGGTTACCCAGGTTACTCAATCACCAATAACCATTACCCGCTAAATCTCAATCTTAACCATAAAATTCCCAAAGTACCCCTAGGCTCCTCCCGAGCCGGGTATAGAAATCCCGTTGTGACTCTTAAGTTAACTAGCTCTCTAGGACCGTCTCGGCACGTGCATCACAACAATAACACCACACTCGTGTGGTACAATTCACAGAATACAATTATCACATATATGCCCTCAGCGGGCTAAAATTACCAATTTACCCCTATCATGCAAACGGGGTCCACATGCATAATTATTTCACCTAACATGCATACTAACCACGTAGTCATGCATCTCGATGTTCAATTAGTCATATAACATGCTTTAAATCATAATCATGCATTTAACTCATCAAATCACACATAAATCCCAACATGCCCTCCTGGCACACTAATCAAGGCCCTTAAGTCTTATTAGCGAATTTGGGTCGTTACAAAAATGTAATTAGTTCTATTGTTTTTGGTTTTGAGGAGCTTTCTGTTGCTTCTTCTGTAGTGTTTGTAGTGAGTTGAGGGTGTATTTTGCTGGTTGATTAAAGAAGTTTTTCTTCTTGATCAAAAAAAAAAAAAACAATTGAAAATCAAATAAATCATTAAAATGAGAAGTAATATGAGAATATTAAAAATTTAAACACATGGAAGTACTAAACTATGTAGTTTTTGCAAATAGATGATATCAATTGATCGTGTACCAAACTATGTAGTTTTTGCAAATAGATGATACCAATTGATAATTATTACAAACAGATGGTACCAAATTTGTATTTTAATAAAACACAGATTACTAAATCATCATTTGCCTAAAAAATCCTGACAAGTGAAAAACTTTATGATGAATTTGATAATATCTGTGAAGTTTTTTACAATATACTAACAAATGAACTAATATGATTTTAAATCCAGTCTCCATTAAGATAATTTTTGTTTTGGCCATGCTAGCATTCATAAGAAAATTTATCATGTGTTCTGATCATGTAATTGAAAAAAATAAAAAAACCAATCATATAAGCCAAAAGGGGCGATAGTGTTTAATATATGAGCGCATATATTTCCAACCAGGAAGAATATGGAGAAACTGGCAGAATTCCCACCCTGCGACCTTTTTTCTTTTCAGTTGCGAGCAGGTATATAAAACAGAGAACAAGAGCACCAACTTAAAGAATCTTAGGAATAGTAGAGAGGTGAATACAATTAGGCCATTATCCACATAGGGTGAGGTTAAATTAAGTGACTCCTTAATTTTCTTCCTCCAAAACACTTGAAATAAGCAAGTTACAAGAACAAAGAGATGGTCACCCCATTAAAGCCATTGATACTGCATTGACAAAGCTTGAAGTCAAGATGAAGGAATCTCATTGTCATCTTTCTAGAACTGAATGATTTTCCTGGAAAATAAGAATTGTCTCTTTGTCCCACCAATGAATCTGTGGAAAAATTTAACCACATAAGATGATATCATGATTCATGGCTCCCCATGCAACTACTTATCTATATATAAACCGTATTTGAATCTTTTATACAAGTCACAATGGGGACACCAGAGTCAAAAACAGCAATTAAGAAAAAGAAAAAAAAAACTGAGTTCTTTCTGGGAAGTACTTGAATAATCCCAAGTACGCATACATATTAAAGTTGTACAATACATTAACATAGTTGCTTTTCTTCACAAGAGTGTACAAACTTACAAGGCAGGGTCAGCTATTTCTATTTCTCCCACCCTCCTAATCGTGTCCCAGGATCATAGTTTGAGAACACCCGAAACTCGTTTCCAAGTTTGCTGGAGTGTCGCGGCTTGAAACCACAAGGCTGCAAACCCATGAGCTCGGCTGCTCTATCTTTTTGCACCTCTCCTGCAAATCGATATTAAACAGATTACTTCACTTAAACCTATATCTTAGGTAAATGCACCAATTCTAGTACGTTACAACATATTTCCGATGAGCATAATAAAACAAATCTATGAACTAAAAATCTGTACCTGTAAGTAGAAGCAAATGAGACTCCTTATTTCGTGCAAGAAAAGAAATACTATCCGCAACTTTCTCCAGGCACTCCTTGCTCTGCCACCAACATTAAGATTCACTTAATAATTAATATTATCAGCTTGATCAAACATTATAGATACTAACTACTAATTTTAACATCTGAAAGGATTAATCAAAGCGCCATAAAATGTAACATTGGAGATATGAAAAGCATTGGAGGAGTATTCAGTCTCAACCATAATCCACAAAAAAAAGGCCTTACCACAAGCAAATCTCGTGAAGCAGCCACAATCGAATTGCTTGGTAACTCTTTCATTTTTTCCAAAGAAAATTGAAAGATTTTTTTAAAAAAAGGTGTCGTATAAGAAAATCCTCACCATTCTTTCACTATTGGAAACCAAAAGAAAAAAAATTGAGGTGCTTTAAAACCAAAATGAAAGTGTAACCAACCACGCCATAAACCCATTAAAATACTCAATTTACAGATAACAAATCATCTTGAAAGTTGTCAAGATCAATCCGTGTTCATCATTGTTAAAAGATAACTAGAGCAAACAAGACTCTTTTGAAAAATGTTCAGTCAAAATTCCAAACCACAAAATTCAAAATGCTGAAAGTTGAAACTTAAGCAAGAAGCATATAAATTTCCTCACCAGGTAAGGAGGATCTGCAACCACCACATGGAAAGCATGCTTAAGCTCCATTGGCAATTCTTCAGGTTGGTTATAATCATAGAACGTAAAATCACCACCATATTGTTCAAAACGCTTGTCGTATTCAAGAAGTTGCACTCTCAAATTCGAATCCATATTCTGAACACATACAATCAAATTAAAAAATAAAATAAAAAGCAGACCCTAAAATCAAAAACAAAAAATGTAACAGCTTTGGAAATAAAGTATTACTTTGAGATAAGCATAGAGAGTGGGGCAAGCAATGCAAGCGATTCGAGGAGATCCCAAATCCGAGTCAGACGAATTCAATTGGCAGAGAGTGAGCACCTCTCGAACCAGGGTCTCGGCAGTGTCGGGGTCGTACCAAAACTGGCTGAGCCTCCAGTCCTCGGAGACCAGAGCCACCGAGGAGCCACTCTGACCATCGTTCTCGTTGGTGGGTTCGGCAACGGGCTGGCTTTGCTCAGCCAAGAACTCTCTGAGAGCAGCCATGGCTTGGGAGCTCAGCGTCGGTGGGTCATCGTCGTTGTCTTCGTTGGAGGGGTTGGTATGGTTACTCAGAGAGTTGGGGTTAGTGGGAAGCTCAAGTTCGTCTTCCATCGTTGAATTTTTGTTCGTTCGGTTGCGGTGCAGCGCCGGAAACGGGTCACTCTCGTTAGGGAAAAGTCTGAGCTGAGTTAGCCAAACAATTTGTTCAGTTAGCCTTTGAAAGTTTCATGTCGTTTTCTAGATACTACATATAGCATACACTACGTGTTTAGAGAACGATATGTCGTTTAATTGAAGGAAGGAATTTCCATCCACTCCCCTAAATTTTGTGCCCCAATTCATAAAGCAGTGATATTTTTTTGCGTAACTGATATTATAAGATTTTTTTCATTTTAGTTTCGCTGTATTACTGGAATAATTCAGTCTTTTCCTTAGTTTTGGCCTCTAATTTATGACAAAATACAAAACGCTAATGTTAAAAAACATCACAGTAATATAGTTGCCGATCCACCTCACATGAGGATATGGTGCTCAAAATGTCCCATAACAATGCATAATATGTAAATTTAGTAGTCTTTGAAAAACATGTATGACATGCGTAGATTAGCATTGAAAGACGTCTTGCAATTACCACCATCGAAATACGTTAGTGTTGAGAGCATCTCTATTCTTTATTGGTCACCATGGGAATGCCCTTAGGAATAGGACAGCTCCAAACATTTAAGTGTACCAAGTGAACAGTTTTTTTTTTTTCCTAAATAAATAGTTTCACCAGATAAACCCATAAAAGAATATACCCTTGATCTGAATGCAAGCTAATTTGCTTCCACATTAAAGTATCTTACAAAGTAATACAATTTCAGGTACTTAGTCAGTGAGTTCGATCAAGTAATTTTCTGGTTTCTGAGCTTCGTTGGTTCATGGACCTTGGTAACGAGTAACTACTGCCAAAATACCAATTTCTCTATTTCCTTAGATTCCTAAAGTTCACAAGTTCCTCTATTTTCTTCCATCCCTTTGCCCTTTCATATCTTTAAGTAGTTTTCTGTTCTTAATTACCCTTCTCTTATCATTTTCAACATCCGTTGCCGAAACTTCATGGACACTGAAACCCTTATACTTAAGTAGCCTTATTATTTCTTCCGCTTCCTCTACATTTCCTTTCCTTTTCAAGAATTCCAAACACGCAACTAAATTATCCTTGCTCGGCTTCTGCGGAGGTTCAGCAACAAAAATTTCTTCTTTGAGTGCTTCAACTGCCTTGTCGATTTGGTTATGCATTATGTAACCTGTTGTGAAATGATTCCATGTTTTTGCATTTGGTTTCTCATTCTCTGATATGACTCGATCAACCAAGGTTTTAGCCTGCCCTAGAAGACCTCTCCTGCAGTAACCACCGATTAAGGCGTTTGGGATTCGAATGTCATATTTTGCCTTCTTGAATTCCCATTCCTCAAAGATCTTCTCAGCACTTCCAATGTCGTCAAGCTTCAACAGTGAGGTTATCATGCTTAAATATCCCTTATTATACACTTCATGCTTCATTTTAAAATGTTCCCATAGTCTTAATACTTCTTCTTTCTTCCCTGTGGCTGCATATTGTGTGAGAAGGCACTCAAATGCTGTACTCAAATTCTTGGCAGTTAACAGAAGTTCCTCAGATTTTTTCAGCATTGCGAAAGATTTTTCCACAAGCCCAGCTTTGATGTATCCATTTGCTGCAACAGAATAAGTCAGCCAATCAATGGTAACTTCCGAATCAGATGACATCCTTGTTAGTACATTGTCAATTCCCGTCATATTGGCATCTGCTACATATGAACTGAGCCAGATGCTATACGTAAATTTGTTACAAAGAATGCCCTTTTCATCCATTTCTCGCATCAGGGAATCAATTTTTTCACGATTCTCAGTTTGATAATACAAATTGAGCATAACATTATACGGCATTGCTGTAATAGTAAATCCCAAATCCTTCATTTGCTGCATGATGACCTCTGCTTCCACCACCTGTTTGGCATACGCATAGCAGTTGAGTAGAGCACTATAAACCTCAGCAACTTTCAATTCTATTGGAATGTCGTTAAAATAATTCTCAGCTTGTTTTATCCCATGAACTTTTGAGATTAGGTCCAGCCGATTTGCAATATCAGTGTGTGTAATTGGATAATATCTTTTGTCAGACATCCACATACATACCTGCGAACGAAACAAAGAAATCAAAGTCACTTTCTCATATACGCTTATAAAAATAAAGAAAAAGCTACAAGAACATCTGTTTATGTGATCACATGAAATGTCTAGTTAGGATTTGGTTCATGTGATCAACAGATTCAAATGTACGCTACACTAAGGCAAGAAACACCCAAAACAATATAGATGCTTACAATAAAGGGCATGATTTATTGTTCATAATAGGCCACTCAAAAGTCAAGATCCCTTTCTTTTTCATATATTATGGTATTACTGCCGAGAAAAATGAGTGTTAGTGTTAAAACCACACAGACTCAAAAAGTCATAAAATTTCTAGTCATCAACAAGAACATGATTTCCAAGATCCTATATAGTCAATTCTATTCAATGATTCAACATGCAAGAGATGTTTCATTTTAAAAGAAATCACAACAGAAACCAAATGCCATGAAACTACTTTCTCAGAATCACTTTTCAAGCATTACCATTAGAAGAGGGAGCAGAAAAATTATTCAAAAGCTTATCTATCGAACTGCACGGAGGAAATTAAATATGGGTAGCGTAACAATCTAAGTGAAATTGTATATTGGAATTTCGATACTGGTTTCTTCAGAGCCAGTTGTATACAAGTGAAAATTAAACCTTAAGTTAAAGAAACTTAACACACTTCAAAAGCAGAAGCAGAGCTACAAGTAGCGTAATGCAAGAAATCAAGACAAAAACCAAAACCCATCACCAATAATTTATCATAATCACTTTCCAAGTGTAACTGCCAAATATGGAACAGAACAAGAATTCGATAAGTTTCCTATCAAACACTGGCATGGAGGAGGACAATACAGACAACATGACCATCTCTTTACAACTGAAAAGATAACATGTAAAAACCTTAACTTTCCCGCAATTTTCAAGCAACCAAACACAACTCAAAATTAAGAAAGAAGCACTAAGCTGGTACCTCACCTCAAGAGCGTGATTATAGCGTTTGTAATGCCTGAGGTCGTTGATGATGCCAACTAGGTCAAACCTATTGACTTTTTGACCTTCTTCGATCCACTGATCGAGAACCGGAACAATCGAAGCCGAATGTAGATTGGGCAATATTCGACGATACAGAGTCCGCATTTTACCATCCCGGAAACGATCCTCGGTAGTTGCAGCTGTGGTGGTGGTGGTAGAGTAATAAGAAACACTCGAGACGTTTCGAGTTCTTGAACGGGAGCACCATTTCAGTGCAGAGTTGATGTCAGAGTTCTTCATTGCGGCTGACGATGGCGGAAGAGCACAGATGCTGATCCGGAGTGTGGACCACTGTAAAGGACAGAACAAACAAACAGCAAAAGCCCTACAAACGCTGCCGTTTCATGATAATTTCTGTTTTCACAGCAAGACTGATGTTCATTGATTACATCAGTCAAAATATTTGACAGAAGGCGGAATAACGTTGTGCAAGTAAATTGAATTCATTAATAGTAGTAAGTCCAAACTTAATTAGTCCATTATTATTGTTTGGCAAATTTTATTTTTTATTCCTAATAATTTTGTAAATTTTTTTAATATGCTAAGGTAAATTACTATCCCAAATACATGATAATTTTAATTTTTTAGACAAAAATACCACTAGCATTCAAAACACTCATTTTTTCTCTCAATCCAAACTTTTTCTCTCTAACATTTTTCATTCTTTCACTCCCTCTAACATTCTAATTTTGTAGATCTCAAAAAAATACAAAAATTAAAAAAAAAAAAATCATCTGAAACCAACATTTGAGTAAAAAAATATGAATCTTCAAAATTTTCGTCAAATTTTAGTGCAGAGCATCGAAATTGCATAAAAAAAGCATGGTTTTGGACAAAAATCAAGTTTTCATGAATGCATCAAAACATCATCGATGCACTATCGATTTTGCATCAAAACACTATCGATTTGGCATCGAAACACCATCGATTCTACATCGAAAAGTCATCGTTTTGGCCAAAAAACAAGTTTTCATGATTGCATCACAAGAGCATCGAAACACCATCAATTTTGCATCGAAACACCATCGATTTTGCATCGAAAATTGCATCGAAACACCATAAAAAAAATATCTAAATTGCATCAAAACGATGCATTTTCGATGCAATTTCAATGCTCTTACGATGTAATCACGAAACCTGATTTTTGGCAAAAATAATACTTTTTCGATGCAATTTCGATGCAAAATCGATGGTATTTTGATGTTCTTGCGATGCAAACATGAAAACTTATTTTTTCGCCAAACGATGCTTTTTTGATACAAAATCGATGGTGTTTTGATGCAAAATCGATGGTGCATCGATGATGTTTCGATGCAAAATCGATTGTGCATCGATGATGTTTCGATGCAAAATCGATAGTGTTGCAATGTAATCATGAAAACTTGATTTTTGGCCAAAACAATGCTTTTTCGATGCAAAATCGATGGTGTTTCAATGCTCTTGCGATGCAATCATAAAAATTTGTTTTTTGGCCAAAACGATATTTTTTCGATACAAAATCGATGGTGCATCGATAATGTTTCGTTGCAAAATCGATGGTGTTTTGATGTTGTTGCGATGTAGTCATGAAAACTTGATTTTTGGCTAAAACGATGCTTTTTCGATGCAATTTCGATGCAAAATCGATTATCTGTACTGAAATTTGAGGAAAACTTTGGAGATTCATATTTTTTCACTCAAATGTCTGTTTCAGATGATTTTTTTTTAATTTTGGTATTTTTTCGAAATCTACAAGATTAGAATGAGAGAGAGAGTGAGAGAATGAGAGATGTTTGAGAGAGAGAGTGAGAGAATGAGAGATGTTTGAGAGAGAGAGTTCAGATTGAGAGAGAAAATGAGTGTTTTAATGTTAGGGGTATTTTTGTCTAAAAAATTGAAATTGTCATATATTTGTGATAGTAACTTATGTTGGTATATTAAAAAAATTCACTAAATTATCATGCATATAACATGAAATTTCCCAAATGACATTTTTTTTAAAGTTATTTTGTACTTTGATATAGTTTTGATCATTTTTTGTAAAATGAATCCTGTCCAAAATTTCGACTGGAGTATCGGAGGCCATTTTGCAAAAAAAATATCAAAACTAGACTTGAATGTAAAATAACTTCAAAAAATATGTTATTTTGCCAAGGAACCCAATAATTATTAGTTTTTTTGTAATTTAAAAATTAATATAAAATGACACATTGTTATTTGTGAATACTCATTTGGTACTTGTAATTTGTTGAGTAAATTTGAGCTAGAGTACTATTTTATATCAGTTTTTAAATTAGAAGGCACCTGATGATTATTATTGAAAACATTAGGAGTATTAAAGTTGTATTTCGTTAAAATACAGTATCAAATAAGTATATTCTCTATTTTATTTAATATTGTAAGAATAAAAATTGAATATTAATCAAAGAAATTAAATATGATTATGATATATAATTTTAAATCCAAATTGAAATTCTTTTATATTTCTTTTTTATTAAAAAAATATATGGATCATTTGATAAAATAAAAATAATAAAAATTTCAAAGTTATTATTTTTTGTAAAGTTGCATTTTGAATAATGATAATAGTAAATAATTTTATTGTTCTCAAGAGATAAGAAGCGATTGGTTAAAGATTGTAGAGCTTTCTATTCGTTTTTTTAAATAATAGAAAAATTATTATTTTTTGTAAAGTTGCATTTTGAATAATGATAATAGTAAATAATTTTATTGTTCTCAAGAGATAAGAAGCGATTGGTTAAAGATTGTAGAGCTTTCTATTCGTTTTTTTAAATAATAGAAAAATTATTATTATACTTTTATTTTCAAAATTTACATTTTAAATAAAGAGAATAGAAAATAAAATATATAAATTTAATTATTGAAAATAAAAATAATTTATTTTTACAATTTTAAAACATTGACAAATAAATTAAATTATAATTTAGTTATAATAGATCATATTACATATAAATATAAATATGTATTATATTTAATCAATTATACATATTTAAATACACATTATATATTATTGACGTCGTTTTTCATCAACTTAAATCTGAAGAGCACTAAACAATGAACTAAGAAAATAAGAAAGAATAATGGGAGTTTTATGTGGTTCAGTGGTTAAAATTTGTCTAGTTCACGAGTCAATATTATTGATTGGTGGTATTCTCTCAAATCTTTTACAAAGCAATTTAGTAGAGTGTTCTCAGTACCAAATTGTGCATGTCCACAAATGAAATTCTCCAATCTATTTATAGACTGGTTAAGAAAAATATATTTCCCTTATTTCGGGAAGTTACAATTCAAATTTGAAATAAATACAAATAAATGCATTAATTAAATAATATCCCATGATAATTGGGATTTAATATCAGATAATAACAAATCCCTAAGGAATAGGGATTTCCTAATAGTGGTTGTGTGTAAAATGTGTTGCTGATCTCAAAGGCAAGGTTTACGCTATTCCAAGATTGACCGCCACTTCGAGCTCGTTATTCTGGTCAGCCTCCTCCTTAGCCAGTGATTCTACCGAGCTTAACATTCGAAGATCAACATCTTCGAGCTTGCAACGAAGGCTCGATTACACTCATATGCATTAGAGAAGGTTTATCATTTCGAGCTCGAGCCTGCTGAACTAGTGCTCAATCGCCAATAAGAACAAGTCAATAATCATGCAAATTTATACAAGTGTTAAGCCCTAACTTGTTATCTTCGAGCTTACGCTTTACGAGCCTATATTTTGAGGCTCATTTATGACGATTTCGAAATTTGGGTGTAACATTTTGCCCCCTCAAAAGTGTTGGTTCAAATCCTACGAGAATGAAACTTTTGAACTTCACTTTTCGAAAAAACGTGCCACCTACCACACTCGATTATGGACACACGTCACTTTGGAATTGCACACCAAGAGTACTCAAGTACTCCTTATTTCTGCACATGTTATAGAACCTTTTTGCCACCAGTTGACACAATTAAATGTGACCCTTTGGATCTTCTTTTAATCCAAATTAAGGGCCCCAATCATTTCGACCATCGATATCCCCACAAGGGTATATATATTCACACCCTCCTCCATCTTCATCATTTTTACCTCTCAGAAAACTTGAACCAGTGAAAGAAAGAAGAAAAACCATAGCTTTCTTTGCATGTTCTCTAAACCAAAGAAGCAAATCCATTCCAGTACGTTTAGCTCCATGAAATCATTCTTGTTTCCGTTACTTCTGTCGACGATCTCATCATATCCACGAACAACTTTGTGTAAGTTTATGATCCTTAATCTCTTGTTTTTCTTTTTTACGTGTTTCTTTCGTAAAAATGTCATTCCTTGTTTTTACCAGATTTCTAAGGCCTTTGTTGCGATAATTTTGCTATGCAAGTGCACACAGTCGCGAACTTGTAATAAAATGGTAAAACCAAGTATCGTCCTCAAGGACTGAATTATCAATTACCAGTCAATTAATCTCTTGTTCTATTTGAAGAATTAAAATTTCTTGATTTTTGTAAAATACAGCAAAAGAATCGATAGAGTGCAGAAATAATAATCGACAATTAAATAGAATAATAACTAATAGTAAAAACTCGTAATTCAATCACTGAGAAACAATTAGAATATTCAATCTCATCAACTATCCTTCCTATTATTCCCTAATGCCAAGTATGAATTCTTCTTATTTTTACCTAATTCAATTAACAAGTTGAGACAGCAGCCTATAATCATTCTATGAATTATAAACTCAACCTAGGTGACAATTTCCTATATTTCTATGGTAAATTGAACCACAAAGGTAGCATTAAATTCCACAACTTAATAACAGTTACACAATTAATTCAGATACTTTCGTTCTAAATTAGAATTATGTCCAATATAACCACAGCATAATTAAATCTCACTTCTCAGATTTTGACTTAAAAACATATATATATATATATGACTAAAGATGGCCAATCAATAATCAATCTATAAGAACAGGTTATAAGGAATTGAAGAAGATTGAAGAAGAGGAAATTAAAATTGCATTAGGTCATAATAGAAATTCAAGTGATTCAATTGAACATCCTAAACAGAAAATTAGTTCATAGTCATAGTGCTAATCACAACAGAATTTAAAGATAACATCAAGAAGAAAAACATGTAAAAATACTCTAAGCTTGAGCCTTCAACACCAGAACTCCTCCCTTCGTCCGTACGTCCTTCTCTCTTCTTTTTCGTCCTTTAAAACCTAGGATTTTTAGATTTTAGAGAGGCGGGCCGCGGCTCTACATACACTATGCCGCGGCCCGTGTCAAAATTTTTGGGCATACTATCCTTTCAATGCAGCGGCTCTCTGAAACCATGCCGCGGCCCGCATCATTGTCTTCTGGGCAAAATGCCCATCCATGCCGCGGCTCTATCTAGCCATGCCGCGGCCCGAAAATGTCCTCAAAAACCATGCTTCTGTTTCTCCCCCTAGCCGCGGCCCTACTTTGATCAAGCCGTGGCTCTTAAGGAATTCTTCAATTCTTCAAGTTTTCATCCCAAAATTTCACCAACACTTCCAAATTGTGTTGAGAACCATTCTTGATCAAAATATGATGAAAAACTCGATTATTTCTTCCCTTTCTTTGGCATTTCCTTCCACATGCTCAATTCTTCCTGATATTCACAAAAACAACCAAACAAAGCGTAAACCCGCGCTAAAACAAGGAAAAACAAAATAAAAGACTACTAAAAACATCACCAAAACATCATGAAAACTAGACTCATCAGCCTTATTCTTGCACTAAGCAAGTTTTCTTATCTGAGTAATTTTGGCATGTTTAGAATCTAGGTTTAAACTGAAAAATTTAGGGTAGAATTGTGTAAAAAAGGAGTTTGTTTGGTCATAGGTTTCGTGTGGCTTAAGAAATAGGGTTTTAAATTAGGGTTTTAATGCACGAATCTAAAAAATATAGCCTTTTTGGTTAACTGCCACCTTTTTCCCTAGAAATCCCGGATTCTCTTGTTTTAAATTAGTATTAACTGCCCCACTCTCGCGTGGGTGCACTCTTGATGCCCGAACTCTACAAAAGTTCGGGACAAACATCTGAGTTAATCTCGCCCCCTCGAGCCTTCAGTCTCGATTGAGGAAATCTCATTATCTCATGCTTTCGAGCTCGAGTTAACAAAATTTTAATCCTCTCTTATTATTTTTTATATGATGGGCCCTCACCTTTTTCTTCCTTGTTAGATGTCGTAGTACTCTGAGAATCGGTGGGGGCCCAAGTTCTCTATTCCTTATCACCCCTCAACTCCTCGTCCTGGATCGTCTTTCACCCGAAATTAGCGATTGATCTGCGAGCACAAAGAGAGGTGTGAGCAAGAAGACATACGAGGCAGTTTTCGACGTTAGATAGACGAGGTCAAAGAGAGAAAGAGGAAGAGATTTCGAGTGACAGCTTATCCTGACCCAGACCCCGAGATCAGACCTATTCCCTTAGATCCCAAGCTTAAAGTCACCGTCGCCTTTCCACCTAGTGCACTTTCATTTACCCTAATGGAGGACTCTTCAACTCGTCCATCCACGCCCCAAACTCTCGCAGTCCCCACCTCGAAGAAGGAATTTTTTGAGGCTGAGCACTACTGGATCTCAGTCACTTCCACTTACCATATTTCAGAGTTGCTAGCCTATCATGGCCTAAAAATTTCGGGTACGCTGATGTGCCATCCTACGACCTCCATTGAAAGAAGCTGCTATGTCTCAGGAGATGGCAATCCCGACTGTAAAGTCAAACTCGTCGCCTAGAGTCGTGAGCAGATGAGGGCTGGGGCCCTGCTACTCTTGAAGAATTACTTCAAGAATTTTTTGGATTACGCCGGTCTCGCCCCCTTCCAACTCCACACCAATTCTTTCAGGGTATTGTCAGCCCTTAGGTCGCTGTACCATGAAATGAAATAGGAGGGGCCTTCAGCACAAGAGATATTGTATCTCTTCTGCCTCAAGAGCAACCCTTCTCGAGCTCGCGGAGGAGACGAATTCTATTACTTATCGAGCTACCCAAAGGAGAAACGGTTATTTGAGGACATCCCAAACCATCCTCCAAATTTCAAGACAACATTCTTCTGGACGGATGGGCTCGCTCCTTCCCGATTCTATTCCTTTCAATGCATCCGTAAGTATTTCAACACGTCTTTTCCATTTTTTTTGAGTAATTGGGCTCGAAATATTCACTCTATTCTTACCTGCAGCCAACTACCACCTCCCTACTCCAACAAAGGCTATGAAGGAGCACAGGCAGCCAGCCATTCTCACCTCCTCCATGAAGACAAGCTCCGAGCTTGTGGCATTTTAAGCGAAGGAGAATCCACAGATGATTTGGGGATTCGAAAATATCAGAGGTGGGAAGATATGCCAATTCCCACTACTAAACTTCCCCCGAGGAGGAGGACCTCAGGCTCGCAATTCCGTGTTGCTGCCTTCCGTCATCACGATTGACCAGTCTCGGGCAACGAAGCCCACGACGAGGCCTCAACGAGCTCGGGTGATGGAGGTAAAGTAGTGTTGGATCACTCCATGTGGTCTCCATCATTGCTTAAACACGAGCCTGACGTGATGATCGTGTTTGAGGACCCTAGAGATAACTTCTTATCATGGTCAAGAGTGGACCTTAGAGTTCGTTGGTTCGATAACTGGTTTGGACAATACCAGACAATGTATAGCTTAAATGAGGTCTGGGATGGGGTAGCTGTACAGTATGGGACCAATGTGTATGGGGACCTTTCGAGACTATCCCCCACTTATAGAGAGGGGACTCCCCTAGAGTCATCGGAAGATAGGGGAATTTCTTAGTCTCCGAGCTCAAGCTCAGCTGAGAGTACCAATTAGGCTTCTTTTATCTTGGAGTCTTGTTTCTTATAATAACCCCTGTTCGATTATTCATATATAATCTTTTCTTTTTCAGGTGACATGGGCTCGGATCTGGACAATGTTCTCAATAGGCCTATGGCCTCGAAGACGAACAAACGCCAAAGAGCGTCGCAGAAGGGAGGTCACCCCTCCAAACTGTCCAAAAAGACCGAGGTAGTTCCCCCCAGCCTCAAAGCCCCTAGATCCCAGTCATGTTGTCGAGCTCGCTGCACCTTCTGAGGTCAGGCCGAATCAAGCCATTGAGCTCGCGGCACCTTCCAAAATTGCGCCTCCTCCTGCAGCCCAAACGAGAAAAGTCAAGGCTCCTGTTCGAGATCGCTTCCTGTCGATCTCGACTCATGTGCCCGAGTTTGTGATCGATAGTGTGGCTGGGACTTATGGAGTCAACCTTGACTCTGATGCTTTGACCTGTTTAGGTCAAAGTTTCATCCACCTCGGGCCCCCTCAGTGGGAATTTTTGACCTCTTACCGGGATGCCAACACTTTTTTCGACAATAGTGGCAAGCTATTCTCCTCGGTTAGTTATTTTTGCTTTAGTTTTCTTATTTTGTACTAACTTTGGCTTGTGCTTTGCTGACCTTTGTGTTTATTTTTGTGTGTAGGCATTCATATCCTTTGTTCAGCCCAACTTCTTGTTGAATAACGAGGTTGCAACAAGCAGAGCGCTTGCATAGGAGGCTCGAGATGCCTAGCTAAAGCTCGAGGATGATCTCAAAGCAGCCTAGTTGAAGATTGCAGCAAGGGATGCGGCGATCCAGAAAATTCTCGAGCTTGAGTCGAGGCTGGAGGCAGCTTTGAAAGAAGTCCAAAGAATTCCTGAAATTGAATCAAAGCTGGAAGCGACCTCTAAGGAGATCGAGGTCCGGGACTCGGAGATCAAGAAGATTCAAGAGTTGAATGCCAAGCTGGAAGAGGAGAAGAAGATTACCTTTGAAGTTATCGAAGGTGAGAAGGCTCGTCTTCTTGAGTTCAAAACCAAAAAGGATCGTGCCGTAGACGTGTCGATGTATAGAATTTGGGTTAACAACCCCGACCTCGACACTAGCTTCCTAACCAACCTGGAGACCAAATTCATTGCCAAATGGCAGGCTTGACTCGAGGAGGAAGATGCCAGGCTCGAGGTTGAGGAGGCAACAGAGGCTTCTAGGACTGCAGCTGGAGAGGCATCTAACCCCTGAAGCCGAGATCATGGGTTGCGACCCATTATATTTTTTTTCATTATCTTTTTTGTGCCCTTGGGGCAAAGACAATTTATAGCTCGATTTTGAGCTATTTCAATTATCAATTTATATCATAATAGTAATTTTTGTGCTTTCAATTTTCTAGCTCGAAAACCTTTTTGCACATTGTTTACCTTTAGCTTTTTGCCTTAATATAATGAATCATATTTATGGATCGAAATACTTCGAGCATGTTATTATTAAGGACTTGTGTTTATACTTGTTTATTCGTACAAATATACGTTGGGTTTAAGTTCGAATTTCAATACATTCATGCATAGTTTATTCAAAATGCCCATGTTCGACTTCGTTCTTGTTAAGGTCGAACTTTACTTTTACCATGTATTTGAAAAAAAATACTTAACAGGTATGCAATCCTTTTAGTATAGTTATATTTTGCTTTTCCAGTTACTTTTCCTCTTCCTCGAGTATGGCCTCGAGGTTGCGAGGTCGAAACTTATTTGCAAAAATTTCCATCCCTAGTTTTGACTTATAGTTTATAATTGGTTTATCTAGAATTCCAATTTTTTGTCTGTCGATTAGGTGTTGCTGGTTTGTTCCAGACTTTTTTAGTTCATGTGTTTGATTAATGATCCATACACTTATCTTTTCTTTATGTCGGGTTAATAATCTAGATATCGTTATTGGAGTTTATTTTGTATTTATGTTATATTTTTTCAAGCCTATGGTATGATTGTATACCACTTATGCCCCTTAATATCCTATGATTGTGATATTATGTTACTGAATTTTAAGGGTTTGCAAAAAATTATAACAATAAAAATACAAATTTTGAAAGAAAGTCAACACTTTATTGATAAAAAGCAGAAAATCAAATACATGCTTGGTTAAAATGAATATACATCTTTCCTACATTACTAATAATAAGGTCGTAGATGTTCACCATTCCAAGCTCGTGGAACCAATCCTCCATTTAGCCTCTCCAGTTTATATACCCCAGGTCGAATAATGGACTCGATCTGATATGGTCCCTCCCAATTAGGACCAAGTACCCCAGCATATGGGTCTCGCGTGGCCAAAAACACACGCCTTAACACCAAGTCTCCCAATCCAAATTTCCTATCTCAGACCTTCTTGTTAAAATATCTAGTTGCCCGTTGCTGGTATGCACCATTTTTAAACTGGCTTTGTCTCCTTTTTCTTTGATGAGGTCCAGACTCTCTTCGAGCTGAGATTGGTTCGAGGCTTGGTCATATGAGTCATGCCTTATGGTTGGGATTTCGACCTCGATGGGAAACATGGCTTCGCACCCATAGGCCAGGGAGAAAGGGGTGTGCCTTTTTGAAGTTCTTGTCGTGGTTCTATAGGCCCACAAGACTCGAGGCAGCTCCTCTGGCCATCTCCCATTTGCTTCTTCTAACCTTTTCTTCATAGAACTTTTTAAGGTTTTATTAACTACTTCAACCTGGCTATTTTCCTGGGGATGGGCAACGGAGGAATTTTTTTTATTATCCCATTCTTTTTGCAAAAATGTGTAAACAAATCACTGTTGAAGTGGGTCCCATTATCTAATACTATCATCTTGGGCATCCCATATCTGCAGATGATGTTTTTTACTATGAAATCTATGACTTTTTTCGAGGTGATGGTGGCCAATGGTTTAGCCTCGGTCCATTTTGTGAAATAATCCACAACAACTACAACATACCTTACTCTACCCTTTCCAGTTGGCAAGAAGCCTATGAGGTCAATACCCCATATCGCGAATGGCCATGGGGAGCTCATCATGGTAAGCTCGGTAGGTGGAGCTCGTGGTATCGAAGTGAACCGTTGACATTTATCACAGCGCTTTACATACTCGAATGATTCTGCCTTGACTGTAAGCCAGAAGTATCCTTGCCTAATCACCTTTTTTGACAAGCTATGCCCCCCGGTGTGGTCTCCACAAAATCCTTCATGGATTTTTTCCAAAATCTTTTTCGCCTCAGGAGGAGTTACACACCTAAGTAATGGCATAGAGTACCCTCTTCTGTACAATTTTCCTTCCAAAATGGTATATCTTGGTATTTGGTACATAAGTTTTCTAGCCTCGTTCCGGTCTGCTGGGAGACTTCCGGTTTCGAGGTAGTCTACGATTGGGGTCATCCAGGTGGGTTGCAAGTCAGTCATGTTTGTATTTTCTTCATCAAGATCATTTATACTCGGGGTCGATAGAAATTATACTGGGATCACGTTGAGTGTATCAGCTTTGTTAGTCGTGGCAAGCCTGGCCAATGCGTCTGCATTTAAAATTTGCTCTCTCGGGACTTGTTCAATAGCGTAGAACTCAAACCCCCCAAATGCCTTTTTTACTTTTTCCAGGTAAGCTGTCATTTTTATACCACAAGCCTAATATTCACCCAGGACTTGGTTAACAACCAGCTGTGAGTCGCTATAGCAATGAATGGCCTTTGCTTTGAGCACAGTGGCTATCCAAAGTCTTTACTAATAACGCCTCATACTCAGCCTCGTTGTTTGATGCCTCAAAGCCAAACCTTAGCGCCGAATGGAAGTAATTTCATGTTGGGGTGATTAGAATGATCCCTGCCCTCGATCCATTTTCATTGGAGGATCCATCGACATAAAGTCTCCACAGCTCGCGAGCTGCGGTTTCGACTTCCTCGTTGGAGATCCTTGTGCATTCGACAACGAAATCTGCCAAAGCCTATCCTTTGATCGTTGTTCTAGGATGATAAGTAATATCAAACTGTCCGAGTTCGACATCCCATTTCAACATTCTTCTGGATGCTTCAGGCTTAAATAACACTTGCCTCAGTGGCTGGTCAGTTAACACATGAATAGGATGTTCTTGGAAATAGGGTCGAAGCTTTCGAGATGCGTGCATCAGGCACAAAGCTAGTTTCTCCATTAATGGGAATCTCGATTCTGCCCCTAATAATATTTTGTTGATGTAGTATACATGTTTTTGTACTTTCTTATCCTCCCGTACTAGCGCTGCACTAATGGTGTGCTCAGTTGTGGTGAGGTATAAGTACAAAACTTCTCTTGTGATAGGTTTAGACAAGATCAGTGGTTCGACGAGGTGTTTCTTAAGATTCTAAAATGCGAGTTCACACTCATCCGACCACTCAAACTTTTTGCCCCCTCTTAAAAGATTAAAGAATGAAAGGCATCGGTCTGTAGATTTTGAGATAAACCTACTTAAGGCCCCCATTCATCCAGTTAAGCTCTGGACATCTTTATGTTTTCGACGCGAGATAGATAGTAACAATATAAATCTATTAATAAATGAACTCAAAGAAAGTCTATAAAGTCAATTTAATAATTTATCACATAACATAGTAAACGCTCTTAACGAACATCATATCCAATTATTAAACGAGGAATATAATATCAGCTATTAGTTTATATCTGGTCAAATAATTTTACTAGAAAGTATTAAAAGTGACATTTTCAAAAATAGAAATCTGACAGCCATAAATATAACTGATTATTACTTGTCACCAATTTTCAAGCTTACAATAATTTTAAATTATATATTATATACCGTAGTCAAGTTCTTTGCATAATTCCATTTTCTTTTTGCTAATAATTAAACCATATTGTTCAATTTTTTTTAAAAATTTGTTTTAAATGGTACTCATGTTCCTTATAATCTTTGCTAAATACTAGAATATCGTCAATATATACTAAACAATAACTTAATTCATAAAATAGTTTATCCATTCTTCTCTGAAATATTATTGGGGCATTTTTAAGTCACATTGGCATTACTAACTGTAATGCCTCAAATTTCCTAATAAGGTTTAGGACCTTGATTAGGAGGCCAGGAGAGCCATAATTGATTTATTATGCAATTAAATGATAATATGCATGTTTAAGTGTATTAAATATGCATGTGAACTCATTTCTAATTAATTGGGTGATTTTCATATTTTGGCCATTTTCGGCATATTTGGCATATGTGTGTGGTGCTTCATTATTATTTGGTTATGCTAGGGTTACTCAGCACGAGACGATCCTAGGAGGTAAGCTAGTGGGAAAGTCACAACGAGATTTATACTTGATTCGGAGTGAGTTAAGGGGTATTTAGTACATTACTGGGATATTGGGTGATGGGAATAAATATTTGATGATAAATTGGGAGTTAGTAAGATCAGGGAGAAATTCTGGGAGTTTTGACTATTTTATCCCCGGGGGCGTTTTCGGGACCCCGAGCATTAGGTTAGTTAAACTTGAAGTAACTTGTTAAGAAATAAAAAGAACGTTCAGAATGTTTTCTCTCCCTCAAAGTTCCATTTTCGTCTCCCGATCGCATTTTCGAAGGAAACTTGAGTTTTAGGACTCGGATTCAAGCGAGGATCGAGGCATAGTGATTCTAGGGATGATTGGAAGCTTATTAGCCAGAGGATTTAGTTGGGAAATGACATAATCGAAGGTAATCCAAGTTTTAAGTTCTAAGTTTTTAAAGTTTTTAAGCTTGGATTGGATTTTGTGTTTTGATGAGTTTTTGGATGAATTGAAGCTTGGGTTTTGTTGGTTTTGGATCATGGAGATGTTTGGGAACTTTGATTTTGGGATTTGGAGATGTTTGGGTAGGTTTTTGGAAGGTTTTAAAATGTTAAAAACGAGGAAAAATGGCTGGTTCGTGGTTGGGTCGCGGCCCAGGCTCGATGAAGAAGGTGGAGGTTGCTGATGGGTTGTTAGGGCCGCAGCGCAAGGTGGCGCACCGTGAAGCTAGGCTCAGGTAGAGAAGGGTTCTACCTCTATTTGGAGACGGGCCGCGGCGCTTGGGAGGTGGGGCCGCGACACTAGAGGGAATTTTTGCCTAAATTTGGTTTTTAGTCGTGGGAACTTAACTCTAAGGGTCTGAGATCGATCCTACTACCCTGATGAGTAGGATTCGATTTCCCGAAGGCTAGGTTTGGGTTTGGAAGTATTTATTTACTCATTTTGATGATGTTTTATATTATGGTTGTGACTAGGTTTTCACTAGGGGCTTGGAATCAGGATCGTGCTTGTGGCTCGTTTATTGGTAACCTGTGCTTGGACCAAAGGTAAGAAAACTGCACCTAGTATGTGATGCATGTGATGCATAAGATACATGAGGTTAGGGCATGGCATGAATGTTGAAATTGAGATTGATCAGAGCTTGAGTCTCTGTATTTGTGCATGATTATAATTATGCTTCTGATTATTGATTAAGCATGCTAAATGCCTTATATTTGAATAGTTGACATATGATATATGCCTGTTTACATTACCTCATTGAGGAAGCACTGACTTATTAGTCAGGGATCAACATTGGTGTCAGTATTGACTGTGAAGCTGTGACTTACTAGTCAAGTTCGGCAGTAGTACCGAGCACTGGTCATATGGCATTGACTTATGAGTCAAGGACGGTTGTAGCGTGTTTAACGCAAGCCGATAAAGATTAGATCTAATTGACATCTGCATTGAATGACTCATCATGAGCATTAATGCCGGACCGACCTCAAGTTCGATGAAAACTGAAAGTGCTTGTCTAGTCTAAAGGCTAGTTACTTAGAGCCAAAGCCGGAAAGGATAAGGTGACCTACACGTCACATGGCTAGGAGGGTATGGGACCTCCGAGATAGACTTATTAGTCATCTGACCGAGATGGACTTATCAGTCATCTGCCCAAGATTAATTTATTAGTCATCTAATCGAGATAGATTTATTAGTCATCTGACCGAGATAGACTTATTAGTCATCTGACCGAGATAGACTTATCAGTCATCTGACTAAGATAGACTTATCATTCATCTGACCGAGATAGACTTATTAGTCATCTGACCGAGATGGAATTATCTGTCATCTGAGCTAGATGGACTTATTAGTCATCTGACCGGGATAGACTTATCAGTCATTTGACCGAGATGGACTTATCAATCATGTAGTTAGATAGTGACTTATTAGTCAACTGATCAAGGAATGACTTATTAGTCATCTACCTCAGAGTGAGAGACTTATTAGTCATCTACTCAGAGCGCAGGACTTCACAAACATGTATTTGTACCTGCTTGCATGCATGACTAGGGTTATTACTGCTAGGCATGCCTATTATGACTTAGTAACATGTTATTACTTGTTCATGAACATATTAATTTTTCTTGCTGAGTTTCGACTCACGGGTGTTATGTGGTGCAGGTAAAGACAAAAGAAAGTTGGATCATCCTTGAGTTGGAGAGCTTAGGTGACAATGTGTACATATGCGGCTGCTCGACCACCACGGCCGAGGGTTGAAAGAGGAACTAGGGTTAAACCCTATTTTGCCGCTTAGGTCGGCTGGTTGTAAATCTTTTGTTGTAATTAACCTTTAAATTATATTTTTGGGATCCCAATGTATACGTTAAACGTTTTAGTGAAACGTTATATCTTAACCAAAAATTTTAATCCTAAACCGCTAATCATACTTAGTTACACGATAATAGCCAAATGACTCGATTAGTGAGTTTAGCACTGTTTAAAAGGGCACACCGTAACGGTCCCTGAAGATTAGGACGTTACACTAACCATTTAAATAATCATTGTGGGCATACAAATGTTGTCCAGGGAATACTAGTTTCTACCATTTTTATTTAGTAGAAACCTGATTTTAAGTCAAATTTACTAAAAACTCTACAACCTTGTATTTTATTTATTAAAACATCTTTATCAGGAATATTATAAGAGTCGTCTTCAGTATTATCATTTAATCTTTTATAATTTATTACCATTCTAATTTTTCCCCTAATTATTTAACTATGGTTTCTTACTAGTAAAGCAGAATTCATATGTGGTGAGTCACTATGTTAAGGCAATATAGAGACCATCCACTAATTTGCTATAAACTACTACAAATTCTTGAAGGTTAGAAACAAAATTTAAAGTATAAATGGAAATGTCACTACCAACAACTATACTGTAAAAATCCAACAAAAGCAATAGTTCAAATAAATTCAATCAAGTTTATAAATGGTCTGGCAGCCCTAGCTGGTTTGATTACATAACTGAGTAAGATAAGTACTATGGGAAGAATGGTTCCCACACATAATACACACTTGCGTACAAAGCTAGTGTCTCATGCAAGATTAATGCCTGCCCAAGAAGATAATATAGCATACTTATTACTTGGTAGAAACTTCAAAGTACTAAATTTAGCGGTTCAGTTATATATAAACATAAATATTGCAACATAATATATATAAAGAGAGAAAGAGTGAGATGACTCACCATAAAACCAACAAAGGAGTAGTTGAGAACCAATAGAGTGTAAGAAAAGTGAAAGAGTACAAGTATGTTCTTAAACAGAGACATCTTTGGAGGTAAATGACTGCTTGCAAAAACAGCAACAGAAGAAGAGGCAAAAAACGAGTTAGTCATTTGCAGAAAGCACACTGCAGACAAAGGGTAGCTTTTTAAATACCTCTTGAACCAGCAATCTTCAATGCAGACTGAACAAAGAATATGATATAGCCAGGGTACGATCCCTGTAAAAAACGTGTGATTAAAAGAGTTGAATTTTCAGGCCAGCAACTGAAAGAAACAAGGTTTCTTTCCCTTCTGAACCAGTAAAATGTACAAACTAATGCTACTCAAAAAAAAGAGTCACCTGCAGTTTCATTCATGAGCGGTGCAGGCAGAGAAAAGCTTCGCTGGTGTCGTTGACGGCGCTGGAGAATGGACAGAGAATTGGAGGAGAAACTACCGTGAAGTGAAAGGGAGACCATCTGTGAGAGAGAAGGCGAAGAGAGAACAAAAGAAAAAAAAATATGAATCATACTTGGAACCCAATATATGAGATCTTATCAGTCCACTAAGCAACATGAATATCCTAAACAATAACACTTTTTGAAAAATGTCATTTTTCAGTGGAATATAAAGTCAAAATTGTTGTAGTGATAGGATAATATTGATTTGAGTATCACTTTATTAATGAGATCTTATTTGCTATTATAGAAATATTATTATTATTATTATCAATTAAACTAACTATTTTTCCACTTCAATTGTATAGAGTTATAATTTTTTTTTATCGATTTATTATAATTATTTAAGTTGAAAACTGATTAATTTGTCATTGGTTGAGATAATTAATCATTTTATTGGTAATTAGGTAATCAGTAAATTTTGAAATTTACCTTGCAAATATCATTCATCTTTATAACTAATATATTCGTGATTAATGCAATTTTGAACAATCAACATTAATTTTCATTTGATTTTGATATTTTCAAATGAAATTAAATTTCAATAAAAAAATTGAAAAGAATACCTAGTTTAAACTCAAAAATTATTTTATTTTTAAACAGTATACCAACTTATCAATTGAACATAGGTGTCGACGTTCATGAAAACAAAAATAGGATCTATTTACCCTAAATCATGGACTAAATTTTCCATTTGATTTTTTTATTAACTAATATATTCAAAATTAATGTCATTTTTAAGTTATAATAAAATCAGCATTAAATTGTATTTAATTTCAATATTTTAAAATAAAATTAATTTTCAATAAGAAAAATTCGAAATTGATGCCTAGAATAAATTTGTAATAATTTTTTTAAAAATTATTTAATAATAGTTTAAAAAATATACCAACTAATCAATTACAGCAGGTGAAATTATCAAAACAAAAATAGAATCTATTTCCATATCCTAATTTATGGACTCATTTTTTATTGGTACTATTGATATAGTAGTTTTTTTATAGTATTTTAGAGAGTTATTTTAGGGAATTTTTGAGCTTATTTACTAATGTTTGTGCAATATGACGCTTTCGTTACTTGTGTTTGCTAATTTCTCAAGATCTATGGAAAAAGGGGCCAAGTTATGGTGATTTTGTGTGTTTCTGAGTTACGAGATGTATGCCGAAGTAGAATTGATGGTTGATACCGTGTTTGGGACAAAAGATGTGTTTTGGTGAAAAAGTAATTTGAGTCGCAGCACACTACCTTAAGGATCACGACACTGTGTTAGACAGAGACGGGGGCACCTAAATTCTGAGCCGTGCACTATTGTTTTGGGAATTAGAGTTGCGACGCACTAACTTAAGGGTGGCGACGCTTGTCGAAGCAGAGGCGAGAAAAATTCTCAATATTGGATACGGGTCGCAGCGCTTCTTAATAGGGCTGCGACGCTTCAGTCGGTTAGATTACGAATTAGGGAATTTTAAGTAGGGGCAAAAGTGGAATTTCACTTCTAACACACCAACAACTATTTAAGCATCATTATGATAATTTTTGGAAAAGAACCCTAAGGAGAGACTCAAGAAAACAATATGTGGAGGCAAAAGATTAAAGATCTATTGGTTTTTATTCTTCTTCTTCTTCTTCTTTTACTTTCTTTTGTAGTGATGTCTATACTTAGTTTAATGGATTTGATTATGTTTATCATGAACTAGTTTCTTGTTTAGAGTGTTAATGGATTATTCTAGAAGCCTTATGATTATCTAATAATGTTTATGAATTTCCTATCAATATTGTGAATTATTTGTCTTGTGCTTAATGTTTGTGAATGTTTGATCGCCATTTGCATGATTTATACGATTTTAACCTGAGATCTGAGAAGTGAAGGATAAATATGCTATAGTCAAATAATCATAAATTTATATTGGACGAGAGTAGTCATATGATTTGGGTAGCTTATAGATTACGTGTTTAATGCCTACAACATGTTAATTTACCACAGCGATGTAGGAGATTTGCTTATTGTAGAGAGTTATAAGCCCTAGTAAGAATATAATTTATATTTGTAATCTACTATCACGATAGAGATAAGAATTCTTAAATTCACATTAGAGAGGCATAGGTGGATAGTTGATGAAGTTAATAACTCTATATCTTCATCCATTGAATTAATATATTTATCATTGAGTTCTCTATTGTTATGATTAATTGTTTATTTCTTTTAGAATATTAAATTCTATATTCATTATTCATCAAATCAAATAGAAATAAAAATTGATTCCTGGTAATTAGTTACAGTCCTCGTGGGAACGATACTCTACTTACTACTTTATTACTTTTTTATGATTGGGTATACTTGCGTACATAATTTTCACAGCAACTATTTCAATTAAAAAAATACAAGTGCAAACACATGATCTTAATGTCTTCCTGGATTGTAGTCTAGGACTTTTTACATTAATTCTCCTATAATCTTATTGTTGTTTGAACTTGCAAGCCACCTAGTTATGTAATACCTCTCTTCATTGGAGTCAAACTACAACAAGAAAAAAAGAAGTCAAGTGTACTGTAACGACCCAACTTTCTAAGACTAGACTCACTAGAAAACGACAATTAGATCTTAGTGGTCAACTCAACCCTTGTGATCAACTTTTGTAAAAACACGCCGTTAGAGGTCTTAAATAAGTTTAATAAAATGAATAGAGCGTTTACATTGCAAAAAAAGTTTGAAAATAAAAATGAGTCTAAGATATCAATAGTTAAAAATAAAACACAGTTGAAAATAATCTTAAAATAGAGTATTTGGTCATAGGGCCTTCTTGACTCAAACTTGTAAATAAAACATAGAAGAAATTAACTTGAAACTTAGCGAAAGACTTAAGGAAACCCTATCAACCCTGCTGGTCGGTTGATTCACAGTATGCATACCTTAGACATAATCCCCTCCAATTGCCAACATGATTTCTTAAGCTTTTCCCTTACCTACACACACAGAGTAAATGATGAGCTATAATGCCAAGTAAGGAAGTTAAGTACAAACTAGAGAACACAAGTCTCAATTCATAACATAAACATAATGCAAATTGAACTTTAAATTAACTAGCAATAAGTCTCAGACATTCGCAAGTCAAGTATTGCATCATAAATAACATTCATTCATCCTAAACAATTTCTTGGCCATCGGGTTCAACATAGAGGTCATGAGCCTCGCAGCCCAGAGAATACTTACCTATCGTACCAAAGGGCATACTCTGCTAATTCCACGATGATGGTAATGTATTGTGGTTAGTCCCACTGTACAGCTGCATGGGGACCACATTTATAGAGTTCACATAGCAAACAGAACATCACAACATTTGCACTTACAACATTCAAATATAACTATTACATTGAACCGTGACATATATGGGTACTATTATGCACGTTTCTAGCCATATAATTCAAATATAATGCAACACATTTAATCTAGCAGCATTCATAGCATGCAAACATTCATAACAAATATTTCACAAAACTAAGTTACTCTTGGTGTATACTTCCTTACCTCTTGTCCTTAGCTTTTTGTGAAAAGTGCACTGGTGAGTGTTTCTGATTGCTTTTAGATTCTATAAGCATATTGGGACAATATGACTTAGTTTATGACTTACTAAGATCTTAAAATAAGCATATGGATTTAGGAAACAAAACCTAAATTCCTAACTCTTGGTCCAAACCCAAGCCCTTGGGGTAAAATAACCAAAATACCCCTCTCAGAAACCCGAACTCAACTTAGAAAATAATTTAATCTTAATCTACGTCTAAAATTTTGAGTTCTAACTCCAAGTATTTCTTGAAATTCAAATTCCAGAGCCCCGAGCCCAAATCCCAAGTCCCGAGCCCATATCTCGAGCCCTGAGTTCAAAAGGGCAATTTTGTAAAATTTAAATATTTTCTACACCTTGAAAATATTTTATTGAACCTTATCTTAACAATCTTGGACTTAAAATAAAATTCCAAGTCTAAACTAAAACTTGAATTTCAAATAATAATTTCTCGAGCCTTGTGCTCGTTAAATTATGAAACTTCACTTCTTAAAATTATACAATTCCCAAAATAATTCATGTGGCCTTGGGGTTGCTAAACCCGAGCCCTAAGTTAAACTTACAAAGTCTCGGGACAAAATTACCATTTTGGTCTCTTGGGAACACGTACATAGCCATGCATGGCGCACGCAACGTGTCCTGAGTACCTAGTTGGCTTAAGTGATTTTTTGGCCTACACCAATTGGACTCACACAAGTCCTTCTCGCATCACCAACATCATCATTAACGTCCCAAACATCATCATCATCACCACCACGCTTGGTGGTGCTTATCTTCCATAACTGCCACCCAAGGGTGGTTACACCTCTCGGCCATAACACCAAAGTCCAAGGGCTGGTGCTTCCCTTTCTAGCCGATCCCAACATCATATCCTCAAGCATTTTAGGTTGCTAACCACCCAAAGCCATGCGTCCTTGCACCACATCGTCGGCCAACCATTGATTCTATGATAGTCTAGGCCGAAACTTGATGGTGCTCTCCTCTTCATGCTTGAACTTATTTCTACAACAACATAAAGGTCTCTAGAATCATCATCATGAACCAAATTCATCAAAGAGAAGGCAAAGAATTGGATTCAACACTCACCTTGTGTTGATCACCACTTGGCTGAAACCTATAGAGAGCCAAAGCTTTCTTCTTCTTCTTCTTCTCTTTTCCTTTCTCTCAACTTTTCTCTCTTTCTTTCTTAGTGGATTGCGAAAATGGCTGTTCAAAATGAGTAGAAAACTCCATCTCATCAACCCTTAAACCTCCCATAACCACCCACTAACAATTGAATTTGAAAAAGGCCTGGTTCCCTCTCAAACCCCTCGACCGAACCTATAGTGTACGAGCAGAAAAAAAAGTGATGAAATAATTCTATGCCACCTCTTGCAAAACTCTAGGGAATATATTTCAATACTAAATTTCCCATGACCAAACCATATACTAACCATTTCTATTACATAACAAACTATAAAATAAAAAAATATTAAAACCAAACTATAGTCTAAAAATAATTCTTCGATTTTATGTGAGTCCAAACACATAAAATCATGTTCTAGGCTTCTCAAATAAATTCCTATGTGACCCAATAATTTAAAAAACAAAATTCTCTAGGGTCCTTAAAGAATTTATTTAACCCTTAACTATCTAGTAAAATAAACATTCCCTTATATATTTATTTACACTTAAGTCCCAAATTTTATTCTAAAGTGATCCACTCACAATTATTATAAATTAAAATAATACCTATCAATTATTATTTTAATTTCATGCAATCACACATTTCAAATAATTCTTACACAATTATTTAAAATAAAATAAAAAAAATATAAACCGGTTATTACATGTACTATTTTTAAAATATAATAAAATATCTCATCATAAATAGAACTACCCATGAAAGTCCTTGAATCAAGCTTAAAACCATGAATCATAAATAATATGACGAAGACTCCACAATCGTACAAATTTATTTGTCTAAGAACATTAGTCGCACGAACAATTCGAAAGCTAGAAAAATTGAAATTACAAGGTCTTCTTTTAATTTGATTCACCAAGAACAAATCTAGACTATGTAATTGCATTTGCAATCATATTTTAAAATAAATATGTTTGAAGTTAATTCTTTATTTTTTTTGGTCAAAATCAACTAATAATGTAACGCCTTGGATAGCCAAGACCGTTACACTGTGTGTTTACAAATGTGCAAGACTTGCTAACCAAGTCATTTGGTTAGAAACGTGTTACAGAAACTACAGTTGAACTAGGGTTAAAAGATTTTGGTCTCAAAAGTTTCATTTCTTATAATCAAACATTTTTACATGGGATCCCAAAAGTAGTAGCGTTAAAATTCACTTTACAAAATTTCAAGATAAAAGTACAGTTACTAGCCACTCTAAGGCAAAACAGACAATTAGGCTTTTCTCGTCTTGTATCACTCCTCAGCACACTAATCAAGGCTCTTAAGCCTTATTAGTAAATTTGGGTCGTTATAACTATCCCCTCCTAATGAAAATTTCGTCCTCGAAATTTACTTGAACAACTCGGGATACTGAACCCGCATCACTGACTCAAGCTCCCAGGTCGCTTCCTCGACCCTATTGTTCCTCCACAACACTTTAACAAGAGGAATCATCTTATTCCGTAATACTTTATCCTTCTGATCCAAAATCTGAATCGGTTGCTCCTAATAAGCTAAATCTGTCTGCAATTCCAAGTCTTCATACCTCAACACATGTGTCGCATCTGAGACGTACTTCCGGAGCATAAAGACATGGAATACGTCATGGACTCCTGATAACGATGGTGGCAAGGCTAACCTGTAAGCCACCAGACCGATCCTTTCCAGGATCTCAAAAGGTCCAATAAACCTAGGGCTTAGCTTGCCCTTATTCCCAAATCTCCTCACCCCTCGCAGTGGTGATACTTGGAGAAACACGTGGTCCCCAACCTGGAACTCCACGTCCCTACTCTTGGGATCTGCGTAGCTCTTCTGCCTGCTCTGTGAGGTGAGCATCTTAGCTCGGATCTTCTCTATAGCTTCATTCATCTTCTAAACCATATCCAGTCCCAAATACTTCCTCTCACCCATCTTATCCCAATGAATGGGTGACCTACATCTCCTCCCATACAGCATCTAATAGGGAGCCACCCCAATCGTTGACTGATAACTATTGGTATATGAAAATTCAATCAACGGGAGATACTTACTCCATGATCCCTCAAAGTCGATCACACACGCTCTGAGCATATCCTCCAATACCTGAATCGTCCTCTCAGACTGTCCATCAGTCTGAGGATGAAAGGCTGTGCTGAACTTCAACTTTGTTCCCATAGCCTTCTGCAAACTACCCCAAAACTTGGAGGTAAAGATAGGATCCCGTTCTGACACTATAGACTTAGGAACCCCATGGAGACGTACGATCTCTCTCACATACAACTCTGCATACCAATCCACAGTATATGTCGACCTCATTGGAAGAAAATGGGCTGACTTGGTGTATCTGTCCACTATCACCCACACCTAGTCATGAAGCCCTATTATTCTGGGTAAACCTCCCACAAAATCCATCATAGTATCCACCCATTTCCACTTAGGAATACCCAAAGGCTGAAGCAACCCTGCTGGTCGTTGATGCTTAGCTTTCACCTGCTGACAGCTTAAACATCTGGCTACGTACTCCACCACATCCTTCTTCATCCCGAGCCACCAATACAATGTCCGTAGACCCTGGTACATCTTCGTGGTACCCTGATGAAGTGAGTACAGCGTCGTATGTGACTCATCCAATATCTCTCGTCTGATCCCCTCATCAGCTGGAACACAAATCCATCCCTGATACCGAAGCAAACCAACCTCAGAAATAGAATAGTCCTTAGCTACTCCCGCTAAGACATTCTCTCTAACCTCCTGTAACTGAGTGTCTACCAACTGACCTTATTTAATCCGCTCTAGCAGGGTCGACTACAGAGTAATATTGGCTAATCGGCCTACCACCAATTCTATCCCCGCTCTGACCATCTCATCAGCTAACTCTCTCGAGATATGGGTGGAACTATATAACTGACCTGGTGACCTGGGCCTCTCCGGCTTAATGCATCAGCCATTACATTGGCTTTCCCCGGATGGTAAAGAATATCACAATCATAGTCTTTCACCAACTCTAGCCAACGTCTCTGCCTCATGTTTAGGTCATTCTGTGTGAAAAAGTACTTCAAGCTCTTGTGATCAGTGTATATCTCGCACTTCTCCCCATATAGATAATGCCGCCAAACCTTTAGTGCGAATAGAACTGTTGCTAACTCCAAATCATGGGTAGGATACCGTTGCTCATACTCCTTCAGCTGTCGTGATGCATAAGCTATGACCTTCTCGTTCTGCATCAACACACAGCCTAAACCCAACATCGATTCATCGCAGTAGACAACAAACTTCCCTTCCCCCGAAGGAAGACTCAACACAGGTGCGGTAATAAGTCGTCGCTTCGATTCTTGGAAACTGTTCTCACACTTGTCTGACCAGATAAACTTCAAATTCTTCCGTGTCAATTCTGTCATCGGTGCCGCTATCTTCGAGAAGCCTTCCACAAACCATCTGTAGTAACCTGCTAGACCAAGAAAAATCCGCACCTCCGAGGCATTCCTTGGCCTCGGCCAATCCCTAACTACCTCCACCTTAGATGGATCCACCTTAATCCCATCTGCACCAAAAATATGTCCAAGGAATGTCACTTCTGGTAGCCAAAATTCACATTTCTTAAACTTGGTGTACAACTGATGCTCCCTTAACCTCTGCAAAACCTGTCGAAGATGAAACTCGTGCTCTGCCTCTGAACTGGAGTATACTAAGATGTCGTTGATGAAGACAATAACGAACTGGTCCAGAAAATCCTTGAACACCCTGTTCATTAGATCCATAAAGGCAGCTGGGGTATTGGTCAAACCAAACGACATGACCAGAAACTCATAGTGCCCATACCTCATTCGGAAGGCCGTCTTCGGTATGTCCTCGTCCTTGATCCTCAGCTGGTGATAACCAGATCGAAGATCAATTTTCGAGAACACCGTCTTACCCTGCAGCTGATCGAACAAGTCGTCAATCCTTGGTAGGAGATACTTATTCTTGATAATCAACTTGCTTAATTCCCTGTAGTCTATACACATTCTCAGAGTCCCATCCCTCTTCTTCACAAACAAAACTGGAGTACCCCATGGCGAGTAACTAGGCCTGATGAACCCCAAATCCAGAAGCTTCTACAACTATATCTTCAATTCGTTCAGTTCTGTTGGTGCCATTCTATATGGTTCCCTCGACACTGGCTCTGAGCTTGGCGCCAACTCAATGACGAACTGAATCTCCCTACGCAGCGGAAATCTAGGTAAGTCCTCAGGAAACACATCCAAGAACTCGCAAACTAATCTGGTCTCCTTCGGTCTTGTTGGCGAAACCCTAGTGGTATCTACCACACTAGCTAGGAAACCTATACATCCTCCCTGTAATAGGTCCCTAGCTCTCAACACTGAAATCTTGGGTATGCGGGGTCCATGCACTGCTCCCACAAAGACAAAGGGATCCTCACCCTCCGGCTCAAAAGTCACCATCTTCTTCCTGCAGTCAATAGTAGCGCCGTATCTAACCATCCAATCCATGCCTAAGATCATATCAAAGTCCTCCATACCCAACTCAATCAAGTCTACTGACAACTCCCTACCATCAACCATCACTGGCAGTGCTCTAATCCACCTCCTAGAAACTACCAGTTCTTCCGTAGGCAAAATAATCCCAAACCCCGAAGTATAATACTCACTAGGTCTACACAGTCTATCAATTACCTCACTAGAAACAAACGAATGTGTAGCACCAGAGTCAATCAATACAGCAAAAGGAGAGCCAGCGCTAGAAAGCTGACCTGTCACTACCGAGGGACTAGCCTCGGCCTCCACCTGCGTCAGGGTGAACACTCGAGCTGGAGTCAAGCTGTCCACCTTCCCTGCATCTCCCTTCTTCACTGTTGGGCAGTCTTTCTTGAGGTGTCCTACCACCCTGCACACATAACAAGCCTTAGCCTGACACTCACCCGGATGGCGTCTTCTGCACCTTGTGCACTCAAGATAGGTCCTCCATGTATCACCGCCTCCCTGACGGCCACCCTGAGTACCCCGCCCTCTCCTATCAGGACCAGGAGCGGTCGAGGCATCAGGGGTCTTCCTCTTCAGATCACTGGGGCCTCCGCCCCTACCAGACCCAGAATATGGAGGCACCGCCCTGCAGCCGTCCCGCCTTGCTGCACTCTCCCTCCATATCTTATTCTCCACTTCCTCAGCAGTAAGAGCCTTCTCTATAGCCTGGCATAATTTGTCCCCCTAGGAACTGTTGTAATCCTCACATCTCGGGCTATCATAGCATTAAGCCCTCTAATAAATCTGTCTTGCCTAGGTGCATCAGTAGGCACAAGATCTGGTGCGAACTTCGCAAGTCTGTCAAATTTCAGGGCATATTCTGTAACTATCATGCTGCCCTGAACCAACCCTACAAACTCATTTACTTTCACTGCCCTGATGGCAACATTGTAATACTTCTAACTGAATAAATCTTTGAATCCTTTCCAACTCAGTGTAGTAACATCTCTAGTCTGTGATGCCACTTCCCACCAGATACAGGCATCCTCTCTCAGCATATATGTGGCAAAGGCCACTCTGTCATGTCCCTCTACCCTCATGAAATCCAGGATACGAGTAATCATTATCATCCACTGTTTGACCTTCTGTGGATCAGGTCCTCCCTCAAAGATTGGGGGTAGCTATTACCTGAACCGCTCATACAACGGCTCCCATCTATTCCCAACCTCTACTGGCTGTACAACTGGTACCACTGCAGGTGGCACAATAGGGGCAACACTCCCTGATGGAGCCTGCTGTCGCAGAATGCAGATCTGCTCATCCTGGCTCTGTAGTCGTGCTTGCATATCAGCCATAAATTGCTGCCAGTTCTCAAGGACTAGTGGAGGGGTCTGGCCCTGGTCATCATCTCTAATCTCAGACTTGGTGCCAGCTAGTTGTGTAGATTTTCTTGGACCCATAATTATCTAAGTTAATCTGCAATCAATGACTCAGCAGTCAGACTATGATGACAGGGTAATAATCCTTCCATGATCCACTGTTAGAACTCAAACATTCACAAACAATCAAAATATAACAGTTTATCCAAGTATTCATCCATTTATTCATTCACATGCATAACAATGCTAATAAGCATGCCTCAATATCATCACGCAGTAGTCAAGGGCCAGGCCCTATCAATATCCCATGCTGCCTATTAATCAAACAAATATCAACAGTCATATTCCATTCTAATCATTTAAATTTATAATCATGTATACACAATTACCAGACCATGAGTCGAGCTTGTCTTTAACGACGAATGTACATGTCTAGCCAGTCTTCAGGAGCCCTTAAACCTAGGACGCTCTGATACTAAGTTGTAACGCCCTGGATAGCCAAGACCGTGACACTATGTGTTTACAAATGTGCAAGACTTGCTAACCAAATCATTTGGTTAGAAACGTGTAACAGAAACTACAGTCGAACTAGGGTTAAAAGATTTTGGTCTCAAAAGTTTCATTTCTTATAATCAAACATTTTTATGTGCGATCCCAAAAGTAGTAGTGTTAAAAGACACTTTACAAAATTTCAGGATAAAAGTACAGTTACTAGCCACTCTAAGGAAAAACAGAAAATTAGGCTTTTCTTGTCCTGTAACACTCCTCAGCCGCCGCGGTCGATCAGCTGACTATGTACATTCAGCCCCAAAGCTCTCCATCTCAGGACTAGTCCACTTTGCCCTTGCCTTTACCTACACCACGTAGCACCCATGAGCCAGGGCCCAGCAAGAAACCAGATAACATAGCATAATCATTAGGCAATCAATTTGCAAATCAGCAATCAAGCAACTCATAATGCATAGCCATATACTTAACAATCCATAGTGTTCATATAAATAGATATTCAGCATACCACACTCATCATTAAACATTTATAACCAATTCACATAATAAACAGGATCGATGCCCTTAGGCCACACCCCCTATTTACCCCACTGACTTTGGCCCGCTGAAACCGAGCTCAATGAATATTAAGTTGTCCTCACCTACCAGTGGCCGAGCCGCGCCCTGTACGCAATTATTGATTCCGGCACTCTTAGGCTGTTTATCACATGTCTCATGGCATAATACCATCTATGACACAATTCATATATAGGGAGCTCTTAGTCCCATCATTAACACAAAACCGGGTGCAGTTTCTTACCTTTAGATTCCGATAGCTTGTTCAATTCAACCCTCAAGCACGATCCCGTCCGAGCCCTAGCGTACACCTTGTCACGGTCACAAGTTAGAACCATACCAAACTTCAACTCCAAAACCTAGCCTTGGGACCAATCCCGAACCCTCGGGAAGCCCTAATTCTACCAAACAGGGTGGTGGAATCAAACCCCAAGCCCCCAGGCAAAAACCCTAAAAAATAACCCAAAAATCCCCCTCTGGGAATAGGGTAGCGCTACAGCGCTACAACCAGAGCCAAAAACTCCCTAGACCACAAGGCCTAGCACTGTAGCGCCCAAAGGCTAGCGCTACAGCACTAGTCACAGCACAACCAACCCTGCTTTTTCTTCCTTCGATTTTCACCGAGCCAAACCTTTCCAAAACTCTTCCAAACTCCAACCAAACATCAAAACAAGCCTACCAACATCTCCAACTCACCCCAAATGACCTAATCATATGAAATTCAATCACATGCACCCCAAAATACAGAAATCACCATGGTTGAGCTTTGAGCTCAAAAACTCAACAGAAAACAACTAAAATCTCAGGACTTTAGAGCTAGAATTTCATACCTTCAATGGAGATTCTCAACCTAGATTATCCCTAGTGTCCTTTCAGCCTCAAGCCCTTCACTTCCTCAAGCTTATCCTTTCCATCCAAAACTCAAGGTAGAAAATCATCTCAGCCAAAACCAGAAACACAAGAGCAGAACCTAGAAACTTACCTCAGTTGGATGCCTAATCCCTGCTGAATTCTCAAACTTGATGAAGGTCTCAAGCACAAGGCCTTAGCCAAGAACTCCTCTGAATTTTAGCTCCAAAAGACCCCAAGAATTTAAGAACCCCAAACCGTGAGAGAGAGAGTTCTATTTCTTTTTCCTTCTTTCCATTCTTTTCTTCAGACTTCTACTACTTTCTACACATCCCACTAAGGCATAAAGTAACTTGACCCTTATCTCTGATTTTAAACACCAAAAGACCAAACTACCCTCCCATTTAAAACTAAGCTTTTAAACCTCCTAATGGCATTTTAGTCATTTCACCCAATTCCCGCTAATTCCTCAAATGTCTCTAATATTTACTGCTTACTTCCTGACACCTAGCTAATCACCAATTATATTCCTCAATATCAAATAATCTCCGATATATTTCCTAAATTCCCAGAAATACCCCCAGGCTCGCCCCGAGCCTGGTATAAATCCTCGCCGTGACCTTTTCACTAAACCGCTCACTAGGATCTCCTCGAGTCACAAGCTACAAATAAATCCACATAATAATGTGGTCTCAACAATTTATCACAGATGTTTACAGTTATGCCCTCAACGGCCCAAGATTATGAATATGCCATTCTAACCTAATCAGGGCCTACATGCATACTAATACATATAGTCATGCATCACAGATATCCAAATAATCATATAACATGTTTTTAATCATTTAAATAACATATAATTCAGTTATGCACTCCCAGCACACTAATCAAGGCTTTTAAGCCTTATTAGTAAATTTGTAAATTTGGGTCGTTACAAATAAAATCTTACAATCTCGATATTCTTAGATGATTGTAGACATACGACTTTTTATGAGCAAGTGAGCTCCAAACTTCTACTTTACTTTCTTTTATAACAACTCAAGCAAGCATGTAGTATTTTATGATCAAAATAGGAATATATATAAAAACAAGTATAATTAAAGTTAGAAATTTCATTATAAATTATAATAATAATTAAAAAATAGAGAAATTGGTGAAAATAGCCTCCTTTTTTAAGTGGTTTTGCACTTTGGCCTACTTTTGATAATTTTTTGTAAAATGGCCTCTGTCTAAAATTCGACCAGTTGTCTAAATTTTTCGACTAGCTGTCTAAATTTTTCGACCACCTGTCTAAATTTTCGACTAGCTATCTAAATTATGAGAGGCCATTGTGCAAAGAATTATTAAAACTAGGCTAGAGTACAAAATAACTTTAAAAAATAGGTCATTTTGCCAAGAAGCCCTTAAAAAATATAGCTCAACATAAAACATTAGAATCATACGTCATTGCAATGGTCAAGGGAGCCCATAAATCTTTTGTAGTAATGCATTCTCTTCCAAATTTAATACAATGGTAAATTTGAGTCGAGAAATAGATTTTTCTATATAAAAAAAATCAATTGACCAAGCATGAATATTGTAATTGGACAAAAATAGCAATTAAAAAGACTCACCATTATTCTCACAGGAAAATACAAATTTTTATACTCCTTTTCTAAAACCTCTATCTCTCTCTCTAGCTCTCTAAAACTACTCATTCTCTCCAAGAAACTTATCAATAATTACTTGACTTATATGAGTTTTAAGTCTGGTTAGATTCTGAAATTCCATTTTTAGTAATTACCAAATTAATTAAACCATGAATTAATTAAAATACGGAATGATAATTAATTGTTTACACAGATAGCAGTTCTGTCGGGACAGAATCCGAACTTGTCACGACAGAAACTGAACACAATAAATAGATAGTGCAAAATTAAAGAACACAACGAATTTTTACAAGGTTCAGAAACCCTTTCGGATAACCTACTCCTTGGGGCCACGCCCAGAGAATAAACCAATTAGTAAAGAAACAAAGTGTACAAAAGCATTGACTTAAACAATGTAAGACTCCCTCTTAAACTATTGCCGCAATCTTGTTGTACTCTTCTCTAGGAATCTTGTTTGATGAAACGCTGATTTTCTTGAACTCCCTTCAAAGAATAGCAAGTGCACACTTCCTCCCAAAGTGAGACTTAGATAGAATCCTCTCCCGAAGATCCTTATGAACACGTTCACAATAGACACTATCTAATTACAATGGACTAGATAGATATCCACAAGTACACTCAACACTCTCACAAAGATTAAGGTGAACAAACTTAATCTCTACAAATAAACACACTCTTCAAAATAACGTAATGTTTACAAATATTCAAAATGGAAGAGATGAAAATTCCAAAGGCCTTGTGAAAATATTAATTATAACTTAATTTATATTTTACATTTAAGTTCAATAATACAACATTTTTTTACCACTAACTTAACAATAATAATTCAAATAATTAACTACAATATTTTACAACAATATAACTATAAAAACATACAAAAATATATAAAATCAAAATAAGACTAATAAATTCAAAATTACTTAAAAACTTAATAAATCAATTAAAAACTCAAGAATTAAGCAACAATTAGCACATAAAAAGTGGTAAAATAACTCTATTTTGTAGAGTTATCACACCCTCAAACTTAATATTTTGCTAGTCTCAAGCAAAAGAAAAATTAAAAACACACATTTTTTTTTTTAATTGGTGATATCTAATGATTTAGTCAAAAGTTATATAATGAAAATAGTTCAAAGAAAATCACAAATAAAAATAAAGCTTATGTAATTATTTTGAAAAGTTAAAATTGTTTTCAAAATAGATATTTAACACAAAAACACAAAAACTATCATCAAATTATCATGTGAACATTAGACAAGCCTATGCAAACAAAAATAAATTAAATCTCAAGAGATAATCAAGCAAATTCTAGGGTTTTTCAAAAATTTTTTTTTAAAGATTTAAAGAATTTAATGTTTAAATAAACTTTGTCCAAATATCACAATAATTCAAATAGAATAGAAAAGTGTCATAAAAAAAAAATTCTAACTCAAAAATTAAAAACAACGCTTAAGATTTAATTATATTTTTCTAAGAACTAAGAACAATTTCAATCATAATTCTTATGACAATCACCAATATTTTTTTTCAAACAAAATAAGGAAAGTAGATATAAATGAAAATCACATAAAAAAAAAAACAAATAAAGAAAATATATATTGTTTTTTTGTTTTTAAAATTTTTTTTTTTTGTTATAATTAATATATAAAATAGATACTCTACCATCCAATTTTTTTTGTTTTTTTAAATTCCACCATTTTCAAACACATGAAAGAAGTAACCATATAAACCCACTACAAAAACTTGTTGATCCCAAAAGAGGGTGTTTTAATATTTAAGCTCACAAGTGCACGAATCGTTTCGGAATATAATGTTCATGTAAGTACGAGGTCGAACCCATGGGAGTTGACTAACATCAAAAGAAACTATTTCAAACAAAGCAAGAATATTCTAACCTAGTTCCAAATATTTGATGAGATTTTGTTTTAGAAAAATAAAACACAAGTAATAAAAAGATTTAAGATTAAATAGAAAAATTGTTTTCAAATGAGATATATAAAATAAGATTATTAAGATTTTAGAATCCACAAAATGCAAGTTCAATAGTATTTATAAGTATATTGATTCCCAAGTTTTAATATAGTTGAAATAAATCACACTATATATTTTTTCAAAATATATTTTCTATTCAAGCACAAGTTACTCTTTAAAAAATGTAGGATTTTTCTTCACTAATATAAGATATAATTTCTAAGCATTAGTTGTGTTACAACCTAATGAAACTACAAAAAATCAAAGAGATTATGTTTAGGCAAAATATGATACTTATGCTCTAAGAATTAGATGTGAACAATTTAATGAAAAACATTTAATCAAAGAATATCATATTTTTGCATAATGAAGAACTAAGTGTAATATGCTTTAACACTCAATAATAGATGAAAAATGCATATCATTGATAGAAAAATCCATAAACAATGTTACACAAATGGGAAATCAACATACAATAAAAAATACTATCTAGTTACATATTGCTTCATCATCATCTTAATAACCTTTGAAAAAGATTAGAAGCTCATAACTAGATAAAAATTACAAAATAACACACTTGACATGCTCTTCAAAAGATGAAAATGGTAGAGAGAAACTAGTGAAAAGAAGAGAGAAAAATGTGTAGAAGATATTGAAAAAAAAATAAAGAAGAAGAGCTCCCCAAATGGTCTTACAAGACTCTATTTATAGGCAAAATATGGAGATTAAACTAATCAAATTAAAATAAATAAATTGATTAATTTAATTGTGTTGGGAAGTGGTAGGATAAATAGAGTAAGTGTAAGAGTATTGGAAAGATGAAATGTTTGGTTGTGTAAAATATTAGTGAAAAGCTAGGGTAAAAAAATGAATTAGGAATGTTTATTTAGGTAATAAAAAATAGGGAAAAGTGAATTGATATTTGAGTGAAAGATATTGGGAATGAAAATGTGATTTTTGGGTCTTTTTGGTGGTTGTTTGGTGTTTGGTCTAGGCTGGCCGAAATGGGCTTGGGCTTAATGCAATGGGCGGTGCATCATGTGATGCTAATGCTGCTCAAGACTTGGAGTAATTGTTTGGGGATATGTTGCTGCTGGGCCGTGGGTGATTGGGCCAGATAGAGAGGCAGGCCCACGTTGAAGGTTGAAGGCTGAAGGGAGGTTGAGGCAAAGTTTTGGAGCGAATTGGGCCTTGGGCCTGGCTTTGTGTGCAGTTGCATGGAGATTGATTGTTGGCAGGAGTCAAGGTGATGCTATATATATATATGCTGAAGGTGTGCTACACGTGAATGGCTGTGCGCATTGATGCTTCAGGAGGCAAATGGTGAAGTGTGACCTGGAGGCAGCTTGTGTAGGGTTGGAAGCTTGGGCTTCACGTGATGGGCCTTGGGCCTTGTGGCTGAAAGTTTTCAAAAATGCCAACTTTCCTATATTTTCTTCCAAAAATACCACTTTTTTATCATTTTTCTTGCTTTTCAAGAGCATAAATTCCCTACAAAATAAATATAAAATAAATCATAATACAATATTTTCAACTATAAAATAAATCAATTTAATTCTTTGAAAATATTAATTATAACTTAATTTATATTTTACATTTAAGTTCAATAATACAACATTTTTTTACCACTAACTTAACAATAATAATTCAAATAATTAACTACAATATTTTACAACAATATAACTATAAAAACATACAAAAATATATAAAATCAAAATAAGACTAATAAATTCAAAATTACTTAAAAACTTAATAAATCAATTAAAAACTCAAGAATTAAGCACCAATTAGCACATAAAAAGTGGTAAAATAACTCTATTTTGTAGAGTTATCACCTTGGCAAGATATTTATAGGCAGGGAAATCGTCCAAGGCCATCATTTTCTGGTATCTTTGAAATCAATTTGCGAATTCCTTTGATTAAGGAAATCAGCCAGCCAGATGCATTCTATCTCGACGGAAAAGGAAACTGATGAGTCAGCAACGTAGTCAGTCTCATCTGGCAGAACGAACATGGTCATTTCTTTTGACCATGTTCATTTTCGACACCAACTTAATTCCAGAATAGACATAATCCCACATAATCCTTGAAAATAATCTCAAGATATTTGCACAATATATTTTTACCAAAAATTGATTATTTGTGATAAATAAGGCAAAATATATTCACACTTAAAGATATTTTCACATTACAAAATCAGCTGAAAATTTTGTTAATTAATCCAAAAATCAATATGGAGATATGCTACTAATTTTCTTTAAACATTTTAAAATATTTTGTCTAAATTAAAGTTTAGCCAAAAAAGGATTTTACAGATTCCAATTCTCATTTCACTTTGTTGAAGCTTCAAGCAACTTTGAGAAGACTTGGAATAGAGAATTTGGACAATGATCTTCATCGTGTATAAGCCTTTGGTTCTTTAATTTTTGATACTCTGACATAGACACTACTACAAAAAGGGATTTTTAGGGTGCATCCCCTGTGAGCCCTCTATTTGAAAGCCTTAAAAAGTGAGCACACAAGCCCTAAAATAATATTTTTAGGGTTTGCACTGCGTATCCTAAAAGATCCCATTAAGTGTCTTTAAATAATATTTTTAAGGCTTTCGTGCCCTTAAAAGTTATATTTTTAATTTTAAAAAAATTAATTTATATTTATTTTAAATTAAAAATTATTATTTAAATGAAACATTTATATACATATCTAAAAAATTATAGATTAAAATAACAAAACTATACATTCAATGAGATAGTTACAAATCTAAATAAATAAATTTTCGAACAAATATGAATAATCTAGAAACTTATACATTGAATTTGTTAAACTTCTACCCAATCCAAGAAAAGAAACAATCTTGTTGTTTGCATTATGCATTACAAATATAGCAAAAAGGATAAGGCTTACAAGATGTTTGAACTATTTCTTCCTATATGTTAGCCTCTTTCACCTAGCATCAACCCATCATTTAATGTTTGCTTCTTCAAGGTGACTAGTTCACTAGTAGTACTCTCTTGCATTCTCATAATCTGCAGTTGCACATAAAAAAAGAAAAAAAAAAGAATTCAAAGTCACTACAACAAGACTTTATTTCATACATGCATGCATATATGACAAGGTTTAAGATAAGTGAGTTGACCACATGAATTGATAACATCCACTATACATAAGGAAATGGAGAAAAAAAACTATAAATTAGATAACAATTTATTTCAAACCATATTCATAAAATGCATTCATAGCCATATTAAAGGGCTATCTTATATATAGCCTTAATTTCTACTAGAAATCCGATAGCATAACAGCTGTATATCAAATATCCCAAAAATTAAAATCCTGCAATAAACACATATATACTATATATCTCAGGCAGCAAGATAATTCACATAACAAATCGACTCATAAAAACAGTATGTAACGCATACTTAGATCCAAATCGCATTTAATTTTCAAGACTCAAAATAGCTAAAAATCGTAGAAAGAATTTTGTTCCATAGCGCTCGGAATGACGATACGAGTTGAACGGTGATCTTGGTAGCTTGAAACAGGTCTTCGTTCACTCTGAGTGGTAGTCAGCCGAGACCCACAATGGAGCTTAGGCAACAGCGGTGGCGCCACCATTCAAAGGTGGTGGTTCAGAAAACTAACTACTGGGTTTTAAATCCCAAGCCATGGGAAATTTCGTGGTGGTGGTAGTTTAGTTTGAAATGGCTTAGAAAAGCTCGAATCTACGTTTGAAGGTTCATAAATCACCATGGATTCCAACGAATATTGACTTCCAACTCCAGTGACCATTGAGTCTGATTCTTTAGTGGGTTTTGAAGTCCAAGAAGCAAGGAGTATGGTGGTGGTGGTGGTTCAGCTCGTGGTGGCTCGAGGTGGTCAGAAAGTGCTCAGAAAGTTTGGGAGAAACCCAAAATTGCAGAACTTCGAAAACCCCGTTGAGGGCTTTAAGTCGTGTGTGAGAAGCTAGTCTTCGGGGACGACACATCAACTGGGATGGTGTTTAGCAGTGTCGGCGATGGTAGGGCGGTCGTTCGGCCCTGGTAGAGACGGTGTATGGAGAGAGAGAGAGAAAATGGAGATGAGTGATTTTTTTGGGTTTTTTTAAGTTATTTATTAATAAAAATTTAATTAATTAATTAATTTATTATTTTGTAGGGTCCACGTTAAGCGCCCTAAATACTCTTTTAGGACACTCAAAGTGTGTCCTTAAAAGTCTTCACTCACTCAAGTTTCCTCATAGTCTTTTAGGACCCACATCAGTAATTAGGGCTCGCACTGCGTGTCCTAAAATATATTTTTTAAGGACTCTCACTGAGTGTCCTAAAAAGTCTAGGAGATGTTTATAGGGCTCGCATCTAACTGAGAGCCCTAAAAAAGTGTCCTAAAAGCCAATTTTTGTAGTAGTGAGTCTATTTTGATTTCGTTCTTGAGTTCCCCATTAATTTTCATCATTTCTCTTTTGATAGTGGTATTATATTTTCTGTGGTTATTCCATTTATCCATGTTGTGTAATTTCACTCTCCATTTTATGTCATTTTTTAAACTATGATTTAATCTTTGAATTATTCAAGATTTGCCTTCATACTTTGCATATGGTTCTTGATTATTTTCTAGGGTTTGTATTATTGAGTTAATTCAATTTAATCATTGTTGATTTAAAGTTTGTAAGCCATAATTCCCAACACTGTAGCCTAGCATAGTTCACAGCAGTGGCTATTTTGGCCACTAGCATTTTTTTTAACAACCTAGTTGTACAGTGACCATACAATGGAATAGATAAATACTATTAGTATGAAAAAAACTGTAGCATCCCAAAACTCCTAAATGAGAATTAATACTTTGATTAGCGTGTCGGGAGGACACGTGGGGTAATTATGTGAATTGTGTGAATTATATTATTATATGATTGAGTATGCTTGATAATGTGTATTAAATGTGTTTAATGACCCACTTTTGTTAAAAATGGACATTTTCGTAATTTTGACTCGTTGATGGTATAATTGTAATTTTATGTGTTATATACTTGAGACCACATTATTATGTGGATATATGTGTTATTTTGGCATGAGTATGGATCCTTTTGAGCAGTTTAGCAGAAAAGTCACAACAGGGATAAATGCCCACGAGTCGAGCCTAGAGTTACTTTGAGAATTTTAATATTTTAGGATTATTGGTAGAATGAAATTAGTTGGTTGAATAGTTGTATTTGATGGATTAGTGGATTAATTTGGAGACTATTAGTGTAATGAGAGTAGTAAGGCAAATGACGAAAATGCAAGTGTTGGTGGTTAAAGGGGTTAATTAGTGAGAGGGGAAAAATGGTATTTTGACCCTAAAGTTTGTAAAATCTGCTAAGTATTGAAAGCCACCCTCCCATTCTCGTTATTCTCCTTCTCTTTCTTTACTTGTGCTTCTTCAACTTAACTCCACTTAAGTTTTTGAAGCTAGTTAGATTCTGTTATCCCCAAAAATTGGAGATTGATGACGTGGCAATAGAGGTGACAAGTGGCAGTGCATGGTCCGTAAACAGCACATTAATAGTCAATAAATATATTGGCTCCTCAGAGTTGTGATAAAGTGATCTGGCTTAGGAGTAGCCCAGTAGGCCATTGAAGAATTTTGACTGGCTTGAGAAGTGTCATGACCGACCAGGCATGACCTTGTCCGACCAGTCACGTGTTTGTCTGCCCAGGAATGACCTTGTCTGCCCAGGAATGACCTTGTCTACCTAGGCATGACCTTGTCCGACCAGTCATGACCTGTTTGCCCAGTCAAGTGCATGTCTGCCCAGTTAAGTGCATGTCTGCCCAGCCAAGTGCGTGACTTCCCAATGAAGGTGTGTTTGACCAAGCTTGCATGAAATATGGGTCGACCAGATAGAGGAGGACTACGTCAAGATTCCCAAAATGGCTTCAACAAGAATCGGTCTTGGCATACACGGGAATCTCTCAATTTATTCCACAAATTTAGTGTACTGTTACGTTTTGAATATTAATGTAATTTAAATATAATGAGGATAATGAAATATCCCGATTATGGGGGATATCAACTGTACGATCCTGAGCCTATAAATACAAGGCTTATGGCATCACAAAAGAGGGGGTTCTTCTTTTGAGACTTTTTTGGGGGAAATTTTGGATCCGAATTTTCTAGAGAGAAAGAGTACTTGTATTTGAGAGAATTCTTGTATTCTTGTAATCGGCACTGAAGAAACTCAGTTGACTCAGGTTCATCTGATCTTGAGTACAGATCTATAATCACAACTCTAAGTGGATCAGGCTATTACCAACATATTGGGGCTGAACCACTATAAAAATTATGTGTGTTATTTACTTTCTTTTCAAAATCGTCTGTGTCGTTTATTTCTCTTGAAGGTTTTTGTCGTATTTGACGTTCTCACGTCGTTGGCCAAAAACACAGTCAACAGATTCTTTTGTCAATTTCATGAGGTTTAAGGAGAATTTGAGTTGTAAGGTGGAAGTAAGAGCTACTTAAGTTGTCATCAATAGCTTGGAATTCAAAATTTATCTCAGAGGTAAGCTATCATTTGGTGTTCTTCATCTTTGCTCTTATATTCTTGTGTAGAGTTGAGACTTTTGGTTTATTTTCGAAAATCAATGATGTTGGACTGTTTGGATGAGCATAGGAAGATTAGATACATGTTAGATGATGGTTTAAAGCTTTGAACTTGACATAAAAACAAGGAATTGGTTCATTTTTGGGGTTTGGGAGAAAATAGGGATTTTGACCTAAATCTTTGAATTTTAGTTTGGAAACTAAAATTGAGTGTTAGATTATGGTTATTGGATGTTATATTATGCGTATATCTAGTTTGGAATGTAAAATTTTGACTGGTTGCAAAATTGGAACAATTTTTGGTCGGTTTGAGTTTGAGAAATTGCCGAGAAAATAGCTCTCTGACTTGAACCGGTCAACCAGCCTGCAGTTTGACAGGCATGTGCTCATGCCCAACCGGTCGAACAGCTTGGGGTAGGCAATCGACTGGTTCGTGCTAGTAGGGGGATTTTGGGTCCTTTTTCAAGGGATTTCGAAGCGTAACCCTAGGGGATTAAAAGCTAAGGTCCCTAGGACATATTTGAGCCTGTTTAAGGTGTAGTTGGGGCTTACTAAAGCTTATAGAAAAGTTATTGTAGGTTGTGGTTATGGATCCTACATCATTTTCTCGTGACTAGGGTTTCCGAGAGGCTCATGAGAGGATCGCACTCGAGGTCGTCCTAATTCTCACATCAGACCCGAGGTAAGAAAATTGGCACATGCACCTAGAGTTGGGCATTGGCCCTGTTATCTCGATGTGGTTATAATCGTGCATTGCATATGTATAGGGTTGTGTACCCTTGTTTTATAATTGAATATGTTGCATCTGATTGCTTTGTATTTATTTGTGATTGACTGACATGGGTCGTATTCGGCAATAAGCATCCAGAATGCAGGCCGTGATGGCATGGCCACCAAGAGGGTGTTGTACCCATTAGTTCGGCACATGCCGTGTAAATGGTTTAGATTTTGATATGAATTGTTTATTACCTATGAAGTATACTGTTTGCTGGTTATGTTTTACTGTATATTTGTTATGCCATGATGATTTTTTTTTGCTGAGCTTTGGCTCACGGGTGCTCTGTGGTGCAGGTAAGGGTAAGGGAAAGGTCGACCATCCATGAGTTAGAGGGTTTTGGAGCGGCGCATACATGTTCAACCTACTCGCCCATCATGGTCGATACATTTTGAGGGACTTAGGATATGAGTCCAATTTTGTCGCTTAGGCCAACTATTTTGTACCTTTGATTGTAATTATACTTTGTTTAAACTCTTTTTGGGATTTCTTGTATACATTTAAAGTTTTAATGGAAAAGTTCATACCTTTTGACCAAAATTTTTAATACCTAATCTTTATTTAACTTTAATTATACTTTTGAGTCCAAATGACTCGCTTAACTAGTTAAGCACTATTTTAAACACACAGTGTAAAGGTCCTGGTTAGTAGGGCGTTAAAAAAACAATCTTTCAACTCATTCCAAAGCTCATAAGCAATGTCATTATGCATGAAACTTTATCCAACAATAGTCAAAATGGTTTTAAGAATCCACCTTCGATGAGGTATTATTTTAGCGGGTTCATTGTTTCATCTATACTGTGAAACATGCAAGTGGCTTTGTGTTGGTATCATCAATGAAGCCATTTTTTATGGTGGTTAGAGGCATGAGCATCATTTTATGACTCCAATTGAGGTAAGTTTCTTGTATCAAGGATTGAGCCACAAGAACCATATCAGAATGGTTGGAGTTAAGGGTGTTCGCGATGCACACGATGTAGATTTTTGCTAATTTATTGGGCCGCATTGCTTATGCGGTTTGAGTTGCAAACCACCCACACACCACATAGACTTGAAATTGCACCACATTGCACTACAAAAATGCGCTGCGGTATAGGCAGTTTACACCTATCACAAAATAATTTAATAAGTTAAATTAACAAGTAAACATCATAATAATTCAATAGGTTATAACAAAGATTCATAATAAAGTTTATTTAAAAGTTTATAAAAAAATTTATAATAAAGTTCATAACTTAAAGGTGTTCATAACTAAAGTTCATACAAACACATAAAAAAATCGTATTTTTCTAATAGTGCAGTATAGTGCGGTGCGGTCTAAACCACGTTTATAAAATTTCAAACCACACATTACATTGCACTACGTGATTTGGAAAAAAAAATACAATTTGCAACCGCACTATGAAGAGTTTTAAACTGCATATTTTGGTTCAGTGTGAGTAGTTTGATGAACACCCCTAGTTGAGATGGTGAAGATAAAAAGAGTTGTTTGGATCAAGGTATTTCTTTTGTTTGGAGATTAGACAAGCCAGATTTTCTGGTGTTTTCTTATCATTTTTCACCATGATTGACGATTGAGTTTGATTAGGTTTTGGAGGAAACAAACTTGTACCATTTAAATTAAAGAAATGAAAAATTAGAATATCTCATTACATCATATAATATGAATGCATATCCGCTGCACGAACTTTATATGAATATTGGAAATCTATATAATAAAGACTAAGATTGGGTTTGATTTGGTGAAATGGAATTAAAATGGGAATGTGAATAATAATTGAATAGAATAAGAATTGTTATAGGAATTATGTTTTATTATTTAATTTACTTTTAAAATGAACACTAGAATTAAAATTACTTTGATTTGTTGTAGGAATGAAATTGAATAATTTTTATGTGGATAAAAATATCTAGGGAAATTACCCAATATACTATTTTTTACCAATTATTTTCTAGTTTTACGTCTTTTTCTTTTTCTTTTCATTTTTATAAACTATTTTTTGCAAATATACGGTTTCCTCTTTAATTAATTCTCTAATGCACGGTTTCTCAATAGAAAACAAAAAAACTGAGCAAAGTAAAAGATTAATAGCAGGTCGACCCCTTCATCTTTATGTAATATATTTACATCATCTTTTTCTTCTTTGATTGATTGGACATTCTACCAAGTGGCTAACAATGATTGAGTTATGGCAGGATGTGTACACAGGAAGATAGGTGTGGTGCAAAGTGAGGGATTTAACACTAGTTTGCTTTAATTTTTTTTCCTATTTTGACACCATTTATCTTCAAATCTTACATTTAAGTCCTTGAAAAATACACAAAATTGAGTACAAATTAATATTTCATGGAAAACTAAATAAAATTAATTAAAAATTTATAAGAATAGTTAAAACATTCTCACTTTGGTCCATCAAAACATTTACAACAAATAAAGAAACTCTTAATCAACATCTTCAGCAACCTTTTTAACACATTAAGCAACTAAGAAGCAACCTATTCAATAACATTTATAACCCATTAAGCAAATAAAGAAACTCTTAAGCAACCTCTTCAAATCATTATAAGTAACACAGGTAGCCTATTATTGCAGCAACCTAACGATCTAAAACAACCCATTTAAATTCAACCAAATCAATCAAGAACATATACAATAAATAGAGAAACACTTAAGCAAGCTTTTCAGCAACATTTATAAACAATGCAACAACTAGGAAACAACATATTCAGCAACATGTACAATATTAAGAGAATCCCATAAGCAACATGTACAAAATTCAGAGCAATCTTTGAAACACCCAACAAAAAAACTGAGCAACAAAAGTAATAGTAGAGCAAATTAACCTACCAATTGAAATTAGCAAAGTATAATATCAAATTTACCTCCTTTAGATCACTCCTTAAATCCCAAGAACTTGGCAATTGCTTGTTTTACACTTTCTTCCAATTGCTTGTTTTATGAATATTATCGCAGCAACCTAACAATTTAAAGCAACTCATTTAGATTCAACTAAACCAATCAAAAACATATACAACAAATACATAAACTCTTAAGCTAGCTTTTCAGCAACCTTTATAACCCCTTCAGCAACCTTTATAACCCCTTCAGCAATTAGCAAACAATATATTCAGCAACATGTACAATATTCAGAGTAACCCATAAGCAACGTGTACAAAATTCAGAGCAACATTTGAAACACCCAACAAAAAAACAGAGCAACAAAAGTAATAATAAAGAAAATTAAGCTACCAATTGAAATTAGCAAAGTATAAAATCAGATTTACCACCTTTAGATCACTCCTCCTTAAATCCCAAGAATTTGGCAATCGCTTGTTCTCACACTTTCTTCCAATTGCTTGTTTTATGATTTAAAGCAACTCATTTAGATTCAACCAAATCAATAAAAAATATATACAACAAATACAGAAACTCTTAAGCTAGCTTTTCAGCAACATTTATAACTCATTCAGCAACTAGCAAACAACATATTCAGCAACATGTACAATATTCAGAGCAACCCATAAGCAACGTGTACAAAATTCAGAGGTTAAAATCATATTATAAGTGAATAATCTTAGAACTTACCTGGAAGTTGCAGAGATTTGAGTGGTTGGGTTTGATTTTGAAGTAAAAAATCAATAAGATTTCAACCTAAATGCAGATTTTGCTAAGATTTTGTTGGTTTTTTAATTTTCAATGTGACTTAGGTTGATATGGTGATTTGGATTTGACAAGAGAAGATTGATGGTTGCTTTTCGAATGTTTAAAGCTTCAACAACAACTATCACTGGAGCTGGTAGAGAAGAGAAGATTAGATTGTGTAGATGGGAGAAGTGGAGTTGTGTAGAAGGGAGTGTGAGGGAGAGTGGGAGAAGTGGAGCTGTGTAGAAGGGAGAGTGAAAGTCTCAACTGTAGACCGTGTTTTTGAAATAAAAACTAAAACTTATATATTAATGAATTAAATAGTTAATGACCGTATTTTTGAAATAAGAGTTTCCTATTTACGTATATACAAAAATATCCCAAATATGTATACCTTTAATTTTTTTATTTATGATTAAATTATACTATTAAAATAGGAAGAATGAAGAAATAAATTTATTAACTAGTTTAAAATGACCACCGTAATTAGGTTTTCTATTATGATGATCATTCTAGTAAAAAAAAACATGTTGCAATTCTTATTCTGCCCATGTAACAACAAAGGAAACAAATCAATTATCAATACCATTATATGTTCAAAATCATAGGCCAATTATTAGGATTCCCATAATCTTCTTTAACACTTCTTTAACAATAGCACTTGGATATAACACTTAATCTTCTTTAATTATAAAGGCATTGAAATCCTTTACAATGATAAAATTGCAAAATTAGGTTCGCTTAGATAAAAGGAAATATGATGTATTCGGAGTAATGGAGAATCCAAATAAATTGATAGAATCTTTGTCATGCCTCCTGCATAGTTAGTTCATCCCAAATAGTCAGTTCATATAAATATTTATATATATATATATGGGTGCACTTTTAATGGTTACTACCCATAGATGGTTACTTTAATATTAACCATTAGATTAAGATCAATGGTTCATATTTATAGTTGTTAATTAATATTTCTAAAAATAAATTTCGATTTTTTTCAAATTTTTGGAAGGGTTACCTGTTGAAAAATGTGTATTTATTATGAAAATATAATATTGTAAACTTTTTTATTTTTCAAATGTATGTCAATTTCTAAATATAACTAGTGTTTCTCATTGGTTGAAAACACCATTAATTATGGCAAAAAAAAATAACTAAATTCGAAATTAATATAGAAAAAAAATATTTACTTGTTGGTAACTTGCTATACCAAGTCACTATGTTGCCACATCATCATAATTGTTAGTACCCATCTATGGGTAGTAACCATTGAGAAGTCTTCTATATATATATATATTTATCATTGATGGATACATGAATAAAGCATTGGAAAAATTACACATCATACTGTAAATTTAAAAATATTTGAAAAAATGAAAATTTATAAATTTTACAAAAATACAGATAACAGTTTATAACAATTTTGTAACTGCTTGTTATAATGTTCTATTTAGCCTGTAAGTGTTAGTTACGAAATGTTACATATGGTTACAAACTTGTAAATTTTAGTTACAAAATTATAAATATTGGTTACAAAAAAACTGTATTATTACAAATTTATAAACTTTGTTTTAAAAAAAAAATCTATTTTTACGATTATGCCCCTGCGTGTTTTTGTATTTTTTTTTTTCTTTTCAGATTTTGTATTTTTAATATTTTTTTTAAATCTTAGCCATTTTTGTAAATTTCCCTAAAACAAAGACCAATTTTTTTTTAATAAAAATTATACTAATTGTACGCCCTGGTTTTCCCACGGGCTGATTAGCAGATCGAGCCTCGGACTAATCAAGGTTAGTCCGTAAATTTCCCCAGATCGCAGATCCTGTTTTCGAGGTCGTACCCCCTTAGCTCGAGGTATCCTCAAGGACTCGCCCAGGCTGCCCAAGACTGGGAGAAGGAGCCTGAAGGCCGAAGGTCGGGTCAGGGAAGCAGCTCGTGGATCTCTGACCCTTTGTAAAGTCAACACACGCAAGATAAACGTGCCTATATCTGACATCACGTGTCAGATATCTCCCTGACGTCTCGGACACGCAGCAGGAACGTGCGTATTCAGACACCCACGGCTGGGTTGGGCCGTGCGGCCCATTATCTCCTTATCTATCTATTTGACCATACTTATGTGTCAGGTTTAGGAATTAATCATGAATGTCACAGAGTTGATATGACAAATAAGAAGGTCACGGGATGACCTCCTTACCAACTTCCAGGTGCCTTCTCCTATAAATATGGAGACCCTGGGAGTTGATAAGGGTTGGAAAAAATAGTCTCTGAAGAGATACACCTTGTAACCAAATACCCAGAATATATCAATAATATTGACTAGTGGAGTAGAAGGATTTTAACCTTTGAACCACTTAAAAACGTGTCTTGAGTCACCTAGTTCATCCCCTAAGATTTCCTATCTGTTACGGTTCTACTTTCAGCACTAATCCCTTTCTCTCCCTCTCTTAATTACATGTTGGCGAAGAACCGCGTCAATAGTTTGGTGCTTTCATTGAGAGCAAATTCAATTAGTGCTGCCACAAACATCCAACTATGGTGACCACTCGATCAAGGCATGGCAACGAAACAGAGCAGTAGGATGGGCAGGAGGCCCACCATATTTCCATCCCTGATGAACAAATTCCTGAAGTCCAACAGAGGCCAGGGAAGCAGCCGGCGGGCCAAGACGATACTGGTAGTTCGGCGCCCCGGCCACCTAATCCGAACCCGTGTTATTATACTGCGGTGGAGATGGAGAATGCTCAACTGAGGAGCCAGTTAGCAGCAGCCGGTCGGCAAATCCAGGATATTCTGGCCCGACTACCCCCTCTCACAACCAACGTTAACGTGGGAGAGAGGCAAGGTGAGGCTCCTAAGTCTCACTGGGGTAACCGGCCCAGGCGTAGCCATTCGAATAGACTTCCTGCAGCCAACTCCACCCCTTCATCGCACCATCAAGAGGCAAACTTCAGGGAAATGCCTGGAACCGAACAACAGCAATACAGCCGTTCGGTCAGGACGTTAACTCCCAGTTCTCAACCTTCCTCGAGAACGCCCAGGAGAGCTCGAGGAAATTCCCGAAGGAGATCCGGGGAGGGTCAGCGACGTCAGCCCGTCCCAGAAGACCGTCCTGCGCCTCGTCCAGCTCGCCCAGAGCGGGACCAGCAAGCTGGCAGGGCCGAAAGGCCCCCACCAAATTTGATCCGTCCAGACGGAACTAGGATCGCCTCCCCAGTCAGGCATCCTCCTTCTCCAATCAGATATCCGTCTCCTCAGCCCGTCCGACACATCCTAGCTTACGGGAGTAGTAGGAGAAACCCACCATCAGCAGGACCTTCCCGACGTAGCAGGGCGCCTGGAGAAAGCTCAGGTCCTCACCACCACAGACGCACTCCGAGCCTGTCCAGCAGGAGTCATTGGACCGGCAGCCGCCGGAGTGATCTCTCCGGAGGAGACTTGCGTCAGCGACTGAGTTCAGCGCAAAGTCACCAGACCACCCAGGGGGGCGACCTTCGAGATCGCCTCAACTCTCACAGGGAGGATCGAGCTAGAGATGGTAGCCCGGCCCGCTCGGCGGGAGTCCGATCCGAAGTACATAACGGAGGGAATGTCCCAAATAACCTATCTCAAGATAGGAGGGGCAACAACCCACCTAATATGTACAATGGGTCCGGAGCTGTTGAACAGCCCCGGAACAACCCAGGATCTCAGGACCAAACCCTCGAGCGCCTAACTCAGATGGAGGAACTGATGAGAAAGCTCCTATCAGAAAAAGAAAAAGACGAATATGATTCGGGTGACAAAATGGAACTCTTCGCCCCCAGCATAGCAGCGACGGCATACCCATCTGGCTTCCGTATGCCTCACTTGTCAAAGTTCAACGGGGATGGGGACCCGTCGGACCATTTAGGGATGTTCAACACCCTAATGATGGCCCATAACATTGGCCCGGAGCTTCGTTGCTTGATCTTTCCTTCCACATTGACTGGACCTGCCAAACAGTGGTTCAAGCAGAGTAAAAGGCAGTCAATAAGCTCCTGGAAGACCTTTTCAGCTGATTTCAAAAGAGCGTTCCGCGCCTCCCGGCCGCCCGAGTCCAAGCCGATTCCCTAGCTAACGTGAGACAACAGCCCGGGGAGACGCTGAAAGCCTACTTGAGCAGATTCGCGAATGTCGCTGCTCGAGCGAGGGATGCAGATGATAGCTCCCAGCTCATGGCCATGAGAACCGGAATCCTGGTCGGGGGAGACCTGTGGAAAGATATTCAGAGAAAGGGAGTCAACTCGGTTAATGAATTCCTTAACAGAGCCCAAGAGTGGATAAACTTAGAAGAAGCTGAGGCTTCAGCCGCGGGGACCAGCCAGGTTCCCGAGAAGCCCGCTGGATCAGGGACAGAGGTCGTGGTGGCGATCCCTGAAGTCGCGCAGAACAACCAGCCCGGTGGTGGCAAAAGAAAGGGAAATGGTGAAAACAACCAGCACGGTCAAAAGAAGAATAAGTCTGTGGATAAATTCAAGCCCGTGTTCACGACATATACCAAGCTCACCCAGTCCAGGGAAAGTATTTTCCTGGCCAACGCTGCTCGGGTCCCCTGGAAGAGGCCGGAGCCATTGAAACACCACAAGGGAAAGAGAGATGCTTCAAAATTCTGCCGTTTCCATAACGACGTCGGCCACAATACCAACGATTGCAGGCATCTAAAAGACGAAATCGAGACTCTCATCCGAGCAGGCCCCTTGGCGCAGTACTCACGAAACAGGGTCCCAGCGAGTCGACCCGCTCCAGAAGTCCCAGTCAGTCAGCCCGGGCCTCGGGTAGATCAGGACGTCCCTCCTCCCGTGGTCGAGGGAGAGATATCCACCATCTCCGGAGGGCCGCACATGGCTGGCACGAGCAGAGGCGCCCAGAAGAGGTATGTGAATGAATTAAAGGCCCACAACGGAGCGGAGTTCGTCCCGGAGCAACGTCATTCAAAACAGCAGCGGTTAGAGAAGCAACCGATTACTTTTACGGAGGGAGACGCAGGCCATGTCCAATTCCCCCATAATGATCCCTTGGTCGTAGCAGTTCAGCTCGCCAACCGGAAAGTGAGGAGAGTGTTGGTGGACAACAGAAGCTCGGTGAACCTCCTATTCCGGTCCACATTAGAAAAGATGGGTCTAACCATCGCCGAGCTAAAGGCGACCTCCATGATGCTGTACGGTTTTTCGGGAGAAGGATCGGCAGCGATAGGAACGATCGAGCTGGTGATCACCCTAGGAGAAGAGTCTCGGACAGTCTCCAAGCTGCTTGATTTCATGGTCATTGACTGCTCCGTTGCCTACAACGCCATTTTGGGCCGACCTACACTCATAGCTTTCGAGGCCGTCACTTCCATCCGAAACCTCGCCATGAAGTTCCCTACTTCAACAAGAATCTGCACCGTCAAGGGCGATCAGCTCGCTGCCAGGGAATGCTATAGCATTTCCATGAAGGGAAAGTCTAAACCCGGGCAGTTGGCAATGACCATTCAGAGCGAGGAGGAACCTCAGGGACCCTTGGCGGCTCCTGAGATTGAAAAACCTCAGAATCCCGAAGAGGAAAAGATCGCCTTGAGTGAGGACATTGACCCCCGAGTAGGTGAGGACAGATCCGAGCTCCAGGCTATTGAGGAGCTCGAGGAGGTGAACATTGATAAACAAAATCCGTCACGGACGGTTAAGATTGGGAAGAACCTTTGCGACCAGAAGAAGGCGGAGCTGATTACGTTTCTGAAGAATAGCTTGGACGTATTCGTGTAACGACCCAAATTCAGTGTTAAGGCTTAAGGGCCTGGAGTAGTGTGCCTGGAGGGCATGATGGGATTTGGTGTGTGTTTTTATTGAGTTTTATGCATGATTATCATTTAATGCACGTTATATGACTAATTGATTATTTGAGATGCATGACTATGTGAATTAGTATGCATGTAGACCTGATTGTCTTAGAATGAGCATGATTGTAATCTGGCCATGATAGGGCATAACTGTGATAATTGTACTATGTGAATGGTGCCATGTGAGGTGGTGTTTTTATCAGGATGCACGCATCGAGACGGTCCTAGTGAGCCATTTAGTCCAAAAGTCACAACGGGATGTTGTACCCGGCTTGGGAGGAGCCTAGGGGTACTTCAGGAATCTTATAAGTGAGTTGAGAATGAGTGGTTAGTTATTGGTAATTGGGTAACCGGGGCAACCAATTGTAACTGCTGTGAGTAACAAGTTTTAGATAGAAAATGGTAGAAATGAAATAAAAGTGAAAGGACTTAGGTGCCCTTGAAGGTTTAGTTAGGAAGGGTTATGAAGAAGGGGTAAAATGGTCTTTTGGCTAGGGGAATAGACATTTTGCAGCTGGGATTTAGGGGGGATACGGTTTGGGCATTTGGGTTCACTTGTGGTTTTGATAAAATTAGAAGAGAAGGAAAAGAAGAGGAGAGAAAGGCTAGGGCAAGAAGAAGAAAGAAGAAGAGGTGTAGAAGGGGCTGAAGTGGGAAGCTTAGGAGGAGATCAAGGAACTTTTAGGGTGGATTCTACTCTTGAGGTAAGGATCTTATGCTTATTTAAGTTTGTTTTCTGTGTTGGTTGAGGAATTTAATGCTTGAGTTAAGATTTTCATGGGTTTTGGTTTGGGTTGCTGAATTTGAGGTCAATGGTGTGGATCTTGGGTGTGTTGATGTTTTGACCTTGATCCTAGTGTTTGTAGGGTGTTAGATTGTTCATATGAGGTTTGGATTTGAGTTTTGAGACTTAGGCATTGGTTTGGGGTGATTTGGAGAGGTTAAAGCTCGAGAAAAATTGCAGGAAAAACCCAGAATTCTGGGTCTGCGAAGGTGTGCCGCGGCAGGGTTTTTGCGTGCCGCGGCGGGGAGCTTCTGACTGATGGGTGCCGAGGCACAAGGCAAATTTTCAGGATAGCTTTTTTGGCAATTTTAGGTCTTAGCTCCGGGGGTTCGGGGGATGCCTTCGGGGTGTTGTTTTAAGGTTTTAGAGGTCCCGGGAGTACGGAATTGGTCTCGGGAAGTGGTTTTGGCTTGGTTAGTATTTAAAGTGTTTGATGTGTGTGTTGTGACTAGGATTTGGGAGAGGATCGTGCTAGTGGACCGTGCTCGTGACCGTGGTGCATTGGAAAGCTCGGGATACAAGTAAGAAAACCATAACACCCGAGAATAGGGCATGGCCCCCACTGTGTGATTGTAGGGCATGGCCCGAGATTGTATTATGTGCAAATGTTTAATCTTAAATGAATCATGATGTGTGTGAATGATTATTTCGAATGTGCTATATGTGTGATTACAATGTAATGAACGGCATGGGCCGAGAGCGGCATAGGCCGGGTACGGCCGTGGGGCCGAAAGTAACACTCAGCACATGGGATGCTTATATTCAGGGTGGGACCCAAGGGATACATGAGTTATCCTCGCAGTGAGAACCGAAACCCCAGGCTTTGGTAAGGCCCCTGGGGCGGCATGGCCGTACTTGTTTATTATGATGGTTTTTCCTATTTATCAGTGAATTATGTCAGCTATATGATTTGCATATGTTATGTGTTATTTGGGTTTTCTTGCTGGGCTTCGGCTCACGGGTGCTCCGTGTGGTAGGTAAAAGCAAGGAGTCAGTCAACCGGCCATGAGTATGGAGAGCGTGGGGGCGGCGCGTACATGTTCGGCCTGCCCGACTGCTTTGGTTGGGGGCATTTTGTATATGGCTGTATTTAACCATTCTTTTGATAGCTGATCAAGTGTAAACCTATTTTGAGTTGTAAATATTTTGTAAACCTTATTTTGGGATCCCAGATGTTTTATATTTAACGCTTTCAATGAAGTTAAACATTTTAAAAGAATACAGCCTTAAACTCTGGTTTAATCACACTTTTGGTTTTAGAAACCACTTTGAGTCAATTAAATGCACAATTTCTGTTTTAAACTCACTTAGTAACGGCTCTAAGGTAGTAGGGCGTTACAATTCGCATGGTCTCACGAGGACATGGTGGGGATCAGCCCGAGCGTCATCATGCACACGCTCCATCTGGATAAAAGCATTCCTGCCAAGTCTCAAAAGCAAAGGCGTTTAGGAACAACCCGAGTTGAAGCCCTAGAAGAAGAAGTGGCCCGGCTCAAAAAGTGCGGCTTTATCCGCGAAGCCAAATTTCCAATTTGGGTCGCCAACCCCGTGCTAGTTCCAAAGCCCAACGGGAAATGGCGGACCTGCATTGACTTCTCCGACCTGAATAAAGCCTACCCCAAGGATTGCTTTCCATTGCCTAGGATCGATCAGCTGGTGGATGCCACGGCGGGGCACGAGCTCATATCCTTCATGGACGCGTACTCAGGCTACAATCAGATCGCGATGAACCCGGTAGACCAGGAGCATACCAGCTTCATGACCCCAACGAATGTCTATTGCTATAAGGTCATGCCGTTTGGCCTGAAGAATGCCGGAGCTACCTACCAGAGGCTAGTAAACAGAATGTTCGTGGCCCAGATCGGAAAGAACATGGAGGTGTATGTTGATGACATGCTCGTCAAGTCAAAGACCGCCGACAGCCATGTTTCCGACCTGGAAGAATGTTTTAAAATACTACGGGAATACGGCATGCGGCTCAATCCTCAGAAATGCACGTTCGGTGTCGCATCGGGGAAATTCCTGGGGTTCATAGTCAATACCCGAGGAATCGAGGCGAACCCCGACAAAATCAGGTCACTGCTCGAGCTTCCTTCCCCCAGGTCACGGAAAGATGTCCAAGGCCTCACAGGAAGGGTGGCAGCACTCATCCGGTTCATTTCCAAGTCAATCGACAAGTGTTTGCCCTTCTACAACCTACTTCGGGGAAACAAGAAGTTTGAGTGGACAGTAGAGTGCGAAAGCGCATTCCTCGATCTGAAGGCGCATCTGGCTGAACCGCCCGTGCTGTCCAAGCCCAAGGTAGGAGAGCCTCTTTTCCTCTACATGGCCGTCATTGAGGATGCAGCTAGCGCCGTGCTAGTATGAGAAGAGGACCAAGTTCAAAATCCAGTCTACTACATCAGCAAAAGACTCCTCGGAGCAGAGTCACGGTACCCACTGATGGAAAAATTGGCGTTTTGCCTAATCACAGCCTCGCGAAAGCTCAGACCGTATTTCCATTCCCACTGGGTACACGTCATGACCGATCAGCCTCTAAGGAAGGTTTTGCAAAAGCCTGAGGCATTGGGACGTTTGTTAAAGTGGGCGGTCGAACTCAGTTAGTTCGAGATTTTCTATACTCCACGAACTTCCATAAAAAGTCAGGCGTTGGCTGACTTCGTGGCGGAGTGCACGGGATTCCAGGAGGATCCATTAGAAGGCCTACTTCAAGTCGCCCCGCTGCATTCGTTGTGGAAGATCTTCGTTGATGGTTCATCTAACGAAAGCGATTCCGGGGCTGGAATCATTCTAATATCCCCCGAAGGACATAGGTTCCACTCGGCGCTAAGGTTCAGGTTCAAGGCGTCCAACAATGAGGCAGAGTACGAAGCTTTGTTAGCTGGGCTAAGGATAGCTCAGGAGTTAAAGGTGAGCTCCGTCCAGTGCTTCAGTGACTCCCAGCTCGTGGTAAACCAGGTTCTGGGCGAATATCAGGCGCGGGGACCCAAGATGGCCGCCTATTTGGCGAAGGTAAAAACTGAGCTGTCCGCATTTGAGCGAGGATCGATCGAACAGATATCTCGGGAACAGAACGCCAACGCAGATGCTCTCGCCAAACTCGCCACCTCGGGAGAGACAGAAACCCTGGGATTGGTGCCAATAGAATTCTTGAAAGAACCAAGTATAGAAGGAGATCGGGCAGAGGTCGAGATGATTGATGCCAAGCCGACCTGGATGACCCCCATTCTTGAGTATCTCGTCGAGGGCAAGCTGCCTGAAGAGCGTAACGATGCACGGCGAATCTTGTATCAAGCTCCGAGGTACACGCTGGTTGATGGTGTGTTGTACCGACGTGGACATTCCCTACCTCTCCTCCGGTGCGTTCATCCAGGTGAGGCACAGGCCATCCTGCAGGACATTCACGAAGGATTCTGCGGAGACCATGCTGGGGGGCAAAGCCTAGCCTTAAAGGTTCTTAGGCAAGGTTATTACTGGCCGACTATGTCAAGAGACTCGATCTTGTATGTGAAAAAGTGCGACAAGTGCCAGCGTTTCGCCGCGGTTGCCCGAGCTCCTCCTGTCGAACTGAAAATGATCTCGGCCCCTTGGCCATTCGCCGTTTGGGGGATAGATTTAGTAGGCGCCCTGCCTACCGGAAAGGGCGGGGTCTGTTACACCGTGGTAGCCATCGACTACTTTACAAAGTGGGCCGAGGCAGAGCCATTGGCAACAATAACATCGAAGAAGGTACTCGACTTTGTGGTTAAAAGCATCATCTGTCGGTTCGGCCTGCCGAAGAAAATTGTCTCCGACAACGGCACTCAGTTCGACAGCGACCTGTTCACCGAGTTTTGTGAAAGGCACGGAATTGTGAAAAGCTTCTCCTCTGTGACCTATCCTCAAGCAAACGGCCAGGTCGAGGCTGTCAACAAGACTCTAAAGGCGAGCCTCAAGAAGAGGCTAGATGAGGCAAAGGGGGTCTGGCCATAACAACTCCCCCAGGTCCTTTGGGCATACCGGACCTCGCATCGGACTCCTACGGGTCACACTCCTTTCTCCCTAACCTTTGGGAGTGAAGCAGTCCTCCCCGTGGAAGTTAAAGTTCTGTCGCATAGGGTCCAGTCCTACGACCAATATAGGAACCACGAGCTCCTATGCCATTCCCTAGACCTTATCGATGAAAGACGAGAGGATTCGCAACTCCAGCTCGCCCATTACCAGCAAAAGATCACTCGCTACTATAACACTAAAGTCAAAAAACGTACCTTTAGCGTTGGCGACTTGGTCCTAAGGAGAGTTTTCCTGGCCGGAAAAGATCACAAGGATGGAGTCTTGGGACCGAACTGGGAAGGACCATACCAGGTCATTGAAGTCATCAAGGAAGGAACTTATAAGTTAGCTCGACTTGATGGAGGGGCAGTCCCACGGACTTGGAACGCCATCCACTTGAAGAAATATTATCAATGATCCACTTGTAAGGCCTGGAAGGCCACTTTTTATGTAGTAATAAAAATCAATTTTTTCTTTTTATTTGCAAGTGTAATCTTAAAGTAACCACGAAAGACCCTTTCCCAGTTACTTTGGGGGCATATAGTACCTGGATATAACCAGGTCTCCTTAACGACTTAGATGTTGATCCTTATCTATGGATCATTGCTCTTCTTAAAGAGCTCGAGATATGGATAAGGGTTAACGCCAACTAAGTCATATCCTGGTTTTAACCGGGTCATAAAACTTAGAAGTTAATTTAAATTTATTGATCGTGGTTCTTCTTAAAGAACTCGAGATATGGATAAAAGTTGACACGAACTAAGTTTTCAAAATAAGCTCCTGGTTTTAACCGGGTCATAAAACTTAGAAGTTAACTTAAATTTATTGATTGTGGTTCTTCTTAAAGAACTCGAGATATGGATAAAAGTTGACACGAACTAAGTTTTCAAAATAAGCTCCTGGTTTTAACCGGGTCATAAAACTTAGAAGTTAACTTAAATTTATGGATCATGGTCCTTCTTAAAAGGGGCTCAGGATATAAATAACGGTTAACATGAACTAAGTTTATCAAAAAACAAAATAGTTTATCAAAAAACAAAATATGTGTATTGTAGCCAAAAGCATGAAGAAATACACAAGTTAAAATTGCAAGGCAAATTGTCTCGAGGAGAAAATACCTCGTGCTAAGAATTACATAAAATACTTCAAAAATAAAGAGAAGAAAAAATGCCCTAAGCCCCGTCAGTCGGCCCCTTGGAGGTCGCAGTCTCATCCAGCTCCGCCGCACCAGAGGCTTCCCCAGTCTCCGAAGGCGGCACCTCTTTGTCAAAGCGGGCTTGGAACTTCACCAACAAGCGCGCCCAGAGACTCGACGGCATGAAGGAGAAGTCAGCCTCCGGGTTGTGGGCCCAGCAACGGTAGAATAGTTCCTGCATGGACTGTTCCGAGGTGGCCCGTTCAGCTTCAAGGGCGGCCTGGGCCTCGGTCTTCGCTGCCTCGAGGTCTGTTCGCGAGGTGGCAAGGGATGTCTCAAGCTCTTTGACCTTCGAGCGGGTCCTCTCTAACTCGGCCTTCGAGGTCGCCAGCGCATCTTTCGTCGCCTGAGCCTCCTGAAGAGTGGCCTGGTGACCAGCCCTCATCTCCTCGAGCTGAGCTCTGGTCCTGGTGATGCCTCGGTGTACGACAGCGATGCCCTGCGAGAATGGAAAGACAAAATTGGCTAAGTAGAAAAATAAGGCGGTGTGTGAGGGGTAAAGCCTTAAAAGAATGGGGCAGCTTACCGTTAGGGTCATGTCCATCGATGACTCTATTACGTGGACCGGGCTCAGTGTCTCAATAGCCCGGAGCTCCTTCTCTTTGAACTTGTAGAAATGGTTGACGGCATAACTCGCCGACTCATACACCGTCCCCCGGAAGGCTTCTGGGATCTTTTCCAGAGCTTGGGGGTCGACCGTGATGCGTACGCCAGGGGCCACTGCGGCCGGGGGCCCGACCTCCATTCCCACGTCCTGGGTGGCTGATGGAGATCGCTGGGGCGGCGGAGGCATGTGTCCTACTCCGCCAACCAGAAGAGTTGCCCCCCCAACCTGCGATGGTGGGGTTTTTTTCCTTCTCCTTTGCCGGAGATTTGGTAGAGCCCCCAGCCGTGCTCTTGGACCCCCGGAGCCTTTTCAATCTTGGCCCTGCTGGGGGATTCCCCCCGAAGTCTATGCCTCGCAAACTATCCTCGGGCTGAGACATCTCTTCTGCAAAAACAAAAAACATGGTTATTACAAGTTAGCAATAGGGGAGAAATAAAAGCAAAAGGTTAAAGGCAAACAGTATACGAATACTAAGGGAGCCCTACCCCCCGAGCTGGAAGAACCTAAGACGATTATTTCCCGAACAGGCGCAAGTTCTGGGTCCGATTCTGACTCGGGGCTAGACTCTTCTACATACTGCCTAAGCCCCGGAGCATAAATGCCCCTCTGGAGTGATGGCCACGTGCGTAAGTTGGTCCCATACTCCTAAAAAATGATCGACCTAAAGGCTAGGGTGTTATCTACTACTACGGTACCCCTAGGCCGGCTCTCTTGGTGATCCAGCACGAGCCGATCAACACAATGGAGCAGGAGTGTGTTCAGGTCCGGGTCCCTTCGATGACGATGGACGATCTGCCTAGGATTGAACCTAACCAGCCGGGGGTCCGCAGTGGCCCTTTCTACATTCCTAAGCAAGAAAGGGTTACCTTGGCCGGAAGGACCCGCGGCTGCTCCAGATTGGATCCTCTCCTCGTCCATCCCCTGGGCGGCCTCCAAGTTCCTCTTCCTATTCCTCACAAGTGGAACTTCAGCCGTCTCGTCCTCCTCGTCTTCCTCTGCCGCGACCTCCTCAACGATGATATGTCTGTTTTCGCGGGCTGGGGGCAGCCCCCGAGGCCTCTTCAGGTTCAGAGTCTGATTTGGGAAAATCAGTTTGCAGAACACCATCGTCTCGTCCGTCATGAGCACGCGATAGTCCTTTTCACTGGGGGGCAAGCCCGCTAGTGTTTCATATTGACCCCCGAGGGTCACAGACTTTTCGGTCCTCGCGTAGATGGCTGCAAAATTGGCCGGAATCAGAATGGAATACGGGAGGAGCTAAAATAAAATAACACTTAAAAGGCGAGCTAAGATCAGGGTTCACTTACGAGGACGGTTGAAGTAATGGTGCTCGCAGTTCCGGAACCCAATTGACATGAAGAACTGGTCCTTAAAGTCATTTGGATGGCTTGGCAGCTCGATGACCGCCGCCGTATTAGGAAAACGGGTTAAGTAGTAGAACCCGTCACCTCGCCCCCTCTGGTCCGGGCTGGCTTTTAGGCAAAAGAAGTATAAAATGTCCGCAGGAGTGGGGACCTCCCACTCCTGCTTCTTGAATAAGTACCTCAACCCTGCCAGCAGACGGTAGGAGTTGGGGGGGAGCTGGAATGGGGCCAACCCCACATAGTTCAGGAAATCAGCGAAATACTGATCTAGGGGAAGGAAGGCCCCTGCCTTGAAGTGTTCACCACTCCAGGCCGAAAACGATTCGTCGAGCGGAGTGCAGCTCCGCTCGCCCTCCGCAGCAGGTCGGGCTATAACTGAGGCTTTCCCCAGTGGAATGTTGTGGGTGAGGAAGAGTTTGTTGATCTTTGTCTGGTCGGTTACCTTCGAAACGATTCTCTCCGCCTCAAAGAATGCGTCGGGGGCCACCTCGACCTGTTTCTCCACGGCCGGCCCAAAGTGGGGGATCGGCGAGCTGGGCATCACCGCATTTCCCTTCTCCTGCCGGGAGGCCGAGCTTCCAACGTTCTTCTGAGGGAGGTTCTTTTTTGGAGCCATCTGGTCGCCTAGTGAACACAAGAAAACATTTTAGAAAGGGCGACCCAAGCAGGAGGAAGAATAATTATTATTTGCACGAGCTGAGGTAAGCCCAGCTCATGGGAGGTGGAACCACGCTGTTCAGTGAACACGCGCGTGTACTCCTAACAGATCCCAGATTACTCGGAATTCGCGTGTCAGGGGGTTCAGAGTAAAATTTGCCTTGGAAGGAAAGTTTCAATAGGCAGGAATTGCAAAACTGCCCATGAGGCGTGTTCCCTAAGCTACCCGGTTTTGCACCCAAAATTCCCAAAACTTCTACCCAGAAATTGTCCCAGAAAAAGCTTCCTGAAACCCATACTCTAAGGTGATTTCCTACAACAAGTATGTCCTAACCTAAAAAGGGCTGTCACCCTCCATGTCCACGCAACCCAGAAAACCCTTGCATGCGGCTACAGTAAAACAATTTTTTTTTTACCTAAGCTACAGTAGCATGTTTTCAAAGTAAACAGGGTCAGGAAACTTACAATATATCGCTGGAAGGTTGAAGAGAATGCTGCGTTGATAGGAGCTTCGTCGGTGAAATAGCCTCCAAAGCTTCAGAGAAACTCGTGCGCCTAAGCTTTTTGAACAATGAAAATGGCAGCGACTGAGTCGAGGGTTTCGTTCTTCTGGAAGTCAGAGAGGGAAGAAGGAAAGAGATTTGGAAAATTTTGAATGAAGGGATGGCCCGTGCGTAGGGTGGCCACCCCCTTTTTATATACATGAAGAATCACGTGTATAAGGCTCTTGGGTGACCCTAGTGGGGGATCCGAGGCCTTCCCCTCGAAATACGAAGCGACGGCTGAGCATAGACTAGGCCATTAAATGCGGTTCTCGTAAAACGTACCGTCACCACCCACGACGTTCCACGTATCAGACGCCTGCACAAAAAGTGGAATGTGAAGGGTTGTGGGGAAGTCTAAAAGCCCCTACTGTGGTCTTCTATGTATGACGTCATATACCACGAGCAGGAGCTTGGGGGGCAGATGTACGCCCTGGTTTTCCCACGGGCTGATTAGCAGATCGAGCCTCAGACTAATCAAGGTTAGTCCGTAAATTTCCCCAGATCACAGATCCTGTTTTCGAGGTCGTACCCCCTTAGCTTGAGGTATCCTCAAGGACTCGCCCAGGCTGCCCAAGACTGGGAGAAGGAGCCTGAAGGCCGAAGGTCGGGTCAGGGAAGCAGCTCGTGGTACGAGCTGCTCGTGGATCTCTAACCCTTTGTAAAGTCAACACACGCAAGATAAACGTGCCTATATCTGACATCACGTGTCCGATATCTCCCTGATGTCTCGGACACGTAGCAGGAACGTGCGTATTCAAACACCCACGGCTAGGTTGGGCCGTGCGGCCCATTATCTCCTTATCTATCGATTTGACCATACTTATGTGTCAGGTTTAGGAATTAATCATGAATGTCACAGAGTTGATATGACAAATAAGAAGGTCACGGGATGACCTCCTTACCAACTTCCAGATGCTTTCTCCTATAAATATGGAGAACCTGGGAGTTGATAAGGGTTGGAAAAAATAGTCTCTGAAGAGATACACCTTGTAACCAAATACCCAGAATAGATCAATAATATTGACTAGTGGAGTAGAAGGATTTTAACCTTTGAACCACTTAAAAACGTGTCTTGAGTCACCTAGTTCATCCCCTAAGATTTCCTATCTGTTACGGTTCTACTTTCAGCACTAATCCCTTTCTCTCCCTCTCTTAATTACCTGTTGGCGAAGAACCGCGTCAACACTAATATATATAGAAAATATATAAATACATAATTTTATTTTGTCAATTTTAGAAGGGACCAATATGTATTTTTACGTATATTTATATTAAATTTGTTCAAAAAAACAATATATAAAAATGTTATTAAAAAAATTAGGGAATCACCACCATCAGTTCCCCTTAATAATAATAATAATAATTGACAAAGGACATTTTCTAATATGTCTATTTTATCCTTACATTTTTTTTTCTATTTCCTTTCTTACAATAGATATAATGATACTTTTTAAACATTAAATAGGGTTAGTATAGTAGTTTTGTTTTGTTTGTCCTCATACATGTTTATTATTGTTTCTCTTATTCTTTTTAATGTTTATTTTTTGTTTTTTTCTATTTTTCTTATATTTTCTATAAACACACTAAGAATTATAAGTTTGTGTATTTACAGTTAGTATAGTGTCTTGATTTTGGTATTTAATTTAGAGTTACTAATTGTATACTTAATTTTCACAAATATATGTAGACTTAGAAGTTTAAATGAAGACTTTTATAATAGACGTAATTTATTTTAATATTTATATTATAATTATCATGTCAATTTAAACATATTTTATTTCATTTTAACACTTTCTAATTATAATTTAAGAGAATAGGTGTTATGATTTTTGCCTATAGAATTATATGATAATTTTTATTACAATTAATTAATGAGAGTTTCATTTTAAAAAGTAAAACATATTTACTGTACAACTAATTATAGTTTTTTTTCATTTCATTTTTTATTTTATATATATATATATACTATTATATATATATTGCAACAAATTTTGTATACAAATTACAATCAAATTTTAAATTAAGTAATTACCTTGGCGTAATTTGATTTGTCCAACACCCAAATCTGCGAGCACCAAAGCTTACGTGTGAGACTTTATTAATATTAAATACGCTTCAATTTTTTTTTTTTGTATTTTATTTTAATCTAATGACAACAAACCTGGAAAATTACAGACAACGCCAATATCGCGTGACTGAGCAACATAAAATTCCGATTGAAAGCCTGCAAATAAGAAATTATATAAGTGCTTCCTTTTTTTGAAAAATAACATGTATATGTATTTATTTGGTGTGAGCTTTCAATACATAAATGTTTCCAGATTATTATAAGATTAATCCTCTTCTTATTCTCAGACCCAAAGAGAAAATGAAAGATTTTTTAAAAAAGAAAATACAAAAAAAAAAAAAAAAAGATTACGCAGACTTAAATAACTTAGCACAAATTTGGAGGATTGAGAATTATTTATATAAATTTTTAGAAACTCAAAAGTTAGAATAAAAAATTCAATGAAAAATTGGGAAAATATATAAATATTTTTTTTCTTCCAAATGTCCAAAATTGAGGATGTAGCTAGGTTTGAGGGAAGGGAAGCAGTTTGATGACCTGAGGCAACATAATTCCAGCAACAATGGCATTAACATAATTTAGGAGAAGAAGTCCAGAGCCAAGGAATGCCATGTTCCTAACTCCGAGCTTTGTAGCAAATGTTGGTATCTTATACCTGTATTCATTAAACCACAACTCAAAAGTCAAAGATATGATTTGGGATTTGTTCTTATACCTGTATTCATTTATATATATATATATATATTTGATAAATTTTTTTTATAGGACCTTCACTCTAAGTTTTATCGGTAGGACTTTTACTGTATCTCAATTCCTGAACAGTTTTTAGCGTGGTTTTTTTTAATGACCATGTATATTGTAGTTATTTAGAGCATCTTGCAAATTTTCAGAAAATTTCTAATGGTTTACAGTATCGAAAATTAGGTTCAAACATGTTGCTTTCCACGTGCATAAAAAAAAATAGTCACGCGTGCAACAACATGTTTGAACCTAGTTTTCGGTACCGTAAATTATTCGGAATTTTCTGAAAATTTGCAGGATGCTTTAAATAGCTATAATATACACGGTCATAAAAAAAAATCGCGCCGAAAACTGTTCACGGGTCGAGAAACACTGAGAGCCCTACCAATAAAGCTTAAAGTGAAGCTCTATAGAAAATTGTCCGGTGTAATATTATATAGAAATATATTCATAACTCACTTCTACACAAATGCAAGTCCAAGGGCAGCTCGTGGCATAATATACACTGAAATTTAAAACCAAATCTCGTACCTGCATAAATTAATTCGGATGAAAATAATAAAAATAATGAGGAAGGAAAAAAAACAACTTATTGAGTATATATATCCTTTATAATTGAGTATAGTAATATGTAAAAATTGTCAAAAGATGTATATACATATAATAATAATAATGGTGATAGTTATACCGTGACAATACAAAGAAATGCTGTGCAATAGGAGATCTCTTCAATCTGAATGGTGGGACAGAGTAAAGAGATCCAAGCAAAATACTAAAGCAGTATATAGAGTAGTGAGGAATAGCCCAGAGTTAAAATAAACAATCAAAAGCCCAGCTACTCCATAGAGTATGCACAAGTACTATGCTGATTTTACCGAAAGATCCCCTGCTGGTATTGGTAAATCAGGTTTGTTTACCCTGAAAATTAATTAATTCTAATATAAACATCAATTCATTTATATTGCCTTCACAAATTTCTGACAATAATAATAATAATAGTTATGTAAAAGGGCCTAAATTTTTGTATGTGAAATCTTATGGACTTAATATTTAGTTTAAAACAATTTATATGTAACTGAGTTCTTACTTTAAAATATTTATAATATAAGAATTTTAAGAGAACATGTTGTTTAGTTGGATATTAAGTATAGTAGATATTGGAAATGAAAATAAAAAAAAAATGAAAATCATGCTAAAATTATATTAATATTAGAAATTTAGAAATTGGAGCAAACCTTATTCTAACTTATAAAAAAGAGTGTAAATATAACAGAGAACCTTAATTTAACTTATTATAAATTTTGTTATTGTAACTTAGTAAAACATTGTGGAATTCAGAGAATCGTTGCAATTCCTAATAAGATTGTTCTGCTTGCTTTAGAGATATTGCATGTAGTTTTAAGGGCTTCCGTACCTTAGATCAAGATTTCTGCCTAAGAGGTGAGTAAAATACATTTTTTTTATTATTCATTTTCTTAAATTTTAACATGCTAATGTCTCTAATAGTATTATATTATCCTAGATACAAACAACATTTATTTAGTTTTATTTATATAATTTATTAACTATTTTTATTAAATTTATATTAATGTCATATAAATTTAAAATAAATATCATATTTTAATTAAATAATTTATTTATTTTTGTTTATGTTTGTTCTAATTTTTAAATTTGGGAGTAATAATAAAAAATTATATATTATATGTTTAATGTAATATTAAACATTATAGGTGGATTTTAAATTTACGTTTCTTGCTAGTTTTTTTAAAAAATAATTTGTTACTAATTGAGAGTATATTATATTATATATTTAATATGATATTATTCCAATATGGAGTTTAAGTTTAATTAAATTTTATTTAAGTTATAAAATGATTTTATTATATTTAAATAATTATTATTATAAAATATCTAAAAAATATCCTACTTTAATTTGTTTAATTATTTATTATTTTTAAATAATTATCATATAAAAAATCTAAAAAAATAACTTATTTTAATTTGTTTAATCATTTATTATTTTTAAATAATTATCATGGTAAAATATCTCAAAAATATCAATTTTTAATTACTTATTATATTTTATTTAAGTTTAAGTGTTTACAAACTACCGTTAAATATAAGAATATTCTGTTAAATATAAAAATATTCCGTTAAAGTTAACATTAAAAAAATAAAAAAACCGTTAAAACAAAAAATTTCCGTTATCTACACCCTTATTATTATATAGAAGATATAAATATATATATATATTTGGTTCTTTGTTATTAACTTTTTTTTTACAGGATCATTGTGGTGCTATTAATTATTTCAAGGTTTTATTTATAGTAGTATGGGGGAAAGCTTAGAAAGCAAATTAGGTAAAGAAAATTCTAATAATTTGAATTTATTCTCTGAAAATAGTTACACAATTTTTTTTTTTTGGAAACCTGACTTAGTAGATTCATTACTTCCTACTTTAATTAGATAAGCTTGTATGTAACTATAAATATATGAGATATGTATAAGCAAAGAAGCATGTATTATTTTTATTTTTTATGTTTAAGTATTGACTAAATAACCAAATGAGATGGTAGTTTCAATTATCTATTTTTTGTATTTGTTATTAATAATTGTATTTTATTGTTATCATTGTTTTAATGCATTTTTAACACGTTAATTAGTAATTTAAGATGTTGTTATGATAGTTATTTAAATTTATAGCAAAAATCAATAAATTTGATTGAAATGTATAATAATAATATTACATACCGATAGGATATCCTAAGAAAACACAAGTAATTGCTCTAGGAGAAAACTTTGTTCTAGAGGTAGATAAGGTAGAAGCATAGGCTAAACAACCAAAAGCTTTCAGATGCTCATAGCTAAGGACTTTAGAATATAAAGCCTCAAATGGACTCTTATGTTTCAGATTAGGACTAGGAATCTAGTTAATGAGATATGCAACAGTAGAGATACATTCACCCCAATAGCACAGAGGAACATAAGACTGAAACAGAAGTGCTCCTGCCACATTCAGCAAGTGCTGGTGCTTTCGTTCAACAACATAATTCTGTTGTGGCCTTTGACGCAGGAATGATAATGAATAATGCCAAGAGTTTGAAACAACTCTGGGATCTATAACTCTTTGGCATTATCAGATCGAATGCCTTTAATTTGAACACCAAACTGAGTTTTAATGAGTTGAAGAAAAGCTGGAATGACAGTTTGTGCTTCAGATTTTTGTTTAATAAGATTGACCCAAGTAAATCTAGAACAGTCATCTACATTGGTGATGAAATACTTATAACCTTTTGTGGTGAAAGTATTGAAGGGCCCCCATATATCAATATGAATAAGATCAAAACATTTGGCAGCAATATGATTTAAAGAAATGAAAGGCAATTTCTTTTATTTAGCATAATGACAAACAGTAAAATGAAAGTGTGGACAAGAATAATGTCTGAATTGTAAACTTTTATTCAAAGGGTGTTCTTTTATACAAGAGGGGTGGCCTAATCGATAGTGCCATACAATTTCACTACTGATTTTAGAATAAAAAAAAGAAAGAGAAAATGGAGGCAGAATTGGGAATGGTATTTGAGGTACAAGAAGTATTCAAGTAATATAATTTCCCTAATCGGTCAGCCGTCCCAATCTACTGTGTCTTCATATGATCCTGAATGATGCAAGAATCAGGAAAAAATGAAAAGAGCAAGAGGCAGATTGAATTAGTGAACTTACTGTTAGGAAAAATTGTTTTGCCTCAATGGAAATTGATAATAATATTACAACTCTATGCAATATATTACAAATATATAATGATTGATTGAATAAGATTACAACTCTATAACTGAAAATACAAATAAACTAAAGAACAAGAAGAAGAGAAGAAGAATAGAATGGTGAAAATACAACTCAAAGCAAAATATTATAAGTAAAGTAAAATGTTTGAAATAAAGAAAAGAAGATTACAACTCAAAACAAGAAACACAAATAAACAAAAGAGAAGAATATGAAGATGAAGAGAAATAGAATAGAGAGAAAGAACAAACAAACTAAAATAGAAGCAACTCTCACTCACACTACCAAAGTGAAGAGTGTTGGGGATCACCAACTTGAATAAGGTTTAAAACTTTTGTCCAAAAGCTTATTTCCCCCTAACTCAAGTACTAAGGGATCTCTCACAGATTATAGAAAACGCTTTTTGGAATTATCAAGCCTCAAGGTGTTTCCAGCCAAGTACTCTAATGGATAGAAATGTTGTGTCTTTCAAGTGAGCTATAGGCTCCTATTTATAGAGTTTAGAGACACCCTTTGAATTTCAAATTCCACCAACCTCCATGGCTGTTACCAATGTTTAATTGGATTAATATGGAATTAAAAATGAGATTTGGGAGTTATTTGGGTTTTTTGAGTCGTTCAACAAAGATTGAAAAAACTGAAAAATTGGTCAATTTTGGCCTGTGGCCGCGGCCAGAGACATTAGTGGCCGCGGCCACCGACCAATTTCAGCACAAAAAAATGTGCTGTTTTTCCAAACGGTTCCAAACCCTCCCAAATGATTTTGTAACTCCCAAAACACATTATTGGGGTTAAAATCATATCTCTAACAGCCATATCACATATGGCTTTATGAAATTCATCTCAATATTGTGTAACAACAAATTTACACAATAAATGGTAATATTTGGAAGTTACAAATTTGTAACACCAAATATGTTACATTATTTGGATATATCTTATATATCTAAATATTGTAACTCTCTATTATATGTTACAATATGTGACACACTTTGTCACATTTATTTAATCTAAAACATTATATTATAATATAATATAATGTAATATTATATTATATTATAATATAATATAACACTTACAGAAAGCAAATTGTAATGAAAATCAGGAACACAAAGCACATTTTGTAATACGATATGGGGTGAAACATGGATGGTGCCAATACAAGTAATTTTGGCACTAGCTCCATTAGGTGAAACATGATGTGTAGCTTATGTATCAATGATCCATCTATGCTTGGGAACAGAAAAGGTCTTACCAGAGAAATGAGACACAAGTGGGGGATCAGAATTGGATGATGTGGATGAAGCTAGGAATGACTTGTGACCTTTCTGTCCAAGCAAGTCCATCAATCTTTGACATTGAGTAGTCAAGGTTGAGATCAGCTCCTGATCAGTGGGCAATGTGGGTCTAGAAATATCCATTCCTCCAGAGAAATTTGCAGTGGGCTTATGGAGAGGGTTACCAGGATGACCATGTTGTTTGCTGGGGAATCTGCCATGAAATTTGTGTCCAGGAGGATATCCATGTATCTCATAACACTTGGCCATAGTATGTCCAGACATGCCACAATGAGTGCAAGAGAGGCGAGGTATGTTATATTGAGTAGTTCCAGCAAATTTCCCATGGGTAGATGAGCCTTGAGAATCTGAATAAGGCCTTGGGACTTCAGTATGAGTGCTAAGGATTCCCCTTTGTCTCTCTTCTTGGATAATCAAGGCTTAAGCCTTGTTAAAGCTAGGTAATGGATCTTGTAAGAGAATTTGAGATCTGGCATTAGTATAAGATTCAATCAAGCCCACCATAAATTCAAGAACCCGATCTCCTTCTTGATAAGCCAAAAGAGTCTTCATTTCCCCACAAGTACAAACAGGTGTAGGTCTATATTCTTGAATTTGATCCCATAAAGCCTTTTTGCGAGTATAGTATGTTGTAACATCATTTGATCCTTGAGTAAGGATTTGCATACACCGTTTTGCTTCAAAGATTCTTGGAGCATTCTTTTGATGAAATCGTTCTTGGAGCTCATCCCAAATGGCAGAAGCAGACTCCATGTACATAATACTGTCAGCAATATCAGGTGTGATAGCATGTAACATCCAAGAAATGACAAGGCTATTACACCGATTCCACATGTCAAAGTCGTCATCGTCTTCATCTGGTTGAGGAAGTTTGCCATTGACAAACTATACTTTGTTTCTTGCAAGTAGTGCGACCATCATAGACCGTCTCCAAGAACTATAATTGTTGCTGCCTGTAAGAATTTTTGGAACCAGATTAGCGCCAGGATGATCACCAGTGGATAGATAGTAAGGGCTCCTAGGATCATCATTGTGAGAATGGGAATGATCATCAAGAACAGAAAATTGATTGGAATCTTCATTCGAATTGGATCGATTAGCATTCTTTCGTGTCTGAACTCCTCCATTATGAGCCATGGCAGCAAAAACACAAAGAAACAGAGGAAAAAAATGGACAAACAACAAAGAACTCAGGATTCACTGGTCTCTGATACCATATTAGTTAAGAAAACAAATATAAGAATTGTAAAATTGTATTCTTATTGATAAATCAAAAAACTATTACAATGTATGAGTATTTATAGAGCACTTAAGCTCAAGAACTAATTCAGTTTCCAATTAGTTACCAAACCAGCTCACTCAGTTACAAACTCCTAGACCAACCACCTCAACTAACAACTTAACAGATTTCTAACTAATCTCAATTCTAACAACACAACAATACATTTGAAAAATATCAGTTAAAACTTACCATAGTAGAGTTTTGGCTGTGTTTATCGACCCATGAAGATTTTAAATAGCTGTTTTGGTTGTACAAGCCAATTGGTGTTGTTGGGTAGTGAGCAATTCTGGAGCAATTTGAAGAAATATAAGAGGGTTTGATTGGTCTTTTGGTGTTAAGGTTAGTTGAGGCCTTGAGATTATTAGGAGGGATTATATTTGGGTTTTTAGTTCTAAGCGAAAAACCAGAAACTGGAGATAGCTCCATATCTAATCAACTAGTGAAAGTGAAAGAAAAAAAAAAACACAAATGCATAACTTGGAAGAAAATGGTTCAAGAGAGCTTCCAATTAATAAAATGAAAGCTTCGCATAGTTCTAGTGTAATATGTTATGCCGTATTGTATAAATATATATTTTCCTTACTGTGTTGGAGCACACCCCAGTTTTTTTATTATATACTTTTTAAGTGGAGCATTTGGTTGCTACATTTATTTATTTTTAAGATGTAGCACGTGGTTTTATTATTTCTTTTTTGTTTTGCCCAGTTGGAGCACTATGAATTGATCTACAGATTAAAAATTATTGTCGTACTTTGATAAATAATAATATACAATTTGTTTTGAATAAGATTTTTTTTATTGTTTTGTTTTTAATTTTCAAAATCTTTACATATTATTTATTATATTAATCAATTATCAAATAGTTTATTGATATTAAAATATGTTTGGATAAGTACCTTTTATCTAATATCTCTCGAGGTATGTCAAATTAGTTATGCATTGTTAAATTAATATAATTTACTCTAGAAAATACTTGCTCCAATAGGATACCAAAAAATTATGTCAAATTTGACACATACCAAAATTTTATTATTTACTTTTATGTCGTTTTTATTATATTAGTATTATTTTTATCTATCAACATTAAATGCTACATTTGTTGTCTTATTATTTTATTATTATATTACTATCAACAATAACATATAAAGAAAAATTATTAATTTTTGCATGAGCTTTTACAATTGTGCATTAGAGCATAGTGCTAAAAATTGTACTAAATATATCACATAATGATATTTTTATACCAAATATAGCACAATATTTATATATCTAATTGGAGATGGTTTCTAAGAAACATATTACTCCAACTTCTTACATTTTACTTAATTATCATTTTATAATTTTATGATTTTAATAAGGGAAAATACAATTTTGGCCTATGTATTTTTCCCAAATATGCGATCGACCCCTGTGTTTTGTTAAATGACAATCCAGACCATGTGTTTTACAAAATGGATCAAAATACTACCCTAGATAAACTCTTTTATTTACTTTACTTATCCATACATCAAATCATTTTTAGACATGGTTCCACTCTGCAAGAACTCTGAATCCTTCTGTTGAAGCCCATCCTCTTCATCATAAATGATCTGCTTGCCCCGAAATGACCTGGCCCAATAGGGAAATCCCAATTCGTTGGGGTGGTTTCTCGGTCACGACCAACTAAAGCTAAAGTTCCATTAAAGAGCATTCCCACGGGGTAATCATCCTCTCGGACCAGCTACTGATCATCGCCTTGGTAAGATATTGTCTCACCAACTAGTTATTTTTTTGTCCTTCTGAATTAATTCTCACATGTGTCTGTTCAGTGAGTAAATAACTTTTTTAAGATTCAAACTTGATTTTATAGTAAATTTATTTCTATAAATTTTTTGAGAATATTCTTTTCTTCAATATCAATAAAAAATCGGAGGGCTCTCAGCCACATGGATAGTTCAATGTGCTCATCAGCACCTGACCCTGAGATATGAATATTCTTTGATTCTTACATACTCAATTAAATCCTCTTTTTTGAAGATTGAATGCAAACCTATAGCCCCATATTTAGTAATTCCGGAACTCTTTCTTCTGTATTGAGGATCATCAAAATACTAAAACAGAGCATTAGTTCGTTCTCTCGTATAATATTGAAGCCCAAAGCACAAGCAATGCAATGGTGGTGGTCATTTGGATCGGACTGGCTCGGGGCAGTCAAAAAATGCCCAAGAAGTTTTGGAAACCCACAAAGTCGTTGAAATTTGAAGGCACTTTCGAGAGGGCTAGGCGGCGCGTATGGCTTGGGGCTCGCGGGGCTGGGGGTTTTGGGGGTCGAGGAACACATCTGGGCGGCGCGTGTAGGCGGGTGGTGGCCAAAATGCCGCTAGTCGTGGCTGGTAGAGGGCTCGGGGGGGGGGGGTGTCAGAGCTCAATGACGTGATGAATCTCCTGGGGTAGCGCGTGTAGTTTTTGGCAGCCAACAAGGTGGTCGTCGGGGCTTGTAGATCTGAGACGCGAGAGAGAAATAGAGAGAGAGAGACGGTGAGGTGGCTGGAAGAAAAGAGAGGAGAGAGGAGAGGCTGGTACAATTTTAGGGCTTTTCTAATTTTTGTATTATCCTTTTTTTTAATAAAGCTAAATTTAATTAATTTATTATTATTGTCTTAGGGGCCACTTTGAGTCCCCTCAATACTCTTTTAGGACACTCAAAGTGTACCCTTAAAAATCTCCATTGACTCAAATTTTCTCGTAGTCTTTTCGGATTCACTTTAGTAATTAGGGCTCGCATTGCGTGTCCTACAAGAAATGTTTTAAGGACTCTCAATGAGTGTCTTAAAAAGTCCACGAACTCTTGATAAAAAAAAATCAAACTTTTAGGACACACATCAGTTTTTAGGGCTCGCACTGCGTGTCCTAAAATAAATTCTTTAAGGACTCTCAATGAGTGTCCTAAAAAGTCCAGGAGCGGTGTTTTAGGGCTCGCATCTAGGTGAGTGCCCTAAAAAAGTGTCCTAAAAGCATGTGTTTTGTAGTAGTGTGTTTTGCAAAAGTTACCAATTGGACCCTTTATTTTGTTATATGACAATTCAAACCAATGCGTTTTGTAAAATATGGAACAAAATAATACTCTGAGCCCAATTTTGATCAAACTTATTTTGAATATGACCAAAGTGCCCCTAGTTTTATAAATTAGTTAATTTAATAATCTCAAATAAAACATTATAAAATTAATTATTGATATAAATTTTAAAAAATAATTATATTTTAATTAATTAAAATGCTAAAATAATAATAATAACAAAATCAAATTTATAACAATAATCAAATTAATCAAAATCCAACATGTTCACCCAAATTTAAAACCCAAAAATTAATCAAAACACATTCTTGAGTTCATATATTAAACCCAGAATCAAGTATCACTACAACAACTTCTATCAAAAAATTGAAATCCAAATACCATTACAAATCCATTCATCTCAACAATCATAGATTGACCATTAATTCAGCCATGAACTTCTTTCACTACAGACCCAGATTTATTCGAAGCTTTTCTTTTTACTTCTAAGCACAAAATCAAATCAGAAACATCAATTTTTCAACCCAAAAAACCTGGTTTTCATAATATATATATATACTGTTGATGGTGAGAACTCGTCAACGATGTTAAGTTAGAAAAATCAAAGTATAGTGCTTATAAATGAAGAAATTCAAAAATCTAATAAGAAACTTAGAAAATAGTTGCAGAAGGAAATGAGGAAAATAACTTGTATTTCTCTTGATACCAAGCTACAATATTTTTTCAACCCCCTTCAATGATGAAGTGAGGTTCCCTTTATAGTGGGTTCTAATGGCCCCTAATACATTGTGGTCCCAGGGGACCAGATTGTTCATAAGTACATTGTCAGGGAAGTGGCATCAAGTGTAGTGGCACAGGTGGTTGTGGAGCAGAAGGTTGTGGTGTCGACTTTAGTACATGGTCAGAATATGTGGGAGCGCCTCTACTTTAGTACCTGAATATGCCTCCACTACTTATTTAGTACGAGTGTTAGAGGTTGGGAAGGACCACATCAGGTACCATGTTCGTACGACCACTACTTGTTTGGCGTGGTGTTTATGGTCAGACACTTAGGGCATTCAAGGCCGTACCTCCGTACGTACTTCGCCTCCTCTTGGTTTGTAGGTACATTTCGTATTTGTATGAGCTCCTCGAGCCACAAGTTTTCACCCCTGCAAGGTACCTTATTCCTAAGGGCTTCAAGTGCGACAATCCTTATATGTTATTCCTAGATGCCTGACAACCAAGGATTTCACGAGATGGCCCTAAGAAACTGAGATGAGAAGGGGCTCTTGACCCCAAGCGCATATTCTGGGCACAATGTGCGGCTCCGTAGGCGTATGAGGCGGGGCATACAAAGTGTTCTCGCGAGGTCGTGGTGCACGGGTGCGCGAGGCCGTGGTGTGCGGGTGTGCAAGGCCGTGGTGCGTAGGTGCGCGGGTGCGCAAGGCTGTGGTGCGTGGGTGCGCGATGCCCTTGGTGGGTGTACGAGGCGACGCAATCCAAAAGTGGCCTTTCAGACCTTCATCTAGGCGAGGTGAGGTGAGATGCACCAAGGATCACGACTTCGCAAGGGTCTCGCGTGGGGCGAGACGGGCTATTTCGCGAAGGCCTCTTGTGAGGAATGGGTCTCGCGTGGGGCGAGACACGAGGGTGCTTGACGTGCCCGAGGTCACTAGGGGGAAGCCTTAGCTTTTTCCTCGAGTGTTGACTGTGGCCCTCTTCGGTTCATGTCCAATTTTTGGCATTCACACTTGCCCCCAAGTCTACGAGAGGGTCTTCAGGCTCTCTAGTAGACTTCAAGGTGCGATGTTTTTGGGATGTCCGTGAGGTATTAGCTTGCTTCTTCATTGTGACATCATAGAGAAGAACGGAACCAGGCTCGAAAGCTGTACAGAAGGGGGTTTTCCATGCCATTACTTCGGTGTGTAACTCCACCCGAAGCTAAGAAGATCATTGAAGAAATTCATGAAGGGTTCTGCGGAGATCACACCGGGGGGCATAGCCTATCCAAGAAAATCATACGCCAAGGATATTTCTAGCCTACCATCAAAACAGATTCTTTCGAGTACGTGAAGAAATGTGACAAATGCCAGAGATTCGCCACGATTCCTCGAGCACCACCATCCGAGCTGACCATGTTGACTTCCCCATGGCCATTCGCGGTATGGGGAATCGACCTCATAGGCTCTCTCCCAACTGGTAAGGGCGGTGTGAAATATGCTGTCGTCGCTGTGGATTACTTCACGAAGTGGACGGAGGCTGAACCATTGGCAACAATAACTTCCATAAAGGTCCTTGACTTCGTGGTAAAAAACATCGTATGCCGATATGGGATGCCGAGGAAGATTGTATCCGACAACGGAACCCAGTTCGATAGCGACTTGTTTACCAACTTTTGTGAAAAGAATGGAATAATAAAGAGTTTTTCATCAGTAGCTCATCCTCAGGCGAATGGCCAGGTCGAGGCTGTAAACAAAACCCTCAAGAGTTCACTAAAGAAAAAGTTGGAGGAAGCAAAGGGACGATGGCCCGAAGAATTGCCCCAAGTCCTATGGGGATATAGGACCACAGCTCGAACATCCACGGGGCATACCCCGTTCTCTCTAGCGTACGGTTACGAGGCAATGTTGCCTATCGAGGTCGAAATTCCAACAATCCGCACTCATATTTACGACCAAAACTCGAACCACACTCAGCTCGAAGAAACCTTAGACATGATTGAAGAAACAAGAAACGAAGCTCAGTTGAGGAACGCTGCCTACCAGCAACGAGCTACCAGGTATTTCAACAAGAGGGTTCGAGATCGAAAGTTCGGTGTGGGAGATCTGGTGTTGAGACGCGTATTTTTGGCAACACGAGATCCAACAGTTGGTGTGCTTGGGCCAAATTGGGAAGGACCATACCAAATAGAGTCAGTCATCTGGCCCGATGTCTACATGCTGGCGAGATTGGATGGGAGCCTGGTACCACGAGCATGGAATGGCGAACACCTAAGACCTTACTACCAATAGTATAGGAAAAGTGTTGCCTGTAACCATGATTTTCTATCTGTATTAATTTGTCTACTTTTGAATTCCATCAAATAAAGATCTATTTCGTTCAATATGTTATATCTCTTTTTTATTTTTGCAATCTCTCTTAATTTAATAACCTATGGTCACACTCATAGGATATTAAGGGGGCATCATTGGTATATATACCATCAGCTTGAAAAATAAAATAACATGCACGAAATACATACAAGTATTTGGATGTAACCAGATGCGTGAGCTTAGATAGTTTGGACGTAACCGAATTATCAAAAACATACAAGTGTTTGGATGTAACCAGATGCGCGAGCTTAGATAGTTTGGACGTAACCGAATTATCAAAAACATACAAGTATTTGGATGTAACCAGATGCGCGAGCTTAGACAGTTTGGACGTAACCAAATTATCAAAAGATAAAAATGTTTGGATATAACCAAATATACGAACTAGATTAAAAATATAAGTGTATGGATTACAAACCAAACACGACCTTAATAGGTTTGGAGCAAACCAGCTAAAACTAATCGACGATAAGTTGGAACCAGAACCTACTTCAAGATAAGTCGAGATCGAGGCTGGAATATCTTAAGGAAAAATAGTTTCGAACTCATAACCTCGGAGAAATAACCGAGGACAAGAAAAAGTAACTAAGCAATAAGATATAACTAAACCGTTCGCATTACATACCATACAAGTACTTTCGGGTTCATGATTAAAGTAATATACGACCTTGATAAATAACGAGATCGGATAATTCAAGCAAACTATGCATGAATGCGTTGAGTCTCGAGCTTAAATCCAAACTATGTTTGTATGGATAAATAAACATAAATAATTCATTAAAATAAAATGTGCAAAATATTTCGAACCGAGAAATGTAAAGCATATGTATTAATATAAAAAGAAATTGTATCAACCCTACGGGCATAAATTAAAGTAATTACAAAGATAAAGGGACGCAGCCCCGAGGTAAGGTTCAGGAAGGAGCAGTTCCCTTGGCCTTCTCAGCGTCAGCGGCACTAGACCCCCCAGGACGAATAGCATGACTATCCTTCTGAGAAACCTCTCGAGCAGCTTCACTTGCCTCAAGACGGGTATTCCACCGCTCTACATACTTGGCCTCAAGAGGACCCAGGAAGCTAGTGTCGAGGTCGGCATTGTCAACCCAAATTTTGTACATGGCCTGGTCGACCGCCTTCTCCTTCTGCTCTTTGAACTTGTCCAGGAGGTGGGTCTTCTCGCTTTCCATGATGTCGAAAGTGGCAGCTTTCTCCTCCTCGAGCTTAGCATTAGCCTTCTCCAGCTCCGCAAGACGAGTCTTCGCCTGTTCAAGCTCGACCTTTATCTTCTCCAGCTCCGCGAGATGAGTCTTCCCCTGTTCGAGCTCGGTCTTCACCTTCTCAAGCTCAGTCTTCGAGTCTTTGAGTTCATCAGCCATTTTAAGCTGGAGATCCCTTGACTCTTGGGCCAGAGACATGCTCGTATGCACCTCGTTGGTCAGCTTATAATTAAGCTGTGCTGAAACGACAAGGGCCTGAAATACAAAGAATGAATTAGATCATGAGCCAAGACATAAGCAATTAAAGGAGAGTTGCGAAAATTACCGCGGTAGTAAGTTCAATACTCTTATCATAAAGAGTATTACAGTCTGAGGCCTTGTGCACAAGATCCCAGTGGTCAGCGCCGAAGCCTAAAAAACTCTGTCCCACTCGAGAGAGAACGTCCGAGCTAAGCATAGCCCCTTGGGTCCCAGCAGCACCGTCAAGCACGAACTCCTCAACATGAGGTCGGGCCGTCGGCAGTAGGACCTTGGAGATGGAGGGTTTCTTCGGAGGCCGGCCGACTGTTATTTGAGTGTCGGCTGGAGGAAGCAAAATGGGCGCAGTCGAAACAGATGCATCAACCTGGACATTCGGCCCCTCAGCTGTGCTCGCAGTAGCCTGAGACGTTGGGGTCTTCTGACCTTGGATGGTCGGTCGGACCTTCGCGAGGCTCTCGGGCGCTTACTCTTCTGAGCTCCAGCTCCCTCACCACTGAAAAGCACAGCGTCGAGGTCGGGATCCATAGCACCTGCACAGTACCAATCAAAGTTAAACATAATGCTAATAAACTTGGAAGATAAAAAAAAAACCAAGTAAAGAAAGACCTAACTGGAACTCTCCCCCGAGCTTGAGCTTGGAGACCACGAAATTCCCCCATCTTCAGAAGAGGCGGGGGGAGTACCTTCCCTATAGGTGGATGTCAACCTCGAAAGGTCCCTATAATCATTGGTCCCATATTGGATGGCTATCCCGTCCCATACCTCGTTCAGACTGTACATAATGTCATACTTCCTGAGCCAACTATCAAACCTATGAACTCGGTCATCTACCCAAGTCCATATATAGAAGTGGTCCCTATCGTCCGGGCATAAAACTAACCTATCGGGTTTGTGTTTTAATAAGGTGGGGGACCACATTCTCGAGCTAAGGATGACTGTACCTTGACCATCCAAGCCCGAGCTCGAAGCTTCATCGTTGGCCTCGTTCCCCGACTGCGGGCTCCGCCGGCAAACTGGAGGCGGAGGCCTCACCTCTCTCCTCGGAGGGAGGATGCCAGTTGGCAATGGCACGAGCTCCCAGAGGTGGTACTTTTTATTGGACCAATCCGAGGTGGACTGGCCATCTCCCAAAAGCCCACAAGCTCGGAGCTTGCTCTCATGCAGAAGATATGAGAGGGACCTCCTGCCATAAGGGAGTTGGAGCAGAGTCTCTCTACGCTCCTTCATCGCGTCGTCGGGAGTAGGACGATGAAAGTTGGTTGGAAAATGAGACACATTTCAACTAAGGACAAACCTACAAACAAAAGTCCGAGCACAGAGATAAAGAAGGTTGGGATACTTACGGATTCGTCTGAATGAGTAACATCGAGACGGGGACAGGCCATCTGTCCAGAAGAAGGCCTTCTTGAAGTCAGGTGGGTGATTAGGAAGGTCCTCAAACACCTTTTTCTCTTTGGGGTAGCTCGAGAGATAGTAGAAGCCATCTCCTCCCCGAGCTCGGGAGGGATTGCTTTTCAGACAGAAGAGATATAAAATCTCCTGTGGTGAAGGTCCTTTCCACTTTAGCTCGTGGTATAACGACCTCAGGGCAGACAGAACCCTGTAAGAATTAGTGTTGAGCTGGAATGGAGCCAGCCCAACAAAATCCGTGAAGTCCTTGAAGAATGACTTCAAAGGCAGTAACGCTCCTGCCTTCATATGCTCTTGGCTCCAAGCTGCGTACCTCAGTTTGTTATCCAGATTCCCATCTCCTGGGGCGCGACAGCTTCGCTTGCTGGGGGTAGGGGCTCGGCATCTTAGGGTGCTCGACAACTTGAGACCGTGGAAGGACAGAATATCAGTTATCTGGCCTAGTGAGGTAACTGAGCTCCAGTAGTGCTCGGCCTCGAAGAATTATCTCCTCGGTTGCGAGGAAGAAGGCTCACCCATCAGCGAGAACTAGAGCTCTCCCGGACTGTATGCTATGGCGACTTTTAATTTGGGGTCGAGGGGGACCGGCCTGGGTCCTGAATCAGATTCCGGATAGAGAGCCTCCCGAAGAGTTCTCCTCTTCTTTTCTATGACCTCAACAATTTGGCGGCGATAGTGAGCTTGGGTCTCCTCCTGTTTGCGCTCAAGGTCGTATTTGCGAATCAAACGCTGATTCCGAGCAAACAGCGACTCTGGGCTCGGGGTTTTTGGCGAGTGAGGGATTGCCAGCAACGACCCCCACCGTCTTTCCAGATTCTGTGACATCTAGCAAGAAAGAAAAAATGGTGAGGGCCATGCATGCAAGGGTTCAAGAATTGCGAGCTTGACAAGACAAGCTCGGAGAATGCTTGGATACGAAACAAGCTCGATACTAAAAGCCTGTTTAAAGAGTTGGAACGTGTATTCTACGAGAAAAAGGAGGAGAGTGGATAATTTTTTTTTGAAAATCCCGAAATATCAGGGAAAAAGGGTGGCGGTTATTCAGAAATGGAAATCTTGGGTATCGTGCGTTCTTTAAAACCAAGATTTTGTACCCGATATCTTGGTGTGCAAGATATGTCTTTTAAATTTTGAAACCCAGAAAAAAGAGACCTTGTTCTACACCAAAACTGGATTTAGAACCAGTGATTTAAACCTAGCATGGAGACTTAGACGTGAAAGCATATCGGTCAAAAGTCTCCTAGCGTGACAAACTAAGAAAATAAACTAGTGCATTCACAGAAATAAAAGAACAGCTCAGACAGAAAACTGGCATAAAGGAAAACAAAAAGATCATCGGATACTTACACATTGACGGCGATTGCAGAGAAATTGTTGAGTGAAGGAGAGGCTGCAGGTATAACCTTATGGTCTCGAACAAACTGGTGGTCCTTTGTTTCTTTGGCAGGGAGAACATGCACAAGCAAGAATTTTTTTTCTGAAATGACCTCTGGTTTGGCCTCTTTTCTTTTTCTGATGAGTGTGAAATAAGAGGAAGACGATGACTGGGGTCTTATATATAGATGGTAAAAAAGGATTAATCTGAGCCATTGGCCAGAGCCCTCATAAAATCCAACGGTTAGGGATCGATGATATGATGGTACCGAAAAGGTGGCAGGCGAACGATCGTGGGCGGATTTCCAAGGTACTCGAGTACCTTGAGTGAGCAATACCCAGCTGACGCGTGTCAATTTTTCAAGTGTGCGACGGTGCGGTTCCCGAAAAAAGTAGTTCAAAAGTTTCCTTCTCATGGGATTCGAACAAATACTTTTGAGGGGGCAAAATGTTACACCTAGATTTCGAGCCAAAAGAATTATGATCTCGAAAGCTAGATTCGCAGTGAATGGACTCGTAATGTTTGGATCATGTTCGCAGCATAGGCAACGAGCTTGCGAAGCAGAGACGACTTCGAAGGTGGTAGCCTCGAGATCCTCACAAGCTCGAAAGATAGACATCGAGGTGCATCTGTTCTCGGGGTGACCTCGAATCGGGGGACCCGAGCTCGACACAAGTATGAGTTCGAAGCCACATGATCTCGGGAAGATGCTATAGTTCGATAGTCGATAAGAGACCTGGGTGAATAGGGCATTGGCAATATAAGATAATAACTTTGAAATGATTCATCTATAAGGGACGCAATCCATATTGATTATTATAAATCCCCTATAATCAAGGGATATTAATTGTTCAGTTATACGCCCCCTGATCTTCAGGGGACGTTTCCTTGTATATAGGATCGCAGGCTTTTAATGCCATTAAATTTATTTGCATATACAAAATAACTTCCCGAAATATGTGGGATAGTATTCTGAAATATTCTCTATAAATAGAGAGGTCATGCACCATTGTAAAGCACCGAATTTTTGTGATCTTGAGAGAAAACTCTGGAAAATTCATCCCTGAAGAATTTTCAGAGATCATCTTAAGTTTAATAACAAAGACTTGTGGACTAGGCAGATTTAACTGCTGAACCATGTAAAAAATCTCGTTTGTGTTATCATATTTTTATTGGCCATTACTGATTATTGTTTTCGTGCTCATTTTTCACTGTTGACGAAAAACGGCGTCAACATACTCCACCCCCCAAGTGGTTGGCGAGATTTATCTCGTCAGGCATTTTGATCATTTTTCTCATGCACTTTGATAATTTCAATTGGTGATAGGTACACAAGAGTTAGATATGTGTTCAAGTAAACGAGGAGTGTGACATGTCAATAAGAAACATATTCATTAAAAATAAGGAGAGTACAATGTTCTTTCTACATATCAGGGCATCTAAGTTACCCCTCTAATTCGTAGTTATTGGGGGGCTAACTGTGGTAACCCTTTTGATGTTCATACTAAAAGTGGAGCTTGAACCATCGATTTTGATCTCCTCGGTGATTTTGGGGTTGAACTCTCTCGGGTTTGCACCCCTATGCACTACCATTGCCATAAGTTCTGGCGGTCTCATGGCTGTGCGAAGGGACGTGTTATAACATTCCCTTGCTTCTTTCTGGTCCCCTTTCGCGCTTGCTACCCCTCCAGGGGTTGGGAATTTTATGGCCAAGTGGTATACAGAGGTTATCGCCTTCAATTCTCTTAGGGAGGGTCTCCCTAATACCGCGTTGAAGGCCGAGGAGCAGCTTACTTTGACAAAGTTCGTCATCATAGTGGTTTGTTTGGGCGGATCTCCCATGGTGTGGGCTAACTCGATTGTACCTAGAGGTTGTATCGAGTCTCCTGGAAACCCAACAGGGAGGTGTTACAGGGCTTTAGGTTTCTGATACCCAGTCCCATCTTCTCTAAGGCTGGGCGATATAGGATGTCTACAGAGCTTGCGTTGTCCACTAGGACCCGATGTACCCTCATGTTTGCAAGCTGAACAGTCAACACTAAGGGGTCAATGTGAGGGAAATGCACACCCCGCACGTCTTCTTCACTGAAGGTTATTGAATCATTTTCCCCTTTAAAGTTTTTTGGGGATCGTTGTTCTAAGCTTAACATGCATGAGGGTGGGCTTCGTCTGGCTTCCTTGGCGTACCTATCTCGCCCTTTTCTCGATTCTCCTCTGGAATCCTGGTCCTCCAAAGATCGTTCTCACCTCTCCTTGAACTTCTGGGGCCACATCTCGCGCTCGTGGCGAGGGTGGTCTATCACCTGGTCTTTCATTTTCTCTTTGGGCGTATCTTCCCAAGTGCCCCCTACGTAGGAGTTCCTCTATTTCCACCTTTAAATGAGTGCATTCCGCAGTGGTGTGGCCAATGTATTTATGATACTGACAATACTTTCCAGGGTCTCTCTTTGACCGATCTCTTCATTGGTGGGGGTCTCCTGAAGGGGACCTGATTCTCGTTTGCTATGAAGATATGCTCCTTAGTTTGCGTTAGGTCGGTGTAGAACATGTGGGATGTTTGCCTAGGGTTACCTCCGTGTTTGTGCTTCCTCTGGTGGTCATCTCTTGGGCCTTCATATACCCTTTTCATTTTTTCGTCATTCAAACTTTCAGGGGCTGAGTGCTTGACAAGTGATGCCTTTAAGTTCTCATGACCGTCTTCGACACGAATATACTTTTGTGCCCGCTCATAGAAATCGTCTAAGTTTGTGACCTCCCTTTTGAGCATGTTATCCCAAAGCTTACTGCCGGGGCGCACTCTGGCCGTGATCGCCCTCTTGAGTTCTCCCCTAGTCAGGCTTCCCACTTTACCCGCCTCCATGTTGAACCTATTGATGTAGCTCTTCAATCTCTCTCCTTCACCTTGCTTTATATTAGCGAGGCTAGTGCCGGGTAGGGTATAATCGTGTACGGCATGATGTAGTTGGAGAAATTCGTCAGAAAATTGTTGCCATGACCTAATAGACCCTGGTCATAGTCTTTTGAACCATTTGTAAGCAGGTCCTTTTAACGTGACAGCGAAGAAGTGGCACCTGGCCCTGCTATTAATTTCTCCCAGTTTCATTAGGTCATTGAACGTGTCTAGATGGTATTTAGGGTCCGTATTTCCCTCATAAGGGGTCATATGAGGTTCTTTAAAGTTATTCGGGAGTCGTTCCAACTGGATTTCTTGCGTGAAAGGTGGCTCGTAGTCGAATTCTTCATCGGTAATGTGCCCCCCAGATGTCGTGACGATCTTGCTCTGAAGGCTCCTCATCTCGGTGTCTAGCTCCTGTCGCCTCATATTCAAGGAGCCCCTCAGCTTGGTAGGGTTGGCCTTTCTCTTTTCTATACCCTTCAGAGGGGCCACATGAGGTGTTTTCCTTACTTCTGATCTCCTTCTATTGAGCTTTTCTCTTAGGTCAGGTGGCGCCTCTCTAGAGGTGACTTCGGCTTCATTAGGAGGGTTAGCGTTGTTCTTCTGCTCTGGCATCTGGGATGCTTCTCCTTCCCAGGGTGTTCACGCTGCTTTGTCTGAGGGGTATTACCGATGGAGAGCCGAGTCCTCCCATCATCCACAGGAACCATGGTTTCTCCACCCTCTGGGCCTATTTCCTTGTAGCAGGCTGTTCAAAACCTATTGCATGTTCTCTAAGGTGGTTTCTATCCTTTGGTTCTTCCGGTGTAGTCTGCGTATCTCCTCTTCGTAAAATCGAGATCTAGAACTCGAGCTCATGGAATGGACTCGGGGATGCTTGTCAGGCTTGTGCGTCGATGGGCCCGAATCTTGCCGGCCGGAGTTCGGCACTTATGGCGGCCTTGGGGATGGGAACTCGCCGACATCTCTTGCGGGGGCAGCTGCTAACCTCAGACGATTCTCATCAAGTGAGACGGCCGGGGACAAGGCTTCCTTTTAACCCTCAGGAACCCCTAGCTCCTTTGGTGCACCCACATCTTCGGGTGGTGGGGGATTCCTCATGGAGGCCTTCAGCTGATCTCTGTCGAGGTGGACCTCCACCTCTTGTGGTTCTCTCATTCTCTTAGAGCGTCTTGGCATCTCTTTATGTCGAAGTTAATGGAAGAACAGTGACTTGGCACTTATCCTTCCCATAGACGGCGCCAAACTATTGACGGTGAGAACTCGTCAACGATGTTAAGTTAGAAAAATCAAAGTATAATGCTTATAAATGAAGAACTTAAAAAATATAATAAGAAACTTAGAAAATAGTTGTAGAAGGAAATGGGGAAAAGAACTTGTATTTCTCTTGATACCAAACTACAATATTTTTCCAACCCCCTTCAATGATGAAGTGAGGTTCCCTTTATAGTGGGTTCTAATGGCCCCTAATACATTGTGGTCCCAGAGGACCAGATTGTTCATAAGTGTTATATTATTTTATAATATAATGTAATATTATATTATAATATAATGTTTTAGATTAAATAAATTTGACAAAGTGTGTCACATATTGTAACATATAATAGAGAGTTACAATATTTAGTTATATGAGATATATCCAAATAATGTAACATATTTGGTGTTACAAATTTGTAATTTCCAAATATTACCCTTTATTGTGTAAAATTGTTGTTACACAATATTGAGATGAATTTCATAAAGCCATATGTGATATGGATGTTAGAGATATGATTTTAACCCCAATAATGTGTTTTAGGAGTTACAAACTCATTTGGGAGGGTTTGGAACCGTTTGGAAAAACAACACATTTTTTTGTGCTGAAATTGGTCGGTGGCCGCGACCACTGAATGTTGGTGGCCGCGGCCTATGGGACAAAGACTAGTGGCCGCGGCCACAGACCAAAAACTGACTAATTTTTTTCAGTTTTTTCAATCTTTGTTGAACGGCTCAAAAAACCCAAATAACTCCCAAATCTCTTTTTTTATTCCATATTAATCCAATTAAACATTGGTAACATCCATGGGGGTTGGTGGAATTTGAAATTCAAAGGGTGTCTCTAAACTCTATAAATAGGAGCCTATAGCTCACTTGTAAGACACAACATTTCTATCTATTAGAGCACTTGGCTAGAAACACCTTGAGGCTTGATAATTCTAGAAAGCTTTTCCAATATCTGAGAGAGATCCCTTAGTGCTTGAGTTAGGGGGAAATAAGCTTTTGGACAAAGGTTTCAAACCTTGTTCAAGTTGGTGATCCCCAACACTCTTCACTTTGGTTGTGTGAGTGAGAGTTTATTGTTTTGGTTCTTGTTCTTATTTTTCTTCTATTGCTCTTTCTTCTTTTCTTCTTTTTCTATTTACTTGTAATTTTGTTTAAGAGTTGTAATCCTTTTATTTCCTTTGTTCAAACACTTATAGTTTACTTGTATCTTTTTGTAATAGAGTTGTATTTTCTATTTCTATCATCTTACATCTCCTTCTCCTTTTATTTGTATTTTCAGTTATAGAGTTGCAACACTTTATTTAATCAATCCTTGTCTATTGTAATATTTTGCATAGAGTTGTAATTTATTGTAATTTCCATTGAGGCAAATTTATATTTTCCTAACATTCAAAAGCTTAACCCTTTTTGTTTCAATGGAAGGGGAGACCATGAAGATCATGAACCAAGACCTAGTGAGATTGGATAGGTTTGATGGATCCAATTTTACTAGGTGGCAAGACAAGGTGAGGTTTCTTTTAATCACTCTCAAAATTGCCTACATCCTTGAGTCATCCTGGCACCTCTAGCCGAGCCATCCGACAAAGACACTCCCGAGGAGGTGGAGAAAAGAAGTGATAGATGAGGAGAGTACTTCTCTAATGAATTCAATACATTTTGTGAAGAAAATGGTATAATTCATGAGTGCACTGCACCTTATACACCACAACACAATGGTGTTGCCGAAAGGAAAAATAGGACTTATCTAGAGATGATAAATTCTATGTTGGTGTTTTCTAAGTTGAGCTTCAACTTATGGGGTGAAGCGCTTTTAACCGCTTGTCACATTCTTAATTGAACACCGATGAAGAAAAATGAGATATCTCCATATGAGTTATGGAAAGGAAGAAAACCCAACATAGGGTACTTTAAAGTGTGGGGGTGTCTTGCATATTGCAAGAAAAACGAACCTAATAGAACAAAGTTAGGTTCAAGAGCCATAAAGTGTGCTTTTGTTGGTTATGCCAACAATAGTAAAGCTTATAGGCTATTAGACTTAGAGTCTAATATTGTGATTGAATCTAGAGAAGTTGAATTTTTTGAGAATATGTTATGTGACAACAATTCTCAAGCTTCAACATCTCTAAAGGAGAATTTGTTATATGAGAACAATTCTCAAGCTTCTACATCCAAAGTTGATTCTCAAGAGGAGAATTCTCAAAAGGATATAAAGCAACCCTTTGAACCTAGAAGAAGTCAAAAGCTTAAAAATCATAAAAGTCTAGTAGTGGATGAGATAGATTCTCAACGAATTTCATTCTACATGGTAGAAGGAAATAGAGAGGAAGTCATTAGGAAAATTCCTATTGTACTTCTCGTTGAGGATGATCCTAAGACTTATAGAGAAGCTATGCAATCGAGAGATAGTGCATTTTGGAAAGAAGCCATCAATGATGAGATGGATTCCATTCTTTCCAATAACACTTGGGAATTGGTAGATCTCCCACCGGGGTCTAAGCTAATTGGGTGTAAGTGGGTATTTAGGAGAAAATACCACACTGACGGCACTATCCAAACATTTAAAGCTAGATTAGTAGCAAAAGGGTTTAGGCAAAAAGAGGGTATCGATTATTTCGATACCTATGCGCCTGTTGCAAGAACAATTTCTATAAGAATTTTGTTCGCTTTAGCTTCTATACACAACTTGTATGTTCATCAAATGGATGTCAAAACGACATTCCTTAATGGTGACCTCAATGAGGAGGTCTATATGGAACAACCCGAAGGGTTTGTCCTACCAAAATATGAACATAAAGTTTGTAGACTTGTAAAATCCTTATATGGATTGAAACAAGCTCCTAAGCAATGGCATGAGAAATTTGATCAAGCCATCATGTCTAATGGATTTAGACATAACAATGAAGACAAGTGTCTCTATTCCAAAACTTGAAAGGGATATGTGATCATTGTTTGCTTATATGTGGATGACATGCTTATTCTAAGTAATAGCATGAAAGGGATAGAAGAAACGAAGAGGTTTCTATCATCAACCTTCAAGATGAAAGATCTTGGAGAAGTTGATACCATACTCGGTATCAAAGTAAAGAAACATAGTGGGGGTTTTGCGTTAGGGCAAGCCCATTATGTTGAGAAAGTATTGAACAAATTTAACCATCTCAAGGTTAAAGATGCCAATACTCCATTCGATCATAGTGTAAAACTAGAGAAGAATGAAGGAAGAGCGGTGGCTCAATTGGAGTACGCTAGTGCTATAGGGAGTTTAATGTACGCTGCCCAGTGTACTAGAGTTGATATAGCATTTGCGGTAAGTAAACTTAGTAGGTTTACAAGTAATCCAAGTGTGGATCACTGGAAGGAAATTGGAAGAGTCCTAGGTTATCTCAAGAAAACCAAAGGACTAAGCCTTCACTACTCCAAATTTCCTTCGATATTAGAAGGATATACAGATGCAAGTTGGATATCCAATCTTGGGGACAACTTGTCCACAACTGGTTGGGTATTTACACTTGGTGGAGGTGCAATTTCTTGGGGTTCCAAGAGACAAACATGTATATCTCATTCCACTATGGAAGCAGAGTTCATAGCTCTAGCTGCTACCGGCAAAGAGGCCGAATGGTTAAGGGATCTGTTGATAGAGATTCCCCTAATCAAAGATAATGTATCTACTATATCGATACATTGTGATAGCCAAGCTACATTGGCTATAGCATACAGCAGAGTGTATAATGGGAAGTCTAGACACATTAGTCTAAGACATGGATATGTAAGAGAATTGATTCAAAGAGGAGTCATCTCAATATCCTATGTGAGAACAAGTGAAAATTTGGCGGATTCTTTCACTAAGCCACTAACGAGGGATTTAGTGGCTGCATCATCTCGAGGGATGGGACTCAAACTCCCTAAAGAGATTCACGATTGATAGTAACCTATCTTAACACTAGTTATTCAACTAGTGTTAGGTTCAATAGGTAACAACAAGTCAATCAAGTGAATATTAGTTGTACTCAAAACAAGTCCCATCTGAGATATTGAGTACTTGTGTGTTACCAAGTTGAGGGTTAAAACCGAAAGGTTTTTTAATAGAATTCAGTCTTGTAAAGACAAGTATTTTGGTAACAAAATACTGTAAGAATTCTACCTATATGGACCTAGGGGTGATGCCGCCTCTCATGAGAATTGGGAGTATTCTCAAGAACGTCCATGAATGGAAAGTGCACATGGCCATTAACAGTGCAAAGTGAGACATAGAGGTCTCAAGTGAACATCGTAAAGGTGTGTGTTATCACCGATTTGTTATCATGAAAAGATGGTTCAATGCCTAGTGCAACCTAATTCTCAACAAATTTTGTGATAATTACACTATAGCAAAGTTCAAGTTGAAAAACACTTTGCTTTATGCACTAATGCAATGACTCCTATAAGAGAGAGTTCTTATTTAATCAAGTTGGGGATATGTTATATTTCAAAATATAATGATTGATTAAATAAGTGTTACAATAGATAACTATTTAATCTAGTGGGGGAATGTTATATTATTTTATAATATAATGTTTTAGATTAAATAAATTTGACAAAGTGTCTCACATATTGTAACATATAATATAGAGTTACAATATTTAGATATATGAGATATATCCAAATAATGTAACATATTTGGTGTTACAAATTTGTAACTTCCAAATATTACCCTTTATTGTATAAAATTGTTGTTACACAATATTGAGATGAATTTCATAAAGCCATATGTGATATGGTTGTTAGAGATATGATTTTAACCCCAATAATGTGTTTTGGGAGTTACAAAATCATTTGGGAGGGTTTGGAACCGTTTGGAAAAACAACACATTTTTTTGTGCTGAAATTGGTTGGTGGCCGCTGCCACTAATGTCTCTGGCCGCGGCCACAGGCCAAAAAATGACCAATTTTTCAGTTTTTTCAATCTTTCTTGAACAGCTCAAAAAACCCAAATAACTCCCAAATCTTTTTTTTAATTCCATATTAATCTAATTAAACATTGGTAAAAGCCATGGGGGTTGGTGGAATTTGAAATTCAAAGGGTGTCTCTAAACTCTATAAATAGGAGCTTATTGCTCACTTGTAAGACACAACATTTCTATCCATTAGAGCACTTGGCTAGAAACACCTTGAGGCTTGATAATTCCAGAAAGCTTTTCCAATATCTGAGAGAGATCCCTTAGTGCTTGAGTTAGGGGGAAATAAGCTTTTGGACAAATGTTTCAAACCTTGTTCAAGTTGGTGATCCCCAACACTCTTCACTTTGGTTGTGTGAGCGAGAGTTTATTGTTTTGGTTCTTATTCTTATTTTTCTTCTATTGCTATTTCTTCTTTTTCTATTTACTTGTACTTTTGTTTAAGAGTTGTAATCCTTTTATTTCCTTTGTTCAAACACTTCTAGTTTACTTGTATCTTTTTGTAATAGAGTTGTATTTTCTATTTTTATCATTTTACATCTCCTTCTCCTTTTATTTGTATTTTCAGTTATAAAGTTGTAACACTTTATTTAATCAATCATTGTCTATTGTAATATTTTGCATAGAGTTGTAATTTATTGTAATTTCCATTGAGGCAAATTTATATTTTCCTAACAATATGTACATTGTCAGTGAAGTGGCATCAGACGTAGTGGCACAGGTGGTTGTGGAGCAGAAGGTTGTGGTGTCGGATTCAGTACATGGTCAGAATATGTAGGAGCGCCTCTACTTTAGTACCTGAATATGCCTCCACTACTTATTTAGTACGAGTGTCAGATGTTTGTTGGGAAGGACCACATCAGGTACCATGTTCGTACGACCACTACTTGTTTGGCGTGGTGTTTATGGTAAGACAACTAGGGCATTCAGGGTCGTACCTCCGTACGCTCATCGCCTCCTCTCGGTTTGTAAGTACATTTCCTATTTGTACAAGCTCCTCGAGCCACAAGTTTTCACCCCCGCAAGGTACCTTATTCCTAAGGGCTTCAAGTGCGGAAATCCTTATATGTTATTCCTAGGTGCCTGACAACCAAGGATTTCACGATATGGCCCTAAGAAAATGAGATGAGAAGGGGCTCTCGACCCTAAGCACATATTCTGGCATAAGGCGCAGCTCTGTAGGTGTATGAGGTGGGGCATACAAAGTGTTCTCGCGAGGCCGTGGTGCACAGGTGCGCAAGGCCGTGGTGTGTGGGTGCACGAGGCCGTGGTGCGCAAGGCCGTGGTGCGTGGATGCACGAGGCCATGGTGCATGAGGTCGTTGTGCGCGAGGCCCTGGCGTGCGGGTGTGCGAGGCCGTGGTGCGGGTGCGCGATACCCTTGGTGGGCGTACAAGGCGACGCAATCCAAAAGTGGCCTTTCAGACCTTCATCTGGGCGAGACGAGGTGAGATGCACCAAGGGTCACGGCTTCGCAAGGGTCTCGTGTGGGGCAAGACAAGCTATTTCGCAAAGGTCTCTTGTGAGGAATGAGTCTCATGTGGGGCGAGACACGAGGGTGCTATGCGTGCCCGAGGTCACTAGGGGGAAGCCTCAGCTTTTTCCTCGAGTGCTGACTGTGGCCCTCTCAGGATCATGTCCAATTTTTGGCATTCACATAGACCATTTTCAAATGTTCATAAATGGGTAAAGAAATAAACTCCAAATACAATAAACTTTACTCAATAATTTCATAAAAGAAATCATAATTAGAAAATGAGTCTTCCTGAGCCCCATCTTTAAGAAGAACTAGTCAAGCCATCCTCGTCCTTGAAGCCCAGACCTGCCATCCTCGTCCCTGAAGTCCAAAACCTTTGTACTCGAAGCCATGAAATCAAATTTGAAACAACACCCACAACACAATCAAGACCCAAACTCATTTTCACCTGTTACAGCATATCCCCAACCACCCACACCTACTCATCTGGGATGGATCTCGTTGGGATTGTTCTAGGATGATCGTATCTCTGTCGAGAGCTAGGAGAAATCTGGCAAAGCCCTCTGCCGTGAAGCTAACCCACCCCCATCACAAAACCCTTCCTAGGTTGAAGCCACTTCGAAGCTGCTTTGATTTGTTGTGTCGTTTAGAACCACGTTGAAGCTTCTTTAATCTTGCCATCACACCATTTCAACCTAGCCTCCAACATCATCCTCAATGACGATGAAGACCGAAGATCGTAGAAGCTCCGAGCCAACCTAGGTCGAAGCATCTCTGCTCATCCCTTCATTTTCCAGATCTAGGAATGGGCTGTAAGAAGGAGGCAACAAGAACAATACAAAGAAGAAGTGGATTTTTTTTTTTTATAGGAATATTAGGTTTTAGTGTAGATTGTTTTTGTTTTTAGTTTGGTTTGTTTTTGTTTATCAATTTTAAATTTATGTTTTGCAAGTTTACAATTATATTTAATTTTTATTTTTATTTAGTGAAATTAAGAATATTTTTGTTTTTTTCTCTATTTTAAAATCAATTAATAAATATTTAATTAATTCATTAATTAAGAAACTTAAGGGTATTTTGGTCATATTAAAAAAAATTGACCGAAATTGGGCTCAAGTGATTATTTTGTTCTATATTACAAAACGCAGGATCCGAATTATCATTTAACAAAACAGAAGGTCCGATCGATAACTTTTATACAACCCAAGGTCGAAAATAGTATTTACCCAATAATTAATATTTATATATCTACTATATGTTATATTTTAAGAACATATATAATATTTATAAATATATATAATTTAATATCTTGAAATAAAATCCACTATTTTAGTAAAACTGATTGTATTTTACAAATAATTTTTATTTCAGAAAGTGAAAACAATGCTTTTAATAGTTTACATTATGTTTAAATATTTTTATGAATATTAAAAAATATAAAATATTTATATAAGTATAAGGATGATATTTTTGTTTTATCAAAATTAAGTTTGACTAAAACTGTATTAAAAGGAGTATTTTATACTAATTGGTAAAATATAAGACTGAATTTGATATTATTTAAACTATAATAGTGCACTGAGTATTTAAGTAGAAATATAAATTGATATAATTTTTAATATATATATATATATTAAAGAGAATACATGGTAGAGTAAAATTATATACCCAATGATCTAATATTTTTATGTTCATTAGATTACACCAAATAGTAATAAGAGGCGCATAACATTGTTAAATTATGGGCTATTTGGTATGAGTTAATATTTGCAAGGAACTGGTAATCTTCAAGATTACTGTGTTTAGTATAATGTGTTTTTGTTTTTAAAGCCTAGAGTTATAAGAAAGTGGAAATGAGATTATGTTAGGAGAGAGCGATCTTATATCCTTCCAAAAAGGTAGATTTCAAACATTCTCATTAATAATAATACAATCGGTTACACATATAATTAATTTAAAAATAATTAAATTAAAATATTCCATTAAATATATACAATTAAATTTAAATATTTAATTTAATATATATTATGATATGTTATATTATTTTTCATTTTATTAAACTTTTTAAATTAATTTTTTAAAAATAATGTAGAATATTCCCGTATTCAACCAAACAATGAAATTCAATTAACGAAAATCTAACTAAATATTCTCATACACAACCAAACATAGTTTACTAGTCTCCAAACAATCATATTCTCATTCTTAACATTCTCGTTAATCAGATAATAATTTTGAACTCCTCATACCGAACCCCCTAATGCACCTGGTAATTTGATTATAAAAGATTATATAAATACGAGTAATTGGCAGAAAAATTTATTTAGCCTGTTTCCAAGAACAGAATAATTATGTTCGGAAAGTGAGCTCGAAGATATTCCTATAAGCTTGGAATTAAATATTATTACCATCAATAATTTTTATGTAATTACGAAGTAATAGTAATATATTATTTCAGCTCGAATGAATAATTGATATATTATATGTTGTTGACTGAGTAGTTTGTAATTCAAATTGAAATAAAGATTCGTGTTGTCGAGAGTATCTATAACCACGTCTATTAATACCTAGACCCAAGTCATTTGTTTGGGAGACGCACAAATTATTGTACTGAAACTCTGTGAAAAGTTCAATTTTAACACAGAAATATTAATAAAAATAAATCGTGGACTAGGTAGATTTTGTAGCATCCTGGAATTAAATCTAGATGCATGCTCTCTATTATTTTTCCAAAAATATAATAGAAATCATAGAATTGCATGGTATACATTTAAACATCAAATTCGTAAATTAACATAAATATTAGAATCTGTACATAATATTCTATTTTAAGTATATATATATATTCTACATTTATGTTTATAATAGGGTCAACTTTATCATAGCTATATTATAGCCATAATATCAGGCTCTACACGTGAATATAGACAAAAGTTTAGCTTGTATATTTTGTATATATATTGAATGAGAGTCAGGAAAATCCACACGGGAAAAATCATATTTCTATCAAAATCATATTTCTATCATGGTATCAAGAGCATAGGTTCACGTTCTTCCTCCATAGCTGCCGTCAAACTCATTTATATATATATATTTTTTCTTTCCTTTCTCCGTTTTGCACCATGTCTGCCGACCCCATTGATCCAAAATCCTCCTCCTCTACTCCTTCTCTGGTTCCTCCTCATCCTGCTCTTACAGTTCCAAATATCACTAGCTTCGTCAAAGTCATGCTTGACATTGAAAAGGGTCAATATATAACATGGTCAGAATTGTTTAAGATCCATGCTAGAGCTTCTAAAGCTCTTGATCATATCATTCCTCCCTCACCAGACAAAGTGAAGCCCGGTTCTTCTCTGCGAGACACGGACCCTGATCTTTGGTCACGTGTTGATGCCGTTGTTCTACAATGGATATACGGTACAATCTCTGAAGATCTACTCAACACCATTCTTGAAAGTGATTCCACTACTGAATTAGCTTGGACCCGACTGAAGGATATCTTCTCCGACAATAAGAACTCTCAAGCACTTTACCTGGACCAAGAGTTTACAAAGGTTCAAATGGAAGATTTTGCCGATGCCTCTTCTTATTGTCAACATCTCAAGTCACTCTCGGATCAACTTTCTAACGTCGGCGCCCCCGTGTCTAATGAAAGGTTAGTTCTTCAACTCATTTTCAGTCTCTCCGATGCTTACGTTGGTGTTGGTACACAGATTCGTCATGGCGACTCTCTTCCTCCTTTTTACAAGGCCCGATCTATGCTAGTTCTAGAAGAAACAGCAAAGGCGAAAAAGGCCGGTCATTCTACCGATCCATCTGCTCTTATACTGACTAATGATGATCCTTCGACTGGGAATTCACGTGGAAACTCATCCCAAACTCGCAACAATCACAACGACTACCGCACCGACTACCACGGATCCAACTATCGCGGTGGCAGCGGAGGTGGATCGGGAGGACGCAGTGGCAAAGGAAAGGGCCGGAGCGGTGGCCGTGGTAGTCAACCCTTCACGTACTCGGCACCGCCACAGCCGCAACATTGGTTTTTCCCACCGACTTTGACTGGACAGTGGCAACCTTGGGCTACCCCACCATGCCCGTACCCCACTACGGCCCCCTGGCAGCGGCCGACCACTTCTCTCCGCCCTCCTAGTCTACTTGGGCCGAGGCCACAACAGGCCCACATGGCATCCACAACTCAGTCAACACAATCCTCTTATACTCCTACTGATATTCAAAATGCCATGCACACTCTTACGCTTACACCTCCAGATGAGCAATGGTACATGGACACTGGAGCAACGTCTCACATGACTACTAATGGAGGTAATCTCATGTCTTATTTCAATATGAGCAATAATCGTAATATTACTGTTGGTAATGGCCATACTATTCCAATTCATGGTTGTGGAAATGCATTATTACCTCATCCTCACCCTCCTTTACATTTAAATAATGTTTTGCATGCACCCAAATTGATTAAAAATCTAGTCTTTGTGAGGAAATTTACTATTGATCATAATGCTTCTGTTGAATTTGATCCATTTGGATTCTCTGTGAAGGATTTTCAGACAGGGCAACATTTAATGAGATTTAATAGCTTGGGTGATCTATATCCAATTACCACTAGTCCTTCTAGTGGTCCTTCCACACCATCTACTTTTGCAGTTCTTTCTCCTGAAATATGGCACAATCGTTTAGGGCATCCTGGAGCTAATGTTTTAAGATCTCTTTGCAAAGACAATTTTATTCATTGTAATAAATTTCGGGATAATTTTTTTTGTCACTCTTGTCCTCTTGGGAAACGGGTTAAATTACCATTTTATAACTCCTTATCTTACACTTCTTTGCCATTTGATATTGTGCATAGTGATCTTTGGACATCACCTACTCTTAGTGCGGGTGGATATCGTTATTATGTTTTATTTCTTGATGATTTTACGAATTTTTTATGGACTTTTCCCATTGCCAATAAATCTCAAGTACATTCCATTTTTTTATCATTTCGAGCTCATATTAAAACACAATTTGAAAGAGAGATAAAATGTTTTCAATGTGATAATGGCAGGGAATATGACGATGGCCTTTTTCATAATCTTTGTCAATTACATGGAATGAGCTTTCGATTCTCTTGCCCTCACACATCACCTCAAAATGGAAAAGCCGAAAGGAAAATTCGTACCATAAGTAACATCATCCGCACTCTCCTTGCTCATGCCTCCCTACCACCCTCTTTTTTGCATCATGCACTACAAATGGCCACTTATCTCCTCAACATTCTTCCCAACAAAAAGCTTGCTTTCCAAACACCCACAAAAATTCTCTACCAAAAAGACCCTTCCTACTCCCATCTTTGATCTTTTGGGTGCTTATGTTATCCTTTACTACCCTCTACTTCTATCAATAAATTGCAAGCTAGATCAACACCATGTGTTTTCTTGGGATATCCATCAAATCATAGAGGTTATAAGTGTTATGATACATCGAGCCGTAAAATTATTGTTGCAAGACATGTCCTTTTTGATGAAAATACTTTCCCATTTTCTAAATTGCATACTCCTACGACCACTACTTATGAGTTTTTGGATATAAGCTTCTCATCTTTTCCCTTTCCTTCCCACCCCACGTCCACCACTCCTGGTCCACATTCTACTACCCCACTTGGTGATCCACCCATCACTACTACTACTCCCACTATTGATTCTCCTCTTCGGACCCCATCAATTCCATCCACCTCCCCCACAAGCTTTTCTTTGCCTCTTCCTAACTCCCCCACAAAACCATCCCTACCCCGTACCTTGTCACCACCTCTTACTCCTTCCTCCCCCACTCCACCCAACATGCACAACCCCCCACCATCCCCAAACCTCACTCCGTTGAGCCTTCATGAAAATCCTCCACACTCTCCTCAAATGACTACAAGAGCCCAACATGGAATTTTTAAGCCTCGCAAACTTCTTAATCTTCATACTTCAGCTACGAATTCTCTTTCTCCCTTACCCACAAATCCTATGTATGCCTTACACGATCATAATTGGAAAATGGCCATGCAAGACGAATACAATGCTCTTATTGCAAATAAGACGTGGGACTTGGTGCCCCGTCCTTCTAATGCTAATATCATTCGAAGTTTGTGGATTTTCAGGCATAAGAAGAACTCATATGGTTCATTTGAGCAGTATAAAGCCTGCCTTGTGGGTGATGGTGCCGGCTAGCAAAATGGAGAAGATTGTGGTGACACCTTCAGTCCAGTAGTCAAACCAGCCACTATTCGAATGGTCCTAAGCATTGCCTTATCTAAATCTTGGTGTCTTCATCAGTTGGATGTCAAGAACGCCTTTTTACATGGAAATCTCGATGAAACTGTCTATATGTATCAACCTCCTGGCTTCCGCGATCCTGTACACCCTGATTATGTTTGCTTGCTCAAGAAGTCTCTTTACAGGCTTAAGCAAGCCCTTCGTGCATGGTTCAGCATTTCGTCGATTATGTGGCTACATTGGGCTTCTCCCATAGTGTTTCAGATCATTCCTTATTTATTTATTGCCGTGGCAGCGATATGGCATATATTCTTCTTTATGCGGATGACATTATTCTTACGGCTTCTTCTGATGACCTTAGACAGTCCATCATGTCTAATCTTAGTTCCGAGTTTGCAATGAAGGACTTGGGTCCTCTCAGCTATTTTTTGGGTATGTCTGTTACGCGACATTCAGGGGGTCTCTTTCTTTCACAAAAGAAATATGCCGAAGAAATTATTGAGCGAGCTGGTATGTCTTCCTGCAATCCCTCTCCTACGCCTGTGGACACCAAAGCAAAACTTAGTATCTCCTCAGGTAATCCCTATCATAATCCGACTGATTATCATCGTCTTGCTGGAGCCTTACAATATTTAACTTTTACATGACCAGACATTTCTTATGCTGTTCAACAAGTCTGTTTGTTTATGCATGATCCGAGAACACAACATATGTCTGCTTTGAAGCGAATCATTCGCTATATTCAAGGCACTCTTGAGTTCAGTCTTCACCTTTATCCCTCTTCGCTTAGCAAGCTTATCTCCTATACTGATGCGGACTGGGGTGGATGTCCAGACACCAGAAGGTCAACTTCTGGTTACTGTGTATATCTTGGGGATAACTTAATTTCTTGGTCTGCTAAACGACAACCTACTTTATCTCGCTCAAGTGCTGAGGGCGAATACCGTGGGGTGGCTAACGTCGTTTCTGAATCTTGTTGGATTAGAAACTTACTTTTGGAGCTACATTGTCCTGTTTCGAAAGCCACTTTGGTCTATTGTGACAACGTCAGCGCTATATATCTTTCAAGCAACCCCGTTCAACATCAACGTACTAAACACATTGAAATTGATATACATTTCGTACGTGAGAAAGTCGCTCGTGGTCAGGCTCATATTCTTCATGTTCCTTCCCGATATCAAATAGCCGACATCTTTACTAAAGGGCTTCCGCTACAACTTTTTGATGATTTTCGGGATAGTCTCAACGTACGCCAACCTCCCGTTTCGACTAAAGGGGTGTATTAGAATCTGTACATAATATTCTATTTTAAGTATATATATATTATACATTTATGTTTATAATAGGGTCAACTTTATCATAGCTATATTATAGCCATAATATCAGGCTCTACATGTGAATATAGCCAAAAGTTTAGGTTGTATATTTTGTATATATATTGAATGAGAATCAGGAAAATCCACACGGGAAAAATCATATTTCTATCAAAATCATATTTCTATCAATAAATACAAAGATATAGAAACTTACGAATACACAGTAGATTAATTGACTCCTTCCTTTGAATTCCCTAACATTTTTGTCCTTGTAGAGTGTTAGGTATTGCCAGGAATTAAAAAGGCTAGAACAAACACCACAGTCTTCCAAGCCTTTCTCTAATTTAGATTTAACAAATGATGGGCTAAGTCTCAACACATAAGAAGACATAAATACAGAAAAAGAGAGAAAGAGTGGGGCGGCCTAGTGAGTATTTTGACAGAGTTTTCTTACCTGAATAACTCTTAGAAAATCACTTCACTTAAGGATATATTCATAGGAAAATGTTAGGGCAACCAAAATAGAGTAGTTACCCTTTTTGATTTAATTAAATAAATAAGTGTATAATTGGAGAATTTACTTGCTCACCAAGCTACACATATGGGCGACCACATAGTGGCATCTTTGCCATTTTGATTTTTCAATTTTGTTTCCAAAATTACCCGAAATTAAATAATTATTTATTTATTTTAAAACAATTAATAAAAAACTTGGTCAAAATAACTATTTATATTTTCAACATTTATTTAATTTATTTTACTAATATTAATACAAACATATTAATATCAATAAAATTGTCCAATAGTCTACAAAACTCTCTTTTGAGAATTTCCAATTAAATCCTAAAAATTTATCTTATTTTTAATTCTCACCTAATATAAATAAATAATTCACCATTATTTATTTATGTTGACCCAGTCAACTCGATATTACTAATTGATCATTAAATCAATTATTCGAAACTACTAGATCTAATTTTACTAAAGACGACAAGGAGACCATGGATCCATAAACTCAAGTTACAATAAGTTCCCGTGAGTTTATTTAAGGTAAAAAATTATCTCACAACTTATTAATTTCTTGTAACTCCACTTTAGACTCAGAATTCAACTCTTGAATTCACAGAACGTATTTTCCAACCCATAAATACGTTATCTATTGTTATAACCATTACATTCAGCCAATCCTCTATCGATGAATTACTAACGAGCCACGTGCAAATTACCATTTCACCCCTGGTCAGTATTTTATCCTTAACTCCCACTAAGTTCCTTACAAATGATATTTACGTTAACTTAATCATAGAAGTGAGATTTCAATCATTTAACCTTTTGAACAAAGCAATTAAGGAAATCATCTTTTCACTTCTTATACAGAAGTTATAGACTTCATATCTATGAATAATACTTTTACTCAATTACACTACTAAATCTCCAAGATGTAAGTATGGGCTAGACCGTAGAATAAGCTAGAAACGAACAAGTCAAAAGATTTAAATAATATAATTAGCAAAATGTTATCACCAGAATTAATATCGACTTGACATATGGTCAACATTGTGGCATTGATTCGATTTGATAACAATGATACTTATTTATCAATCAATAATCAATATCGGTACTAGTCCAATGTAACCAAATACATCCGATCTTATCTACTTGGTCAATGCCTTGGACAAGACATCACACCCCGAATGTGTAAGTAGATCATATTGTAGATTACCAAATTAGTGAAAATCCAATGCATTGATTCAATCTCAGGACTCATTATTTTGAACATATAATTACAACTATAGTCCACTGTGACCTAGTCACTATAATTGTAACTATCCATATGTTCGAGATTTTATGAATGTTTGTATTAATTGAATAAACATGTAATAAAATAAGTGAACAATGCGATTGAATAAACAAAATGATTTCTACTTCTTTTATTGTTAATAAAAACGTGTTACATGAGAAATATGGTTTTATTAAGGGCATAAAACTCAACAAACTCCCACTTTCCCTTTTATAACAAATGGGACATTTTTCTCAAAACAATTCCCTCTATATGCCTCATGAAAATGCTCTTTCCCAATGTCTTTGCAAATGGATCTGCCAGATTTTCTTTCAACGCTATCTTCATCACCTTGACGTCACCCCCGGCCACATATTATCTAATGATATGGTATTTCCCCTCTATATGCTTTCATCTTTTAGACTTCGAGGTTCTTTCAAATTTGCTATAGCCCTATTATTGTCACATTAAAATATGAGTGGTTTATCCATTCCTAGAATAACACTGAGATTCATGTAGAACTTCTTCAACCAGACTATTTTCTTAGCTGCCTTAGACCATCTATGTACTCAACCTCCATGGTGGAATCTGAAATGGCAGACTGCTTAACACCTCTCCAAATCACAGCTCCACTCCAAAGAGTAAGCACCACCCCAGTCCTTCTTCGAGTTCGTCATAGAGAAACGTTCAAGTACCTTTTCTATGTACGCTGTTTGAGATAGGGCCAACATCTTGTTCTTCCTATCTCGAATGATGTAGATATCAAGAACATAACTAGCTTCACCCAATTCTTTCATCTAGAATTTGGTCCCAAGCAAGTTCTTTATGTCTGATAGTTTCTTGACATTGTTGCCAATAAGCAAGATATCATCTACAAAAAGTACCAAGAACACTTTCACGTCATTTTTCCTTAGTTGATAAACACAAGGTGCATCGACGCTTTGCTCAAAACCATAGGTCTTAATTATTCCATTAAACCTCATGTTCCAGGAGCGCAAAGCTTGTTTAAGTCCATAAATGGATCTATTTAGCTTGCATACTTTTTTTTCATGTCCAGCTACTACAAATCCTTTTGGTTGATCCATATAAATGTTTCATCAAGAAAGCCATTGAGAAATGTTGTCTTGACGTCCATTTGTCAAATCTCATAATCAAGAGCTACAACTATGGATAAGCGTATATGAATGAATTTTAACATGGCCACCGGAGAGAAAGTTTCCTCATTGTCAACTCCCTCTCTTTGGGTATAACCCTTTGCCAGGAGTCCAACCTTATGTGTCTCGACATTTCCATTAGGTCCTCTCTTCTTCTTATAGATCCACTTGGATCCGACGGGCCTAAAGTCCATCGACACTTCTACAAGATCCCAGACGAAGTTGGAGTACATGAACTCCATTTCCTGGTTCATGGCTTTGAGCCACATATCCTTTTCAGAACTAACCATTGTTTGTTTAAAGGACAATGGATCATCCTCACGAGTGTCGGTTACTACCATAATTGGTTTCACCATCCATCCCCGTAGCATTCTAGGTTTAGAGAAACCCCCCACTACGACGAGGCACCATAACTATCTGGTTTGGACCACCTGTTTGTTCTACTTCCATGTTCTCATCTATTTGCATCAGTATGGGTTGAACATTTCCTCTTGATTGCATTTCTTCCAACGCTATTTTACTTCGAGGTTTGAAGTTTTTCGTGTAGTCGTTTTCCAGAAAAGTATCATTTGTGGAAACAAACAATTTCTTGTCAACTGTACAATAAAACATATCACCCTGAGGACCTTAAGGATAGCCAACAAACAAGCAGACCTCAGTTCATGATTCTAGATTTCCTTCATTTTTCCTTAGGACATGAGCAGGACGCCTCCAAATTCTATAATGACGTAAACTAGGTTCACACCCATTCCATAGTTCCAAAGGCTTTTTGGAGATAGCCTTAGACGATAACATTTAAAATTTCATTAACGGTCTGAATGGCATACCCACAGAAAGACGGTGATAGAGTTGAATAACTAATCATTGACTTAACCATTTCTAACAACGTTCGGTTCCGACGCTCAACGACACCATTTTTTTGCAAAGTCCCTAGGGAAATGAGTTGAGACAGAATCACACACTCAGTAAGATGATCTTGGAATTGATTATCCAAATATCTCCACCCCTATCAGATCTCAAGATCTTTAAAGTTTTACCTAACTGGTTTTGGGCCATTGCTAATAATTCTTTAAACTAGTCAAAAGCTTTTAGATTTCCTTTATATTAGGTAAAGGCATGAATATCAAGAATAATCATCAGTGAAAGTGATGAAATATTCATTACCACCTCTTGCCTGAACATTCACCGGTCCACAAAAGTTCATATGAACAAGCCTTAGGGGTACTTTGGCCCTTTCCCTTTTTGTAGAGAATGGATGCTTAGTCATTTTACCTTCAAAACAAGATTCGCAAACATGAAAGTCACTCATTGTGAGTTCCCTCAAAGGCACAACCTTTGTAACTCTTTTAATCCTATCACAGTTAATATGACCAAAGCGAAGATGCCAGATGTATGTCATGTGATCATTATCGATCTTTTGTCGTTTGGTGGTCTTATGATTAGCTATCTTAAAGAACTCATTATTAAGCGTGTAGGGTTCGTTTGGTCGCAAAATAAAAAGTTCGTTCTCCATACATCCAACACACAATTTACATCTATTGAAAGAAATATACATATTAAAACTTGTGAATATAACAGTGGAATTTTGTTGAAGTAATAAAGACAAGGAAATTAAATTTCTATTGAAATTCAGAATAAAATAAACATCATCTAAAACAATGAATTTATTCAAAAAATTCAATGAGCTTACCCTTCTTGCCTTGACTTAAACAAACGCTCCATTTCCGAGTCTTAGTTTGAGCTCGTCATCTTTCACGGCCTCCCCGTTGCTAAGTAGTTGTAAAGAGCTACAAACATGATTAGTAGATCCTTAATCAACGATCCAAACTGAAGAATCACTTTATAAAATACATGAATCCAAGAAAATTATGTCATTGCCTTGGTTTCCAATAGCCTTGAGAGCAGGCTTTGCTCCAACAGGCTTTTCAGCAACTGGTGCCTTGCCGATGTACTTCTTGAGTCATCATGAATCGGTATTCCCTCATCAACACAATGTTGATGTTGGACTTCCATTTCATGAAGGTTTCGTCGGTCATCATGTCTTTTGATAGAAGAGAGTGAGTTTGGAGGGCATAGGTCATAAAGAGTGGGGTTGGAGACCCTAGAGATCTAGGATTATCAATTAAAGTAGAAATCAACGCATTATTTGACAAACATTCATTCATACAAGTTTCAGAAATAGCACAACATATTAACAATGTTCAAAGATAAGTAAATACTAAAAACACTTATCTTTCTATTTGTTAGGTATTTCAACTAGTCGTGAACCTATGTGTCCTGATCGGCGAGAATCACAAATGTTCACTTAGTCAAATAGAGAAACATCTCCATTAATAAGATGTCCTAGTATTTTATTGATTACCTATCCATTCGACCAAAGTAACAAAAATAAATTATTTCTTACTTTATGAGTTTGACCCACGGTTTCGAATATTATAGACTTAATTCTTATAGTCATCGTAGGGATCTATATATATATTATAAAGTCGAGCTTTGAAGAGGTGAAGTGGCATGGTTAAGCTTCCTCCATTCTATTTTATCTTTTTTTTTTTCAATTTATTTTTGTTTTAGAGTTTTAGCTATGTTAAGTTATTATGAATTTATTGTATATAATTCAGTAGTATTACAACATAAAAAATGTACCCTTTCAATTATGCCAAGTTATTATCTCTTTATTATTGTATTATATTTCAATTTTATTTAAAAAAAATGTCTTCCAATACTTTCTATATTAATTAATAATGATAATAATGTTTCTGTTTTATAAAAAAAACTTCTTCTAATACTTTCTATATTAATAATGATAATAATAATTAATTAAAAGTTCATGAAAGAATACATTTACATAACATAATGTAGAGTACATAAATTAGTTTCAGTTTCTATTTTTTTAGGTTGTCACGATACTTTCTACATTATTTAATAACGATAATAATAATTAATTAATATATATATATATATTTATATATATAACTATTGGCTCTTGTATTGTACTCCTATATTAGTCTTTTTTTTTTTTTTATAAAATACTCTTAATTCCATTATTCATACATCAGAGATTCTTTAATTCCATGGAAACCAAAATAGAAAAAGTGAAAGATCTCCTTATCAATTACATTAAACGTGATCTCCTTAACTTAAAGGCATATTAAATTATAAATATAGATGAGTGTTTCGAGCAAGCATCCAAGGTGGAGTACTACAAAATTGGAGTTGCCAGTTACTCAAATATAATTTAACTAAGCTTCTTTCTACAATTTTCCATTTTCGATCATAGCCAAAGTTGGTGGTTCTAGGAAAATGGTATTGGTAACTTTTTTATCACTATATTTCTCTCTAAATATATGTATATATTATATATAATAAGAGTTTGAAGTTTCGAGTTAAGATTAATTTGTCTTTCTTTCGGTATAATTTTTTATTTTTTAAGAAATTCAATAGTACTTTTATTATATGTGTAACAGTTGTAGATTTTGTTGAAAAAAGAAGAAGAATTTTTTTTTGAATTTTGTTGAAAAAAGAAAAGTTTAGGTATCAATCCAATAAAATATATACAGTTTTAATTTCCAACTAGATTTTAAAATTTAGCACATCTCCATACAATCAATTATGGCTTATTTTCACAAAAAAAAATGGTATATTTTTTTTTTCTGAAAAAACAAAAATTATACTTACTTTGTAATTTTCATGATTAAAAAAATAAAAGAAAAACATTAACAATAATAATAACGAAAAATAACAAGTCAAAGTAGAAATTTTGTTGAATTGGACCAAGAAAAAAACATCTAAACGACCGCGCATCGCACAGTTTTATTTTCTAGTGAGTCTATAGAAGGTACATCTATAACTATCTATCCTAAGAAATTTAACCATGTTAAGATTCCAATGAACACCTTCCGTAGGGAGACAAAATCTAAGTACCATTAGGCGCTGCTAAACTGTAACCTTGTTAAATCAACGGTGGAGATTGAATTTAGATTTAAAAGCTCATTATTAAATCTTTTAGTATTTTATTCTTTTTGAAAATTACTAACTTAGATTTGCCAAATTATTAAAATAATCAATAAACCATAGTGTATAATTTTCCTATTATTTGTAAAGTTACCATTAGAAATTAATCCAAAAAATTAGAATTAATCAATATGGAATCAATTATTAAATCCAACTGAAAAGATTAACTTAATAGAATTAAGTCCAACTCAGGTAAATGAGCCTTAATAATTTAGACTTGCATGGAGGGGAGTTGGGTTCAGTATGTCATACACACTACTAAGGCTCCATAACTTCCGTACAAAACCCAAAAAGACAGGAATTTTAACATTCGTTTTATTAATTGTTATTCAATTGATTAGACATAATCTAATAATACAAAGTAAATGGGCATTCACAAGTGGAACCACCCATAAGAGAGGAATTTAAACTTTGTAGTTTTAATTAGGCCCAAATAAACCTAAGGTTTTATGAATAGTTTTATTTGAATTTTCCCACATTTTCAAAATAAAGTTGGGCCATCATTATACTTAAATTTAATGCTCAAATGCAAAAAATAACTTAATAATGATGCATGACTTTTATATCATATATTAATTGGATGGGTCTAGCAGGATATTCAAAATGTAAATTACTTATTTTATGTAACATTTATCACCAAATAAATGAATTACAAAATATTAAAATAATTAATCAATTAATTGTCTATTTAAATTAATTTACTTATTAATTATTTATCATAAAGATCTTACCAATTTAAAATCTTCCATATAACTAATTAAACTTAAAAAAATATTTTTTCTAATTGTTTATATTTTTGAATTAAAATTATCTTTAAGTCATATCTAAATATATTAAAATATTTAAAAATACACAAAATTTATTAAAAAAAAATTAACTTTTCAGAATTAGGGATAGGAATTTTTTTTTAAAAAAAATATATGAAATTTTTTGAAATTGGTAACAAATTAAAAAAAATAAAAAAATTAATACAGCTGTCTATCGCCCCAACGACAGCTAGCACATACCCAAATTTTTTTTGTCAATTTGTCCAAAAAAGGATTTTGTGCAATTTTTCAAAAATCCAGTTTTAAGCATCAAATTTATAAATCTTAAATAACACATAAACATAAAAAAACATGCATTAAAACATAAACAATCAAATTTACAATTTCAAAACATAAACACACATTATATCATGAAACATCCAACCAAACATAGATATAACAAGTCAACAATTTAAACATACAATCATGCATTAAAAACATATAGATCTAGGCAACCTAGGCTCTAAGGCCAATTGTAGGATCTTGGAATTAAATCTAGATGCATGCTCCCTAATCTTTTTCCAAAATTATAATAGAGAACATAGAATCCCATGGCGTATATTTAAACATCAAATTCGTAAATTAACATTAACACAAAGATATAGAAACTTATGAATACGCAGCAGATTAATTGACTACTTCCTTTGAATTCCCTAATATTTTTTCCTTGTAGAATGCTAGGTATTACCAGGAATTCGAACTGCTAGAACAAGTACCACAGTCCTTGTAACACCCCAAGTTGCTAATAAGGTTTAAGACCTTGTTTAGCGTGCCTGGAGGGCAATAAGTGAATTAACATGATAATATATGAATTTGATTGATTATGTGATTAGAATGCATGATTAGGTTGTATATTTATGCTTGTGGGCCCCGTTTGTATGTTAGGGGTAAATTGGTGATTTTGGCCCGTTGAGGGCATAAATGTGATAATTATATTATGTGATTTGTACCACGTGAGTGTGGTGTTTTTATTGTGATGCACGCGTCGAGACGGTCCTAGTGAACTATTAGTCTAAAAGTCACAATAGGATTTTGTACCCGGCTCGGGAGGAGCCTAGGGGTACTTTGGGAATCTTATTAGTTGAGTTAAGAATGAGTGGTTATAGTTATTGGCGATTGAGTAACCTGTGTAACCGTTTGTAATTGCTTTGAGTAACAAGTTTTAGATAGAAAATGGTAGAATTGAAATAGAAGTGAAAGGACTTGAGTGCCCTTGAAGGTTTAGTTAGGAAGGATTATTAGGAAGGGGTAAAATGGTCTTTTGGCAAGGGATTTAGACAATTTTCAGCTGGGATATTGGGGTACACGGTTTGGGCTTTGGGTCATATGATGGTTTTGATAAAAATTAAAGAGAAGAAAAACTAGAAGAAAGAAAAAGCTAGGGCAAGAAGAAGAAAAATAAGAAGAAGAGTAGAAGGGGCTGAAGTGGGAATTTAGGAGGAGAATCAAAGAAGCCTAAGGTTGTATTCTCCACTTGAGGTAAGGATTTTATGCAATTTTTAGGTTTGTTTCTGTTTTGGTTTAAGAAATTGAAGCATGGTTTAAGTTTTGAGCTATGGGTTTAAATTTTCTGAAGTTGAAATCAAAGGTGTGGGTTTTTGGGTGTGATTGTGTTTATGATCTTGATGCTAGTGTATATAGGTTGTTAGATGGTTCATTTGAGGTTTCAATTTGGTTTTGGGGTTGAGATATGTGTTTGGGTTGGTTTAGAGGTGTTTTGGATGAGGGAATTGCAGGAGAAAAACCCAAAATTTCTGGGTTCGCATAGGGGCGCCGCGGCCCTGTTCTTCGGCGCCGCGGTGCGAGGCTGAGTCAGGGGGGGGGGACTTTCTGACTTCTCTGGGCGCCGCGGCCCTCACGGGTAGCGCCGCGGCGCTAGGCTATTTTCAGGATGGGAAATTTTGCAATTTTGGGCATTTGTTCCGGGGGCTCGGGGGACGTTTCCGATGCATTGTTTTAGGAATTTGGAGGTCCCGAGGGTGCGGGATTGGTCCCGGAAAGTGGTTTTGGAATTGGTTAGTATTAAAGAGTGTTTTATATGTGTTGTGACTAGGGTTTTGGCGAGGTTCAAGTTAGAGGACCGTGCTCGTGGCTTTGGTGCACTGTGAAGCTCGGGATACAGGTAAGAAAACTGTAGCACCCGAGAACAGGGCATGGGCCCATAGTGTTATTGCAGGGCATGGCCCTAGATTGTATTACGTGCTAATGTATAACCTTAAATGAATTATTTTATGTTTGAATGATTATTTCGAGACGTACTATATGTGTGATTATAATGAAAGGAACGGCTAAGGCCGAGAGCGGCGGAGGCTGAGAACGGCCGTGGGGCCGGAAGTAACACTTAGCACATGGAGTGCTTATAGTCAGGGTGGGACCCAATGGATACATGAGTTATCCTGACGGTAAGGACTGAGACCCCAGGCTTTGGTAAAGCCTCTGGGGCGGCATGGCCGTGTTTGTTCAGTCTGATGGTTTTCCTGTTTAACAGTGGATTATATGTTAACTATTTTATATGCATATGTTATATACTGTATGAGTTTTCTTGCTGGGCTTCGGCTCACGGGTGCTCTGTGTTGCAGGTAAAAGCAAGGGGTCAGTCAACCAGCCATGAGTATGGAGAGCGTGGGGGCGGCGCGTACATGTTCGGCCTGCCCGACTGCTTTGGTTGGGGGCATTTTGAATATGGCTGTATTAACTTGTTCTTTTGATAGTCAATCAAGTGTAAATATATTTTTGAGTTGTAAATATTTTGTAAACCTTATTTTTGGGATCCCAGATGTTGATACTTAAAGTTTTCAATGAAACTAAGTATTTTCAAAGATTAGAGCCTTAACTTCCGGTTAGTCACACTTTCGGTCTTTGAAAACCTCGTAGAGTCAGTTAGTTGCACAGTTGTGTTTTAAACTCACTTAGTAACGGCTCTAAGGTAGTAGGGCGTTACAGCTTGGTATCAGAGCGAACCAAGGTTTATTGGTTCTGGAGATTGACCGAACATGTACGCACGCTGCCATTGAAAAGCTTGACTCAGGGTTGATTGGTATGGTTGATTAATATATTTGAATATGTGTTTGAATGCCTTGTGTGCCTGCTTAGATTGTTATGAGCATGATGAGTGAGATAACATATGCATGATGCCAGGGCAAGGCCCGTTGTGTGCTGTATGCTGTCTGTATATTATTTGTATTGTTGACCTTGGTTTTTTGTTGAGGTTGAGAGGTGGAATTGGATCTTGTTATCACGCCTGATGAGCGGTGTCACTGATTGCAGGCATATTGTTGTAATGCCACGGCAATCATCTAGACTCCGCGGCATTCGGGCCGAGGATGACAATCGGGGTCAGAACCCTCCACCTGCTCCTCAGAACTGGCAGCAGATATTAGCCGAAATGGAGGCTAGATTGAAGAAAACTGAAGATGAGCTTAGTCAGTTGAGGCAGAAGGATCCTCCACAAGTCACCGAGTTACCACTGCAGCAGAGTGTAGCACCAGCTCCGGTTCAGCCTGTGGTTGAGAACAGGTTGGAACCTCTGTATGAAAGATTTAGAAAACAGCAACCTCCTACCTTTGAGGGTGGAACAGACCCACTGCGGGTTGAACAGTGGATGAATATGATTTCTGTAATCTTGGATTTCATGAGGGTTGAAGGAAAGGAAAGGGTTGATTATGCCAGCTATATGCTTAGAGATGATGCACGAATATGGTGGGATGTAGTAAGGCAACGAAGGGATACGACAACTATGACTTGGGAAGAATTTAAGAGCATTTTTAATGAGAAATACTACAGTGTAGCAGTTCGAGCTGTGAAGGCTAATGAGTTTATCAACCTGACTCAGAGCAGGTTATCAGTCACTGAGTACGCCCTGAGATTTGACAGATTGGCGAAGTTTGCGCTAGAGTTAGTGCCGACTGATGCGGCCAGGAGAGATAGGTTTATACGGGGATTGAATGTGATGATCGCCCGTGATGTGAGTATTACATTGGTTCCAGAGACTACTTATGCTCAGGTAGTGGATAAAGCCCTTACTGCAGAGAGGGCTGAGGATCAGATCTGGAAGGATAATGCTGCTAGGCGCGATACCAGGAGGACAGTGCCTCCTTCTTCTGGGCCTAGTCGGGACAGTGGTCCCAGTGAGCAGAAAAGAAGAGTACCAGATTCATTTGTTCCTTATGGTTCTGATAGGAGGGTTCGCGGTTCTATTGGTGGTCGTTTGGGCGGAAATGACAACTGGAGGAGCTTTCCGATGTGTCCTCGATGCAGGCGACGACATCAGGGCGAGTGCCGGACCAGGGCCTGTTTTAATTGTGGGAGCACCAATCATTTGAAGAAAGACTGCCCACAAGCTAAGAAAGAGGAGCCAAAGCAGGGAGACATATCATATCTCCCTGTTTTAATTGGTCAACCTTTCCCTTGCCCTTACCTACACAATAGAGCACCCATGAGCCGAAGCCCAGCAAGAAAACTCAATGCATAACATATCACAATCAATCCAACAATGTACAGTTTAAATAGACAGTAGATTAAACATATAGCGACCTATGCAGACTCAGGTGCTTTACCAGGCCCTGGGTTCACAGTCTTCACCGAGTGGGTGAATACTGCAACCATAGAGGGTCTTGCCCTAGCGGCCTGCACTCAGCGTGTTTAGTGCCAATCCTGGACCTTTCCATACCCGGTCTTTGCCGTTCCTGTCCTTTCCCGTTCTCGTCCTTCGCCGTTCATTCATAATCATGCACAACATAGCATAGCATTTACAAGTATTCACACATATATTAAACACAAATAGTAGGGCCACGTCGAAAAACACAAATAATAGGGCCATGCTCTGAAACACAAATAATAGGGCCATACCCTGCTCAACGAGCACAAACCATTTTCTTACTAGTGCCCCGAGTTGATAGATTAACGCGATCCCAAGCACGATCCCTTAAACCCTAGCCTTGACGTAAAACCTAGTCACAACGCCATAATAACTAGATATCCATCAATCTCTAACCAATTAAAAACTTTGGATTAAAATATTAGCCTTTGGGACCCCGAATTCTACTAAACCGGGTAGAAGAATCCTTCCCGAGCCCTAAGATTTGAGTTCTCGGGCTTAAAACCCAACATAGGCCATTTCCCCTAATTTGAGCCGCGACCCGTTGCAAGTCAGAGAGCATGACTCTCTCATTTGGCGGGCTGCGATGCGCTTCAGCCCGCGCCGCGGTGCCTGGGAAAAAATTGAGGCACCCAAGCCTCTGAGTTCAATAGGGCCACGACGCCTCAAGAACAGGGCCGCATCGCGAGCCCCAAAACCCAGAAATCCTCATGCATTTTACTAGCTAAACTTCCTGAAATTCACCAATTCCAAACCTTAAACCTAGAATTCAGTCTAGAATCCATATCAAAGCAACATAACTGGTACAAGCCCCCAAAAAACTTAACTAAAACCTCAATACAACCTAAGCTTAAACACTTGAGTTCCAAACCTCAAAACTCTTAAAGTAAACCCGAGAATTCAGTAAGGAAACTTGTTCTAAAATTTACCTCAGTGATGATTCCAACGTTAAGCTTGATCTCCAACACCTTTAGCTTGTTTTCCCCAAGTTCCTAGCTTAAATTCTCAGCCTTCATTAATTTTATCACCTTTGGTACGCACTAGGTTTCAAAGTGTATATTTTGGTGAGTTAGTTATTGTTGACCATGATTTTGGCCAACGACGAATATACGTCAAAACTACAGTAAACCTTCAAGAGAAAATACGACACTGATAATTTTATAGTGGTTCAGCCCCAATATGTTGGTAATAGCCTAATCCACTTAGAGTTGTGATATATAGATCTACACTTAAGATCAGATGAACCTGTGTCAACTTAGTTTCTTAAGCGTAAATGAAAAAGTACAAGATTTCTCTCAGAAATAATCACTCAAAAATTCCCGAGTTCCCAAAAGCTTAGACAGAAAAAATCGAATTAGAATCCCATCAATGATGCCATGAGCTCTTTATTTATAGGCTCAGGGATCGTACAAATCATAATCCCTCCATAATCGGGATCATTCAGTTGTTCCAACCAATATTTAATTAATAATCAAATTTAAAATACAACAATATGCTATTTCTTTGGAATAATATGAGAGATTCCCGCCGTGGGTACGAATAATTCTAGCTGAAGTCGTTACTGAAATTTTGTTGCAAAGTCATGATCTGTTTGGTCGGCCAACTTCACTCCCTGAAGTGAGACTGGTCGGCCAAAGCACTTTAGTAGTTAGTCAAAAATCCTTACTGGTCGGCCAAAGCACTTTACTGGTCAGTCAAAATTCCTTACCGGTCGGTCAGAAATTTTACCATGTATTGCCACTTGTCACTTGTATTCAAATTTTGGGGATAACATTTGCCCCCAAGTTTATTATATGATATACTCACATAATAAACTTTTTCTCAACTTTTGAGGGCATAAAAAGAAAAACTGACTTTCCACATTCTCCCGCCTTTTCAAACAAAAAATGACTGAAATCTTACTAGACCACGATCATGGTAGTTACCTGCTCCCAATCGTGGGGGAGAGAATAACAAAATGAATTTTAAGAGTCTAAGGGTAAGTGAAAATTTCCACTCTCATCCCTTTAAATAGACTAATAGGCGCTCCCAATTCATAAGCTCATAAACTTCCCATTACTCTCCTTTTGGCCAAAACCTTCAAAGAACTCCAAAAGGGCTCCAATTTCTTCAAGCACATCCAAGGATCTTTCAAGAAATCAAGACCTCTTCAAGATATTTGGGTAAGCTCTTCTTCCTCATCTTCATTTGTAAGATTTTTAAGCTTTGAAATTTCATATAAAAGTTTGTTAGAACCCATATGTGTCGAAACCCTCTTCTTAGAATGCACTCTTGGATTTGTGTATGAATCTTTGATGAATAATGCAATTTATGGCTGTTTTGATGTAGTTTAGGCTATGGGTAAATCAATTTGGTCTCCAATTTTATGAAAATTTGAAGAAAAAATGTTTTTTCATTCTACATTGCATATATAGGTTCATGGGTATTTGATGAACACTTCTTTCCTTAGAACCTCTTGAGCTTTTCAAATCCCACATTTTGATCTTGATGTAATGTCCCATAAAAAGAAGATCATGTTGTGCCCTAAGCCTTTGAGATTTATGGTCTTTTCGGACCCTATAGCCAATCGGTTGCTGTTTTTGGCCCTCAAATTCATACGTGACTAGTAGGCTAGCCTAGCTCCTCGAAAATAGCTTATTAGGGATGCATGTGTATGGTCGATCGACCATTTTCAGTTGACTGTTTGAACATTCAGATACGCCTAAGTTGCTCGGATGCGCACATAAACGGCTCGGACATGCCCAATCCAGTCGGACCAGTTTCCAGCTGATCGGGACACCACGCCTCCCGCTCGGACCAGCGCCCAACTGATCAGATGCTCCCCCTTCCGCTCGGGCATCTCGCGCCAATGACTCAGATGTAGCCTCATCTGATCGGGCACTCCTCCATCCATTCGGTCACCACGCAATCTGCTCAGACACGCCACGCCATCCGCTCGGACACCACGCCCAATCCGATTGGATGCTCCCCCTTCCGCTCGGGCATCTCACGCCAACGGCTCGGACGTAGCCTCATCCGCTTGGCCCTGAATTCTCCCAAGCCTTTGGGCTTGTAAAAATGATTTATGCATTTTAGGCACCAAAACAAAATTTTTCCTTATTATTGTTGCCCTCATACATGTTTATTCTGGGGAGTAAAAAATATTTTTACTACCCAGTAAAATATTTTCTGAGTAGTAAATAAATATTTTTCCTTTACATTGATTGATTTATGTTTGTTTGGTTCACTCACCTCCCCATACTTTTTTGTAGATGAATCGCTTTGACTACAGGGGAGGTGACAACCATACAAACTCTGACTCTTCAATTCCCAAGTCAGGCGACAATCCTGAGAGCTAACAATCCTGGTGGACCCTATTGCGCCTGGTCCAGATACCACATTTTTGCAGGAGCCACTGTCCCACTGCACCCCTTTTTTTGGTCAGTAGCATATTACTTCAATGTCTCTCCTTTCCAGATAGCTCCTAATGGAATTCAGGCATTATCTGCTTTATATATTCTCTACTTCTTTCAAGGATGGGATCCACCCACTCCTCATGAAGTGCATTACCTCTTCTACTTTAGGACCAACCCAAGCCATAAGAATACAAGTTTTTTTCCACCTCTTCCATAGGCATAAAGGGATTAAATACCTCCATGGTATCACACATGAATCGAATCCAAGAAAATACTATACAGATTATTTTCTCACTTCAGACATTAAGGCGAACAACTTGGCCTTCACGCATGCAGGTCCTTTCCATCAACCTCTACCAACAAAGGAAATGTATTCCCCGAGCAGAAGAACTTGCTAATATGTCTACCGAAGAGAAAAAGGTCAAAGGGTTGGTCAACGTGGACAATCTTTAGCTGGTGGGGTTGTTACCAAGTAATCAAAACATCACAGAAGCTAGCACTACTGAAGAAGCGAATGAAATTGACCAGTCAAATGATGATACTGAAGTAGTGACAGATCAATTCTCTCCTGAACCGCCTCCCTACTAACCCTGACTAGGTGACCTTATTATTAGGGAACCTCTTCTAGAAAACCATCGTAGATGTGCCATTCTTACCAGACCTGGGAAAGGAAAGAACCTTGAGGTTCCTAGAGAAGTCAGCTCATCATCAGAAGATGAAGACGACTTTCTTGATGAAATTCTAAACTCAGGTTATTCTGCTAACAGTAACCATAGTTTGGTGTTTTGTTATAAATAACTTTCTTTGAGAATGATCATATGAAATCTGTAGTGTTATGTGGTAATAGTAAATTTTCATTTACTTATATATTGTCTCTCATTTTTACTAACGAGTCTTGTGCTTCATTCTTTTTTACAGATCCATATATGTTCAAGTAATTCAACACTTCCTCTGTCCAAAAAAGGAAATCTGGGGAAGGTAGTAGCTCAAACCCTCTGAGCAAAGTCGCGAAAATTGTACCTTCCAGCCAGGGGAGATTATCTGACCAGCCTATCACCATCCCGCAATTGACTCCTTCATCAATTCTTCCTTCTGCTAGCTTAACAACTGCTCGAGCGGCTAGCTTAAGTGAGCCCCTTCGCATTGCTGGTGATATTGGAAAGGAATTGCTTGACCACACCCTACACCATGCCACAAGAACTCAAACCTTTGAGTCCTTACCCCGGCTTAGTGTTGAAGTTGTCCTGCAAGAGGTCTTGCTCAAATGATGAGTGTAAGTATCCTATCACCCAAACGTCACACTTTGTTATTAATTGTTTTTACTCTAAGTAGCTTTCTCTTATCCATTTAAGGCACTTATCACTATCAGTCATGCTCAACACCGAGCAATAGACTATAAGGAATTGGTAAAAGTCTTGAATGATCAATTGGTGGAATCCCAAGAAAAGATAGAGTAACTGACCAAATCTGAGAAAGACCTTCAAGAAAAAACTGAGTAGGCAGAAAAAATAGTTGCTGATCGAGAAAGAACATTGAAGGAGTTGACGGATGAGAACAACAAACTCCTCCAAACCAACAAGAAATTAACCGATCAACAGGAGAAATATGTTCAAGAGATTGAGGAGTTGAAGCAGGATAAGGAAGCTGATCTCGCTCGCTACAAAGAAATCTGCTTCAATTGCTTCTACCAGATTTGGAAGCTAAACAAACCTCTCAACCTTGACTTTCTTTCCGAAGAAGCAAAAGCCGAGGAGCTCGCCAAATGCGAAGCCAAAGCCGCTGAGGAGGCAGCCCTTCCAGCTGGCACTGTGCCTGCCTTTTCTGCTCTATCTTTTTGACCCGAGGAAGCTCCTGACGACGATGGTGTTGACCAACCAATAAACAATCCTTCCAACCAGTGAGCATTTTGGACTGACCAAAGAAAGTGTCTGGCCAACTGTAGGCCATGCTCAACTTGTAAAAACTTTGTCTCCTGAAAAGTACTTTGGTTTTTTGATATTTTGCTTGTCGACCGAGCTATTTGATACTTCATTTAACTTTTCTTAAAGCACTCAAGCCTTTTCTGAACAGTAAAGTTTCTTTGGTTTATATCAAGAATTTTCACATGAGTACTTAGTTTTCTAACTTAGAAATTATAAACATTTCATAAATTGCTACTAAGTATACTTTCTAACACTCTTATTGCTCTAACATTTTATGAGCATAGTGTTTTGTTTACACATGAATATCTGCTCTTAACTTAAAATTTTGAAAAATTCCAAGTTACTTAAGCTTTGTCAAACAAGTTAGCTTAATGGCCTTTTTTGACTTCAAAAATTTACAAGCCAGCCTAAAAACAAATATCTTTACTCGTGCTCTTATTGCCTGTGTTGAAATACAGACCAGTATACCCTTTGTGCCCCCCAAGTGATCGAGGGTTGAAAAATCCTTGGTCACTTGCTACTTGACCGAATCTGTTCGAGCAGTTATTACTCATGAAACACATCGAATACAAAGAAGACATTTGAGCAATTAAACACTGCAAAAATATTCGACCAGTTAAATATTGGTAATTTACTTGATTGATATCGACCAGTTAAATACGGGTAATTTACCTGATTGATACGGACCAGTTGAACACTACTCGGTTTTTTCCTCTAAGAATTTTTTTTCAAATGCACTGACAGATGAACACTGCCTAAATTTTTTATAATGCCATGTCTAGTGCAAAAATCAGTAAACAAGTCACTATCGAATTGAGTACCGTTGTCAGAGACTATCTTATTGGGCAGACCATAGCGACATATTATATTCTTAACCATAAAATCTAACACTTTCTTTGAGGTGATTGTTGCTAGTGGTTCAGCTTCGGTCCACTTAGTGAAATAATCGACAACAACTACCGCGAACTGCACCCCTCCTTTTCCTTGGGGTAGCCTCCTGATCAGATCAATTCCCCACACTGCAAAAGGCCATGGACTCTGCATCTACTTCAAAACATTCGGAGGTACCTTGGGTATTTTAGAAAATCTCTCGCATTTATCACACTTCTTCACGTACTCCATGGAATCTTCATTCATTGTAGGCCCGAAAAACCCTTGCCGCAAAATCTTTTTGGAGAGACTTTGCCCCCCAGCATGATCTCCGCAGAATCCCTCGTGCACTTTGGTCAATAAGTTTTTTGACTGGTCCGGTGTTATGCATCTAAGCAGTGGCATAGATTACCCTCTTCTATATAATACCCCATCCATCATAATATACCTAGCAGCTTGCCTCATAATCTTCTTGGCTTCATTGTGATTATCTGGTAAGACTCCTTGCTCAAGGTAAGTAATGATGGGTGTCATCCAAGTGTTAGCTAATGTGACGGGCATGGATTCCTGCTCATTAATACTCGGTTCTTCCAAGTATTTTATTGGTACTATATTTAAAGTTTTAGCATCTTTTGCACTAGCCAATTTTTCCAAAGCGTCTACATTGGAATTCTGCTCACGTGGTACTAGCTTAATAGTATACTCCTCGAATTGTGCTAGTAGGTCCTTGGTTTTATCCAAGTATGCCACCATGCGCAAACCTCTTGCCTAGTATTCCCCTAAAATTTGGTAGACCACCAACTAGGAATCACTGTTTATTTCGATCGACCGGGCACGAACATCTCTAGCTAGGCGCAATCCTGCTAGGAGGGCTTCATACTCTGCTTCATTATTAGAAGCATTAAATCTGAACCTCAACGCGCAATGAATTCAATGTTGCTCAGGTGTGATCAATATAATTCCCGCTCCTAAATGATGTTCATTTGACGACCCATCAACAAAAAGTTTCCATGTAGGAAAATTCTCTCTCTGCCCAGTCACATTTGCCTGCCAGTCGGGAAGGTCAGGGATCCCAGTGCACTCAGCAATGAAGTCTGCCAAAGCTTTTCCTTTAATGGCTAACCTCGGTTGATATTTGATTTCAAACTTGCCTAATTCGACAGCCCATTTAAGTAAACGACTAGAAGATTCTAGTTTTTGTAAGACTTGGCGTAAGGGCTGGTCGGTAAGTACTTTAATTGGATGTGCTTGGAAGTACGGCCGCAATTTGGGAGATGCAAGTACTAAAAAATATGCCAATTTCTCGATCATGGGATACCTTGACTCTGCTCCTATCAACCGCTTGCTAACATAATATACTGGATGTTGTACCTTATCTTCTTCTCGTATTAGAGTAGCACTAATAGCATGCTCTGTGACTGCCAAATAAATAAAAAGGTCCTCTCCATCTACTGACTTTGAAAGAACAGGAGGTTGAGCCAAAAAAATTTTTATGGCTTGAAAAGCTTGCTCACACTCCTCCGTCCATTCGAATTTTTTGCTACCTCTAAGTAAGTTAAAAATGAGACACATTTTTCCGTTGATTTGGAAATGAACCTACTTAGAGCACCAATCTGCCCAGTCAAACTTTGCACATCCTTAATCCTAGCTGGAGACTTCATTTTCGCGAGTGCCTTTATCTTCTCAGGATTTTCCACTATTCCTCGCGAGTTAACAATAAACCCAAGGAATTTTCCAGAACTTACTTCGAATGAGCATTTGAGGGGGTTCAGCTTCATGCTGTACTTTCTCAGTACTGCAAAGCATTCTTCCAAATCTCGTACATGTCCTTTAGATTCCTTTGAATTTACCATATCGTCTACGTATACCTCCATGTTTTGACCGATTAAGTCACGAAACATGCCATTCACTAAATGCTGGTAGGTGGCTCCTGCGTTCTTCAAGCCGAATGGCATAACCTTATAACAATACAACCCTATGTCTGTTCGGAAGCTGGTATGCTCCTCGTCAGGAGGATGCATACTAATCCGATTTGTAATGACCCAACTACTCTAGACTTTGGACCATTAACGAAAACTATACATAGACACTAATTTTTAATAAAACTTACAAGTGAAATAATCATTACTTCATTAAAAACTTGTAAGACAAATGTTAAACTACATAAAATTTAAAGTAGAATATGGGATCCCATTGTTTTAAAAGAAAAACATAACATAATTATAAATCAATGAATTACATAATAAAGTGTGGAAAATTCATATAAAACCATAATTAAAGAGACTTCATCCTCGAATCGAACTCTCGGCCCTTCGATTCCATTCCGCCTCAATACACATTCCCAAGCTTCCAAGAACCTTTCCCGCCATCAAAACTATTTTCCTGCACATAAAAACATAAAGGAGTGAGCCAAATGCCCAACAAGGAAAATCTAACACATAAATCATATACATAAAATTCATAATGCAACATAAAACATACCATAAACATATGTTACACGTACTATAATGGCCATTATTACTTGGGGTCCTATAAACTAAACAAGTCATATGCCCATTAGATTTGTGGGGCTTGCTAGCTAAGCAAGTCATATGCCCATAAATTTTTTGGGGCTTGTTAGTTGTACAGGTCATATGCCCAAGTTTGCAAACATACATAACATCACATAAATCATAGGTTAATATAGCACATAAATCATAAGATAACACATAACATAACATATAGAATCCTATCCTATTTTCCTTACCAAAAGTACCAGGATATGAGAACAGGTTTGGGACTTTGGAACACTCCTAAAAACCATAAATGAAAGGGTGAGTATACTGAAGAAAGGGGTGAAAGTGATGAAAGAACTATACCATTAAAATACACTTACCAAGAATCTTATGTTCAAGATCTTAGATTTCCTATTCAAGAATAAAGAATAAAGTTAGGATAAAAACTATAAGAACTTAAGGAAAAATAATACCAAATGAACTAGAGTTTGGAATACCTTGAATGCTTCTATGACCAATCTAAACCTTGAACCGAAATGTGCTATAAATCTTACTTCCCAAGTGTTTGGTAAGCTTATAATGATCAAGCTTAAAATCCCCAACCCAAGTGTTTACACTCTCAAAAATAACCTAGCAGCTTGCAGCCTCTGAGCTTAGCTTGATGAATGAATAAGTGGCTGGGCACTAGGTCCTATTTATAGAGTTCAAGAATGAAAATATCTTCATTTAACTTGAATAAAATAATGGCTTTTTAAGTGAAAAATATTTGAATTAGCGTTCAGCAGAGGCTGAAGACTCGGTCAGAAAGATGCTGGACTTATCAAGAGGTTAAATATTAAAATGGGAACGTTTTAAAAAACATTCAAAAGTATATCAAAGGAGCCGATATATCGCCCCTTGTAGGCGATATATCGCCTGGGTCAGCATGCCCGAGGCTCGTCGAGGTGCTCGTGCGAAGTTACGTGTTTTTCGTATCCCCGTACTGCGATATATCGCCCCCTATAGCTGCGATATATCGGCATACGCTGAATATTTAAACACGAAATTACACATTTTAAGCTTAATTTGAATTGAGTAAACAGCCTTGACTAAGTCCTCTAACGTTTTCAAAGCTGCTGACAGACCCTAGGATATTCAAATATTACTCTTAATAAACTTATTCCTCAAAAATACTTAATTATCATTAAACATACACATGACAAGTGTTACTTTCTTATTGGGTCTATCTAAACCTTATAATATAATAAATATTACCATCAATATCAGTCATATTAATCAAACCTTAGGTTAAAATTAATATTCTTAAACTATAGGTTAAACTTAGAAAATCTACAAGTGTTACTACGAGTGTCCAATTAAATCCCGGTCTGAACCAAAATCCACAGTCATAAAAATAATACTACTATTACTATTGCTACTACTATCTAACTAGTTAAGTAAAGTTCTTGGACTCTACATGATTATACCCCGAGTAAGCGTCCATGAAGGATAAAGTTTCATGACCAGAAGTTGCATCAATCAACTTGTCTATCCTTGGTAAGGGAAAACAGTCCTTAGGACATGCTTTATTCAGATCGGTGAAGTCCACGCAAGTCCTCCACTTCCCATTGGACGTGGGCACTAATACTGAGTTTGAAACCCAGGAGGGGTAATAAGCCTCTCTTATGAACTCATTTTCCTTTAGTCGTTCGAATTCCTCTTTGAGAGCCTTCGCTCGCTCCTGTCAAGCAATCTTCTCTTCTGCTGCACCGCTGGGTAGCTTTCATCCACATTGAGCATGTGGTTGATCACAGTTGGTGAGATACCCACCATATCCTTGTGAGACCAGGTGAAGACATCTTGATTCCTTCGCACAAATTCTACCAGCTGTGCTCTCACTTCCAACTTCAACTTTTTTCCAATTTTGACCCCTTTGGTCGGGTCACTTTCATCTATTGAGACCTCCTCTAACTCTTCCATGGATCCCACTTCACTATCCAAATCCCCAAAGCGAGGATCAAAGTCCATTCCCTCACTTTGGGTAATGCCCTATTTGGTGACTTCATCATCGGATGGGGCTTGTTGCTTATTGAAACCAGGAGTACTATCTTGGTTGATAACTTCTAACACTTTCTCCTGGTCGGTTACAACCATAATGCTATGTTGGTTGAGATCCATCTCCTCTGCTTCTTCTCTATCTATACACACAATCATATTATTCTCCTTAGCCCCCTTCCGTGCTTCAACTACCGAAGCATTGTAACACTCTCTAGCTTCTCTTTGGTCTCCTCGGGCATAACCTAGTCCTGCACTGGTTGGGAACTTCATGGAAAGGTGCCAAATAGAGACTGCCGCATGCAAGGTTGTGAGTAGTGGTCGACCAATCACCACATTATAAGATGACAAATAATCGACTATCAAAAACTCTGTCATGACTGTCTCGTGCCTAGGAGCATCTCCTGTTGTGATCGGTAACTTGATTGTTCCGGCCGATGACAACCCTTCTCCAGTAAATCCGTAAATAACTTGAGAGCATGGCTTCAAGTCATTAATGGATAATTTCATCCTTTCAAAAGATGACTTGTAAATATATTCACAGAACTCCCCGTGTCGACCAGACATCTCTTCATCTTCATGTTCGCAATTTGGACTGTAATGACGAGTGGGTCATTATGAGGATATCTTACATGTCGAGCATCATCCTAAGTAAAAGTGAGAGACTGAATTTCATACCGTGGATTCTTTGGAGGTCACTCCTCTACAACCATGACCTCTGATATCGATGTTGCATCCAACTCATGTTGAAGTGTTAGAGCATATCTCTCTCTTGCTTTGTTACTATCCTCAGCCAGGTGTGGACCTCCACATATAGTGTCTAAAGTGAAGTCCACAGGCTTGGGTTGCAAGGGTGGAGACCGCTGTTGCTTGAACCCAGGATTGTTGTTACTTCCTTCTCCTTGGATCTTCTCTGCTCGATACTTTTTTAACTTTCCCGATCGGAGGAGAAAATCTATCTCATCTTTGAGATGGTTGCATTCATTTGTGTCGTGACCATAATCTCCATGGAAACGACAAAACTTATTCATGTCTCTCTTACTCATCTCCTTCCTGATGGGTGGGGGTTTCAGGTAGGGAACCTTTTGATGACTCGCAAGATATATTTCTGCTCGGCTGGCTGAAAGAGTGATGTAATTGGTGAACCGAGGTTCATACTTGGTTGGCTTGTCGTTTGGTCCTGACTTAGCCTTCTTTTGTTCATGGTGGTCAGACCCATTATTTCCACGCTTATTTCCACCATTTTGTCCATTCCCACCATTCTTAGGAGGATTAGTTGATCCGCCTGGATTGTTTAGGCCCTTCTCTCCTTTCTCAATCACGTCATCCAATTTCATATATTTGTCTGCTCGGTCAAGAAATTGTTGGAGTGTTGAAATTGGATTGCGATGTATACTATCCCACAAAGGACTCTGATAAATTATACCAGAAGATATGGAAACCATCTTCCCCTCATCTCCCACAGCAGTTGCTCGGTTGGATTCTCTCATGAACCTCTGTATGTAATTCTTGAGAGATTCATCCTTCCCTTGTTTGATATCTTCCAAGTGATTGGCATAAACTGGAGGAGTCTGAGTAACGCTGAACTGTCTACAAAATTCTTTCCTGACATTCTCCCAAGAGGTAATGGAGTTTGGCTTGAATTTCCAATACCACTCTTAAGCAGTATCGGATAACGTAGTGGGAAAAACTCTACAGCGATAATCATCACTCAACCTGAGCAGCTCCATTTGGTCTTCAAACTTCCCAACATGCCTTATGGGGTCTGCCTTTTCTGTATATACTGGCAGTATCGGTGCTTTATACTTTTCTGGCAGCTGGGCTGCTCTGATTCGGGCACAAAATGGACTGCCACTCCTGTGGTCTACCAGATCGATTGCGGAAGGTCGTTTCAACAAACCTTGAAATATGGCTGTTAGTGCATCAAGATGGGCCTGGATGCCTGGGGCGACTGTTGGGGGCTCAAGGTCTTGACTGCCTGGTCAGGCATTCCTATCTGGCACACTGTCATTAAGTATTTATACTTGACTGGCAGGTCGGGTCAGATCTTGCCCTTCGACCGGGACGGTCCTTCTCTTGTCAGTGATGACATCTCTTAAATCCTTCTGATAAGTGCATCCTCCTAACCGATCAAACAATGTGCTCCAAGTTTTTTCAGAAGGCTTACCGCGCGGGACGTGCTCTTTCCCACTGCGCTGCTGGCCGGGATGCAGTGGTGGCCTTTCTGTTTGTGTCGGGCAGTCCTTTCCTCCTTGTTGGTCGTTGCCATACTTTTCCTTCGATCGGTCGGTGTGATGACTATCAACCTCATCACGACCATGTCCATCTTTGAACTATGAAGTTCCTTTACCTTGAGGAGTTTTGGTTTGATCCTGCCTTGGTGGAGTCCTTTTACTACCCAATCGGTGACTCCCTGATCTAGAAGTTTTTGATCGATGGCCCCTGGAGGGGGTTCTAGAGTCCTCCCTTTGCGTCGAGGCAGTTTTGGATCGGACCCCATCATCTTCCTGAACAGGGGGTTACTCCTGCTTCTGTCCGGTCCCTGAGAATTGGCTCTGTGAGTAGTTTTTTGACCAGCATCTGTATTCCTTGCTCCCTGGGTAATTGCTCCTCGTGCTGCGGTTTGGGCATTGACCTGGGTCAACTGCGTAGTCGCCTCCAGAGCAAGTGCAGCCTCGCGGTGTCGCCTATCGGCCTCCTCCTGCCATCGCCCGATCTCTTCGCTCCTGACGTCCATCTCCTGTCTTTGCTGCTTAAATGCAGCCTTCTGTCTGGCCATCTCTTCAGCAAATGATTTTTGCCGAGCATTGAATTGCGCCATCTCCTCTTGGAAGGCCCCCATGTCTTCCTGGAGTTGTTCAACCTCTAGAGTAGTCTCCTCAAGAAAGACTTTGGATTCAGTCTCATGGTCTTGAGGGCCAGGACCTTCTGATCTAGTAGGCTCTTTAGATGTGCCTGACTTCTTGGAGGCCGCATTGGTATTCTTAGGCGCCATAATGATACGATAATAATGTGTCTTCTCTTCAGGCTCTCAATGAAAGCACCAAAATGTTGACCACGATTTTGGGCAACGATGAATAGACGTCAACACTATAGTAAACCTTCAAGAGAAAATACGACACTGATAATTTTATAGTGGTTCAGCCCCAATATGTTGGTAATAGCCTAATCCACTTAGTGTTGTGATATATAGATCTACACTTAAGATCAGATGAACTTGTGTCAACTGAGTTTCTTAAGCGTAAATGAAAAAGTACAAGATTTTTCTCAGAAATAATCACTCAAAAATTCCCGAGTTCCCAAAAGCTTAGACAGAAAAAATCGAATTAGAATCCCCCCAATGATGCCATGAGCTCTTTATTTATGGCTCAGGGATCGTACAAATCAAAATCCCTCCAAAATCAGGATCATTCAGTTTTTCCAACCAATATTTAATTAATAATCAAATTTAAAATACAATAATAAGCTATTTCTTTGGGATAATCTGAGAGATTCCCGCCGTGGGTACGAATAATTCTAGCTGAAGTCGTTACTGAAATTTTGTTATAGAGTCATGATTTGTCTGGTCGACCAACTTCACTCCCTGAAGTGAGACTGGTCGGCCAAAACACCCTTCTGGTTAGGCAAAACATTTGACTGACCGGATAAACCTGACTCCAAAATGACTGGTCGGCCAAAGCGCTGTATTGGTCAGTCAAAAATCCTTACTGGTCGGCCAAAGCGCTTTACTGGTTAGTCAATAATCCTTACCGGCCGGTTAGAAATTTTACCATGTATTGCCACTTGTCACTTTTGATCGCCACATCATCGTATTCAAATTTTGGGGATAACACTTATTAACTCCATTTTGATTCTTGAATAGAATTTAAGGCTATAAGAAAATATTAAGTGTTAGCTCTTGCTGAGCAATTTTATTTATCTAAGGACCAGAGGTAAGCAGTTCTCACTTTATGTGAACTACTTGCTTGTATGTTTGAGTTTCTTGATATAGTTACTGCATATGAATTGATTGATTTTATGTGACTCAAATAAATATAGCTTTGAATGGATTCTATGACTAAGCTTGGGTTGACTTTGTGTTTGAGATGTTATGCCCAAAATTTTAGTTCGATGACATGGAAATCAGAAGTGACGGGTGGCAGTGCATGATCGTCAAGCGAATCATCAAGCGACACATTAATGGTCAATAAATGTGTTGACCAAGGGAAGTGCAAAGGTTAGAAAATGACCTACATAGTTGTGATATCACTGTTCGGAAGATGATTTTACCTGGTCAGGAAATTATTCACCCGACCAGATAGGAATTTAATTGCTTAGGAGGGAGTCTTACCCGACCAAACACATCAAAAAGGGTGTTTGTCCGACCAGGAAATGGTTTAACTGGTCAGGAAACGATTTACCCAACCGGATAAGAATTTTGTCTGGTCAAGAGGGAGTCTTACCAGACCAGACACATCAGAAGGGTTGTTTATCTAACTAGGTAAGGATTTAACTGGTCAGGGAATGTTTCACCTGACCAGTTATATCAGAAAGAGGTTTTGATGTAGCATATTGAATTGTTGAGCAAATCTCATGCCAAATCTATGGCAATAAGGGGAATACCCCAAATATGAGAGACTTTCAAAACTCTATTTCAAATATCAATTCTAAAGTTCCCATTACACTAAATGAAGAGGAGTATTTATAGAACCCTCACAAAGATGACAACATAAAGTAAATAAACAAAATGAAAAATTAATAAACCTAATACATTCTAGAATAAGAACACATGATAATAGTCTAGATTATTCTTACTACACCATTCACCCTCTCTATGAAAGAACTCGACCTCAAGTTCAAATTGAGCACATAAAATGGACACATAAGGATTGAATGAAGCTTGAACCAATGAACCAAATAAAACTCTTGTAGATCTTGTGAGAGTGGTAAACCCCAAGAGAAAAGTCTCTTCGAATCTCATTCCAAAGCCACAATGGTATCAAAGAGATAGCCAAACTAAATGATAAAATATGCCAAACTATCAACCATTGTTGTCGTCTTGCCTTGTTAGTCTTGAAGCCTCCAAAATAAATACCAAGAGTATCAACCAAGTGGTCAATAATGAGTTTCGGCTTCACCGTTAGTTTGTCAAAAATGATTTTCTCACTTGTTGGATATTCAATTTGGATGACATCAACATCCTCCATAAGTTGGTCTTGATTAATCTTTCTTTCATCAAAAATCTCTTTTTCCAAAACAACACCAAAAGAATTATTAATTTCATCAAAATGGAACCATTCTTCTACAAATACCTTCATTTCAGTAAGAGTTGTAGGCCTTTCTCATGGCAAAGTAGCCCTAAAATTGATTGATGGTTGCATTTGTGGCATGACATTGGGCCTTAAAAATGGGTATCCGAAAGAATGTTGGGAGCCATCTAATTGATTATGTGTTGGGCCAGGAAAGTGTTGGGATTCATTTTCAATAAACCGTTGAAGACCCATTTTGAATTCCTCAACACGTGGACTTTACTAGGGTTAAAAGAATAGTGTCCCAATTCACACATATCTTCTTCACGGGTATTAGAACCAGGGAAGTATGTAGAAGAGTCGCCATTGTTGCAAGCTAAGTAGCCATTTTCAAAAACTTCCACCGTTGCAGTTTAGTGAGGAAGAGAATTTTCCATGTCACTACCTGTATGTCTTGCTGATATTTTTGTAGTTGCTGCATATTTTCCATCGTCGTAAAAAACAAAAGACAACATTGTTGAGGTCGCTGTTACAGCACCGTTAAGCTCAATTGCTTTTCGATGATCGTGAGACATTGAGTTTCGTGGATTTTGTTGAATTTTTGGGGATTGAGCATCAGTTACGAAGGCCATGGGTCGCGCTGCGAGTTCCTTTGCATACTTCGGTGGCCATGGGTCTTTGTGGGAGAGCATTAAGTGCCAGCAAGTTTGGAATTCGTTGAAAGGGGGTATGGGTCATTGTTGGAGGGTGTGGCCACTGCACTAGATGAGGGAAATATGATCTGACTGGCTGGTGTGGTGGTCTTATGACTACTGTGTTTGTCGAAATGAAGGGAGTGGGTATTGGGTAGAATGTGGCATTGAGAGTGTAGAAAAACATTTTGTGAAAATTGATTTTGATGTACAAGTGCAGTATTTTTACAGTTTGAAGTGTTTGGGTAAACGGGGATTGAGGATTGTGGTAATGGTCTCGGAGTGACAACGGTGGGTAGAGTGAGCTTGTAAATGAAGAAATATTGTTCTTAGTGGAGTTAGAGTGGTGAAGATGATACAATGAGTCATAGTGGGTATATTGGTCACAGTATAGTGATTATGGGTCACAGTGGTGGTACCGAGAATAAGATTAAGCTGAAAATGAAGGTGATGGTGATGATGGACGGTACCTTGTAATTGAGGGTGGAAAAGGTGATCATTGGTGGGAACTCCACTTTTGAAATCGCCATTCTCCATTGTTTGAATCTCTAACTCACTCGGATCGACATTGAGTCAAATCTCTTCTTCGCATCAGTTGAAGTGTTTGATCCACCCTAAAGGCTTTCCCTTCATCGAAGCGACTCCAAATGCCATCCATGGCTATCGTACCTCTCAAGAAAGAACTGAGGCTCTGAATACCAAATGATGCAGCGGATCAGATTGTTGAGAAAACCTCATGCCAAATCCATGGAAGTATGGGGAATACCCCAAATATGAGAGGCTCTCAAAACTCTATTTCAAATATAAATTCTAAAGTTCCCATTACACTAAATGAAGACGAGTATTTATAGAACTCTCACAAAGATGACAACATAAAGTAAATAAAAAAATGACAAATTAATAAACTATTACATTCTATAATAAGAACACCTCATAATATTCTAGAGGTGTTCTTACTACACTAGGTTTCACTCGACCAGCTACCTCAGAAAGGGGTTTCACCGGACCAGTCACATCAAAAAGGGGTTTCACCCTACTAGTTACCTCAGAAAGGGGTTTCACCTGACCAGTTACCTCAGAAAGGGGTTTCACTCAACTAGTCACATCAGAAAGGGGTTTCACCTGACCAATTACCTAAGAAAGCGGTTTCACCCAACCAGTTACCTCAGAAAGGGGCTTCACCCAACTACTTACATCAGAAAGGGGTTTTACTCGACCAGTTACATCAGAAAGGGGTTTCACTCGACCAGTTACATCAGAAAGGGGTTTTACTCGACCAATTACATCAGAATGGGGTTATATCCAATTAGCTACATCAGAAAGAAGATTTAGCCGACCAGATATGCCAAATTGAGGAGTGTAGCCGACCGGATGTGTCAGAATCTCAGGAGTTAACTGCCTAGTGACTTCTTTACAGAATCTCAGTCACAACTTCAACCTGAATCCCTTGTAACTACCACGCAAATCTCTCAGATACCCCAAAGTAATAGCTAGATTTTTATAAATTGAATTTGTTTATTATTTTATTAATTAAAGTTGGTTAAAAAGACCAAGGACCCCGTCAAAACGGATGAGCCTATAAATAAAGAGCTCATGGCCTCATTTTGGGGGATCTAATCTTTTGGAGACTTGGAAACTCTCTAATTTTGAGACTTTGGGACTTTTACTTGGGGCATTCTTTGGGAATTTTCTAAGAGAGCTTAGAGAGAGAAAGCTTGTATTCTCTAGAGAGAGAAACTTTGTTTTTTTCTACTTACACTTGAGAAACTCAGTTGGCTCAGATCCATCTGATCTTAAGTGTAGGCTTCATATATCACAACTCCAAGTGGATTAGGCTATTACCAACAAATTGGGGCTAAACAACTATAAAATTATTTGTGTTGTAATTTTTTATTCAAGGCTTAATGTCATTTTGATGTCTACTCGTCGTTGGACAAAATCGTGGTCAACATTTTTGGTGCTTTCATTGAGAGCCTGAATTGAAGAAACACACTACTATTCTACCAATATGGCGCCCAGAAAGCCCAGTACATCAAAAGAACCTGTTAGACTAGAAGGTCCTACACCTGAGAACCCTGACACTAAGCCCAGGGTCTTTCTCGAGGAGATGAATCCGGAGGTCGAACAACTCCAGGAAGCCATGGGGGCTTTCCAAGAAGAGATGATGCAATTCAACTCTCGGTACAAGCTTTCGCTGAGGAAATGGCCAGGTAGAAGGCTGTATTCGAGCAACGAAAAATGAGAAATGGATGCAAGAAGCGAAGAGATCAGGCAACGGTAGGAAGAGACCAACCGACGACATCGCGAGGTAGCACTTGCTCTGGAAGAAGCTACTTAGTCAACCCAGGACAATGCCCAAGCTGCAGCACGAGCAGCCACCCAGGGATCAAGAAATAACAATGCTAGTCAGAGGTCCGCTGGCAGAGCCGATTCTCGGGGGCCAGACAGAAGTAGAAGTAATCCCACTGGTCGGAGGGATGATGGGGTCCACTCCAGGACTGCCTCGATGCAAATGGAGAATTCTGGAACCCCTTCTAGGAGCCACCGGTCAGAAAATTCTAGATCAGGGAGTCACTAGTTAGGCAGTAAGAAGACTCCACCCAGGCATAATCAGACTAAAGATCCTCGAGATAAGAAAACTTCACAGTATAAAGATGGATATGATTGGGATGAGGATGATAGTCATCACACCGAATGGTCAAAGGAGAAAGAGGGCAACAACCAACAAGGAAGAAAGGACTGCCCAGGCCGTGCCAAGAAGCCACCACTACATCCCGGCCAGCAGCGTAGTGGGAGAGAGCAGGTCCCGCGCAGTAAGCCCTTTGAAAAATCTAAGAGTACAGTGTTCGAACGGCTAGGAGGACAAGCTACCCGAAACGATTTGAGAGACGTCATCAACAATAAGAGGAAGACTGCCCGGGTTGAATGGAAAGATCTTACCTGTCCTAGCGATCAAGTAGAAATACTTGATGACAGTGCACCAAACGGAAATGCCCGACCAGGGGGTCAAACCACTGAAACATCATCAGTTGCACCGGTCATTCAAGCCCAACTGTAAACTGGGTAGTTTTTAACTAGTCCGTAGATTCTATAAAAAATCAACTGGTCAGTCAAATTGAGCAGTTTCAACTGGTCGGTAAACTAGGTAGTGTTCAACTGGTCAGTGAATTTGAAAAGTTGTCAACTGTTCTGTAAAAACCGGGTAGTGTTCCACTGGCCGATATTCACCTGGTCGGACAAACTAACAGTAATTTGGCAGTGTTCAACTGCTCAAAAATTCTCCATATACTCTATGTGTCTCATGAGTAATTAACCATTGATCACTTGGGAGCACATAAGTATACTAGTATATAATTTATCTTGCTACAATTCCAGGGTAAAAGATCAAAAGTTCCAGGTCGGTGATTTGGTCCCAAGAAAGGAAAGACCCAGCATTTGGAGTGCTAGGACCAAATTGGGAAAGACTTTATCAGATCAAGAAAGTTTTGCCTCCTGGCACTTACAACAAACTTTATTGGCTGAATGGAGCCTGATCAGAAACCACTTGAATGGCGTGCGTGTGAGGATATATTATCACTAAATACCGCTTTCAGAGTGGTAGCTTAATTTCAAGTTGTTTAACTTGATTTTTAAGTTTGGTTTATGAGCTGGTTATTGGCTGACCAATAATTTATTTTTGAACAATTTTTGTTGTTTATAACTTGTTATTAGACACATTTTGTCCTTTTTTAATTTATGATTAATAAAAGAGACTACGTGCAGCATGGACGATTCTTGCTACAAATATGCATGTGTATTAATTTTTTGAACAGTGTTCAACTGGTCGGTAAAATTGGATAGTGTTCAACTAGTTAGAAAATTCAAGCAATGTTCAACTGCTTGAATATGTTCCATATATTTTGTGTGTTTTACGAGTAATTAACTACTCGAACAGATTCGGTCTAGTAGCAAGTGACCAAGGATTTTTCAGTCCTCGATCACTTGGGGGGCACATGTGGTATACTGGTATATATGTTAACAAAGGAAATAAGAGCACGAGTTAAGATATTTGTTTTTAGGTTGACTTGTAAATTTTTGAAGTAAAAAAAGGCCATTAAGCTAACGTGTTTGACAAAGCTTAAGTAACTTGGAATTTTTTAAAATTTCACGTTAGAAGCAAATATTCGTGTGAAAATAAACATTATGCTCATAAAATGTTAGAGCAATAAGAGTGTGAGAAAGTATACTTAGTAGGGACATATGAAATGTCTAGAATTTCTAAGTTAGAAAACTAAGTACTCATGCCAAAATATAAGGCATACATCAGAGTGACTTTACTATTCACAAAAAACTTATAATGTTTTAAGTCTAAGTTAGCAAAGAAAAGTAAAGTATAAATACCAACAACTCAGCCGTATGAGAAAAATATCAAGGCTGTTAAGCAGCAATTGTCTTCACAAAAGTATTAGAAAAAAGAGTAAACTACTGGCCAGGTACAACGTTTTGCTGGTCAGGTGCAAAGTTTCCCTAGTCGGGAGAACAGATACAACTTCCCTGGTCAGCTGAGCATGCATCACTGGTCGAGTAGGAAACTCCGTGGTTGGATAGGATGCTCTCTGGTCGGCTAAGAGTGTTTACTGGTTGGGTACACTAGTCTCTGACTGGTCAACACCATCGTCAACATCCAGGACCTCCTCTGGTCAGAATGATAGAGAAAGAGAGGCAAGCACAATGCCAGCTGGAAGAGTTGCCTCCTCAGCGGCCTTGGCTTCACATTTGGCAAGTTCTTTAGCCTTTGCTTCTTCAGAGAGAAATTCGAGGTTGAGAGGCTTGTTTAACTCACTTTCCTTTTCCTGTTTCAGCTTCATTCTCTTGAGTCTTTTTCTTCAGCTGGTCGGTCAATGTCTTATTGGCCTGGATTTGCTTGTTGTTCTCATCAATCAACTCCTTCAATGATCTATCTCGGTCAACAATTGTTTTCTCAGCCTGCTACATCTTTTCCTGGAGATCTTTCTCAGACTTAGTCAGATTTTCAATCTTTGCCTGGGCTTCCACCAATTGATCATTCAAGACCTTGACCAGCTCCTTATAGTCAACTGCTCGGCATTGAGCATGACTAACAGTGATGAGTCCCTAGAGTAAATAACCTGAAAAGTATTCAGAATAAGAACAATCAATAAGAAAGTGAGTGTTTCTGATAAGATGCTTACACTCATAATTTGAGCAAGGCCTTTGTGAAGGACAACTTCAACGCTTCGCTGAGGTAGAGTCTCGAAGGTCTAAATTGTTGTTGAATGGTGGAGAGTATGTTCTATTAACTCTTTATCGTACTCACCAGCAATGCGAAGGGGCTCGCTTAAGCAGATTGATCGAGTAGTTTGTAGGCTAGTAGAAGAAGGAATAGATGGAGGAGTCAAGCGTGGGATAGTGACTAACTAATTGGATGGTCTCCCTTGGTTAGGCGGTGTAGTCCTCATGACCTTGCTTGGAGGATTTAGGTTGCACCCTTCATCAGTTTTCATCTTTTGGGGAGAGGTAGTGTTGAACTGCTTAAACATGTCTGGATCTGCAAAAAAGTAAAGCAAAAGTCTAGTCAATGAAAACGAGAAATAAATATAAGTGAATGAAGAGTTTTACTACGACCACATGACTCTACAGACTTTCATCACAATCATTCTCAAAAAGTTATCTAGAACGAAATAAACTCTGGTTACTATTAGTAGAAAAACCTGAGTTTAGAATTTCATCGAAATTTTCATCCTTATCTTCCGACGATGAGTTGTCTTCTCTAAGAAGCTCGATGATTTTTCCTTTCCTATACCTAATAGGGAAGGTAGGTCGATGAGAATTTTCAAGAAGAGGCTCTCTAATGATGAGATCACCTGGTTGGCGTTGTTGAGGAGATGGTTCATGAGAAAACTGGTCAGTCACTACTTCGGTTTCGACATTAGACTGATCAATCGTATCTGCTTCATCAGTTGTGCTGCCCACATCAATATCTTGGTTGTTCTGTAATAATCCTGCCAATTGAAGATTCTCCAAGGTGACCAACTGCTTAACATACTTATCCTCTATGGGCATTTTAGTGAGATCCTCTGCCCGGGAATGCATTTCCTTGGTTGGGAGAGGTTGATCAAAAGGGCCTGCATGCACAAAAGCCAGGTTGTTGGCTTTGATGTATGGAGTAAGAAAGTATTCCGTTTAATACTTTCTAGGATTTTATTTATGGGCAATGCCATGAAGATACTTATCCCCTTTTTGCCTATGAAAAAGGTGGAAAAACACATGTATTCTTGTGGCTGGGGTTAGTCCTAAGATCGAATAAATAATGTACCTCATAAGGGGTAGGTGGGTTCCCACCCTGGAAGTGGTAAAGAATGTATAAGGTCGACAGGGCTTGTATTCCATTTGGAGCAATCTAGAAGGGAGAAACCTTAAAGTAATCTACTATTGGCCTAAAGCAAGGATGCAAAGGGATAGTAGCTCCTGCATAAATGTGATACATAGACCAGGCACAATAGGCACCACCAGGATTATTGGCTCTCTGGTATGGGTGCAGACATACCACATTCACTCCTTCAAGACCCATAGCATGAATGTGTTTATCAAACATTTTGGAGTTTAGCTTAGAAGCCTTCGCTACGAACCATGAAGGCACGTGATCTTTTTCTTTCCTCGGTTTGAGTGCAGCAATTTGTTGGATTTATGTAGCAAAATTCTTGATAACCTTTCTCTTGGGTTTACTATTTTTTCGAGCTTGGTGAGGAGTCTTTGAAGAGGCTTCAGTCTCTACTTCTTCTAATAAATTTTCTCCCACAAAGGGCACTCGTTCCACCACCTTTTGCGTTGCTCTACGAGGTACTTGGGGATCTTGTTCCTGAGGGAGTCGATTGGACTTTTTCACCCTCATCGGTTGATGCTGATGTTGCTGCTTAAGGAACTGATCTTCATGAAGGAAGTATAAAGCTGATTGCGGAAGGATTTTTTTGAGACGAAAAAGACGGTCTTCCGGAGTTTGTTTGCTTGGAGATTTGGAAGAAGTATCGCTGCTCGAAAGGGTATCACTTGAAGTGGGAGATGAGGAATCAACATCTGTTTGGTTGTCACCTCCCCTGTAGTCAAAACGATTAATCTACAAAAAATACAGGGAGGTGAGTAAACCAAACAGAAAATGAGTGCAAAGTAAAAATATTTATTGCCCAGTGAAATTTTTTTCTGAGCAGTGAAAACATTACGAACCAAATAAAAATGTATGAGAGCAGTAGTGATAATTTGATGCAGTTCAGAAAGGAAAAAAAATTGTGGTCACACGACACAATTCAAGGTCAAGCCGATAAGGGTTATGTACTCTTGTGCTTGGTTGGTGTTCGGGTTCCTAAGAATGGGCACAAACCCGAGCGGCTAGGTTTGTGGCTTAGCAGATGTGAGGGTTTCGAGCAGTAGGCGTGTGTTCCGAGCGGATAAAAGTATTCAAGAAGTTTGGAAGAATTTCAGACCAAATTTTTTTTGAGGGGCTAAGACCACCCGACTAGCTAGTTAAGCATTTTCGAGGAGCCAAGAATGCCCGAGGGGCTAAAGGCTCCGATCGGGTTCATGAATTTCTTTGCCTTTCTTATGGAATTTTTTTTTGAGCAGTCAAGGAATATCCGATTGCCAACATGTGACCAACTAAATTGATATCCAATCGGCTAACAAAAAAAAAATCTGAGTAGTCTAAGCCTACCCGATCGGTCAAATCAACGAATCCGGGCATAATTTTTTTTTAAAAAAAATTTATCACTTGGCAAGCACAAATTCTCTCAAAAATGTGGGCACAAACATGTTTTCCTATTCATGGGGCATACAAACAAGATCAAAAAGTGGAATTTCAAGGGTTCAACAAGCTTCAAGAAAACATCAATGCTCATCCTATACCCATGAACTCGAATATGCAATGTGGAATGGGAGATCATTTTTTCTTCAAAATTTCCTGAAATTGGAGGCAAAATTGACTAACCCAAGGCATAAACTACACCAAAACAACAACAAAATGCACTATTCGGCAGAGATTCATCATAAAATTCCAAGGAGAGCACATCAAATGTGTGTTTCAGTGCTCACACATTCTAACCAAAACTTGTGCAGAATTTAATGCTTCAAAATGTTTAAAAGTGAAGTTAAAGAAGAAGAAACATACCCAAGTGGATGGAAGAGCACTTAATTTCTTGAAAAAGCCTTTGATTTTCTTGAAGGAAGTAGAGCCCCCTTGGAGCTTTGGAGGAGAATCGGCCAAGACTAGAGGAATTTCTTTTTTATGATGTATTTTTTGCTTGTGAGGGATAGACATGTGTGGGCCTATTTAAAGGGAAAGGAGGAACTTTTCAATTACCCTACAAAATCTTAGTATTCTCTTTCCCAAGATTGGAACTGATAAGTGCCATTTTTATGGCCTGAAAAGTTTATTTGTGGGTTTACTTGAAAAGGCGGGAGAATATAGAAAGTCATTTTTGGACTATTTTGGAATTGTGGGATAGAGAGAATATTAAAGTTACTGGTGAGTCACCACGTTGAGGCAACTGCTAGGATATTCTCTGAATTTCTGATTGGCTATTGAATTTCTAGAGATTTAACTGGTCGGACTTTTATTATTTGTGAAAGTTACTAACCGGATGATGTTTTTTGACGACCTCAAAAACATTTTACTAGAGAAAAAATTTATCATACGAGTAAATCATATAATAAACTTGGGGGGGAAAATGTTATCCCCAAAATTTTAGTTCGATGACATGACAATCAGAAGTGACGGGTGGCAGTGCATGATCGTCAAGCGGATCATCAAGCGGCACATTTATGGTCAATAAATGTGTTGACCAAAGGAAGTGCAAATGTTAGAAAATGACCTACAGAGTTGTGATATCACTGGTCGGAAGATGGTTTTACCTGGTTAGGAAATTATTCACCCGACCGGATAGGAATTTAATTGGTTAGGACGAAGTCTTACTCGAACAGACACATTAGAAGGGGAGTTTGTCAGACCAAGAAAGGGTTTAATTGCTCAGGAAACGATTTACCCAATCGGATAAGAATTTTGTCTGGTCAGGAGGGAGTCTTACCCGACCAGACACATCAGAAGGGTTGTTTATCCGACAAGGTAAGGATTTAACTTGTCAAAGAGTTTTTCACTCGACCAGTTATATCGAAAAGGGGTTTCACCCGACCAATTACCTTAGAAAGGGGTTTCACCTAACCAGTCACATCATAGAGGGGTTTCGCCTGACCCGTTACCTTAGAAAGGGGTTTCACCTGACCAATTACCTCAGGGGGTTTCACCAAACCAATTACCTCAGAAAGGGGTTTCACCAGACCAGTTACCTCAGAAAGGGATTTCACCTGACCAGTTACATCAGAACGGGGTTTTACCTGGCCTGTTACATCAGAAAGAGGTTTCATTGGATCAACTACATCAGAATGAAGATTTAGTCGACCAGCTATGTCAGATTGAGGAGGGTAGCCTACCGTATGTGTCAGAATCTCAGGAGTTAACTTCCTAGTGACTTCTTTACAGAATCTCAGTAACAACTTCTACCCGAATCGCTCGTAACTACCGTGAAAATCTCTCAGATTTCCTGAAGTAATAGCTAGATTGTTGTAATTTGAATTTGTTTATTATTTTATTAATTAAAGTTGGTAAAAACAACCAAGGACCCCGTCAAAACAGGAGATTTTCCATGTACGATCCATGAGCCTATAAATAAAGAGCTCATGGCATCATTTTGGGGGATGTGATCTTTTGGAGACTTGGAAACTCTTTAATTTTGAGACTTTGGGACTATTACTTGGGGCATTTTCTGAGAGAGCTTAGAGAGAGAAAGATTGCATTCTCTAGAGAGAGAAACTTTGTATTTTTCTACTTACACTTGAGAAACTCAGTTGGCTCAGGTCCATTTGATCTTAAGTGTAGGCTTCATATATCACAACTCCAAGTGGATTAGGCTATTACAAACAAATTGAGGCTGAACCACTATAAAATTAATTGTGTCGTTATTCTCTATTCAAGGCTTATTGTCATTTTGACGTCTACTCGTCATTGACCAAAATCGTGGTCAACATGTGATTATGTCATATTCATGAGTGTTGAGTCAATGATGGAATTTTTGTATTGTGGTTTGATATGCCATAAGTCACTCTTTGAGATTTGTGGTCACTATTTGAACAACTAGTGTATTGCTTGCTAGAAGTAGGACTTATACGTTCTTTGACTTAGAGAAAATGACTAAGCAAGGCTTATGCTCCTGAGCTCTAATCCAGGCGATGCTACAGATTTGAGCTAAACAAGACTGCAAAAGAAACATACATGACAGGATTAGCTCGCTAAAGTAAAAAACAAAAAAGGGAAATAATATAGGAGGAAGAAGGATAACTTACAGTAATTATCTCAAAAGTAATATCGAGCTTTCAACTATTACTTTTCAAAATGCTAATCCATCAGAAACCTCCCCAGGTCAGGCCACATGTACATATCCGCAAGCAGACTCTAGTGCTCACTGATCCACTTTACTATTGCACTTACCTATAACATGAAACAACTAGGTAAGTGAAAACTCTTAGTTAGAATAGCCTTACAACAAAAGTATACTAAACCCAATAACGAGTCAACCTAAGGTAGATATTGCTACTGGTCATTAAGGTATTAGATAAGTTCCAACCCTATCATATAATGCTCACATAATAACCATGTCAGAATCAAATACTTTGATTGTAACGATGTCGAGCATATCATAATAACCTGCTCTCAGAAAATCCCAAAACAATCGAGATATATATAATTACATAATTTAATCAATTTAAACAAACATAAAGGATCCTGACTCCAACCTGGAATCACTCTTAACGTCTTGGCTCCATCCCAAAATATCTTACCATGTCGTGGCTCCAACCCGGACATTATCTTACCTTGTCTTGGCTCCAACCCAGACTACATTTTACCATGTCCTGGCTCTTACTCGGACTATAATTTTACCATGTACTAACTCCAACCCAGACTATAATTTTACCATGTCCAGGCTTTGACTAGGACTTTAGCTTATCGTTTCTTGGCTCCAACCCAGACTATATTACGCTATGGTTCTGGCTCCAACCCGCACTCACTTGCCATTAAACCTCAGAAGCATAAGCAATGAAAAGGTCGGTATCAAGCATACCCTGGTCTTAATGACCTAAACAAAACTAGTGTAATCTACTACTACAAGCACACATTAGTATATTCATGTTATAGCCAAGAAAGGGAAAGGCTAAATTACTTGGCATCCTTAGTTCCAAGCTGGATTATGACAGTCAGTATCTTATGATCCGTAGGGGGAAGGACCGGGTAAAGCTATGCAATCCTACATCGCCTAGGGAAGGTCAAGTGTGATGATTCTAAGACTGTGTAGGTATGGGACTACATAGTTGAAGAGGGCTTAAATGGATTGATGGGTACTACCTATGCCAACAAGATGCATCTTCTTTTCGGTAGCCCATCACTTTAGAACTCCAAAGTTAAGCGTACTTGACCTGGAGTAGTCTCATGATGGGTGGGCATGTTACGAGGTCCCGAGAGTGGGGTTTAGGTTAAGACCCTTTCATTTTTGATTGTCATTAATGGAGGTTATAATTGGTTGTGATTAGGTAATCGCTAAGGGACCAAAAGGTCGATCGTTCTTAAGAGTCATTCTTGTTCTATTATTCGCTCGAACCTGAGGTAAGAAAACTGCACCCTGTGTATATGACATGCATGATTGTTGATGAGGCATATTGGTTGATAAATGTGGACATTGATTGCATATTAAATGCTAGTGGATGTTGTTTACTTGTGTATGGCACTGATTAGTCAGGGACGACATTGGTCGCATTTTACTGACCTGAGAGTCAGAAACGGCATAAGCGTCCTCAACGCAAGGCCGATTAAAAATTAGATCTAATCGATATCAGTATTGAATGACTCTAAGGCATTAATACTGGACCAACCCTAAGGTCGATGAAACTTATAAGCGCTTGGCTAGTCTAAGACTAGTTACTCAGAGCCAGGGCCTAAGGCCTAGGTGACTGCTTGTCACATGGCTAGGGAACAATGTTCCATGGTTATGACTCTATGGTCAGGAGGAAGGTTATGTTGGTGACTAGTCATCATGCACCTATCCTGTTTAAGCTAGTGAAAGGTTCACCTATCTGTTAAGCCCCAGTGACCCTAACGTCACATGGCTAAAAGGAGCTGTGCCCACTCTAGTGACTTTTCCAATTTTCACTCTTCTATTTTGGACTGAAAGTCCTGAATGATTATTATGATCATTGTTGATATTATATTCATGCTATATTGTGTATTCTTGCTGGGCCTTGGCTCATGGGCACTATGTGGTGCAGGTAAAGGGAAAGAAAAGCTCACCCAACCTTAAGTGGAGAGCTTAGGTGGTGATGTGTACATATGCAGCCACTTGTCCACCACGGCCAAGGTGTTCTCAGAGGAACTAGGGGTTTACCCTATTTTTGCCGCTTAAGTCGGCGGGTTTGTAAATTTGAAACAGTAATGACCATTTTGAAAAGTATTTGATGGGCCCATGAATAGTTTTATGTATTTAATATAATATATCCTTTCCTTTTGATTGGGTTTTTCACCTTAGCCTGTTAATAACACTTAGAAGCACATTTTTAACCAAAGGACTCGGGTAGCGAGTCAAATTTTCGGTTCACCGTAACTGTTCTGGGGTAACCAGGGCGTTACAACTTGGTATCAGAGCGTGCCAAGGTTAGGGTTCCTGTAGATTGGCTGGGCATGTACACACATCACTGAAGTCAAGCTCGACTCATGGTTTGGGTAACTATTTATGTAGTTATATGTATAACTGCTTAAATATAGTATATATGCTTTACCTGTGTGCATGAGACACCATGTTAAACCTGTGCCCTGGAATATTATATCCTCAGCAACTGTGTGCTAAATAGTACTGAGATTGCTGGAACATACTTATTAGTATTATTGATTGTGAATTATTATATGATACATGCTAAGTGCTAAATGCTATGAACATGTATTTGCTTGTATATTTGTATGACTGTGGAGTATGATAATTTTCTGCTTGATCTTGGACCGTAAGGCGGCAAGAGCTTTAGTTATTACTACCTGACTGGCCGTATTGATCGTTGTTTCAGCAAGGTATAATAGATAAGAATGAATCCAGGGAAGACAGATACGTCAGCTGGCCAAAGTGATCAAGGCGAGAATAATAATAGTCAGGGTTAAGAAAATGACCAGTCACAGATTCCATAGACAGCTCCTGTAAACTGGCAGCAGATAATTAGCGACCTGTAGGTAACAGTGTTGAGACAAGGGGAAGAGCTTCGTCTCCTTAGACAATAGCAAGCGCCTGCAGTGGCCAGTGTATCAGAGGCACCTCCTGTGTCGCTGTCAGCAATAGAGCAGCTGCATGATGTTGGAAATAAATGGGAACCTCTCTATGAAAGTTTCATGAAGCAGTAACCTCCAGTATTTGAGGGCAGTGCAGATCCTGCCAAGGCAGAGCAATGGATGAGTATGATTACCACTATCCTTGATTTCATGAGGGTAACTGGTAATGAAAGGGTGGCCTATGCCACTTATATGTTTCGGGAGGATGCCTGAATTTGGTGGGAGGTGATTACCCAGACCAAGAATGTTAATGCCATGAATTGGGAAGAGCTTCAGACTCTTTTCAACAAGAAATATTATAATGATGCCATTAGGGCAGCAAAAGCTGAGGAATTCATTAGGCTACTTCAGGGAAATTTGTCAGTCACTGAGTATGCCTTGAAATTTGATCGTTTGGAAAAATTTGCCATGGAGCTGGTTCCCATTGATGGGACCAGGAGGGAAAGATTTTTGCAGGGGCTACAGCCCAGATTAGCCCGTGATGTGCGTATTACCACTGTGGCTGGGGTTACTACCTATGCACAAGTGGTTGAGAAGGTACTCACAGCTGAGAGTGCAGAGAACAAGATCTGGCGAGACAGTGTAGCTAGAAAGGAGTTCAAGAGGACAGGTCATCCATTTATGGGTTCTGGTAGGGGTATAGGCCCCAGTGAGCAGAAGAGGAAGGTTCCTGACACCTTCCCAGTTCCAAGTCCTGATAGGCGGCCCTGTGGTATTTTAATTGGTCGTCGAGGTGGTAATGAAGCCTGGAAGACTTATCCTGAATGCCCTAGATGCAAGAGGCATCATTTGGGAGAATGTAGGGCAAGGGTCTGCTTCTCATGTGGAGCAGTGGGTCATCTTAAAAAGGATTTCCCTAACGCCAGAAAAAAAGAACCCAGGAAAGCGGACAGCTCGGCCCCAGCTCGAGTGTTCGCATTGACTAAAGCAGATGTTGAGGATTCTCCCTCAGTTGTTACAGGTCAGCTTCTTAGTGTTGGAACCCCTTATAATGTATTGATTGATTCTGGTGCTACACATTCTTTTGTTGCTAATAGTATTATTGATAGACTGTGTAGAGCCTGTGATTTTTATGTTGTGGGGTTTGGAACTTTGTTACCCACTGGAGAGTTAGTGGTATCCAGAGATGGGTAAGATCTTTTCCATTGACAGTGGAGGGCAGAGAATTGTCAGTGGATTTGATAGAGTTGGCTATGACTGACTTCGATATGATATTGGGTATGGATTGGCTAGCAAAGTATGGGGCAACCATTGATTGCAGAAGGATGATGGTCACCTTTGAGCCTGAAGGTGAGGATCCTTTTGTGTTTGTTGGTACTGTGCATGGACCTCGCATACCTATGATTTCTGTATTGAGGGTTAGGGATTTATTGCAAGGAGGTTACATTGGATTCTTGGCCAGTGTGGTTGACACCACTCAGGTCGTGCTAGTGAGACCAGAAGAGACCAGACTTGTTTGTGAATTTCTGGATGTGTTTCCAGAAGATTTGCCAGGGTTGCTACCGCACAGAGAAATTTAGTTCGTTATAGAACTGGCACCAGGGACAGAGCCAGTGTCTAGAGCACCTTACAGAATGGCCCCAGCTGAGTTGAAAGAATTAAAGGTACACTTGCAAGAACAGTTAGATTTGGTTTTATCAGACCTAGCTTCTCACCTTGGGGTGCGCCAGTTCTGTTTGTAAAGAAGAAGGATGGTTCTCTCAGGATGTGTATTGATTACAGAGAATTGAATAAGGTAACAATTAAGAACAAGTATCCTTTGCCAAGGATAGATGATCTGTTCGATCAGTTGCAAGGTAAAAAGGTATTCTCAAAGATTGACCTTTGTTCTGGTTATCATCAGTTGAGGGTCAAGGAGGGAGACATACCGAAGACTACTTTTCGTACCAGGTATGGGCATTATGAGTTCTTAGTCATGTCTTTTGGATTGACTAATGCCCCTGTTGCTTTTATGGATCTGATGAACAGAATGTTCAAGGATTATCTAGACCAGTTTGTGATCGTCTTCATTGATGATATTCTGGTATATTCTCAGTCTGAGTCAGAGAATGAGCAGAATCTAAGGTTGGTTCTATAGAGACTGAGGGAACACAGATTGTTTGCAAAGTTCAAGAAATGTGAGTTCTGGTTATCTCAGGTATCCTTTCTTGGGCACATTGTCAGTAAGGAGGGGATTAAGGTAGATCCAGCAAAGATTGAGGCGGTCAGAGATTGGCCAAGGACAAAGAATGCTTATGAGGTTAAAAGTTTCCTTGGATTGGCAGGTTATTATAGGCGTTTCATGGAAGGGTTCTCAAAGATCGCTCCTGCATTGACTGAGCTAACACACAAGAGCCCGAAATTTGTGTGGTCAGATAAGTGTGAGAACAGCTTCCAGGAATTGAAGCAGAGATTGATTACAGCTCTGATTCTGAGTCTTCCGACATATTAGGAGAAGTTTGTGATTTATTGCGATGCTTCTTATCAGGGTTTGGGCTATGTTTTGATGCAGTCAGAGAAGGTAATTGCTTATGCTTCTCGTCAGTTGAAGGAGTATGAAAAGAGATATTCCAGTCATGATTTGGAGTTGGCGGCTGTGGTCTTTGCTTTAAAGATGTGAAGGCATTATCTCTATGGAGAGAAGTGTGAGATATATACAGACCACAAGAGCCTGAAATACTTCTTCACTCAGAAAGATCTGAATATGAGGCAAAGGCGTTCGCTGGAGGCAAAGACCTTTGATAGAGTTTTCCTACAATAACAATTATCAGTCTACCATTGGAGTTGCACCTTATGAGATGCTGTATGGTAGGAAGTGTAGATCTCCCATTCATTGGGATGAGACAGGTGAAAGGAGATACTTAGGTCCTGAGGCAGTTCAGAGGACCAGTGAAGCCATTGAGAAGATTAGAGCTCGGATGCTTGCTTCTCAGAGTAGACAGAAGAGCTATGCAGATCCCAAGTGTAGGAACGTGGAGTTCCAGGTAGGAGACTATGTCTTCCTTAGAGTCTCGCCATGGAAAGGGGTGAGAAGGTTTGGGAAGAAAGGCAAGCTGAGCCCTAGGTTTGTAGGTCCATTTGAGATCCTGGTGAGGGTTGGTCAAGTGGCTTACAAATTGGCTTTGCCTCTGGCATTGTCAGCCGTGCATAATGTATTTCATGTTTCAGCTCTTCGGAGGTATGTATCTGATGTGAATCATATTTTGAGCTATGAGGATCTGGAGCTTGAGCCAGATCTCTCCTTTGAGGAACAGCCGGTCCAGATTCTTGACAGAAAGGATAAGGTCCTCAGGAATAAGACGATACCTTTGGTTAATGTATTGTGGAGGAACAGCAAGGTCGATGAAGCGACCTGGGAGCTGGAGTCAGATATGTAGAGTTAGTATCCCGAGCTGTTCAGGTAAATTTCGAGGACGAAATTTCTGTAAGGAGGGGATAGTTGTAATGCCCCGATATCCCTAATGCAGTTTAATGGATGGATTAGCAGGCCAGGAGGTCCATACTTGTTTAATTATGCCATTAATTGATAATATGCATGTTTATGTGAATTATATTATAATATGATGTTAAATGCATGCATGTGGGTCCACATTTCATTACAGGGGTGTTTTGGTAATTTGGCTCGTTGAGGGCGTACTTGTATATTTGTATGCATGTCGGTGACCTATTGTTGGGACCACATTATAATGTGGGTTTGATCGAGCTATTCGGCATGAGACGATCCTGGAATATTAATTAGCGGTCTAGTCATAACAGGTTTAAGTTCGGGGCTCGGGATGAGTCTCAGGGTGATTTTAATGATTAGAGCGTTGTCGGGAATTAAAGGGTAACATGATATGAATTATTGGTGTTTGAGATTATCGGGAATAGCGGGAATTGGATAGCGTTAATTATGATTAACGAGATAGGTGGGAAATACCAATTTCGCCCTTGGGAACCTTTAGAAATCCTTAATTGACCTAGGGGTATTTTGGTTTTTTCACCCCTAGGATAGATATATGCCATTTAAGGTTGTAGAAAGGTAGTGAAAACAGAGCATAAGTTCAAGCTTCTCCCGTACCTTTTCTCCTTCTGTTTTCTTTGTGATTTTTGAGTCTAACTTGAGGATTCAAGCTTGGGCAGTAAGTCTTGTGAGCTTGGGAGTGTGTTCCACCATTGAAGAGCATCATAATCTATGCTTGAGGTAAGTTTCTAGCCATTAAAATCCCTGGTTTGCTCTGTTTTAGTTCTGGTTTTCAGTTGGGATTTCTAGGTTGGATGCTTGGTTTTGTTGGGAGTTTTGGCTAGGGTTCTTGTGATTGTGATGCTTGGGGTATGTGAGGATGGTTTTTGGGTTCATTTGGCATCAAAAATGGGATTTGGAAGCATTGGAATCGAGTTAGAATTGAAGGAGTCGAAGAAGAAGATATCAGGGGAGAGCTGTTCTGGGGGTAGCGCTACAACGCCCATCAGAGGGTGCTTTGCGCTACACAGTTTTTCTGTGGGCGGTTTGGGGGTTCTGAGTATAGCGCTGGGGCACTATTGAGCAGCGCTACTCTATTCCTCCAGAATCCCGTTTTGAGTGTTTTTAAGGGTTTTTGGCTTGGGGTTTCAATCCTTATGGCCCGGGATCGAATCTACTCACCGTGTGGGCATGTTTCAAGGTACCAAGAGTGGAATTTAGGTTAAGACCCTTTCATAGTTGATTGTCATTAATGGAGGTTGTAATTGGTTGTGATTAGGTAACTGCTAAGGGACCAAAAGGTCGATCATTCTCAGGAGTCGTTCTTGTTCTATTATTTGCTCGAACTTGAGGTAAGAAAACTGCACCTTGTGTATATGACATGCATGATTGTTGTTGAGGCATGTTGGTTGATAAATGTGGACATTGATTGCATATTAAATGCTAGTGGATGTTGTTTACTTGTGTATGGCACTGGTTAGTCAGGGACGGCACTGGTCGCATATTACTGACCTGAGAGTCAGAAACGGCATAAGCGTCCTGAACGCAGGGCCGATTAAAAATTAGATCTAATCGATATCAGTATTGAATGACTCTAAGGCATTAATGCTAGACCGACCCTTGAGAACTCCAAAGTTAAGTGTGCTTGACCTGGAGTAGTCTCATGATGGGTGACCTCCTGGGAAGTTTTCCGAGGATGTGTGTGAGTGAGGACAAAACACGCTCGAAAGACTCGGTTGGTTTGCAGAGCCAGTTGTCATTCCAGAAAGCAGCCAATGTGACGTGGGGCGTTACATGGATCCTTAATATCACTATTCATTTTTTTCTTTTGTGGTTACTGTAATTAGTATAGTGTACTGAGATTAAACTATGCCATATACTTATAGCTAACATTAATCAATAGCCGCATGTAATAAACTCTCAGAGACTCTATATTGTAGCCTCTTATACATTTCATAGTGTATAAGGTCGGGTTTTCTTTTCAGTCTTTAAGTTATCGTAGGAAAATCGGTCTCATAGTAACATGCTCTCCATACTTTGTGTTTTAATATTTCTTCTAGAATGAATTATCTTATTTGATCATTTCGTACTCTTGTTTTAGAAAAAAAAAGTTAACGAAATCACATATTTAGAAAAATACCATAATTTTTGTCCTTTTATGAAGTCAACAATTTCCATTCATAATACCAAAATACTCCTTTTAGAATATTTAATTATTATTATTGAAAAGTCATCCTTTGTTTATAAAGATCCTTTTTAACCTACACTTCCATTTTTACCAAGTTTAATGATAATCTAAAAACTCTTTTGTGGTATTTTTGAAAAGAAGGTCAATGGGACCCTTAATTTATTAAAATGGTAAAAATCATATTTTATTTATCTCAAACTGATTTTAGATTGGTTCAACATCCAAATCCTTAGTTACTTTTATAAAAATAACCATTTTCTAATTTCCACAATTTTACTTTTACTTCTTTATTTAAAGTGATAAAAGTTCATTTTTAAACCATTTCCATATGTTGAGCTTTTGGCCAAAGCCCTTAAACTTCTCTCCACTTATTATTTGTCATAAGTAAGAGAACTAGGCGAAAACCACGTCTCAAAACTCGTTTTAGGTTAGGAGAACTAACCTCCCAAAAATTACTTTTCATTATGGTATGAAATTACTACTTTTAATATTTTAGGGCAAACTTAAAAAATTTGTTTCTCTTAGAGCATAACTCATTTTTCTCTCAAATTTTACTTGAACCCTTATAAATGTATTAACTAACATCCTACCAAATTTCCTAGCCTTTACATTGGTAAAACCCAATAAAAAGATAAAGAAATCTTGACAGTGCATGCTACCCAAAATTTTTCCATATTTACATCAAAATGCCAAAAAGTTCATAACTTGGGCTTAAAAAGACATTTTTATGATTTTCCAAAGCATAAAATCAAGTACTGTCAAAGCACTACACAACTACATAAATTATTTTGACAAACAGTGGTAGTACGGTGTGATCTCATTCATTGGAAGTGACACGAATTTTCGCAACTTGCATTTTTACTCACTTAACCACAACAAGCATTTCTAGCATAAACCCTAGCATGCTTGCAATTATTCATATCCCACAATCTCAACCTTAAACATAAAATAGACTCCAAAAACTATTGAAATAACCTATATGACCAAATCTCCAAAAATCATCACAAAACTCAAAGAAACAACTATAGATTTCTACCTTTTGAAGCCCTAGCTTGGAGATGTATGCCTAAATTAAACAATCCATGCGACGACAAAAATTTGACAGGAAAATTGTAACATTACTCGAAACCCAAATAAACACCTATTACAGACTAACACGTGTTTCACACTCGAGTAGTGGGTTGGCACGATTTCACATGACAGAAGGCTAAAAGCCCCTACTGTGCTTGTCAGAGGTGACGTCATGCACGAGCAAAAGATTGGGGGGAAAATGTTGTACCCCAAAACAAATACAAACTGAATCACTCAGCACGAGGTACAGCTGGCAGATAAGCGCATGAAGAAAGCATACAGATTGAATAGATAGCTAACTCTGGAGTGAGCATCTCGAGTTCAACTTGACAGCTTATAACAACCAGATAATCTTCAGATTGCCTCTTGTGTCGAAAACCTAGTTCGAGATGTGTGATGGCATATTCACCTTTTTTGAATCTTTGAACTTAGACTGTATCAGGATAGCTTGGTTCTGAGGCATTCAACTTGAAGGAAGTGACCAGCTCGCGGAAGTCTGGTCATGACGCGTAGTGAAGGATCCTAAAACCCTGGGTTTGTGTGGCACTTCTGGAAATCTTTGCATCAATGCCTCAAACATCTGAGCGTTTGCAGCATTCTGCTCATGCACAATACTTCTTAGATCCTCTATGTGAGTTAACAAATTTGGTTCTGGTTGTACCCATTGTCCTTTGCCTCAGCCACGACCTGCGTCTTGGTCAACAACTACTCTCTTGGATGGGTCTGGTGGGCTAATTGCTCGACCTCCCCTAGCTCGAGTGTTAGGCACCATCACAAATTTCTATACAACTTGTTTCCCATACACAAGGAAAAGAGAAAGAAACATAAAGGAATTCACAACGATTTAACTCAAAATAGGTAATCAATCATTCAGGGATATATCCTAGCAATAAAAAATAATCATAAAAGATCATGCTATAAGGATTTAGTTAGTAGAACAATAAATAAAATAGAAGAGAACCCTAGCTACAGGTCAGGTTTCCTACATACGCCTGCTACAACTGCACAAAAGCCCAACATCCTAGTAAGTTTGCCAAGTATTTACCAAAAAGTATCAACAAGACCTCACATCATAACTTAATCTAGGCTATCCATTAGTATATCCAACTCTAGGTTGGTATTCTCGTCTCGCTGCTCGGGATCCTCCTCTGACTCACTATCACTGTCTTCCACTAGGTCCACTCCTGGCTCGGCCATCTCCTCCACCACCATGCCATCTGCTGCAGCTCCCTCCACGGGCTGTGGTGGCTCTTGAGGTGCAACGTCAGGTGCGAAAGCCTATGCTACCATATGCTCGTCTCGGTACTTCTCCTGCCACTGAGACATGTGGAAGTGTGGTTTGAACGTGAGCTCGATAGATGCCCTGATCGTTGGCTAGGAGACATTGGTGGGGTCCTCGTAGCGATGTTGGAACCAGTAAAACACCTCATCTCTTAGATATAGGCTAGCCAGCCTCACATGGTAGGTAGATGGAATCTCCATATCCCAAAGGATTATATTGATCATATACGTCCACTCCCATACTTTGGACGAAGAGTCATTTTCCCCAATGAACACGCGCGGGTATGCGCTGTGGAAGGCTTGGTGAAAGCGGAGACTATGTGCTAGAGGATACCCGAAAAAGGGGTCCTCTAGGACTGGATTAACTATTGTTGGAAATTCTACCATCGCACCTACAATTTATAGATTTGAGGTATGTAAGTGTTGGTAATTGTGCTCTGAAAGCATATGTAGTAGACATTGTTTTATGAAATAAATAAATAAATTGAATTTTTTATGCATAGATTTTATGGACTATATTATTCTCTGATAATATTATGTAAATATAAAAAAAATTCCTAAGTTCATATATGTGATCTCAAACACGTATTGGTACGGGAGGATTGTGTTTGAGATAAATGAACTTGAATAGTTCGCAGTAAAATAAAGTTATGGAATCTTTAGATTAATTACTGCAAGTACGGTCCACTAGTATTATGAATATATGTGATCTAGATTCGAATCACTAGTGTGGTAGGACACTTTAGTGGAGGTGCTCTATATATTAGGGAATTTATAGAACTGGGCCAGATATGTTTATTAATACTTAGTTAAATACCGTTTCGAAGTATTAATTAAATATATCAATTGATGATCATATACAAATAGATATTAATCCTGAAGTTACTATGAACTCTTGTTTATGTTATATTAGTTCTTTGATTTACTCGTTAGGGTCTGTCAGAATGACCAGACTAATTTTTTTTTGTTTTGGGAACTGATTAATGTAGATGGCTGCGGACATAGTATACAGATATGAAATCTATGCCTTCTCGTAAGAGATTGAATAATGGTTCTCTTAAGGGTTAACTTTTGGGACTGAAAGGTTATTGAGCTCAAATTCATAATTTAGTTATGAATTAACCTTCACTAGTAAGGTCAATGGTACTTAAGGAAACAAGAGATAATTAAAAGGGTAAAACGGTAATTTTATTCCCGATTAATTATGAACCATTATTAGAGGGTCAATTTTTATGCAATGATTATATCAATGGACGCTTTATAATTATAAAGTACTAAGTAAATGAAATGTCTATAATTACAAGAGTGCAGTCTCATATTTATAGTGGAATAATCATGAGATTAATAGATTAAGATTATTTAATTAAAGAGTTTAATTAATAATCTCAAATTTATTGGAGCTTAGAATTATAGGTTCATAGGTCCCCATAGCGGCTCTATCAACACTATTCAAGATAAAAGTTGATATGAAGGGAAAAATAGTTTAAAGACATATTTAAGAAGAATGTTCTTCGGGTCAAATATGCAATTATATGATAATGGTGATTAATTAATTAATTACAACTAAGTTGTAGTTAAAAAAATTAATTAATATTTAATTATTATATGATTTACGAAATTATATTAAATAATTAAATTAATTTCAAAATTTAATTAAATAATTAATTAATTATAATTTTTGAAATTATAATGAATTAAATATTTATTTTCGAAAATATTGGATTTAATTAATTGGTAGAATTAATTAAATATATTTATTTGAGTGTGAGATAATAATCTGATAAGTTCAAATTGGATTTGAATTTAAAAAGATTAATATTTATTCAAATAATTAATTATATTTGATAATTAGTTAACAAGATATTTAATTTAAATTTGAATTAGTTATCAGGTAGTTAGATCTTATCTGACAAAGTAGTTTGAATAAATAATTAAATAAAAATTGAAAAACCAACATCCCTAAAAATAGGGGTGGTACACGTGCACACAGTATGGATAATTCAAAATTTTAGTTTTTGAATATTTTCATTAATAAAATAATTAATTAATTAAAAAGTAAATTGTAAGTTGGTTACAGATTTATTTTTTAAAATTTGAATATTTTCTTTAAAGTATGACTAATCAGAAAATATACAGATAACCAAGACAATTTAGTCTATTCGCTTTGTGAAAAATATAACGATATTTTTCTCTCCCTGAAAAATAAAGAAACAATTCTCAGGCCTATTCTCTTGATCTCATGTGTTGAGTACATCAAGTAGAATCATAAATAAACTCCCTGAGGTGTAGAGAACGTTGTGGAAGATCTTGGTGTGAGTACCTGGGAGCAGTTTGGATAGAAAGATCGTTCTAATTACGAAAAGATAGCAAGGACACTTGATAGGCTTAAAGAGGTATGGTTTCTATTCTTAACTTGCTTATTATTAATGTACGTATATTAATGGATCCGCATATTTAAAGGTAATTTAAATATGTTACAAAATTTTTGTTGTACACTAGGCCAACCCTACCACCTTTCCGCTGCGTATTAGGAAACTCATTCCTAACAATTTGTACTAGAGCGGTCGTTAATCTCTGCATACATTAATTACTGTGTGGCATAATATGCATTCTTATGTTATTGTAATATATGTGAATGGATGGATGTATGTATTATTATAGTTTATTCTTAAGGGTCATTAATTATATGGTGTTTTGGGTTTATGAATTGTTCTGAAAATTCTAGATGAAAAATGTAAGCCATTTTGGGGGATAAGAATTTTTCTAATTTTAATTTTCTGTGTTAAAATTATTTGAAAAATTCTGTAAGGCCCGAGCCTCGGGTTTCGAGCCCCGAAGCCCGAGCCTGTGCCTAGCCGTGCCCAGCACCTGTTACTGCCAGCACGCCCCTGAGCACCACGCCAGCAGCGCACCCCAGCGCGCCCCTGCACACCACGCCAGTCGCGCGTCCCAGCGCGCCCCTGTGCCTGCATCAGCTGTGCGCCCAGCGCGCCCCGCGCCTGACCCAGCCGCATGCACATCGTACGCCCCAGCCAGCTGCTGCCGTGCCCCATGCCGAACCACCATATGCAGTCGCCCCTACGATTTTTAAAGCTTAGGGCTTGCATCCAAAAAATTATCCATTTAAATTATTGGCTTAATTAATTTATCCCATAATTAAAATTGTTTTATTTTGAATTAATTGTATGAGCCAAAATTCAAAGCTAGGCCTAATAACTTATCGGGCGTTAAAACCCAAGTTAATTATTGTTAAAATTTGTTTAAGATAATTAAAAGTTATTTTAATTCAAAATTAAATGGATAAGTGGCTTAATGGATTAAGACTACTTGTGAAGGCCCAAAGTTAAGATAGAGATCCCTTTAGGTCTTATTTAGTTTCTTATATTTTTTGTGTATATTTTTGCAAGTGTTGTAATTTTTCTAGAAATACCCAAGACACCCGAACCGCATTTATTTATTTAAATGTTTGAATGTGATTAAATTGTTTAATACTTTATCATGCATTATTTGACATGCCATACATATAACCCACAGAGTATTTAAAATTGTGCATGCATCTCATATGAGTAGAAACATGCCTTAGGATTGTCCTATGTGATTATATGCTGGACCATATAATAATAAATCTAGTTTTTAACTAGTTCAAGAGTAGAAATAGATTTTAAAAGTGGTTTGATTTCTAATATTTAATAAAATTGTTTTATTAAATTATAAATGATATTCTTAGTAATTATAGTAAATTAAAATTGAATTAATAAGGGCATAATTATATATTTTTAATTTTTCTTAATTTGATTAGTAATTATTAGAATATCATTTGGTAAAAATAGATCACTTTATTTTTACAACCAATTAAAAAGCATAGGATGTTTTGAGAAAACACATATTCTAAAATAGTGAGTGGGAGAGGGAGTTATGACAATAAGTCCCATGGTCTCCATTATTAGTTAGCACTGAGGTAGCATGGAGAGGGCCTCGCGGCACCATTGCTTGTGTCCCCCTAAGGAAGGCTTCCGACTGTGTTATTCTCAAGGCGAACGATTTTTTCAAGAATAGGATTTAATGATGTATTTCAAGTTTGACTGACCCTAAGGCACACTCCTGTGTTAAGTCATTGATCTAAAATAATGTGTTACACTCACAAGGTACATTAGGCTTTCGAGGGGACTGGTGTATTCTTGACCAAACAAGCGGTTGTTTATAAGTCAAAAGAGAAATATTGATTTAAGTTTTCACTTATAAATTTGAGAACTTGTCTCAAAATTAATTTGGAATTAGTCTGACCTACCCTAAGACTGGTCCATTAATGTTCAAATTAATTAATCGTGGAATTAGTAATTATTTTTTATGTGTTCTTTAATTGTTGCATTCATGCATCACATTTACTATTCCGAAAATGACTGATATTTATTATATGCATAAATTCATTTATTTATTCCTAGAAAATATGTCAATTGGTGAATTACACACCGATGCTTTTCTCAAATCCTTGGTTTTTGAACCTGAAAATATGCAACACTGGTTTCGATGCATGTTGACCATTTTTTTCTTATGAAAAGATGATGTCAACCGTCTGTAACGAACCTCCAATGGAACCACCTTTGGCTACTAGCTATGAAGCAGAAGAAAAATATGCAAATTGGATGAAATTCGATCGGTGACACGTTATTGCATGCTTTCAACCATGCCTGGCGAAACAAAGGAAAAATATATACACTATGACTCAGCACATGAGATGTGGCGAGCAATGACAGAGGAAGTCTTTGCTGAGTGTCATCGTTTATATCAAATGAAAAAGGTAAATAAGATTTACATATATTTTTCAACTTTGAATAGTAGATTCAAATACTATGAATATCATATTCAAATTTTTGGATAGTAGATTAAAAAATATATGCCACTAATCTATTTTTCTTTTGTTTTTCCTTCGCAGAATCAGAACCCTGAAAAGGAGGAAGAGACTGATGAGGATTTTGATAGCGAGTAAAGAGTTGGAGAGTAGTTTTATTTAGTAATTTTATTGTTAGTTGAACAATTTAAATTTCTTTATTTTGTTTTAGAAATTTTAGATTTCTTTAAACAAAGAAAACTACAGTCTAGAAATTTAGTTTATTATTAGTAATTTTGATTATTAATGTTTGGAAACTTATTTCTATTTTTTGCATAACATTTATTTCTTTTATTAATAAAGTAGTTATTATTTAAAGAAATTATCTATTTACTTGTTATGCAAATGCTTTGGGATAAAAAAAATTACATACTTATAATGAATGACAATTTTTTTTTTTTATAATTCTGAATTATTTAAAACAGCTAATCCAAGATCTATTAAACGAAAAAAGACTGATTCCGATAGTGAAACATATCTGTGGCACTTGAGATTGGGACATATTGGTCTAGACAGAATAAATAAGCTTGTAAAGTATGATCCTTTAAGAGAACTATCTATTGGATCTCTCCCTGTTTGTGAAACCTATCTAGAAGGCAAAATGACCAAGAGACCTTTCTCTGCTAAAGGTTCAAGAGCCACAGAACCACTTCAGCTAGTACATACAGATGTTTGCAGTCCACTTAATGTAAAAGCAAGAGGAGGTTATGAATACTTCGTCACATTCATTGATGATTATTCAAGATGTGGTTACCTATACTTAATGCAATGAAAATTTGAAACTTTTGGAAAGTTTAAAGAATTTCAAGCAAACGCTGAAAAGCAATTAGGTAAATCACTAAAAGCTCTTCGATCTGATCGAGGAGGAGAGTACTTGGATTTTGAATTCGAGGACCATTTGCATGAGCATGGCATTCAATCCCAACTCACAGCACCTGGAACGGCACAGCAAAATGGTGTTTCAAATAGACGGATCAGAACGTTATTAGATATGGTTAGATCAATGATGAGTTTCTCATCATTACCACTGCCATTATGGGGCAATGCAATTCAATGTGCTCTATACATATTGAATGTTGTTCCATTTAAGTCTATCCAAAAGACACCCATAGAATTATGGAATGCTTGTAAACCTAGTTTACACCATTTTCGAATTTAGGGGTGTCCTGCACACGTGCTTAAAGGAAAGATTGGGAAGTTGGAATCACGCTCTGAAGTGTGCATGTTTGTGGGATATTCCAAAGAGAATAGAGGTGGAATTTTCTATAGTCGAAAAGAAAATAAAACATTTGTATCGACAAATGCAACTTTTCTTGAACATGACTATGTTAGTAACCGCAAACCTCGCATTAAGGTTGTACTGGAGGAGATGGTCTCGAATGAAGTTGCGAAGTCACCAGCAACAACCAATGAAAATTGGCAAGAGGAAACTGCTAGTTCTAGTCAGAATAGTAGAGAACCTCGTCGTAGTGGGAGGGTTAGTAAGAAACCCACATGCTATGAACACGAAGTTCAAATGCTTGTGTCTGACACAAACAAAGACGATCCATTAACATTTAAAGATGCAATGAATGATTCAGGGAAGGAAAAATGGCAAGAAGCCTTGAACCAATAAATGGAATCAATGTATTCCAATTCTGTCTGGGTTCTTGAAGATCCACCTGAGAATATCAAACCCATTGGCTGCAAGTGGATATTCAAGAAGAAAAGAGGAGCGGATGGGAAAGTAGAGACTTTCACAGCAAGGCTTGTAGCCAAAGGTTACACACAGAAAGAAGGGGTTGATCATGAAGAAACCTTTTCTCACGTAGCCATGCTAAAATCCATTCGTATACTCTTGTCCATTGTTGTGTGCAGGGATTATGAGATTTGGCAAATGGATGACAAAATAGCATTTTTGAATGGCTACCTTGATGAAACCATTTACATGTCTCAACTAGAAGGGTTCGAAGTAAAAGGTCAAGAGCAAAAAGTTTGCAAGCTTTTTAGGTCCTTCTATGGACTCAAACAAGCTTCTAGTTCTTGGAATCTTAGATTTGATGACACAATTAAAACGTTTGGTTTTGAACAAAACGTTGACGAACCTTGTGTCTATAAACATATCAAAGATGGTGTTGTAGTATTCCTTGTTTTTTATGTTGATGATATATTACTGATTGGAAATGACGTAACATCATTATCAAAGGTAAAGAACTGGTTAGCTGAACAATTTCAAATGGAAGATTTGGGAGAAGCCAAGTGTGTTCTGGGCATTAAAATTCTTAGAGATAGACAGAACAAAACTTTGGCATTGTCTCAAGCAACTTAGATTGATAAGGTGCTAGAACACTTTAATATGAAAAACTCCTAAAAGGGTGATATGCCATGGAGTATTCCTTTCCAAGGAGCAGTGTCCCAAAACACCTCAGGAATAGGAAGATATGAGACAGTATCCCTATGCCTCAGCGGTAGGCAATCTAATGTATGCCATGTTGTGTACCAGACCTGACATTTGTTATGTAGTAGGGATAGTCAGCCGTTATCAATCCAATCCCGGATTGAGTCATTGGATTGCAGTGAAGAATATTCTCAAGTATCTTAGAAATACTAGAGATTATATGCTTGTATATTCAGGTGGAGACCTAAACCCCACTAGTTACACTGATTCTGATTTTCAATCAGACAGAGATAGTCAGAAATTGACTTCTAGATCAGTGTTTACTCTTGGAGGAGGAGCAGTAGTCTGGTGAAGTATTAAACAAACCAACATTGCAGACTCCACCATGGAAGCCAAGTATATAGCAGCTTGTGAAGCAGCTAGGGAGGTTGTGTGGCTCAAGAAGTTCTATTCAAATTTGGAAGTAGTGCCAGATGTGGATAAGCCACTAGTCATACACTGTGACAACAGTGGGTAGTAGCTAACTGCAAGGAACCACAGAGTCACAAGAGAGGAAAGCATATCGAGAGGAAGTATCACTTGCTTAGAGAGATAGTTCATCGAGGAGATGTTGCAGTTAAGAAGATTGCTTTAGAGAATAATCTTGAAGATCCTTTCACAAAGACTTTATCCATAAAATCTTTTAAGGAGCATGTAAGAAACATGGGAATTAGAGATATGCCTCATTTGTTTTAGGGCAAGTGGAGATTGTTGGGAATTGTGCTATGAAAGCATATGTAGTAGACATTTTTTTAAGAAATAAATAAATAAATCGAATTTGTTTTGCATATATTTTATGGACTATATTATTCTGTGATAATATCAAGTAAATATCAGAAAAATTCCTAAGTTCATATATGTGATGTCAAACACGTCTTGGTACGGGAGGGTTGTGTTTGAGATAAATGAACTTGAATAGTTCGTTGTAAAATAAAGTTATGGAATCTTTAGATTAATTACTGTAAGTACGGTCCACTAGTATTATGAATACATGTGATCTAGATCCGGATCACTAGTGTAGTAGGACACTTTAGTGGAGGTGCTTTATATATTAGAGAATATATAGAACTGGACCAGATATGTTTATTAATACTTAGTTAAATACCGTTTCGAAGTATTAATTAAATATATCAACTGATGATCATATACAAATAGATCTTAATCCTGAAGTTACTATGAACTCCTGTTTATATTATATTAGTTCTTTGATTCACTTGTTAGGGTCTGTCAGAATGATCAGACTAATTTTTTTTGTTTTGGGAACTGATTAATGTAGATGGCTGCGGACATAGTATACAGATATGGAATCTATGCCTTCTCGTAAGAGATTGAATAATGGTTCTCTTAAGGGTTAACTTTTGGGACTGAAAGGTTATTGAGCTCAAATTCATAATTTAGTTATGAATTAACCTTCACTAGTAAGGTCAATGGTACTTAAGGAAACAAGAGATAATTAAAAGGGTAAAACGGTAATTTTATTCCCGATTAATTATGAACCATTATTAGAGGGTCAATTTGTATGCAATGATTATATCAATGGACGCTTTATAATTATAAAGTACTAAGTAAATGAAATGTCTATAATTACAAGAGTGCAGTCTCATATTTATAGTGGAATAATCATGAGATTAATAAATTAAGATTATTTAATTAAATAGTTTAATTAATAATCTCAAATTTATTGGAGCTTGGAATTATATGTTCATAGGCCCCCATAGCGGCTCTATCAACACTATTCAAGGTAAAAGTTGATATGAAGGGAAAAATAGTTTAAAGACATATATTTAAGAAGAGCTTTGTTCTTCAGGCCAGATATGCAATTATATGGTAATAGTAATTAATTAATTAATTACAAATTAGTTGTAGTTAACAAAATTAATTTATATTTAATTATTATATGATTTTCGAAATTATATTAAATAATTAAATTAATTTCGAAATTTAATTAAATAATTAATTAATTATAATTTTCGAAATTATAATGAATTAAATATTTATTTTCGAAAATATTGGATTTAATTAATTGGTAGAATTAATTAAATATCTTTATTTGAGTGGAAGATAATAATCTGATAAGTTGAAATTGGATTTAAATTTAAAAGATTAATATTTATTCAAATAATTAATTATATTTGATAATTAGTTAAAATATATTTAATTTAAATTCGAATTAATCATCAGGTTGTTAGATCTTATGTGACAAAGTAGTTTGAATAAATAATTAAATAAAAATTGAAAAACCAACATCCCTAAAAATAGGGGTGGTACACGTGCACACAAAGTCCATGGAGTGTGTGTGGCGTTTACTGCTATTTTTCAGGGATAGAATTTTCATTTTTATTTAATTAATTAATGGATAATTCAAAAAATTAGTTTTTGGATATTTTCATTAATAAAATAAATAATTAATTAAAAAGTAAATTGTAGGTTGGTTATAGATTTATTTTTTAAAATTTGAATATTTTCTTTTAAGTATGATTAATCAGAAAATATACCGATAACCAAGACAATTCAGTCTATTCGCTCTGTGAAAAATAGAACGATATTTTTCTCTGAAAAATAAAGGACCAATTCTCAGGCCTATTATCTTGATCTCATGTGTTGAGTACATCAAGTAGAATCACAAATAAACTATCATTCATTCTCTAAGTCCCCAAACACTTCTTGAGGTGTAGAGAACGTTGTGGAAGATCTTGGTGTGAGTACCTGGTAGCAGTTTGGATAGGAAGATTGTTCTAATTATGAAAAGATAGCAATGACACTTGATAGACTTCAAGATGTATGATTTCTATTCTTAACTTGCTTGTGATTAATGCATGTATATTAATGGATCCACATATTTAAAGGTATTTTAAATATGTTACAAAATTTTTGTTGTACACTGGGCCAACCCCACCACCTTTCCGCTGCGTATTAGGAAACTCGTTCTTAACAGTAACGACCTGACTTAAAATCCATTAATTTACTAAATACTCCATATTTAAGTAAATTAATGTTTACACGAATCTCTTTAAGAAAACAAAACTTTTATTAAAAGAAATATGAATTAATACCTTTTTTACAAACATGCAACAAGAGATCTTGATATTTCAAATAAATTTGTATTACGACACATCGTATGTAAACCAGTCCTAACCTGGTCAAGTGTGCAACTAAGCACGAGAAACGTAGGCATGCATTTTATCATAAAGTACACATGCATTTTCATCACATAATCATGTCACACAAGTATACAACAAATAAACAACGTAAGCAAGTGTTGACAGTTTATAGTAGCGAGTGGCGTCCCATCCTAAACCTCCACCGCCTCGGACACTTACCTGTTCCGATAACTACGCTGTCCAACATCTTACCAAACATCGAACAATGCCATAACATAAACATAGGTTATAGCAACTCTGCTCAAGTGTATTCATACCCATGTTAATGTACGCATCCAACAACATACATAAACATGCAATATTCAGAAACTCATAACATATATAACAAAATCATAACCATAACATACACAAACTTAATTAAATCACATATACAAAAATTTGTGCCTTCAAATGCACACCCTGTGTTACAGTGACTACTCTTCTTAGCAATATTCCATTAATTAAGTTGATAAAACAACCCAAGTGTGATTTTGTTCAAAGCGTCTCTAGCCAAACCTAAACAAAACTGATCAAAATTGATTAATACCTAGTTTAGTTCATGATTCTGACTCCAATGTGATAACATATAAATTTTTCTTATGTTCTAGGTCTGTAGAGCTTTTCACAAGCTTTCCAACCATATAAAGAGCGTCCAAATCCGACATCGGGGTCAAAAGTTATGGTAACAATACGAAACCCGAAAATTATAACAGAAAAATTTATTTGAGTCGCGACGCCCTCCCATAGAGATGCGACACTCCGAAGTCAAAGAGCAAATTTCAGCCTAAAAGAGATGTATTTATGCCGTGGCGCTCATCCACTTGAGTCGTGGTGCCACTGCGAAAAAGCCCAGAAATCTCAGCGATTTTTCAACCATTTCGACCCCAAACATCCAAAAACACTAAGGTACTCTAAACCTTGCCCCAAAATAACTATCCTAACATATTTATAACCCATAGAACCCATATATTAACATCTCTAAACTTATATTAAACATCCATCAATCCAGAGACAATAAAGCAGCCTTAGATCTTCAAAAACTCAGGTTGACGAAACCTTGAACAATAAGGGTTTGAATACTTATAGATGAAAATCCAGCCACCAAAACCTTAGATCCTGACGTCTATGGAATCTCCTATCCTTTCAATAACCCAGACTGCTGATCTCCTTCAAACTCAAGTCTTCACAAACTCAGATCAAGAACAAGAGATTGTTCTTGGTCTGTTCCCCTTTGGCCTTTCGTAAAACTAGAGTCTGAAGAAAAATACGACATCTAAACCTCTTTCACTTTTTACCTAATTATTTAATCTAACGTAATTCATGTGAAAACCAAATGACCTTTCTATCCCCAGCCTCAAATTTATTCTTAATAATCACTTAAAACCCTTATTGTAATTTCTATCTAAAACTAATAGCTTCACCTTTTAATAATTACACTATTTACCATAAAACTCATAATTCTACTTAAACCCCAATTACACAACTTCTATTACACCTTGGCCTCTAACACTTGAAGAAACACGTGTGATTAGATTGCTTGAAAAAACACGTAAATGAACATACATCATAAGTCATGCATATCATAATTCACATAATTAAACACATAATGCCATACAATTTACCATAATACCCTTACTAGTAAAAGCGGATATTACAATTGGCACTTAAACCCTCAATACTTGAAGGAACCGTGTCTTGCCGCTACCATACATACACATATCATAATCATGAAATAAATCAGACATTATTATCAAAGAAAAAAATTCACATATGCATCAGCATAAATTACCAAATTGCCCTCACATGCCAAAATTTCCATAAATACCCATGAAATGCAAATGCAGATATTACAACTATCCCCCACTTAAAAAGAATTTAATCCTCGAAATTCCTATTCCATAACATCTCAAGATTTCTCTTATCCTAGAGAAAATCTGACAACTCAAATTTTTCCTTGTCACTTCAAAATTTCCATAGAATATTTCCATCATAACTGATCACCACGACTCAGGATCATCACAATATAACTTGGCTAAGTACTATAGCCACGTCCAATTATAACCAACATACACCCAGATACATTGTCTGGTTTACATTACTTACAATCTGGTTTTGTTCGCTGTATCACTTATTCTTTCCTTAATTTTTAACTTATTTGCCACTTGATATTCCTACCACTTTTTTGTTTGTTCTAGTAGTAACCCATCCATATTGGTTCTACTTCATGTTTCAACAACTATTGCCATATTTCCAATTTCATAATCCAGGAAGCTTTCTCTACAGCTCCTTCGTATCCAAAATATTAATGTGTATACATCATACTTGCCTATTTGCCTAAAATCCTTATTGACTTGTAAATCATATCCTCTCAATTCCTCTTTCCTTAACAATTAGATCAAGGCAACCATGCGACATATATCTGATACCTATGTCCATAGATTACATCATAAACGTCTTCTAACATCTAATGTTCAATAATTCCTTTAAGCAACACTTAAGGCTCATAATGCCCATCTCATTTCTCATTTTAGGTTGTTCTATAATAGCTTTTTTTAGAGACACTTATAAAAGTACTTGCTGCATGTTCTCAATCTTGAAATCTATCAATTTCACTGTACTCATCCAAGTACTTTATCCATGTATGTGGGTTTTCTACTAACCCTCAAAATTAGTCATTCATGTCTGATCCTCTGAATTCCTCGCTACTAATGCGTCCATTCGGATGAGTGGGTATCATCGTTCTTTACCCCATCGCTTAAGGTGTTGTCTTGAAATTTTTCACTTATTAGCTGAAACAGTAGCATAAACTTGTTTATACATACGTTATAATTCGATACAATAAAAAACTGAATCGGTATCACGTCCCTTAGAACACAAGTCTATCTTTCAATTATCCTTTCGTTCGATAATAAGGGTTTAAGTTGCCCTTTGTCTCTATGGCCATTGTTTTCTAAACATTTTCACAAATCCTGAAAATAGTCTTTAATCTTATAAGGATCCTATCCAAATCTGCAATCTGTAAATCTTAAATCATTTTTTTTCTTTGTTTCCAATTATGAAATCAATTCATCACAATCGTCTTTTTGCAGAAATAAACCACATTATTCCATAAATCAATCCACTCTTATCACTGACAAATCTTATTACCTTGAATCCTTACCCCTCTTCCATATTGATCTTACTTTAATACTACCATGAGTTGTAACATTTCTACATGTTACTCATAATCGAGTTTCTACTCATAGTGGGTTCCATCCTTTAAAGATATCTAGATTATCTTAATGCATTGAAAATACTGTTCATCATATCCATAAATTATCGGCATTTTTGTCCAATTAGTCCGTCCTAAAAGTCCATACTATCCAAGTGTAATTGTTTCCAAAATATGTTCCTTAATATATCATGGTTTACTAACACCTTTGTCCTTTCTCGTAGTCGTATTTCCTTTCACCTAATCATAGTTTGGGCATATTACCATTGCCTCTGCTTCCTCCAAAATAGTTGCAATCACTCTAGTCTTAATCCATAACTCGTCTCCCTAAAACTTCTTGTCCATTACCCGTGTATCCATGTCGCACGCTCCTCTGTTCTTGTTTGATCCTCCGAATTATGTACTCTACATATCCTTGTCGTTAGAAGTTAAATCTTGATGATCTCATGCAATCCTTCCATATGTTCGTAGCCTCCGTCATGCCATGTGAAAAAGTAACGCCTCCATTTCTTGAGCATCCTTCGTGTGGTCGTATTGATCGTGTCATGTAGTAATCTTCTGTGTTGTGCTTTACGTAGTGATATCTCCTCTTGTGTCAATTCGTTATTGTCCTCGTCTAATATGCTTCATTCACCTATGGTTGTCATTCTTCTTCTTCGTAGTGAGCACTTCACACTTTCTTGTCATCCTTATCACTCTTTCACAATACAGGTGTTCAATCCTCTTTTTATACTTAATGCCATTCTTCATTGATTGGTAGTCTCGCTTTTCACCACGCGTACTCCCTTAATACGAAGAATTACCACCATTATGGTATTCTTTCCACTGCCTCCCTTTACATCTGATCTATGATTGATCGTCAATGAACTTTTGTGTTGTCTTTGTTCTCATAATTCGTGTTGTCCTTAATAGTGTATTCTCTTTTCCACTCCATTATTTCCTCCACATCCTAGTTTTTAGTCTCACCTACAAAGTTGAACTTAATTGGTAACTTGTTCCTTATCGCCACCAAATCCTTTATGATTCGTTGCTCATTGCCTGTCTGGAGTCAACCAGCTCTGGCAGTCCTACTCGATGAGTTCATCCAACTTTCTTTGGAAACCATCCAACTAGAGCTCCAAGCTTGCTAAATAATACATCTTTAACTCCACATAAAAAAGCTTATACCAAGTACTTGTTGGCTTCCCATCCGCTTTTCGTGCCACATCAAAGCGTGAACCAAAATCCTTTATAAAGAAAACCTCCGTGTCCATCATAAGCGCGATTAAGATTTCCTTATCCTATCAGCTAGTTCTTGTGTCACTAGTTCATGGTTTCCATCAAGCTAACATATCCCTCATCTCCCAACAACTCGACTTCTTCTTTATCATTGGAGATCATTGAATCTAAAACCGTAACGAGTGACATTCAATAGTCTATGTGGCCAAGATAATATCAAGGGCATTCCAATCATGTTCTACCTTTGTCCGAGGCGTAGCTCATTAATCTGGAGCCCTAATAGTTCCTCAACATCGGAACAACATCCTTTCCTCCTTAGGAATAGCTACTTGATCGCCTTCTATACCTCATTTGGCTAACTCCTCTTAACCAAGACATGTTGAACCGAACACAACATGACTTCATAAATTGTTGACAAACAATAGTTAAACATATAAAAGATCTAGCAACTAACCGCACACAAGCTAGCAGTACAACAACAATAAGAATACATGAAAAATAATATATAACACATATAGCGCGCATACAAAAAGACACAATAAGTGTAGGGTGATACAGGATTACGTCCATCCTCAAACCATTTCAGTCAACGGGGGACCTAGTGGCCTCACCACACAATACACACGCTTAACTTTTTCTTAACGTCACCTGGCGCATTTTATCCCTTAAATACTTACATGTTGGCTCTTACTAACTCGCAAGCCAAAGAGAACGGGATACTATAACAAGTATTTTCTAATTGTTTATCCTCAGTTTACCATACTAAATTACCTTAGGCCGTTCTACTCAATAATGACCAAACTGGTAGCCTAATAGTTTTTCTTGTCATTCCCCATGTACATAATCAAACTTAATCTCATAAACAAGTCAAATCTTTATCCTTAGAACAATCTCGTAAAGTCTAATCACTCATGTACTTGCTACCCATAACCCATATTATGACAGCATGTCATTTAATAATATACTTATATCCTTGTATCGTTTTGAATTTTGGCTTAACTATATCATCTCAATTACATAACGTAACGTCTTATCTCACTAATTGATACAACATATCTCTAATAATCCAACAAGCCATCATGATCATGCCTAGAAAAAATAATACACAGCGCGACTCCTTAAATGTATCATGGATCGTTAAACGTAACGTGATGCGTTAAACATAGTGTGATGTGATAAACATAGCATGACGCGTTAAACACAATGCCACTCAACCCTATTCCATAATCACAATACTCATATCTTTCTCACTTGTGGCTGCAAATCACACTTACCCAGAAAATCATAAAAACACACAACTTATTAAGTCTACCCTTACTAAATCTGTGTGGACATATAGTATCAAAGCGTAAAAAAAAAAACTAATGAAAACAATAAACTTAAGAAATAAAACTTACAGTGCGATGAGTCAATTCTTCTCGGTCTTCATGTGCATATTTTGAGGCTCTACAGGAACGTTAAAACAATTTCTCTGGTACCAAATGTAACAACCCGACTTAAAATTCATTAATTCACTAAATACTCCATATCTAAGTAAATTAATGTTTACATGAATCTCTTTCAGAAAACAAAACTTTTATTGAAAGAAATATGAATTAACACCTTTTTACAAACATGCAACTCGAGATCTCGATATTTCAAAGAAATCTGTTTTACATGCACGTCGTAAGTAAAAATTAATGTTTAATAAACAACATAAAACCAAAGTTTAAAGGCTTTTATAATAACAATGCATAAGTAGTACCCTTTCAAACCCCCATGTCAACCAATTACGACATGCACACATCAGATCGAGCCTGCTCCAACTCATCGCCTCATCTACTACGATGTTGCCCTTACCTGCAACACATAGTACTCGTGAGCTAACGCCCAGCAAGAAGAGTTGTGCAGGTCACAACCCCAAAGCCCAAACAGAAAACATAAACATAAAATATAACCTAGTTCAAACTATGACAACCTAATTCATATACTATTCATAATCTATACCTTAACATAAATAGAGTTCAACAATAATTCATATTGTTGACGCGGTTCTTCGCCAACAGGTAATTGAGAAAAGAAGAGAAAGGGATTAGTGCTAATGTTGAACCGAAATAGATATATGATCTTAGAAATGAAAAGGTGACTAAAGATACGTTTTTTAAGTGGTTCAAAGGTTAAAATCCTTTTACTCCACTAGTCAGTATTCTTGCTATATACTGGATATTTGATTACAGGGTGTTTCTTACAAGAGAGGGTCCAACCCTTATTAACTCCCAGGGTCTCCATATTTATAGGAGAAGGCACCTGGGAGTTGGTAAGAAGGTCATCCCGTGACCTTCTTACCTATCATATCAACTCAGTGACATTCATGATTAATTCCTAAAACTGACACGTAAGTGTGGTCAAATTAATAGGTAAGGAGATAATGGGCCGCACGGCCCAACCCAGTCGTGGGTGTCTGAATACGCACGTTCCTGCTGCGTGTCCGAGAAGTTAGGGGCGTATCAAACACTTGATGTCTGATATATGCACGTTTACCTTGCGTGTGTTGACTTTACAAAGAGTCATAGCCTCCAAATCTAGCTCGTACCACGAGCTGGATACCTAACTCGACCTTTGGCCCTCAGAGTCTGGACTCAGTTCTTAGGCAATCTTGGCGAACCCTTGGGTCACCTCGAGCTAAGGAGGTATGATCTTATGACGGCAGCTCTGGTTTTGGGGATATCCACGAGGTAATCATGATTAGGCCGCAGCTCAGCTCGCTAATAAGCCCGTGGGAAAATCAGGGCGTACACATATCGTATCACATCATCTAATCTTACAATTGTAAAACGTATTAGTGATGTTATACTGGTCGTAAACTAGTGCTAACTTGGTCAAGTGTACAGCTAAGCACGAGAAACATAAGCATGCATTTTATCATAAAGTACATATGCATTTTCATCACGTAAGCATGTCACAGAAGTATACACCAAACAAACAACGTAAGTAAGTGTTGACAGTTTATAGTAGCGAGTAGCGTCCCACCCTAAACCTCCACGGCCTCAGACACTTACCTGTTCTGATAACTACCCTGTCCAACATCTTACCAAACACCAAACAATGTCATAACACAAACATAGGTTATAGGAACTTTGATCAAGTGTATTCATACCCATGTTAATTTTAAGCATGCAACAACGTACATAAACATGCAATATTCAGAAACTCATAACATATATAACAAAATCATAACCATAACATACATAAACTTAATTAAATCACATATACATAAATTTGTGCCTTCAAATGCACACCCTGTGCTATAGTGACCACTCTTCTTACCTGAATTCTAGCAATTAAGTTGATAAAACAATCCAAGTGTGATTCTATTCAAAGCGTCTCTAGCCAAACCTAAACAAAACCGATCAAAATTGATTAATAGCAAGCTTAGTTCATGATTCTGAATCCAAAGTAATAACATCTAAAATTTTATTATGTCCTAGGACTATTTATCTTTTCACAAGCTTTCCAACCATATAAAGAATGTCAAAATCCGACATCGGGGTCAAAAGTTATGGTCAAAATACGAAACCCGAAAATTATAACAAAAAAATGTATTTGAGCCGCAGCACCCTTCCATAGAGTTGCGGCGCTCTGAAGTCAGAGAGCAAATTTCAGCCTAAAAGAGACGCATTTATGCCGTGACGCTCATCCACTTGAGCCATGGTGCCACTGCGAAAAAGCCCAGAAATCTCAGCGATTTTTCAACCATTTCAACCCTAAACATCCCAAAACACTAGGGGACTCAAAACCTTGCCCCAAAACAGCTATCCTAACATGTTTCTAACCCTTAGAACCCAGATATTAACATCTCTAAACATATATTAAACATCCATCAATCCAGAAACAATAAAGTAGCCTAAGATCTTCAAAAACTCAGATTGACAAAACCTTGAACAGTAAGGGTTTGAATACTTACAGATGAAAATCCACCCACCAAAACCTTAGATCCTTGACGTCTATGGAATCTCCAATCCTTTCAAAAACCCAGACTATTGATCTCCTTCAACCTCAAGTCTACACAAACTCAGATCAAGAACGAGAGATTGTTCTTGGTCTGTTCCCCATTAGCGTATCGTAAAACCAGAGTTTGAAGAAAAATACGACACCTAAACCTATTTCATTTTTTACCTAATTATTTAATCTGACTTAGTTCATGTGAAAACCAACTGACCTTTCTATCCCCAGCCTCAAATTAATTCTTAATCATCACTTAAGACCCTTATTGTAATTTCCATCTAAAACTAATAGCTTCACCATTTAATAATTACACTTTCTATCATAAAACTCATAATTCTACTTGAACCCCAATTACACAACTTCTATTACACCTTGGCCCCTAACACTTGAATAAACACATGTGATTAGATTGCTTGACAGAGCACGTAAATGAACATACATCATAAGTCATGCATATCATAATTCGTATAATTAAACACATAATGCCATACAATTTACCATAATACCTTTACTAGTAAAAGCGGATATTACAATTGGCACTTAAACCCTCAATACTTGAAGGAACCGTGTCTTTCCGCTACCATACATACATATATCATAATCATGAAATAAATCACACATTATCATCAAATAAAAAAAATATAGATGTGCATCAACATAAATTACCAAATTTCCCTCACATGCCAAGATTACCACAAATACCCATGAAATGCAAAGGTGGATATTACAAGGTAAATAAAACAAAACAAAGGAAGCAGATATGAAAAGACAATACTTACAGTGTGTGCCAGTCTATCTTGCAAAATGTACATGTGGGTTTGTCTACAGAAACGACTTAACAAGAGCTCTGATACCACTTGAAACAACCCTCAAAACATACAACACCAAAATCATGCGGAAATTTACACTTTTTACTTTTAACTCATTGTACTGAAAAACTATATAAAAATATTTTTTTAAGAGATCATGTGCGTACACTTTTAGTTTAGAAAACAGAAATACATCTACTCATCCATAGAGCTACAACATAACTATTATCCCAAAAGAAATAACAAACTTCCAACTTTTCTTTTCAAAATGGTGATCCATCAAAAATCTCCCCAGGTCGAGCCACATGTACATATCCACAAGAAGACTCCGGCGCTCACTGCTCCATAATGCTTTTGCACTTACCTACAACATGAAATAACTAGGTAAGTGAAAATGCTTAGTAAGAATAGCCTTACACACAAGTATACTGATCCTAGTAACGGGGTGACCTAAGGTAGTTATCTCTGCCGATCATTAGGGTATTAGATAAGTTCCAACCCTATCACACAATTCTCAAATAATAGCCAAAATCAGAATCAAATACTTTGATTGAACCTAATGACCAACATTACACATATCATGATAACCTGCACTCAGAAAAATCCTAAAACATTCGAGATATATATAATTCCATAATTTAATCAACTCAACTAGCATAAAGGATCCGGGCTCCAACTTGGATTCCCTTTTAACGTCCAGGCTCCAACCATGACTATAATTTAACCGTGTCCTAGCTTTAACCCAGACTATAATTTAACCATGTCTTAGCTCCAACCAGGACTATAATATCACAATGTCCTGGCTCCAACCCAGACTATAATTTCACCATATCCTAGCTCCAACCCGAACTTTAATTTTACTATGTCCTGGCTCCAACCCTAACAGTATTACAATACGGTTCTGGCTTCAACTCGAATAAACTTACCATTAAGCCGCATAATGCATAAGCATTTAGAAGGTAGGCATTAAACATACCCTGGTCATAACAACCCAAACCAAACTAGTATAATCTACTACTACAAGCACACACTAGTATATTCATGTTGTAGCCAATAAAGAGAAAGGCTAACTTACTTGGAGTCCTTAGTTCCCAGTTGCATCTTTAACACCATAATTCGTTTTCCCTTTTTTGCGATTACTGTAATTAGTTCAATGTACTCGGATTAAACTACGCCATACTCTAATAGCTTATATTCTATCATAGCTAACTGCAATAAATTTCTCTTAGAGACTATATACTATAGCCTCTTATACACCGTATAGTGTATAAGGTCAGATTTCCTGTTAGTCTTTACATAATCATATGAAAATCGGCCTCATCGCAACACGCTCTCCATGCTGTGCATTTTAATATTCTTTAAATAAAGAATTCTCCTATTGGATAACTCATATTTTAGTTTTAGGAAAAATGAGTTCTACTCAACTCATATCTTTAGAATAATACCAACTTGTCGTCCTCTTACGAAAGTTTACCGTAATCTATTATTTTTCAAAATACTGCTTTTTGACCATTTACAAATAATATCTGAAAATGTTATCCCCATTCTCTTAAAGGTTTTAAAAAACCCAAACTCCCATTTTCATCATTTTTATCCATAACCTAGGATCTCTTTTTATGTTATTTTTTAAAAGAAGGGCAATTGCACCCTTAACTTATAAAATGGTAAAATCAACTTTTAAACTAACTCAAGCTGATTTGGGATTGGTTAAATGTCCAAATCCTTAGTTACCTTTGCAAAAGATTATGTCTTATCATTTCCAAAACTTTAATGTCATTATATGTTTTAAAGTGATCATGTCCAGTTTTTAAGCTTTCGCCCTCAGTTGAGTATTTTTTTGAACCAAAACCCTTAAACTATTGTTCACGTATTCTGTGTCATAAGGATGGGAACTAGACGAAAGTCTCGTATCATAACTTGTTTTAAGTTAAGAGAACTAACCTCCCAAAAATCACTTTTCGTTAAGGTTCGATATTATTACTATTTAAATTTTAGGGGAAATTTAGAAAAATCATATCTCTTAAACCGTGAAACATATTTCTATAAATTTATTACAGGGGTCCTTATACACATATTTACAAATTCCCTTCAAAATTTCATAATTTTTGGGATGGAAAAACCCATTCAAATATTTAAAGAAATCTGGGCAGTGCCTACTGCCTAGAAGTTTTTCCTTGATTTTGAGGTACTTTGGAAATTTATTTCTCTTACACCGTAGCCTAGTTCTTTCTAAAATTTTACTGGGATCTTTACACATGTATAAATTAGCTTCTTTTAAAATTTCATAATTTTTGGAGAAATAGAACACATCAAAATTTTTAAAGAAATTTGGGTAGTGCTTGTCGCCCAAAAGTTTTGTTTCCAGATTTTAGGGAAAATTTGAAAAATCATATCTCTTATACCCTAGTACATTTTCCACTAAAATTTTACACTGACACTTATACATGTTTAAAATAATAACCTACTAAATTTCACAGCTTTTTCATTAGTAAAACACGTTACAAAGACGAAACAATATGGGCAATGCATGCTGCCCAGAATTTTCCAGATTTGCATCACAATGCCAAAACGTGCATAACATGGGTTTAAAAATACATTTTTTACGATTTTCCAAAGCCTATCATCAAGTACACACAAATAACTGTGCAACTACACAAATATTGTTCATAAACAGAGGAAGTAGAGTACGATCTGATGCGTTGGAAGCCAGACCACGAAAATTTGGCAGCATGCATTTTTACACAACCTAACAACAATAAGCATTTCTAGCATAACCCTAGCCACATACATGCGTGAAAATCATCAAATCACACAATCTCAACATTATGCATAAAATTAACTCCAAAAACCATTAAAATAATCTATACAACCAGATCTACCAACATAAATTACAAAACTAAAGAACAACCATAAATTTTTACCATTGATAGTTCTAGCTTGGAGACGTGTTTTCCTTAGCTTATAAAACTCCCCCTTGTGCTATACACTCTCAAACCAAGCTCCAATGTTACACATGTAGATTTTTAAGAGAGATTTAGGGATGAAAGACTTAGATGAGGGAGGAAACATGCAAACTACCAAGATCTCTTATGTTGCTTTGTCTTGATCACCAAAGTGCTAAATCCTTGAGAATCTATCCGTACAAGCTTGTTTGGAACCCTAGAACACAAGATCAATGCCATGCATGGCTACTAGATCACATGCATGCATGATTAACCCTTAGGGTTTTGTGTTTGAAGAGGAACAGAGGAGAAAAATGAAGTAGGTTTAGAAACTTACTCTATACAAGTGTTCTCTTGAGCTTCTCCCTCCTTCAATGTGGAAATGAGTGCTCTTGGATCATGGAGAGAAAATTGTAGAAATGGATAGTAGAGAGACTTAGGGTATCCGTTTTTGGGAGAGGAAATGGAAGAGAGTGTTTTTCTTGAGGAAAAAGAAATTTTGAGAAAATGATTAGAAGTGTAAGAGAACAATGATTAGGGTTTAGCTTCTGAGTGGGGTAAGGCTCTTACTCTTCCCCTAGGGTAGGTGTCCTAGTCTCTTGAGAGTCCTAGGCATAGCCTTGTCGCTCCCCCCCCCCCCCCCCCCCTCTCTCTCTTCCTTTGAAAAAGACCTTTATGCCCTGGCTCCTTTTTACCTTTCTCCTTAGACACTCAAGGGCCCTTTGGTAATTTTACTTATCTAAAATTCCCTAAAATTTTACCCAATAGTTTTTAAATATATCCAAGCTTAATTAATTAAATTAATTTTGACCCAAAATTTTTTTTTGTCACATATCACATAAACTTGGTAATTTTATCAAATTAACCAACATGCCTTTAGAGGCCTGAGCAAGATATTCACATTCCGAAGCCCCGTTTATTGGCTCAACCATAAAGTTCCACTTGGCAGAAAAAATTAAAATTTTTATGCCATGGTATTTTTTATAATCATTTAATCTGAGATTTTTCTCCCATTAGGGTTTATTCCTTTACCGGATCATTACAACAACTATAAAAATCACTAATCATTACAAATTCATATATTATCATTTATCAAAATAATATTCCACATAATTCTTCTCCTTCTCCAACCGGATTCTAAGGGGTGTTCAAAACACGGGATGTTACAATACCTATAATTTATAAAAGTTTTGTCCCCAAAACTCAAAACAAATGGGGATAGCACTCTCGCATCTCGGCTTTTGTCTCTTAGGTCGCCTCTTCAATACCGTGGTTACACTACTTCACCTTTACCATAGGTATTGTTTTGTTTCTTAACACCTTGTCTTTCCGGTCAGGAATTGTTGGGGTTTTATGCCCTAATTAAAACCCGATTTCTTTGTAATCTCATTTATTATCAATAAAAGAATAGAAATCATTTGTTGACTTAGTCAATCACTTTGCACACATGTTTTATTTTCATGATTAATTTTTTAATATAAACTTCTATTAAATCACGAGCATATAGCTAATCATATTTATAGTGACGTAATCACAGAGGAATATAAATACGATTATATGTTCAAAATAATTTAGTCCTAAGATTAGTTAGTGGACAAGATTTACAGCGACTTGCCAATCTATGATATGATCTACTTACACATCACAGTGTTATGTTCTTTCCAGAACATTAGCCAAGTAGTTAAGATCGAATGTATTTGTTACATCGGACTAGACCGATATTTACAGTAGATAGGATAAGTAAACATACCGTTATTATCTATTCTAGTAATATCATATAGTTGACCATAGGTCAATTCAATCTCAATTCTGAGTGGTTAGTATTCTAACTGATTGTATTATTTGAGTTCATTGACTTGTTCGTTACCAACTTACGCTACGGACTAGCCCATACTTACATCTTGGGAACTCGGTAGTATAATTGTGTGGGAGTGTTAATCATAGCTATGAACATCTATAACTTCTAATGAAGAAGTGAAACGATGGTTTCCTTTTACTTTGTTCAAGGTGTTAAATGATAGAGATCTCATTTCAGTAATTAATATTAGTTTACTGAAATATCATTTACAAGGAACTAAGTGTTTTAAGGATAAAATACAATGAGGGGTAAAACAGTATTTTAGTCCCATCTCATTGTAGATCGTCTATAGAGGTTTGAGTGAAAATTATGGTTGTAACAATGGATAATTAATAATGTGTCTATATTGCTTTAGAGCGTTCAATGAATTCAAGAGTGCAATTCCGAGTCTTTAGTGGAGTCACGAGGAATTAATAAGTTAGTAAATTTATTTGTTAGATTTATGATAACTTATTGGGGCTTGATTTCATAGGCCCATGGCCCCCACTATATCTTGGATAAAATCATCTAGATAGTGTCAATTAATTGATTTAATTATCAATTAGACTTATCAAAGTTGACCAGGTCAATTTTGGATAGTTTCACAGAGTTATGTAATTTAGAGAAGAAAAGATAAATTATGACAGATTTATTAATTAAGATAAATTGGTATCTAAATTAATAAATAAGTTTAAATCAAGTTAAAATTTTAAATAATTAATTTGGTAAAGGATTTGAATATTTATTTAATTGATTAAATCAATAGAAAATAATACAGGTCTTGATTTTAAGTCCAATGGGCTTATAATCAAATGAAAAATTTCACGGGCCTAAAGCCCGTGATAATTTCGACCTAGGGCTGATATTATATATTATTTTATTGATTTTTAAATTAAATTAAATGACCTAATTGAGCCTATAAAAGGAATGCTAAGTAATAGTTGAAATCACAAGTTGAATCACAAGTTTCTGATAGGTTTTAGATTCTCTCTACTGCATAAGTCCTTTTCTAAGCCTCATTATTCTTTTCTCTTCTTCTCTCTGTATCTATCTCATATGTTGAGAATTTTCCACCCTAGTCTAGGTGATTCTAAGGATACATTGGAAGGTTGTGAAGAAAATTGAAGATCGGTTCAGATTCTTGGTGATACTCTGCGATAGAAAGGATACAAGGGTTAAAGAAACTGAAGGAAAGACTCATTCATTCTGCTACGTATAATGTAAGTATTCTTATCATTATTTCTCTTTGAATTCAATTTTAGAAACATGTTCTAGGTTGTCTCATATTAACTTATTTAATATTAGATCTACATGAAAATAAATAAAGATACTGTATACGTTTCCCAACAAGAATCGCTACCAGTTTTTCCTCATAACACAGTTGAGGATCCACGCTAAGTTCCTCGTAACTTAGCACATGGGTGGGGTCATTCACGTACTACCTTAATGTTGACACATAGAACATATCGTGGACTCTAGATAACACAGGCGGAAGGGCTAGTCGATATGCCACCTCCCCAATGCATTCCAAAATTTCAAACGGTCAAATGTACCTAGGGCTCAGCTTGCCCTTTCTTCCGAACCTTATGGCCCCTTGTAGTGGAGCTATTTTTAACAGTACTTTGTCCCATACTTCAAATTCCAAAGGTCTCTGTCGACGATCGGCATATTTATGTTTTTGATCTATAGAGGTCTGTAACCTCTGGCAGATCGACCTAATGTCTTCCGTAGCTTGGTCTACTTCTTCTGAACCCAAGAATTTTCTCTCACTGGCCTCATGCCAGTGGAATGGATATCAAGAATTTCTCCTATATAGTGCCTCATATGAAGCCATCTTTATTGAGTCATGGTAGCTATTGTTGTAGGAAAACTTAATTAATGGAAGTTTTACACTCCACGAACCCTGAAAATCCAGCACGCAATCTCTCAGCATGTCTTCCAAGGTTTTGATCGTTCGTTCGCTTTGGCCATCCGTCTGTGGATGGAACGCAGTACTAAACTTGAGTTTAGTTCCCAATCCCATTTGCATTTTCTTCCATAACGCTGATGTAAATTGTCCATCATGTTCGGACACTATAGAGATGAGAACTCCATGAAGTTACACTATCTTAGCAATGTATAAGTTTGACAACTTATCCGCACTATCCATTTTCTTAATGGGTAAGAAATGAGCAAATTTTGTCAGTCTAACGACGATAACCCAGATTGCGTTGTGCCCTTTTGGAGTGTGTGGTAACCCGGTGACAAAGTCCATGGTGACCATCTCTCATTTCCAATTAGGGATCTCTAGCAGCTATAGGAACCCTGGTGGTCGCTGATGCTCTGCCTTGGTTTTCTGACACATCAAACAGTGTGCCACATATTCCACTACGTCTTTCTTCATTCCTCTCCACCAAAATTATCTTTTTAGATCCTGATACATCTTAGTGATTTATGGATGCATGACTTAAGGAGTATTATGAGCCTCATAAAATATTTTTCTCTTGATCACCTTATCATCAGGCAATGCATATTCTGCCTTTGTAACCCAACACTCCATCTTCCGAGATGTGAAACCCTAGTCGCATGTCTTTCTTAGCCTCATGCACCAGCTGTTGGATCCACGAATATGCAAGTTATCCCCTCTGGATTGCTTCCATGATCATGGGTTGCATGGATATATTTTTAATCCCCCCACTAGTATTTCCAAATCCAATTTGGAGATATCAGTTTGTAGTTCTTGGGGTATTTCCTTCACCATCATTAAATATGCCATCGGTTGCCAACTCAATGCATAAGCTACTTTGTTGGCCTTGCCTGGGTGGTATAGTATATCGCAGTCGTAATCATTAAAAAATTCAAACCATCTCTGTTGTCTCATGTTTAACTCTTTCTGGGTGAAGAAATATTTCAGACTCATTTGGTTCGTGTATATGTCGTAGTGAATCCCATACAAATAGTGTCTCTAGATTTTTAATGCGAACACCACCGCTGCTAACTCCAAGTAGTGGGTTGGATAATTTTTCTCGTAATTTTTTAGTTGTTGGGAGGCATATGTAATCACCTTCCCGTATTGTACTAATACAACTCTGAGTCCCTGAATTGATGCATCACTGTAAATGATATAACCCTCTGTGCCTTTCTGGATAGTGAGCACTAGAGCAGTTGTTAATCTAGTTTTTTTCTCTTGAAAACTCTGTTCGCACTTGTCTGTCCACTCAAACTTGATGTTCTTCCGTGTCAGTGCAGTCATATGCGTCACTATTTAGAAGAAACTGTCCACAAAGCACTTGTAATACCCCGCCAAACCCAAGAAATTAAAAACTTCATGTGCATTCTTTGGGGACTTCCATTGTCTTACTGCTTTGATCTTGGCTGGGCCGAATGCAATTCCATCTCCTGACACTATGTGCCCTAGGAAACTTACTTGAGTCAGGAAAAATTTGCACTTGGAGAAGTAAAACTTTTTCTTGCGTAATCGTTGTAAGATCAGTTCCAGGTGCTCAGCGTGTTCTTCTAAGTTTCGTGAGTATATGAGTATATCATCTATAAATACAATCACAAATTTGTCCAAATACTCACCCAGTACCCCATGCATAAGATCCATGAATGTCGTGGGCGCATTGGTGACTCCCAAAGACATTACCACGAACTCGTAGTGGCCATAATGAGATCAGAATGCGGTCTTGGGAAATCTGCTTCTTTCACCTTCAATTGGTGGTAGCCGGATCTTAATCGTTCTTAGAGAATACTGATTCTCCCTATAGTTGGTCCAATAGATCATTGATTCTGGGCAATGGGTATCAATTCCTGATCAATACCTTGTTAAGTGCATGGTAATCTATACACATCCTCATTGAGCTGTCTTTCTTTTTCACGAATAATACCGGGGCTCCCCAAGGAGAATGACTTGGTCACATAAATCCTTTATCAAGGTAGTCTTTTAATTGCACTTGCAGTTCTTTGCGCTCTGCCGGTGCAATCTAGTATGGTGCCTTTGAAATAGGTACGGTTCTTGGAATTAACTCGATCTCAAACTCGATTTCTTGATTTGGGGATATCCTTGGAAGATCCTCAAGAAAAAAATCCAGAAATTTGCACACCACTGCTACCTCAGTTGGTTGTAGCTTAGACTCCCTATCCTTGTCTATTACGTTCGCCAGGTAGCTAATACAATCATCGTCCAGTAATTTCCTAGCCTTCAAAGTGAAGGTTATAGAAAAATTATTCTCGCGGGCTATGCCTTGGAACACAAACGGTTCTTCCCAGATGGGTTAAAAGTCACCTTTCTTCGTTTGTAATTCACCACTGTCTTGTATTTGGTTAGCCAATTCATACAAAAAAATAACATCATACTAATGTAAATATAAAACTAGCAAATCCACGATTAACTCCTGATCCTTCTACTCAGACTAGTATGGATCTGACCCAAGACCATACCATCATGTCCTCCCCCAAATGTAAGGATACACCACATAAATTTTCCATAGGCTTAGGCTTCCTATCTATCTTATCAACATAAGATGAAGAAATAAAAGAATGGGGTGCACCAGTGTCCATCAATGCATATGTTGAGTTATTAGCCATAGGAAGCTGACCTGAGACCATGTTGGAAGTCCCAACTCCTTTATCACCTTGGGTGAATCCATAAACTAATAGTGCAACTCCAATTGGCTTTAGTTGGTCTTTCCCTTCCTTCTGACCATGATTCAGGCAATGCCTGGAGAAATGTCCTGGTTTTCCACAGGTGAAGCAAAAATTACCGTTACACTCGCCTGGGTGGCATCGGTTTCATTTGTTACATTGTGTCCAATAATTATTCTCTCACCTTGGTTGTTTATTGAAGTTTGAAATTTAGCTTGGTGGATCTATTCTTCATTTGTTATTGCCACTATTGGGAAACCTAGAGCTCCCTTGAGTATTGGTCTTCCCCATACTTCGATTGCCTCTTGATGCAAACCTTCCAGAAGGGTCGCTCTGGTTACTAGAGTACCTTCCCCCCTATGATTGGAGACATGTTCTTGATCTTCAGCCCTGTAAGGCTCTTTCTTCTCTTTTACCATCCATGACTCTTGGTGAATTTCTCGCTCCACGGCTTCATCATAAGTATCCGAGCTGGTCTTTCCAGTATTTATGAACTGAGCTATCTCTCATTTCAACCCCTTCATAAATTTCCGTACTCGGTTGGCTTCACTGTTTACCAAGTCCGGAGCAAATCTTGAGAGTTGGTCAAACTTGCGCACGTACTTCTGTACGCTAGATGACCCTTGTACCAAGTTGGAGAACTCTACCAGTTTCCAATCCATCACTATCTGGTTATAGTACTTAGCATTGAACAAGTTGAAAAATTCAATTCATTCAAACTGTTCAACATTACACCCTTTCTTAGCGATGTCTTACCAGATGCAGTCATCCTTTCTTAACATTTACATCGCATAGATCACCTTTTCTCTTCCAATGGCCTCAACAAAGTCGAAGATCCTTTCCAGCACACTGATCCATTCTTCTGCCATCAGGGGGTCTGAAGTCCCTTCGAACACGAGTGGGTTTTGTCAACCAAACCGTTCAGAGATCGGTTTTGGCGGTTCTGCTTTGGGTGAATCCGCTAGCATATTTGCTCCCACTAGTGGGTCTCCTTATGTTGGTGCTTCCTGTCGTTCTGGAATGTCATCTTGGGGTGCTGGGGGTGTAGGGTTGTGTGGAAGTTCCAGAAATCTTCACATCAATGCCTCAAACATCTGAGCATTTGCAGCATTCTTCTCCTGCATAGTTTTCTCAGATCCTCTATCTGAGTTGCCAGATTTTGTTTAGGCTGTATCCTTTTTCGTCGGCCTCGACCCATTCCTTTGCCTCAGCTAGGAACTGCCTCTTGGTCAATGGCTGCTCTCTCGATTGGGTCTGGTGGGTTAACAGCTCGACCACTTCTGGCTCGGGTGTTAGGCACCATCGCGAATTTCTATACAACCATGTTTAAAACATTGGAGTATACTAGTTTCCCATACACCAGGATCAGAAAGGAATTAATAACAATTTAACTCAAAACAGATAATCAATCATTCAGGGATATTGTAATGCCCCAAATTTCCTAATAAGGGTTAGGACCTTGATTAGGAGGCCGGGAGGGCCATAATTTATTTATTATGTTGTTTAGTGATCATATGCATGTTTATGTGAATTATATTATTATATGATGATGAATGCATGCATATGGGTGAATTTTAATTATAAGGGAATTTTGGTAATTTGGCACGTTGAGGGCATAATTGTGTATTTTCGTGCATGTGGGTGAGTTATGAATGGTACCACGTTATATGTGGATTTGTTCGAGCCTTTCGGCATGAGACGATCATGAAATGCAAGTGTTCGGTCTGGTCATAACAGGTTTAAGTTCGTGGCTCGGGGTGAGTCTCGTGGTGATTTTAATGATTAGAGCATTACCGGGAATTAAAGGGTAATGGGATATGGATTATTGGTATGTGAGAATATTGAGAATATTGGAAATTGGAGGGTGTTAATTATGATTAATGAAATAGGTGCAAAAGGACAGTTTTGCCCTTGGTGGCTAGTAAGGCTTTATTTTAGACTTGAGGGCATTTAAGTCTTCTCACCCTTAGAGATTTATATCATCCATTAAGGCTGTAGAACCTTGTCAAAAACAGAGTCCTATTTTTCCTTCTCTCCCGATGGTTTTTCTCCTCCATTTCTCTTTGGATTTTCAAGCTTTGTTTGAGGAATCAAGCCAAGGAACCTAGCTGGGATAAGCTAGGGTTATGCTCCACCATTGAAGAGGGTGTGTTTCTGAGATTGAGGTGAGTTTTTAGCCATTAGAACCCTTGCTTTTGCTCTGTTTTCTTAGTTGAGTTCCAGCTGGTTTTTGGGTTGGAAAGTTGGGAATTGATTGGAGTTTTGGCTAGGGTTCTTGGGGTTGTGGTGCCTAGGACATGTGAGGATGGTATTTGGGTTCATTTGGGACTTAATTTGATGTTTGGAAGCTTTTGGTTTGGGTAAGAAATGGTGGAATCGAAGGAAGAACTTTCTGGGCAGATGCTGGCTGAAGGTAGCGCTACAGCGCCCAGTGTAGGGCGCCACAGCGCTACCTGCAGTGGAGGCTAGGGCGTTTTGGCTCTGTGAAGAGCGCTGAGGCGCTAGGAGGGTAGCACTGTAGTGCTACCCTGTTTCTTCAGAACCCTTTTTTGAGTGTTTTTAAGGGTTTTTGGCTTGGGGTTTCAATCCTTAAGGCCCGTGATCGAATCTACTCACCGTGTGGGCATGTTTCGAGGTCCCGAGAGTGGGGCTTAGATCAAGGCCCTATCTTGGTTGATTTTCATTAATTGGAAATTGTATTTGGTTATGACTAGGTGACCACTAAAGGATTAAGGATCAATCGTTCTCAAGGGTAATTCTTGTTCTAATTCTCGCTCAAACCGGAGGTAAGAAAACTGTACCCTGTGTATATGTGACATGCATGGTTATTCTTGTTGCATGTTGGATGTTTAAATGTAATGCACGAGAAACATGTGATTAGGACATGCTATGTATACTGGGTATGATATTGTTCAGAGCTTGAGCCTCTGTGTTTATGCATGATCCTAATTGTGCTAGTATTTGTTAAGTAAGCATGTTGAATGCCCTGTATTTGGATATTGGATATGTGATATATGTTTGGTGGCATTGCTTACTTGTATATGGAACTGACTAGTTAGGGACACTGACCTAAGAGTCAGAAACGGCATAAGCGTCCTGAACGCGGGGCCGAATGAAGATTAGATCTAATCGATATCAGTGTTGAATGACCCTAAGGCATTAATGCTGGACCGGCCCTAAGGTCGATAAATCTTATAAGCACTTGGCTAGTCTAGGAATAGTTACTCAGAGCCAGGGCCTAAGGCTTGGGTGACCGTTTGTCACATGGCTAGGGAATGATGTTCCAGGGTTATGACTTTATGGTCATGAGGAAGGTTATGTTGGTGAGTAGTCATCATGCACCTATCCTATCTAAGCTAGTGAAAGGATCACTTATTTACTCGACAGGTTTATACTGGTGACTATTTTACCAGATACCTATCTTGTTTAAGCTAGTGAAAGGATCACTTATCTATAAGCCCCGGTGACCCTATCGTCACATGGCTATTGGGAGCGGAACCCACCTCAGTGACTAGTACAACTGTCACTCTTCTATTTGGGGCTAAAAGCCCTGGATGACTATAATGGTCATTGGTTGATGTGTTATACTCAACATTACGTGGATTTGTTTGCCTGCTGGAATCGGGCTATATCTGCTAGGCGTGTGCCTTATGATTTGATGACATGTTATTACTGTTCATGAGCATATTAAGTTTTCTTGCTGGGCTTCAGCTCACGGGTGCTATGTGGTGCAGGTAAAGGCAAAAGAAAGATGGACCATCCTTGAGTTGGAGAGCTTAGGTGCCGATGTGTACATATGCGGTTGCTCGACCGCCACGGCCGAGGGTTGAAAGAGGAACTAGGGATAAACCTTGTTTTGCCGCTTAGATCGACCTCTTGTAAATATTTTCTTGTAATAGACCTTTAAATTTTTTTTTGGGATCCCAAGTATACAGTAAACGTTCTAATGAAATGTTATATCTTAACTAAAATTTTTAATCCCTAAACCGCTAATCATACTTAGTTACACAATTTTGGCCAAATGACTCGATTAGCGACTTTAGCACTGTTTACAAGGCACACTGTAACAGTCCCTGGAGTTTGGGGCGTTACAGATGTTGACGGTGAGAACTCATCAACTAAGTTAAGTTGGAAAAAATTGCAAAGTAAAGACTGTCAATAAAATAGCCTTAGAAATTTAAGTAATATCTCAAGAATAATGGCAGAACAACAATGGATAAATCAATTTTTCATTCACTCTCAAACACTTGCTACAATAAATTTTCCAACCCCTTTTCAGGTGGAGCTAGAGTTCATTTTATAGTAGGCTCTAATGGCCCTGGGTACATGGTGGTCCAGGGGACCAGAAGGTACACGAGTACACTAACAGGAGAGTGGCTCCAGGGGTAGTGGTGTTGGCTCTGGTATATGGTTAGAGTTCGTGGGAGCACCTCAGATTTTGCACCCGGTCATGGCTCCACTACTTGTCTTGTACGGGTGTCAGAGACGTGGTGGTGGCATTGCCATTCCTCGTACTACTCCCAACCGCCACTACTTGTCGGGCACAGGTGTCAGGCCTGTCCCATGATCCTTGTAGGCATGTACGTACCCCTTTAGAGGTACCTTGTTCATATTCTTTTTATCTCTTGTGGGCCACCTTGAACCCTGACACCATCCACGCGTGGCCTTTCATCTAAAGGTTGCTGGGCCTCGCGTGGTCGTGGCTGAGTGCAAGGTGGGGTGACGACGGGTCCGTGCCTGTGCACGTGCCTTGCTTGCGAGGCGCTGGGACGCAGGGCCTCGCGTGGCCGAGGTTGAGCACAAGACAGGTCTTGCATGGCCAAGGGTGGCCTTGCGTGGTCGAGGTGCGATGCCGAGAAGGGCCTCGCGTGGGCGAGGCGCGACGCCGAGATGGGTCTTACATGGCCGAGGGCGGCCTCGCGTGGGCGAGGCGCGACGCCGAGACGGGTCTTGCATGGCCGAGGGCGGCCTCGCGTGGGCAAGGCGCGACACCGAGAAGGGCCTCGCGTGGCCGAGGCTGAGCATGAGACAGGTCTGGCATGGCCGAGGGCGGCCTCGCGTGGGCGAGGCGCGACACCGAGAAGGGCCTCGCGTGGCTGAGGCACGACGCTGAGACGAGCCTCACGTGGCCGAGGGCGGCCTCGCATGGACGAGGCGCAACGCCAAGAAGGGCCTCGCGTGGCCAAGGCGCGACGCTGAGACGGGCCTCGCGTGGGCGTTTTGAGAGTGAAGCGGGGCCTCACACCTGGACATGGCTGAGCAAGGCAGGGCCGAGCGAGGCAGGGCCGAGCGCCTAGGCGCGTCTTGGATCTTTTGTGGGCGCGGAATATTGAGCATCCACACTTGCCCCCCAGTCTAGGAGAGGACCTTTAGGTGCTCTTGTAGACTATTCTCCTTGACTCTTATAAATAGGCCTTCATGCAAGGCCTATTATTTACAGCTTACTTCCTTAGCTTAGTGGTATCTAGATCCTTACTCCTTTCAAGAGGTAAGGGGTTCAATCCCTCACAACTCCACTTTTGCCATAGTTTTCTTTATTTTTTTTTTTCATTTCATTTTTTTTTACATATGAGCTAATTTCTTGGGGTATCTATTTGAAGGCTAACACATCCTTTTGGTCTATTTTTGCAAACGCGTAAATTCGACCTTTTGGTGCTTTTGGCCCTCGACCTCCTTTCGACCTCGACAACGCTCCATATTATCTGCTTGAGGTATATTTTCTTTTTCCCTCACGTTCATTGGGTCCAAATTTGCATTACTCGGGATGGGGTACCTTGGCCTGAGCTTGTAGTGAGTTTGACCATATGCATGCCCCTCTTTTTTATACCCTGTAGTGGGCCATTTAGGACGTTTGCATCTAGAGATATTAAGCCTATTCCTTTGTGTTTTATAGCCATCCCCTCATTTATACGTGAACCCCTTTTTGCTTTCGGGACGAGGTCTCATGGCCAGTGACGACCCGTCCGACATACCTCCGAGGGTTGAATTTATTGACCTGTCCTCAGACATAGAGTCCCCTGAGGAAAACCCCTGCCAGGACTATGACTCCTTAAGGCAGGCTCATATCCGTCATCTCAAGTACATGGCTGAACTTAAGCGTAAAATTTGGGTGGTGGAGAGCGAAATTGACTCGGTGTCAAGAGGAGACGGAGCACCTTTCCCCCCAGACCTTAGTGACCATTTAGCGAGCCTTAAGATTACCCTTTTAGAATTGCACAGAGAGTTGGAGTTTATGGAGGGACACCTTCCGCCCGAGCCTTCCAGCCCATCCTCGCCTGATGACTGTCATGGGGCTGCCTCCGCTTCTCCTCAGCCCCTAGTCTCGGTTTTTCCTAGCTCAGCACTTCCGCAGTCACTCCCTCGATGGAAGACTCTTGCTATGAAGAAAAAATGGAGGGTCAAGTGTTCTGTCTCTTCCTCACATTTTTCTTTTGATTTTGCAGATATGCCGAGGGCACGTCGATAGGTATCTATCCAGGAGCAGGACGACGCTCCTTTACTGGCGTCCGAGCTGGTGTCGCATGTGTCCGAGAATAAATTGAAAGAAATTGTGAAGCACTATCGTGTTCCCCCAGAATACGCCTTATACGCTCCTCTGGAGTCATGTCGGGCCGACCGCCCTAGGGCTGGCCTTGTGGCTTTGAGCGAGCACATTTTGAAGGCGTGTGGCACCATCCCCTTGCACCCATTTTTCGTAGCGGTCCTTAACTATTTCGACCTGGCCCCCCTTCAGCTGCCTTTTTGTGGTGTTCAAGGAACTGGCTAAACGTGCTCCTACGGCGCAAGAGGTGCACTTCCTGTACAACCTCATGGCCTCTCCCAAGTCCAAGGGCTTCTACTATTTGCAAAAGGCCAATAACGAGCTCCCCTTGATAGAGGGCTCAGTGTCCAATAGGGGTCTTGGAAACAATAATTTTTCTTCGTAGAGGGCCCTCTCTCTGTCCGTGAACACTTCCGCGCCACCCCCAGTAAGTACCCTGGTCCTCCTTTTCTTCTTGTTAGAACTTACTATTTTCTACTTATGTTTGCATTGACAATGGCATGGATCATGCAGAGCAATTTGCTGTTCCCTCGGTCGTTAGGTCGGAGGCGGACGCCGTGAAGGACCTCATCAATGCTGACCCCGCCATGAAGAAGGCGGCATTCTTATTCACCATGGAAAATATCAACCTCCACTAGTTGTCCCCGGTTTTGGACCCCAAGTTCCTGTGGTCGATTTCCGGGTAAAAGAAGACTATGGCTGCGCCGGCTGAGCCTTTCCCAGACGAAGGTGAGGCTGAGGAGGAGCCGGGGGAAGCCCCCCTCGAACGCGGGGGCCCCCACTAGTGATCCTTGTCCCCCGGGGGATGCCCCCTTATGACTCCTATGACCAAGACATGGCCTTCCACTCTCGAGACCAGCATGTCGCATCGGGGTGTTATGTTTGCCCTGACCCTGAGGGCTACGACACCTTCCCTCAGGCTCCTCTCGACCCTGGACCATCGGGGAATTACTACGCCGACCTTCCGGAGCCTCCCTCTTATCTACGAGAGCCTCAGTATTCCACTTTCACTGCGCCCCCTCCCGCTTCAGTGAGCGGGTCGTCTGTCCTCATCCAGCCAGGCGCCCCTGGTGCGAATGGGGAGCCCTAGGTGACTCGGATGGAAACGTCTTACGGGCAACGATACACCCAACTTGCCTCGAGCCTCCCCGTATCTGACTGGAATGGCCTTGGGAATGTGACTCAGTCGGACCTTGGGGAAAACCTAAGGCGCACCATGACTTGGGTGAGTTCCCGCACCTCGCGTCGGCCCTATTATGTATAGGTGTTTATGCATAAATTTTTTGTTTTTGTCACTTATTTTTGTTGTTGTTAACCTTCTTGTGTAGGCCTATACTGTGGCTTTGTGGTTTGCCGACTCGGCTGGCAATCTTTTCGGGTCGTGCATCGAGAGGGACCGTCGTGCAGCATGGGCTCAGGAGCTTGAGAGGGAGCTTAATGAAACCAAGGCTAAGTTGTCAAGGGTTTGGACCAAACTTGCCAACTCGTTACTAAAGAGGAAGAAAGTGGTTGCCGAGGCCAAGGAGCTACAGGGCCAAGTTACCAGCTTGGAGAGCGAACTCCAGGGGGCCAAGGCCATCGCGGCCGCGTCACAGCAGAGAGTTACCCAGTTGGAGGCCGAAGTCTAGGCTATCAGGGCCGAACTCCAGACTACTAGGGCCAATGTTGCCACATTGCAGGAGAGAAATACTTCCTTGGAGGCAGAGAAGACTGCCATTGAGCACAGGTCCATAGACCGTGCCCTTTACAACGTGTGGAGGCAGGATCCCATTTTCGATTTCTCTTCTTTCGATGAGCACGCCGTCGCTCGAGCGGCCATGTGGAGTGCCCGTAGTAGGAGACCCTGAAGTAGTTATTTCGTATCATTTGTCAGCTAGCCCACCATGGGTGTACGCTCTCTTCCTTTTTTTTTTTTTTTTGTATTTTGGGCCTTTGTAATATGTTTGTCATTACTACTTTTCTTTTGTAACTCTTGTACTGTCTTCAAAACTTTCTTTTTCAATGTATATATACATGTGTTGCTATTTATCTTTTATTCTACTGCATGTGAGGTCCTTTTGAGCCTGCATGGTGGGGTTTGGTTGGTTCCCCTCTTTTATTTACTAGGCTGGAGGTCCTTTGGAGCCCATGTGAAAGGGCTCACTGGGACCTCTTTTGGTGCCTCTTGATTACTCTTATAAGGATATTTTGACCCCTTGGGTCCTAGATATCCTTTTATATATTCTTGCGCGTGCTTATTATTTCTTTGCGAGAAGCGTCCTTCTCGTCGTTATTCATAGTACTATTTTTGCAAGGGTCTCTTTTAGGATCCTTTTTGGCTAGACAGCTTGGTGGCCGCTCTAGACTTATTATTGTCGTTACCATCTTTTTTTTTTGTAAGTCCCTATGGCCTCCATGGTGTTCACAAGGGTAGCTAATCCTTGTGATCCCAGGGGATGCCTTGTAAGGACTTCGCTTAAGCTGGTATAGGGGGTCCCTCTGGGATCCCCCGTTAAAGGGTCCTTTTTAGGGTCATGGTCCCTTTTGGGTCCTCCTGCTCGTTGTTCGCTTTATCTTCACGGGACACTTCCTCCTGATGGAGGGCCCTTTTTAGGACCCTCCTGGTGCATAGGGTCCTTTTTAGGGTCCTCCTGATAGGGGGTCGTTTTTAGGATCCTCTTGGTAGAGGGTCCCTTTTAGGAGCCTCCTTTTTAGGAGGGCAAGGGGTCCTTTTTAGGATCCTCCGTTTTAGGAGGGCAAGGGGTCCTTTTTAGGATCCCCTGTTAGGGGGTCCTTTTTAGGAGCCCTTTTTAGGTTCCCCCTGCTAGCTGCATGTTTTTGCCTCCTGTCCTGCGCCCCAAGTGTTTGGTGAAATTTATTTCGGCAGGCACTTAGGCTGACACCCGCGTAGCGAAGAAAAGTAACACATGAAATTGCAAACAATTTCATTCATAGAGTTTTTGCTACAACGATACATATAAGATTCTCATAGGATATATAAAAAAAAACTTACACCTACTCAGGAGGTTATCTAGGTAACCTCTTTGATTCTTCTCTACCATACTAAGATAACATGCAACATTTTTGAGAACCTATCCTTTTAGCACCGGGCGTGGATGCCTTACTGGTAGTACTTCCTAAGGTGCTCCGCGTTCCATGCTTGAGGTATGATGGTGTCGTCCATGCGCGCCAGCTTATAAGTATTTGGGGGTATGCACTGAGCAACCTGGTATGGCCCCTCCCAGTTTGCCCCAAGCACTCATGCCCCTGGGTCTCGCGTGTTAGGGAGTACCTTCCTTAGCACTAGGTCACTAACTCTGAAAGTTCTCTCGTGCACCCTCAAGTTGTAGTACCTTGCTGCGCACTGCTGGTATACCGCCACCCTCATTTGTGCTTTTTCCCTTCTCTCTTCTAGCATGTCCAGGCTCTCAGCCAGAGCTACACGGTTGGCATCGTCTCCATACTCCTGTACCCTGAAGGAACTCACCTGCATCTCCACTGGGAGGACAACCTCGCACCCATATGCTAAGGAGAATGGGGACTCTCCAGTGGTCGTGCGAGGGGTGGTTCTGTAGGCCCATAGCACATTCGGCAGCTCTTCCACCCAGGCTCCTTTCATCTTTTCTAACTTGGTTTTCAGGTTCTTTTTAAGAACCCTGTTAATGGCCTCCACTTGCCCATTGGCCTATGGGTGTACTACTGCTGAAAAACTCCTCTTTATCCCCCTTCCCCTACAATATTCCTCAAAGCCCCCCCCCCCCCCCCCCCCCCCCCTCAAACTGGGTGTCGTTGTCAGAAATAATTTTGTAGGGCACTCCGTATCTGCAGACAATGAATTTGTTGACGAAAGAGGTGATGTGCTTGGCAGTTATCTTCACGAGTGGCTCCGCTTCAACCTACTTGGTGAAATAGTCCATAGCTACCACTGCGTACTTCGCCCCTCCCCTACCCGCAGAAAGGGCGCCGATCAAGTCTATCCCCCAGATAGCGAAGGACCAGGGGCTGGTCAGGCTAGTTAACTCATTTGGGGGCCTCCGAGTGTAGTTAGCGTGTTTCTGGCATTTGTCGCATTTCTTGGCAAAGTCGTTTGCATCTTTCTCCATTGAGGGCCAGTAGTACCCTTGTCTTATGGCCTTCCTAGCCGTTGAGGGTTCGCTCTCATGATTACCACACTCTCCTTCATGTATCTCATGCAGTACTTTTAACGCCTCCTCCTTCTCTACACATTGCAGAAGTGGCATTGAGAACCCTCTCTTGTATAGAACCCCATCTATCAAGGTGTATCTAGCTGCCTTATACACCCACCTTCGGGCCTCTTTCTTGTCCACAGGCAAGGTTCCTTCCTCCAAGTATCTTTTAATCGGCTCCGCCCACGACTCCTTTGGGACACTAATCATATGTACGTCCGCGATTACGATGCTGGGTTTGGGAAAATACTCCACGGGTATCGACTCCAAGATATCCCCATCCTTGGTGGAAGCCAGCTTCGCGAGTGCATCAGCATGGGAATTCCTTTCTCTGGGGATCTACTCTATGCTATAAGCTGCTAACCGTCCCAGATAGCCTTTCACCCTCTCCAAGTAGGCTGCCATCTTGGGTCCTCTCGCTTGATATTCTCCCTTCACTTGGTACACCACCAACTGAGAATCGCTAAAAATACGAAGGCGCGTCACTTTTAGCTCCTGGGCCAAATGCAAGCCAGCCAGGAGCGCCTCGTACTCCGCCTCGTTAGATCCTCCTTCATTGGATGCCCCGTCCACATGTAAACTCCATTCCTCAAGATCGCCTCGTTCTTCCTCTATGTCAGGCTGCTCCCCTTCTTCACTTCTTCCTCCATTCGGCTGACAGGTGACCTCCACTATAAAGTCTGCTAGCACCTGTCCATTGATGGAAGCTCTTGGGGTATACACGATATCAAATTGACTCAACTCGATCGACCATTTCATCAGCCTCCCCGAGGTCTCAGGTTTATGCAGGACCTGCCTTAAAGGACTATCCGTGAGAACTTCAATTGTGTGCGCATGGAAGTAGAGCCTCAACTTCCTCGAGGCCACAACCAATGCATAGGCCAACTTTTCAATCTCTGAGTACCAAGCACTTGCTGATATAATACATGGGCTGTTGCTGTTTCTTCTCCCCTTTTACCAAGGCTGCGCTTATGGCATGTTCAGACACTGCCAAGTATAGGTATAGCTTCTCGCCTTTCTCAGGTTTCGCCAACAGGGGTGGCTTCCCCAAGTGCTCCTTCAACTTGATAAATGCCTCTTCACATTCCTCATCCTAAGCGAACTTTTTCCTCCCTTTGAGGATGTTAAAGAAGGGGAGGCACTTATCGGTTGACCTTGAAATAAATCTATTAAGGGCCGCCACCCTTCTCGTTAAGCATTGCATTTCCTTATTGTTCTTAGGCGGGCTCATCTCTATCAGGGCCTTTATCTTATCAGGATTGGCCTCGATGCCTCTGGAGTTGACCATGAAGCCCAAGAATTTTCCTGAGGATACACCGAAGGTGCACTTGACAGGATTCAACTTCATTCGGTACTTCCTAAGTGTGTCAAACATCTCACCAAGGTCCTTATTGAGCTCTGTTGCATTCTTGGTCTTTACTAGCATATCATCAACATACACCTCCATGTTCTTTCCTATCTGGTTAGCGAACATCTTATTGACCAACCTTTGATAGGTGGCACCCGCGTTCTTCAACCCGAAGGGCATCACCTTGTAACAGTAGAGCCCTTTATCCGTAATGAATGATGTATGCTCTTCATCTGCTGGGTTCATTGGAATCTGGTTGTACCCCGAGTAGGCATCCATGAAGCTCAGTAATTCATGTCCTGCCATCGCATCTACTAACTGATCTATCCTTGGGAGCGGGAAGCTATCCTTAGGACAAGCTTTATTCAGGTTTGAGAAATCGACGCAGGTCCTCCATTTCCCATTTGGTTTTGGGACTAGTACTGGATTCGACACCCACACAGGGTAAAAAGACTCACGGATAAACCCATTGGCCTTCAGCTTGTTGACCTCTTCCTTTAAGGCCGCGCACCTCTCTGGGTCTAGCGCCCGCCTCTTCTGCCTAACGGGCCTCGCTTCATGGGAGATATTCAAATGGTGGCACATAATACTGGGGTCTATACCCACCATATCTTCATGACTCCATGCGAATACATCTAGATTATCCTTCAAAAACCTTATCAACTCCTTCTTCACGTCACTCTGCAGGCTTCTTCTTACCTTCAGTTTTCTCAACGGTTCTTCTACTACTATAACCTCCTCTACTTCCTCCACTGGTTCTGCTCTTGACTCCTCCACGACCCGAGGGTCCAGCTCCTGCGGACCCCCCGCGGGCACACGTAGCGTCTCATGTATCACCATGGCCATTGGTTCCCGCGGTTTCACAGGCGCACGGAGTGAGGTGTTGTAGCACTCCCTTGCTTCTTTCTGTTCTCCCTTCATACTAGCGATCCCTCCTGGAGTTGGGAACTTGACAACCAGGTGATATATAGAAGTTATGGCTTTCAATTCTCTTAGGGATGGTCTCCCCAATACCGCATTGAAAGCTGACGCACAATCTACTATGACAAAGTTAGCCATGACTGTAGTCTGCTGGGGTTGCTCCCCCATGGTGAGTGCCAATTCGATCATCCCTAGGGGATGCACTGAGTCCCCCGTGAATCCGTATAGGGAAGATTGGCAAGGCTTTAGATGACGAATGCCCAGTCCCATCTTTTCCAAGGCAGGGAGATACAGGATGTCCACCGAGCTCCCATTGTCCACTAGATGCACGTGCATATTTTCCAACTGAACTGTCAACACCAGCGGGTCGTTGTGGGGAAAATGTACCCCCCGCGCGTCCTCCTCAGTGAATGTGATCGAGTCATTTTCCCCCTTGAAGCTTTTTGGGGGTCGTTGTTCCAAACTCATGACGCAGGGTGGTGGACTTCGCCGGGCCTCTCTTGCATATCTATCTCGCCCCTTCCGAGAGTCTCCCCCAAATCTTGGACCTCCGAAAATGGTTCGGACCTCTCCCTGTATTTCTGGGGTTCACCCTTGCGTCTGGGGTATCGTAGGCTCGTCCTCTGGCTTTGGCCTTTCTCTCCTGACATAACGGCCTGGATGCCCCCTGCGAATGAGCTCCTCAATTTCCTCCTTCAAGTGGATACACTCCGTCGTGGTGTGCCCAATATCCTTGTGGTACTGGCAGTATCTACTAGGGTCCCTTTTGGACCAGTCATTTCTCATTGGTGGGGGCTTCTTAAAGGGAACTCGGTCTTCATTGGTGAGGTAAATATGCTCCTTGGTGTCTGTAAGGTTCGTATAGTAAGTGTAAGCCGCTTGCTTGTGATCACTCCCCCGTTTGGTCTTTCTCTACTGATCATCTCTTGACCCATCATACGCCCTTTTCTTCTTTGCTACATTCGACCCATCGTTAGCTGGGGGCTTCGCGCTGGACCCCTCCTTTCCTGCCTTTAGGTTTGCGTGGCCATCCTCCACACGAATGTATTTCCGCGCCCTCTTGTAGAAGTCATCTAAGTTGGTGACTTCCCTCTTCAGCATGTTGTCCCACAACTTGCTTCCTGGGCACACCCCGGTTGTAATGGACATTTTTAACTCTCGGCAGGTTAGGCTCCCCACTTTCGCGGCCTCCATATTGAACCTGTGAATGTAGCTCTTCAGGCTCTCATTTTCCCCTTGCTTCACGTTGGCCAGGCTGGTGCCTGACATCGTGTAGTCCCGCACGGCATGGTGCTGCTGGAGGAATTCATCAGAAAACTACTCCCAAGACCTGATGGACCCCGGCCTTAATCTTTTGAACCATTTGTAGGCGGGTCCTTTCAATGTGACGGCGAAGCAGTGGCATCTGGCTCCACTACCAATTCCTCTCAATTTCATCAGGTCATTAAATGCGTCCAGGTGGTACTTCGAATCCGTGCTTCCTTCGTAGGGGGTCATATTGGGTTCCTTAAAGTTGACAGGGAGCCAGATGGCCTGAATCTCCCTCACGAAGGGCGACTCATGGTCGAACTCCTCCTCAAAAGCCTGACCGCCAGAGGCAGTGACGATCTTGCTTCGCAGGCTCCTCATTTCTGTGTCCAGGTCCTGCCTCCTTTTGCTTAGAGAGTCCCTCAAAGCGGATGGGTTAATATCCGCCTTTCCCTTGCCCTCTCGAGGGGCCATAGGGGGCGTGGTCCCTTTACCCGCCCTCTGTTTATTGAGCTCCTCCCGTAAATCCGAGGGTGCTCTTTTAGAGGTGACTTCGTCCTCGTTGCGAAGGGCAGCGTTGGTCCTTGGCTCTGGTTTCTGGGCCTTCTTTGGTGGTTTAGGATGTTTGCGTTGCTTCCCTCGGGGGGTGTTGCTGGTGGAGTGTCGGATCCTCCCATCATCGACTGGTACAGTGGTCTCCACCCCCTCCTGACCTTTCTCTTTTCTCTTGGGCAAAGTCACGCTCGACTTACCCTACAATAGGCCATTCAGCACCTCTTGCATGTTCTCTAGGGTGGTCTCCAACTGTTGGTTCTTACGGTGGAGCTCACGTATTTCTTCTTCATAGAATCGAGATTTTGAACTCGAGCTCACGGAATGGACCCGGGGATGCTTATCACGCCTACGGGTAGAGGGGCCCGGGTCCTGTCGGCCGAAGTTCGGTACCTGTGGTGATTTAGGGAGAGGGAACTCATTAGCATTTTCCGGTGGTGCTATTGGAGGACTCTCTCCAGGTGGAGCGGTCCGTGATGAGGCCTCTCTATCACCTTCATGAACCCCAGGGTCCCTTGGGGGCTCCACGCCTTCGGGTGGAGGAGGGTCCTTCATGGAGGCCTTCAGTTGGACTCCGATAAGGTGGACCTCCACCTTCCGTGGCTCCCTGAGTCGCTTTGAACGCCTTGGCATTTATTCTTGCCGAAAGTAATGGTAGAATAGTAGCTTGGAACTTACATTCCCACAGACGGCGCCAAACTGTTGACGGTGAGAACTCGTCAACTAAGTTAAGTTGGAAAAAGTTGCAAAGTAAAGACTGTCAATAAAATAACCTTAGAAATTTAAGTAATATCTCAAGAATAATGGCAGAACAACAATGGATAAATCAATTTTTCATTCACTCTCAAGCACTTTCTACAGTAAATTTTCCAACCCCTTTTCAGGTGGAGCTAGAGTTCATTTTATAGCAGGCTCTAATGGCCCTGGGTACATGGTGGTCCAGGGGATCAGATGGTACATGAGTACACTAACAGGAGAGTGGCTCCAGGGGTAGTGGTGTTGGCTCTGGTATATGGTCAGAGTTCGTGGGAGCACCTCTGTTTTTGCACCCAGTCATGGCTCCACTACTTGCCTTGTACGGGTGTCAGAGACGTGGTGGTGGCATTGCCATTCCTTGTACTACTCCCAACCGCCACTACTTGTCGGGCACAGGTGTCAGGTCTGTCCCATGATCCTTGTAGGCGTGTACGTACCCCTTTAGATGTACCTTGTTCATATTCTTTTTGTCTCTTGTGGGCCACCTTGAACCCTGACACCATCCATGCGTGGCCTTTCATCTAAAGGTTGCTGGGCCTCGCGCGGTCGTGGCTGAGTGCAAGGCAGGGTGACAACGGGTCCGCGCCTGGGCATGGGCCTTGCTTGCGAGGTGCTGGGATGCTGGGCCTCGCGTGGCCGAGGTTGAGCACGAGACGGGTCTTGCATGGCCAAGGGTGGCCTTGCGTGGCCGAGGTACGACACCGAGAAGGGCCTCGCGTGGCCGAGGGTGGCCTCACGTGGCTGAGGCGCGACGCCGAGACGGGTCTTGCATCGTCGAGGGCGGCCTTACGTGGGCGAGGCGCGACGCCGAGACGGGTCTTGCATGGTCGAGGGTGGCCTCGTGTGGGCGAGGCGCGACGCCGAGAAGGGCCTCTTGTGGTCGAGGCTGAGCACGAGACGAGTCTTCCATGGCCGAGGGCAGCCTCGCGTGGGCGAGGCGCGATGCTGAGACGGGCCTCACGTGGCCGAGGATGGCCTCGCGTGGGCGTGCTGAGAGTGAAGCGGGGCCTGACGCCTGGACATGGCCGAGCGAGGCAGGGCCTCGCGCCTAGGCTCATCTTGGATCTTTTGTGGGCGCGGAATATTGAGCATCCACAACAGATATAACCTAGGAATATAAAATGCTCATGAAAGATTATGCTATAATGTTTTAGTTAGCAGAACGATAAATACAAAAAGAAGAGAACCTTAGCTACACATCGGGTTTTCTACATCTGCTTGCTACAACTACACAAAAGCCCTACAACCTAGTAGGTTTGCCATAACTTTACTAAAAAGTATCAATAAGACCTCACAACATAACTTACTCTAGGCTATCCATCAACATATCTAACTCTAGGTTGGTATACTCGTCTGGCTGCTTGGGATCCTCCTCTGGCTCGCTCTTGTCGTCTTCCACTAGGTCCACTGCTGGTTTGACCATCTCCTCCACCACCTCGCCATCTACTGCAGTTATCTCTACGGGCAATGGTGGCTCTTGAGGAGCAACGTCGGGTGCAGGAGCCTTTACTGCCATTTGCTCCTCTCGGTACCTCTCTTGCCACCGATACATGCAGAAGTGTGGTCAGAATGTGTGCTCGATAGATACCCTTAACGCTGGCAAGGAGATGTTGGAACTTGTAAAACGTCTCATCTCTCAGATATAGGCTACCTAGCCTCACCTATTAGGCAATTTGAATCACAAAATCCCGAAGGATTATATCGGTCATATACGTCCACTCCCATACTGTAACATCCCAAATTTCCTAATGTGGCTTAGTGCCTGGATTAGGGGGCCGGGAGGCAATAATTGAGTTATTATGTGAATTATATTATAATATAATTATGTTAGCATGTTAGAGACATTGAATATGTGTATGTGGGCCTGTTTCTTATAAGAAGGGTATTTTAGTAATTTGACCCGTTCGGGGAATAAATGCAAATAAGTGTTTGTGTGATTGAGACCACATTATTATGTGGATATATTTGAGTTACTCGACGAGAGGCTATCCTGATGAGCAAGTTAGTAGAAAAGTCACATTGGGGTCTTAGTTCCCGGCTCGGGGTGAGCTTAGGGATATTTTAGTAATTTAGTACATTATCAGAAGTTATTGGGTAATGGGAATTTATTGGTAACCGTGTGAGAATATTGGAAGTAGAGGGAATTATAGGATGCAGATTGTGGATAGCGGGATTTAAGGCAAAGGACAAAATTGCCCTTGTGAGCACTTGTTGAATAGGCTAAGAGCATGGGGCAATTTAGTCATAACCACTTAGTTTAGGATATAGATGGCTGGGTAATTATCTGAGGGTTGGAGAATTAAAGGAAAAATGCAGCAGCCCTCCCTTTCTCTCTCACGTTCTACATCCCCTCTCTTGGAGCTTTGGTGATTTTGACCAACTTGAAGGATTTTGCTTGGAGGGAAGGCTTGAAACCAGGGAATTGTTGGGAGTTATTACCATTGGAGTCATATAGCTGAGGTAAGGATTCTGAACTGAAGGATATCATGTTAATTCAGTTGGTATATCTAGAGTTATGGTGTTCATGCATGTTTGATAATTGGGAGATTGGGTTTGGGGAGTTTGATGTGCTTTACTATGATAATTAGTTGGGTTTTACTGGTAAGAATGATTATATAAGTTGTAGGAATCGAATTGGAGGAGTGGGATAAAATTGGATGAGTTTAGGTTAGGTTCAGTTGAAGAAAAACATAGAAATTTCTGGGTTCATGGGGCTGGGCCGCGACTCTTTTATGGTGAGCCGTGGCATGCGAAGGGAATTTTGAGCCAGCAGGGCTCGGAGGCAGGGGTGAGCCGCGGTGCGTGTTGGTTTCCAGGGAGGCCAAGCCTCTGGAATTTGAGGCATGCCGCGGCTCAGGTGTGAGGGGTCGCGGCCCTTAAGGGGGAATTTTGGCTTAAATGAGATTTTTAGATTGGGAACCTAACCATTTGGGCTCAAGATCGATTCTACTTCCTTGTTAAGTGGAATTCGATGTCCCGGAGGCTAAGAGTTGGTCTGGAGGTTTTTATTTACCTGTTGTTGATGCAACTTCGTTATTACGGTTGTGACTAGGTTTTCGCTAAGGGCTTGAATCGGGGATCGTACTCAGAGGGTCGTCGCTAATAACCTGCATACAGACTGAAGGTAAGAAAACTGCACCTGTTATGTGAATGCATGATTAGAGCTTAGTTAAGGTGACGAACATGATTATAATTATGTTCGCGAATATCTGATTAGGTATGCTATGTGATTATGCTTATGACTGCTGTGTGAATGTATTATAATGCATTGTGTGATTATTGATAGGTATGCTATGTGAAACATGTGACTGTCTGTTATGACTGTGAAGCTTGGTTTATAAACTAAAGGATTATTAGGGTGTTAAGTGGGGATCAACTTATTAGTTGAGAATATATTGAACTCTGGGAGACTCGCCTTATAAGTTGAGAGTCCCAAAGCTTCAACTTATAAGTTGGAGGCACGTGGTGGCTTGACTTATAAGTCAAGGGCTTAAAGAACTTAGTTTATAAGCTAAGATTGGCATAATGCACTTGCAGTGCAGGCCACCATGGCTGGGCCACTCGGGGAGTGCGACATGCACTTGACTGGCTCAGATGCCAACAACCTGAAAGAAAGTGCAACATGAACTTGTGTGACTCTATGGTCTCCAGTTTGGTTTAATGAATGCATCAGTTTCAGTTATTACTACTTGATAATCGTTTTATTCTGTAAGCTGTTGAATATGTTTTCTTGCTGAGTCTTCTGGCTCACAGGTGCTTTGTGGTGCAGGTAAAGGTAAAGAGAAGCTTAACCAACCATGAGTCAGAGGGCATTAGTAGTGGTATGTACATATGTAGTTCGCTCGACCACCACAGCCGAGATGCTTAGGGGAACTAGGGTCAGACCCAGCTTTTGCCTCCTAGGTCGGCTTATTGTGTAACCTGAGAATTGTAATTGACTTTTAAACTGATGTTTTTGGGATCCCATGTAAAGAACATGTTTTTAACTTAATGAAAATGTTTATGAGTTAACCAAAATTTTTAATACCTAAACCTTTAGTGGCATAATCACATGTTTAGTCCAAATGACTTGTTTAGCAAGTCCAGCACTGGTTTTAAACACACTTGGTAATGGACCCTAATTTACAGGGCGTTACACATACTTCAGACGAAGAGTCATTTTCCTTAGTGAACACGTGCGGGTATGCACTATGGAAGGCCTGGTGAAAGCGGAGTCTTTGTGCATGAAGATACCCAAAAAGTGGTTCCTCTAGGACCAGAATTATAATCGCTGGAAAATCTACCATCGCACCTACAATTTATAGATTTGAGCTAAATAAAAGAAAACAAAGAAAATAGATATTAAAAAAAATATCTACAGTGAGTGCCAGTCTATCTTGCAAAATGTACATGTGGGTTTGTCTACAGAATCGGCTCAACACGAGCTCCAATACCACTTGAAACAACCCTCAAAACATACAAGACCGAAATCATGCGAAAATTTAAACTTTTTAATTTTAACTAATTGTACCAAAAATTCATATAAAAAACTTTTAAAAAGATCGTGTGTGCACACTTTTAGTTTAGCAAGCAAAAATATAACTACTCTTCCACAAAGTTACAACAAAATAATTATCCCAAATGAAACAACAAACTTCCAGCTTTTCTTTTCAAAATTGTGATCCATCAAAAACCTCCCCAGGTCGGGCCACATGTACATATCCACAAGCAGACTCCGGCGCTCACTGCTCCACGTTGTTTTTGCACTTACCTAAAACACGAAACAACTAGGTAACCAAAAACGCTTAGTAAGAATTGCCTTACATAAAAGTATACTAAACCTAGTAACGAGTTGACCTAAGGTAGTTATCAATACCAGTCATTAGGGTATTGGATAAGTTCCAACGCTATCATATGATTCTCAAATAATAGCCAAATCAGAATCAAATACTTTGATTATACCTATTACCAACGTTACACATATCATGATGACCTACACTCAGAAAATACCAAAACATTCGAGATATATATAATTACATAATTTAATTAACACAACAAAATTAAGGATCCTGGCTCCAACCCGGATTCCCACTTAACGTCCAGGCTACAACCAAGACTTTCTTACCATGTCCTGGCTCCAAACCGGACTATAATAATACCATGTCCTGGCTCAAACTTGGACTATAATTTCACCATGCCCTGGCTCCAACCTAGATTATAATTTCACCATATCCTGGCTCCAACCCGAACTATAATTTTACCATGTCCTTGCTCCAACCCTAATAGTATTACAATAATATTTTGGCCCAATCCCGGACTCACTTACCATTAAGTCGCAGAATGCATAAGAATTGCAAAGGTAGGCATTAAGCATACCCTAGTCTTAAATACCCAAACAAAACTAGTGTAATCTAGTACTACAAGCACACATAAGTATATTCATATTGTAGCCAAGAAAGAGACATGCTAACTTACTTGGAGTCCTTAGTTCCCAGGTGGATCTTTAACATCGCTATTCGTTTTCCCTTTTTCATGGTTACTATAATTAATACAGTGTACTCAGATTAAACTATGGCATACTATTATAGCTAATACTCTATGATAGCTAAATGCAATAAATTTCTCTTAGAGACTCTATTCTATAGCCTCTTATACACCTTACAATGTATAAGGTCGTATTTCGTTTCAGTCTATACAGTATCATGAGAAAATTGGGTTCACCGCAACAAGCTCTCCATGTCGTGCATTTTAATATTCTTTAAGTAAAGAATTATCCTATCAGATAACTCGTATTTTTTTTTTAGGAAAAGAAGTTCTACTCAACTCATATCTTTAGAAAAATACTATTTTGTTGTCCTCTTATGAAAGTTTACCATTTTCTATCATTTACAAAAATACCGCTTTTTGACCCTTTACAAATAATATCTAACAATGTTATCCCATTCTCTTGAAGGTTTTACAAAACCCAAACTCCCATTTTTTCCATTTTTATCCATAACCTAGGATCTCTTTTTATGTTATTTTTGAAAAGAAGGGCAATTGGACCCTTAACTTATAAAATGGTAAAAACAACTTTTAAATTAACTCAAGCTTATTAGAGATTGGTTAAATCTCCAAATCCTTAGTTATCTTTGCAAATGATTATTTCTTCTCATTTACAAAACATTAATGTCATTATATGTGTTAAAGTGATAAAGTCTCATTTTTAAGCTTTTGCCCTCAATTGAGTTTTTTTTTAACCAAAACCCTTAAACTATCGTTAACGTATTATGTGTCATAAGGACAGGAAATAGATGAAATTATCACGTACCTGTATGGCATCTGTAGTAATTAGGTTTCTATGCTTATTGTCTAATATATGTTTAAGTTTATCACAGAGATGTAGAAAACTTGCATATAGGATGAGATCTTATATCTTGCAAAAGAATAGGAATTAATTTGTGTTAACCTGCTATTAGAATAAAAAGAAAGAAATTTAGAACTGGTTAATAAAATTAGTAGAATGAAAAGTTGATGAAGTTAATACCCTAGGTCTTTTTATTATTGATTTTCTTCTCTTGATAAGTTATTTTTGGTCACAGTTATATAATTTTTTTTAATTAGATTGATTCATCTAAATTTTGTTTGCCAAATAGAAATTAAAGAAGGATTTTTGGTAATTGGTTAATAGTCCTTGTGGGATCGATACTCTATTTACTGTCTATATTACTTGTATCGATTACATGAACTTGCTCATCATACTTTACCGATTAAGTTTTTGGCACCGTTGATGGGGCCTTAATTTCCAATATCAAAATTAATTGTTTTTTGTTCTAATTTAGTTTTTTTATATTTTATACTCGTTTGGATCAAGGTTGTATTGTGTTTCAGGAAATATTGGTATTTGTGGGGAAGTAGACAAAAAGAGCTCATACCGGTAGATCTTGAAATTGAAAGAACGTCCAAACAGAACCGAAAGATAAAGAAAAGGTTGGATTTTTCCATGGTTGCAAATAAAGGGAATGGAGTAAATCATGCTGCCAATGATGTTGAAGGGGCAGTGGTTGCTGAGGTCCCTACTAATCAAGGGTCTAGAAGTTTAAGAGATTATGTACTCCCAAGTGTTATGGGAGTGCATTCATGCATCAGACCTCCGATAATTGCTGCGAATAATTTTGAGATTAAGCCAGCGATTCTGCAAATGGTCCAATCTACTTCTCAGTTTGGAGGCTTGCCTACAGAGGACCCTAACTTACACATACCTAATTTCTTAGAGCTTTGTGCGACCTTTAAGATGAATGGGGTGAGCGATGACACAATAAGGTTGAGGCTGTTTCCATTTTCACTAAGGGACCGAGAAAAGAGTTGGTTGATTTCCCTATAGGCTAACTCTATTACCGCATGGAAGGAGCTCGCTCAAAAGTTCCTTGCAAAATTCTTTCCTCCACCCAAGGCTGCACGATTGAGAAGTGAGATAAATAATTTATGTCAGATGGAGAGAGAGTCATTGTATGATTCATGGGAAAGATTTAAAGAGTTGTTAAGGAAGTTTCCACATCATGGTATAGAGAAGTGGATGCTAGTCCATAATTTTTACAATGGGTTAGGCAGTACTACTAGCAATATTATAAATGCAGCAGTAGAAATGGCATTTATGAGAAAGAGTGCCAACGAAGCTTATGATCTACAAGAAGAGATGGCCATGAATAATTACCAGTGGCCTACTGAGAGGGAAAATACAAAGAAGATGGCTGGGATGATTGAATTAGATGTCATCTCAATGCTTATAGCTCAAGTGGCATCCTTGACGAAACAACTACAACAGAATAACCTCATAGATCAAACAATGCAATTACAAAGTGTGTGTGAAATATGTGGAATCGCGCATCCACATAACCAGTGTCCTGTAATAGATTTAAATAATTTTCCAATGGAACAAGTTCAAGCCATAGGAAATAGCCAAAGGCTAGCCAATAACCCATACTCCATGTTCTATAATCACAGGTGGAAAAATCACCCTAACTTGTCTTGGAAAAATAATCAAGGAACACAACCACTATTCCCACAAAATCAGCAACCATATCCACCCCATCAATCAATATACGGGTAAATCCTCGACCGTATTATGATCCTCACCAATCAATTCCACAACAACCACCATTGCATCCTCATGTTAACCCATTAGAAGCACAATCAAACACGTTAAACCAATTCATGATAGAAACAAGGGCATCTATCAAGAGTTTGGAGAATCAAATGGGGGCAGTTGGCTACTTTGATGAAAAACCGTGCTCAAGGGAACTTACCAAGCACTACTGAAGTAAACCCAAAAGAGTAGTGCAATGCAATATCCTTGAGGAGTGGCAAGTAGTTAAAAGAGCCAAAGTGGTTGATAAGGAGAAGGAAGTGAGTGGGTCTAATGTTACTGAGAACTTAGAAAAGCAACTAGAAATAAGCATAGATCACCATATAAAGATTCCATATCCTCATAGGCTTAAAAAGAATAAGCTTGATAAGCAGTTTTCTAAATTTTGGGATATCTTTTGAAATCTACACATCAATATTCCGTTTGCTGAAGATATATATTGCAATCAAGAGATTTTTCCCGCGCGAAGTTCTTGCAGCTCTTGAGCTGGAGCTATGGCAAAAACAAGATCTAGAGTGCAGGGGAATCTGAATTCGAACAAGAAGAAGAAGAAGAAAGGACCTAATTCCATCTCAGATATCCAAAAGACGAAATCCATGGTTGCGGTTCTGGGGGTGGACCCAATAGTGTTTTCAGATGTGGAGGAAGAACGCATTGATGACTCTGATCTGGTGAAACAGTCACCTGCATTGTGTGAATTGTTCCCTGAGCCTCTCTCACCCAGATCGTCTCTTCAATCGATTCAACAGCAGGAGCACATTCGGCAGGATTTTGCTCAATTCTTGGAGGCTACTAATCGATGCTCTGGCAATATTTCACAAGGTAAACCTGCTCATCCTCCTGTTTTACAGACTGGAACTGTTGAGCGACGCATTGGAAATTCTAGCCTGAGTACTGGTTCGAAGACTAAGGTCAAGATCACTATGGATGATAAAAAAGAAGAAGTGGATTTCTGGAAATCGTCTATTGTCTGCTACGCTTTGGGGGCAAATCCACCACTATCAATTCTGGAAGGATTTGCACGCAGGATGTGGAATGACAAGATTGACAAGGTAGGCATGCTGTCTTATGGTGTTTTCTTAATTCGGTTCGTATCCATTGCAGATCGAGATGAGGTACTTAAAGGTGGCTATGTCTTTTTTAACAAAAGGCCAGTAGTCATGAAGGCTTGGGACCCTGCAATTAATTTCAAGAAGGAGGATATCAGGCTGGTACCGATTTGGGTACATCTAGATGATTTGGACTTGAAATACTGGGGGGAGAAATCTTTGTTCAAGATCATTGGACAGATTGGGACTCCTTTAATGGTGGACGAAGTGACTAAATTCAGGGATAAACTCAGTTTTCCTAGAATTTTAATTGAAGTCTCTATGAATCAAGAGTTTCCGGACATAATATACTTTGAAGATGAGAATGGATTTAATACCTCAGTCTCAGTCACATATGAATGGAAGCCAATTGTGTGTAATCACTGTTCTGGTTTGGGCCACTCCACGGCTGAATGTAGGAAAAAAGAAGGAAGGAAACAAGAATGGGTAATAAAAAATAATGGAAAACAGAAGGCTGCTGCTGAATCTAGCAAAGCCAATAAGCTTGATGATGATGGTTTTCAACCAATTACTAAAGGATGGAAAGCAAAAGATCCGGTTCCAGCAATGACTGTAATGGACAATCCTTTTCAGGCTTTAGCAGAATCTTTACCAGAATCACTAACCTCAGCTACTGGACAGGGAGATCAGCTTGAGGAAAGCAAAAAATAGATTGCAGATAGGAACGACACAGGAGGAGGGGGAGGACCTCCTCTTTCATATGGATAAAATAATGAGTTGGAACGTCAGAGGGATCAACAGCCACCAAAAACAACATTCAGTCAAACAACTGATTGTTAATCAAAAAATAGGGCTAGTTGGTCTCCTCGAGACGAGAGTTAAAGCCCGGAACCTTGGGGATTTATATGTTAGAATGTTTTCGGGATGGTGTTTCACATCTAATAGTGCATGGCATGATGGGGGTAGAATTATAGTAAGCTGGAACCCTCTTAGTTTTACGGTGACTATTTTAAGATGCTCAAGCCAATTCATTCATCTGTTTGTTGAACCAGTAGGTAAACAGGGCGGTTTCTATGTTACTTTCATCTATGGTTTCAATGATGAGGATGGGAGGAGAGGACTTTGGAGATATCTGCAGGAGCTCTCTAGATTGGATTCTTGGATTGTCCTGGGTGATTTCAATGATATTCTCAGTAAAGAAGAGAGAGTTGGTACAAGGGTAAGATTCAAGAATTTGGTGGATTTTCGTAACTGTGTTGAAGCTTGTCAATTAGAAGACGTTAAGTACAGTGGCAACTATTTTACTTGGAATAATAAGCAACAAGGAGAGGAGAGGATTTTTTCAAAGCTGGATCGAGTGTAAGCTAATCAGAAATGGTTGGATTCTTATCCTACTGCTAAAGTATTTTTTCCAAATGAAGGACTGTTTGATCATACGCCTGCAATTCTGACTGTGTATGAGGTAGTGTTGAGTGGGAAAAAGCCTTTCAGATACTTTAGGATGTGGTCTTCTCATCCTAATAGTTCAGAAATGATTAGTAAGTCTTGGCAGCAACTGACACATGGTACTAGCATGTATCAGCTAGTGACAAAGCTAAAGAGACTCAAATTAATCTTCAAAGAAATTAATCAATTGGGGTTTTCTGATCTGCATTCTGTTGTTCTTAAAGCTAGAACACATCTGGATGCATGTCAAGATGCAGTCAGAGGGGATCCTATGAGTCAGGAATTGCAGCTCCGTGAACTAGAAGCTCGAAAAGATTATGCTAAGGTCCATAGTGCGTATCAATCTTTTTTACAGCAAAAGGCTAAGTTGAGTTGGGTTAAAGATGGTGATGACAACACAACATTTTTTCACAGAAGTATTCGGGACAGAAGGTCACAAAACAGAGTGCTTACTATACTGAATGAAAGTGGAGTTGGGGTAGAAGAGCCACAACAGATTATTGAGGCTTTTTTGGAGTATTACAAGAAGCTACTAGGCAGCACATTAGCAAACAGAAAGGCTGTTTTGACCTCAGTTATGCAAGATGGGCCTGTGGTTTCACAGTACCAAGCTCACTTGTTGCAGGCTGATTACTACATGGAAGAAATTAAGAAAGCAATGTTTGATATACCTGGACTCAAAGCTCCTGGTCCGGATGGATATGGTAGCTACTTTTTCCAATATAATTGGAACCTTGTTGGAAATGATGTATATGAAGCTATTACTTCTTTTCTCCATACAGGGCAGCTTCTAAAAGAAATCAATTCCACTGTTTTGACACTTATTCCTAAAACTAAGTGCCCAAATTCAGTTAGTGATTACCGCCCCATTGCTTGTTGCAATGTCATCTATAAGGCTGCTACCAAATTAATTTGTTCAAGGCTCAAACTCATTATCCCTAGTTTGGTGGCACAGAACCAAGGGGGATTTGTGAAAGGAAGATTTATTGGGCATAACATCATGATATGTCAAGACCTCATTCGGGATTATGGGAGGAAATCTGCCAAGGCTAATTGTATGATCAAACTTGATCTACAAAAAGCATATGACACTATTGAGTGGGGCTTCATTGAAGAAATGCTCACTGCATTTAAGTTTCCAGAAAATTTTATAAAGTTGATCATGAAGTGTGTCCGAACTCCGAGATTTTCACTAATGCTAAATGGTTCCCTGCAAGGTTTCTTTGAGGCAAAGAGAGGACTGAGGCAAGGTGACCCAATGTCCCCCCTCCTCTTTGTTTTAGGAATGGAATACCTCTCCAGGATTTTGCAAAAAGTGGGACAAAAACAGGGTTTTACATTCCATGAACGGTGTGGCGAATTGAAGCTAAACCATCTTTGCTTTGCGGACGATGTACTACTATTCTGTCATGGAGACTTCAAGAGCATCTACTATATGTTGCAGGGCCTCAAATTGTTTTCTATTACTTCGGGGCTGCTGCCTAACTGCTCAAAATCTGCATTTTATTGTAGTAATATGCAGGACAGTGAAGTTCAGAGAGTGTTAGATGCATCCGGTTTCAAGAAGAGTGAGGTTTCTTTCAAGTACTTGGGTGTCCCCATCTGTGCTAAACGCATTTCAGCAGCGGAGTGCAATGTACTAGTGGAGAAAATGTTAGCTCGAATCAAGACATGGAGTACAAGAAACTTATCTTTTGCAGGAAGAGTGGTACTAATTAACTCTGTACTGATGTCCATTCACTCATATTGGTGTCAAGTGCTGGTACTGCCCAAGAGAATTTTTAGAGAAATAGAATCAATATGCCGAGGCTTCTTATGGAATGGGCATCACTGTTTGAATGGAGCTGCTGCAGTTGCTTGGACAGTTTTGTGCCAATCTAAAATTTCTGGTGGACTTGGTTTTAAAAGTATCTCTGAATGGAATATTGCGGCTATGAGCAAGTATGTTTGGGCTATTGCTAATAAGGAAGATAACTTGTGGGTTAAATGGGTTCATCATGTGTATATAAAATAGGAAGATTGGTGGAATTACAAGGCTACGGTACAAGGGAGCTAGTACTGGAGGAAACTTGTGGCAATTAAGGACAAGATGAAGAACTTAGTTGATATCTCTTTGTTTACCCTTGATAAGCACACGACTTCACAGGGGTATAGGCTGCTGTGTCCTATAACTGACAGAGTTTTTTGGAGCAAAGTGGTTTGGTGTAGACTTAACATTCCCAAGCATAGCTTCATGATGTGGTTAGCTGTACTAAAAAGACTCAAGACCAGGGATAGATTACTCAGGTTTCAGGTCATAGATAATGCCGATTGTTTGCTCTGTAGTAGAAACATAGAATCAGTAGACCATTTGTTTTTTGAGTGTCCATACTCAACTGACTGCCTGGAGAAAATTAAACAATGGCTGAACTGGAGTATGAGAACAACATTATTATCAAGAATAATTCGGTGGATAGGAAAGGCTAAGATTAGCAAGTTTAAGAAGAATTTGTTTTCGGCAGTCATTGCAGCTCTTGTATACCAGATTTGGCACAACAGAAATTGTAAATTGTGGCTGTCAACTTTGGAAAGTACTGATGTAGCTGTGCTCAAAACTAAGGATGCAGTTAAATATAGAATCATGTGCATGTGGCCTAGGAATGTAACTAAAAGAGACATAGATTGGTTTAATGCTTTGTAAAGAAGTTTACTGTATAGTTGATCAGATCCCCCTGTTTGGAGGATGCTAATAGGTTGTAAAAGTTGTTTTGGAGTAATATTCCGTTTGCTGAGGCGCTTGAACAAATGCCATGTTATGTGAAGTTTATGAAAGAAATTTTGTCAAAGAAAAGGAAATTAGAGGATTATGAGACAGTGGCACTTGCTGAGGAGTGCAGTGTAATACTTCAGAAGAAACTACCACCCAAGCTTAAAGATTCGGGTAGTTTCAATATTCCATGCTCTATAGGGGGTTCAGTAGAAACCAAGGTTTTATGTGATTTGCGGCTAGTATAAATTTAATGCCTCTATCTATTTTTAGAAAGTTAAAATTTGGAGAGGCTCGACCAACTACCATGTCTTTGCAAATGGCAGATCGTTCAGTAAAGCATCCGAGGGGTATTATTGAGGATGTTCTAGTAAAGGTAGAAAAATTCATTTTCCCTACAGATTTTATTATTCTTGATATAGAGGAAGATGAAAATATTCCCATTATTCTTGGAAGTCCATTTTTAACAAATGGTAGGGCCTTAATAGATGTGCAAAAAGGTGAATTGAAGTTGCGAGTGCAAAAGAAAGAGGTAACAATTAAAGTTTTTGCAACAATGGAGGTTCCAAATTGTTGTAGAGTTGATGTGGTGGGAAATGAGGGTGATAAGCTGGAAGCTACTAAGAAGAAAACCATGGTGAAAGGTGGAAAATTAGTAGTTTTTCATAGTTTAAAAATGTTCTTCAGTGAAAGGATTTTAATGTTACATGAGCGGTGGAAAGTTCTAACAATTTATGATAACAAGAAATGAGGGCAACCTCATGATACTATGGCTCTCAAGGATGTGAGGGGTGGTCTTGATCCAAGTTGACTATGAAAGAAAACAAGCATCCAGCTAAATGACGTTAACGACGTCACATTTGGAAGCATTTCAATATTTTATTTTCAATTTTTTATTAGTTTTATTTAAGTTTTGGATTATGAACATTTTAATTTAAGTAGTTTGTTTATATTATTTTTATTTGATTTTTATTTGCTATTCAATATGAGAATAATTTTAGTTGCAACGCTACTTCGGGCTCCGGCATAATGAATTATTTGCTAACCCGAGAATTTTTCTTTCCCTAGTTTTGATTCACCATCTTGATCTGTATCATAATAAGTAGTTTGAGGTGTCAGGTAAGTTTCTTTTCCTAAGATTTTATTTTAACATTGGGGGCAATTTTTAAGTTAAGTTTGGGGGAAGAAATTTATTATTTGTGTTAAGTTGTGTTTTTCTGTGTTAGTTTGTTTTGTCTAGGTTGTTTATAGTGTTAGTTGAATCATGTTGACAATGATAATATGATTGGATGATGTGCTGTATAAATTGAATGGAATTGAAGCTATAGAAATTTGTGTGCTTGGTTGAATATTTCTTACCATGTTTACATGATTCCACTTAAATAATTGAGAGCTTAATCATGATTTTTAATAAATTTTGTGTAAGTGAAATTTTTTTATGCTTGCTGAATGTTGAATTTTTTTTTATGAAAATGTTGTTATTCTAGATCGTGTTTGCTTGTTTTTTGAGATGAAATCCTAGATTATGCATGCTTAGGAAGATGACTTAGGCAATTCTTTGGAACTATTGAGCCTTTCAAGCCAACCTTGATTTATTAAATCCCTAATTACCCAATTTTGAGCCTAATTTGATTCTTTTTGTTTGACACTTATTTTGAGCTTATTTGAAACTTTGTTATTTTTCTTTCCTTTTGAGGTACCATGAGCGTATGAAAAGTAATTGGGAATGAATTGTAATGGGGGTTTATTTGTAACGACCCCAAATTTGCTAATGAGACTTAAGGGCCTTGATTAGTGTGCCGGGAGGGCATTATTGGGTTAAATGTGATTTGAATGATTTTATTGACTTAAATGCATAATTATATGATTAATGATGTTTGTATGACTATATTGATGTTAATGTGATATATATATAGTATTTGTGAGAACCACATTATTATGTGGGTAGGCTTGCAGAGCACGACTCGAGGCGATCCTAGGGCTAGATAGCGGGAAAAGTCACAACAGGGCTAAACAATTAACTTTGGATAAGTTAGGGGTGTTTTAGGTATCAGGTAGTTATTTAGATTATCGGGTTATGAAAATAAATATATGGAGATATATTTGAGGTTAGGAAGTCTAGGCGGGAATATTGGGGAAAATTACCGTTTTGGCCCCGGGGATGTTTCCGGCACCCCGAGCCTCGGGTTTGACCTAAGTGATAAAGGATAGGCTTACAAAGGAATAGAAAACAGTTTAAAGAAATTAGACCGACCCTTTATTCTCAGCCTTGTCTCTCTATTCTCTCTCAAGGAAAACACAAGAAGTAAACAGAGGAATTTGCTGGAATTTGAGCTGGGATTTTAGAAGAATTCAGAGGGGAGATTAGAGGCTAGATCAAGGATTAGTCAGGGAACATTTAATCAAGGCTAAGGTAAGAATTAAACTATGTTTTGAAGTTAGAAACTTTGAGCTTTTGGCTGAGTAATGAGGTGATTGTGATATTGATGTTTAAGGTTGAATTGGAGCTGGAAAACTTGGGAATTAACAGGGATTCTGCTTAGAAAAGGAGTTCAGCTGAAGAGGTAAGTTATAATTCATGATGTAGAAGCTTAAATTCGAGTTTTGCATGGCTGGTTAGGTGTTTTGAAGTTCTTGAGTTTCAGAAATTGAAAAGAGATTTTAATGTGTGTTAGGCTAGGTTTTTCTGTTGAATTATGTTGTTTAAGTCATTTTGAAGGTGTTGGGATTAATTGGTTTTGAATTAGGGAGCTTTGGGGTGATATTGGGTAAGCTTTTAAGCTTGAAAATGGTGGAATTTCTGGCACGAAGGGAAGGGTCGCGGCTCTGTTCTAGAGCATTGTGGCCCTAGGATGAAGATGAGCCAGGAGGGCTCGGCGAAGGGTGAGGGCCGCGGTGCCCAAAGCAAGGGCCGCGGTGCGTGTCTTCTTTCAGGCATGCCCTTGGTTCTGTTTTGAGGTCAGGGTCGCGGCTAGGCTTCAAGGGCCGCAACCCTTAGATGCATACTTGAACATTTAGGGTTTTTAATCATGGGAATCGAGCCTAGTGTGCTCAAGATCTATTTCACCACCGTGCTTGGTGGGATTTGATTTCCCAGAAGTTAGTTTTGTATCCGGAAACCCTTATTTGAATATTAATGGAACCCTACACCTTGGTTGTGACTAGGTGATAAAAGCTAGGGCTCGGGAACGGATCGTGCTTGAGGAGCATTGCTCGTAATCAGTAACCGCAAAGATCAAAGGTAAGAAAACTGTACCTGGTTGAATATCTGTAATGGGACTAAGGGTTCCCTATTATGTATGCTTGAAAGGATGGTATTATGCCATGCAAGCTAATTAATGAACCAATGGCCTAAGGGTGCCAAGGGTTACACTAGCGCATGGGGCGCGACTTGGCCAATGGTAGCCGAGGACAGCTTAATATGCACTGAGCTCGGTTTAAGTGGGCCGGAGTCAGTGGGATAAACAGAGGGTGCAGCCTAAGTTGTCGGCCCTGATTATTATGTGATATGAATTTTATAAGTGATTGATTTTAACCTTGATTCTGAATATATGTTGAATGGTTAATGTGGATTATTTGATGAGAGTTCATGCTTGGTGAATTTACTGTCTGATGTTATCGATTGTGTTGCATATCATGTTTTCTTGCTGGTCCTTGGCTCACGGGTGCTACGTGGTGCAGGTAAAGGCAAGGGCAAGCTTGATCAGCCTTGATTTGGAGAGATCTGGGAGCGAAATGTACATGGCCTCCATGGTTGAGGTTTAAGCAGGGACGCGAGACCCAGAAAATGTTCATTTTGCCTTAGTATGGCTGACAGATGTCTGTATTTTTGGGAGTCTGTAATCCAACTTTTAAACTCTATTTCTTTTGGGATCCCATGTATATAACTGCTTAATTATATAAAATGAAGCTTTTGAGCTCAAAACCTTTTTAATCCTAGCTCATATGTATTTAGTGACACGTTTTTAAACTAATGACTTGATTAGCAAGTCTTGCACCTTTATAAGTACACAGTGTAGCGGTCTTGGCTATCCAGGGCGTTACATTATTTGTGGAAGTTTGTGTCATTTATTGAAGAAAAATTGAGAGAGAAAGAAAGAAAAAGTATATTGAATATGAACTGCACTCTAATTGAAAATACAAAGAAATAAGTTTGGGGGAGTGTGGTATCATTTGAAAAAAAAGGAAAAAAAAAGAACATGTGTATGAATTTTCTCTCAAAATAAGAAATATTGGGAAATTTGGGATCGAATTGTTTTTGTATTTGAGTGGATAAAGGTTGAATTGTTTGGTTGAGTGCATATTGTATATTTTGAGCCTAAATGACATTTTCATCTACCTTAACCTAAGTCCGTCAATTATAAGCTATGAAAGTCCTATTGATTTTTGAGCATGTGTTTTCTACATTAGTGGAGATTAGTAAGTATAACAAGCTTGTGGGACAATGATATTAATTGGTTGTAATGAAAAAAAATGGTGAGCATGAATTGATTCAAATACATTTTATTTCTTAATCATTATTTTGAGAGCTTTTATTTTTGTTTGGACTTAAGTGAATTGGAAGAATGTTTTGACTGAAATTCTAGATTATAAGTTGATTTTACTAAAGAGTATATAAGTATGTTAGTCACCATAGCTTGAGGCATGAGCTATTGTTGTTGGCTTGATTGAAGTGTGTTTATTGTTGATGTTCTTAGTTGAGTCAACTTATTATTGTTTCTTTACTCGAGGCCGAGAAAATAGTAAGTTTTGGGGGAGTTTGATAACTCCATTTTAGTGTCTTTTTATAATGTGTTTTTGCAGTCATCTTGAGTCTTTATGTTTGTTTTGTGCAAGCTAACGCTTTTGTTTGTCTTTATTATAGATCGGTGTGTTGGATCGTGAGTTAAATGCTAAAAAAAGAGGAAATGGTGGAAAATTGAGGTTTTCGTGGTTGTTTGACTCAAATTGGTGCTAAGGATTAATAATAAGAAGTTCTGATCAAGGAGGGATATCAAAAGGTTAAAATCTAGAAAAAAAAAAGAATTAAAGTCACGGGATGGGCTTAAGGGCCGCAACTTCAGTAAAGTCAGAGGCTGAAGGGATGCATAAAAGAATTAGAGTCGCGACTTGGTCAATAGAGACGCGACGCTAGAAGAAGTCAAAGGCAAACCCCAGTAGGTCCACAGAGAGGCTGGTCGCGACTTGGGTTTAGAGGGTCGCGGTGCCTGGAGGGCTGACCTATAACGTCCTGCGTTTTTGGGTACCTTTAAACGACTCGTGTCGAGATTTTTCCCCGAGTTAAGAATATTATTTTAAATAATATTATATTTTTTTGGAAATTTTACCATGAGTTATTGCTAGCCAAAATAAGAATTTTGTGATTTAAAAGTAAAGATAAAACTTTCGGTCTTGGACTGACACAAAAACCCTGATCGGGTAAAAATCTCGGAAAATAAAATGAAAAGCTATGGCAAATATATTTTGGGCATAAAATACATTCGTGAAAATTAAAGTTCGGTAAAAAATAATAAACCTAAGAGAAAATGGAAATTTTAGGGCATTTTGTGTTAAATGCTTAATTTTACCGAAATAGGGAATTTTATTCCATAAATGGACCTTAGGTAAAATTTTATTGTGTGATTAATTAAATTAAATGTGAGAGACGTTAATTTAATTATTATGTGTTAAATTTTTGTTTTAAAACTTAAAAAGAGTGAAAAAGGTATAGAAAGTCAATTTGGATTTTTCTCCTTTATAAAAAAAATATGATTACATATATAATAAAATGGGTAGCCGAACATGTGATATAGTTAATTGGGTGGACCAATTTTTATTTCAATTTAATTCTATTTATTTTAATGTTAGGGATAAAGGCAAGTGGGTAAAACACTTGAGTGTTTTTTAGGATAATTAGAGTTGTATAAACTCTTCTAACTCTCTTTCTCTCATTCACTATCATCTTTTTGAAAACTCTCTCAAGTTTTCTCTCCACCTTCAACCTCAAGAACACTAAGGAAGCTTGGAAGCATTTAAGCCTTTGTCTAGGAAGGGTTTTTCCTAAGGTAAAGTTTCCATAAACTAGACTTTTGTAAAGTTTAAACCATAGATTTTTCATTAGCTAATTATCTATGTTGTTGGAGGAAGTTGGTTAGAGTTCTTGAAAGGTTTTGAAGGAGCCAAAGCTAATAGGAAGATACAAACCTTAAGCAAGAACAACAAGAGGTAAAAAGTTTACTTTTTAAGATTTTTGTGGTAGGGTTTTTACTTTTAAGCATTATTTTATATAGTTAATGCTTAAAGTTTCTTATTGGTGATGTAATAAGGTTATCTTAGTTTTTTTATAATTTTTGATGATGCTTGTGTGTTGATTTTTAAAAATAGGGATCAAAACCCCCAAGGGCTTTGAAGGAAACCATAAAACAAAATACATGTTTTGAGCTGTGACTTCCAAGGGGTCAAGCATCCACGGTATATTGATTTTGTAAAATTTAATTGTGCTGTGATGTGGTTGAGATTGAGTACATAAAATTTAGCCTTTGAAACACTCAAAAATGTTAAAAAATGAGTGAGTTATGCTATTTCAAAGTTTAGGTAAAAAAAACTATTTTCTCGTAATCTTATTTTCGGAACCAAGTTTGGACAACCACTGTATAAGGAAAATGAACTCAGTTTTTTCTAAACTTTGGCGGACATATTCTTGGCATAATCTAATATTCCACTGTGAAATTTGGTAAGAAAATACTGAACGGTTTGAAAGTTACTAACTGTCAAAGTTTGGACAAAATAAGGACTTGAAAATAAGGTCATTTTTACCTCATTGTTGGAAAATGATTTCACCAACCAAAAATGCTCATTTTGACCTAAGATTTTACAAAGACCTAAATGGCATACCAAAAGTGGAATTGGGAAATTTTGGTAACAATTGTGTAAGTAAATTTAAAGTTATGAACTAACAAAGTATGTAGTTAAAAATGTGAAAAGTAAAGTTTTCACACTTAGTAAAAAAATGAGATTTTGGAACTTAAGGTAAAAAGTTAAATTTTGCTTATTGCAAGATATAAACCTTGTAAGTCTTAAAAATATAATTTCACTAAAATTACCACTTTGAGTTTAGTGTGAATTATTTTTATTATAGAATTTTTATTCTTTTTAAAAATAAATGATTTAATTTATTAATAATTGATAAATTAAAAAAAGGTTTAAAACCCTATATTTTGAGAAAATGATTAAGTTAATTATTTTTCTAGTAATTAAACTTGATTAATTGATTTTAGAAAATTAACTAGTCAAGATGGGAAATTTTTAACGATTTTCCTAATCTAGACAAATTAGGCCATTTTCTTAAAACGATTTTTAGAGATTAAAACATTTAGAAAAATAAAAGGAAAATTAAGAGATTATTTTCTTGAAAAATAATTACGGAATTTAATTAGTATTTACTGGATCTAATACCGGCTGAAATCTTCTATATATTTTAATCGACTTGTTGAAAGTACGGGTTAATAGCGATACCTTTAAAGAATAAGATATTTAGCGGATTGTGGGAAAATACTATTGCGATACCCGAGCCTAGGTATCGAGACCATAGGATAGGTCTCCCCGAGACTTAGGGTTTAGTCTCAAATATTTTTGTATGAATTTCCTTAATGGGTTTAAAACCAAATAAGGATCTTTAAATCCTTACTAATGATTTTGAAAATGACCAAACTGTCCAAAATAATAATAATGAATTATGAGTGCCATAATTAATTCGAATATACTGTATGGATAACTACATTATTGGCTAGCGTAACTGGACTAAACGTTGGAGGGTGAAATCCTACTGAGTGCTAAGGACTCCAAGTAAGTGAACTTATATTGTGTGGCTGCAACATGAAACAATTATTGTATTGTGTGTAAGTATAGGGACACATGCACATATATACACTGTCGTAGAAATTTGCTTAGAGATGTTAGTCTAGTAAGTGCTGATTTAGAAATTATGAACGATAGATATCCATCATATCCTAGACGGCTGATCCCCGTCACACTTGATTTTATTATGTCTGTCTCATTACCATGACGAGTGGCCAAGAGTTAAGGATCGCTGGTTAAACCTAGGGATGCCAAAATGATTGGGAACTAGGGGCCATAATGCTTACTTAATCAGTGAACGGTTAGAACCCGAGCAAGTGCTCTGATAAGTTATTCCCGGATAGTAGCCGTGAATATTGGCCATTCATTGAGAGTGCCTAGAGAAACTAGGGGTTGCCAAGTTTGAGTGAGGCTGAACACCCTAGGGGCAACTTCTCACCAGCACCGCTGATTAACATAGAAGTCTCTGTAAAACCTTGTAAATTCGATTACACTCTCGGATAAGTAGTGATGCCCTAGGTAACATGATAGTTACCCTTGATGGGGATATTTATTGGCTAGATCTTAGTGTTGAGACTCAGTTCTCTCTTACAGATTAGCATTTATGTTGGAGGGTGTGTTATGCCCAAATTGTTGGAAATTATCGAGAGTTGGTCTCGAATTATATTGTGAAATAATATATCTGCTTGCTCTTGGATTTTTTGAGTGCAATGATATATTTGTTGATAAGATATAGTTGTGAAATAATATATCTGCTTACTCGAGGATTTTTTTTTTTAGTGCAGGTATTTATTTGTTGATAAGAAATAGTTGCGATATAATATGTCTGCTTGTTCTGGGATTTTCTGTGTGCAGAGTTTTATCTGTTTATATGAAATAATTTATCATTGGTTATCAGGCATGACCATAAGTTTTCCAAGATGCTTTTGCGTTCTTGAAATTGATTGTGTAGGGTCTGGATGGAGCCGGAACCCTAATTCTCTACATGCTTTGTTTTAAGGTTGAACTTACTAAGCGTTTTCACTTACCTAATTGTTTCATGTTGTAGGTAAGAGCAAGGGCAAGGCAGAGCAGTGAACGCTGGAGTCTACCTTGCAAACATACATGTGGACCGACCGTTTGGGGAAGCCGTTTTATTTTCGGAAATGTTGTGTAATTTTCCTAAACTAGGCTCACTCTACTCTTTATAAAATATATTTATAATTAAATGTTAAGTATGGCCATACGACTTTTTAAAAAGTTTTTTTTATATGGGTTTTTGAGAAATTTTGTTAAATGAAAAAATTTATATTTCTGCTTTATCGAGTCTTGAAAATCTGCGTCGTTACAGTTGGTATTAGAGCTCGACTTTAGCCGGTTCTGTAGACAACCCACATGTACATTTTTCAAAGATAGACCGACACTCACTGTAAGTATTGTCTTTTTTATATATGTTTCCCTTTCTTTCTTTTATTTTCCTCAATTCTATAAATCGTAGGTAATGACTGATATACCTCAGATAGGTGACCCTGTGATAGAAAAACTACCCATGATCCCTTCGCCTAGAATCAATTTTCTATAGACTCTTTAATGATGAGAATTCCTTGCCACTTCGAGTACGAACGACGACAACGGCGTGCCATTTGGAAATGTACGCAGTACATGACAGAAGTCTTCGGTAGAGCCAGAGGAGGATCCCGAGTAGTGGGATGAGGATACCGACATAGAGCTGGATATGTTGATGGACAACTTAGATTATGTTATTCTGTGAGGGTCTTGTTGATACTTTTTGTAGGACTTCGGTGTAGTTGTAGCCGAGAACCTGCTAGTGGATGAAGTGGCTGACGACGAACTCGGCGGCGGGGAAAATTTCTTATGAGGAGCTGATGGACCATACTGAGGAAGAGTCCGAGGAGGATCCCCAGGAAGGTTCTGATATGGCCGCTGACAGCGACACCGACTAGGTTTTAGGCGCTGCATAGGTGTTAGAAACCCACCTACTATTGAAATATGTACCTACCTTGTATATGATGAAGGAAATTTGTAACTGGTCTAGCAGGGATATAAGTCCATTTTTTTAGGGCTGATTTTGTAAATCCCTTAGACTGGTCGACCCAAACTTAAAACGTTGTTGTATATAGTATATGTTATGAAATAAAGTTGCAAACTTTTGTTAAAAAGTGATGATTGCTTATTGTGCTTGATATGCTTGGCGTGCTTAATTAGGTTTATTAACTATCTGAATCGATATTAACTTCTCGTCCTTATGCACTTAGGAGCTTTTGATTTGAAAGAAAAAAAATGGCAAGGACAAGAGCTCAAAGAGGAAGGGGTGTTGGTGGCCGAGGCCAGGCCGCACCTGCTGATAGAGATCAGAACGCGCCTGCTGCTAGAGCTCCAAACCAAGCTGCTAGAGTTCGCAAGATAGTCAAGCAAATGAATAATTTGCAAAGGCTAGTGGAGACGTAGGGAGCCCAAATAGAAAGAGGGCAAAAGAGACAGGAGGACGCTAATGCCCTCCAAGATGAAAGATTTAACACCCCCTTGGGACGACTCCCCATGCCACCCAACAATGCTCAGAACAACGAAGTACCACCCAAAAACAATGTAGAATAGAACCCTGGCTCGCAGGTTATTGTTGAGCAACATGTACTACCAGTAGAAGCACCAAGAGCTACCCGAGAAAAACCTATATCAGAAAGGTTCGGCAACCAAAATCCACTTATATTCGAGGGGAGTAGTGACCCTTCAATGGCAGAGGAATGGATCCGTATTTTGGAAAGGATCTTCGACTTCATTGGAACTACCGAGAGTAGTTTGTGCAACCTATAAGATGAGAAAAGATGCCCGCTTCTTGTGGGACGCAGCCAAGAAAGGGCATAACATTTTCGAGATGGAATGGCTAGAGTTCTTGACGTTGTTTAATGGCAAGTACTTTAGTAAGGCTGTGATCGAGCACAAAGCGAATGAGTTCACTAATCTAAAGCAGGGAAAGTCGAGCGTGCAAGACTACGTTCAAAAATTTGACCAACTGACTAGGTTCGCGAAGAACTAGGTGAGCACTGAAGAGAATAAGACTTGGAGTTTTATGAAGGACCTACGCAGAGACATTGCCAGATGTGTAGACACTGGTAGAACTGGCCCGGAGACGTATGTCGAAGCTATGGAACGAGATCTTCGCCAAGAGTCTTGGGCCATGTCAGACAAGCCAAAACCATAGAAAAACGGAGATAGGAGGTACACTCCCAACAACCCCAGACAGTTTCAGGCCAATCAGAATGGCCCAAGGGGAAAGTTCAACCTGAGGTTCAGCCAGAACTCGGTGTGAACAAAGAATCCAAAAGGCACAAGATCGATTTTTGGGGGAAATAAAAAAAGAAAAGGGGGACCTTCCAATTAGGCAATGGCTAGTCACAACAAACAGCCAAGACGTGAGTTTGAACAATGGCCACTGTGCAACAAGTGTAACCGACGCCATCGGGGTGAGTGTGGGGTATGTTTTAACTGTGGAAAGCCAGGGCACTTTGCTAAGGATTGCCGAATGCCAGGCAATGGCAATGGAAATGACCAACAAAAACAAATTGGAGCTCTGCCTCGAGTTTATGCGCTTACACAAAGCGACAAAGGAGCTGGCCCATCTAATATGGTGTCAAGTCAGATTTCTATCGCCCAAACCTCGGCATATGCATTAATGGATACTAGTGCATCGCATTCTTTTGTATATGAATCCTTTGTGGAAAAATTAAATAGAAGTCCTGAGCCTATGCCTGTTATTTGTGGGGTATCCTTGCCTTCAGGAGAGGATATGTTGGTGCGGACATGGGTTAGAGTTGTACCAGTTTGGGTTGAAGGTCGTAAGCTGACGGTGGATCTGTTAGTCTTGGACCTACATGAATACGATGTCATATTTGGGATGGATTGGTTAACCAAATATGGCGCTGTTATCAATTGCAAGCGCAGAAAAGTGGTCTTCACCCCAGTAGGAGAAGAACCATTTGAGTTCAAGGGTACGTCTAGAGAAAAGAAGTGCCCCATGATTTCTGTGATGAAGGCGAGAAAAATGTTGAGTGACGGATGCATTGATTTTCTGGCAAACATAGTGGATAAGGATAAAGAGACAAGTCAACAACCATCTGATGCACTGATTGTGTGCAAGTTTTCCGATGTATTTCCTGAAGATCTCCCAAGGATTCAACCAGACCGAGAGATTGTGTTTGAGATAGAGTTGATTCTAGGAATTGCGCTGATCTCAAAGACTCCTCACAGAATGGCAACAGCTGAACTCATGGAGTTGTAGTCGCAATTGCAAGAGTTATTGGACAAGAAGTTCATTAGGCCAAGCCATTCTCCATGGGGAGCCCCGATCTTATTCGTGAAGAAGGAAGACGACTCGATGAGAATGTGCATTGACTATCGGGAGTTGAAAAAGTGACGATCAAGAACCGATATCCATTACTGAGGATTGACGATCTTTTTGATCAATTACAAGGGGCGTCAATATTTTCCAAACTAGACCTGCGATCAGGCTATCATCAGCTTAAGGTTAAGGGGACGGATATACCAAAGACGGCCTTCAGAATGCGCTAAGGTCACTACGAGTTCTTAGTGATGTCCTTTGGACTAACCAATGCGCCTGCGACATTCTTGGATCTCATGAATCACGTATTTCACGAGTATTTGGATAAGTTTGTCATCGTGTTCATTGAAAATATTCTAATATACTCAAAAAGACAGGAAGATCATGCAACACATCTGCAACGGGTCCTCCAGCGTCTGCAAGATGAAAAGCTTTACGCTAAGTTTTCTAAGTGTGAATTCTGGCTAGAGAAAGTAAGTTTTTTGGGGCACATAGTGTCGGGAGACGGAATTTCAGTACATCCCGCCAAAATAAAAGCTGTTAAGTAGTGGAAACCTCCGAAAAATGCTCATGAGGTTAGAAGTTTTCTTAGGTAAGCGGGATATTACCGGCAATTTGTGGAAGGATTTTCCAAAATAGTCGCACTAATGACTGCCATCACCCGCAAAAACATCAAATATGAATGGAATGACAAGTGTGAGAAGAGTTTTCAGGAGCTGAAAACAAGATTGACGACTGCCCCAGTGCTGACAATCCCTAGTGGCACAGAGGGATATACTATTTATAGCGATGCCTTGGGCCAAGGGTTGGGAGCAGTGCTGATGCATCACATAAAAGTAATTTCTTATGCTTCTCGATAGCTAAAGAATTACTAGAAGAACTATCCCACTCATGACCTGGAGCTTGCAGCAGTGGTTTTTGCACTGAAAATATGGAGGCACTACCTGTACAAGATACACTGCGACATCTACATTGATCACAAAAGCCTAAAATATTTCTTCACTCAGAAGGAATTGAATATAAGACAGCGTCGATAGTTAGAACTATTCAACGACTACAACTACGATATTTTGTACCACCCGGGAAAAGAAAACAAGGTGGCAGATGCATTGAGTCAACAACCAAGTGCTTACGTGATGACAGTGAAAGAAATTTTGCCGCAGTTATGAGCAGACCTTGCTACCTTGGATTTAGAGATAGTAGTTGGTCAATTGGCTAACCTCTCTATCGAGCCTACCATAATGGAAGCTATAAAAGGCAGACAGTTAGTCGATCCTTGGGTTCAAGGATTGATGTACGAAGTGAGGAACGAGGGGCGACCAGGATTCCATACCGCCGAAGATGGAGTATTGGGGTTCAAGGGCAGAATATGTATTCCGGACGATGACGAGTTCAAGAAGCAGATCTTTTTCGAGGGACATAATGCTCCTTATGCCATGCATCTGGGTACCACGAAAATGTACTAAGACTTGAAGAAGTACTTTTGGTGGCCTGGGATGAAAAAGGAGACGACAGAATATGTTGCACACTGCTTGACTTATCCACAGACAAAGGCCGAGCATCAACGGCCAGCCGGATAGTTACAGCCCTTAGAAATTATGGAGTGGAAGTGGGAGATGGTCACTATGGACTTTGTCACAAGTCTGCCAACCACTCCCAAGGGGCATGATGCCATTTGGGTTATCGTAGATAGGTTGACTAAGTCTGCTCATTTCTTGCTGATCAAGGTAACTTATGGCGCACATAAGTTATCAGATATTTACATTGCAGAAATAATGAGACTGCATGGTGTACCCAACTCCATCGTATCATATCACGACGGAAGTTTTACCTCTACATTCTAGAATAGAATCCAAACGAGGTTGGGTACTAAACTGAAGTTTAGCACTTCTTTCCATTCGCAAACAGATGGTCAAAGTGAACGAACAATTCAGACCCTGGAAGATATGCTAAGAGCCTGGGTGCACGACTTTCAATGGTCATGGAATGAGAAGCTTCCACTGATAGAGTTCGCTTACAATAATAACTATCATGATTCCATCAAGATGGCTCCGTATGAGGCTTTGTATGGAAGGAAATTTCGATCACCGATTCATTGGCACGAGGCCAGTGAAAGAAATTTCTCGGATCGGATGAGGTTGATCATATTACCGAGGACATCCAACAGATAAGGCAACACTTGCAAACTTTGGTTGATCGACAACGCAAATATGCCGACCGACACAGGAGACCCCTGGTGTTTGAGGTTGGCGATAATGTGCTACTGAAGGTAGCTTCTCTCCGACAGGCTATGCGATTCGGGAAGAAGGGAAAGCTTAGCCCAAGGTTTGTTGGACCTTTAGAAATCATAGAGAGGATCGGGGAAGTAGCTAATCGTTTAGCTCTTCCGCCCGCCTTGTCCAAGGTGCATGATGTGTTTCATGTATCCTTGTTGAGAAAATACATGCGCAATCCCTCGCATGTACTCAGCTATGAGCAGCAGAGTATTGATCCTCAACTCGTCTATGAGAAAAAATTGGTGATGATATAAGACAGAAAGGAAAAAGTGTTGAGGAACAAGATGATTCTGTTGGTAAAGGTGTAGTGGTGTAACCATGGCATTGAAGAGGCAACCTGGGAAAAATAACACAAGATGAGGGAGTTGTATCCTCATTTATTTTAAGTTTCGAGGACGAAACCTTTATAAATTGTAGGTATTCTAACGTCCTGCGTTTTCGAGTACCTTTAAACGACTCAGGTGGGGATTTTTTCCCCGACTTAAGAATATTATTTTAAATAATATTATATTTGTTTGGAAATTATTCCATGAGTTATTGCTAGCCAAATATGAATTTTGTGATTTAAAAGTCAAGATAAGACTTTCGGTCCTAGACCGACACAAAAACCCTGATCGGGTAAAAATCTCAGAAAATAAAATGAAAAGCAATGGAAAATATATTTTGGGCATAAAATACATTCATGAAAATTAAAGTTTGATCAAAAATAATAAACCTAAGAGAAAATGGAAATTTTAGGACATTTTGTGTTAAATGCTTAATTTTATCGAAATGGGGACTTTTATTCCATAAAGGGACCTTAGGTAAAATTTTATTGTGTGATTAATTAAATTAAATGTGAGAGACATTTAATTTAATTATTATGTGTTAAATTTTATTTTTAAAACTTAAAAAGAGTGAAAAAGGTATAGAAAGTCAATTTGGATTTTTCTTCTTAGGAAATATTGATTCACCTTTATTAAAAAATATATATAATTACATATATAAAAAAAGTGGGTGGCCGACCATGTGATATAGTTAATTGGGTGGACCAATATTTTTTAGTTTAATCCCATTTATTTTAATGTTAGGGATAAAGGCAAGTGGGTAAAACACTTGAGTGTTTTTTAGGATAATTAGAGTTGTATAAACTCGCCCCCCCCCCCCCCCCCCCCTCCCCCCCCAAACCGACCACTCACTTTCTCTCTTTCACTATCATCTTTTTGAAAACTCTCTCAAGTTTTCTCTCCACCTTCAACCTCAAGAACACAAAGGAGGCTTGGAAGCATTTAAGCCTTGGTCTAGGAAGGGTTTTCCCTAAGGTAAAGTTTCCATAAACTAGACTTTTGTAAAGTTTTAACCATATATTTTTCATTATCTACATTGTTGGGGGAAGTTGGTTAGGGTTTTTTAAAGGCTTTCAAGGAGCCAAAGCTAATAGGAAGATCAAAACCTTAAGCAAGAACAACAAGAGGTAAAAAGTTTGATTTTTATGATTTTTGTTGTAGGGTTTTTAGTTTTAAGCATTATTTTGTATAGTTAATGCTTAAAGTTTCTTATTGGTGATGTAATAAGGTTATGGTATTTTTTTTATAATTTTTTATGATGCTTGTGTGTTGATTTTTGAAAATAGGGATCAAAACCCCCAAGGGTTTTGAAGGAAACCATAAAACAAAATACATGTATTGAGCTGTGACTTCCAAGGGGTCAAGCATCCACTGAATATTGATTTTTTAAAATTTAATTGTGCTGTGATGTGGTTGAGATTGAGTACATAAATTTTAGCTTTTAAAACACTCAAAAATGTTTAAAAATGAGTAAGTTATGCTATTTCAAAGTTTAGGTAAAAAAAATTGTTTTCTCGTAATCTTATTTTCGGAACCAAGTTTGGACAGCCACTGTATAAGGAAAATGAACTCAGTTATTTCTATAATTTGGCGGACATATTTTTGGCATAACCTAGTATTCCACTGTCAAATTTGGTAAGAAAATATTGAACGGTTTGAAAGTTATTAACTGTCAAAGTTTGGACAAAATAAGGATTTGAAAATAAGGTCATATTTACCTCATCGTTGGAAAATGATTTCACCAACCAAAAATGCTCATTTTGACCTACGATTTTACAAAGACCTAAATGGCATACCAAAAGTGGAATTGGGAAATTTTGGTAACAATTGTGTAAGTAAATTTAAAGTTATGAACTAACAAAGTATGTAGTTAAAAATGTGAAAAGTAAAGTTTTCACACTTAATGCAAAAATTAGATTTTGGAACTTAAGGTAACAAGTAAAATTTTGCTTATTGCAAGATATAAACCTTGTAACTCTTGAAAACATATTTTCACTAAAATTACCACTTTGAGTTTAGTGTGAATTTCTTTATTAAAGAATTTTTATTCTTTTGAAAACACTATATTTTGAGAAAATGATTAAGTGAAATATTTTTCTAGTAAGTAAACTTGATTAATTGATTTTGGAAAATTAACTAGTCAAGATGGGAAATTTTTAACGATTTTCTTAATTAAGACAAATTAGGCTATTTTCTTAAAACAGTTTTTAGAGATTAAAACCTTTAGAAAAATAAAAGGAAAATTAAGAGTTATTTTCTTGAAAAATAATTAGGAATTTAACTAGTATTTTCTGGATATAATACCGTATACAATCTTCTATATATTTTAACCGACTTGTTGAAAGTATGGGTTAATAGTGATACCTTTAAAGGATAAGATATTTAGCGGATTGTGGGAAAATACTATTGTAATACCCGAGCCTAGGTATCAACACCATAGGATAGGTCTCCCTGAGACTTAGGGTTTAGTCTCAAATATTTTTGTATGAATTTCCTTACTGGGTTTAAAACCAAATAAGGATCTTTAAATCCTTACTCATGATTTTGAAAATGACCAAAATGCCCAAAATAATAATAATGAATTATGAGTGTCATAATTAATTCGAGTATATTATATGGATAACAACAGTATTGGCTAGCGTAACTGGACTGAACGTTGGACGGTGAATACCTGCTGAGTGCTAAGGACTCCAAGTAAGTGAAATTATATTGTGTGCTTGCAACTTGAAACAATTATTGTATTATGTGTTAGTATATGGACACATGCACATATATATACTGTCGTAGAAAGTTGCTCAGAGACGTTAGTCTAGTGAGTGCTGATTTAGAATATATGATCGATAGATATCCATCATATCCTAGACGGCTGATCCCCGTCACACTTGATTTTATTATGTCCGGCTCATTACCGAACAAGTGGCCAAGAGGTAAGGATCGCTGGTTAAACCTAGGGGCGCCAAAATGAATGGGAACTAGGGGCCCTCATGCTTACTTAATCAGTGAACGGTTATAACCCGAGAAAGTGCCCTGATAAGTTATTCCCAGATAGCAGCCGTGAATATTGGCCATTCAGTGAGAGTGCCTAGAGATACTAGGGGTTGCAAAGTTTGAGTGAGGCTGAAAACCCTAGGGGCAACTGCTCACCAGCACCACTGATTAACATAGAAGTCTCTGTAAAACCGTGTAAATTCGATTACACTCTTGGATAAGTAAAGATGCCCTAGGTAATACGATAGATACCCTTGATGGGGATATTTATTGGCTAGATCTTAGTGTTGAGACTTGGTTCTCTCCTATATATAAGCATTTATGTTGGAGGGCGTGTTACGCCAGAATTGTTGGAAATTGTCAAGTGTTGGTCTCGAATTATATTGTGAAATAATATATCTACTTGCTCTAGGATTTTCTGAGTGCAGGGATATATTTGTTGATAAGATATAGTTGTAAAATAATATATATGCTTGCTCTGGGATTTTTTTTGAGTGCAAGTATTTATTTGTTGATAACAAATTGTTGCGATATAATATGTCTGCTTGTTCTGTGATTTTCTGCGTGCACAGTTTTATCTGTTTATATGAAATAATTTATCATTGGTTATCAGGCATGACGATAAGTTTGCTAGGATGCTTTTTCATTCTTGAAATTGATTGTGTAGGGTCCGGATGGATCCAGAACCCTAATTCTCTGCATGCTTTGTTTTAAGGTTGAACTTACTAAGCGTTTTTGCTTACCTAGTTATTTCATGTTGTAGGTAAGAGCAAGGGCAAGGCAGAGCAGTGAGCACTGGAGTCTACCTTGCAAATGTACATGTGGACCGACCTTTTGGGGAAGTCGTTTTATTTTTGCAAATGTTGTGTAATTTTCCTAAACTAGGCTCACTCTACTCTTTATAAAATATATTTGTAATTAAATGTTAAGTATGGCCATACAACTTTTTAAAAAGTTTTTTTTTATACGGGTTTTTGAGACATTTTGTTAAATCAAAACATTTATATTTCCACTTTATCGAGTCTTGAAAATCTGGGTCATTACATGACCAGATTTTGAAGAGCTTTAAAAAGACACGGGCCGCGACCTAGGAAAGGCCAGATTTTTGCACTTTCATATTTTTTAATTATGCTTCAAGTCTTTGAATTTTATGTTTCTATATTATTATTTTGTTGATTTAGTCATGTCTGCTATGAACTAAACACTTTTATCTAGGGTTTAATGTAGTCACTTGGATTTCTATTAAATCTTATTTTGATGTTCTATTGATTCTACTTTTTTTTATTCTAATCTAAATAATGTTTGCTTAGTGCTAGGAAATACCTAATCAATATTTGCTTGACTTATGGTTTTGATTCAAAATTCGAAAGATGAGAATTGAATATCCTATCATTATATAGACACAGGTTACATATTGGGCAAAAGAACATGTGTGGCATCTGTAGTAATTAGGTTTCTATGCTTATTGCCTACTATATGTTTAAGTTTATCACAGAGATGTAGAAAATATGCATATAGGATGAGATCTTATATCTTGAAAAAGAATAGGAATTGATTTATGTTAACCTGCTATTATAATAGGAAGAAAGAAATTTAGAAGTGATTAATAAAATTAGTAGAATGAAAAGTTGATGAAGTTAATACCCTAGGTCTTTATATTATTGATTTTCATCTCTTAATTAGTTATTTTCAATTGTTCACTATTATTTAAAAATTTGTAATTTGATTGATTCATCTCCAAAACCAAGGTGGATGATGGGCAGCGCCTGGTGGCCCTACAATCCGGTATCCGGACCGGATCCCCCCTCTGGGACGACATGCAGTACATCAAGGCGGCCACCCTCGAAGAATTCATAAGGAGGGCACAAGGCTTTATCAACTGGGCATTCGGATGGTAGCCGACCCCTCAGCCAAATGCCCAAGCCTTTCCGGGATATGGGGCACAATATCCAGCCCAGCAGTATCTAACTCCCCCAATAGCGTCGGGATCGACAATTGCGCCTGGAATAACCTTTGTCGCACCTGCGGTCTACGGCCCTGCATCTTCGGGGTACGCCCCGACCCAGTCTACCCCTTTACCCGGGTACAGAATCATGCCAGTTGAGTACAGCGCTGCTCCCGGTGGGGCCCAGCCGTCGCAGATGGGGGGAACCGAGGCAACTATGAATCCCTCCCGGGGAAAGAGATCCAGGACAGGACAAAATCAATTTGAACCCTCTAAGAAAGGAAAGAGGGGTTATGAGCCCCAGTATTCGGAGTACACCAACCTAGTGGATACCAGGGAAAACATATACCTGGCCACAGAAAGGATGGTTCATTACCGGAAACCAACCCCCATGTTCAAAGGAAGAAAGAACCCAAGGGATACCAACAAAAGGTACACGTACCATAAGGAGGTGGGCCACACAACCGAAGAATATTGGCAGCTGAAGGATGAGATCGAAAATTTTATCAAGCTGGGACATCTCCACCAGTGGGTCAGGATGCCTGTGGGAGTTTCAGGACTGCTAGCAGTCCCCGGACAGGCCACGGTCCTGGGTGCGCCTGGAACGTACCCATCTCCTCAGGGTGGATATGCAAAGGGCCTGGGAGCACAGGCCCTTCAGGGGGCCCCCGCTGTGCAAGCGCCCGGACCCGGAATTCCCTACCCTGCCTGGACCGCGCTGCCGCGAGTAGATGGTCACGTAGCCACCATCTCGGGCGCGACCCATTTGGGAGGACCGTCCTGAAATGATCAAAAGCGCTACCTCAGTGAACTTGACCATGACCAAGAGGTATGTGCCTTGGTCCAAGCACCAGCTCAACGGCCGAAGTTGATGAACCTCCCCATCACCTTCACAGAAGATGACACTTGCAACTTCCATTTCCCGCATCATGACCCTTTGGTCATTGATGCCCAAATAGCCAATAAGATGGTGTCCCAAGTATTGGTTGACGACGGAAGCTCCGTCAACATCTTGTTCAAACCAACATTCATCGCGATTTGCTTAACTGAGGCAGATCTAGCCTCATGCCCAACCCAGATCTACGGCTTCAATGGAGACTCAATACTCCCGATGGGGAAGATCCAGTTACCTGTAACACTAGGGAACGAGATGCAAAGCTCATTCAAATTTTGCACATTCGTGGTGGTTGACTCCCCCACCACGTACAACATCATTTTCGGTTGGCCCACATTGGTCGACTTCGGGGCTATCACCTCCATCCGCCATCTCTGCATGAAATTCCCCTGCGATAACGGAGGAGTGGGAACAGTCCGGGGAGATCAGAAGAGCGCTCGAAAATGTTACCATGTGTCTGCCCGGCCCATTTACATGGTCCACAAAGAACCTCTTGAGGAGGAAGATGCTGATCCAGTCCCGCCCCCTCCATTAAGATGGGATGTCCAGGAAGAAGATGAACTGGATCCGCGAATTGGGGAAGACCGCGTACTGGAGCCCATGGAGGAAATTGAGGAGGTGTGCATCAGCGACACCGACCCGACCAAGATAATCCAAGTCGGGAAGAACCTAAGTGCGGAGGTCCGGGCTTCCATCATCACCCAGATAAAAGAGAACTAGGATGTACTGGCCTAGTCTTACTCGGATATGACCAGGATTGACCGCAATATAATCTGCCACGCCTTAAATATCAACAAGGGCGCGACCTTGGCCTGACAAAAATAGAGACCCCTAGGTGCGGAAAGAGCAGAAGCCCTCAAGTTGGAAGTTGAAAAGCTATACTCAATCAACTTCACCCGAGAAGCTTTGTACCCTGTGTGGTTAGCCAATCCTGTGCTGGTGCCAAAGCCGAACGGGACTGGGAGAACGTGCATTGATGTAACATACCTCAATAAAGCTTTCCCCAAAGATTTCTTCCCGCTCCCTCGGATCGATCAGATGGTGGACGCAACATCTGGCTATGAAATCTTGAGCTTTATGGATACCTATTCAGGCTCTATGCATGTAGCGGACCAGGAACATACTAGCTTCCAAATCGACAAGGGGGGGGTATTGCTACGTCGTCATGCCCTTCGGACTCAAAAACTCCAGAGCCACCTATCAGCGGCTAGTCAACAGAATGTTCTGAGCCCAGCTAGGACGGAACATGGAGGTCTACATCGACGACATGCTGGTCAAATCCAAGACCTCCAGGGAACATTCTGACAATCTGGCCGAAGCCTTTGCTATCATTCGAAGGTATGGGATGAAGTTGAATCCCAAAAAATGCACCTTCGGCTTGGCATCTGGGAAGTTCCTGGGGTTCATAGTAAGCTTCTGAGGAATAGAGGCCAATCTGGACAAAATCAAGGCACTGATTGAGATGCCCTCACCACAGAAGCACAAAGATGTTTAGAGCCTGACTGGGCGAATAGCCGTCTTGAGCCATTTTGTCTCGAAGGCCACGAACAAGTGCATCCCGTTCTTCAACGTCCTTCGGGGAAGCCAAAGGTTCGAGTGGTCGGCTGAATGCGAAAAGGCTTTCCAAAGGGTAAAAGAACATCTGGCCCGATCACCAATATTGGCGAAACCAGTGGAGGGAGAACCGATGTACCTCTATTTGGCCGTGACCGAACATGCCGTCAAAGCCGCATTAGTACGGGAGGATGGGAAAGCCTAGCTCCCAGTCTATTATGTAAGCATAAGGTTATTAGGTGCAGAATCACGGTACCCATTAATTGAAAATTTGACATTTTTCATGCTGATCGCATCCCAAAAGCTTAGGCCTTATTTTTAGGCTCATGCGATAAAAGTACTGACTAACCATCCCTCAGACAAGTGTTGCTAAAACCCGAATCATCGAGGAGGCTCTTGAAGTGGGCCATGGAGTTGAGTCAGTTCGATAATGCGTACATCCCTAGGGTATCAATCAAAGGGTAGGCCTTGGCTGACTTCATCGTGGAATGCTCTGGGATCACTGAAGAAGATGATCCCGCCGATTTTGTAACACCCTTGTGGAAGGTTTTTGTAGATGGAGCCTCAAATGAAAATGGAGCAGGGGCCGGAGTCATCCTAGTGTCACCATATGGACACCAGTTGCAAAGCGCCCTGCATTTCCAGTTCAAGGCTTCGAACAAGGAGGCCGAACACGAGGCCATGTTGGCCAGACTGCGCCTGGCTCGAGAAGTAGGGGTTGCGAACCTAGAGATCTATAGCGACTCCCAATTGGTTGTCAGAAAAATCTCAGGAGAATACCAAATGTAACGCCCTGGCTACCCCAGAACAGTTACGGAGAACGGTGAACCGGAAATTTGACTCGCTACCCGAGTCCTTTGGCTAAAAACGTGATCTAAGCGTTATTATCAGGTTAAGGTAGAAAACCAGTAAAAAGGTAAGGGTACATTTCATTAAGTAAATAAACTGCTCATGAGCCTTTTAAAATGTTTACAAGTAGTTCATAATACAAAAGAGTCGCTACAGTTCCAAATTTACAAACTCCGCCGGCCTAAGCGGCAAAAATAGGGTAAACCCCTAGTTCCTCTGAGAACTCCTTGACCGTGGCGGTCAAGCGGCCCTGTATGTACATCACACCGCCCAAGCTCTCCACTCAAGGCTGGCCAAGCTTTTCCTTTCCTTTACCTGCACCACATAGCACCCATGAGCCAAGGCCCAGCAAGAAAACACAATAGAATACGATATAATATCAACAACGATCATAATAATCATCCGGGACTATCAGTCCAACGAATAGGTGACAATAGCCAAAAGTCACAGTGATGAGCATCGCTCCCTCTAGCCATGTGACGATAGGGTCACCAGGGCTTAATCGATAAATGTTTCATTCATAATTTTCTTCAGGACAGGTGCATGGTGATTGGTCACCACCATAACCTTCCTCACGACTCTAGAGTCGAAACGATGGACAACGTCCCTTAGCCACGTGACAAACGGTCACCGGGGTCATATACCTTGGCTATAGTCATCTGGTCGTAGACCAGGCAAGCGCTTATAAGTTCTTCGACCTTAGGGTCGGTCCCGCATTAATGCCATAGAGCCATTCAATGCGTGATCATCGACTTTAAAGTCGGTCCCTGACTAGTCAGTGTCTTAAACAGGTAATCAGCATTCATTAGCATTTAATATGCAATCCACGTTCACATATATCAACCAACAAGCCTCAATATCAAACCATGCGTGTCATATACCTGTACAGGGTGCAACTGTATCCATACACTGTTTTCTTACCTCAAGTTCGAGCGAGAAGTATGATAAAGACGACCCCTGAGAACGATCGGTCTTTTAGTTCCTTAGCGGTTACCTAATCACAACCAATTATAACCTCCATTAATGAGAATCCACAATAATAGGGTCTTAACCTAAGCACCACCCTCGGGACCTCGAAACATGCCCACACGGTGAGTAGAATCGATCCCGGGCCTTAAGGATTGAAACCCCAAGTCAAAAACCCTTAAAAACACTCAAAACGGGGTTTGGAAGGAACAGGGTAGCGCTACAGCGCTCAACCCCTAGCGCCACAACGCTCTACTCAGAACTTCCCAAAAGCCAAAAAGCCTCCTGAGGAGCGCTATAGCGCCCTAGGGTGGGCGCTGTAGCGCTACCTCTAGCCCAAAACTTCCCTGAACCGACCTTCTTCATCTCCTTCGTTTCTAACTCGATCTCCAAGCTTCCAAAGCCTATTCTTGATGCCAAATGAACCCAAAAACCATCCCAACACACCCCAAACATCACAAGCATGGGAATCCTAGCCAAAACTCCCAACAAAACCCATGAATTCACCCTAAACATTTCAGCTGCAAAACAAAACTAAAACAGAGCAAACCAGAGAAACTATGGTTAGAAACTTACCCAAAGCTTGGCTTATGAAGCTCTTCAATGATGGAACACACTCCCAAACTCCCAAGGCTTGCTTCCTAAGCTTGAATCCTCAAAATTGGTTCAGAAACCACAAAGAACAGTGAGGAGAAGAAGGTACGGGAGAACTCTCAAAGATACTCTGTTTTTCCATCACCTTTTTCAGCTAAATAAGGTTATATCTATCCTAGGGGTGAAATGACCATTTTACCCCTAGGTCAATTAATGGTTTCTAAAGACTCCCAAGGGAATTTTTGGTACTTTCCTCCTAACTCGTTAATCATAATTAACGCTCTCTAATTCCCGCTATTCTCAAAAATCATAAACACCAATAATTCACATCCCGTTACCCTTTATCTCCCGGTAACGCTCTAATCATCAAAATCACCCCGAAACTTAACCCAAGTCCCGGCACTTAAACTTGTTGTGACTAAACCGCTAATCAATAATCTACGATCGTCTCATGTCGAACAGCTCGAACAAACCCACATCATAATGTGGCACCGACATGCATGCAATTAACATTATATTATCATATAATTCTCATAAACATACATAAACACGTTAAATGGAAAAATTAAACAATTATGGCCCTCCCAGCCTACAAATCCAGCCGTTAAACCACATTAGGGAATCCGGGGCATTACACCAAACGAAAGGGGAAAGGTGGCAGCTTACAAGATGCAGACGCGGGATATACTCCAGTCTTTCAAGAAGCACTCCATCTGTCAGATCCCAAGGGAACAAAACATGTTTGCAGACACGTTGGCAAAGCTGGCCACAGATGCCAAGGTAGAACTTTTCGGGTTGGTCCCGATCAACCATCTCCCCGCACCAAGTATCCATGCCCCCATGATCAACGCTAGAGACTACTCCACGTCCTGGATGGGACCCATCATCCAGCACCTAATGACCGAGGGGTTGCCCACGGACAGGGCAGCAGCCAGGAAGCTTCAGTACCAGGTCCCCAGATACGTCATGATGGATGGAAAACTCTATCGTAGAGGGCTATCCATGCCATACCTTCGATGCGTATCTGAGATCGATATGAGTGCAATCATGCACAAGGTGCACGAAGGTTTCTGCGGAGATCATACAGCCAGACTCAGCTTGTCCAAGAAAATCCTGCGGCAAGGGTATTTCTGGCCAACCATGAAGAAAGACTGTGTTGATTACGTCCGTAAGTGCGAACAATGCCAAAGATACGCGAAGATCCCGCGAGCCCCCCCAACAGAAATAGCTCTGATGACGAGTCCCTGGCCTTTCGCAGTATGGGGAATCTACCTCGTAGGATCGCTCTCGACTGGGAAAGGTGGAGTGAAGTATGCAATCGTCGCCGTCGACTACTACACCAAGTGGGTCAAAGCGGAACCCGTGAACACCATCACCTCAAAGAAGGCTTTGGACTTCATCATCAACAACATCGTGTGCCGGTACGAGTCCCCCTACAAGATCGTGTCTGACAACGGGAAGCAGTTTGACAGCATCCACTTCACGGACTTCTGTGAGAGACATGGCATCATTAAAAGCTTCTCCGCAGTTGCCAGACCCCAAGCAAATGGGCAAACAGAGGCCGTCAACAAAATCTTGAAGGGGACGTTAAAGAAAAAGCTTCAAGCTTCCAAGAACAAATGGCCAGAAGAGTTGCCCCGCATGCTATGGGCGTGCCGGACCACCGAACGAACGTCTACCAGACACACTCCTTACTCCATGGTGTACGGGTGCGAAGCTGTCATCCTAGTAGAAACAGCTGTCCCATCCCACAGGAGGGACACGTATGATCCAGCTCATAACCACGCCTTGTTCCAGGAATCCTTAGATTTTATCGAAGAGATCCTGGAAGAATCTCAAGTTCAGTTGAAGATGTATCAAGCCAAGATCGCTAGGCATTTTAACTCAAACGTAAAGAGTCGAAGGTTTGAAACCGATGATCTAGTCCTAAGGAGAGTCTTCCCTGCAACCCAAGACCCAGGAGTGGGGGTTCTGGGCCCAAACTGGGAATGACCATACGAAATCCAACAGGAAATATGTCCGGGAACGTACCGATTAAGGTGACTCGACGGGACTGAAGTCCCAAGGGCCTGGAATGTGAAACATCTCCACAAGTATTATCAGTAGTGAAGAGACCATGTTTAGGCTTTTAATTTTCCTTGTAATGTACGCCTCAGGGAAATTTCATGAATAATAAAAATGATGTGTTCAAAACATCATATGTAAAAAAAAAATATACACTGTGAAACAATGAAAGTTCTCGTCTGTGAAATAATAAACAAGTGACCCATGACCAGTCCTCGATCACTTGAGGGGGGGGGGGGGGGGAGGGTGATATATCCATTCATACGAGCAAATCCGAGAACAAAAATAAAATAGGACGCCAAATGCTCTTGGTTAGAACCAATGAATAGTAATGGAAGCCCAACTCCTAACGAAAGGACACAAGGTTAATGTCTAGACCCAATCCGGACTAACAAGGTCCGTGGGGTACAAGCCCAAATGGACGCAGGGCTAAGGCCTAGTCCTAACCCGGACCGACAAGGTCTGGGGGGTATAAACCAAGTAGGACGCAAGGCTCAGGCCTAGTCCTGACCTAGACATACATGGTCCGGGGTTACAAGCTCAACAGGACTGAAGGCTCAGACCTAATCCTGGCCCGGACATGCATGGTTCAGAGGTATAATATCCAATAGGACATACGGGCCAGCCCTAATCCTAACCCGGACATGCTTGGTCTGGGGATATTCAGTTGACTAAAACATGATCCTGAATAACCAAATACCCGTCCATGTCTCCTCTATAAATGGTCTAGGCCGAAAAAACCTGTCCCATGGTTCAAAATAAGCCAACCAACTCCCTAATGGCCCAGGCCGTTGGAACCTGAGCAACTAGGTTAGAGTGAGTTAGTAAGTTAAAATCTAGAAAGATCTCGGGCGGTCCAGGTTATTGGAGCTCGTATTGTAAAATCAGAATAATTTAGTCCAGACCGTCAAGACCCAAACACGGGTCACCAGAAGAGACATTTTCTGCAACTTTTCCCCAACGGTCCCAACCATTGGGACCGGGACTGAACATTCGACTCATTTACACAAGGTGTTAAAACACTTAGTGAAAGTTTAACGAATGGAAGCAGGATAACCTTATGCAAGAAATGAAGTAAATGCGAATAAAAAAATTGTCTTAGACGCATCCGTGTCAATAAAAGTGTTACAAAAACAAAAACAAAAAAAAAGAGGAAGAAAAATAGGTAGAAGACCCAGGTCTAGGCTTCGCTGAGCCTTGATGCCTCTGGGTTGGCTCCATCTGCCTCTTCCTCGTCCAAGGGTTCCACGTCAGCTTTCTCCTTGGCCTCAAACTCGGCTCTTTTCGCAGCGGGGTCGGGGTAAAGCAGGAGGTTCATGTTCTTGTCCTGGACCTAGTCCATGTAGATGGCCTTGTCAAAGGTGGCCTCCAACAAGGCGTCCGCCTGTTCTTTCTCACGATGGGTCTCATCGTGCGCCTTCACCTCCTGCTGAAGCAGGTCGTCCAATTCATGGACTCGAGACTCAAGACCGGTGATCCTCTCCCAGTCCTGGGTAGACTGGGCTTTGGCCGCCTCCTGAAGAGCCTTTACTCGGAGAAGCTCCGCCTCCAAACTAGCCACCAGCTTGCTATTTTCGACTTCTCTCCGATACATAGTCTCTTCAAGTTGAAACTTAGTCCGGGCAGCCTCTTCACGGTCCGCTTTGGCCTGAGCCACCTCCTTGCCCAGGGCTTCCTTAGTGGCCTACCGATGGTTCACGGCCGCCTCCAGCTCCAGTTGGCCCATCTCCATTTTCATTGCCATCTCGGCCACCAAGTTGGCATTCCAGTGAGCTAGTAGAGTGTCCTGGAATGAATTGAAGTTAGAAAAATCTGAAGAACTAAAAATGCAAGAAGCAAAAGGACATGTAAATGGATAACTTACAGCAGTGGCCTGATGGCGGATGGCCTGGGAGATGAACAATGCGTCCTCGTTGGCTATAGTGGTGTACCGCTTCAACTGCAGGTTGGATATAGCAGCCCCTACCTACTGCAGCAAGTCCACGGTGAATGGAGTTGTGTCCTGCCCCAGTTTAGGACGGAACCTCGTTTTAGCAACAAGCCGGTCCACGATCGACTGGGAAGCACTGATGGCCGCCGGACGCTCTGAAAACTCGACCGTACGAAGGATCGTCAAGGCTCGGTAGACCTCCTCCCTTTTCTCCTGACCATGCCCCCACATCCGTGACACCATTTTAGACCGCTCCTCTTGCATGATCGCCTCTCCCTCTTCGGGCAAAGTCAGATGAATGGGAAGCACGGGCGTTTCTGGAAGCTCCCGGGCGACAAGTTGACTTTCCCCGGAGGAATCCTCGTCCAAGCCAACGTCTTTGGTCTTGGCCCTCTTCGCCCCTTTCGCGGCCTCACCCGCACCCAAGTCTGCGATTCTCTTCCCGAAACCCCGACTCACAAGAAGTTCCCGCTCCAAGTCGATTACCGGAGGATGAGCAGGGAGAGCCAGAATAGTTTCAGGATGAACTGTCGTGATCGAGACCGCGACTGAGGCCTCCCCGACGGAGTTAGGCTCTGGCACCGAGCTCCCAAGTATCACGTCTAGAGCTTTCGGCTTGGGCGTACCTTTAGCGGCTTTTTTGGCCGAAGCCCTAGCCTTGGTAACCCGGGCCTCAAGGGCCTGCTTCATTTTCTCCATGGGGTTGGACATGTCGGACTCTTCTGAAATAGACAAACAAAAATGGAATTAGAAAAATAAACAAGTTAAGACAAATGAGTAAAAACAAGGCTAAAAGTACTCTGGGACGAACCCTTGTCTAGAACTCGGACTCGACTTAATTCTCCTAAGGCGAAGGAATGGACTCGGTCTCCCATGTCATCCGGGTATAGGAAGTTCCCATATTGAAGGAACCCGGTCGAGCACATGAGAGCTTCTGGATCTATAGTGATGGGAGACGAAGGTCTCATTTCTCCTTCAGCCCCAAACAGGGGGCCTCGATAAGCTAGTCTATCCCTAATTAAGTCCCCAACACAGGGAGCATAAATCAATAGCAAAGGTGAATTACCTCACCCTGATACACTAGCACCAGGGGTCCCCGTGTTTGGTTGGGCCTCGTCGAAGAGGGTTTCCAGCTCCTTGGAGGTGGCACTCTCCTTCTACTGAGCCTGGTCTCGCTTTGTTTTGGTCGTGTCTGCCAGGGCCGCGGCCTCCATAGCCTTGATGTGCTCAAGGGCCAGCTCCTCCCTCAAGGCTGGGTCTTTCTCGCCCTGTATCCCCTGGAGGCTAGGGTCCTTGATCGTTTGGTTGGCAGCCAACATCCCGACCACTCAGAGGTTTTCGGTGTAAACGTAGCCCCCTACGTCCAAATCCTCCGCGCTTAGCATGGAGCAGAACTTCTTCCGGTCCAACATAAACTGGGTGAGGGGAGTCTGGGCATAGGGTCCTACCATCTAGGGCAATATATTGAGAATGAGGAATAAAAGGGGAAAACGAGAAAGAAACTAGGGAACAGGAAGCCACTTACCCACTCTCTGGAAGTCCAGCATCAGCGTGGGGTTCTTATCCAAAAGAAACTCGGACGTCATGAACCAGTAATGTCTGACATTCGGGGGGTGCTTCCATGTGCTGGTGGGAGCAGCGTAGTTGCCCCACGGTTTTAGTCTGTAGAAGCCGTCCAGGGTCTTGTCCTTGACGTTGAGCTGCAGCTCCAGCTTGTAGAAATACAGCATCTCTATTGGAGTTGGATCTGGGACTCCCTTCGCTATGCAGAATATGCGCCATCCCGCAAGCAGTTGGTATGCTTGAGGCAGGAGCTGGAACGGCGCAATCCCCACGAACTTGAGGAATTGTGCAAAGTAATCATGAAGCGAGAGAGTGGCTCCCGTACTGATGTGGGCTACGCTCCAGGCCCTGAATTCTCCCACGTCGGTGTGAGCTTTCTCTTATTTTCTGGCCAGGTGGTTATAGAATAGTTCGGGAGTCGGGGTTCTCCAGGGCGTACAACATCCAATAATTTCAGAACAGGTTCTGCACCCCATCCATCTCCCATCTTTGCCACTGGAAGCCTTGTGTCCTAATAGAGTGAAAGGGGTTGTTTGAACATGTTCTTCTGAATGGAGGGTAACGCCGGAAGTCATGGCTGATGATCTAGGATCAAAACAGAACAAAACAAACAACCAAGCAGTCAGCACCAAAACCCAAGAAGATTGGCTAAGGCACGAGGGCTCTCCTACGAACTGCTTGGAAGAGTCCCCTCGGGATCAAGTCTGGGATCACCAAGGAACCGTGGCACCCTGATCGGGAACGAATAAGAAGGGATATAGCTGAAGTTCTCCTAAGCTGTCCTATTACCGCTTGTCTGGGAACCGCCCGAACTTGAGGAGATCCGGGACAGTCCGGACAATTTTTTCCTAACCTATTCTAATGCACCCAGAGTCAGCCTAAACAGAAGCGAGCTCTAACAACCTAAATAGACAATTTTGACGATATGGAAAATGCAAGAAAATAAAAAAAAAAGTTAGGAAAACTTATTGGAAAGGACTGATCGTGAAAAATGGTGTATTTCCGGCGACAGTGATGGGAAAATCGCGGTCTTGAACAGATGAAGGCGGCTCAAAAGCTTGTCTATTGGACAGGCTGAGGTCGTCTGCTCAGGAAAAGCTGTGGAGATCAGGCACGTCAGAAATAAATGGCGGCGAAGATGAAGTAGATGATGGTGAATGTCGTCGGCGAGCTCGGACGTAAAAGTTCTTTTAAGCATTTTTTGTTCTGAGAGTGTAAAGATGTCAAATGAGAATCTGAGGTTATTTATAAAAACCAGAAGGTTGTTTTGATCTAACGGTTCGACACTATTCCACCCATCTGACGGTCCTGGATCATGCAAGGACATTAATGGGCCTCCTCGAATACTGGGTCGCGGTTACCTAAGGGTGCGATCCGCGCAGCCCTGATCCAACGACCCAGAGGAAGAGCATCTCAAAGGTCATCCCATCCAGCAGTCCCCTTTAATGCAAAGGTAATAAAAGGGTCGTCCGTGCGGATGAGATGCTTTGGAAGTCGTGCTGACGAATGATTGCCAACACGAAAACTAATAAAATGTCTTCTGACCTTTCAGATTCAAGTGCCAATAGCATGCCAGTCGCAAGAGGACACGTATGCACATCATAATGAAGCTGAGTGAACAGGAGGCCTCCCAACGACCATGAAGTAAAAGAACCGGGGTTCTGATAAATAGACCCGGACATTAGTAAACAGACCCAGACCCTAGTAAACGGACCGAGCTTTTCAAGATTCGATCCGGGACGTTGGAATAGGTGCTCAGTCCACGAGCTTTTGGCGAGCACTCCCCCACGACAACGGATCTATCATCTTGAGATCGAACCAGGAGATACGGAGCTGAGCTGGGAAGGTAACAAGTCTTCACCACGCAAGCACAGATGAAAGCTTGGGGGTAATTTTTATCCCCGTTTCTCCCCAAGTGTACGGATCCACTTTCTGAGTTAATGGGCCGTCTCCCAGGAACTTAAAGCCCAGGTAGGGACCAATAGACAACGATAGAATGAATATTGGCAGCCGAAGTCTCGGCAAAGCCCAAAGGGCGTCCCGAAACATTAGCGAGGACCATCGCGTTGGCAAGTTGCATACTCCCAGACCTCTACCTCCGGGACCCCCTCGGGGCGCAATGGCAAGGTCGTGAGTCCCACGTTCGAGAGTAGGCCGGGATCGTTGTGGATAAACCTGGGTCGGTTGGCCAATTTTGGCGTGGTAAAGTATCCCTGATACTGACGTCATCCCAGGAAGCGTAGAGCTATGTCCCCATAAGTAACCTGCAGAGGAGGCTGCCTCGGGAATGTACGCCATTGGTTCAGAACTGTGCCGCCAGTACACTGACAGATCTTGTCCCCCGAATCTACCTCATAGCCCATGACACCCAGACTGAAACACCAGTTTGTCGCAAGTCTTATAATGCGATTGTGTTTGGGCTGGCCCAATGGGCCTTGGTTCATTTATGTTTTATATTTCAATCCTTCGTATTGAGCCTCCGTCAGAGAACAAATAATATTTACACCCTTATTGGGCCCGGACTAGCCCAGCCCAAGCCTAGTGCACTCACCTGCCTCTAAATACGAATAGTGGTGCATTGGAGGGGGGATCCTAGTTTTTTCTTGTAAGCAATTACTCTGCTAAAACTTGCAGAAAACTCCATTATCAAAAGCTCTCTAAGCTTTAATACAACTGACTCGTGGACTAAGGCTTATTAACGCCCCAACCACGTAAAATCCTTGCTTGCATTTTCTAAATCCTTCCTTCTAAAGCTCTCTTATCTTTCATAATTCTAGTTTCATAAAAACTTGGTAAACATTATTAATATTGATAAATTGGTGTCAATAAAATAAATAATATTAAATCAAGTTTCAAATTATAATTAGTTAATTTGAATAAGGATTTATTTAATTAATTAAAAAAATAAAAGGTTTTGAATTTAGGCCCAATTGAGATTTAAATTCAAAACAAAGAGATTGGGTCCAAGTCCAATTTTTGGGGCCCAAAGCTTTTATCTTTTTGTTTATTATTTTTATTAATTTAAATTTAAATAAAGCCCATTAAGTTTCCTATATACGGAATATGATTTCTAGAGTTTTCATAAGGAAGTAAGTCTTAGTTGATTCATTGGGTAAGTGAAAACCTAGGCAATCTAATCATTTCTTAGCCATTATCACTTTTTCTCTTCTAGATCTCTCTCTCATGTGTTGAGAACCAGCCCACACTAGTTCTAGGTGTATCAAAGGGTTGGTGAGGAAGACTGTGTTATTGTTCTTATTCAATCTCTCTCAGCTACAGAAAGGAATCAAGGGTTAAAGAGATTGAAGGAATGAGTTGTCCAGTTTTACTGTGTATATGTAAGTTTTTATACTTAACTCTGTTTTGTATCAATTTCATATGAGCATGTTCTAGGAATTTGTATGTTTGTTTGTTAATATGTAAATTGCATAAAAATAAATAAAGATCCTGCAATATGTATTTCCTACAGGAAGAAGAAAGGAGGTTGGGAATTCTAAAATCCTGAGGGGTAACCCTTTGTTTCATGGTGAGTTTTTCTTCTTCTTCTTCTTCTTAAATCTAAGAGCATTTTTTTCTCTTATCTTTCTTGATGTGGGTTTCGAAAACCCTAGGTTTGTTCAAGAGGGTGCCCTTTTTTTTTTTTGCGTCTTTGATTTCTAGCAAGAAAGTATATAGCCTTGATGTTGATGTTGTGTTGTTTTGTTGTTGTGATCTTGATTCTTGTTTTGGATTGTTTCCATGAGAAAATGTGTTTACATGATGATGGTTGTTTTTTTTTTTGTGACTTTGTTTTTTTTAGTTAATTCCATTATTAATTTTATGGGAAATCTTAAAGAGGATAGATTATGAAAAGTCCTATTCTTATTTAATCTATAATTTTATGCATTATGGTATGTTAGAAATCCTATTATTAAGTTGTTAATTGTATTTTTCCTACTAATATATGGTTATGTTGTCTTTTTTTTTGAGCATATAGGTTTTGAAGGAAACATGTCAAGGATCTATTTGACATGGGTTTGGAAGGATTCGTTGTTGTTTGAGTATATAGGTTTTGGCCTATGACTTATTTCCCTTTTGGCATGTTTTATTTTTTTTCTTACATTTTTGTCACTTGTGATCTTGGAAGCATCCTAAGTTATTTTAGGTTTCAAAATTTAGTATAAAGCTAAAATTTAATTGTGACCATGTTATTCTTTGAGATTGTGATGTCTTGTTATTAAAGATGCCAATTGGATTCTTTTGTGTAGATGGTTTAAATTCATAGTGCATGCTAATTGTTTTCTTGGAATGCATGAAATTATAAAAACATGCTAAGTTAATGGTTAAATATGATTAAGAGCATATTTGTAAAACGCCCTAATCTAATACTTTGTAAAACATTTGCATACTCATGAATTTAAAGGAGAAAAGGCACTTATTATAAAATCCCAGTGGGGCCTTGCTAAAACATGCAAGTTGGGCCCAATAGTTTAAAAAGAAAATGAATAGTTTTCATGCAATGTTCTTAAAAATAACCAAAGTTCAAGTCCCACTGATAAGTTTAGAATGTCAAAATAAACATAACATTATTTTTAGAAAAATTGCATTTAAATTGATCGTTTCTCGTCCATAGGATGCCCCCCACGCCATACACATCCTGACGATAGAACTCCCCACATCACCACGCGTGCCAAAGAGAAAACATATTTGCTACCTGAAATGAAAGTAAGGGGGTGAGCTAAAAGCTCAGTAAGAAAGTGCAAATAACACACAACAAATCATAACAAAACATACTCACATTCATACATCATCGTACATCATAGCATCATTATCGTAATGACATTATTATTGTAAACATAAACATAATCATCACAACATTGGCATCATATACAAGGTCATCATCATCATGATAACATAAAGATCATAAACATAACATCATGTCTTTGTGATCATGGCTCGCTAACTTGTCCATGTCACCTCTTGAGGTAAATAGGATCTCTGGTCCTTCAATAACCTCGGCACGTCCGCCCTATGAGCTTCATCTTCATATCCTTAGTAACTCGGGTTACATCTTCACATCCTTAGTAACCCCCTTATTGTTGTGTCGCGTTCATCACGCTAACAACCATTTCATATCATATAACATTCAAATACATACAAACCAGTCATATCAACATACATTAGAAATTTACAATTCATATCACAAAATATCATCGTACATAACATTCTTAACCATATAGTGCAATCTTACCATACATAGAATAAACAACCAAAATTTCTATCTAACTTCCTTACCTCAGGTCCAAGCAAAGCAAAAATGAAAACTTCACAACAAGCCTATACCATAACAAAATAACATCATTTAGCATCACATAAAACTCTATTTTGCCCACTCATATAACTCATGTGTGCATGGGCCATGCACACATGGAAAATTACTCACAACATCCAAACTAGGCATAATTACACATAAAGTCATCAAAAGAATAATACAATTTTTACCTATATTACATGCATCGTCTTTCTATAAAAATCATATGGTAGCATAATATGCATATTTTTGTACGTAAAAGTGCATTTGCATGCGACATGCATACATGGGAACGTTGTTGAAAAGTGACGTTAAAAACGATAATTCCTACGCGCTTATTTCTATGGTTTTCAAAACAATGATTTAGTAACATACTTTTATTACCATTATTTATCTCTTTAAAATCACTAAGTTGATTAAACCTCTAGAACATTATTTTTATTTCATAAAATAATTTATTTAGTCATTTAAAAATATAATAATTCCACTATTTATTTTTAAATTACATAAAAATAATAAATGCTATAAATTATGTAAAATACTTATAATTAACATGTTTCCTTCGAATTTGTAACATGCTTTAATCATCATTATTTATCTTCTTAAAATCACTAAGTTGATTAAACCCTTTGAGACATTATTTTTATTTCATAAAATAATTTATTTAACCATTTAAAATATAATAATCCCATTATTTACTTTTAAATTCCATAAAATAACAAAGACTAAAATAATGTAAAATACTCATAATTTAACATGTTTACTTAGAAAATAACATTATAATCCAATTATCAGATTTACAAATTTTATGTGAGAAAAATATAATTGTTAGGTGTGGAAAAATACATTCTTACTTTTATTATTCTAAGACTTAATTTTAAGTGGAATAAATTCATATGTGAAAATCTAACAATTAGTTTTGAAATATTTAACTAAACTTTCAGCCATGATTTTAATTATTTAAAAATCACAAGTGAATTAAATTCAACGTTTTTCTTAATTGAAACAATGAAAAATCATATCTATTAAAATGAACACTTATGGTTATATTAAAAACACCACTTTAAATCATTTCATGGGTTAGGGTATTGATTTATTTCAACATACACACAAAATTCATTTTTATTAAAAATACAACCTCGCATTTTTTTATTAAAATTCCAGTAACTAAATATATCCTCAAAATCACCATTTTAATTTTTAAATGCTCATATTTTCATCAAAAATATGAAAAAAAAAACTGTAGGTAATTATTTACACAAAAATATCATTTCAAGGCACCTTAAAATCTCACATTTAACTTCTTAAAACATCAAAGCACTTGCAAAATTTACTTAAGCATTCAAAAACATTTTTCTTATCATTTGGGCACTTTTTATACACAAAAACAGCAAGTACTTCAAATCATAATATTCATCACTTTCACCATGTTTTACCAAATCCAAATATATTACTCATGCATGTTTAATTAACACAATTAATCACAAACCTTAACATCCTTCTATCATTCAAATAATTCAAAATAAAACAACTAACATATACTCATTTAAAACCTTACAAACAACCTATTATATTTCTAATGAGTATAGACATGCCACCCAACAAAATAATAAAGACAAACATGCATTAATAACATAAAACACCAATATTCATATATACCTTTACATTAAACCTAGCATGTTTCTATTTTCCAAATAACATGACCAAAATCATAGAAACATAATCAAAACTTCACAAGTATTATTTACACATGCTTTAGGTGAGATCTATATGAGATTTCATGCTCTTGAATCCAAAATATATGACCACCTAACATGCTTCCCTTCAAGCCACATAACCATAATACAACACATTCATCAATACCAAATATAAACAAAACACTAGCTTTATTTCAAAACATGATTTCTTTGAAAATATCCCTCAATATCAATCAACACAAACATAATATCCTACCTAAAACACAAACCCACTTTCAGCCATAATCTCTCCAAAATATCAATCAATAACCAAAAGATTGTGGAGGAAATTTAGTACCTCTCTTAATAAAAATCAAGAACCCAAACTAGAACCACCTCCTTACTCAAACCCTAGGGGTTTTTCAAAAATTCAAGATGGAGAAGAAGAAGAACACCAACAATTAAAAACAACTCTAGTCCATATACTAGAATTAAAAGAAAGAAAAATCATAAAATAAAATCAAGAGTCATACCCTAAAATTGATCCCTTCTTCTTCTTCTTCTTTTCTTTCTTCTTCTCCTTCTCTCTCTACCTCACGCCTCTCTCTCTCTCTCTTCTTCTCTCTAGTTTCGGCAGCCCAAGAGCATAATGGCTCTCTTCCCTTTTTCCTACCCTCTTTATTCTAATTTACTCGTAATAGCCTAATAAAAATAAATGGGTAAGTTTCCTATTCCTAATTATTTTCTCTTATTTCTTATTTAATTGTTTTTATTTTTAAATGTTATGGAATAGAGATGACAACATCTCTTCCATTTTTAACCAATATATTCACCCAAATAAAATAGGAAAAGAATGTCCCCTTTCCCACTATACTCCACACGTCCAAGCCCATTTCCCTTTTCTAATTTTTATTTATTTATTTTTCAAATAAATAATTAAATCTAAATAAAAGGAAACTACAAGTTTGTAGAAAATTCTACACATGTGCACAATGAAACCATGCACATGCACACACTCAATAACTAAGGTACATCACTACCTACCATGCACCTTAGTGCATTCAACCAAAACTCAAATAATCACATTTTTAAAATAAAATAAATAAATAACATTTAACAATTAAATTCACAAAATTCTACCAAACAATTCTAACAATTAATTTAAACAAACAAGCAATTAAATAATAAAATTCACAATACTTAACAATTAAATAAAACAAAACACAAATATTTAATTACTAAAAAAACAATTTGGTGCACTACAATATTTAAATAAATGTATGCATGAAGAATTTTTGGTTTATGTATGTGGTAATTTATCAATGATTTAAAAGATGTACAACTTATGCCTCAAAATTCATATTTTAGAACTAATGTAAGTAAAAGATGATTTTTTACACTTAATATTGTATTTTATTCAGTCAAATGCGTGCATTTTTTTTATATCAAGTTTGTGAAGGAAACTATATTTTGATGCTTACAAATTTTATTATAAAAAAATTAATATAATAAAATGCTTGCTGAAATTTTTAGTTTCTTGAAAGAAAGTTTCATTTAAATAAAAGATATAAAGTATATATTCAAATAATTTAAGACATAGATTTTATACATGAAAAATATTTTTTTTTTTACACTTTAAGTAGGGATTATCTCAATTATAATAATGACGTTTTTTATTTGTAAAACAATTAATTAAGTAACATTATTTTTAGGATTAAGTAATTTTATTTGAGAAAAAGGGAGTATAAATGAGTATTTTCCAACTTATTTAAATTATGACTTATATGAAAAATGTGGTGACCTTGAGATATCAATATTTTTACAAAGTTAAATTATTAATTATTTTATTTATCTACTTGGTGAAGTAAGTAAGTGCCTAATTGTTCAATATTAAATAATTATGTTAAATGAATTATTTTGTGAGAAATGAAAATAGATCAGAGTTACTATATTTTATTTTCATTTAAAATAATAAATAGAATTAATATTTGGTAAAATTGCAACTAAAATAAAATGACTCTTTGTAATAAAATTTTGAGTAAAATTTTATTATTTTAATGTAGTGTCGCGGTATAAATCAAGTCGGTAAAATATGTTTGTTTGCTAAATCTTATGAGTTGAATAAAAAATAAAATGATTGAAATCTACCAACTACTGAGCGCGTTTTAAGAACCTTCCAACATATGCATGTTGATTGGAAGCTAAGTTTTACATCCAAATCTATGCCTCTTGATTAAATGTATGATTGTTGCTTGGCATTCATTGAGGCTTCACTAGTAAAATTCAGATTATTCTTTTTATGATTTTATGTTTGATTTTTGTGTGATTATGATTGAGATGCAACCTGTGCCACGTGTACATGGCTCATGTACACGTGGGGTATGTTTGTTTATTATGCTTAGTTTTAGTTGATATTGAGACGAATGTTTGGTTGTAATTCTAGGCTCGTTGTGAAGTACCCCGCTCATTATTTTGCTTCGACTCAAGGTAAGGAAGTTAGATAGAATTTATATGAGATTATGTTGACTCTTTGAGATGTAATGTTATTAAATGACCTATCTGTATATGTGCTTGTATATTGTATGAACAGCAGAGGTCGTTAGAGTACTGAACGCTACACAAAAAAGGAGTTACTAAGGTATCAAGTAACTCATAGGGTGGATGTGCTGAGGTTATTCTAGGACCAGAGCTCTTGAGTAACTCAAAGAGGAGGATTTCTTGGTTTGTGCTTTACTGGTTACCTCATAGAACTTGTTTGCTTTATTTGTTACGATGAGGATAGACTTGTTTTGTACTTATGTGAATTGTTGTTTACTTGTTTGTAATTTCTTACTGGGCTTTTAGCTCATGTTGACGGTAAGAACTTGTCAATGATATAAGGTCAGAAAACTCATACTATATTGCGAAAGATATGTAGGAAGAAGATGAAAAGAACTTGAAAGAGCAAAAATACAGAACAACAATGGAGCAAAAATCATATCTTCCTTAATTTTATGTGCATACAAAGAATTTTCCAACCTCTTAACCTGAGGGGTCGAAGCCTATTTATAGGTGGGCTCTATTGGACCCTGATACAAGTAGGTCCCAAGGGACAAGGACGTACACAGGTACATCGCCATGGTAGTGGTTCAAGACATTGTTGTGTCTACTCTGACAATGCCAGGGTAGTGGCGCAGGACATCATGCCGTCAACTCTTGCATATGGTCGAGGGTGCCCAGGTAGTGCCTCCACTCTCCGTACGGGTTCGTACTGCCACTACTTGTCAAACGGGGATGTCAGGGCCATGCCTCTATCCTCCTCAAGATTGTATACCCCGTACTCATATACATACCTTGTACCTAATGGTCCTTCTTATATATCCGAGACACATCATCTCTCCAAGATTTCTCCCATTCTGCTAAGTGTTGTTGATCTTGGAAATTCATCTCTACGGTATAGTGGGTTTCCCTTGGATGCCATGGGTGGAGTGCGTAGCATCGGGGATGCACATGTGTTCAGGCCAAGCCATTGGCGAGTGACATTGGTACCCACAGAGCCTAGCCCAGATCTTGCATAGCTAGACTGGCCCTTAAGGGTGCCTCCATCCAAGACCTCAATGCGTGTCGCACAGAGAGCCTTGTGGGGGTCTTCACAGCAAGCCACCCTTGCGCGTCTCAGCCCCTCGCACAGTGAGCCATCTCAGAGTCTTGGCCCCTCGTGTGGCGAGCCATCCCTCGTGCAAGTAGGCCATCCCAACGTCTCAGTCCCTCGCGCAGCGGGCCATGCCCGTGTCTCGGCCCCTCGCGCATCGAGTCTCCCGGGCACCTCGGCATCCCAACGTCTCGGTCCCTCGCGCAGCAAGCCATGCCTATATCTCGGTCCCTCGCGCCTTGGCATCCCAGCGTCTCGGTTCCTCGCATAGCGAGCCATGCTTGCATCTCAGCCTCGTAGGCCGGTTAGACCTCGCATAGCGGGCTCCTTCATAGCAGTGGCCTCGCTTTGAGGCATATAGGAAGGCATCGTTCCACATAGCTTGACGCCTCCATATACAAGGCCTTCCTCCTAGTGGGCCAACTAATGGAGGGCCTCTCTTAGGTGAGGGACCACGTCCATGACCCTGAACATAGCGGCTCCTTTGGCTTCCATTTCGTTATACGAGCCAGGGGGTCATGGCATCTGCGTACCCTAGCTTTTCATATAGCGAGGCTATCCTTTGTCGTGATGGCTTGTGAGACAGCTTACGAATGGCTAAGCATATGACCCTTCGATGGGGATCTCTACAATAAATTCTTCTTGGGAAATTATCCAACATTCACACTTGCCCCCGAGTCTATAAGTACACTTTTATGTGTTCTTGTAGACTTTTTCTTCTCCCTTGTTTGATATGGATGGCATGTTTTGGGAGGCTCAACCTTGATATGCTATCCAATGTTGCTTGAATAAACATAAAGTGGATTTGGATGGTGTGTTTCTTTATAGTATTTAAAGAAACACAAAAACCAACCATCTTTGGTGATGATCCAAGTGTATCCCTAAGATTGAATAATGGCCAACTGTTTCCAAGCGCGGATCCCAAGGTTGCCAATGCTTTTGATCTCCACCATTCAAGTAGATTTGATCCAATGGCTAGGAAGCCTTGACTTTCCTTATAAATACCCCAAGACTTGAACCCACTTCTCCACACGAAGACTTGCTTAACCTAGTGGTATTCCCTCTAAGCCACTTCCAAGAGCTCAAAGGTTCTATCCTCCATTGAAGCATTCTTGAGGTAATTTTCTCTTCTTTTCATTTATTCATCCTCTTTTTTTTTTTTTTTACTTATTTCTCTTTATATCAGGTTTGCATGGTAGTGGTGCTAGGCATTCTCTTGTTTATAAGGACCCGCCCTCGCTTATTGCTCGACCGACCTTACACCTCCACAAGTCTATCCTTGCGCACCTGCGGATTCATACATCTCCAGGTATGCCTCCTTCCTCCAACGATACATATGTGTTCTTTATCTATTACACGGGGGTAGGGTTACTGGCTGTAATGCACTCATTCTTTAGAGGTTGTCATTCTCTTTTCTTATGGCCCTTCAAGTTCATATGCATAGGCCCTTTTCTTATACCCCTCATACTCATGTTGTAGATATAGAATTATCCTTATGCACATACGTCTTCGAGTCTTAACTGGCCTATGGCATCTAGGCGATGTCCCGAAGGTTCATCTAATGTTGAATTTGTTGAATTGTCATCCTCCGACTCTGAGGTTGACGTTCGCAGACCCTCTAATCGTGGGGGTGTGCGAATACTCTACCTCCAGATATTGTCATACCTCAGGCAAAAGGCACGTGGCTTGGAGAAGGAACTATAATCTATTACTAGTGGCGAGGGTTTAGACTTCTCCCCATGGCATGCGACGTATGTGTTCCAGCTACAATCAGCCTTTCAGGATTGCCTTTCTGAAATCACTTGCCTAGAGGAAAACTTGCCCCCCGAGCATTTTTCTTTCTGTGGTGACGAGTCTTCAAGTCATGGGGGTCCCCTCCCTGAGGACGATGACTATGAATCAATTGAACCTGAGTTTCTTTCTATGATCCCACCCACGCTTCCTCCCCTACCCCCGGTCTTATGCCCTAGGGTCAAGCAGAGTGCTAGTAGATGTAAGACGCATGGGGGATCTTCCAGGACCTTGAGAAAGTCTATAGCTCACAAATTTCCTGTCTCTGTCTAGGTACCCGAGATGCCGAAAAGGACCTCCGATACTTCCGAAGATGCGGGCAGGTCTAACTTTACTAGCATTAAACTTGCCAACATGCTAAAGGCTCATAAGCTATCATTAGATCTCAAGTTTGTCATCCCAAAGCGCGAGGACTGTGCATCTGAACCGCCCGAAGGGTTCGTGGCCTTCAGTCACTCCATAATCAAACCTGGTGGGTCTCTGCCGCTTCACCCCTTCTTCATCAAAGCACTTAACTACTTCGAACGGGCGCCTCTACAACTATCCCCCAACTCTTGGGTGGTGCTTAGCAGCTTATACGTGCTGTACCAATAGGTGCACTCCAGAGGTCCTTCCATGAGCGAGGTTCATTACCTCTTCACCGTTAGGGCGAATTCATCTGCTCCCAGGTTCTATCAGCTCCAAAAATTCATGGCCCATAAAGGGTCTCCCCTCATGGAGGGCTCTATTTCAAATAGGGGCTCGTGGAAAATTGACTACTTCTTCACTTATAGCGTGTCCACCCGACACACTCACTTCAACGCTTAAGGTAAGACAATTCTCACCTTCAGTTCATACATGAGAAGTTTCTCTTTTACTCTGCTTTTCTTTTATGGTTTATCTAACTACGGTTATTTCTTTTCTCTTGATTGCAGGTCTCATAGGGGTTGCCAGCCCTACCTTGAAATCTTTGGCCCGTGATCGGGTGATTAAGATCCTGGACTTGCCAGCTGAATGCAAACTAGCTTGTGCCCTTTTTACTGAGAGCAAACTTCACTCGTACAAGTTGATGTCCACGGACCAAGTCGTCTCTTTATGTTCCGTCTCATCTGACTCCGCAGGTCCGTGGCTATATGGCCATGATGAAGGTAATTACGACGAGGCAGCTGATACAGACTATGTTTACCCATCGGGTGATCATATGGACACAGAGGAGGTAGTGGAGTCTGAGCACTACTCGTGCCTGAACTCTTTCGCTGATAGGGCTAGGGACGTGGCCGATGATGGACATACCAACAGTGTTACCTCTTGGGTGCCATCATCGATGCCCGGCAATGAGTTTCCCTTCAACGCCTCTGTCCCCCCGCCCTTTTATGCCTAAAACGAATTTTGTTATTCCTTCTTTTGGTGGGGATCCTCTACCCTCGGGGGGGGGGGGGGGGGGGGTTCTAGGCGAGCGTCCTCGGGTGCCTCTTTACCTAAAGAGATGACTACGCACTCCTTTGCCCCCCGCACCTCTGCGGATGGATCAGGGCCTTCTCGGTCAAAGCGCGTCTCAGCTAGTGCACACATTTCCCCGCGTTGAGCTTATGCTTCCGCCTCAGAAGACCATCCTCTGGCAAGCCAGTACGGGGAAGCCATGAGCCATCATCTGGGAAACCTTCCCAAAGGCGAGTAAGGATCCTTGCATGACGTTCCCGACATTGAGTTGGAAGATGCTTATATGCGAGCCTCCTTGCAGGTATTTGTCAAAACATTCGATTTATATATTTTATATATATATATTTATATCGCTTGACCCTCGAGGCTTTATTCTATGTTTTTGTCCTTACTTAGGCTTCTATCCTGGGTCACTGACTTATTGCCTCAAACTCTTCATCAACCCAACGGCTACAATGCAAGCTCAAGGAGGCATTGGGGAATCTCTCGATGGCCAAGGCGACGAAGGATGTCTTGTCGAGTCAACTGACCAAGGCGGTTCGCCAGAGAGATTCCACTTTAGCCCAGGCTGCATTGACTTCTCACTCCAACACCAGGTTGGAAGCTACCATCCATACTTTAAATGAGAGGATTACTACGCTTGAGGCTCAGCTTGTGAATGTCGAGAACGACATAGTTGAGCGTACACTGCATGCGGTATGGAGGACCAACCCTGTCGTTAACCTGTCTCCCTTTGGAGATTATGCAATTGAGAAAATCTCTGAGTGGAAGGGTCGGGATGGAAACGTGTAGATCCCTTTGCATTCGGCTTATATCTGTTGTTTCCATGTAATCCATCATATTATTTTCCCTTTCTCTTTTTTTTTTTTTTTTTGTGTTTATCAAACTTAGGGGACTTTGGTAAGTCCCTCTTATTATTATTATTATTTGTGGATTACATATCTCTTCCTTGATCTGATGATGATAATATTTTTGGTGCACCTTGACTATACTTCTAAGGACATGTTAACCCATTGGGTTCTCAGGGTCCTTTTATATTCTTTGCGCGCGCTTGTTACTTTTTGCGAGAAGCGTCCTTCTCTTTATTATGCATAGTACTATTTCTTCAAGGGTCTCTTTTATGACCCTTTTAGGCTAGCTGGCTTAGTGGTCGTTCTAGACTTATTGGGAGATTCCTTACAGCCTCATCCCCTGCGGGGGTGTCAGCCTTTGGTTAGAGGTCATCTTTTTTTTAAAACTATTCCCTTGATATTCATAAGGGTAGCTAATCCTTTTGAATATAAGAGATAGGAGTTTTTTTTCTTTGGCTATACGCGTGCCTCCTGTCCTACCACCCCCCCCCCCCCCAAGTGCTTGGTGAAATTTATTCCAGTAGGCACTTTGGTGGATGCTCGCATAGAGAAGAAAAATAGCATGTGAAGTTGCGAATAATTTCATTCATAGTAGGTAGGTTACAATGACATATATGAAATGGTTACATTTACTTGGGCGGTTTTCTGGGTAACCTCTTTGATTCTTATCTACTAAGTTAACATAACATGTAATAAACAAAACATGAATATTCTTTGCATCGGATATGGAAGTCTTACTGGTAGAATTTCTTGAGGTGTTCCGCATTCCATGCTCGAGGTATGACGGTGTTATCCATGCGCGCTAGTTTGTAGGTGTTTGGTGGTATGCATTGAGCGACTTGGTAGGGTCCTTCCCAGTTCACCCCTAGTACCCCTGCCCCCGAGTCACGCATGTTGGGGAGTACTTTTCTCAGTACCAAGTCTCCCACCCTGAACATTCTCTCTTGCACCCTCGAGTTGTAGTACCTTGCTACCCACTGCTGGTATACTGCCACTCTCATTTGTGCCCTTTCCCTTCTTTCTTCTAACATGTATAAGCTTTCGCCATTGCTGCATGGTTGACCTGGTCCTCGTATGCCTGTATCCTAAATGAGTTAACCTTTATCTCAATCAGGAGAACAGCCTCACATCTGTATGCTAAGGTGAAATGGGTCTCCCCAGTTGTTGTGCGTGGGGTGGTCCTATAGGCCCAAAGAACATTAGGTAGCTCCTCAACCCAGGCACCCTTCATCTTCTCTAGCATCATTTTTAATTTCTTCTTAAGGACCTTGTTAATGGCTTCCACCTGCCCATTGGCCTGTGGATGTACAACAGCTAAGAAGCTTCTCCTTATTCCTATTTCCCTACAGTACTCCTCGAACATTTCCCACTCAAACTGGGTGTCGTTGTCAAAAATGATTTTGTAGGGCACTTCGTATCTGCATACAATGAATTTGTTGACAAAGGTGGTGATATGCTCGGTCGTTATTTTTACTAGAGGTTCTGCTTCAACCCACTTGGTGAAGTAATCTACGGCTACGACTGTGTACTTTGCTCCACCCTTGCCTGTGGGAAGGGCGTCGATCAAGTCTATCCCCCAGATAGCAAAAGGCCAAGGGCTGGTAAAGCTAGTTAACTCATTCGGGGTTTTTTAGGAGTAGTTTACGTGTCTTTGGCACTTGTCACATTTTCTCGCGAAGTCATTTGCATCCCTCTCCATGGAAGGCTAAAAGTACCCTTGCCTCATGGCTTTCCGAGCCGTGGATGGTCCACTCGCATGGTTGCCACACTCGCCCTCATGCATTTCATATAGCACTTTCATCGCCTCCTCCTCACCAACACACCACAACAGTGGCACAGAGAACCCTCTATTATACAAGATCCCGTCTACCAAGGTGTATTGAGCAGCCTTATACACCAGCCTCCAAGCCTCCCTCTTGTCTGTTGGCTAAAATCCATCCTTCAGGTAGCTTACAATTTGGTCGGCCCACGACTCCTTTGAGATGCTGATCATAAGAACATCTGAATCAATGATGCTTGGCCTCGGTAAGTATTCCACAGGCACTGATTCAAGGATATCCCCATCCTTAGTAGAAGCCAGCTTTGCGAGGGCATCGGCATGGGTATTCCTCTCTCTTGGGATTTGCTCTATGCTATACCCCACCAACTTCCCCAGATAGCCTCTTACCCTTTCCAAGTATGCAGCCATCATAGGATCCCTCACTTGATACTCGCCCTTCACCTAGAACACCACCAACTGTGAGTCAGTAAAAATGTGTAAATGTGTTACCTTTAGCTCGTGGGCCAACCACAACCCAGCTAGGAGCGCTTCGTATTCCACCTTGTTGTTCGAGGCTTTGAACCCAAACCGTATCGCGTAGTACATCCTGTGTCCCCTGGGTCCAGTCATCATGATACCTGCTCCAGCTCCTCCTTCATTGGATGCTCCATCCACATGCAAGCTCCATTCCTCAAAATTCCTTTTCTCTCCTTCTCCAACCGACTGTCCCTCTCCTTCATCTCCTCCTACATTCGGTCGATAGCTGAACTCCATTATGAAGTCCGCAAGCACTTGCCCATTGATGGAGGTCCTTGGGGTATAATTGATGTCGAATTGACTTAACTCAATCGACCATTTCATCAGTCTCCCCGAGGTTTCAGGTTTATGCAAGACCTGTCTTAAAGGACTATCAGTGAGTACCTCGATCGCATGGGCATGGAAGTAGGACCTTAACTTCCTTGAGGCCACGACTAATGCGTATGCTAACTTCTTTATCTCCGGGTATCGGTTCTCTGCATCTACCAACCGTTTTTTGATGTAGTACACGGGTTGTTGATGCCTTTTCTCTCCTGTAATGACCCAACAAATTCTAAGACCTTGGACCATTAAAACTACTAGACATAGCTACTAATTTAAATAAAACATACATTAGGAATATTCATAACTTTATTAAAAACTCCAAAGTAAATATTGAAATACATAAATGAGTGATATGGGATCCCATTGTTTTAAAATAAAACATAACTTTAAACTAAAGGAAATTGTTTACAAAACTAAATGCGAAAAATACATAAAAACATACTTTAAAGAGACTAAAAATAACGTCATCCTCGAATCATCATGCAGCCCATCAATTCCATTCATCCTCAACACACAAGCCAAGCCACCAAGAATCCTTCCACCTCCATATCTAATTTCCTGCATCACACTAAAAATAAAGGAGTGAGCCTAATGCATAGCAAGGAAAATCTACTAACAACATATAACATAAATCATAAACATAAGACTATATCATAAATGTATACTATAAAACATATGACTATGAAAACATCTATTACAATGGCCATCATACTTCTTGGGGCTTGCTAGCTAGGCAAATCATATGCCCATAAACTTGTTGGGCTTTGTTATCTAAACAAGTCATATAAATTTATGGGGCTTGTTATCTGAACAAATCATATGCCGAAGGACTATATTCTTGGGGCTTGTTATCTAAACAAGTCACATGCTTGTTATCTAAACAAGTCATATGCCCAAGGAATTCTATACATATACATATCATAAAATACACATATCATTACACAAACATATCATAACATAAACATAACATAACATAACATATGAGCACATAAAATCTATCCAATTTTCCTTACCAAAACTGGGATATTTGAGAACAAGAGCGGTATTAGAACACTCCTAAAACCAAATGTGAGAATGGTGAGTTTCTAAAGAAAAGAGATGAAAAGAAACTAAACCATCATAGAAGAAACTTACCGAGGAGAACCTTAAATCAAAGAACTTAAACACGTAACCAAAAAATCATAAACAGAAGTTAGGATCTGAAAGAAACTTAAGGAAAACTAAGGAATCATAAAGAATAGAACTTATGAACAATATTACCTTGGATGAACTAGAACCGATCTACACCTCAATATTGAAAACCCATTTTATCTCACTACCCAAGTGTTTATAAAGCTTAAGATGATAAAGCTTTTATCCCAAACCCAAGTGTATCTCTCTATAGTAATACTAGCACCTTAGAGGCTCTGATCAAATGCTTGAAGAATGGAGAAAATGGTTGAGCACTAGGTCCTATTTCTAGAGTTTAAGGAGTGAAACTATCCTATTAAAAAAAATACTTAAATCCTTAAATAAACATGATTATCAAAAGTGTCATGCTCTTAATGGTTCTGGAAGGAACCAGAGTTTCTAGAACTTTCTTTTATTTAAACTATAATTAAATCATTAAATGAACATGATTATGACAAGTGTCATGCTCTTAATGGTTCTGGAAGGTTCTAGAGTTTCTAGAGCTTTCTTTTATTTAAAAATACTTAAATCCTTAAATACACGTGATTATGACAAGTGTCATGCTCTTAATGGTTCTATCTAAACCTTAGAGTATAATTAAAATATTTCTATGACCAATAATATTAATCAAACCTTATGTTATAATTAATATTTCTAAACTATAGGTTAAACTTATAAAATCTATAAGGGTTGCTACAAGTGTTCAACTAAAATACTACAAACTACTACTAGCTAAGTAAAAATTTTGGGACTTTACAATTCTCCCCTACTACAAAGAATTTCGTCCCCGAAATTTACTTACCAAAAAATTCCGGATACGGAGCTTGCATGTCCACCTCCAACTCCCATGTTGCCTCCCATTCAGAACTATTACTCCATAGGACTTTGACTATCGGAAAACTCTTGGACCGTAATTCCTTCACCCCTCTATCTAGGATGATAACTGGTCATTCCTCATAACTCAAGTCTTTCTAGAATGCTATCGTATCATAATTGAGGACGTGAGATGGGTCTGACACATATCTACGCATCATCGAGATGTGAAACACATTATGGCTATCTGCTAGAGCTGGCGGTAGGGCTAATCTATATGCAATTGCTCCCACTTTGTCCAATATCTCAAAAGGACCTATAAACCTGGGACTAAGCTTGCCTTTCTTCCCAAACTGCTTCACACCTTTCATAGGTGATATCCTTAAAAAGACTTGATCTCCGACTTTGAATTCCACATTGCTTCACACCTGCGTTCTTCAATCTGAAAGGCATCACTCTATAGTAGTAAAGTCCTTTATCCATTATGAATGACGTATGCTCTTCGTCAGCTGGGTTCATAGGTATCTGGTTGTATTCAGAGTAGGCGTCCATGAAGTTAATTAACTCGTGCTCGGCCGTCGTATCCACCAGCTGATCTATTCTTGGAAGTAGAAATCTGTCCTTAGGACAAGCCTTATTGAGGTTTGAGAAGTCCACACAAGTCCTCCATTCTCCATTAGATTTTAGGACTAGTACGCGGTTCGATACCCATATAGGATAGAATGATTCGCGGATGAACCCATTCGCCTTCAATTTGTCAACGTCCTCCTTTAAGGTTGCGTACCTCTTAGGGTCAAGCGCTCATCTTTTCTGCCTAACGGGCCTTGCCTCGGGGGCGATATTCAATTGGCGACACATGATCGTAGGATCTATCCCCACCATGACTTCGTGACTCCAGGAAAATACATCTAGATTCTCCTTCAAAAACCTCACCAACTTCTTCTTCGTGTCGTCCTGAAGGTTTCACAATGGCTCTTCCATCACCATGATTTCCTCTACCTCCCCCACGGGTTCTGCCCCTGGCTCCTCCATGATTCTGGGGTCTAGTTCCTGTAGGTTTGCGCCTCCATGTACTACCATCGCCATTGGATCTTGTTGTTTCATAGACGTGCCTAGGGAGGTGTTATAACACTCCCTTGCTTCTCTTTGTTCTCCTTTCATACTCGCTATTCCACCGGGAGTTTGGATCTTGACAGCTAGGTGATATATTGAAGTTATCGCTTTCAATTCTCTTAGGGATGGTCTCCTCAATATCTCATTGAAAGCTGAAGTACAGTCAACCACGACAAAGTTTTCCTTGAATGTGATCTGTCTGGGTTGTTGTCCCATGGTGAGTGCAAATTCGATCACCCCTAAGGGTTGTATCGAGTCCCCCGTGAATCCGTATAAGGAGGATTGGCAAGGTTTCAAGTGTCTGACGCCCAAACCCATCTTTTCCAAGGCGGGGTGATACAAGATATCCATGGAACTTCCGTTGTCTATGAGGAACTGATGCACCGGCATGTTGGCCAACTGAACCGTCAACACCAAAGGATCATTATGGGGAAAGTGCACCCCTCGTGCATCCTCCTCCGTGAAAGTGATTGAGTCATTTTCTCCCTTAAAGCTTTTCGAGGGTCATTGCTCCCAACTCATGACACACGGTGGTGGACTCCGCCTGGCTTCTCTAAAGTTCCTGTTTCGACCCTTCCTGGACTCTTCCCCAAACCCCGGACCTCCGAAGATCATTCTCACTTCTCCTTGTATCTCTGGGGCTCTTTCTTGGGCCTGAGGTATCACTGGCTCATCCTCTAATTTCTTATTTTCCCTTCTGACATATCTGCCTAGGTGCCCCCAGCGTATAAGCTATTCAATTTCTTCCTTCAAATGGGTGCACTTTGCCGTGGTATGGTCGATGTCCTTGTGGTACTGACAGTATTTGCTAGGGTCCCTCTTGGACCGATCTTTTCTCATCGGTGGGGACCTCTTGAAGGGAACCCGGCCTTTATTCGTGAGATAGATATGTTCTCTGGTGTCCGTCAGGTTTCTATAGAAGGTGTAAGCCATTTGCCTAGGGTCTCCTGCGTTTGAGCCTTCTCTGGTGGCCATCTCTCGGCCCTTCATATGCCCTCTTCTTTTTTGTCTCATTCGATCCTTCATGGGTTGAGGGCTTAACATGGGATTCATTTTTTCCTGCCTTTAAGTTCTCATGGCCATCCTCGACACGAATGGACTTTTGTGCCCTTTCGTAGAAGTCATCTAAGTCGGTGACTTCCCTTTTGAGCATATTATCCCAAAGCTTGCTACGTGGGCGCACTCCAGCCGTGAATTCCATCTTGAGTTCTCCCCTGGTCAAGCTTCCCACCTTGGCCACCTCCATGTTGAACCTATGAATATAGCTCTTTAAACTTTCTCCTTAACCTTGCTTTATGTTAGCGAGACTGGTGCCCGACATGGTGTAATCTCGCACGGCATGATGTTTATGGAGAAACTCGTCGAAAAACTGCTGCCATGACTTAATGGTCCCCAACCTCAGCTTCTTAAACCATTTGTAAGCAGGACCTTTCAGCGTTACAGAGAAACAGTGACACCTCGCTCTGCTATTGATCCCTCTCAGCTTCATTAAATCATTGAAGGCGTCGAAGTGGTACTTAGGGTCTGAGGTACCCTCATATGGGGTCATATGGGGTTCTTTAAAGTTGGTTGGGAGTTGCTCCAATTGGATTTCTCACGTGAAAGGTGACTCGTAGTCGAACTCTTCATCATTAATGTGCCCCCTTGACGCCGTGATAATCTTGCTTCGAAGGCTCCTCATCTCGCTGTCTAGCTCTTGTTGCCTCTTATGTAAGGAGTCCTTTATCTCAGTGGGATTGACCTTTCTCTTTTATCCATCCTTTGGAGGGGCCACAGGGGGCGTCGTCCTCAATTCTGACCTTTCGCCATTGAGCTTTTCTCTTAGGTCAGGCATCGCTTCCTTAGAGGTGACTTCGGCCTTGTTCCTAAAACCATCGTTGTTCCTCTGTCTTTGCTCCTGGGGATATTTCGCTGGTCTAGGTCCCTCATGGTCTTTTTTCTGGGGGGTGTTGCTGGTGGAGAGTCGGGTTCTCCCATCATCCATGGGGACAGTAGTTTCCCCTCTTTCTCGCTCTTTCTCCTTGTGCTTCGGAATGGGTAGGCTCGACTTTCCTTGCAGAAGTTCGTTTAAGACATCCTGCATGTTCTCTAGCGTGGCTTCCAACTTTTGGTTTTTCTTGTGCAACTCACAAATTTCGTCCACATCGAAGCGATTCCTAGAGCTAAAACTCACCGAGTGTACATGGGGACTTATGCATGGCCTCCGCGTCGAGGGACCTGGGTCTCGATGGCCGGAGCGGGGTACCACCGGGGGTCGGGGATGTGGAGGCGCTGGTGGCTCTAGGTAACCTCCATCAGGCCGGATAGCTGAGGACGATGCTTCCTTCTCCTCCATTGGTGGAGGACGTTCCTCCGGCATGTCCCTCTGCTTAAGTGGAGGGGGTTCCTTCCGGGGGGCCCTCTGTTGCTCTCTGTCCAAGTGAGCCTCAACATCTTGTAGCTAACGTAGGCATTTCGAACTCCTTGGCATTTCACCCTTTCTAAAAGTGATGAAAGAACGTTGGCTTGATACTCGTTCTTCCCACAGACAGCGCCAAACTGTTGACGGTAAGAACTCGTCAACAATATAAGGTCAGAAAACTCAAACTATATTGTGAAAGATATGTAGGAAGAAGATGAAAAGAACTTGAAAGAGCAAAAATACAGAACTGCAATGGAGCCAAAATCGTATCTTCCTTAATTGCCTGTGCATACAAAGAATTTTCCAACCCCTTAACCTGAGGGTTCAAAGCCTATTTATAGGTGGGCTCTATTGGCCCCTGATACAAGTAGGTCCCAGGGGACAGGGATGTACACAGGTACATTGCCAGGGTAGTGGCTCAAGACATTGTGATGTCTACTCTGACAATGGCAGGGTAATGGTGCAGGACATCATGCAGTTGACTCTAGCATATGGTCGAGGGTGCTCAGGTAGTGCCTCCCCTCTCCATACGGGTTCGTACCACCACTACTTGTCAGACGCGGATGTCAGGGCCATGCCTCTGTCCTCCTCAAGATTGTACACCCCGTACTCATATACATACCTTGTACCTAATGGTCCTTCTTATATATCTGAGACACATCATCTCTCCAAGATTTCTCCCATTCTGCTAAGTGTTGTTGATCTTGGGAATTCATCTCTACGGTATATAGTGGGTTTCCCCTGGATGCCATGGGTGGAGTTCGTAGCATCGGGGACGCACATGTGTTCAGGCCAAGCCATTGGCGGGTGACATTGGTACCCACAGGGCCTAGCCCAGATCATGCATAGCTAGACTGGCCCTTAAGGGTGCCTCCATCCTAAGACCCCAATGCATGTCATACGGAGAGCCTTGTGGGGGTCTTCACAGCAAGCCACCCTTGCGCGTCTCAACCCCTTGCACAGCAACCCACCCCCGCGCATCTTGGCCCCTCACGCAGCGAGCCATCCCAGCATCTCGGTCCCTCACGCAGCAGGCCATCCCAGCGTCTCTTTCCCTTGTGGAGCGGGCCATGCTCGTGTCTCAGCCCCTCACGCATTGACTCTCCCGCATGCCTCGGCATCCCAGTGTCTCAGTCCCTCGTGCAGCGAGCCATGCCTGTGTCTCGGCCTGTCACGCATCGAGTCTCTCGCGTGCCTCAGCATCCCATCATCTCGGCCCCTCGTGCAGTGAGCCATGCCCGCGTCTCGGCCCCATAGGCGGGTTAGGCCCCGCATAGCGAGCTCCTTCATAGCAGTGGCCTTACTTTGAGGCATATAGGAAGGCATCATTCCACATAGCTTGACTCCTCCATATACAAGGCCTTCATCGTAGTGGACCAACTAACGGAGGGCCTCTCTTAGGTGAGGGACCACGTCCATGACCCTGAACATAGCGACTCTTATGGATTCCATTTCGTTATGCGAGCTAGGGGTCATGGCATCTGCATACTCTAGATTCTCATATAGCGAGGCTATTACATCTTTTGTCGTGACGGCTTGCGAGACGACTTACGAATGGCTAAGCATATGACCCTTTGATGGGGATCTCTACAATAAATTCTTCTTGGGAAATTATCTGCTCTTCACAGCTCACCTCCTTACTTTCCCCCTTTCATCTAGGCGTTAGGTTTCTTCACTACAACAAAAAAAGTCATTTGCGTCAGTTTATAACTGCCACAATTGAGTTTTTGCGTCAGTATTCTATGTGACGCGGAATCCCATGATGCAAACAAGACTGGCATTTGCGTCATTTGTGGTAGTGCCCCACTGACGCAAACGTCAGTCTTGTTTGCGTCAGTGGGGCATTGTCACATATGTTAAAAATGAGTTTTTTTTACATAAGTTAGGAACTGTCACATAAAGTATTAACCAGAGAAATTGCAAATGTTTATGCCAATTTCCGTGGCCTATTTTGATAAAAAAAAATAGCAGCAGAAATAGAAAAATAACATTATAAACAAAAAAACAAGAGTATAATTTTTTTAAACTATCAAAATTTAACATTTGTGATCAAAACTACAAAAGTAATTCAAATTTCAAAGTTAATCTATGTATATAGGTACTCTTGTGTTCTAAATTTCTACGTATTAAACCTACTTAAACTAAAATTTCCTCACCAACTTGCTTATTTGCTAACTGAGATACGCTATAATTGATTCAGTCCACTCATCCTATATCTCGTTGATTTCGTCAGCCAAATATGGTGTCGTATTCGCAAACTAATTAGAAAATATTTAAAATAATAAGTTAGAAATCATCCAAATAAAATCATGAACGATAGTTTAAATCAAAATTAAAAGGTAAAACAATACCTCATTTTTCAAATAGGTCTTTAGTCTAGGCTGTAAAATTAAATCTCTAGCAAACTTCATAATGTAAAAGCCACACTCGATTGGCCCAGTCTGGTTTCGACACTATTACAACATAGTTATCCAAATTTAAGTATTATATTTAGCATGTTATTATAATAAAAATATGTTAAAAACTTTAATACGATAAGTAATATAATTTACTTACTTTAGGAACACAAACTTTTAGATTGATTGACTCTTTTTGTCTTCGGTGTGTATCATATTGATCCAATGCCCTACACACAATATTAATATTTACCCATATATGAGTTTGAAATGAAATCATAAATTAATTAAGTAATATGTATAACTTACATGATAATTATCTCATTGATTTCGAGACGAAAATGTGAGTTTACAGGATCCAAAAAAGCTACCGAGTGACTATGTGGCTGAATTAATACTAACATCCAATGATAGCTACAATAAAAAAACTTGTGTAAGATATTTATCAATAAAAAAAATATATGAATATAAATTAAGTTGACTTACTTTTTGTTCCAAGGACAAATTACAAACTGTCTCTAGCTCCATTTGTAGTAACCGATCGAAGAGATTTTTAGCACATATTTCATTGGTTCTTGCATTGATGGACACTAAAGCGGGATGCATGAAAGTGTACATGTGGTTCAACCCCTTCGTTTGCACTAAATCATCGAGGAAGTTACATATAATTAAAAAAGTCAATAAACTATTAAATTTCATGTTAAACTAAATAAACTAAAAGATTATAAACACCATTGTACCTCATATATAATGCTAGCGCAGTCTGTCCAATCATCTCATAGTTGCAAAAGTGGAGGGTATCATCTTTCCCTAACAGAGCGATAGTTTGGAATCCAAATACCCTTTCAACAATTGGAATTTCTACCACGCGGTCAACTTTCCATTTATCAATAAACTTCACCAAACACTTTAACATTCTTATCATAGGCACTTATGTAGGCTCCTGTGTCAATGCCTCTATTATTTTCTTTGATTGTCTTGGTTGTTGAGTAGAGGGCGCAAGTGGCTCTTTCGTTTGTTGATTAGTAAGAACCCAATGTTGTGGCCATCCAACATCATACCCGATTGCTTGTCCAACCAATGTATAACCTTCCACTGTAAGCGGATATGGTAAACTAACATTCTCTTGAATGGCTACCTCAACTCTCACACGATAATTTCCAGGTTGCAGTTGAACGCTATGTATTTCTGTGCAACAGGTACTTAAAAGTTTCCCCTCTACAACTATATTCTATGTCGACCCAAGACAAAATTTACAACTAATCTATTACATTACAATTAATCTGTTAGATTTTTCGATAAACTAGTTTATTTTTACTATATCAAATATATGCAATAATGAATTAATCAGAAACTATTACCTCATCAGGAAAATTTGACTGTGGTGGGGGGGGGGGGGGGGGGGGACATGGTGCCTGTGTCGGTTGTGGAGGAGCATATGCTACCTGTGAGGGTTGTCAGTGAGCATATGATGTCCATGTCGGTGGTGGAGGAGCATATTGTGCCTGTGTCGGTGGTGGAGGGGCATATGGTGCATGTGGTGTGTTTGAGGCTCCTCCTACACCCAAACCAGATGCAATTGATGATCCAAATGCACTGCTCTGTTGAGATGCAATATGCGCCATCAACTGGTTTAATTTCTCCTCATGTTGACGTGCCCTTTCTTCAGATTGACGCCATTTCTCTTCAAGGTCTTTATAACGAACATCTTCCACACCTTTTTGTTTGTGATTGAATCTTTTTGGCGGTGGGACATGAAAAAATTGATGGGGAGCGACATGTGCACCAATTCCCCTAACACGTCCCCCATGCTCTGGAGTGCCTAATTCCATTGTTAGTATATCGTTTGAACCTTCCTGCACCAACTCGCCTTCTGCTACTTTTTGCCTGTATTCCGCCTATATACATAGTAAATAAATCAATTAGAATTTAGCACACACATTAATTGTTAAAATTATTTTAAAAAATCGAAGAACACTTACAATCTTCTTCACCACCTCTCGAGCTTCTCTGTCAATAACTTCTTCTTTCTTGTTCATCCGTGTCTGTGTCCACATCTCAGCTCTGTCATATTCGATCAACTCATGACCTAGTTCCTCCTCCATTTGTTGTTCTACCAGTGTATAACCACCACGCCCTGAGTGATGTGGATACTTATTCTGAGCCCGAGCATCTTGTTTTTTTTTCTCATCTCTTCCTAATCTGGGGTAAGTCTTTTCGCAACAATTTTTTTCCAATCTTCAGGTTTGTAATACTCGATGTAGTCTGATGGCGGCTTGGCAAGAAGCTCAGGAGATAAATTCTTATATACATAAATAAGATCTTTTGTTAGTCTTATTTTCCAGTTTCTCCATGTTTTTCCTGCTTCTTTGAGGATGTTTGTTTTAGAAGAATTTGGACGTTTGAACATAGTCTGCGCAAATGAACCCAAAAATATTAAACTTTTTTCAATATATTAATTTTCTCTGATAAATTTAATAGTTAATATTATAGCTTACCTGTATTTGACCCCATAAAGTCTCCTTTTTATCATTCCGTATTTGTTTCCAATTGTCAATATCTAAAGGTAGGGTTGTGCGTGATAGAAGATTGATGGTGTTGTTCATCTTGATCCCCCCTTTTCCCATTGCTCGACCAAAATGATTGTACTCAACCTCAGAATTGCGACCCTCACTTCTTGCTTTGAATACATCACTAGAATTCAATTTAGCCCTATTCTTCTTATCTTGTGTATTTGTTGGTGCGGTATGATTAATCCCCTCCAGACCATTACCATGATCATCAACAAATGGATCGCCCTCATCATCATATGATGGATCCATAATCAATAAATCTGCAATTAAGTAAACACAAATATTATCTGGTATAAACTTCACAAAATACATAAAAACAAAATCACAAAATTAATATATATACCTTTAATTATCTACCCACAACCCTTCACCATTCTCGCGTATATAGTCATCATCATTATCAATGGTGACATCAATATGCGGTGAAGCAATTGTAAATATTTCTTGCTCGAGTATAATATCATCGCTCCCAAACTCTTTGATCAGATAATCTTTCGGTTGACTTGTTAGGACAACTGACCATCGAGCATCTACTAGACGCCATTATAAAGCAGTTAGATTTATGTCCTATTCGGTTTAAGTCCACCAGTGTGAATCCTAAGTCATCTATTTTGACCCCATTATCACTATTCAGCCAATCACACAAGAAGAGAGGAATTTGAATAGTCACATAACTAGTTCCCAAATTTCTTTGATCACCCCATAAAATGTCATATCACATTGTATGGGATTTTTATCGTTGGAACTATATATTTGAAAAGTCTGGGCGATAATAGTAACACCACTATTTTGTGTCTAACTAATATTATCACGTTCCATGGTGTTGAATTGAGTACCATGAATATAATAGCATTGATACTTAATTACACTCATTGAAGGACCTCGTGCTATCCATTTTAGTGTTTCAGACACTTTGTTTGTGGTGTTGTTCAGAACCTAGAATACAATAAAATAAAACAAAGTATATTAAATTCTAACAAGCTAAAATACAATAATACTCAAACAAGAACAACACAAGTATTTTACCTCATTCTTGAACCAAGTACTAGAATTTCGATAATGTTCATCTTGTACCCATTTTTTATTCCGAGGCTTATTAGGATAAGTGGTCTTTATCCAATTGAAATGTTTTCTTCAAGAAAAATCATTTATATCAACAAAATACCTTCATTGCCAATATAATGAAAGAGAAAAATAAGATTGACCATGCATATGTATAGGAACTTACTCGATATATGGTTGAACATCATCAATATTTTGTAAGACTAGGCGATGTGCCTCATCTCTATCAAATTTATTTGCTTCAGAAACAACACCACCTCCTCCGCCTTTACTTATTTCAAACTTAATTTTAGAAAAACATAGTCCAATGCTCGCAACACCTGATAAGTATTATGAGCAGAACTCCATTTCTTCTTCAACGATGTAGGATTCAACTATGCAACCCTCACGTCTACTTCTATTTCTAACATAACCTTTGAAAACCTTCATATACCGTTCAAATGGGTACATCCATCTCAAGTATACTAGTCCACACAATTTTACTTCTTCCACCAAATGAACTATTAAATGAACCATTATGTCAAAAAATGAATGTGGGAAATACTGCTCCAACTCACACATAGTTATCAAGATATTTGTTTGAAGATTGTCCAACTTTGACACATCTACTTCTTTATAACAAATAGATTTAAAGAAGAAGCATAGTTTGGTAATTGCATATCAAACTTTTTTGGGTAACATAGAACAGATAGCTACCGGTAGAAGATGCTCAAGTAGTGTATGATGGTCATGAGACTTCATTCCAACTAAATTCAAAATTTTCATATCTACCAGAGAAGAAATATTTGAAGAATAATCTTCCGGTACTTTCACATTCGACAAAGAATGACATACAATTTGTTTTTCTTCTTTAGACAGGGTACAACACGCAGGTGGTGAATAGGTTCGTCTCTCACCAACCTCTGGTTGTAACTTACGGCGTATACCCATTACTTTTAAATCCAACCAAGTTTTAATTCCATCCTTACTCCGACTAGGAATATTCAACAATGTACTAATTAAGCTATCTGTTGACGCGGGTCTTCGCCAACAGGTAATTAAGAAAATAAGAGGAAGGGATTAGTGCTTAACTATGAACCGAAACAGATGGATGATCTTTTGGAGATGGACTGGTGACACAATTACATTTTTTAGGTGGTTCAAAGGTTAAAATCCTTCTACTCCACCAGTCAATATTATTGCTATATGCTTGGTATTCTTTTACAGGGTATTTCCTTACACAATAGAATCCAACCCTTTGCAACTCCCAGGGTCTCCATATTTATAGGAGAGGACACCTGGGAGTTGGTAAGAAGGTCATCCCGTGACCTTCTTACCTATCATGTCACTTCTGTGACATTCATGATTAATTCCTAAAACCTGACACATGAAGTGTGGTCTAATCAATAGGTAAGGGGGATAATGGGCCGCACGGCCCAACCCAGTCGTGGGTGTCTGAATACGCACGTTCATGCTGTGTGTCCGAGAAGTCAGGGATATATCAGACACGTGATGTCTGATATATGAACGTTTACCTTGCATGGTTGACTTTACAAAAGGTCACAGCCTCCAACTCTAGCTCGTACCACGTGCTGGATGCTTCCCTCAACCTGTGGCCTTCAGAGTCCAGACTCAGTCCTTAAGTAATCTTGGTGAACCGTTGGATACCCCGAGCTAACGAGGTAGGACCTGACGACAACAGCTCCGGTCATGGGGGATCCATGTGGCTGATATAGTTTAGGCCGTATCTCAGCTCGCTAATAGCCCGTTGGAAAATCAGGGCGTACATTTGCCCCCCAAGCCCCTGCTCGTGGTACACGACGTCGTGTAGGGCCACAGTAGGGGCTTTTCGGCTTCCCCATGAACTCTTCATATTCCACATTCTACGCAGGCGCCAAATACGTGGAACATCGTGGTTGGTGACGGTACGTCTTCTGAGAACTGCATTAAATGGCCTAGCCTATACTCAGCCGTCGTTTTGTCTTTCGAGTGGAGAGCCTTGGATCCCACATCAGGGCAATCCAACGGCCCTCCTCATGTGGCCTTTCACGTATATAAAAGGGGTGGCCACCTTACGCATGGGCCACCCATTCATTTGAAATTTTTCAGAATTTTCCTTCTTCTTCTCTCTTCTTCATCTTCAAAAGAAAAAACCCTCTTCTTTCCGGCTACCATTCCCAGAGCTCGAGAAGTTCAGGTGTAAAGGCTCCCTTGAAGCTTTGGTATCAACTACTCCGATGAGGCCCTAACCCAGACAACCCCTTCATCCTCTTCTCAACCAGAACACTCTGTAAGTCCCCTGACTGTGCATGTTTTGAGATTATTTTTCACTGTAGCCTAGGTAAATATTTACTGTAGCCGCATGCAAGGTTTTGTTGGTTTTTTGTGGGCATGAAGGGTGAAAGCCTTTTAGGTTAGGGTATCTCTTGTAGTAGAAAACCATTTAGGGCCACGGTTTATAGGGTGCATTTCCTGGGAAAATTTTATGGGTAGGATTTTTGGTATGCTTGTTTAAAATATCCAGTATTTTGGGTGCAAAACCGGGTAGCTTAGGGGACACGCTTCACAGGCGATTTTGCCTCTCTTGCCTACTAAAACTTTCCTTCCAAGGAAAATTTCTATCCTAACCCTCCTGACACACGAATTCCGAGTAATCGGGGATCTATTGGGAGCACAGGCGCGTGTTCATAGAACCGCGTGGTCTCACTCTCCACGGGCTGAGATTACCTCATCTCGTGCAAAGGAAACACCCCTTTTGATTCTTCCTTATGCTTAGGTCGCCTTTTATGAAAATCTTTTCTTTTTGTTCGCTAGGTGACCAGATGGCACCCAAGAAGAATGCTCCAAAGAGGATCGCCGGCAGCTCGGCTTCCCAACAATCCAAGGGAAAAGAGGTGATGACGGACTCCCCAATTTCTGTCTTTGGGCCGGCTGTGGAGCAGGAGCTCGAGGTGGCGCCCGACGCTTTCTTCGAGGCCGAGAGGATCATTTTGAAGATCATCGATCAGGGGAAAGTGAATAAGATATTCCTTTCCCATGGCATCGAACTGGGGAGGGGCGCCCTGATCGCCCTACCTCCCGCAGAAGGTGAGCGGAGCTGCGCGCCGCTCGACGAGGAGTTCGCGGCTTGGAGTGACGAGCACTTCAAAGCCGGGGCTTTTCTCCCGCTGGATCAGTACTTCGCCGACTTCCTCAACTACATGAGGTTGGCTCCTTTCCAGCTCCCCCCCAACTTCTATCATGTGTTGGCGGGGTTGAGATATCTGTTCCTGAAACAGGAGTGGGAGGTCCCCACTCCGGCTGATATATTATACTTCTTCTGCCTCAAGGCCAGCCCGGAGCAGTGGGGGTGAGGCGACGGGTTCTATTACTTAACCCGGTTTCCAAATACGGCTGCGGTCATCAAGCTTCCCAGCCACCCCAATGACTTCAAAGACCAGTTCTTTATGTCCAAGGGGTTTCGCAACTGCGACCTGCACTACTTCAACCGTCCTCGTAAGTACCTTTCATCCTTAGCTCGTAAGTTAAGTATCAGTTAGCTCCCCCTTGTATCCATTTCTGACTTAGAATAATTCTGCAGCTATCTTCGCGAGGACAGAGAAGTCTGTGATCCTCGGGAGCCAATACGAGACACTGGCGGGCTTGCCCCCCAGTGAAAAGGACTATCGCGAGCTCGTGACAGACGAGATGATGCTGGCCTGTAAGCTGATCTCCCCAGGCCAGACTATGAACCTGAGGAGGCCCTGGGTGCCTCCCCCAGCTCGCGATATAAGGCCTATCCCCGAGGAGGAGGCCGCGGGGGATGAGGACGAGGAGGACGAGGTGCCCCTCGTGAGGACGAGGAGAGGATCCGGTCCGGAGCAGCTGCAGGTCCCTCCGGCCAAGGTAACCCATATACATTTAGGAGCTTAGATAGGGCCACTGCAGACCCCCGGCTAGCTAGGTTCAATCCCAAACAGCTCGTCCAACGCCATCGAAGTGACCCAGACTTTGATGTAACCCTGCTCCACTGCGTCGACTAGCTCGTGTTGGATTACGAAAGTAGCCGCCCTAGGGGTACCATAGTTGTAGACAACACCCTAGCCTTTAGGTCGGTCCTATTCGAGGAGTATGGGACCAACCTTCGGTCATGGCCATCACTCCGGGAGGGTGTCGTAGCTCCGGGTCTTAGGCAATACGTAGAAGAGTCTAGTCCTGAGCCAGCCTCGGATCCAGAACCCGCGCCAGCTCGAGAAGTAATTGTCTTAGATTCCTCCGCAGAAGCTCCGGGGCCGATGGTCGTGACCATAGATTCCTCTTCTAGCTCGGGGGGTAGGATTCTCTTTAGTATATACATATATACTTGAGTTTTGCTTTTTGCTTTTTTTTTTTTTTTGCATGACTGCTTACTGATATATTGAAGTTGTTTTTGTTTTGCCAGAGGAGATGTCTCAGCCTGGGGCAAAAAATCTGCAAGCTATGTTCACCGGAGGGAACTCCTCAGCTGGGGCCTCTGGGCCCAAAATGAAGAAGCTCCGGATGGCGAAGAAAGCTGCTGGGACCCCAACCAAGTCCCTTGCAAAGGGGAAAGAGCAGCCCCTAGCTGCCCAGGCCGAGGAAACTGCACCTCCTGCTGCGGTGGGGAACATGCCCCCACTCCCTCCGCGAGCTCTGGCCTTCGTCCGGGACATAGGGGTGGAACTCGGGGCTTCAGCAACTGCGCCTCCCGAGGTGCATATCTCGGTGGACCCCCAAGCCCTGGAGAAGATTCCAGATGTCTTTCGGGGGACGGTGTATGAGACGGCGAGCTACGCCGTCGACCACTTCTACCGCTTCAATGAGAGGGACCTGCGGGCCATCGAAACAAGGAGCCCAGTGGGCGTAATGGAATCTTCATTGGGCATGGCCCTAACAGTAAGCTCACTTTACCCTTATTTTTTATTATCATGCCTTGCCCTGTTTTTCCTCTATCTTTTTTTTCTAAGGCAGTTGCCTCTGTTTTTGCAGAGCGTCTTGGCCCTTCACCGGAGCATAGCCAGGGCCAAGGCCCAACTCGAGGATATGAGGGGCGAGCATCAGGCGGCCTTGGCCGCCCATCAGACTTCCTTGCAGATGGCCCAACAGAAGGAAAAGGAAGCCAAGGATGCCCTGGTGGCCGTACAGGCCGAGCTGGAAGAAGCCCGTCCCAAGCTTCAAGAGGCCGAGGCTACCAAAGCCGCCCTCGCTTCCGCGCTGGTCGAGCTAGACTCTGTGAAGGCTGGGACCGAGGAGGCTAAGGCCGCCTTGGAAACAGAGAAGGCAGCTTCCAGCACCGCCATGGAGGACATGCTCTACCATTGTTGGGCCTATAACCCGGACGGCGACTTCTCCTTCTTAGGAGCGGACGGAGAGGTCTTCCTGGAGGGGTTCAAAGCTCACCTCCAGCAAAAGGCACCTTCTGAAACCGGGGAGGCATCCGTCGTGGCCGAGCAGGAGGGCGAGACAGCGACCTCCTCGGGGCAGCCTGGTGGAGCTTAGGGCCTTTCTTTTTCGCACCCTTCCCTTTAATATTCTCTTTTTTTTTTCTGTAACTTTGCATGAGGTTTTTCCACCTCGAGACAATTGGTTTTATCAATTTTTTCTTTTAATTGGTTTATTTCCCTTTGCCTCTACGCATTTTAGGCACTACTTTGAAAAACTTAGTTCGCGTTAATTTCTATCAATTTCTCGTGCTCATTAAGAAAAACAACGATCAATCGATTTAAATTAACTTCTAAGTTTTATGACCTGGTTATGTCCAGGAACTTAGTTTGAAAACTTAGTTAGCGTTAATTTTTATCAATATCTCGTGCTTTTTAAGAAAAACAACGATCAATCGATTTAAATTAACTTCTAAGTTTTAGAACTTGGTTGCATCCAGGGTAGAGCTTAGTTCGCGTTAATTCTTTATCAATATCTCACGTTTTTTTAAGAAAAACAACGATTAATCGATTTGAATTAACTTCTAAGTCTTTAAGGCGACCTGGTTATATCCAGGCACCATATGCCCCCTAAGTGACTAGGAAAGGGTCTTTCGTGGTTACTTTAGATTACACTTGTAAACATGTACAATCATAAATGAAAAGTTAATTCTCATTGCTTAATACGTAAAAAATGGCATTTTAGGCCTTACAAGGGTGTCATTGATAATATCTCTTCAAATGGATGGCGTTCCAGGTTCGTGGGACTGCCCCTCCATCGAGCCGAGCTAATTTATAAGTTCCTTCTTTAATGACCTCGATGATTTGATATGGCCTTTCCCAGTTCGGTCCCAATACTCCATCTTTGGGATCTTTACTGGCTAAGAAAACCCTCCTGAGGACCAGGTTGCCAATGCTAAAGGCGTGCTTTTTGACTTTTGAGTTGAAATAACGAGTGATTTTTTGCTGGTAATGTGCAAGCTGGAGTTGCGAATCTTCCCATCTTTCATCAACCAAGTCAAGGGAAGCGCAAAGTAGCTCGTGGTTGTGGTCCTGGTCATATGCCTGGACTCTATGTAAAGGTACCTTAATCTCCACAGGGAGGACTGCCTCACTCCCAAAAGCTAGGGAGAAAGGAGTATGACCCGTAGGAGTCTGATGAGAGGTCCGGTATGCCCATAGAACCTGGGGGAGCTGTTCTGGCCAGACCCCCTTAGCTTCGTCTAGTCTCTTCTTGAGGCTCGCCTTTAGGGTCTTATTGACGGCCTCGACCTGGCCATTTTCCTGAGGATAGGCCACGGACGAGAAGCTTTTCACGATCCCGTACCTTTTACAAAATTCGGTGAATAGGTCGCTGTCGAATTGAGTCCCATTGTCGGAAATGATTTTCTTGGGCAGCCCGAATCGGCAGATAATGCTCTTAACCACGAAGTCGAGGACTTTTTTGGAAGTTATTGTCGCCAAAGGTTCTGCCTCAGCCCACTTCGTAAAGTAGTCGATGGCCACCACGGCGTAACGGACCCCGCCTTTTCCAGTAGGGAGAGCGCCAACCAAGTCGATTCCCCAGACCGCAGATGGCCACGGGGAAGAGATCATCTTCAGCTCGACTGGGGGAGCACGGGCAACTGTGGCGAACCGCTGGCACTTGTCACATTTCTTGACATACGAAATCGAGTCCTTGGACAGAGTGGGCCAGTAATGCCCTTGCCTTAAGACCTTTAGGGCCAAGCTTTGCCCCCTAGTGTGATCCCCGCAAAAGTCCTCATGCACTTCCTGCAGGATGACCTTTGCTTCGCCTGGAAGAACACATCGTAGGAGAGGTAGGGAGTGCCCACGCCGGTATAGCATCCCATCTACCATCGTATACCTTGGGGCCTGGTACAATACCCGCCACACATCATTACGCCCTTCAGGTAGCTTCCCCTCGGTGAGATACTCGAGGATGGAGGCCATCCAGGTCGGCCTGGCGTCGATCATCTCGACCTCCGTCCTGACTTCTTCTATACTTGGTTTTTCCAAGAACTCTACCAGAACTAACCCCAAAGCCTCCGTCTCCCCGGAGGTGGCGAGCCTGGCAAGAGCATCTACGTTAGCGTTCTGCTCCCGAGGTATCTGCTCAATTGAGCCTCGCCCAAACGCGGACAGCTCAACTTTTACCTTTTCCAGGTAGGCAGCCATCTTGGGTCCTCGTGCTTGATACTCGCCCAGCACCTGGTTTACCACGAGCTGGGAATCACTGAAGCATTGAACGGAGCTCGCCTTCAGCTCCTGGGCTATCATTAGCCCGGCCAGCAAAGCTTCGTATTCGGCCTCATTGTTGGAGGCCTTGAATCCGAATCTCAACGCTGAGTGGAATCTATGTCCCTCAGGGGATATCAAAATGATTCCCGCCCCAGAGCCGTTCTCATTGGATGAACCATCCATGAAGATCTTCCACGATGCCTGGGCCGAGGTGACTTGGGGTGAGTCTTCTACAGGATCCTCCCGGAATCCTGTGCACTCTGCTACAAAATCGGCCAGGGCCTGACTTTTTATAGCAGCTCGTGGGGTGTATAAAATCTCGAACTGACTGAGTTCAATAGCCCACTTTAATAGGCGTTCTGATGCTTCAGGTTTTTGCAAAACCTGCCTTAAAGGTTGATCGGTCATGACGTGTATTGAGTGGGACTGGAAGTACAGACTGAGCTTTCAGGAGGCCATGATAAGGCAGAACGCCAATTTTTCCATCAATGGGTATCGGGATTCAGCCCCGAGAAGTCTCTTGCTGATGTAATAGACAGGTTTCTGAACCCGGTCTTCTTCTCGGACTAATACGGCACTAGCTGCATCCTCTGTGATAGCTAGGTAGAGAAAAAGAGGCTCTCCTTCTTTTGGTTTGGATAATATGGGTGGCTCGGCCAGATGTGCCTTCAGGTCGAGGAAAGCGCTTTCGCACTCTTCTGTCCATTCGAATTTCTTATTTCCTCGGAGCAGGTTGTAGAATGCCAGGCACTTATCGGTGGATTTTGAAATAAATCGATTGAGGGCTGCCACCCTTCCTGTTAGGCCTTGGACGTCTCTGCGCGACCTAGGTGAGGGAAGCTCGAGCAATGACCTAACCTTGTCGGGGTTTGCCTCGATTCCTCGGGTATTGACGATGAAACCCAGGAATTTTCCAGATGCGACTCCAAAAGTGCATTTCTATGGATTAAGCCTCACGCCATACTCCCGTAATATCTTGAAGCACTCCTCTAGGTTGGAAACATGGTTGTCAGCAGTCTTTGACTTGACTAGCATGTCATCAACATACACTTCCATGTTCTTCCCGATCTGGTTGGCGAACATTCTATTTACTAACCTCTGGTATGTAGCGCCGACGTTCTTCAGCCCGAACGGTATGACCTTGTAACAATAGACGTTAGTCAGGGTCATGAAGCTGGTGTGCTCTTGGTCCGCCGGATTCATGGCGATCTGATTATAGCCTGAGTACGTGTCCATAAAGGACATGAGCTCGTGCCCCGCCGTGGCATCCACCAATTGGTCAATCCTTGGCAAGGGAAAACAATCTTTGGGGCATGCTTTATTTAGGTCGGAGAAATTGATGCAGGTCTGCCACTTCCTACTGGTTCCCCCCTATGAGAGTTTAGGTGATCTCGCAGGTCGCCCCTGGGTGGTTTGAGGACTTTGTGCCGAGCTTAAACGTGGACGCAGGTCTCCGCCAGAAAGGTCACTTCAGCGACTGCCGGTCCAGTAGCTCCTGTTAGAGAAGCTCGGAGTCCACCTCTGGGGGTGAGGATCCGGGCTCTCTCTCGGCGCCCTGCTACGTCGGGAAGGTCTTGCGGACGGCGGATTTCTCCTGCTGCTTCCATAAGTTGGAATATCTCGGATTGGCCGAGGAGGAGATGGATATCTTATTGGAGATGGAGGATGCCTGACCGGAGATGCAATCCTGGTTCCGTCAAGGCAGATCAAGTTAGGTGGGGGCCTTTCGGCCCTGCCAACCTGCGGGTCCCGCGCCTGGCGATCTGGACGAGGCGCAGGACGGCTGGTGGGGATGGGCTGATGCTGTGAGCCCTCCCCGGATCTCCTTCTGGAATTCCCTCGAGCTCTCCTGGGCACGCTCGAAGCTGGTTGTGAACTGGGAGTTGAAGTTCGGACCGAGCGGCTATACTGTTGTTCGGCTCTAGGCATTTCTTTGAAGTTTGCCTCTCGACGGTGCGATGAGAGAATAGAGTTTGATGTCGGCGGTCTGCCCGAGCGGCTAGGCCTGGACCAATTACCTCGGTGGGACTTATGATTCTCGCCTTGCCTCTTTCTGACGTTAGTGTCGGTTGTAAGAGGGGGTAGTCGGGCCAACACCTCCTTGATCTGCTGATTAGCTTTCGCTAGTTGGCTCCTCAGCTGAGCGTTCTCCATCTCTACCGCAGTGTAAAAATCTGGGTTTGGATTAGGCGGCCGGGGCGCCAAACTTCCTGTGTCATCTTGGCCCACTGGCTGTTTGCCTGGCCGCTGCTGGACTTCAGGAATCTGTTCACCAGAGATGGCGGCATGATGAGCCTCCTGCCCATCATGTTGTTCCGCCTCGTTACCGTGTCTTGATCGGGTGGTCACCATAGTTGGATGTTTGCGATAGCACCAATCTAACTTGCTCTCAATGAAAGCACCAATCTGTTGACGCGGTTCTTCGCCAACAGGTAATTAAGAAAATAAGAGGAAGGGATTAGTGCTTAACTATGAACCGAAACAGATGGATGATCTTTTGGAGATGGACTGGTGACACAATTACATTTTTTAGGTGGTTCAAAGGTTATAATCCTTCTACTCCACCAGTCAATATTATTGCTATATGCTTGGTATTCTTTTACAGGGTATTTCCTTACACAATAGAATCCAACCCTTTGCAACTCCTAGGGTCTCCATATTTATAAGAGAGGGCACCTGGGAGTTGGTAAGAAGGTCATCCCGTGACCTTTTTACCTATCATGCCACTTCTGTGACATTCATGATTAATTCCTAAAACCTGACACATGAAGTGTGGTCTAATCAATAGGTGAGGGGGACAATGGGCCGCACGGCCCAACCCAGTCGTGGGTGTCTGAATACGCACGGTTATGCTGCTTGTCCGAGAAGTCAGGGATATATCAGACACGTGATGTCTGATATATGCACGTTTACCTTGCGTGGTTGACTTTACAAAAGGTCACAGCCTCCAACTCTAGCTCGTACCACGAGCTGGATGCTTCCCTCGACCTGTGGCCTTCAGAGTCTAGACTCAATCCTTAAGTAATCTTGGTGAACCCTTGGATACCCCAAGCTAACGAGGTAGGACCTGACAACAACAGCTCTGGTCATGGGGGATCCACGTGGCTGATATAGTTTAGGCCATATCTCAGCTCGCTAATAGCCCGTTGGAAAATCAGGGCGTACACTATCCGACACGTTTTTCTCAATGTGCATCACATCCAAGTTATGCCGCAAAACCAAATGCTCCCAGTATTCAAGCTAAAAAAAAATAGATTTCTTCTTCCAACAACCTGTCACACCATCTAAAACCTCCTTTGTTTTTTCTCGTCTAACAGTTTTTCTCTTATTTGTATATTTTCTAGGCTTACTGAACTTGCATTGGACTTTGTTCAACTTTGTTAACAATTGTCCTCCAAGTAAGGTGGTGGAGCCTTTCCAAATTCAAGTTTACCATTAAAGGCATCTGTCAAACTTCAAAATTTATGTTCTTTGGATAAGAACTTTCGGTGTCCCATATAAAAAATCTTTCTAGAATGTTATAAATGTTCAGAATGAGTCCCTTCTACACAAATGGGACAAGCCTTGTACCCTTTCACACTAAATCCATAAATATTACCTAAGGCTGGAAAATCATTGATAGTACACAACAACACTGCTTTAAGATTAAAATTTTCTTTCTTATAAGCATCGTAAGCATATACCACAATGTTCTCAAATCATCAATTGAAGGGACTAGGTATACATCAATATCATTTCCAAGTTGTTTAGGACCAGATATCAACAAGGTCAACATGGTAAACTTCCTCTTCACACACAACCATGGCGGTAGATTATAGATGAGTAGCATTACAGGCCAACAACTATATTTACTACTAAGGGAAGTGTGTGGATTAATTCCGTCAGTAGAAAGACCCAGACGAATATTTCTCGGTTCATTGCCAAATTTAGGCCATTTAACATCTACTGTTTTCCAAGCTGGCGAGTCAGCTGGATGTCTTAGCTTGCCATCCTTCACTCTATCTTTGGCATGCCAAATTAAATTTTTAGCATGATCATCATTTCGGTACAACCGAACCAAATGAGGTATCGGTGGTAGATACCATAAAACCTTTGCAGGGACACCTTTTCTAACTGCATCTGAATTTTTTTTCTCTTACCATTTAGACTCGCCACATGTTGGACATGCAATTGCATCAACAAATCTCTTTCGATATAACATGCAATCATTAGGACAAGCATGTATTTTTTCATATTGCATGCCTAAGGAACGCAATGTCTTCTTTGCTTCATAAAATGAAGACGACATTTCATTACCTTCGGGTAATAATTCTCCTAAAAATGTTAACAACTCTATCATTCCCTTATCACTCCACCCATGTTTGGCTTTTAAGTTATACAACCTAATCAGTGCTGATAATTTAGTGAACCTTGTACAATTAGGAAAAATAGGTTTCTCATCATCTTCTTAGATTAACTGAAATTTCATTGGATCCACATGTGATTCATATTGTGCATCATCAATCAATTCTGCAATATCATCAACTTTGTAATCCACATCAAAATACTTATTATTCTTAGATGGTCCCTCATCAGTGACTTTCATTCTTTCTCCGTGTAAAAACCATACTTTATAACTTTTGTCTATACTATTCCTAACTAAGTGATATTTTATTATAAAAATTGGCATCCTGACAACGTTACCACACTTAACAGAAGGACAAGGAATACTATTAGGAGATTAAGTATTTCTTGCACAAAATTGCAAGAAACTCAACTCCATTCCTATATTTCACGGATAACCTATCTGCTGACATCCAATCTCTATCCATTGTTAAACTTCACACAGAAAAACAAACAAACAAAGCAACAAACATTAACAATTAGGTTTATGGATTACCTAATTGACAAGTAAATAAAGGAAACAAGATGTCCAAAACAAATTGGGCAGCATTTCCCCTATTTTTATCACATTTACCAAATTTAAAACATGCATGTATACACACATGGTATACACAAAAATATTTAACAAATCAATCAAACATGCTTAATTCTCATATTACTAAATCTTAAAAAAAAAAAAAATTGGGCAGCATTTCCCCTAATTCTATCATATTTCCCAAAATTTAAATAAACATATATTCATCACATAAACCCAACAAACCAATTAATCAATCAAACATGCATAATTACAGCCTTATATCACCACAGCACACAGTCTCAGAACCTATCTCCACTATTTTATAATTCATACATTCCACTAAGTTCAATATCTTAATTATACATTAAGGTTTAAAATATTACCTCTAATATAAAATCCTCCAAAGCTTGATCTCACCAACAAAGTTGTCAACAAAATACCTACTCAAATATAACAATAAACAAAAAAATAATAAAAAAGTTGACAAAATATAAAGAAAAATATATTAATGCTATATTGTAACTAAATAAACAATAAAGTTTTTAAAGAAAACAAATAATTTGATATATGTACTCATTTAAATACTTAAACTCGAAATAAAATATTTTTTTTTAAAAAAAAGTTAACAAATCACATAAAGAAAAATCATCTATAAATATCCTAAATAAATCAATAATAAAATATAACTTAAAGAAAACAAACAATTTAATATATACATGTTTAACCAATTAAACCCAAAATTTAAAAAGTTAACAAAATATAAACAAAAACTTACTCAAAATATTCAAACTAAATAATTAATAAAGTGAAACTTACATAAAATATATACATTAATATATATATATATAATCATTTACATAAGTAAATCCAAAACTAAATTAAATTTTAAAAAAAATTGAAAAAGTTAACAAAAAATAAAGCAATTGTAATAAAAACAAAATATTACAATGCAAAGTTTAAACCTAAAACAATTACATAATCATTAATATAAAATTATCCAAAAATTAAAAACTCTGAAATATAGTCAATTTATAAAAAAAAAAATATCACAAAAATTAAATTTAAATCATAAAAATTAATAAAATTGCACTTACTTGTGGTAATTGAGCAATGTGGGTTATTGTATTAGAAAACCCCAAAAAACTAAGTTTATGGGTTTTCAAACAATAATCTTCAAAAATACAAAATATATACAAAAAATTAAATAAAAAAACTATGTATAAGCTTCATAAACATATATACATCATTATTTTTACATTAAAATTGAAAAAAAAATGATAGAAACTTACCAAAATGAAGGAAAACCGAAGAGGGCGTCGCTAGTTTTGTCCCATTTTTTTCTAAAACTATTTAGGTCAATGTGGCTGTCTTAATTCACTTAACGGGCCATTTGCGTCAGTGGCCCACTGACAGTAACGACCCCTTTGCGTCAGTGGGGCATTGACGCAAATGCCAAAGAAAAATGCATGTTTTACTTTGGCATTTGCGTCAGTGCCTCACTGACGCAAATGGGTCGTTACTGTTAGTGGGTTAATGACGCAAATGGTTCCGTTAACAGCGTCAGTGGCCCACTAACGCAAACGGTCCCATTCAATGCTGTCAGTGTATGTTATGACGCAATTGCCCCCGACTGCCACAAATGCTAATTCTCGGTCAACAACGTCAGTCAACTACATTGACTGACGCATTTGACTAACACAATTGTACTTTTTTTTAGTAGTGCTTGTATGGCACGCACTGTGATATGGGGCGTTCCAAGATCTGAACATGTGTGTCACGGGGTGTCCATGAACAAATAAACGATCTAGTTAACATTTTTTGGAGTTATTTATGTTTTCTATTATGCTTACAGTGGGACTTTAAACCTTTTTTTTTAAATTGCATAAATGATATGCACTGAGGTGTATGCTTAGTAGAGATGCACATGAGCACTTGTGTGTGTGCATGGTGAGCATGCATTAGTTTCCCGTACACTTTGCATTTTATTCTCTTCTTATCTATTCTTGATTATTTAAGAAAAAGGAAATAAGACTTTTAAAGAGTAAAAGTTCTAGAATACTTGTGTTCACACAAGTATAGAGTATGAATAAGCGAATGGCCTGTGAATAGGCAAAGAGAGAATAGGACTTTCCTTAATCATGATTTTATATTTTCTGTTCTTTTAATTAAAAGAAAGAGCAGAATATTGCTAGGGGATTCTATGTAGCTTTATATTTTAATTGTAGTAAGTATTTTTGGTAAGTAGATTTTGGTGAGTTATTGGTGTGTTTGTGTGTGTGCTAAAGTCCATGGTGACTCAGGGTACAAGTCCATGGTGGAGGACTAGAGTCTTTTTCCAAATATTCGACCCATTAGTATTATTTAAATAAAACAAGACTCCTTTTTGAGACCTTCTGGATATTTTTAAATATTTTGGCTATTTTTGGATATTTTTTAGAGTTGGATATTTTGGTTATGATTGGATGTTTTGGTTGATTATGGATATTTAAGTAATTTCTACATTTATTTTTCCCTCTTTGCATCTTTGGATGTTAAATGGATAGGAGCATGCATGACCACCCTAATAATTAAACTCTTAATTAATTAACCATTATACGAATTACTTTATCTCATGATGTTTTCTTTCGTGCCTTAGAATATCATCATGTCTACAAGAGGAACAGGCGAAAGAGGTGGTAGGGGAAGGGGTATAGGCCGCGGAAGACTCGCCCTTGCGAACCCAAATGCAGCTAAAAGGCTTGGTGTGGAAGTGCCACCAGCGTAGCCAGCAGCCCTAACTGCACCACCTATGGACCTAGCTGTAGAAGTAGCAAGGCTAAGGAATAAATTGAAGCAAAGAGAGGAAGAGCTAGCCCAAGACCAGCAAGTGCCTCAAGCCCCACAAGAACCCATGGCACAGACCGAGCCTCCCGTACAACCAGTTCCTGCACCTGCTCCAATGCTATTGAGTTATGGATTCAAGTTAGTCTATGAGCGCTTCAGAAACAATCTCCACCAAACTTTGAAGGAAAACCCAACCCAATGGTGGGTGAGGATTGGTTAATGTCGATCAAGGCCATCTTTGATCACGTGGAGTATAATGATCCTTAAAGGGTTTCATGTGCTGCTCATTTACTCAAGATGGATGCCATAATCTAGTGGGATGTAGTGAAGCAAAATCATGACCTGAACACCATGACTTGGGCAGACTTCATTCAAGTGTTTAGTAAGAAGTACTACAATGCGGCTGTACTAGAAACTAGGTTCGACAAATTCATAACATTGATGCAAGGCAACCTTTCTGTCACTGAGTATGCCCAAAAGTTTGATAGGTTGATGAGGTTTTCTCCTAAAAAATTTCCGACGGAGGCCATGAGGGTCCAAAGGTTTGTGAGATGATTAAATCCCATGATTGCTAGGGAAGCGAAGAAGACCAGTGCTGAAGTGGTTAGTTATACTTAGATCTTAGACAAGGCACTTGGTGTAGACTACTTAGAGGACCGTATATGGAAAGAAAATGTTGCAGGAAGGGAGGCCAACAAGAACAAGGCCTTCCAAGACGACAATAAGAGGAAGGCTCAAGAGGGGCAAGGCAGTCGCATTGACAAGAGGTGCAAAACAACAACTCCAAATGGTAATAACCATAGCAATCATAAAAACCACATCATCGTAACAACCACAACAACCACAACAACCATAAAAATCATAACAATCACAACAATTGTCATAACTGCATAAACCAACAGAACCACACAGTTGATTACCCCAACTGTTCTAAATGCTCACCCTGACACTTAGGGGAACGTCACGCAGGCACGAACAAGTGCAATCAAACAGGTCACCCAAAGAAGGATTGCCCACAATGGAAGGCAAGAGTTGAGCAAGGCAATAATAGAAACCTATTGCTAGCCAAAGTCCTCAGTTTGACTCAAGGAGAGGCGGCCAATAGTAACACCGTTGTCACAGGTCAACTCTCTATTTCTGGTATAATGTGTAGAGTCATCATTAATTCTGAAGCAACTCATTCATATGTAGTTGTAAATGTAATTGATAAACTAGGATTTCCTTGTAAACTCTTTGAGAATAGTTTTAGTACATTGTTACCATCAGCATAGATTATGTTGTCATCTTGGAGGTTACAATCAGTCTCAATACTAGTTGAAGGTAGGGAATGTCAAACAAACCTCATAAAATTAGAGATGTCAGATTACGATGTGATTATTAGCATGGACTGGTAAACTAAGTTCAGAGAAACTATTGACTGTCAAAGGAAAATAGTTGAGTTCAAACCAGATGAATGTGAATCCTTATCTTTTAAGTTAAAACTGACAGGATTTCGAACACCCCTAATATCTGCATTGGAAGCTCAAAACATGATGCATCATGGTTGTTCATCATACTTGGAAAGTATGGTAGATAAATCCAAAGAGACTGAAATGAAACCAGAAGATGTTCAAATAGTTTGCGAGTTTCCAGAAGTGTTTCCTGAGGACTTACCAGGTTTACCTCCAGACAGAGAAATCAAATTTGTGATCGAACTTGCACTAGAGAAAACACTAATATCCAAGGTACCTTACCGAATGACACCTGTAGAGTTCAAAGAACTTAAGAACCAGTTACATGAATTGTTAGACAAAGGTTTCATTCGACCTAGTCATTCTCCATGGGGGGAACCGATACTGTTTGTGAAGAAAAAAGATGGGAGCATGAGAATGTGGATCGATTATCGAGAACTCAATATGTTCACAATCAAGAACAAGTATCCTTTGCCTAGGATAGACGACCTTTTTGACTAACTATAAGGGGAGGCAGTATTCTTTAAGATTGATCTGCGATCTGGGCACCATCATTTATAGGTGAAGGAGGGAGATATTCCCAAACCAGCATTCAGAACCCGCTACAGGCACTATGAGTTCTTAGTAATGTCTTTTGGACTTACTTATGCCCCAACGACATTCATGGACATGATGAATAGATTTTTTAAGAACTGCTTGGATAAATTTATCGTTATGTTTTAAGATGATATCTTTATCTACTTAAAGACCAAGGAGGAGCATGAGAATCATTTGAGGTTGACAGTCAATAAACTACGAGAGCATCAACTTTATGCTAAGCTCTCCAAGTGTGAATTTTGGTTGGAACTTTTGTCTTTCCTAGGGCATATAGTGTCCAAGAATGGAATGGCAATGGACCCAAAAAAGATCGAGGCCATTAGAGACTGGCCCGTGTAGGATCTTGGAATTTAATCTAGATGCATGCTTCCTATTATTTTTCCAAAAACACATTAGAAACATGGAATAACATGACATACATATGAACATTCAATTCATAAATTAACATAAACACAAAGATATAGAAGCTTACGAATAGGTAGTGGAACAATGAATCCTTCCTTTAGATTCTCTAACCTTTGATTCCTTATTGTAGCAAGGTATTGCCAAGAATTTAAACTGCTTAAATTATGCCAAAGTCTTCCAAGCCTATCTCTAAATCAAGTCGAATAAAGAGTGGGCAAGTTCTCAACACATGAGATAGAATTAGAGAGGGAAAAAGAAGAGAATGAGCGGCCAAAAAAGGATTAGACTGTCTATGTTTTCACTTATCCAATGAATCAATAGAGGCTCACTTACTTGCTTATGAAAAACCTAGACATCACATTCCTTATATAGGAAACTTAATGGACTTTATTTAAATTTAAATATAAATTAAAATTAACTAAACTAATAAATAAAAAAATCAAAGCCTTGGGCTCCTACAAATAGACTTGGGCCCATTCTCTTTGTTTTGAATTTAAATCCCAATTGGGCCTAAATTCAAAACCTTTTTATTTATTTATCATTTAATTAATTAAATACATAATTAAATCCTTATTCAAATTAACTAATTATAATTTGAAACTTGATTTAATATTATTTATTTATATTGGCACTGATTTATCAATATTAATAAATTTTCTCAAAGATTCTCTTTTATTCCGAAAATCTTCTTACATGTAAATATCACTAAACCTAGTCAAACTTGATTTGATAAGAGACGACATGGGGACCATGGATCCATGAATACAAGCTACAATAAATTCACGTGAGTTTATTTATTCAATAAATTAAGTTGCAATTTATTAATTTATCATGACTCCATTATAGATTCAGAATTGAACACTTGAATTCATAGAATGTATTTTCCAAACCACAAACATGTTATTCATTGATATAATCATTACAGTCAGTCAATCCTCTATCGATAACGTAATAATGAGTCAGGTGCAAATTACCGTTTTACCCCTCATTTGAATTTAATCCTTAACTCCCAATAAGTCCATTGTAAAGGATAAATCCGTGAACTTAATCTCTGATATGAATGCTCAATCATTTACCCTTTTGGACTAAGCTATTAAGGAAGTCATCTTTTCACCTCTCATACAGAAGCTATATATTTCGTATATATGATTAATACTCCCACTTAATTACACAACTAAATCTCCAAGATATAAGTATGAGCTAGACCATAGGGTAAGATGGTAACGACCAAGTCAAAAGATTTAAATAATATAATTAGTAGAATATTCTCACTTAGAATTAAGATAAACTTGACCAATGGTCAACATTATGGCATTGATTAGATTCGATTACAACGAGACTTATTTTCTATCATATATTCGATCTTATCTACTTGGTCAATGCCTTGGATAAGACATCACACCCCGAATGTGTATGTAGACCATATCGTAGATTACCAGATCAAGAAAAATCCAATTCACTGACTTAATCTTATAACTTGTTCTTTTGAACATATAATTGCAATTATAATCCACTGAGACCTAATCACTATAATTGTAACTATTTATATGTCCGGGATTTTATAAATGTTTGTATTATTCCAATAATTATGTAATAAAACAAGCAAGAAAATATGATTGTCAAACTAAATGATTTCTACTTCTTTTATTAACAATATAAAATCGTGTTACATGCCTGTCATGGTTTCATAAGGGCATAACCCAACAACCCCAACCAAAAAATGCCTCAGAGGTTGGAAGCTTCTTAGGAATAGCTGGTTACTATTAGAAATTTGTTGACGGTTTCTCCAAGACTGCCACACCCTTGACCAATCTGACCCATAAACACCAAAAATTAACATGGACTGAGAAGTGTGAAGAGAGTTTTCAGACTATGAAGGATAAGTTAATCTCTGTATAGATCCTTTGGGTTCCCACTGACGAAGAAAAGCTCGTGGTGTATTGTGATGCATCAAAGAATGGCTTAGAATGCGTATTGATGCAAAATGGGAAGGTATTAACTTATGCCTCGAGACAACTCAAGGATTACGAACAGAGGTATCCTACTCATGATCTAGAGCTGGCAGCAGTAGCTTTTGCACTCAAGATATAGAGACACCACTTATACGGAGATAAGTGCGAGGTTTACACCGATCATAAAAGTCTTAAGTACTTCTTCACCAAGAATTAGCTGAATATGAGATAATGAAGGTGGTTAGAACTAGTAAAGGATTATGATTACAAAATTCTAAACCACCCAGGAAAGGCCAATGTGGTGGCCAATGCATTGAGTAGGCGAGGACATGGAAGTGTCTTAGCTCTGAGTACAATAGAGGAACCTCTGTAGAAGGAGATTATTAGTGCATGTATTGAGTTGGTAACATGAGGACTAGCAAACCTCACTCTATAATCCTCTCTATTGGAACAAATTAGAGAAGGGTAGAAGGTAGCTGAAGCCCTAATGAAAAAAGAGGCTCTAATACAAGAAAGTGGTAGCGATGACTTTTCTATGTCCAAAGGAAATTTGTTGCAATACAAGGGTAGGATCTTTGTGCCTAATAATTATGAGATTAAGACAAGTATTATGAAAGATTCACATACAACAACCTATTCCTTACATCCAGGGTCCACCAAGATGTATCGAGACCTTAAAGCATTGTATTGGTGGCCAGGAATAAAGTAGTACATTGCTGAGTTTGTCGCCAGATGTCTGACATGTCAACAAGTGAAAGCAGAATACCAAAGGCCAACAGGGCTACTACAATCACTCTATGTTCTAGAATTGAAGTGGGAAGACATAGCAATGGATTTTGTGGTAGGGTTACCTAGGACCACAAAACATGATGACTCTACTTGGATAATAGTAGAAAGGCTCACTAAGTCCACCCATTCTTGCCAGTTAAGACTTCCTATTCAAAGGACCAATATGCAGAGTTATATGTTAGTGAGATCGTGAGACTTCATGGAGTACCAAGATTGATTATCTTTGATAGAGGTTCAGTGCTCACATCATAATTTTTTAAAGGATTGCATAGAGCAATGGGTACAAGATTGAATTTCAGTATCGCTTTTCACCCCCTGACCGATAGGCAGACTGAAAGGACTATTCAGATTTTAGAGGATATGTTGAGATGTTGAGTTTTGGACTTTTTGGAGTATTGGAGTCGATGCTTACAACTGATGGAGTTCTCAAATAACAATAGTTATCATTCCACTATTGGGATGGCACCTTATGAGATGCTTTATGGGCGCAAGTGTAGATCTCCCTTGCACTGGGATGAGCTTGGGGAGAAGTGGATTTTAGGTCCCGATGCTGTTAGGGAAGCCAGTGAGGCGATTGATAAAATTTGCCAAAGGATGCTTACCACTCAAGGTAGGCAAAAAAGCTAGGCAAACCTTAAGGGAAGAGACATCAAGTTTATAGTAGGCGAGGTTGTGTTCTAGAGAGTCTCGCCAATGAAGGGTGTTATGCGTTTTGGTAAGAAAGGGAAATTTAGCTAGTTTGAGATTTTGGACAGAGTTGTGCAAGTTGCGTAACGTTTAGCATTGCCCCCAACACTCGCTGAAACGTATAACATCTTTCACATCTCGATGTTTTGTAAGTATGTGTTGGATCCTTCCCATGTTCTAAGTTATGAGTCATTGCAACTAAAGTAGGACCTGAGTTACTATGAATAGCCTAAGCGTATCAACGAAGAGGGAGTCAAGAAACTGAGGTGCAAAAAGATCCCATTCGTTAAGGTCCTGAGGAAGAATAGTACAGACAGAGAGGAAACACAGGAATTAGAGGAAGACATGAGAGAAAGATACCCTGAGTTATTTGGTAAGAAAGAATTTATGGACGAAATTCCTTTTAAGGATGGTATATTGTAGAGCACCAAATTTTTTTTTTAATTTTGTGCTATATTTTATTTAATAATTGTTAAGTGTTATATTTATTTTTGTTAATTGAATTTTTTGGTATAAATTATGTAAATTTAAATTTGTTAATTGTTTTATTTCATTATTTGTAAATTGTGAGTTCTTGAGTTTTGTTGTGTACCAAAGGGTATATGATTAGTAGAGATGAACTTGAGCACTTGTATGTGTGCATGTGCATGTATGCTTGGTGAGCATGCATTAGTTTTCCCATGAATTATGAGATTTCCTTTTTAAATTAATTATTTTATTATTTGAAGGAATGAAAATATTAAAGGGAAAAGAAATTCTAGAATACTTGTGTCCACACAAGTATAGAGTGTATTAGAGAGGAAGAGTGCATGTGTAGTGTGAATGGGCAAGATTTGGAGAGTGCAACTTTCCATTTTCCTCTTTTTGACATCTTTTATTTATTATAGAAATAAAGAGACAAAAATAAGTCTAATAGTAAATTGCAAGGATTGGATTTTTATTCGTTGTCTTGAGTAATTTTTGGGTAAGTGAGAGTTAATGGGATGAGTGAGTGAGATAGCAAAGGAGAGGAAAATCTATTGTTTCCATTTTTGAACCAAGTTGACTCACCCCATTGAATTCACCATTATTCTTTGTTGATCCTATACCAAAATAATTAGGAAACATAAATGAGGAAATTTACCTTTTCCCATTAGCCTATGTAATTAGACTACTTGAGAAAAAAAAAAGAAATAGAGTGAGTCTTGGAGACTTATTGTGGCTACCAAAACTAGAGAGAGGAAGTGAGAGAGAGAGAGAGAGCTCGTGACATAAAGAAAGAAGGAGAGAAATAAAGGAAGAAGGAAGAAGAGAGAAGGTAGGAAATTCGAAAATCCCTAGGGGTAAGCCTTTGGTTCATGGTGATTTTTTTTTTTAGTTTTCTTCTTCTTCTCCTTTAATCTAAGAGCATTTTTTTCTCTTTTTTTTCTTGATGTGGGTTTCAAAATACCTAGGCTTGTCCAAGAGGGTGGGCATTGTTTTTGGGTTTTTGATTTCTAGCAAGAGAGGCAATGGGAATCTATAGCATTGTTGTTGTGTTATTTTGTTGTTGTTGTGATCTTGATTCTTGTTTTGGATTGTTTCCATGAGAAAATATGGTTAGATGAGGATTTTTTTTTTTGTGACTTTGGTTTTATGAGTTAATTCCATTATTGATTTTTTGGGAAATCTTAGTGAGGTTAGATTATGAAAAGTGTTGTTCTTATTTAATCTATAATTTTATGTATTATGGTATGTTAGAAATCCTATTATTATGTTGTTATTTGGATTTTTTTCTACTAATATATGTTGATGGTGTCTTTTATAAATTTTAGAAACATGCCAAAGAAATCTTTGTTTTGACATGGGATTGGAAGGATTAGTTGTTGGTTGAGCATATAGGTTTCGGCCTAGGGCTTCTTTTCCTTTAGCATGTTTTATTTTTTTTCTTACCTTGTTGTCACTTGTGATCTTAAAAGCATGCTAAGTTATTTTAGATTTCAAATTTTGGTATAAAGCTAAAAGTTATTTGTGACCATGATATTATGTGAGATTGTGATGTCTTGTTATTAAAGATGCTAATTGGGTTCTTTTGTGTATATGGTTTTTGTCATGCCCCGGCTGCCCCGGGACACGCGACGGTGATCGGTGAACCGGAAATTTGACTCATTGCCCGAGTCCTTTGGTTAAAAATGTGCTTCTAATGTCATTAATAGGTTAAGGTGAAAATCAATAAAAAGGAAAGGATATATTTTATTAAAAACTGTTCATGGGCCCACCAGAACATTTACAAGTTATTTACATCTCAAAATGGCCATTACTATTTAAAATTTACAACTCACCGACCTAAGCGGCAAAATTAGGGTAAACCCCCTAGTTCCTCTGAGAACTTCTTGGCCGTGGTGGTCAAGCGGATGCATATGTACACAGCGTCCCCTCAGCTTTCCACTCAAGGCTGGGTGAGCTTTTCTTTCCCTTTACCTGCACCACATAGCACCCATGAGCCAAAGTCCAGCAAGAAAACACAGTATAGCATGTGAACAATATCGGATGATGTAATTACATCACACCGAGCTAATAGCTCTAAACTGATGAGTGACTGTTGGATAAGTCTCAAACCATCAGATGAACAGGTGACTAATGAGTCACACCTTGGACAGGTGACTAATGAGCCACACACTTTTGGACAGGAGACTGATGAGTCACACTCCGGTTAGGTGACTAATGAGCCACGCTCAGGATAGGTGACTAATGAGCCACGCTCTGAATAGGTGACTAATGAGCCACGCTCTGGAGGTCCCATACCCTCCTAGCCATGTGACCTGTGGGTCACCTTAGCCTTTTCTGGCTCTGGCTCTGGCTCTAGATTTCTAGCCTTAGGCTAGACAAGCGCTTATTAATATTCATCAAACTTGAGGTCAGTCCGGCATTAATGCTCATGTGAGTCATTCAATGCAGATGTCGATTACATCTAATCTTTGTTGGCTTGCATTAAGCATGCAAAAACCATCCTTGACTTATGAGTCAATGCCCTGACTAATGAGTCAGTGCCATTCACAAGTAAGCAATGCTACCAGGCATATATCATAGGTCAAATATATAAACATGGGCATTCATCAAGCTTACTTAACAGTTCCTAGCATAACAATGATCATGCACAAACACAGAGACTCAAGCACTGAACAATTTCATAGTCAATACTCATGGCATGCCTTAATGATACCTTTATGCAAATGAGCAAGCTTGCAAAGCATTCAATATGCTATCAATGTCCACATTTAACCATCCAACATGCACCAAAATACAACCATGCATGTCTCATTTGGGGGTGCAGTTCCTTACACTGTTTTCTTACCTAAGATTCGAGCTAGAGTGAGTAAAAGAATGACCCTTGAGAACGATATGACGTTAAGTCCTATAGCGGTCACCTAATCATAACCAAATAAGGAATACCATCAATAAAATGAACATCATAGGTTTCCAAACCAATATCTAGCCTCCGGGAGATCAATCCAAACTAATCCAAGTACTAGGAACAATCCCGAGGCCTAAAACTATGTTTCCGAGGTCAAAACACGCAAACGGGGTGAAAACTGACCAAGGGCTACGACCCTAGCACCTTGGGCCGCGGCCCCTAACACTCCATGAAGCAAGGGCCGCGGCGCCCTTCATCAAGGTCCGCGGCACCCAGCAGGCACAAAAAGCCCCACCTACTTCTTCAAGCAAGGGTCGCGGTACCCCAAGAACAGGGTCGCGGCCCCCAACCCTGGGCCATTCCCAAACATGTTTTTATCACCCCAAAACCTCAAAAATCATACCTAAACATTCCCCAATCATCAAATCAAAGTTCCCAAGCTTCCCAATGGTCCAAAACCCTTAAAACCCAAGGTTCAATCGAACCAAAAACTCAACGACTCACAAAGTCTAATTCAATGCTTAGAAACTCTAAAAACTCAAAAATTTAAACTTCAATTACCTTCGATTGGGTTGTTTTCTGTCAAATCCTTCGGTTAAGAAGCTTCTAATCTTTCCTAGGATCACTATGCCTCGATCCTCGCTCGATTCTGACTCCTAGAACTCGAGATTTCTTTGAAAAGGCTTCGGATGACAAAAATGAACCAACGAAGGAGAACGAGAGGTTTTCTAACGTACGTTCTATCTGATAAGCTACTTCATGCTTAAGTAACCTCAAATAAAACCTAGTGCTCGGGACCCCGAAAACACCACCGAGGACATTATAGTCAAAACCTCCAAAATTTCCTCCTGATCTCAAATACTCCCAATTTATCGTCAAATAATTATTCTTATTACCCCATATCTGACCCCGTTATGACAAAACCGCTAATCCATTATATATGACCGTCTCATGTCAACTAGCTTGAAAATATCTCCATAATGATGGAATCTCATTCATAATTCACAATTTGCACCCAAATACACAATTATGCCCTAAATGGGACAAATTTCCAAAACAATTCAATTAACAAATGTGGACCCACATGCATGAATATAACATTATTTATGGCACTTGAGACTAGGTCACATTGGCTATGACACATTTACAATGGATGGGCCTTTGAGGGAACTCACCATAGGTGAATTACCTATCTGTGTATTTTGTCTAGTAGGCAAACTGACCAAGCGTCCATTCTCTACAAAGGGTGATAGGGCCAAAAAACCACTTGGACTTGTTCATTCAGATGTTTGTGGACCTTTGAATGTACAGGCTAGGGGTGGTTTTGAGTATTTCGTCACTTTCATTGATGATTACTCTATATATTCATGTATTTACCTAATGCATAGGAAATCAAAATGATTTTAAAAGTTTAAGGAATTCCTAGCAATGGCTCAGAACCAATTAGCTAAAACGTTAAAGATCTTTTGATTTGATAGCGGTGGAGAATATTTTGATATGAAATTCCAAGATCATTGAACTGAACATGGGATTTTATCACAAATTACTGCCCCAGGTACTCCACAACAAAATGGTGTAGCAGAACGCTGGAACAGAACTTTATTGGAAATGGTTAGATGCATGCTTAGTTACTCAACTCTGCCAACTTCATTCTGGGGACATGCAATTAAAAAATCAAATGACATTCTAAATGTCGTACCATCCAAATCAATCCCCAAAACACCTTTAGAATGCTGGAATGGCCGTGAACCTAGTTTACGTCATTTTAGAATCTAGGGGTGTCCCGCCCACGTCCTGAGGAAAAAGGAAGGAAATCTAGAACTACAAATCGAAGTTTGCATGTTTGTTGGCTATCCTAAAGGCACTCAGGGTGGACTTTTCTATAGTCATTCAGAAAAATAAAGTGTTTACTTCTACGAATGCTACTTTTCTAGAAAATGACTATGTCCAAAACATCAAACCGTGCAGCAAAGTAGTTTTAGAGAAGATGGTTGAAGCATTGAATCCAACCAATGTTCCATCTTCATTAACGCAAGTTGATGATGAAATTCTCACTCTTCATGTCCAACTGACACATGTCGATTTACATGAAGAAAGTACCACTACTCCTGAGCAAACAGTCACGGAGTCTCGTCGTAGTGGGAAGGTTTCTAGGATCCCAGTTCGCTATGGTTTGGATGGTGAGACCAATATGGTTGTTGGTGACACTAGTGACAATGATCCATTGTCTTTCAAACAGGCAATGGCTAGCCCTGAAAAGGAACTATGGCTTAAAGCCATTAAACAGGAAATGGAGTCCATGGTCTCAAGTTATGTTTGGATTCTTGTGGAAGCACCTAGTGACTTTAGCGTCATTGGGTGCAAGTGGATCTACAAGAAGAAACAATGTGTTAATGGAAATATCGAAACTTATAAAGCTTGATTAGTGGCAAAGGGTTATACCCAAAGAGAAGGTGTGGACTATGAGGAAACTTTTAGTCCAATAGCCATGCTCAAGTCTATTTGCATCCTCCTATCCATAGAAGCCGCTCTCGGCTGTGAGATTTGGAAAATGGACGGCAAGATATCTTTTCTTAATGGGAAGTTTGACGAAGTCATTTATATGGATCAGCCAAAAGGATTTAAAGTAGTTGGGAAATAAGGAAAAGTTTGCAAGTTGAATAGGTCCATTTATGGACTTAAGCAAGCTTCTCGTTCTTGGACTCTTAGGTTTGATGAAATAATCAAAACCTATGGCTTTGAACAAAATATTGATGAGCATTGTGTTTACCAACTGAAGGAAAATCAAATAGTGGTATCCTTGGTTCTTTATGTAGATGATATCTTACTCATTGAAAACAATGTTAAGAAATTATCATATGTGACGAATTGGCTGAGCACTCAATTCCAGATGATGGATTTGGGTGAAGCAAGATATGTTCTAGGTATCTAGATCATTAGGGATAAAAAGAACAAACTCTTAGCTCTTTCTCAAGCAGCTTACATTGATAAAGTGCTTGAACATTTCTCAATGATGAATTCCAAGAAAGGATGTCTACCGTCCTACCATGGAATTCATCTTTCAAAGAAGTAGTCTCCCTAGACTCCTAAAGAGGAAGATGTAGTGAGAAAAGTTCCTTGCATATCTACAATTGGAAGTCTGATGTATGCTATGTTATGTACTAGACAAGATATCTGCTATGCAGTGGGAGTACTGAGCAGGTATCAGTCAAACCCACGACCGGAGCATTGGATAGCAGATAAGCATATTCTGAAGTATTTAAGGTGGACTAGGGATTATATGTTAGTCTATAAAGGGTGGTGTTTTGAACCCTGCAGGCTATACCGATTTAGATTTTCAGACTGATGTTGATGACAGGAAGTCTACTTTTGGAATGGTGGCTACTCTTGCGGGTGGAGCTGTGATATGGAGAAGCATAAAGCAGTCTATGATCTTAGATTCCACCATTTGCTGCATCTGAAGAAGCTAAGGAAATAGTATGGCTAAAGAAGTTTTATTGAGATATTTGTGTTATTCCAGATATGGATAAACCACTTATGTTGTTTTGTAATAACAGATGAGCGATAGCCAACTCGAAAGAACCTCGAACTCACAAGACGAGTAAGCATATAGAATGGAAGTATCACATAATTTGAGAATATGTTGCTAGGGGAGATGTGAAGGCTATGAAAATTGCACCTGAAGAAAATCTTGTAGATTCATTTATAAAGACACTACCAGAAGCTACATTTGATAAGCACATCAAGGAAATGGGATTAGTAGAATTAAGGCATTAGTTTTAATTAGTGCAAGTGGGAGTTTTTTGGGGTTTTATGACCTAATTAAAACAAAATTTCTTTGTAATCTCATTTATTATCAATTAAAGAATAAAAATCAATTTTGGCTTTGTAACGCCCTACTACCTTAGAGCCGTTACAAAGTGAGTTTTAAAACGAAAAATGTGCAATGAACTCGCTAACCGAGGTTTTTAAAACAAAAGTGTGACTAAGCAAAAGTTAAGGCTGTAATCTTTTGAAAATGCTTTGCTTCATTGAAAATGTCAAGTATCTATCATTTGGGATCCCAAAATAGGGTTTGAAAAATATTTACAACTTAAAATAAGTTTACAGTTGATTGACTATCAAAATTACAAGTTAATACAGCCATTTTTAAAATGCCCCCAACCAAAGCAGTCAGGCAGGCCAAACATGTACGCGTCGCCTCATGCTCTCCGTAGTCATGGCTGGTTGACTCATTCTTTGCCCTTACCTGCAACACAGAGCACCCGTGAGCCGAAGCCCAGCAAGAAAACTCATAGAGTACATAACATATGCGAATTATATAGTTAACATATCAGATAATCCACAGATAAACAAGTATTCCATCAGACTAAACAAACACGGCCATGCCGTCCCAGAGGCATTACCAAAGTCTAGGATCTCGGTCCTCACCGTAAGGATATCCCCTGTATCCATTGGGGTCCCACCCTGACTACAAGCACTTCACGTGCTAAGTGTTACTTTCGGCCCCACTGCCGTTCTCGGCCTTTCGCCGTTCTCGGCTCCTTTGCCTTTCTCGGCTCCTTGGCGTTTCATTCTACTATAATCACAAATAGTATAACTCAAATAACATTCAAACATATATCAATTAATTTAAGTCTGCACCCTAACATGTAATGCAATATAGGGTCGTGCCCTGCAATAACACTATGGGCCCATGCCCTGTCCTACGGGTGCCATAGTTTTCTTACCTTTCAGATCGATAGCTTTGATCACTTGACTCCTTGAGCACGATCCCACTCGAGCCCTAGCGCACACCTAAACACAACCATAGGTTAAAGTCATCACCAAACCTCAAGTCCAAAACCTAGCCTCGGGACCAAACCCGAGCCCCCCGGGAAGTCCTAGTTCCACAAAACAAGGTGGTGGAATCGAACCCCGAACCCTAGGTCAAAAACTTTCAAAAATAACCCAAAAACCCCTTTCTGGGAACAGGGCAGCGCTACAGCGCTCTAAAGAGGGCGCTATAGCGCTACAAGCAGAACCGACATCCCCAGAAACAGGGCCTAGCGCTACAGCGCTGTAGCGCTAGTTGCAGACAGGTAACTCTCATTTTCCTTCTCTGCGATTTCTTTGAGCCAATCTCAACCCAAACTTCCCCAAATCTTCACCAAACTCAAAATTAAGCTTATAAACACTCTCCACTCATCCCAAGCATCCCAAATCTCAAGATTTACCATAAATGACCCTAAACCCAGAAATTCAAAAATAAAATCAGTCAAACATCAAAGTTAGAGGCTCAAAATTCATACCGTTGATGAAATTTTGACTTTGATTCAATTCCTTGACCTCCTTAGCTTTCTCCTTCTCAACCTTGGCCTGAATCCCCCTAAAGTTCCCATCAACTCAGCTTAGTTACACAACTCAGACCAGTCAAACCCTAAAACTAAAACTTCTAAAAACTTACCTCAATTATTGATGTGATCTTGCTAATCCCTAGCAAATTCTTCAAGTCTAGCTTAGGATCCTTGATGCTCAGCTTATCCTATCTCTCCTCTGAGCTTTGCTCCAAGAAACTTGAAGAGAAATGGTGAGAAAATCCACAAACCGCCCCTTTTGGAAAAGCTCCTCTGTTTTCTCTCTTTTTCTTTTTCTTCCTTTTTCTTTCTTTTCCACAGCCTTCTCACTCTCTCTAACAATCCCACTAAGTATATAAAGCCTCAATAAACTTATCTCTAAGAAGCCAATTGACCAAAATGCCCTCCCTATTAATTCTAAACCCTTTTGTCCACATAGGGCCATTTTAGTCATTTTACCCAATTCCCGCTAATTCCTCAAGTGTCTCGAATATTTTCCCGCTTGCTTCCCAATACCTGATAAATCACCAAATATGTATTCCTCATCATCAAAATTAACCTCAATATGTTCTCTAAATTCCCATTTATACCCCTCCAGGCTTGCCCCAAGCCGGGTATAAATTCCCACCTTGACTTTTCCGCTAATTTGCTCTCTAGGATCGTCTCGAGTCACAAATCACAGATACATCCACATAATAATGTGGTCTCGACAAATCATCACATATCAATACAGTTATGCCCAAAATGGCCAAAATTACAATTATGCCCTTCTAACCTGATCAGGGCCTTCATGCATACTAATACACATAGTCATGCATCTCAAATAGTCAAATAGTCATACAACATGCTTTAAATAATAATCATGCATTTTACTCATTAAAGTCACACATAAATCCCATTATGCTCTCCAGGCACACTAATCAAGGCCCTTAAGCCTTATTAGCGAATTTGGGTCGTTACAGGCTTGGTCAATCACTTTGGTCACATGTTTTATTTTCATGATTATTTGTTTAATATAAACTTCTATTAAATCCCGAACATATAGTTAATCGTATTTATAGTGACTTAATCACAATGGAATATAAATAGGATTATATGTTCAAATATAAGTTAGTCCTAAGATTAGTTAGTGCACATGATTTACACTGACTTGCCAATCTATGATATGATCCTTACACATTGGAGTGTTGTGTTCTTTCCAGAACATTAGCAAAGTAGATAAGATCGGGAGTATTTGTTACATCAAACTGGACCGATACTGACAATAGATAAGATAAGTAAACATACCATTATTATCTATTCTAGTCGTATCATATAGTTGACCATTGGTCAATTCAATCTCAATTCTCAGTGGTTATTATTCTAACTGATTGTATTATTTGAGTTCTTTGACTTGTTCATTACCAGCTTACCCTACAAACTAGCCCATACTTACATCTTGGGAACTCGGTTGTATAATTGAGTTCGATGTTAATTATAGATATGAACAACTATAGTTTCTGATGAAGAAGTAAAATGATGGTTTCCTTTCAATTTGGTTCAAAGGGCTAAATGATAAAGATCTCATTTCAATAATTAATATTAGTTTACTAAAATATCATTTACAAGGAACTAAGTGTTTTAAGGATAAAATACAATGAGAGGATTGAGTGATAACTATGGTTGTAACAATGGATAACTAATAACATATCTATATTGGCTATAGAGCGTTCTATGAATTCAAGAGTGCAATTCTAGTTCTTTTAGTGGAGTCACGAGGGATTAATAAGTTAGAAAATTTATTTGTTAAATTTATGATAACTTATTGGAGCTTGATTTCATAGGCCCATGGTCCCCACTGTACCTTGGATAAAATCATCTAGATAGTCTCAATTAATTGATTTAATTATCAATTAGAATTATCAAAGTTGACCAGATCAATTTTGGATAGTTTCCCAGAGTTATATAATCTAGAGAAGAAAAGAGATTTTACGGCAGATTTATTAATTAAGATAAATTTGTGTCTAAATTAATAAATAAGTTTAAATCAATGTTATAATTATAAATAATTACTTTCATAAATTATTTAATTACTAATCAATATAAAATAATATGTGCCTTGATTTTAAGTTCAACATGCTTATAATTAAATGGGAAACTCACGGGCCCATAGCCCGTGATAATTTCGACCTAATGGCTAATCTTACCTATTATTTTATTGATATTTTAATTAAATAAGTGACCCGATTGAGCCTATATAATAAATGATAAGTGATAGTTGAAAACAAATGATTGAGAAGATTTGGAGCAGAACAGAAGATCAGAAGATCTAGTTTTGATGCTTTAGGTTTTTAGATCCTCTCTACAACAAAAATCCTTTTCTAAGCCTCAATATTCTCTTCTCTTCTTCTCTTTTTATCTATCTCATGTGTTGAGAATTTCCTACTCTAGTCTAGATGATTCTAAGGAAACTTTGGAAGGCTATGAAGAAATTTGAAGATCGGTTCAGTTTCTTGGTGATACCCTGAGACGGATAGGATTCAAGAGTTAGAGAAACTGAAGGAAGGACTAATACATTCTGCTACGTATAACGTCAGTGTTCTTATCATTATCTCTATTTAAATTCAATTATACATGTTCTAGGTTTTCTTATATTAATTTGTTTAATATATAATTTCATGAAAATAAATAAGATCATGTATAAGTTTTCCTAACAATCATACCCTGCAAAAATATAAAAGTCAAAATTGAGCAGGAGACTTGTGGGGGATGGCTAGCGAGCTAGTGGAGGCTGACCAAGGGAGGCCCAACCAGTAGAGGGAGTATGATCGGGAGGATTTTGGCTGGGCGCCGCTGCTGAAGTTGGAGCAAGAAGATCACTCTTGGGCTGTTTAGAAACTGACTCTTTGCTTGAGCCAGCTCCCAGGGTCATTTTTCTTTTCATTCCTCCCCTAGATGAGGCGGGAGGAGAGGCGTAGAGATTGAATATATCAGACTCAGACAAGGCTGCAGAAAAAAACAATGTGTTAGAAGAAATAAAGGGTAAAAAGAGAGCAATGTGTCAGAAGCTTGAAAAACAAAAACACATAGCCTACATCTACATTCTTCTATAATAAGAAATTTAAAGCATTTTATTACGTGGGAGTTCCTCATCGTTATCTGAAGAATAGAAGGACATATTGAGCAGATCATCATCCTCCTCTGGCATATGTTTGTCCTTCCCCTTTTCTGTGGAAGGTGTTGGTGCCCTTGGGTGAGGAGCATCCTCTTGCTCCCTTATATTTATCCTTGTTTCCCTCCTCCTCTGAGGGATAGGGGTCGCTTGGGGTTCCTCGGATTGCTCCCTCTCCTCGCCAACTGTCTGCTTGGAAGTTCTTTCACCAGTCGTACCACCAGTGGTGTCGTCATCATTTGTCTGGTGGGCCTCTAGCAGACCAACCCGTCTAAGGTTCTCGCTAGTCACGAGCAGCCTACAATTCTTCTGCTTCAAAGAGTGAGCATCTAAGGCCCCTGCTCATCTGAGAATTCTTTAAGTAGGAAGGATTCTTTCCAACGGGCCTAAAAAACAATGATAAAATTAAACTAACTACTAGTACAAAGAGGATGATGAAAAAGTAAAAACCTAAGTGAACAGCTCGTTACCTCAATTTTGGAAGGCAAGATTTTATGTGAACAGGTCAGTCATCAGAAAGTACTCTCTAAAGTATGTGCCCACATTGCTCCTAAATGTGGGCTCAGTGAGGAACACATTGGTTGTGTCCTTATGGAAAAAAAAAATCCATTGCCCTGATGGCCTGGGTTCGACTTAAGGTAAAGAAGGTAGTGGACCTCGTGGGGAGTAGAAGGTTTCAACTTTAGACAACGATAAAGGTTATATAATGCTGAGAGCATTAAATATCTATTGGTTGTTATTTGAAATTGGGCAACGCCAATATACTTAGCAATGCCTCTAAATTATTCATGGAGAGGGAGACTGGTGCCTGCTAGGATGTGGAACCATGACCAAGTGTTGAAGGCGCCACCAAGAAGATTTGCGCGCTGGTCCCGAGGAGTGAACATGTTTATTCTCCAGATTCCATACCTTTTAGAGTACTCCTCGAAGGGAATGATCGAGAGGGGGCTAGCAGGAACAATATGCTAAGTTACATTTCTCCTCTTACGAGGTCCCTATTTAGCGCAAAGTCTTATGTTGTTAGTCACCTACTCTTTCTCTTGTTCTTGTTTTTGTTCTCGTTGGCATTGCTGCTATTGTTGTTGGGGTTATTGTTGGGATTATTGTTGTTGTTGTTGCCCATTGGTCTAGTGACTTATGACTTGTGGGTCTGCTTCTGATCATTGCCTCATTGTTTGTTTAATTATGGCAATATCTGGGGAACAAAAAGCAATAGTTACAACCTTTTCAACAAATGAATACCTGCTTGTTGTCATCCCTATGGTCAGAACTCTGAACGAGAGTGAATCAACAGAGTTAGGGTTGATAACATAGGTCCAATCATTTGAAAGGAAATTCCTTTACTATATGACGATATTACTAGTTGGAAACAAATTGGAAATCATAATGAGAGTGCTCACCAGATTGATCAGAAGGTTTTGAAATATCACGATTGAGATCAATATTTGGTTGAGCCTGTTCCACTTCGTCGACCAGTGTTTGCAGTAACTCTAGGTCTATGGAATAATCACTTCCCCAGTGATTGTGTGCATACATCTGGTAACAAGTAAAGGGAAGTGAGTCATTCGACTAGATTAGGTGTGCCTAAGAAGTGTGTGCAGCTCGAATAACATGATTCTACATTCAAGTAGAGGCTAAAGTGAATCCAAAAGACAGTTCAATAGTTTTTCACAAAAACTTTTCACTTATCTTTTGTGGGGACAATTCCCACCATTTTTCCTTAAATTTATAATCAGATTCTCCTCGATTTTTTTTTTCTTAGTACATATACACGACCAAGTGTAACCGGAAGCCTAAGGAGTCATTTTCCTACTTCCCAAACACACATTTTCCCAGAAAATCACTGATTTTTGCAAAGAAAATAGAAAATTTTCACAGATTGCTCAAGAACATAGAAAGTCTAAAAGTTCAAAATCATCAAGAAAGCAGTTAAATCAAAGCAAGAAGTTGAAAAAGTAAAGAAAATTTGATGGCAAGATGAAGAAACTTATTGTATTGAAGATTGAGAGAAGGGACTTGAGTAAAAATCAAATATGAGGTTTGGAGAGTGAAGCACAAAGCTTCGAGTTTGAGTGGATTTCAGAAAAAGAAGGCTTGAAAATATTTTGAAATCATAAAGAATGAAAAGGGAAAAGGCAGGGCTATTTATAGGCCATCGCTCTCACGCGAGCAACTGACATCATGGAAAAACTTTTCATCATGAGTTTCTAGTTGATATGACGTCAAACGCATGGGAGAGTGAAAAGTTGCCTCCTTTTTCCAAAAAGTACAATCATTGGTGTATTGAGAAGAGGTGTCAAGTTGCATAAGGAGCCTAAAAGTCGTCAGTTATGTAACCAAGGAGGTGTGATCATTGCCTACGAAAGAGATGCTATGAATTTTAGTGTGTCAGGATTTGAAGAAGCGCCAACCTGGTCGAAGCATGCAAGTTTATCCAATGTTGGTCACACCAGGATAATTTGGGGGGAATATGTTTTACCCAAATTTGGAGATGGTGACATGGCATTTGAAGAGGACACGTGGCAGTAAACGACATCAAATTCTGAGAGATGGTCGAGATAAGATAGCTGCTCGAGTGGATATCATTGGTGCGAAGAGCTACGATCTACTTTGTCCTAGGTTTAAAATCGATCAAAGTGTTCTGCTCGAAGAGAAGATAGCTGGTAATATCTCATGAAGCTGCTCGAAGATGGACTTACTCGAAGGATAACTTATTTAAACCCAAAGATCCGGATTTCACGAGATATTACAAAATATCCCAAGATATTTATGTAATTGATATTTGAATATATTTCTCCAATTTAATTTGAATTTGTAATAATTATAACAATCTCACACTACACATGTAGGGCTTAGATTATTTTGTAAGGGCCCATAGCCCACTAAGAGACTCTATAAGTAGGGATCTCTCACAGTCATTATGTCTAAGTTAAAATCATAAGTTCTAGAACGCACTTTACATACAAAATCTCTGTTGGCTAGTATTGTTTCTCAGGCTTAGGAAACTGAATTGAATCTAGTTCTTCTTAATCTTGAGTTTAAGACTTCTTTGGTTAATAAAAGTGCAAATGGATGTAGGTCATTACCAACTATTAGGGTCGAACCACTATAATTTCTTTGTATCGTTTATTTGATTTTAATTCATTAAATTATTTTCTGTCGTTTATATTGACTCAATGTCATTGAGCAAAACGTTGGTCAACACATGTTTTTACGTATCTTTAAGAACGAATGCTCCATTTTCAAGTTTAAAGTTAAGTTTTTAGTTCTCTCTAGTGCAATTTTAGTAGTGTTTAAGCATACTCAAAGTTGGCATACATGTTACAACCAAATGATGTATACAATGTAGCATCCTTTTTACTAATTATAACATTACTCCCCAATCACACAACCTAATAGCGAAAATTACTGATGACTCCATAAGTTTGATCTTGATCTTCAATGTTTGTTTGTTTGTGTGTGTGTGTGTGTGTGTGTGTGTGTTTTTTTTTTTGTGAAGATTGATCTTCAGTGCTTGGCAATGCATCCTTGGTATTACTTTTGGGGGAGGAGTGTAAAACTTCTTCACAATAAGGGGGGAGAATACAACTACCAACTTGAGAGGACAAGAGTACACCACCAACACTAAGGGGAGGGGGAAATGTATATATTATATAAATGGATATTGGTTGTATAAATACATAAGTTTATGCAATTGTTGCACTTAAAAATCTAACTTTTAATTTTGATGGCATAAATACCATCTGTCAACGTTTAGTTGCATCTAGGTACCTGTCGTTAGTGTTGTCGTTAGAAAATGCAATACTTATGAGATATTGGCGACATAAATACCTAAGCTTATGTCGCTATTGCACTTAAATACTTAAATTTTAATTTTAACAGTATAAATATGATTTTAAACAAATATAAAAAGTAAAATCTAAATTTAAAAATACAAAATTAACATCTAAAACATTAGGGTTTAGTTTAGGGTTTAATTTTTAAATCAATTTCTTTTTTCTTATTTTAGTTTTAGTTTTAAAAATAATTGATTTATACAAATTATAAATAATTTTTTAGAGGAATTTGAGTTTTTTTAAAAAATCAAATTTATAAATTAGATTTAAAATTATTTTTAATTTAATGTTTTATGTATTAATTAAATTTAGGGTTTAGTGTTTATCTTTTTTTAAAAATCAGATTTATTGTTATTTTAATTTTTATACTGCAAAAATTGAAAGTTAGGTACTTAAGTGCAAGAGTTGTATAAACTTATTTATTTATGCCGCTAATATCTCATAAATATTGCATTGTATGATGGCAGCACTAACGACAAGTATTTAGTTGCAACTAAAAATTGACGGAATGTATTTATGTTGAGATTAGTTAAATATAATGGTTAAGTTGTTTACAGAATGTGATGCAAAACAGTTAAAATTTCACTTAAGTTGAAATGAATTTATGATTTTTTTTTGTAGGCATTTATAATTGACATTTTTTAGTATAATGTGATACATGGAGGTATCTAAGGGTTCCCAAAAAGTTTGAGAATAATTAGAGGTGTTTAAGACACATTTTGAGCATGTGGGTCAGGTCTAGAGGTGACGCATCGCCATTGTAATGTCCCAAATTCCCTAATGTGGCTTAATGCCTAGATTAGGGGGGCAGGATGGCCATAATTGATTTAATACGATATTATGTGATTATATGCATGATTATGTGAGTTATATTATTATATGATGATAATTGCATGCATGTGGGCCCACTTCTTATTAGAAGGGCATTTTCATAATTTTGATCTATTAAGAGCAAAATTGTATATTTACATGCATGTTTGTGATTTATGGGTGAGACCACATTGTTATGTGGATATGTTCGAGCTATTTGGCATTAGACGATCCTATGTTGCAAGTTAGTAGTTTGGTCATAACGGGATTAATTACCAAGCTAGGGGTAAGTCTGGGGGTAATTTGATGCTTAGTACATTACCGGGAATAAACGGGTAATGGGATATGATTTAATAATTATTTAAGGAAATTGGGAATAACGGGAATTGGAGGTCATTAATTCTGATTAACGGGATAGACAGGAAATGACAGTTTTGCCCTTGGGCGGCTATGAAGGTTTTGATGACCCTAGGGGTATTTTGGTATTTTGACCATTAGATATGTTTAAAATTTGGTGGGTTGTAGAAGGTTAAGGCACCAAAACAGAGTTTTAAGTTGTGTCCAGCCATTGGAAAGGGTTCAATTCAAGTTTGAGGTAAGGATTTCAATTTAAATTCCAAGTTTTTACTCTGTTTTTAAGGTTAGTTTAAGGTTTGAGGTTTTGATCATGGAATTGGGTATGTGTTGATGTTTTGAGTGGTTTAAGGCGCAGGTTTTGTTGTTAAACTGGTGGATATGTTGTGTTGATGTTTGGTCTTGATTTTTTTATTGGTATGGTGAGGTTTTGGCTAGTTTGGAATTAAGAAATAGGAAAGGGAGTTGGATTCATGGGGTCAAGTCGTGACCGAGTTCATGGAAGTCACGACTTGAATCCATTTTAGAGCCTCCCCTGGTTGCTATCTAGCAGGCGCACCGCGACCCACAGGGTCAAGTCACGACCCGCCCCTGGCACCCCAGACAGGGGCTCTCTGTCTTGGGGGCGCACCGCGGCCTTTTGGGGCAGGTCGCGGCCCACCTAACCTATTTGTGCCATGAAGGGTTTTTATTGAGTTTTAGGCTCGGGTTTTCATTTCTCTAAGCTCGGGATCAAATCTAATAATCGTTTTAGTAGGATTCGAGGTCCCGGGAGCGGGGTTTTAGACCATGAACCTTTTATTACTTGTTTTATTGATGGGATTTCATATTTGCTTATAACTAGGTAACCGCTAAGGGACTTAAGGACCGATCGTTCTCAAGGGTCGTTCTTTTATTATTTCACGCTTGAACTAGAGGTAACAAAAATGCACCCAATATGTCACATTGATTGCATTGTAAATGCCTAGCAGTTTGCTTATTTGTGAATGGCACTGACTTATTAGTCAGAAACGACATTGGTGTTAGTACTGGTCGTGAAGTCTTGACTTATTAGTCATGATCAGTAGTAGTACTGAGCACTGGTCATATGGTATTGGCTTAAGAGTCAATAGTGGCATTAATGTGTTTAACGTAGGCCAAAATGATTAGATCTAATCAACATGAGCATGAAATGCTTGACCGACCTAAAGATCGAAGAAAACTAAAGCGCTTGTCTAGTCTAAAGGCTAGTTACTTAGGGCTAGGGCCAAAAAGGCTCAAGTGACTGAAACGTCACATGGCTGCAAGCCCTAGAATGGTTACATGATCATTTATTGATATTATATACATGCGTGGTAATAGGTTTTCTTGCTAAGCCTTGGCTCACAGATGTTGTGTGGTGTAGGTAAAAGGAAAGAAAAGCTTACCTAGAGAGCTTAGGTGGTGATGTGTACTATAATGCCCCATAATCCCTAATGAGGTTTAATGGTCAGATTAGTTGGTCGGGAGGGCCATAGTTGATTAATTATGCCATTAAATGATTATGTGCATGTTTATGTGAATTATATTATAGTATGATGATAAATGTATGCATGTGGGTCCACATTTCATTATAAGGGCATTTTGGTAATTTGGCCCGTTGATGGCATAATTATTTATTTTCATGCATGTTGGTGAATTATTGTTGAGGCCACATCATAACGTGGATTTTTTTCGAGCCATTCAACATGAGACGATCTTTTAATGCTAGTTACCGGTTTGGTCATAACGGGATTAATTTCGAGGCTCGGGGTGAATCTCGGGGTAATTTGATGATTAGAACATTACTGGGAATAAAAGGGTAATGGGATATGTTTTATTAGTATTTGAGAATATTGGGAATAACAGGAATTGGAGAGTGTTAATTATGATTAACGAGATAGGCGGGAAAGGACGATTTTGCCCTTCGTGGCTGTTTAGGGTTTTATTTAAGCTTAGGGGCAATGTTGTCTTTTCACCTTAAGGATTATATTAACCATTAAAGGTTGTAGAACTTGCAAAAACAGAGTAACTAGTTCTTTTTCTCCCGCTAGTTTTTTTCTCCTTCTTTTTCCTTTTGATTTTGAGCTCCATTTGAGGAATCAAGCTAGGGAAGTGAACCTTGAAGGCTTAGGGTTGTGTCCCACCATTGAAGAGGGTTCTATACTGAGCTTGAGGTAAGTTTCTATCCATTAAAACTCCTGTTTTACACTCTATTTTCATTTGGTTTTCAGCTTGGATTTTGAGTTGGATAGTTGAGGATTGATGGGAGTGGTTGGCTATGATTGATTGGGTTATGATGCCTAGGACTTGTATATATGGTTTTTGGGTTCTTTTGTGAGTTTGGGTGAAGTTTAGAATCAATTCATGAAGGATGGAAATGGAGAAGTCGAAGGAGGGAAAAACCATGGCTGAAAACCTTGGTTGTAGAGCTACCGCACCCAGGTATGGGCGCTACAGCGCTAGCCAGGGCCATTCAACTCTGCTTGTAGCGCTGGGCGCTAGGGGGGAAGCACTACAATGCTACCCTGCTTTTGTAGATTCCTATTTTGGGCACTTTTGAGAGTTTTTGGCTCAGGGTTTCAATTCCCAAGGCTCGGGATCGAATCTATTAGCTATTTGGGTACGATTCGAAGTCCCAGGAGTGAGGTTTAGGTCAAGAACCTTTTATTGTTCATTGTCATTGATGGGAGTTATATTTTCTTATGACTAGGTGACCGCTACGGAATCAAAAGACCGATCGTTCTCAAGGGTCGTTCTTTTACTAATTTTTTCTCAAACCAAAGGTAAGAAAACTGCACCCCATATGTGACATGCATGGTTATTCATAAGGCATGTTGAGTGTTTAAATGTGGACATTGATTGCTTATCAAATGCTTAGAAAATATTTCTTACTTGTGAATGGCACTGACTTATTAGTTAGAATCGACAATGGTGTCATTATTAATTGTGAAGTTGTGACTTATTAGTCAAGTTCGGCAGTAGTATTGAGCACTGGTCGTATGGTATTGACTTATGAGTCAAGAATGGTATTAGCGTGTTTAACGCAAGCCAAAAAGATTAGATCTAATCAACATAAGCATTGAATGACTCATCATGAGCCTTAATGCCTAACCAACCCTATGTTCGATGAAAATTAAAAGTGCTTGTCTAGTCTAATGGCTGGTTACTTAGAGCAAGGGCCTGAAGGCCTAGGTCACTCCATTGTCACATGGCTATGGGCTTCAAGCCCCAGCATGATTATCGGAATCTCAAGTGTTAATCACTCATCCAGTTCAAGTAGTGACTCCATGGTCACTCATCTGATTCAAGTTAGTGACTCGCTCATCAGTCACTCATCTGGTTTAAGTTAGTGACTAACTCATCAGTCACTCATCTGATTAGGGCTATACGGCCCAGCATGATTATCAGAATCTTGATATTATCTTATTAGGGCTACAAGCCCCAGCATGGTTACCAAAACCTTGCATGATTAACATAATCATCATCTGATATAATATACATTCATCTATTTAGCACTATAAGCTTTGCATGATTAACATAATCATCATCTAATATAATATACACGCAGTAATGAGTTTACTTGTCGAGCCTTGGCTCACAGGTGCAATGTGGTGCAGGTAAAGGGAAAGAAAAGCTCACCCAGCCCTGAGTGTAGAGCTTAGGTGGTAATGTGTACATATGCGGCCGCTTGACCACCATGGCCAAGGAGTTTCTCTGAGGAACTAAGGGTTAACCCTATTTTTGCCGCATAGGTCAGCAGGTTGTAATTTTACATTGTAATGACCATTTTGGATTGTAAATAACTTGTAAACACTTTTATGGGCCCATGAACAGTTTTATGTTTTAAATAAAATATATCATTTCCTTTTGATTGATTTTTTCACCTTAGCCTTTTAATAACACCTGGATGCACGTTTATAACCAAATGACTCGATTAGCGAGTTAAGCACGGTTCAAATTTCACAGTAACGGTCTTGGAGTAACTAGGGCGTTACAGCTTGGTAACAAAGCCTTGACCCAACCGGAAGTGTGGCCGACGGGGACGTCAGACTCCTAAAGGGGGGTTATTGTGACAATCAATATCCCGTGATCCGTAGGGGGAAAGATCGGGTAAAGCTGTGCAATCCCACATCGCCTGGGGAAGGTCAAGTGTGATGATTCTAAGACTGTGTAGGTATGGGACTACACAGTTGAAGAGAGCTTAAATGAATTGATGGGTACTACTTATATCAACAAGATGCATCTTCTTTTCGGTAGCCCATCACTTGAGAACTCCCAAGTTAATTGGGCTTGACTTGGAATAATCTCAAGATGGGTGACCTCCTGGGAAGTTTTCCTAGGAAGCGTGCGAGTGAGGACAAAGCATGCTAGAAAGACTCGTGTTGGTTTGTAGGGCCAATCGTCATTCCAAGAAGCAGCCATAGTGATGTGGAGCGTTACAAATGGTATCAGAGCGTGCCAAGGTTTAGGGTTCCTGTAGAATGGCTAGGCATGTACACTCACCACTAAAGACAAGCTCGACTCATAGTTTGGTAACTATTTATGTGGTTATATACTTAACTACTTAAATAAAGTATAGATGCTTTACCTGTCTACATGAGATACATTGATAAGGCTATGCCTTGACTACTGCATCATTAGCAAGACGTGTTAATTAGTACTGATACTGCTAGAACATACTTATTAGTATTGTTCATTATGAATTATCAATTGATACGTGCTAAATGTTATTATCATGTATCCCTTTGTATATTAGTATAATTGCGGAATATGGGTGATTATCTGCTTGTTCTTGGACCGTGAGGTGGCAAGAGGTTTAGTTATCACTGCCTAACTGGCCGCATTGACTATTTTAGCAAGGTTTAAGTGATAAGAATGATTCCAAGACAGACAGATTCATCAGCTGGCCAGGAAGATCAAGGCCAGAATAACAGGCAAGGTTAAGAGAATGACCAGAATCAGATTCCACATCCAGCTCCTGATAATTGGCAGCTTTAATGACTTGCAGGCCAGAGTATTGAGGCCTGGAAGACTTATCCCGAATGCCCTAGGTGCAAGATGCGCCATTTGGGAGAGTGTAGGGCAAAGGTCTGATTCTGATGTGGAGGAGTGGGTCATTTCAAGAAAGATTGTCCTAAAGCAAGAAAGGAAGAACCCAGAAAAGCGAACAGCTTGGCCCCAGCTCGAGTGTTCGCATTGACACAAACAGAGGCTGAGGCTTCACCCTCAGTAATTACAGGTCAACTTCTTAGTGTTGGAACCCCTTAAACTATTTTGATTGATTCTGGTGCTACACAATCTTTTGTTGCTAGTAGAATTATTGATAGACTGTGTAGACCATGTGATTATTATGCTGTGGGGTTCGGGATCTTATTACCCACTGGGGAGTTAGTAGTATCCAAGAGATGGGTCAGATCTTTGCCAGTGACAGTGGAGGGTAGAGAGTTTTCAGTGGATTTGATAGAGTTAGTTATGACTAACTTCAACATGATTCTGGGTATGGATTGGTTAGTAAAGTACGGAGCAACCATAGATTGCAGAAGGAAGATGGTCACCTTTGAGCCTGAAGGTGAGGATCTTTTTGTGTTTGTTGGTACTGTGCATGGACCCCGTATACCTATCATTTCTGTTTTGAGGGCTAGAGATCTATTGCAAGGAGGTTGCATAGGATTCTTAGCCAGTGTGGTTGACATAACTCTGGTCATGCCAGTGAGACCACAAGAGACCAAACTAGTCTGTGAGTTTCTAGATGTGTTTCTAGAAGATTTACCAGGGTTGGCACCACACAGGGAGATTGAATTTGTGATAGAACTAGCACCAGGGACGGAGCCAGTGTCTAGATCACCTTACAGAATGTCCCCATCTAAGTTAAAAGAATTGAAAGTGCAATTGCAAGAGCTGTTTGATTTGGGTTTTATCAGACCTAGTTTCGAACCTTGGGGTACACCGGTTCTGTTTGTGAAAAAGAAAGATGGTTCTATGAGGATGTGTATAGATTACAGAGAATTGAATAAGTTAACAATTAAGAATAAGTATCATTTGCCAAGGATAGATGATTTATTTGATCAAATGCAAGGTAAAAGGGTATTCTCAAAGATAGACCTTTGTTCTGGTTATCATCAGTTGAGGGTCAAGGAGGGAGACATACCAAAGACTGCTTTTCACACCAGATATGGGCGTTATGAGTTCTTAGTCATGTCTTTTTGATTGACTAATGTCCCAGCTACTTTATTGGATTTGATGAACACCGTGTTCAAGGATTATCTGGACCAATTTGTGATCGTCTTCATCGATGATATCCTGGTTTATTCTCAGTCACAGTCAGAACATGAGCGACATTTGAGATTGGTTCTGCAGAGACTGAGGGAGCACAGATTGTTTGCAAAGTTCGAGAAGTGTGAGTTCTTGTTATCTCAGCTAACTTTCCATGGACATATAGTCACTAAGGAGTGGATTAAAGTAGATCCAGCCAAAATTAAGTCAGTCAGAGATTGGCCAAGGCCAAAGAATGCTTCTGAGGTTAGAAGTTCCCTTGGATTGGCAGGTTATTACAGACGTTTCGTGGAAGGGTTCTTTAAGATTGCTACTTCATTCACTGAGCTGACACGCAAGAATTAGAAATTTGTGTGGTCAGATAGGTGTGAGAACAACTACCAGGAATTGAAGCAGAGGTTGATTACAGCTCCAGTTTTGAGCCTTCCAACAGATTAGGAGAAGTTTTTGATTTACTGTGATGCCTCACATCAAGGTTTGGGTTGTGTTTTGATGTAGGCAAGAAAGGTGATTGCTTATGCTTCACGTCAGCTGAAGGAGTATGAACAGAGATATCCCACTCATGATTTAGAGTTAGCGGTTGTGGTCTTTTCTTTGAAGGTATGGAGGAATTACCTTTATGGGGAGAAGTGTGAAATCTACATTGACCACAAGAGCTTGAAGTACTTCTTCACACAGAAAGACCTAAATATGAGACAAAGACATTGGCTGGAGTTAGTAAAGGACTATTATTGTGAGATCTTGTACCATCCTGGAAAGGCCAACGTGGTAGCTGATGCTTTAAGCCGGAAGGGTCCGGGACAAAGTTATAGTACGAGGCTGATAGCCAGAGAGTTAGCAGAGGATATGTCCAAAGCTGGTATAGAGTTGTTAATGGGCCAGTTGGCCAATATTACGCTATAGTCTACATTGTTGGAAAGAATAAAGGAGGGTCAGTTGGGTGATCCACAGCTGATCAAGATCAGAGAGGATGTTTTGGTTGGAGCATCCACAGATTATAAAGTGTATTATTTGGGCTTGTTGAGGTACAAAGGTCGGATATGTGTGTCGTTAGACACTGCTATGAGGCGAGAGATTCTGGATGAATCTCATACTACACCTTATTCTTTGCATCCAGGCACCACGAAGATGTATCAGGATGTGAGATCATTGTATTGGTGGCCTGGGATGAAGAGGGATGTAGTGGAGTATGTGGCTAAGTGTTTGACATGTCAAGAGATCAAGGCTGAGCATCAGAGGCCGGCAGGGTTATTGCAACCTCTGGATATCCTAGAGTAGAAATGGGAGGACATCATGATGGATTTCATGGTGGGGTTACCCAGGACTGTTGGTCAACATGATTCTGTTTGGGTTATAGTGGATCGCCACACCAAATCAGCTCATTTCTTACCAGTGAGGATTACATATATAGTTGACCAGTACGCAAATCTCTGTGTGAGAGAGATCGTGCGCCTCCATAGAGCACCGAGGTCGATTGTGTCAGATTGGGACCCCGCTTTTACTTCCAAGTTTTGGGGGAGTTTGCAGAAGGCCATGGGGACACAATTGAAGTTCAATACTGCTTATCACCCCTAAACAAATGGACAATCTAAGAGGAAGATCCAGATATTAGAAGACATGCTGCGAGCATGTGTGCTGGACTTTTGTGGATCCTGGAGTAAGTATCTACCTTTGATAGAGTTTTCCTACAACAATAGTTATCAGTCTACCATTGGGGTGGCACCTTATGATGTGTTGTATGGTAGGAAATGCAGATCTCCCATTCATTGGGATGAGACAGGAGAAAGGAGATATTAGGGTCCTAAAGAAGTTTAGAGGACTAGTGAGGCCATTGAGAAGATTATAGCTCGGATGCTGACTTTTCAGAGTATGCAGAAAAGTTATGCAGATCCCAAATGCAGGAACATGGAGTTCCAGGTTGGAGACTATGTTTTCCTTAGAGTCTCGCCATAGAAAGGGGTGAGAAGATTTGGGAACAAGGGCAAGTTGAGCCCTAGATTTGTTGGTCCATTTGAAATCTTGGAGAGGATTGGACAGGTGGCTTACCAGCATTGTCAGCTATGCATAACGTGTTTCACGTTTCAACTCTTTGGAGATATGTATCTGATGTGACTCATGTCTTGAGTTACGAAGATCTGGAGCTTGAGGCAGATCTCTCCTATGAGAAATAGCCAGTCTTGATACATGACAGAAAGGACAAGGTCCTTAGGAATAAGACGATACCTTTGGTTATGGTATTGTGGAGGAATAGCAAGGTCAAGCAAGCGACCTAGGAGCTAGAGTCAAACATGCAGAATCAGTATCCCGCGCTGTTCAGGTAAATTTTGAGGACGAAATTTTTGTAAGGAGGGGATAATTATAATGCCCCACAATCCCTAATGAGGTTTAATGGTTGGATTAGTAGGCCGGGAGAGCCATAATTGATTTATTATGCCATTAAATGTTTATGTGAATTATATTATAATATGATGATAAATGCATGCATGTGGATCCACATTTCATTATAAGGGCATTTTGGTTTGGCCCATTGAGCGCATAATTGTGTATTTTCATGCATGTTGGTGAATTATTGTTGAGTCCACATCATAATGTGGATTTGTTCGATCCATTCAGCATGAGATGATCTTTTAATGCAAGTTATCGGTTTGATCATAACGGGGTTAATTTCGGGGCTCGGGGTGAGTCTCAGAGTAATTTGATGATTAGAACATTACCGGGAATAAAAGGGTAATGGGATATGATTTATTAGTATTTGAGAATATTGGGAATAATGGGAATTGGAGAGCGTTAATTATGATTAACGAGATAGGCGGGAAATGATGATTTTTCCTTGGGTGGCATTTTAGGGTTTTATTTAAGCTTAGGGGCAATATTGTCTTTTCACCTTAAGGATTATATTAACCATTGTAGGCTGTAGAACTTGCAAAAACAAAGTACCTAAATCTTCTTCTCCCGATAGTTTTTTTCTCCTTCTTTTTCCTTTGGATTTTGAGCTCCATTTGAAGAATAAAGCTAGGGAAGTGAACCTTGAGGGCTTAGGGTTGTGTTCCACCATTGAATAGGGTTCTATACTGAGCCTGAGGTAATTTTCTAGCCATTAAAACTCTGGTTTTATACTCTTTTTTCATTTGGTTTTCAGCTTGGATTTTGAGTTGGATAGTTGAGGATTGATGGGAGTTTTTTGCTATAGTTGATTGGGTTATGATGCCTACGACTTGTATATATGGTTTTTCGGTTCTTCTGTGAGTTTGGGTGAAGTTTAGAGTCAATTCATGAAGGTTGGAAATGGAGAAGTCGAAGGAGGGAAAAACCATGGCTGAAAACCCTGGTTGTAGCGCTACCGCACTCAGGTATGGGTGCTACAGCGCTAGCAAGGGCCATTCAACTCTGCTTGTAGCGTTGGGGCGCTAGGGGGCAGCGCTGCAGCGCTACCCTTGTAGCGTCCCAAATTTTCTAATAAGGCTTAGGCCTTGATTAGCATGCCTAGAGGGCAATATTTGATTTATTGTGTTAATATGTAAATTTGATATGTATGTGACTAGAAATGCATGTTTATGTGAAACAAATATGCATGTGGGCCCATTTGGTTGCTAGGGGCATGTTTTTAATTTTAGCACGCTGAGGGCCAAAATGCAATATTTGTGTATATTGTGATTGACACCACGTGTGAGTGGTGATTTAATTGTGAAGCAAGATCCGACACGGTCCTCGGGAGCAGTTTAGTTAGAAAGTCACAACAGGGTCAAATACCCAGCTCAAGAGGAGCCTAGGGGTATTTTAGGTATATAATATGAGTTTGAGATTTATTAGGTATCGGGTAGTAATTTAGTAATGATTTGAGTATGTCAGGATTAATGGGGATTTTTAGGTGTACTCAAGGATTTAGCGGGATATGTCAAATGACTAAACTACCCTTGGTGTTATTTGAGGACTTAGGTTAACTTAAGGGGGCAATTCATTCATTTTGGCAATTGCAAGGCGTTGCCCTATTGTTTATGTCTGGTATATGTTTAAGCAGTTATTAATTTGATGCTACGTAGGCTTATGTGTGAATGAACGGTGAAGGCCAAAAACGGCGAAGGCCGAGAATGGCAAGGCCAGGTACGGCAAGGGGCTAGGAACGGTGTTAAGCACGTGGAGTGCCAGGCTGAGTACGACAAGGGGCCGTGTAGCATCCCAAATTTGCTAATAAGGCTTAAGGCCTTGATTAGCATGCCTGGAGGGCAATAAGTGAATCATTATACTAATTTGTGAATTTGATGAGTATGTGATTAGAAATGCATGTTTAGGTGAATTATATATGCATGCGGGCCCCATTTTGTTTTTAGGGGCATGTTTGTAAGTTTTAGTCCATCGAGAGCATAAATGCAATACTTGTGAATATTGTGACCCTTACCATGTGCGAGTGGTGATATATTTGTGATGCACGATCCGAGACAGTCCTAGGGAGCGGTTTAGCTAGGAAATCACAACGTGACCCAATACATGACTCGGGGCGAGTCAAGGGGTATTTCAAGCATTAGACATGTTACTAGATTATTGGGTTATGAAAATTAATATTTGGAGATATATTTGAAGTTAGAACATTTAGGAGGGAATATCGGGGAAATTTACCATTTTTCCCTCAGGGACGTTTTTGGTACCCCGAGCCTTGGAGGTAACTTAAGTGACTTAGGCTAAGTAAAACAAAGCTGAGAGAGACACTCAGAATTTTCCTAAATCAACCCTATCTTCTTCTCTCTTCCTCTTGTTTCCTCTAGACTTTTCCAAGAAAACCATTGAAGCTTAAGCAAGGAATTGGAGCTCTAGACTTGAGGATTACCTCAGCTTTAACTTGTGGATTCAAGCAGAGGTTAAGTTATTGGCTTAATTTTTAGCTTTCTTGAGTCTTGGAAGTTAACGATTGAATTTTGGATTTGATGAGGCTGGAATTATTCTAGAACTACCGTGGTGATTAAATTGAGTTGTTAGATTGGTTTTGGGGTAAATTGGCTAGGTTTTGGTTGTGAAAATGGGGGATTTTTTCTGGGTTCAAAGGGTCAGGCCGCGGCATTGTTCTTGGTGAGCTGCAGCCCTCTAGAGCAGAAGGGAGGCCAGGATGAGTGGTGAATCACGGCGCACATAGGCAAAAATGGGAGGCTGGGTTTCTGGTTGAGGCGAGCCGCGACACAGGGCCTTTGGGCCATGGCACTTAGTTGGCTATTGGACCCCGAGAAGGTTTTAGGCTTAGGAATCCAAACGTTAAGGCTCAAGATGGATTTTATCACCGAGATTGATAGAAATCAAGGTCTCAGAGACTAGAATTTCATTTCAAAGTTATTTAATAGATTAGGGCTTGATGGATGGATGTTACTGATACATTGTGACTAGGTTTTCAGTGATGCTCGGACTAGGGTACTGTGCTCAAGATATCGATGCTCGGGAAGCTTGGGACACAGGTAAGAAAACTGATGTACCCGTAGAGCAGGGTGTGCCCTATAGTTTGTATTGCAGGGCACGACCCTATGTGATTGTGTTGCAGGGTGTAGCCCTATTGTTTATGTTTGTATTTGTTAAATTTATGCTATGTGTTGCATATCTAAAAATGTACGGCAAAGGCCGGGAACGGTGAAGGCCGAGAACGGCAAGGGCCGGGAATGGCAAGGCTTAGTACGACAAAGGGTCAGAAGCGGCGTTAAGCATGCAGAGTGCAAGTCGCTAAGGTGAAACCCTTCTCGGATGCCTGGGACATCCTCACAGTGTAGACCGCAAACCCAGGGCCTGGTAAAATGCCTGGGACGGCAAGGTTGTTATGTGTATAGCCTATTGGCGGCTGTGTTATATGTTGATTGATAGTAATGCATATGTTGATTGCTTGTGTGGAGTTTTCTTGCTGGGCTTCGGCTCACGGGTGCTCTATGGTACAGGTAAGGGCAAGGGAAAGGTCGATCGACCATGAGTACAGAGAGCGCAAGCAGTGTGTACATGTTCGGTCTGCCTGGCTGCCACGGCCAAGGGTACTTTTGGGAGATGATATGTATTAAACCAAATTTTTTCGTTTAGACGACTTTAAGCATATTTTGAGTTGGAAATATTTCTAAACATTATTTTGGGATCCTAAATGTATAACGCTTTATAATTTCAATGAATGACTACATTTTCAAATTATATGACTTTTATCGTACTTTAGCTACATTTTTAACCTAAAACCTCGATTAGCGAGTTAATTGCACGCTTTAAACTCACTTAGTAATGGCTCTGAGGAAGTAGGGCATTATAGGCCAGGAGCAGCATTAAGCACGCAGAGTGCAAGCCGTTAAGGTGAAACCCTTCTCGGATGCATGAGTCATCCTCACGTTATAGACCGCGAACCCAGGGCCTGGTAAAGCGCCTGGGACGGCGTGGCCGCTATACGTTTAGCCTGTTCGCGGCTTTGTTATATTTTGATTGCTGGATATGTATATGTTGATTATTTGTGTTGAGTTTTCTGGCTTGGCTTCGGCTCACAGGTGCTCTATGGTACAGGTAAGGGCAAGGGAAAAGTAGACCAACCATGAGTACGGAGAGCGTGAAGCGACGTGTACATGTTTTGCCTGCCTGGCTTCCATGCCAAGGGTATTTTTGGGAGACATTATGTATTAATCAGAATTTTTCGTTTAGTCGACCTAAATCATATTTTGAGTTGTAAATATTTCTAAATAGTTTTTTTGGGATCCCAAATGTATAACGCTTCATAATTTCAATGAATGAGTATGTTTTCAAATTATATGGCTTTTATTACAGTTTAGCTACACTTTTAACCTAAAACATCGATTAGCGAGTTAATTGCACATTTAAAACTCACTTAGTAACGACTCTAAGGAAGTAGGGCGTTACAACATGGTATCAGAGCGAGCCAAGGTTTATGGTTCCTAGAGATTGACCAAATGTGTACGCTCGCTGTCAGTGATAAGCTCGACTCAGGGTTGGTTGGTAAAGATTGAATTGTATGCTTGATTATGTGCTTGAGTTCCATGTTTGCCTGATTATTTTATATAGAGCATGATGAATGTGTTAACATATGCATGATGCCAGGGCATGGCCCCTTGAGTGTTGTATTTTATTTGTGTTATCTATACTGCTGTTTATGGTTTGTTGATGTGAGTTGGGAGGTGGTTTTGGATGTTGTTATCATGCCTGATGAGCGGCGTCGTTGATTGCAGGCATATTGTTAAGATGCCTCGTCAATCAGCCAAACTCCGTGACAGTAGGGCCAAGGATGACAACCAGAGTCAGGGCCCTCTGCCTGCCCCCCAGAGTTGGAAACAGATGTTTTTGTCGACATGGAAGCCAGACTGCACCGAACAGAAGAAGAGTTTGAACAACTGAGGCAATAGGCCCCTCCTCAGGGCATTGGGTTGCAAGTTCAGCAGGCTGTGGCACCAGTGCCAGTTTGACTTGTTATGGAGAATAGGTGGGAACCTTTATATGACAAGTTCCGAAAGTAGCATCCTCCCACCTTTAAGGGTGGACCAGACCCACTACGGGCAGAGCAGTGGATGAATATGATTTCCTCTATCCTGGATTTCATGAGGGTGGAAGGAAATGAGAGGGTAACTTGTGCCAACTACATGTTCAAAGAGGACACCCGCATCTGGTGGGATGTAGTGACACAGAGAAGAAATGTTGCAATTATGACCTGGGAAGAGTTCAGGAACATCTTTAACGAGAAATATTATAGTGTCGCAGTTGGAGCTGTGAAGGTTGATGAGTTTACCAACCTGACTCAGAATCGAATGTAAGTTACTGAGTATGCCTTGAGATTCGACCGGTTGGCGAATTTCGCACCGGATTTGGTGCCGACTGATGCGGCACGACGGGATCGGTTTGTAAGGGTGTTGAATGTCATGATCGCCCGTGATGTTAAGATAGCATTGGACCCCGAGACTACAACATATGCTCAGGTAGTGGACAATGCCCTTATAGATTTGGAGAGAGGGCGTTGCTAGGCACGATGCCAAGAGGATGGTGCCTCCTTTTAACGGATCTAGTCGAGGTAGCGGCTCCAGTGAGCAGAAGAGAAAGACCCCAGATTCTTTTGTTTCTCCTAGCTCGGATAGGAGGGCACGTGGTGCTTTTAGTGGCCGTCAGGGCGTGGGTGACAAGTAGAGGAGTTTCCCAGTATGTCCTCGGTGCAGACGATGACATCATGGAGAGTGCAGGATCAAGGCCTGCTTTATTTTTGGGAGTGTCAACCATTTGAAGAAGTACTACCCACAAGCCAGGAAAGAGGAGTTGAAGCTGAGCGACAGTCTCGCTCTGCCAGAGTATTCTCCTTGACTCAGACTGAGGCTGAGGCTAGCCTTTCGGTTGTGACAGGTCAGATTTCTAGTGCTAGAGTGATAGATCAGCTATGTAGACCTAGGATTTGTATGCTAGGGGATTTCAGACTTTATTGCCGACTGGAGAACTGATAGTCTCTAGGAGATTGATCTCCGGTCGTGTTACCATTAGTTAAGGATTAAATAGGAGGGCATACCAAAGACCGCTTTCCACACGAGATATGGACACTATGAATTCCTGGTTATGTCCTTTGGATTAATTAACGCCCCAGCATCTTTTATGGACATGATCAATATGGTTTTCAAGGACTATTTGGACAAGATTATGATTGTGTTTATTGATGACATATTGGTGTACTCTCAGTCAGAGACAGAGAATGAGCAACATTTACACCTGGTATTATAGTGGCTGAGAGAGCATAGGTTTGATGCTAAGTTTAGCAAGTGCGAGTTTTGGCAACTGCAAGTCACATTTCTGAGCCATATTGTCAGTAAGGATAGGATTCTGGTTGACCCAAGTAAGATTGAGGCAATGAGGGATTGGCCTAGACCGAGCAGCGTCCCAGAAGTTAGGAGCTTCTTAGGGTTGGCAGGGTATTATCGGCGGTTTTTTGAGGGATTCTCTAGGATAGCAACACCGTTTACTGAATTGACGAGAAAGAAGACAAAGTATGTGTGATTTAATTGTGATGCACGATCCGAGACGGTCCTAGGGAGCAGTTTAGCTGGAAAGTCACAACGGGGTCAAATACCCGGGTCGGGAGGAGCCTAGGGGTATTTTGGGTATATAATATGAGTTTGGGATTTATTAGGTATCGGGTAGTAATTTAGTAATGATTTGAGTATGCTGAGATGAACGGGGATTTTTAGGTGTACTCGAGGATGTAGCGAGATATGTCAAATGACTAAATTACCCTTGGTGTTATTTGAGGACTTAAGTTAACTTAAGGGGGCCATTCAGTCATTTTGGCAAGTGGATATACTCAGTGGGAGATAGGGGTTCTATAGGCACTTAGACAAAAGCAGAGAAAGGAAAAAGGAACATAAATTTCTCTCAACTCTCTCTCTTCCATTCGGTTCTCTCTCTCTCACCATAGGGCTTGATTTTTAAGTGTCTTAGGCCAGAAATTCAAGTGTTCAGAAGCTTAGTTAAGATCAAGGGTAAGTTATCTAGTCAATTCTTTGTTGATTTCTGTTGGAAAAGTTGTTTTGGTGAGCTGAATTTATGTTTTCTTGGTGGACTTTGGGATGAAGTTTTTGTGAAGCTTATGCTTAAGAATTTGAGGATTTTAGCTTGGAAATGGATTTGAAAGCTTCTCAGGTCGAATCCCTACTTGAGGTAAGAATTCCATTTATTTCTGAAGTAAATATTCTGGTGTGGTTTAAGTTTTGTGGAGTTTTAAACCACTAGGTGATTTTTGAGTTTGTTGCTGGTATTTTTGAGTTTCTATACTGTTTATTTGAAGTTTTAGGTTGAATTGGGACTTGGGTGTACTTTGGTAGTGATTTGGATGAGTTTTGGATCAGGAAAAATGTTAGGAAAAACCCAGTTTTCTGGGTTCGCATATGAGCGTCGCGACTCTGTTCTTCTGTGCCGCGGCGCTGGGTTGAATCACGACAGGGGAGCCCTACTCGATGTCCGACCCCTATAGGGTTGTGCTGCGGCGCTAGGCCATTTTCAAGATGTGGGATTTTGTGTTTTTAGGGTTTTGGCTCAGGGGGCTCGGGGGACACTTTCGCTACCTTGTGTGGTGAAACTGGAGGTCCCAAGAGCACGGGATTTGTTCCAGGGTACAACTATGAATTGGTTAGTAATGAGAGTGTTACTTGTGTGTTGTGACAAGGTTTTCAGAGAGGCTCGGGTTAGAGGACTGTGCTCAGGATTTTGGTGCTCAAGAAGCTCGGGACACAAGTATGAAAAATGTTGTACCCGTAGAGCAGGGTATGGTCCTATAGTTTGTGTTGTAGGGCACGACCCTATGTTATTGAATTGCAGGGGGTAGCCCTATTGTTTATGGCTGGTATATATTTAAGTAGTTATTGATATGATGCTATGTATGCTTATTTGTGAATGAACGACGAAGGCCAAGAACGGCAAGGCCAGGTACGGCAAAGGGGCCGGGAATGGCGTTAAGCACGTGTAGTGCAAGGCCGAGTATGGCAAGGGGCTGGGAGCGGCGTTAAGGATGTGGAGTGCAAGTCGTTAGGGTGAGGCCCTTCTCGGATGCATGAGTCATCCTCATGGTATTGACCGCGAACCCAGGGCCTAGTAAAGCGCCTGGGACAGCATGGCCGCAATATGTTTAGCTTGTTGGCGGCTTTGTTATATGCTGATTGTTGGATATGTACATGTTGATTATTTTTTTTCTTGCTAGACTTTAGCTCACGGGTGCTCTATGGTACAGGTAAGGGCAAGGGAAAGGTCGACCAACCATGAGTACGGAGAGCGTGAAGCGACGTGTACATGTTTGGCCTGCCTGGCTGCCACGGCCAGGGGTATTTTTGGGAGACATTATGTATTAATTAGAGTTTTGTCGTTTAGTCAACTTAAATCATATTTTGAGTTATAAATATTTCTAAACAGTATTTTTGGGACCCTAAATGTATAACGCTTTATAATTTCAATGAATGAGTACATTTTCAAATTATATGGCTTTTATTACAGTTTAGCTACACTTTTAACCTAAAACCTCGATTAGCGAGTTAATTGCACATTTAAAACTCACTTAGTAATGGCTCTAAGGAAGTAGGGCGTTACAACCCTACTTTTCCAGATTCTTATTTTGGGCACTTTTGAGGGTTTTTGGCTCGAGGCTTCAATTCCTAAGGCTCGGGATCGAATCTACTAGCCGTTTGGATACGATTCGGGGTCCCGGGAGTGAGGTTTAGGTCAAGAACCTTTTATTGTTCATTTTCATTGATGGGAGTTATATTTGGTTAGGACTAGGTGACCACTAAGGAATCAGAGGATCGGTCGTTCTCAAGGGACGTTCTTTTACTAATTTTTGCTCAAACCAGAGGTAAGAAAATTGCACCCCATATGTGACATGCATGGTTATTCATGAGGCATGTTGAGTGTTTAAATGTGGACATTGATTGCATATCAAATGCTTAGCAAATCTTGGCTACTTGTGAATGGCACTGACTTATTAGTCAGAAGCGGCAATGGTGTCAGTATTAATTGTGAAGCTATGACTTATTAGTCAAGTTCGGCAGTAGTACTAAGCACTGGTCGTATGGTGTTGACTAATGAGTCAATAATCGTATTAGTGTGTTTAACGCAAGACGAAAAGATTAAATCTAATCGACATAAGCATTGAATGACTCATCATGAGCATTAATGCCTGACCGACCCCAAGTTCGATGAAAATTAAAGCGCTTGTCTAGTCTAATGGCTGGTTACATAGAGCCAGGGCCAGAAGGCCCAGGTGACTGCATTGTCACATGGCTATGGGCTTCGAGCCCCAGAATAATTATCAGAATCTCAAGTGTTAATCACTCATCTGGTGCAAGTAGTGACTCCATGGTCGCTCATCTGATTCAAGTTAGAGACTCGCTCATCAGTCACTCATCTGGTTTAAGTTAGTGACTAACTCATCAGTCACTCACCTGATTAGGGCTATACGCCCCAGTATGATTATCAGAATCTCGATATTATCTCATTAGGGCTACAAGCCCCAGCATGGTTACCAAAACCTTGAAGTGATATTCACTAATCTGTTTAGGGCTATAAGCTCTGTATGATTAACATAATCATCATTTAATATTATATACATGCAGTAATGAGTTTTCTGGTTGAGCCTTGGCCCACGGATGCTATGTGGTGCAAGTAAAGGGAAAGAAAAGCTCACCCAGCCTTGAGTGGAGAGCTTAGGTGGTGATGTGTACATATGCGGCCGCTTTACCACCACGGCCAAGGAGTTTCTTGGAGGAACTAGGGGTTAACCATATTTTTACCACTTAGGTTGGCGGGTCGTAATTTTACACTGTAATGGCCATTTTGGATTATAATAACTTGTAAATGCTTTTATGGGCCCATGAACAGTTTAATGTTTTAAATAAAATATATCATTTCCTTTTGATTGAGTTTTTCACCTTAGCATTTTAATAACACCTAGATGCATGTTTATAACCAAATGACTCGATTAGCGAGTTAAGCATGGTTCAAAGTTCACAATAACGGTCTTGGAGTAACCAGGGCATTATATGTACATATGCGACCACTTGACCACCACGGCCAAGGTGTTTCTCAGGGGAACTAAGGCTTAACCCTATTTTTGCCACTTAGGTCAGCGGGTTGTAACTTTTATACTGTAATGACCATTTTGGATTGTAAATAAATTTGTAAACACTTTTATGGTTCCATGTACAGTTTAACATTTTAAATAAAACATATCCATTCTATTTGATCGAGATTTTTACCCTGACCTATTAATAACACCTAGATGCACCTTTATAACCCAATGACTCGTTTAACAAGTTAAGCATTATTTAAAGTCCACAATAACGATCTTGGAGTAACCATGGCATTATAGCCATCTAGAAAGAAATGCATCTCCTGGGTTGAAAAACATTGAAAAATTGTAATAGGCAATGTATAGCTTGTCACCAGGTGATGTGTTGCCTAGTGCCAGGCGATGCATTGCCTAGCATGTCCGTACAAGTTCGTACGGTTACGTGGTTTTAGCTCCAAATTATTTGTTCAAAGCTCTAAACCTATCGATTAGACTTAATGACGATGCCTACACTATAAATCAGGGCTATTAAAGTTGTAAAGTCTTAATCACACTTTTGATCTCTCTCTAACATCTGTCTCTCTCTCTAGCACTTAAAGATCTTAAGTTTTCTCCAAGAAACTCACCAAGAATTGCTTGACTTGTCTGAGTTTCAACGGCTTTTTAAATCCCACTTATCGTTCCATCTTGGTGAAGCTTCAAAAAACAATGGGAAGGTTTGGAAAAGAGAGTTTGGACAGTGATACTCCTCGTGTATAAGCCTTTAGATGTTCCCCAAGTTTTAAGATTCAATAATTCAATTCAAATGTTGTATTTCTCTAAAACCCTAACTTTTAATTTTGTTTAATATTGTTAGTATTGATGATTAATTGTTTATAAATTCATGTTATAATAATTTAATCATGTAATCTTTAATTATCAAGATTTTCATTCATACTTTGAATATGGTTATTTAATTATCAAGATTTGTATTCATACTTTGAATATGATTCTTAATTAACATCTAGGGTTTGTAACATTGAATTATTCCTATTATTCATTGTTGGTTTAGAAAGTATAAAGCCATAAATTCCTAACAATTTATGCTGCCAAAATTAAAAGTTAGGTATTTAAGTGCAATAGTTGCATAAACGTAGGTATATATGCCATCAATATCCATATATATATATATATACACACACAAATGTGGATCGAAACTCCAACCTTGGGCTCCAATCCCTAAGGCCCACACTGTAACACCCTACTACCCTAGAGATGTTACCATGTGATTTTAAAATGTGCCATTAGCTTGCTAATCGAGGTTTTAGCCCAAAAGTGTGATTAAATTAAATTGAAGACTCAATTAATGAAACTCTAAGAGAAAATGTTTGGACATTCATTAAAATTATGAAAGTGTTACATAGGGATCCCCAAAACATTGTTTAAAACATTATTAAAACTCAAAAGTTAGTTATAGTCAACCTAGGCGACAAAATCGAACAGTCATAACCCGTTCCTCAAAACTACCCCAGTTGTAGCAGCCAGGTAGGCCAAACATGTACACACCGCTCCATGCCCTCCAACTCATGCTTGGTCGTTCTTTCCTCTGCCCTTACCTGCACCATAGAGCACTCGTGAACCAAGGCCCAGCAAGAAAACTCCAAACACATATCATATAACAATTCATTCTAGTAAATGCATAACTAAAACAGATACAACTGACTATTCACCTAGCGGCCTATGCTGATCTAGGTGCGTTATCAGGCACCAAGTTCACGGTCTTCACCGAGCGGGTGAGTACAGCACCCTAGATGGTCATGCCATGGCAGACTGCATTCAGCATGCTTATTGTCATTCCCGACCTTTGTCAATCCCGACCTTCGCTGATCAGTCACAAACACATAAACATGACACATCAATTACAGGCATTCAAATACAATACTAAACACGGATAATCAGGCCATGCCCTACTATACGGGCACAAACAGTTTTCTTACCTGAGTCTCGAACTAACAGTATAGTGCGATCCTGAGCACGATCCTGTAAATCTAAGCCTTAGCGGTAAAACATAGTCACAACACAATAATAATAAATATCCATCAAACCTTAAACCAATTACAAACTTCATATTAATATTCTAGCCTCTGGGACCTTTATTTCTACTAAATCGGATAGTAGAATCTTTCCTGAGCCCTTACATGTAAGATCCCAAGCTTAAAACCCTAATCTGGACAAAATTCTCAATTGGCACCGCGGTGCCCTCAATTAGAGCCGCGATGCCCCCACAATTAGAGTCGTGGCCCTATATAAGTCAGAGATCCTAGCCCTCAATTTCTTTGGACACGTGCCATGCCGCGCCCTGCCCAGAGCTGTCTCAATAAGGTGATTCAGCGAATCCCTAAGGCCTTCTGAGTTCATGCAAGTAGCAGTGCTCAAGGACCTCGCGAACCCAGAATTTCCAACATTTTTTAGAATTCTAAACTCCTTGAAAATCGATCCAAACATGCTCTAAGGCCAGAATTGAGTCCCAAAACACTTTTTGTAACATCCTGGTTAGCCAAGATCATTACACTATGTGTTTGAAATAGTGCCTAACTCGCTAAGCGAGTCATTTGGACTTAAATGTGTAATTAAAGACTAAGTCAAGGTTAAGTATTAAACAGTTTGGTCAACCAAGTGATTATTTTTCATTAAAAATATTAAGTTTATACACGAGAACCCAAAAATGGTTACAGACCGATAAAAGACAAATGGAATACAAATTAGCCATCCTAAGCGAAAAAACAAGGTTCAACCCTAGTTCCTCCCAGGCTGTCCCGGCCTTGGCAGTCGAGTAGGTTGCATAAGTACACATTGCCCCTGAATCTCTCCAACTCATGGTTGGTCCAGCTCATAGCACCCATGAGCCAAGGCTCAGCAAGAAAACTTAAATCAACAGGCACAAATAAGCAACAATATATAAATAGTAGACTTAGATCAATAAATTCAATCAACAACAGGATAAAAGCAATAAACTTAGCAATGATAATCTACACGTTCAAACACATAATCCAATTTACAACAATCAATACAATTAGTTAAGTGTAATCATCACTTCTGTTTATTTGTATAACGTTCAGGCCCGATGCCCTTAGGCCCAGTCTTTTGGTCTTATAGCTGACCCTGGCACACTTATGCCGGGCTGCGTTCAACACACTTGCTATCGGCCCCCGGCGCCCTTAGGCTAGCCTTCAAAATAGATATAATCACAAATATACATTTCACAACAAGCCATCAGAGGCAGCATATACAAGCATGCCCTACTGGATATTCTCAACACAATTATAACCATATTCTCACATATAGTCATACTCATATTTATTAACAGGGGTCCAAGCCCCAATCACAACCCGGGTGTAGTTTTCTTACCTCGAGTCCCGAGTAAAAGGTGTAAGGTGGTCTTGAGCACGATCCTCAATTTCGTGCCTTAACGGTAAACCTAGTCACAAAGCGATAATGGATAACCATTCAAACCTAAACCAATTAAAAGCTTCATAATAACATACTAGCCTCTGGGACCTAGAATTCTACTAATTCGGGTAGTAGAATCTTCCCGAGCACTTAGGTTTGAGTTCCCGAGCCTAAAAACCTTATTTGGCTATTTATCTCTATTAGAGTCGTGACCCTAGGCGTAAGGGCCACGACGCGCTACAAGTCAAAGAGCCCTAAGGCTCTCTCTCTTGGGGGATGTGAGCTGCGGTGCGCCCTAACTTGCACTGTGGCGCCTGGGAAACTTCAGGGAGCCCCAGGGCCTTCTCGCACACACGGGCCGCGGCGCTTGGAGAATAGGGTCGTGGCTCGAGCCCAAAACACATAAATCTCCAAAGTTTCCCTTGCATTTTTCTGAGCTAAAACCATCTGAATTCACCCCAAATATAAACTAAAGTTAGAATTAAGCCTCTACTCCTCAATCCTACACCCAAAGTGGTACCACCATCCCAGCTACTAAACCAAAACTCTAACAAAAATTCAAAATTAGAAATTCATCCTCTCACTATAACTAAATAGAAAATTCAGAAGAGCCTCAAGAATTTACCTTACCTCAGTTGATTAGCTCCGACCCCACCCTTCCATAATCCCAATCTTAGCTCCAATTCATAGCTCTAATTCCCCAGCTATCACCTCAAGAATTCAAGGAACCCTCACCATTTCAAGGACAAAGAGAAAACCGAGAGAGAGAAAGAGGGAGGCTGAGTGTATTTGTTCTCATCTTATTTCCTTAAGCTTCTACAGCCTACTAGTGCCTAATGTAACATCCTAAATTACCTAATAAGGCTTAGGGCCTTGATTAGGGGGCCACGATGGCAAATTATGGAAAATTATGTGATTATGTGATATATATATATGTGTGTATCATTTTATGATTATGTGAGTTATATTATAATATGACTTGATATGCATGTTTGAGTGTATTAAATATGCATGTGGGCTCGTTTTTTATTAAAAGAGCAATATTCGTAATTTGGCCCATTATGGGTATATTTGGCATATATGTGATATGTGTGTGGGAACACATTATTATGTGGATATATTTGGGTTACTCGGCACGAGACGATCCTAGGGAGCAAGCTAGTGGAAAGTCACAACGGGACCAATACTTGACTCGGGGTGAGTCAAGGGGTATATTAGATACTTAGTACATTACAGGGATAGGGTAATGGGAAAATTATTTGGTAATAATTTGAGGATATTGAGAGTAACGGGAATTATAAGACGTTAATTATGATTAACGGGATAAGTGGAAAATGACAAAACTATTAGGATTAATGCCCTAGAAGCATGTAAAGATATTTTATTATTTTTCAATAAAAGTACAATTTTATTATATTTGAATGTTATAATTATTGTTTGAATTAATTATATAATAATATCAAGAAAATTCCCTATTCATTCTTGAGAATACGATCTTGTATTAGCACGAGAGAATTGAGATCATATATAATGAATAAAATAGGCAGTAACATATTAAAATAAGGAATCTTTAATGAATGGTTACTAGTACGGTTTGCTAAGCATACAAGATGCAAGTAATCTAGATTCGGATTACTAATGTGGATATACATCTTAGTAAAGGTGTTGTATATAATAGATATTATATATGATAGGACCGATGAGAATTAATTATCTTTATAAACTTAATTCTTACCATAATAGATGATCATTTGTAGATCAATCTAAATCCTGAGTATTCATGAACTCCTGTTTATGTTTATTGGATCATTTGATTCACTCGTTAAGGTCTCTTAGAATAATGAGGCTAATGACTTTTGTTTTGGAGATTCAATATCATGGATGGCTGGGAACATGAATTACAATATTGGAATTTGGAATTCATGCTTTCCTAACGGATCAAATATTGGTTCCAATAAGGGTTTATTCTAGAACTGAATAGTTATAGAGCTCAAATCTATAATTAGATTATAGATTAATTATTTGGTAGTGAATTAATGGTACTTAAGGATCAAGAGGTAATTAGAAGGGTAAAACAGTAATTTTGACCAGCTCTAATTAACAAACCAATAACGGAGGACAAAACTACATATATTAATTATATCAATTGACTACTAGAGAAGACTATGTAAATATAATTCTATAAATACTTAGAGTGCAATTCCATATTTATAGTAGAGTAATCATGGAATTAATAAATAAGATTATTAAATTAAAGAGCTTAATTAAAAATCTAGTTTATTGGAGCTTCGTATTATAGGTCCATGGTCGCCAGACCTCCTCTGTCCTACACTGTAAAGGGTAAGGATGTCAAAAGAAAACTTGTTAAGAGAAATGACTAAATTGCAAATGAATTAATTTTCCATAGCAAGGAAATAATTATTTGATAATTATGGGTAATTGATCAATTGTGAATTAATTAACTATTTAACTATATAGTTTTTATTTTGGAAAACTATATGTGAAAATTGATATTAATCTTGTTTGGATTAATATAATGAGAGAAAATAATAAATATCTTATTTATAATATGATATTTATTTATTTAATTTAAAATTGATATTTTAAGATAAAGTTAATTTTAAATTAACTGATATTTATGTTGGAATAAATATCTTGTCTTAAAAGATGATTAAATAAACAAATGAGAAAATTAGGGCGACGCTAATGAGTTGGGTGACATACACTGTATAGTACAGTGTGTGGCGCCTAGCATAAGGGATTTTATCGCTGTGATTTGAATTTTGAATTTCAAATAAATTTGTTTAATTAGTTAGTTAATTATTCTTTTTAAATATGATTTAAATAGATAATTAAATAAAAATATTGAATCAGTTTTAATTTGCATTACATTTTAATTAAATAAAGATTATTTAATTAGATTAAATATCTTTATAAATCATATATACGTGATATTCAGAGAATGGATGGGTAATCGGACTCTCTCTAAAAAAAATGATAGTTTTCTCTAAACCTTAAAACTATTATAAATCTTCTCTCTATCAAAAACTATCTAGATCTCATATGTTGAATACATCTAGGGAGTCACATAAATCAATATTTTGAATCCTAGGTGCCCACACACGTCCTTGTGTGTTTAAGGATTGGTCTGGAAGATCAGGGTGTGAGATATCAGAACTCGTGATATGAAGATCGTTGATTTACACAAAAAGACTCAATGACACTTGATAGGCTACAAGAGGTAATCCCTGATCTATTTGTATGTGATTTAATATTTATATATGTATATGATCCTGGCTGATATTAATATTTATTAAAATGGGTCCATATAGTCTGCTTTGTACGTTTGATTTGATCATTTAATACCAACAATTGGTACTAGAGCAGTCTATATATATTAAATACTGTGTGGGTTTCTTGCATTTGTTATATGTATGTTGATATGTATATTGAATGGATGGATATGTTTTTTGAATGCATGGTGAGTGTTGGTCGTAAGGCATTGACTTATTTTACAAGGACGTTATTAAAACAAAGAGTGTTGGTCGTAAAGCATTGACTTATTAGTCAAGGATGGCATTAACAGACTGAGTGTTGGTCATAAGGCATTGACTTATTAGTTAATCATGTCGATAGAGTGCTGAGCGCTAGTCCATATGATTTAGCCTAACCAGGAGCACATTATACGCTTAACTAACCTATTGGCGGGAGAAAACTAAATCATCAGGTATGCTGGGCTAGCTCAAAGGCTAGTTATACAAAGGACAGGGCAAAGATCCCTGAGGTGACTCATTAGTCTCATATCCTAGGGCGTTGAGCTGATATGATTTATTAATCATGTGTTTGGGTGCTGATCCCCAGTATGATTCCATAATCATGTATTTTCATTGATCATTTATCTAGGGCAATTGAGCCCATATGATACTGCAGCCATTTATATGAATGGTATGTATGCATGAGTAGGGTTATTACTACTAGGCATGCTTATGATGATTTTGTAACATGTTATTAACTGCTTATGAGCATGTTTAAGTTTTCTTGCTGAGCCTTGGCTCACGGGTGTTATATGGTGCAGGTAAAGGCAAAAGAAAGCTGGACCATCCATGAGTTGGAGAGCTTAGGTGACGATGTGTACATATGCGGCTGCTCGACCACCATGGTCGAGGGTTTAAAGAGGAACTAGGGTCAAACCCTATTTTTCCGCTTAGGTCAGCTGGTTGCAACTCTTTTATTTTAATTAACGTTTTAATGTATTTTGGGATCCCATGTATAGAGTAAACGTTTTAGTGAAACGTTGTATCTTTAACCAAAAATTTTAACCCTAAACCGTTAATCACATTTGGTTACACGATTATGACTAAATGACTCATTAAGCGAGTTTGTCACTATTTAAAATACACAGTGTAACGATCCTTCAGTAGTAGGCCATTACACCTAAGGCCAAGTCCATTCTTGTACACCCTGAATATCCGCACACACTTTGGCGAGCTAGAAAAGGGCCTAAATCGATCTGCCATGTGTCAACCGTCCACCCGGAGCTGTTTGTTTCGGACCCCTAAACAACCAGCCCAAGCTGATGGATCATTTAGCTTGTCCGTGCATGGAGCCGTTGTGTTGATATAATAGAAGCCACGAGCTAGCGCCACATTAAGCTCGTGGTGCATCAGAGGTCTAACACCCCCGAATCCTTATAAAGTCAACCACGCAATATAAATGTGCATATACCAGACATCACGTGTCTGTTCTATTCCTGAATTCTCAGATACGCAGTATAAACGTGCGTGTTCAGATGTCCCACACCTGATTTGGGCCATGAGGCCCATTACCCATCTTTACCTATTGATTAGACCACACTTCACTGTAAGGTTTAGGAATTAATCATCAGTATCACATAAATGACATGATCGGTGATTAGATCACGGGATGACCCCAATACCTACTCAGAGATCAATCTCCTATAAATACCAAAACCATGGGTAGTGCAAGGGGTTGGCTTCTTCATGTAAAGCAAACATTTTGTAAGAAATAGTAAGGAGAGATCAATAATATCGACTGGTGGACTAGGGGGATTTTAACCTCCGAACCACCTAAAAAAGCAGTGACCATCTTTTCTTTGCAACTAGTTTCCACATTCTCAATTAATATCATTGTCGTATTACGGTTTATCAATCAGTACTAATCCATCCTATTTATTCGTATAATTATCTGTTGGCGAAAAACCGCGTCAAAAGTTTGGTGCTTTCCTTGAGAGGGTTTAGATTAGTGCTATCGCAAAAACTTGATCATGGTGGTTACTCGTTCGAGGCATGGTATCGAGGCGGATCAACATGGTGGACAGGAGGCTCACCATGCCTCCATATCCAATGAACCAAACCCAGAGGTCCAGCAGCGATTGGGGAAGCAACTGATGGGCCATGACGACACAAGAAGTTCGGTGCCCCTACCGCAAAATCCGAACCCGGGTTACCTGATGACGATAGAAATGGAGAGCATGCAGTTGAGGAGTCATCTGTCCAAAGTGAATAAGCAAATCGAGGAGGTCTTGGCCTGACTACCCACTCTTGCAACCAATGTTAACGTCGGAAAGAGGCAAAGTAGGACTCACAAGTCTCGCAGGGATAGTCGTCCCAGACCCAGTCGGTTGGTTAGAACCTCAACGTCGAGTTCTGCGCCCATGTCTCACCATAACCAAGAAACTATGTTTGAGGAGTTTCCCAGGGCCAATCAGCAAGTCAGCCGATTAGTCAGAACTTCAACTCCAAGTTCGGCTCCACCATCGAATGCACCCAGAAGGGCTCGTGGCAGCTCACGGAGGAGGTCCGAGAATAGCTCGCGCAGACAACTGGCTCCAGCTAGCCCTCCTGTGCCACGGTCAGACCGACGAGCGCAGGAAGCTGGAGGCGGTAGGGTAGAACGACCTCGATCCAGTTTGATCTGGCCAGACGGGACTATGATCGCTTCACTAGTTAGGCATCCCCATTCGTCAATAAGATACCCATCCCCTCCTCGTCCTGCTCGAGATATTCCTGTGCACAGGAGCAGCAGAAGGAATCCTCCTCCCGCCGTTCCTTACCATCGCCCGCGAGCGCGCGAAAATGTCCCAGATCCTCACCCCCGGCAGTAGGCTCTAAGCTTTTCCTATGGGAGCTATTGGACCGAGAGCCACTGAAGTGGCAGATCCGGTGGAGACCTGCGCAATCATCTAAGTTCGGCGCAAAGCCCACTGGCCGCCTCGAGGACCGACCTTCGAGATCGCCTCAACTTGTAGAGGGGGGATCCAACCAGAAATGAGAGTCATACTCTCCGAGAGAATGGTCCTTCCAAAATACATGACAATGGGAATGTCCCACCAAACCAAGCTCAAGCTTGGAAGGACAATAACCCGCCTAACATGTACAATGGAATGGGAGCTATTGAATAGCCCCAGAACAACCAAGGGATCAAGGACCAGACCCTCAAAAGGTTAGCTCAGATGGAGGAGCTAATGAAGAAACTCTTGTCAGAAAAGGGCAAAGGCGAGTATGACTCGGGAGATGAGCTCGAGCTTTTTTCCCCCAACATAGCAGCCACGGCATACCCGCCGGGTTTCCAAATGCCCCATCTATCCAAATTCGATGGGGACGGGGACCCGTCGGATCACTTGGGGATGTTCAATACCCTGATGATGGCCCATAATATCGGCCCCGAGCTAAGATGCTTGATATTCCCTTCGACTTTGATCAGGCCAGCTAGGCAGTGGTTCAAGCAGTGTAAGAAATAGTCGATCAGCTCGTGGAAGAATTTCTCTGCTGATTTCAAGAGGGCATTCAGGGCCTCTCAAGCAGCTCACGTCAAAGCGGACACCCTGGCGAACGTGAAGCAACAGCCCGGGGAACCCTTAAAAGCTTATCTGAGCAGGTTCGCAAACGTTGCGGCCCGAGCTAGGGATGCGGACAATAGTTCCAAACTCATGGCTATGAGAACTGGAATCCTTGTTGGGAGCGGGCTGTGGAAAGAAATCCAGAGGAGAGGTGTCAGCACTGTGGACGAATTCTTGAAAAAGGCTCAAGAATGGATAAACTTGGAAGAAGCGCGAGCATCGATCGTGGGAACCAGCCAAATCCCTGACCAGCCCGTTGGAGTAGAAACGGACGTAATGAAAACAACTTAGACAGTTGCCTAGAGTAACCAAGGGGGTGGAGGCAAGAGAGAGGGGAACAGCGAGGGCGGCCAGCATGGTCCAAAGAACAAGCCCGTGGAAAAGTTCAAGCCGGTCTACGCGATTTATACTGAGCTCACAAACACTAGGGAGAACATTTTCCTAGCAAATTCTGCCTGCCTTCCCTGGAAAAAGCTAGAGCCCTTGAAAAATCAGAATGCCAAGAGAGACCCTTCCAAATTCTGTCGATTCCACAATGACATCGGCCACAAAACAGATGATTGTAGGAATTTGAAGGACAAGATCGAGACACTCATCAGAGCTGGACCTTTGGCTCAGTATGCGCGGAATCGAGTCCCTACCAATCAGCAAGCCCCGGAAGCTCCGATAAATCAACCCGGAGCCCAGGTAAATCAGGGTACCCCTCCTCCTATAATAGGAGGAGAGATAACCACCATCTCCAAAGGCCCTCATCTGGCAGGCACGAGCAGAGGTGCCCAAAAGAGATACGTCAATGAGCTGAGGTCCCATAATGGAGTTGAGTTTATCCCGGAGCAGCATCTACCCAAACAGTAGCGATTGGAGAGGCAACCAATCAGTTTTACCAAAGAGGACGCTAGTCATGTCCAGTTCCCAGATAACAATCCTCTAGTCATAACTGCCCAGCTCGCCAATCGGAGATTTAGGAGGATACTAGTTGATAATGGGAGTTCAGTGAACCTCCTGTTTTGGTCCACGCTAGAGAAAATAGGGTTGTCTTTAGCCGAGCTGAAGGGCACCTCCATGATGTTTTATGGGTTTTCCGGTGAAGGGTCGACAACGATAGGAACAATCGAGTTAGTCATAACCTTGGGAGAGGAACCTCGAACTGTCTCCAAACTCCTTGAGTTCGTGGTTATCAACTGTCCCACCACGTACAACGCAATTCTGGGCTGGCCTACGTTGATGGCATTTGAAGCCATAACTTATATCTGCCACCTCACAGTCAAAATCCCCTCCTCTACGGGGGTATGTACGGTCCGAGGTGATCAGCTCGCTGCCCAGGAATGCTATAGCATTTCCATGAAGGGAAAATCACCACCCGGGCAGCAGACGATGACCATTCAGGGTGGAAGCGAGGAATCTCAGGAAGTAAGATCTGATCCTAGGATAGAAAACCCTCAAAAAGCCGATGGCGTAGGTACCACCTTGAGTGATGATATCGACCCAAGAATAGGCGAAGACAGATCCGAGCTCCAGGCCATCGAAGATCTCGAAAAAGTGAACATCGATCCTAGAGACCCTTCAAGGGTGGTTAGGCTTGAGAAAAACCTTAGTAATGAGAGAAAGGCGGAGCTGCTGAAATTTCTACAAGAAAATCTACACGTATTTGCCTGGTCTCATGAAGACATGATAGGAATCAGCCCAAGCATCATCATGCATACCCTTAAATTGGACAAAAACATGCCTACGAAGTCCCAGAAATAGAGGCGCCTGGGCAGGACCCGAGCTGAGGCCCTAGAAGAAAAAGTAGCTCGACTTTTAAAATGTGGCTTTATTCGCGAGGCAAAATACCCGATCTGGGTCTCCAATCCTGTTTTGGTCCCGAAGCCCAACGGGAAGTGGCGAACCTGCATCGACTTTTCCGATCTAAATAAAGCATGCCCCAAAGATTGCTTCCCCTTGGCGAGAATTGACCAATTGGTGGATGCCACTGCGGGGCACGAGCTCATGTCTTTCATGGATGCATACTCGGGTTATAACCAGATCGCTATGAATCCTACGGACCAGGAACATACTAGCTTCATGACCCCGACCAACGTTTATTGTTACAAGGTCATGCCCTTCGGGTTGAAGAATGTGGGAGCTACATATCAGAGATTGGTCAACAGAATGTTCGCTAATCATATCGGGAAAAACATGGAAGTGTGTGTTGACGACATGTTGGTCAAGTCAAAAACTGTCGATAACCATGTTCCCGATCTGAAGGAATGTTTTAAGATCTTGAGGAAGTACGGCATGAGGCTGAATCCCTAAAAATGTATCTTCGGGGTTGCGTCAGGAAAATTTTTGGGTTTCATAGTCAACACCAGAGGAATAGAGGCGAACCTCAATAAAATCAGATCGCTACTCAAAATGACATTACCCCAGTCGCGAAAAGACGTCCAAAGTCTGACAGGAAGGGTGGCCGCCCTTAATCGGCTCATTTCCAAATTAACGAATAAGTGTTTTCCATTCTATAACCTGCTCCAGGGAAATAAAAAGTTTGAGTGGACCGATGAGTGTGAGCGTGCCTTCCTCGACCTAAAAGCACATTTAGCCGAGCCACCCGTGTTGTCTAAATCGACCGCAGGAGAGCCTCTTTTTCTTTACCTAGCTGTCACGAAAGATGCGGCTAGCATCGTGCTAGTCAGGGAAGAGGATCGGTCTCAGAAGCTAGTTTATTACATTAGCAAAAGGCTCCTTGGAGCCAAATCTCAATATCCATTGATGGAAAAAATGGCATTTTTCCTTATCATGGCCTCCAGAAAGCTTAGGTCGTATTTCCAGTCCCATTCAATCCATGTCATAACCGATCAACCTTTAAGGCAGGTACTGCAGAAACCTGAGGCATCGGGACGTCTTTTGAAGTGGGCTATCGAGCTCAGCCAATTCGAGACACTATACGTACCGCGAACTGCGATCAAAAGCCAAGCTCTGGCTGATTTCGTGGCAGAGTGCACTAGATTCCAAGAGGAACCGGTGCAGGCCTTGTGGAAAGTCTTTGTGGACAGTTCGTCTAATGGGAACGGGTCTGGAGCTGGAATCATTTTGATATCCCCAGAGGGACATCGTTTCCCCTCCGCGTTACGGTTCGGATTCGAAGCATCCAACAATGAGGCCGAGTACGAAGCTTTATTCGCTGGGCTATGGGTGGCCCGGGAACTGAAGGCCAGGGCCATCCAGTGCTATAGCGATTCCCAGCTCGTGGTAAACCAGGTGTCAGGGAATAGCAGGTGCGGGGAACCAAGATGGCGACCTACCTGGCCAAGGTAAAGAAGGAGCTGTTCACATTTGAGTACAACATAGTCGAACAGATCCCTCGGGAGCAGAACGCCAATGCTGATGCCTTAGCAAAGCTTGCCACCTATAGGGAGGCCGAAACCTTGAGCCTGATACCAATGGAATTCTCAGAAAGGCCAAGCGTAGGGGAGACTGCGAGGGAGGTCGAGATGATCGACGCCAGGCCAACCTGGATGACTCTCATAGTCGAATACCTTACAACAGGAAAGTTACCTAAAAAGTGAAGCGATGCGAGGAGGATACTTTACCAAGCTCTGAGGTATACAATCGTAGATGAGACATTGCACCGACGTGGTCTTTCTTTGCCTCTTCTATGATGTGTTCCGCTAGATGAGGCCAAGACTATTCTGTGGGAGGTGCATGAAGGCTTTTGTGGGGATCACGCTGGGGGGCAAAGCCTGGCCTTGAAAATATTGAAGCAAGGATATTATTGGCCCACTCTATCAAAGGACTCAATTTCTTATGTCCAAAGGTGTGACAAGTGCCAGCGGTTTTCCACGATCGCCCGAGCTCCACCAGTCGAACTGAAGATGATCTCATCCCCGTGGCCATTTGTGGTCTGGGGGATTGACTTAGTTGGTGCCCTACCCACGGGAAAATGAGGAGTTCGCTATGTGGTAGTAGCTATTGACTACTTCACGAAGTGGGCAGAAGCGGAGCCCTTGGCAACAATAACATCAAAGAGAGTCCTCGATTTTGTGGTTAAGAATATTGTCTGCCGGTTCGGGCTGCCTAAGAAGATCGTGTCGGATAACGGAACCCAGTTCGATAGCGACCTCTTCACCAAATTCTATAGAAGACATGGCATAATTAAAAAAAATTCCTCCACAGCCTACCCCCAGGCTAATGGGCAGGTCGAGGCTATGAACAAGACGCTCAAGGCAAGCCTTAAGAAGAGGCTAGGTGAAGCTAAGGGAGTTTGGCCTGAACAGCTCCCACAGATGCTGTGGGCGTGCCGGACCTCACACCAGACTTCGACGGGGCATGCTCCTTTCTCCCTGACTTTCACAAGTGACGTCGTCCTTCTTGTCGAAACAAAGATAGCCTCGCACAGAGTCTGGACGTTCAGCCAAGAACAGAAAAATAAATTGCTTAGCGTGTCCCTCGACCTAATTGACGAAAAATGAGAAGCTTCACAGCTACAACTCACGCATTATCAACAAAAAATCACTCGTTATTTCAACTTAAGGGTCAAGAGACGCATCTTTAACTTAGGCGACCTGGTGCTCCGAAGACTCTTTTTAGCTAGTAAGGATCCCAAGGATGGAGCTTTGGGACCAAACTGGGAAGGACCCTACCAAACAATAGAGGTTGTGAAGGAAGAGAATTTTAAACTAGCTTGTCTTAATAGATAAATAGTCCCACGGACATGGAACACTCTACACCTAAAGAAATATTATCAATAGTCATACTTTTGTAAGACTTAATTATAAAAGCCACCCTGTTTTATTAAAAAAATGAGAAGTATATTTCTTGTATCGTTGTATGTTTCCATGTGCGTATAGGCTTGAAAGAGCGTGTTCCAAGTAACCAAGAAAGAACTCTTTCTGATTACTTGGGGGGCATATACCCCGAGAAGAAGGTCCTTAAAACTTAGAAGTTGGTTAAATTGATTAACCAGTGTTTCTTCTAAAAAGCACGAGGTATCGATAAAACTAACACGAACTAAGTTTTAAAATTAATATCCTGGACACAACCAGGTCCTAAAACTTAGAAGTTGGTCAAATTGATTAACCAGTGTTTTTTCTAAAAAGCCCGAGGTATCGATAAAACTAACGCGAACTAAGTTTTTAAAATTAATATCCTGGAAACAACCGGGTCCTAAAACTTAGAAGTTGGTTAAATTGATTAACCAGTTGTTGACGCAGTTCTTTGGCAACAGATAATTATATGAATAAATGTGATGGATTAGTGCTAAATGATGAACCGTAATATGTGAATAATCTAAAAGGAAGGTTATAACTCGTTTACTCTTTTTAGGTGGTTCGAAGGTTAAAATCCCTCTAGTCCACCTTTCAATATTATTGATATATCTCTGGTATTCCTTACAAGGTGTTTCTTTACAAATTAGAAAACCTAACCCTTTGCAACACCCAGGGTCTCCATATTTATAGGGAGAGAACACATGGGTGTTGGCAAAGGGGATCATCCTGTGTCCTTACCCATCATGTCACTTCTGTGACATTCATGATTAATTCCTAAAACCTGACAATGAAGTGTGGTCTAATCAATAGGTAAGGGGGATGATGGGCCGCATGGCCCAAGCTAGTCGTGGGGTGCCTGAACACGCACGTTTATGCTGCGTGTCCGAGATTTCAGGAATGGAGCAAACACGTGATGTCTGATATGCGCACATTTACATTGCGTGGTTGACTTTATAAAGGGTCGGATGTGTCAGCTCCAGGTCTTACCTCGAGATTGATGTAGTCTCAGCTTGTGGTGTCCACACTGCTGACCCGATGCCTTTGAGTGTTCTTACAAAACCTTTGGCTACCTCGAGCTAAAGATGAAGAGACTCGTAACAGCAGCTCCGGGTAGGTGGCTTCCATGTGGCAGGTAGGATTATGCCCTTTTTCAGCTTGCTAATAACCCGTGGATATTTAAGGCGTACATTTGACCCCCAAGGCACTGCTCATGGAATATGACGTCACCTGTGGCCACAGTGGGGCTTTTAGGCTTCCTTGTCGACTCTTCATGTTCCGCCCATTGCACTGGTATCGAATACGTGGAGCATCATGGTTGGAGACGGTGCGTCTTCCGAGAACCGCATTAAATGGCCTGGCCTATCTTCGGCCGTCGTTTCATCTTTCGAGTTGTGATCCTCGTATCCCACATCAAGACGATCGAATGACCCTCATTCTTTTGCCTTTTACGTATATATAAGGTTGGCGACCTTTCGCATGAGCCACCTTTTTATTTGAAATTTTTTCTCATCTTCTTTCTTCTCTCTTCTCAGTTTCAAAACCCTTTTTTTTTCTTCCGGTCACTGTTCCAGATGTTCCTGAGTTCCAGACACGAGGGTTCTTTCATGACTCCGGCTCCAAATATTCCACCAGGATTCTAACTCCTACGCTCTTTTCAATCCTTACACAGCAAAAAAAAACTTCTGTAAGTCCTCTGTCTGCTTTAAATGTTTCCATTTTTCTTTCCTTAGGTAAACTTCCTTTTTAGCCGCATACTGTAGGTTATTTTTCTTTGCTGGTATTTTGTGCCTAGGTTTTTATCCTAGGGGTATCGACCGTAGGAAAGAGAATGCCTAGGAACATGACTCATAGGACAAAATTCTGGGGTAATTTTTCTGGGTTATCTTTTTAAGTGCCTGCTTGGAGAGGGGAAGGCAACAAGTTTCTGGGGTGCAAAGACTGGGTAGCTTAGGGGAGACGCTTCATAGGCGGTTTTGCTTTTCGAAACTTTCCCTCCAAGGAAAACTTTATCCTGACCCTCCTGACACACGGATCCCGAGCAATCGGGGACCCGTTGGGAGCATAGGCGCATGTTCATAGAACTGTGTGGTCTCACTCGCCGTGGGCTGAGATTACCTCAGCCCGTGTAAAGGAAACCATCCTTCGTGCTAGATTCTTTCTTATGCTCAGGTCGCCTTTTCTAAACTTTCTTCATCTTTGTTCGTTAGGCGACCAGATGGGACCAAAGAAGAATAAGCCCAAGAAGAGTGACGGCAGCTTGTCCACCCAGCGGGCCAGCAAGGGGAAAGAGGTGGCAACAGACTCCCCAATCCCCCACTTCAGTCCCACCGTGGAGAAGGAGGTCGAGGTGGGACCTGATGCCTTCTTCGAGGCCGAGAAGATTTCCTCGAAGGTTACAACCCAGGGGAAAGTCAATAAAATCATGCTTTCCCACAACATCGAGATAGGGAAGGGCGCCCTGGTTGTCCGTCCTCCCCTTGAGGGCGAGCGGAGCTGCGCACCGCTCGATGAGGAGTTCGCGGCCTGGAGCGACGAACACCTCAAGGTTGGGGCCTTTCTCCCCCTGGATCAGTACTTCACGGATTTCCTGAATTTCGTGAAGCTGGCCCCCTTCCAACTCCCCCCTAACTCCTACCGTCTATTAGCGGGGTTGAAGTACTTATTCCTGAAGCAGGAATGGGAGGCCCCCACACTGGCGGACATCCTCTACTTTTTCTGCCTCAAAGCCAGCCCGGACCAACGGGGGCGAAGTGACGGGTTCTACTACCTGACCTGTTTTCCCAAATCAGTTGCGGTCATCGAGCTGCCCAGCCACCCCAATGACTTCAAGGATCAATTCTTCATGTCAACGGGGTTTCGCAACTGCGAATACCATTACTTCAACCATCCTCGTAAGTTCCTTCTAACTTTAGCTTGCAAGATCATCGCTGGTTAGTTTCTTCCCATTTGTTATTGACTTGAAAACTATCGTGCAGCTATTTTTGCGAGGACGACCAAGTCGGTGACCCTTGGGGGTCAGTACGAAACCTTGGCGGGGCTCCCCCCAAGTGAAAAAGACTACCGCCAACTCGTGTCTGATGAGACGATGCTGGCGTGTAAGTTAGTTTCTCCGGGCCAGACTCTGGCCTTAAGGAGGCCGCGAATCATGCCCGCAGCTTGCGAGATGGCACCCATCCCCAAGGATGAGGCCGCGGATGAGGACGAGGTGCCCCTCGTGCGCCGGAAGTGGGCTCTTGAGGTCGCCCAAGAGGTCAACGCAGAGTGGACCCAGTCCGGGGCAGCAGCTGGCCCCTCCCGCCAAGGTAACCTTTACTTGTTTAGGGATTTAGAAAGGGTCGTCGTAGACCTACGGCTTGCTAGATTTAACCCCAGCCAACTCATTCACCACCACCAAAATGATCCAGATCGCAACACCACTCTACTCCAGTGTGTTGACCAGCTAGTGTTGTGTTATGACATGGGCCGCCCTAGGGGTACTGTAGTAGTAGATAATACCCTGGCCTTTAGGTCGGCCTTTTTTTGAGGAGTACGGGACTAACCTTAGGTCGTGGCCCTCCCTTCTGGAGGGTGTAGTAGCTCCAGGTCTTAGGCAGTGTGTAGAGGAGTCCAGTCCTGAGGCGGATCCGGACCTAGAGCCTCCTCTCACTCGTGAAGTCATTATCTTAGACTCCCCCGTAGAAGCTCCGGGGCCGGAGGTCCTGACAATAGATTCCTCCTCTAGCTTGGAGGGTAGGACCTTTTTCAATACATACTTTAGATTTTTTTGTTATCAAATTATTTTTACATGCATACTAATGATTCGCTCTTGGTTTCAGACGAGGAGATGTCGCAACCCGGGGACAACGTTCTGCGGTCTATGTTCTAGGGGGGAAATCCCTCCTCCGAGTCGTCTGGACCCTTGGTGAAGAGGCTCCGGGTGACCAAGAAAACTCCTCCCCCCGGGATCAGCTCCAAGTCTCCTGCCAAGGGGAAAATCCAGGGTCCTGCTGCCGTAGAGAAGGTGCCTCCCCCCCCTCCTGCAGTGGAGAAGATGGCTCCACCTCCCTTGCGACCTCCTATCCCTAATCGGGAACAGGAGGTACCAACCGGGACCTTGTCAGCCCCGACTCCCAGCGTGCGTGTCCTGGTCAATCCTCAGGCCTTGGAGAAAATCCCCAAGGTCTTTAGGGGGACAGTTTACGAAACCGCGACCTACATGGTGGACCACTGCTACAACGCCACCTCGAGGGACTTGCGGGAGATCGAGACGAGGAGCCCCGAGCATGTGATGGAGTCTTCACTGGGGATGACCCTCACAGTAAGTTTGCTTTACCACTGGTTCTTTATGTTGTTGTTTTTTCTCTAAGGCACTTACCTTATTATCTTTTTGTCTTGCAGGCGACTTTGGCTCTCCACCGGAGCATATCTCGGTCCAGGGCCAGGATTGATGAGATCCGGGGTGAGCACCAGGCTACCCAGGCCGCCCTCACGTCCGCTCAACAACAGGAGCAGGATGCCAAAGCTGCCCTGGCGACTGCCTGGGAAAGCGAGAAGGTCACGCAGGCCGCCTCGGTTGCTGCGAAAGCTGACCTGGAGGAATCTCGGGCCAAGCAGCTGGAGGCCGAGGCTACTAAGGTTGCCCTGGATGCCGCGAAGGTTGAACTTGAAGAGACCAAGGCTGCCCTTGTGGCGGAGAGGGTATCATCCAGCTCCTCCATGGAGTCCATGCTGTACCATTGCTGGGCCTTCAACCAGGATGGTGACTTTTCCTTCCTAGGGCTGAAGGTGTGGGAGTCCTTCTTGGAAAAGTTCAAAGCTCGCTTTCAACAAGAGGCGCCCTCTGAGACCGGGGAGACTTCCACTGCAACCGAGTAGGACGCCGAGGGAGTGACTTCAACGAAGCCGCCTGGCGGGGCTTAGGATTTTTGCTTCTTTTTCTTTTATTTTTATTTGTAACTTTATATTACGAGGTTTTTTATCCTCGAGACAATTGATTTCCTTAGATTTATTTAATCTATTTATATATATTTGTGGTTTAACTTAGTTTCTGTTGGTGTTATGATTGACATCTTATGCTTTTTAGGAAAAAACATCTGTTAATCAATTTGAACCAACTTCTAAGTCTTAGGACCTGGTTGTACCCAGGACATTAATTTTAAAAACTTAGTTCGCGTTAATCTTTTATTGATATCTCGTGCTTTTTAAGAAAAACATCGGTCAATCAATTTAAATCAACTTCTAAGGTTTAGGACCTGGTTGTATCCACGACATTAATTTTTAAAAACTTAGTTCGCGTTAATCTTTTATTGATATCTCGTTCTTTTTAAGAAAAACATCAGTCAATCAATTTAAATCAACTTCTAAGTTTTAGGACCTGGTTGTATCGAGGACATTAATTTTTAAAAACTTAGTTCATGCTAATCCTTTATCGATATCTCGTGCTTTTTAAGAAAAACATCGATCAATCAATTTGGATCAACTTCTATGTTTTCGGACCTGGTTATATCAGGATATATGCCCCCCAAGTAATCAGGAAAGGGTCTTTCGTGGTTACTTGATGTTACATCCATAAACATATACGATAATGCATAAAGATTAACTCTTATTACTTAATAAACAAAAGATGGCTTTTCTAACTAAGCCTTACAAAGATATTATTGATAATATTTCTTTAAGTGTATAGCGTTCCAAGTCCGTGGGACTGCTTCTTCGTTAAGCCGAGCTATCTTAAAGGTTCCTTCTTTCACGTCCTCGGTTATTTGATAGGGCCCTTCCTAGTTTGGTCCCAACACTCCGTCCTTGGGATCCTTACCGGCCAGATCGGAGAAGTCGATGCAGGTCCGCCATTTCCCGTTGAGCTTCGGGACCAACACAGGATTGGCGACCCAGATCGGAAACTTTGCTTCGTGGATAAAGCCCCACTTTAAGAGCCGGGATACTTCCTCCTCTAGGGCCTCAACTCGGGTTGTTCCTAGGTGCCTTTGTTTCTTGGATTTTGCAGGCACGCTTTTATCCAAGTGGAGGGTGTGCATGATGACGCTCGGACTGATCCCTATCATGTTTCCATGAGACCAGGCGAACACATATAGATTTTCACGCAGAAACTTAATCAGCTCCGCCTTCCTTTCGCTACATAGATTTTTCCTGAGCTTTACTACCTTCGAGGGGTCTTGTGGGTCGATGTTTAGCTCCTCGAGCTCTTCGATGGCTTGGAGCTCGTATCTATCCTCACCTACTCTGGGGTCGATATCATTATTTAAGATGATATTCTCCCCTTTGGCATTATGAGGTTTTTCAATCTCAGGACTAGGCACAAGTTCCTGAGATTCCTCATTCCCGCCCTGGATGGTCATCGTCTGTTACCCAGGTTTTGATTTTCCCTTCATAGAAATGCTATAGCATTCCATAGCAGTGAGCTGATCACCTCGGACAATGCATATCCCTGTGGAGGAGGGGAATTTTAGTGCGAGGTGACAGATGGAGGTTATTGCTTCGAACGCTATCAAAGTAGGTCGGCCCAAAATAGCATTGTACGCGGCGGGACAATCAATGACCACAAACTAGAGGAGTTTTGAGACAGTCCGGGGTCCCTCTCCCAAGGTGATCACCAGCTCGATCGTTCCTATTGCTGCCGACCCTTCTCCAGAAAATCCATATAGCATCATGGAGGTGGCTTTCAACTCGGTGACAGATAAACCCATCTTTTCCAGCGTAGACCGGAACAGCAGGTTCACCGAGCTCCCATTATCGACCAATATCCTCCTAACTCTTCGGTTAGCGAGCTGAGCGGTTATGACCAGAGGGTCGTTATGAGGGGACTGGACGTGACTGGCATCTTCCTCGGTGAATATGATTGGTTGCCTCTCCAATCGTTGCTGTTTGGGTAGATGCTGCTCTGGGACGAACTCCACTCCATTATGAGCTTTTAGTTCATTGACATATCTCTTTTGGGCACCTCTGCTCGTGCCAGCCAGATGGGGGCCTCCGGAGATCGTGGAGATCTCTCCTCCTATCATAGGAGGAGGGGTGTCCTGATTTATGCGAGACCCAGGCTGACCTATCGGAGCTTCTGGAGCTGGTTGACCGGAGGGAACTCTATTCTGCGCATACTGAGCCAAGGGTCCGGCTCTGATGAGAGTCTCAATCTCATCCTTCAGGTGCCTACAATCGTCAGTGTTGTGGCCGATGTCATTGTGGAATCGACAAAACTTGGAGGGATCTCACTTAGCCTTCTGATGCTTCAAAGGCTACGGCTTCTTCCAAGGGAGGTGAGCAGAGTTCGCTAGGAAAATGTTCTCCCTAGTGTTGGTGAGCTCGGTGTAAGTCGCGTAGAATGGCTTAAACGTTTCTACAGACTTGTTCTTCTTCGGGCTGTGCTAGCCACCTTCGCTGCTCCTTTTTCTCTTGCCTCCACCCAACTGGTTATTCTGTGTAACGGTTTGGGTCGCTGTCACGACCTCCGTTCCCACTCCAGCGGGCTGTTCAGGGGCTTGGCTGGTTCCTGCAGCTGATGCTCGCGCTTCCTCCAGGTTTATCCATCTCTGGGCCCTATTTAAGAATTCATTCACGGTGCTAACACCTTTTCTCTGTATCTCTTCCCAGAGTCCACCTCCAACGAGGATCCCAATCCTCAAGGCCATAAGTTTGGAACTATCATCTGTGTCCCTAGCTCGAGCCGCGATGTTTGCGAATCTGCCCAGGTGAGCTTTCAAAGGTTCATCGAGCTGTTGTCTTACGTTTGCCATGGTTTCGGCTTTGACGCGGGCGGCCTGAGAAGCTTGGAATGCCCTCTTGAAGTCGGCAGAAAAGGTTTTCCACGAGCTGATGGACTGCTTTTTATTCTGTTTGAACCATTGCCTGGCTGGCCCAATCAAGGTGGAAGGAAATATTAAACACCTCAGCTCGTGACCGATGTTGTGGACCATCATCAGGATGTTGAACATACCCAAGTGATCTGACGGGTCCCCGTCTCCATTGAATTTGGAAAAGTGAGGCATACGGAAACCAGGTGGATATGTCGTGGCTGCTATGCTGGGAGCGAAGAGCTCGAGTTCGTCCCCCGAGTCGTACTCATCTTTTTCTTTCTCTGATAAGAGCTTCCTCATCAACTCCTCCATCTGAGCCAACCGCTCCAGGGTTTGGTCCTTGCTTCCTTAGTTATTCTGGGGCTGTTCAACAGCTCCAGTTTCATTGTACGGGTTAGGCGGGTTATAGTCCCTCCTATCTTGAGATAGGTTATGTGGGACATTCCCACTGTCACATACTTCAGATAGGCCCTCCCCTTGGGGAGTACGACTACCATTTCTAGCTGGGTCTCCTCTTTGAGAGTTGAGGCGATCTCGGAGGTCGGCCCGAGGGGTGGCCCGAGGGCTTTGAGCCGAACTCAAATGATGGCGCAGGTCTTCGCCGGACCTGCCACTTCGATTACTCCCGGTCCAGTAACTTCCATTTGAGAAGCTCGGAGCCCGCCGCTGAGGGTGAGGATCCAGGATTTCCCTGGGCGCCCGGCTACGATGGAAAGGTACGACGGAAGGAGGATTTCTCCTGCTGCTCCCATGAGCCGGAATGTCTCGGACTGGACGGGGAGGAGATGGGTATCTTATTGGTGATGGAGGATGTCTAACTGGTGACGCGATCCTAGTCCCATCAGGGCGAATTAAGATAGGTCGCGGCCTCTCCGCCCTACCATCCCCCGCGTCCTGCGCTCGGCGGTCTGATCGCGGTGTAGGACGGCTGGCCGGGGCGGGCTGTCGTCGTGAGCCCTCCCCGGATCTTCTTCGCGGGCTACCTCGGGCCCTCCTGGGTGCACTCGAGGGTGGAACTGAGCTAGGAGTTGAGGTTCGGACCGATCGGCTGAATTGCTGATCGGCACTAGTAAGTTCCTCAAATACAGCTTCCTGGTGGTGTGATGTGGGAGTAGAATTTGATGTCGAGGGTCTGACCGACCGATTGGGCCTGGACCGGTTACCCCAGCGAGACTTATGAGTCCCACCTTGCCTCTTTCCGACATTAGTGTTAGTTGTAAGAGGGGGTAATCGAGCAAAAACCTCTTCGATCTGCTTGTTTGCTTTCGCCAGCTGACTCCTTAACTGCGCATTTTCCATTTCTACCGCCGTGTAGAAATCCGGGTTTGGATTGGGCGGCCAGGGAGCCGAACTTCCAGTGTCATCTTGGCCCATTGGTTGCTTTCCTGGTCGCTGCTAAACCTCAGGCTTTTGCTCATCGGATATGGCGGCATGGTGGGCCTCCTGCCCATCACGTTGATCCACTTCGTTACCATGCCTTGAGCGAGTAACCACCATGGTTGGGTTTTTTGCAATAGCACCAATCTAAAATCCTCTCAATGAAAGCACCAAACTATTGACGTGATTCTTCGACAACAGATAATTATATGAATAAATGGGATGGATTAGTGCTAAATGATGATACGTAATATTTGAATAATCTCAAAGGAAGGTTATAACTCGTTTACTCTTTTTAGGTGGTTCGAAGGTTAAAATCCCTCTAGTCTACCAGTCAATATTATTGATATATCTCTAGTATTCCTTACAAGGTGTTTCTTTACAAATTAGAAAACCCAACCCTTTGCAACACCCAGGATCTCCATATTTATAAGGAGAGGACACCTGGGTGTTGGCAAAGGGGGTCATCCCGTGACCTTCTTACCCATCATGTCACTTCTGTGACATTCATGATTAATTCCTAAAACCTGACAATGAAGTGTGGTCTAATCAATAGGTAAGGGGGATGATGGGTCGCATGGCCCAAACCATTCGTGGGGTGCCTGAACATGCACGTTTATGCTGCGTGTCCGAGATTTCGGGAATGGAGCAGACATGTGATGTCTGATATGCGCACGTTTACATTGCGTGGTTGACTTTATAAAGGGTCGGACGTGTCAGCTCCAGGTCTTACCTCGAGCTTGATGTAGTCTCAGCTCGTGGTGTCCACACTGCTGACCCGATTCCTTTGAGTGTTCTTACTAAACCTTTGGCTACCTCGAGCTAAAGAGGTAGAGACTCGTAACAGCAACTCCGGGTAGGTGGCTTCCACGTGGCAGGTAGGATTATGCCCTTTTTCAGCTCGCTAATAACCCGTGGATATTTAGGGCGTACACCAGTGTTTTTTCTAAATAGCATGAGGTATCGATAAAACTAACGCGAAATAAGTTTTTAAAATTAATATCCTGGACACAACCAGGTCCTAAAACTTAGAAGTTGGTTAAATTGATTAACCAGTGTTTTTTTCTAAAAAGCACGAGGTATCGATAAAACTAACGCGAGCTAAGTTTTTAAAATTAATATTCTGGACACAACCAGGTCCAAAAACTTAGAGTTGGTCAAATTGATTAACCAGTGTTTTTTTCTAAAAAGCACGAGGTATCGATAAAACTAACACGAACTAAATTTTTAAAATTAATATCCTGGACACAACCAGGTCCTAAAACTTAGAAGTTGGTTAAATTGATTGACCAGTGTTTTTTTCTAAAAAGCACGAGGTATCAATAAAACTAACGCGAACTAAGTTTTTAAAAGTAAATACCCTGGACACAAACAGGTCCTAAAACTTAGAAGTTGGTTAAAATTGACTAGCAGTACTTTGCAATCTCAAAGAAAAACGATTAATAAACTAACACGAACTAAGTTTTTTACCAAACACATCATAAAAAATAAAATAGATTGAAATAAAACTCGAGATAACTGAAATCAATAAATTGTTTCGAGGAGAAAAACCTCGTGATAAATAGTTACAAAAATAAATAAAAATGAAAATACAAAAAATTCTAAGCCCCCCTAGGCCGCTCCGAGGACGTCACCTCCTCAACATCCTACTCACCGGCAGCAGAGGTCTCCCCGGTCTCAGTCGCCGCAAGCAACTCCTTTTGCAACCGAACTTTGAACTTCTCGAGGTAGTGCCCCTATGCTTCGGAGGCCATGAAGAAGAAGTTGTCGTCCTAGTTGAAGGCCCAGCAGTGGTACAGCATACTCTCCATGGAGGATGCCGACGCTTTCTTCTCCTCCAGAACGGCCACCTCGGCCTCCAGCAATTTTTCCTTAGCCCCCTCGAGCTCGGCCTGAAGGGCTGCCAAGGCAGTTCTCACCTCCTGCTCGCCTGCCTGGGCAATGGTAAGGGCATCCTTCGCTTCCTACTCGCTCGCTTGGGCCACCGCCAAAGCAGCCCTGACATTCTGCTCGGTCTGCTGAGAGGTGGAAAAAGTAGCTTGGGCCGCGGTCAGCTCGGCCTTGACTTCCTCATTCCTAGACCTAGCCCAAGAGATGCTGCGGTGAATAGCCAAGACCGCCTACAAAAAACAAAGGAAGAGTTAGACGCATACCCGAAAAGTAATATATATATAAAGAAGTTAGGAAGAGTGCTTACTATGAGGTTCATCCCCAGGGAAGATTCCATAACGTTCTCAGGGATCCTCTCCTCAATTTCCCTCATATCGGTGTGCTTGGCCTTGTAATAGTGCTCCACCGAGTAGTTCGCCGTTTCGTAGACGGCCCCCCAAAAAGTTTATAGGATCAGCTCCAGATCCTGGGGGTTGACGGGGATGCGAACTGTGGTAGCGGGGGCCACTGGAGCTTGGGGACCAATCAGTGCTACCAGTTCAGGAGCAGGAGAAGGAGGAAGGCGAGGAAGGGTTGCAGCTCCTGGGCCCGAGCTTTTCCCTTTAGTCAGGAATTGAGAGATGGTTGCAGCCGGGGGCGGCGTTTTCTTGGAAGTAGGCCGAAGCATCTTGACAAGGGGACCCTCGAGTGACTTCCCTCCTGGGAACATCGAGCGGATGTCCGGTTCCCCCCTCTGTGCCATCTCCTCGCCTGAAAAGAAGAATGAAAAACACGTTAAGGGTGCATGTACATTCTTCAAATGAAAATATTAACAATAGACATGCGCGAAGTAGAAAAATTCCTACCCTCCGAGCTAGAGGAAGAGTCTATTTCCATGACCTCCGGCCTCGGAGCTGCTATAGTGGAAGGAGAATCTAAAACAACCACTTCTTGGATTAGGGGAGGTGCCGGATTAGGCTCTACCTCAGGACTAGATTCCTCCACATATTGCCTAAGTCCAGGGGCGACTATACCCTCTAGAAGGGAGGGCCACGACCTAAGATTGGTCCCATACTCCTCAAAAAAGGCCGGCCTAAAAGACAACATGTTGTCTACTACTATAGTGCCCCTGGGACGGCCCGCGTCATCCCATAGCACTAACAGATCTACGCACTGGAGAAGGGTTATGTTGCGGTCTGGATCGTTTCGGTGGCGATGCACGAGCTGGTTTGGGTTAAACCTAGCTAACCTAAGGTCCGCGACTCCTCTGTCTAGGTCCCAAAAGGAATAGGGGTTACCTTGTCCGGAGGGGCCGGCTGCTGCCCCTAATTGAGCTCGATCAAAGTCTGGATCCCGAGCAACCTCCGGAGCTCTTCTCTTCCGCACGAGGGGCACCTCGGGCTCATCTTCCTGCTCGTCGTCGCAGCCAGCCGCGACATCGACCTCAGGAATGGTCTCCATCACGCGGGCTGCTGGATGATTGGCCCGCATCCTCCTCAAGGCGAGAGTTTGGCCTGCTGAGATCAGCTTACACACCAACATCATGTCGTCTGACACAAGCTGGTGGTAGTCCTTTTCACTAGGCGGAAGCCCCGCCAGGGTATCGTACTAACCCCCAAGGGTCACGGATTTGGCCGTCCTCACAAAAATAGCTGCACGACGATGTTCCAATCAGTATACATGCAAAAAGAAAAAAAAAAAAAGGGTTTTTTTTAAACGCAGGCTAAGTATGGAAAGCTTACGAGGACGGTTGAAGTAATGGTACTCGCAATTGCGAAATCCAGTCGACATGAAGAATTGGTCCTTGAACTCGTTGGGATGGCTGGGCAGCTCGATGACTGTAGGAGAGTTCGAGAAGCGGGTCAGGTAGTAGAACCCGTCTCCTCGTCCCCGTTGATCCAGGTTGGCTTTGAGGTAGAAAAAATAGAGGATGTCCGCTGGGGTAGGGACTTCCCACTCGTGTTTCAAGAAGAGATACCTCAGCCCCTCCAGTAGACGGTAGGAATTAGGAGACAGTTGAAAGGGGGCCAGCTTCACGTAATTCAGGAAGTCGGTGAAGTACTAGTCCAGAGGGAGGAAGGCCCCGGCCTTGAGATGTTCATCGCTCCAGGCCGCGAACTCCTCATCAAGAGGCATGTAGCTCCTCTCACCCTCGAGGGGAGGTCGAACGATAAGGGAACCTGTCCCAACCTCGATGTTGTGGGACAGCAGTATCTTGTTAACCCTCCCTTGGGTCGTGATCTTCGAGACTATCCTCTACGCCTCGAAGAAAGCGTCAGGTCCCACCACGACCTCCTCCTCCACCGTGGGACCAAACTAGGGGATGGGAGACTCCACCTCGATCTCTTTCCCTTTGCTGGATTGCTAGGATGACAAGCCGGCCACGCTTTTCTTGGACACATTCTTTCTGGGCCCCATCTAGTCGCCTACCGAACAAGAACGAGGAAAAACTTAACAGGCGACCTAAAAAGTAAAAAAGGGAAAATAGCACGAGAAGAAGTGACTTTCATACATGGGCTAAGGTAATCTCAACCCACGGTGTATGAAGCCACGCATTGCCATAGTCACGCGCCCACATTTCCAACGGATCCCTCATCTACAGGGATCTTTGTGTCAGGAGGGTCAGATTATTGCTTGCCTTGGAGGGGAATTTTTGAGAGAAAAACCACCTAGGAAGCGTGACCCCTAAGCTACCCGGTTTTACACCCTAAAAACCTCTCACCTTCCATATTCCGAATAGGCATTTCCTAAAGTTACCCAGAAAGTTACCCAGAAATTACCTAGTTATGAACATCGCATTCCTAGACATGTTTTTAAATATAATCAATATGCCTAGAATCGAAACCTATTCGCCAAAAACAACCTATTGTTTATGACTGAGAAATAGGTTTGCCTAACAAAGAAACGGGGAAATCGAAACATGCAACGGACAGGGAACTTACAGTGTATATTCCGAATGAAAGTTACAGGCAGTGTAGGAGTAGGAGTCCTGGTGGAATCCTTAAAGCTGGACTTCTGAAAGGCTCTTGTGGCGAGAATGTGGGGATTTCTAGGATTATGACCAGAAGAAGAAGAAGAGCTTCTGAAACTCAAAAGAGAGAAAATAAGGAAAAAAATTCAAATGAAGAGTGACTAGTACTGAAGATTGCCACCCTTATATATACGTAAGAGGCATAAGGAAACGAGGACTGTCCGATCAAATTACTTCGAGATACAAGGTTCATAACTCAAGAGACGAAACGATGGCAGAAAGGTGGCTAGGCCATTTAATGCAGTTCTCAGAATCTGAACAGTCGCCAACCACGGTGTTCCACGTGTCCGGTACCCATGTGGTGGGCAAGACATGAAGAGTCGAAAGGAAAGTTTAAAAGCCCCCGCTGTGAAGATCAAAGATGACGTCATAGGTCACGAGCAAGGGCTTGCGGGGAAAATGTACGCCCTGAATATCCGCACACACTTTGGCGAGCTAGAAAAGGGCCTAAATCGATCTACCACGTGTCAACCGTCCACCCAGAGCTGTTTGTTACAGACCCCTAAACAACCAGCCCAAGCTGATGGATCATTTAGCTGCTCCGTGCGTGGAGCCGTTGTGTCGATATAATAGAAGCCACGAGCTAGCGCCACATTAAGCTCATGGTGCATCAGAGGTCTGACACCCCCGAATCCTTGTAAAGTCAACCACGCAATATAAACGTGCATATACCAGACATCACGTGTCTGTTCTATTTCTGAATTCTCGGATACGCAGTATAAACGTGCGTGTTCAGACGTCCCACGCCTGATTTGGGCCATGCGGCCCATTACCCATCTTTACCTATTGATTAGACCACACTTCACTGTAAGGTTTAGGAATTAATCATCAGTGTCACATAAATGACATGATGGATGATTAGATCACGGGATGACCCCAATACCTACTCAGAGATCAATCTATTATAAATACCAAAACCCTGGGTAGTGCAAGGGGTTGGCTTCTTCTTGTAAAGCAAACATTTTGTAAGAAATAGTAAGGATCGATCAATAATATCAACTGGTGGACTAAGGGGATTTTAACCTCCGAACCACCTAAAAAAGGAGTGACCATCTTTTCTTTTCAATTAGTTTCCACATTCTCAATTAATATCATTGTCATATTACGGTTTATCAATCAGTACTAATCCATCCTATTTATTCGTATAATTATATGTTGGTGAAAAATCGCGTCAACACCTCTTATGCATATCTTATTCTTTAATGGCCCCAAGGGAAAACGATCATTAGCCACATTCCTTGCTAATCCTCAAATTTTCTTATAAATTTCCAATCGATCTCGACATACCCAATCAGTCACCAAATAACTACCTGTAACCCGATAGATCCTGAATACTCACCATGTTTCCCAAGATACCTCTAGGCTCACCTCGAGCCTGGTATTTAACCCCGTTGTGACTATTTTGCTAATCCGCTCACTAGGATCGCCTCAGACAACACAACTCAAATATATGTCCACAATATTGTGGCCTCACTCATAACGCATACATATTACAAATATACCCTCAACGTATCAAAAATTACAAATACGCCCCAATTTATAAGAACGGGCCCATATGCATATTTAATACACATAAACATGCATAAATATTCACTATACCATATAAACCATTTATATCGCATAATCATACATATATTCTAAAAATTCCACATATAAATCATACTATGCCCTCCAGGCACCGTAATCAAGGCACTTAACCTTAATAGCAAATTTGGGACGTTACACTTTCAATACCCCTACAATAGTACATAAACTCGAAAACTTAACCAAAAACCTCATCACAACTTAACTTAATCACTTGAGTTCAAAAACCTAAAACACTAAAAAAATAGACCCAAAACTTAATCAAATCAAGGTTAGAGCTTACCCCAGCTATTAATTGCGACCTTGAACTGCTCCAACTCCATCTTCAAATCCTCAATTTCAAGCCCCAAATTCAAAGCTTTTCCTTCAAAATTTCCAAAAACTTATAAGCCACCAAGAGAGAGAGAGAGAGAGATATAGAGTGCAAACATGGGAGAGAGAGAGAGATGTGAGCCGAGAGACTAAGTTACTTCTTCTTAGTTCTAGACTCCTAAGGTCTAAGTCTATCCTTTGCTTCAAAATGACCAAAATGCCCATTAGATCAACTTTAGCCCTTAAATATCACCAAGGGAAAACCCATCATTTGTCCCATTCCCGCTAATTCCTCGATTATTCTTATAAATCCCCAATTAATCCCGGCATACCCAAATAACCGCTAAATAACTACATGTTACCCAGTAAATCACGAACACACGCCAAGTTCCCAAAACACCCCTAGGATCACCCCGAGCCAAGTATTTGACCCTGTTGTGACTATTCCGCTAATCCGCTCCCTAAGACCGCCTCGGATCATACATCTCAAATATATCTCCACAATATTGTGGTCTTAGTCATATCAAAAACATAACACACACATATATATACCCTCAACGGATCAAAAATTACAAATATGCCCTTATTAACACGAACGAACCCACATGCATATTTAATTCACCGAAACATGCATATCTAGTCATATAATAATATAATTTGAGTAATCACATACTGAGACACATATATCACAATTAATCACATAATAATGATATTAAATCAATTATTGCCCTCCCGACACGCTAATCAAGGCACTAAGCCTTATTAGCAGATTTGGGGCGTTACACTCACCATCCCATCTAAGGGTGTTGCACTACAATTTTCATTAGTTATTTGTTTAAATTGATATAAATTTAAGGGAGAGTAACCATAAAGTGTGTAAGAGAGCATTATAGTTGGCAGATAAAAAGCAGCTATCCCTAACCGTCTCTGAATTTTGTCTTACCTCTGAAAACATGACATCTTGCAAAATAAGTAAATTAAAAAAATAAAAATAAAAACAAAGTGTGAATTGGTACTAAAGTTGCCCTTAAAAGGAGACTACCGAGGTATACCCCCTCATGTTTTCGGTACTTGAATTTTTATAATCCCAATTTTTTTATATGATTGTGTGCATTGTAGTTACAACAAGCATCCCACCAAATTTTAGGAAGTCTCAGATAATTTAAGAATGTTCAAACATTTATGTTGCGTGAGTGCCAAATATTATGTATGTGAATCCAATAGAATATTTTAACCCTGATTTTCGTACTGTAAATTATTCAGAATTTACCAAAAACTAGTAGGATGTCTGCTGTAACTACATTCTACACCGTCATACAAAAATAATTAGGATTATAACTATTTAGGTACCGAAAACATGAGGGGATGCAATGATAGTCCCCTTTTAGGAGGGTCTACTTGAGAATTACCCAATGATATATTCTCATTATGCAAAATTAAACCATTCAATTTAGTTTGTAATATTATTATTATTAGTTTTATTCATGGTAATTTCTATGTTAATTTAGCAAAGTTCTTGGCTATTCGTTATGGTTTGCAGGTGGTTGTTATTTGTTTATTAGATGCTATAGGTGGTGGAACTTGTCATTCTATTTCACAGTATGCAAATGGTGTGGTCCATGCACTAGCAACTTATGTAACTAGTTCTCTAGGAGACTGTATTTTGGATAGATTCTTGTCCTCGATTTTTTAGTTCTCTTGTAACAGTTGATTTTTAAGTAAATGAAAGTATTTTCCTTAAAAAATGCTATACTCGGATAGAAATTGTTAATTTTAACCTATACTTGTTATATTTGTAAAGTGGGAAAATTAATCACGAACATGCAACAACACTATATATCTAAGAGAAACTCACAAAAATACCTATGATTTAAAAAATACTAAAAATACGAAATTTGGAAAAAATTACAAAAATATGAAGTGGCATAATCATAAATACGGAGCTTTTTTGTAAACAAAGTTTACAAAATTGTAACAATACAGTTTTTTTGTAACCAAAGTTTCCAAATTTGTGACTAAAATTTACTAGTTTGTAACTATATGCTACGATTTTGTAAACACCATTTACAAACTAAATAAAAAATTATAACAGGCGATTACAGAACTGTTACAAACTGTTATCTTTATTTTTATAATTTTTATAAACTCCCATATTTATTTTAATTGTTGAAGCAACAATTTGTCTTTCTATATCTGGAGGTAAAACCCAACGATGGATGATGCTTTGGCACTATTCTGGTGATGAAGTTTGCCTTTGACTCATCGGGATCACCTGCAAGAAAGACACTCTGATGCTTAAGTTAGTTCAAAGTTCCATCCCTTTGCCCTTCTATGAATCTTATATTTATAGGACAAAATATGTAAAGCAGTTAGTTAGTTCAAGCAAACCCTGGGATGGTGGGAAGAAATAACCGAATTTCCCTCCAAAAATAATGTTTATGAATGTCTCGTTCAGGGGTCAGAGGTGCGGACCACCTCTGACCTGTAGCTTCTGCCTTCGGAGCTTCTGCATACCAAAACGAACCATTTTGAATGTTCGATAAATGAGGAAAGGATTTTCGGACCGAACATTTTGGGCCCAACAGATGCCCCTTGGCCCAAGCTTCGAACAGGCGAGGCATGCTAATCTATTCGAATCTTGGGCCAACTCTTCAATGCCAAAAAAATTTCCCAAAGCCGTCATTCTCCGCAAATCGAGGCAATTCGTAGGTACATGATCATTTGATTGCCTGACAAGCTACACTTAATGCAAACACAGTTACCGAGTGAAGCGTTTGGTTCAGAATTTTACCTTTCATTTAAATAGTTTTATTTCAAAATAATTTTCATTCAAATTTCCAAACTTTATTCTAACTTCCAAAAAAAAGCTCTGAAGAAACCCTAAATATTCCCCTCTGTTTAATCCTTCGACAATCATCTCAACCTGCGTAATCATGTCTTCTCGTTCATCTCCCGAGCCTTTGGATCGTGAAGGATACAAGAATGCATATGAACGCATGCGCAAATCGTTCGACATTCCTGACAATGTCACGGTGAGGATGCTTTCGGATGCTGAGCTTCGAGAATGGTGATTCAAGGATGTAGTCAAGCCCTTCGAAATCTTCATGAGTCTGAGACATATCGAATGGCTCCGCTTCCCTCTTCCTGCTCTGCTAGTTCAGATAATTTCAAACTCTGGAGCTCACATTTCTCAATTTCTCTCAAATGCTATTCAGTCAATAGTCGGAGCTCAGATGATAGGGAGCCTCATGAATGTCAACATTCAATCAGACAACATTTATGTGTGCTTTACCAAGTCCACGAACAAGGCGATAGAGGGAAAACCTCAGAAAACCTTCTACCTTTCTCCCAAAAAGGACCGGACAATCTTTACCGATTTCGATAGCTCCCATCAAAATTGGGATAAATACTTCTTTGCTGTTGAAGGAGCGTGGTATCCTGAATACCTGCCTCAAGAAATTTTTCCTTTGGCTAGGGTGTTTATAAAAGGTGAGTTACATTTTTCATTCTGTTTCTTATTGGTTTTAGTGTGAAATAATCATATCTGGATGATTATCTGTTAGTTTAACTCTGTGTATTACTGTTTTGCTTCTTTGCATCAGATTTTTCTTGGCCTCAGGTTAACATGAGTCCTGAACAGCAGAGCATGCTGACAGAGAAGGGGCTTCTACATGAGTCTAAGGAGAATGCCATTAGTATCAGGGGTGTGTTGAACCCCTACTGCATGCAAATTATGACTCGACTTTGCTTTGTGGATCGAGTCGATTCTGGCACCGTGCGAGTTAGATCGCAGAAGGGGGATATGACCCTTAGAAAAATTACAGCAGCATGTGTGAAACAGCTGGGAGCTTTTATGAAGAAATCTCCTCCTACTCCTTCAACTTTGTCTCTGTCGAAGACCGAGTGTGAAAGGGTGTGTTCTGAGACCTACGCCGCATGTGCGAAACGTCAAGGAGTCCCAGAAGGTAAAAATAAAGAGGGTTCTGGTCTAGCTTCTGCTGCAGATTCGTCCCCTAATAAGTCCGACTTATCGCGCAGATCTTCCCGTATTCAAGGGCGATCATCCACGCCTTCTGACGCTCTCCAGATTCAGCCTCTTCAACAAGTGCCTTTGCCTACAGATGCATTAGGAAAAAGAAAGGAGCATGAGGAATCCTTTGGTGAAGATTCAGACGATGGGAAGTGCATTTCTTCCAAGCTTCGGATCCCAAAGGGTTCTATCTCCACTGCTCAAGGATCTCCCCTTGCAATCCCCAAACTTGCCCCAGGAAAGTTACCAACAGGCCAGGCTCTAACGTTGTGCAAGAAGCCACGAGGATCTGCCCCCGCTGGATCTTTACCTGGGGCGTCTTCTACCTCGCATGTAACTGGGTCTTCCTTGGAGGCAGGCTTAGAAGGGGTGGCTCATGCAGCGGACGCTTCTTCTTCTCCGTCTAAATCATCAGAAGTGTTGACTGGAGATGGAGTGCAGGGTGGCTTACCAGTTGAAATGAAGTCTCCTGTTGTCTGTATCAAGCCGTCAGAAGCCTTACCCTCTGCTCACTACACCAAACACCTCTTTCCATAACACAAGAAAATAAGACTATTTAAAAAGTATTATAGTAAGGAGGGTTAAAAAGCGGTAAAGTCTGAAAAAAAAGGCGGCACCTTTAGGAACTCCCGCTAAATTGAAAGCATTTTGGTCTGACTATAATATAGTCTCTCCCTACTTTTTTCACATGTAAAATAAAATAAAATAAAGAAGAAAGAAACCCTTTCTCCCACCCGATCCTTATACTTTCCTTTCTCCCTCTCTTTATCGCATTTTTTCTGCTAGGCCCGAACGACGACGGCAGGAGCTCGGGGAATGCTGGTCGACGGCGGCAAGGGGGTCAGGGTCGGGCTGTTCGGCGGCAAGGGGCTCAGGGCTGGGCTTGACAGCAACAACTGGTGGCTCGGGGCTGGGCTCGACAGCAACAACTGGTGGCCCGAGGGCTGGGCTCGACGGTGGGTGGGGGGTCTCGGGTCTGGGCTCGACGGCGCAGGGGCTGGGCAGGACGTGGAGGCTTGGGGGCTCGTTGTGGCAGGTGCATCGGTGGGGTTCAACCGTGGCAGAGCTCAACATAGCCGAAGGGCTCAACGAAGGTAGGCACGGCAGTATGTATCTTTTCTGATTCTCCTTTTGTTTTTTTTCTTTCTCTCTCTTCTCTGTTTTTGTGTTTGGCTCACGGCAGTTTTCTTTGTTATTATTTGGATTTAGCCGATACAAATGGTGAATCCTTGTGTTTTCCTTATTGACACTTTGCAAACAATAGCTTAAAAGTTGCCTTTTCTCTTTTGGATAATTATCTATGAGCACTGGTGGGTGAAGTTGTAAATGGGCTTCGAAGAAAAATATGTGGTTAACAAGGGTAATGATCTGATATAGCTATGAGATCTGAGGGCTTTCTAATAATACAGTGATTACATTTAATGGGTTTTTCTTGTTACTTCTCTAATGCCTATTTGTTTCATCAGTGGATGATCACATCTGTTACTTTTTACCGTATCCTTAGATCACGTCTGACTTTGAGTTTCTCATTTGTGTCGATATTTTAACTTGTCCCATTCCCAGTTGTTTACATCTTCTAAATAACATCAATAAGTTAGTTTCTGGTTGTTTGTATTGCAAATTTAATTGTCTCTCATACTCTCGCTCTACCTATGTTTTACAATCCTTAAGCTCTCGTCCTCACTCGCATTCTCTTGAAAAATCATATTTAATTTCCAACTGAACTCAATCTCTATGATTATGGCTCTAGTTTGAGCTTTTTTCTTTGCATTTTTCTCACTCAATGTTTATTTTGTTGTTCTGGTTTGGTATGTTAATGGGTTCTTTAATAGATGATGGAAAATGTTTATGAGTAGTTTTTTTGCTGTGTTAATTGATGGACATGCAGGCTAGAAAGCTTTATATGAACCTACCCACTTAAAGGGAGGAACTTTCACTTCATTTTTGTGTTTATTTCTACATTGTATTGTTCACTGATCTTTTCAATTGACTTCTGGTGATGATTATATCATGTATAATAGTATTTCTACCCTGTGATGGAAAAACTCATTATTGGAAACAAATTCTCCTTGGTTTTTCATAATTTCCCTTTACATCTTTGCCACCTCATTATCGCCACCACCACCATCATATCTATCTATCTATCTCTCTCTCTTTCATTCCTTCTTTACTACTACTACTACTACTACTCTCTCTATCTCTTACGAGGTGGGTGAAGATGTAAATGGGCTTTGAAAATAATCTGTGGTTAATATTGTTAATGATCAGATATAGCTATGAGATCTGAGGGCTCTCTAATAATACATTTGTTAGATTTAATGGGTTGCTCTTGTTACTTCTATGATGAATTTGTGTTTCCTCAATGGTTGTTCACATCCATTACAGATCCTTAGATCATGTATAACTTGAGTTGCTGATTTGTGATGACATTTTTAATGTGTCAACATCTTCATTGAGATGGCTCCTAGTCGCAATCCTTATGCTCTCTTCCTCACTCCTATACTCTTGAAAAATCATATGTAATGTCGAACTGAACTTAATCCATGATTAGTAACTAATGATGTCTACAATATAACTTATGTACTGATTTTTTATTTGTAAGTTGTAAAGTTGATCTTACTGTATTTTCCTTTTAATGTTAGTGGGTTTTACAAATGGTAGTATCCTTTGCTCTGTGATGGAAAAACTCAATGTTGAAAACAATGCCTTGGCTTTTCATCATGAGCCGCTACGTCTTTTTTGCCTCATCATCTTCATCTTCATCATCATCATCATCATCATCCTCTTCTTCTTTTTTATCCTCTCTCTCTCTCTCTCTCTCTCTCTCTCTCTTACGAGGTTATTGAAGATGTAGATTGGCATTGATGAAAAGTCGGTGGTTATTTTGTTAATGATCTGATTTAGCTATGAGATCTGAGGGCTTTTAATAACTATTATATGTTACATGTACTGTTGTACGTTAATATGTTCCTCAGTGTACTACATTAACCCCCTTTATGTTTTATCATCGATTGACATGAAAAATTCATTACTTGAATCAGGAGAATTGTAAAATCTTATTTCATGTGAATTGTTCTGAATAAGTGAACGAGTTGAATTGTTGAACTAAATTCAATCTATGTATAGCTTAGTAAAATGTATTTGTCTATGTTCTTGTTTTAATGTTGAGGATTGTAGTTTCATTAGCCCAATAATGAAAATAGTAGTAGTTTCAAATAGGTCCATGATTTTTCATCATAAGCGTTTCCATCTTTACATGGTAACAAGATGATCTTTTTTTTCTTCTTTGCATTCTCTCTCTAGATTGGTGAAGATGCAAACTGGTTTTAATGAAAATCATGGTTATGTGCTTGAGTATAAAAAAGGCTCCATTTTAATATGTTTTTAAAATGTGTATCTCTAAAAGAACTGAGGGCTTTATCTCAAATGACTACTATGTTTTGATTTCGTTTAGTGTTAGTTGTTCATGTTGCAATTTTTTTTTGTAAGTGTTCTTATTACTTTTTTTATTTCAAAATTTGTATTTTTCTTAATTGCATTATGACTTCAAGGATATATATGTCTAGTGCTAAAATAATCATAATTTTAAATGTTTTGATTGAAGCTTAATTTTTTGGGGACATTACTTTTACAAATTCTAATTAATTAAACCTGTTTTGAGTAGACAGACCTTACTAGTTGATAAGTTTTTTGTCAGATTTTTATAATTTTAAACTTTACTTCTACCTATTTTGTTGAATTGTGGTCTACATATGATGTTCATGGTGACTAGAAAATATGACTAGCATATCTAAGGATATTTACATAAATGATGATGGAACCGTTTGTAAAACAAAAAACATAAAGTCCACATAGGAACAAACAATAAAGATCTGAATGCCTTTTTCATTTTCAAACAGAAGGAATTTCAAATAGAAGGAAACTGAAGGAATTTCAATATTGTTTCCAAATTTGACTGTTTTTCTCAATATCAGATTCCTCTCCATGAATTTCTTCATACACCTTTTTCAACCATTTCATTAATTTAATTAAAAATTGTGTTTATTGTGTGTAATTTTTACTTATTTTTGGTCTGATTAATAATACTAAATATGGGACCTATACCATCAACGGTCGCGAATCTGACTTCCCGATTAGACTTGTGAGTACTATATTTAATAATTATTTTCATATTTATATGCACGTTTTTAATGCTAACAATATTTAGTGTGAATTATCTGTACGCGGTTAAGTGAAATATCTAATGTAAGTTCTTCTCTTGCATTTATCAAGGATATGAAGTCTCTAAGTACCTTGTAAGTAACATGGTTTCAACACATTATTACACCCTTTCTAATAAATCATTCAAATTCAAACATATCTTTTTTCTTCTGTGATGTTCTGCTTTGAGATATAATCTAACAACTATTAAAAAAAACCTGCAGAGTACTTAGGAACAACAATATCACTGGTACAATTTCATCGAATAACGGAGAGCTCCAACAGTTACAAAAACTATACGTTAATTAAGAAACTCACTGGTACATTTGGTTAACTCTTTCTGTATAAAAAAAACTATCATTTTTTTTGGCAGTAACTTGGTTGGCGACAACTTTACAATGAATGTCTCAAACAACAGGTAATTTTCCTCAGTATTTTAGAATAGCTTCCTTCATTTTTGCTCTTATTTGTACTGCACTTAATAAATATGTTTCAAGTGTCTATTGCTTAAAACTTTTTTCTTGGATTTGTTGTTCAATATTATATAACCTCCTTCTTTTGTCTAAATTTATTCTTTGTTCTTTTCAGTCTTCTTCTTATAACAAAAGCCAATTTTAACAACAGATGAACGTAAGACCAAATAAGAAAAGAAGAAGAAAGAAAAAAGTCTTTTTTATTTCTATTTAATGTGATAAACATTTCCAAGTCTATACTTACTTTACATTTATTCAATAAGACCAAATAAGAAAAGAAGAAGAAAGAAAAAAGTCTACTGTTCTTAAAGATTATAAAAATCTGAAATCATCAATTGCTGAAGTCTATCTATTGGAAATGTTTACTTTTAAATGGAAGTTAATTTTATCGAGTGAGTTTGTTTATGATATCATTGTCATTTTAACTTATTTTCTTATTTTATTTATTCACTATGCAGATGAAAACGGGATATGTTTCTCTTGTTTTATGTTTAAACATTAGTGTTGATCCTTCTATTTCTTTGAAACTCTTTTATGTGGTTTAATTTAAGGTCAATCCTCATAAAACTAATTGGTATTAATTATTTTCAGGTTAAAACCACAGATCCTTTATCTGGAAAACCTGCTCAACGTGAAACAAGCACAATGCCACAGTGGGCTGGTTCTTGCTGGTAGCATTTTCTTTTCCACTCTATCGTAGCTAGCCTTTTGTTGTTGTTCTCAACTGTAACACATTTAGCCTCAATCACATTTAGCGTTTTCGAAACAGAGGTTTAACTAGTGGCTGAAATATACTTTATATGATAACAATATTGCCAAGGAAGCCTAGATTTAAGATGCTTGTAAGTTGAAAGTGCTTGTTTTTCTTCAAACAAAACAAAGCTCTAATATATCTTAGCATCTTGAATGTGGCTTTGGCTGACCTCCAGCTTTGGGCTTTTGTTTTGCTTGTTTCTTAGTTTTAGCTCTCGGACTTGGAAATTGTGATAATCAAGCCGTGACTCAATTTTTGTTTAAATCCTTTGATGCTTTCCTCATATTAATCTATATTCTATTTGTGGTGATATTCCTTATGTTTGGAGGCCTTTGAGCTTTGACTACATTTAAGTGAAAATTCTGAAGAAAAAAAAAAAGAAATGGCCTGGAGAGTTTAAGTTTAAGCTAGTCTCTAGACCTTGCTGCCACATGGGGTTTTTGTTTGTGGTTGGCTATAATGGCTCCACCTCTGTCATTCTTTGTCATGTAAGCTTCTCTTGTTTTCCTCACTTCCTTTTTATGTCTATTCTTGACTGTTTCTCTTAAACTTTTCATGAAACTTTAGGAAATGCAAGGTTAGTTTATTGAGTATGTATAGTTTCTGAGCTTATTTTTAGAAGCTTGTTTGTCTTCTAAAGCTAGATAGTAGTTTAGGAAATAGAGATTTTGAGTCATTATTATAGCACTTATAGTTCAGAAGAGAAATAGAGATTTTTCCAGAAAATTATGATTCTCTTTTTTTACTATTTCCCTCATGCTCTCTAACTAAGTCCATTCTTCTACTCATGATGTACTCTACTAAAAGCTATGTATTATAAGATTTCAGGATATTTTTTTACTCTCTTTTAATACCACATATTTGACTGCAATGTGTCTTTTGGACTAATAATAGATTTATGGTGCTATAAAATCTTAAGATTCTTACAGTATTATTTGAGGTCAGGGGGATGTAAATTTGGAAAAGCGTGTAAATATAACAACACTAGAGGAAAGACTTATGCAGCACCATTAGCACCAGTTCTAGAGTTTAACTTTGTTGGTCTTCCAATCTGAGTGGTATAACATCATTGTTCTGTCTATATTTTAACCTTTCAACATATAAAAGCTGCAATAGTTGCTTGTGGTCATCTTATGTGGTTTATATCGCAGGGTGAGAAAGAATGTTCATATTACATGCGATATCCAGAACATCTGCCATTTCTGTCAAGGTCTGCTGCTATTTTCTGGGTAAGTTATTATTGTACTAGAAATTCTACTCATTTCCATGCTTATTTTAAGGGTAGCGATGATACTAAGTTTTGAAGATTGGGAGTCTATTCAAAGATTTTAGTTTGCATTTGACATTAGTTGCTTCTACTTGCAAACTCTGGTTTTTTGCTTCTGTCATAGTAAGGTTTTCTAGTTAAAAGTAGATTTTAAGTCAGATTTTTCAATACTTGCTTCAGTACTTTTAATTTGTTTTTGTCTCTCTTCATAGTTTGATGCTGCAAAATTAAGAAAGCTATTTCAAATGTTGGTTTATCTTTGCAGGCACCTGAATTCTTTACAACTGCTCCAGCCCTTGTGATACCAAAAGCTATTTCAAATGCTAGTTTAGATGCTTCTCAGATTGATTACTATGAAATAAATGAAGCGTTTTCTGTAAGATTTTAGCACTTGTAATCCCTATACTGTTCCTGATTTAGTAAGCATTTTTTTTCATTCATTTATATTTGTCCTTCTTCTCTCTAGGTTGTAGCTCTAGCCAATCAAAAGCTGCTTGGTCTTAATCCTGTGAGTTTGGAGAAAACTAGATTATTTCTTTCAAGTTGATTTACTCTTAAGTCTGAAATGTATGCTATTTTAAATGTGATCACTCTTCCATTTTCTGCAATTTTTATAGTCATTCATCTGTCCACAATGCATTTCAGCTTTGCTCCATTTTGTCACTATCCTTATCTACATTTTTTTACTCTTCCAATTTCCAAATATCTCAGGAAAGCCTTAACGTACATGGTGGGGCTGTATCATTGGGACACCCATTAGGATGCAGTGGAGCTCGTATCTTGGTCACATTGTTAGGGGTAATCTATAAGCTTTCCTTCTCTTGCAATGCATTCCTAGTTTGACATTCTAATATCATTTATATAGTTCTTTGGTTTTGTTTACATGTTTTCTTAATGATCTAAAGTCATAGTTCGTGGTCATATCTAAGCTTATGCTTTCTACATATACTCATGTGAAGTGATCTCGTGTTTGACATTTATTCTTTTAAATTTCTATTGAGAGTTTAGCTGTGGAATAAAAGAGACATTGGTAACTATGCTCTCTCTGATATATTTTACTTGCACTAATTTTATTCCAATGGGTAACTAGTTCATATACTGTAAACTTTAGGATAGAAAAGTTCAAAAATTTCTTTACTCTGTCATTATTTTGTGCTTGACTAGTACTAGAGAAGGTGAGGCTTTTAACTATCCAGAAGCTGTAATAATAACTATTGTCCTTTCTCATTAAACAAACTGAAAAAGGTTGAATAAAACAAAAAAACATTTATACTCTACTGTCACAAAAATGTACAAGACTATTTCTGGATGATCAAACAGAATTAACTTAGATAATCTTTAAGAAAATGGCTAACTCATTAGAGGAGAAAACATTTCTCTCTACTAGCTAAACATGATACCTATGGGAACCAAGATATAGAAACATTTTAAAGTTAGATATTTATAGTCTAAAGAAGAAGAAACTAAAGAAAGCATTAATATTCATGTACAGAGTCATTTGTTACAGCTATACTTCAAAGATATCTTTGTGATATTACAGCTATACTTATACTAGAGAAACTAGATTCATATTGTTTTATGCATAATTTTATGAAATATATGAATATTGCATCTGGTCTGGGATTTCTTTTTCTTCTGTTGTTATATGAATATGCATGTTGTTATAGCCAGCCATGGGTAATGTTTCATGAGCAATTTTTTCTTCAAATAATTCATGTGTCATGTTGTTTATGGTATATCTTAGTTTCTTGTTAATTATTTAATTATTTAGGTTTCTTCCTCCAGTAATGGATGTGAGATTCTAACTAGTCTAGTATTGGTTATCTGAAAATCTCATCTTCTCAAGCTTCAGATTTTTTTTAATTCATTTTGGTATCTTAGTAGTGATCACTGCAAGCATAACAGTTGTTATAGGTCCTTTCTTTCATTCTCTCTCTCTCTCTCTGACCATTTCTAAATGTTGATGTTTGTCTGTGTTGCTCTTATAGATATATTTGTTATCTTGATACATTTCACAAGCCTTGTTTTAAGTTGCATGTTATGTTGCTTCGGTCATTGTTTTGTATGGTAGTACATCTTGCTATACCATGCTGTTTTGTCAAGTTTTGGAGTTATTACAAATTTAATTTAAACTTTATATGCTTACAGGTAGAAACTAGCTTAAGTCTTATGTTCTTTGTACGCCCTGATTTTCCCACGGGCTGATTAGCGAGCTGAGATACGGCCTAATCATAATTACCACGTGGACATCCCCAAGACCGGAGCTGCAGCCATAAGGTCCTACCTCCTTAGCTCGAGGTAACCTAAGGGTCCGCCAAGATTACCTAAGGACTGAGCCCAGACTCATAAGGTCACAGGTCGTGTGAAGCATCCAGATCGTGATGCGAGCTTGAGTTGGAGGCTATGACCCTTTATAAAGTCAACCACGCAAGGTAAACGTGCATATATCAGACATCACATGTCTGATATACCCCTGAATTCTCGGACACGCAGTAGGAACGTGCGTATTCAGACACCCACGACTGGGTTGGGCCGTGCGGCCCATTATCCCCTTACCTATTGATTTGACCACACTTATGTGTCAGGTTTAGGAATTAATCATGAATGTCATAGAGTTGATACGATAGGTAAGAAGGTCACGGGATGACCTTCTTACCAACTCTCAGGTGCCTTCTCCTATAAATATGGAGACCCTGGGAGTTAATAGAGGTTGGATTCTCTCTTGTAAGAAATACCTTGTAATCAAATATCCAGTATATAGCAATAATATTGACTAGTGGAGTAGAAGGATTTTAACCTTTGAACCACTTAAAAAATGCATTATTGTGTCACCAACTCATTTCTAAGATCATTCATCTATTTCGGTTCAACATAAGCACTAATCCCTTTATCTTCTTTTCTTAATTTCTTGTTGGCGAAGAACCGCGTCAACATTCTTAATAATAAAAGGACTTTTTTTTTTACAATGTGTATGTATATTGAGATGATTTCTTTGGAGCAATTCTTGACAACATTTGTAGTTGAGGCCTTTAGAATGGAAGAATGTATTTCACTAATTTTTGTATACATTTCTTGTTTTGTATTTAGTGATAAAGGAATCTGAATTGGGCATAAATTATGTTGTAATATGATTTCTTAAGCCTAGACTAGTAGACTAAATATTGTAATTACATTTGAGTAATTAATAAAAATCTATTTATGTTACCTTATTTAGCTTCAACTTTCATATTTGTTTTCCTAGTTTTGTGTAAGTAAAAAAAGATTATGTTTCTCTAAGCTAATATAACACATGTGTTATACTAAAGTGTAGTATAACACAAATAATGTGTTATACTAAAGTGTAGTATAACACAAAAAATGTGTTATACTAAACTATAGTATAACACAAAAAATGTGTTATACTATAGTGTAGTATAACACAAAAAAAGTGTTATACTAAAGTGTAGTATAACACAAATTTATAAGTATTGAAATGTGTTATATAATCGACAATAAATAACATAATTAAACACTTATCTATATATTAAAATAACACAAAAAGTGTGTTATCGTTGACAGTATAATAACACATCTGTATAACACTGATAAAGTGTTATGTAAAGTACCCTGACCTACGATAGCATAGCCGGTCTTAACACATCAAAAAGTGTTATGGTATGTTTTGATAACACATTTTCGGTGTTATTAAAAGCATTTTTTCTTGTAGTGGCTTCTGCTTTGGCTGAAGGGTCTGACACTGGCCGTAAGCGTGGCTCAGAGGGGAGACGTCCTTCTTCTGCCTCTCATAAGAACAGGCTCCTGGAGGATGCTTTCATAGGGGGTTTCGAGTCTACGAACACCCCTCCTCTGCCGGTTGAGCCAATTATGACCGCTGTTTCTGAAACTACCCCTAAATGTCAGGAATCAGGGGCTGCCGAAGTAACAGGTGTTGACACTCTCAATGTTGACGTTTCCTTATTACCACCTGCTGCTTCTGAGTCTCATCTAGGAGATGTCATTGTTGTGTCTCCGAAGGGTACTAGTACTTTTGAGTCACCTAGTACTTTCTTGGAGCAGCTAACGACTTCTACCGTGCAGACGCCGGTGTACCTTCAAAGTGATCTGGGAGAATATGATAGCTTATTTGTACGCCCTTCCAAGATGTATTCTTCTGGAGTGGGAACAATTGCGCTCGCGTCTGATAGTGTTATGGTGTCGACGTTAGCAGAAGGTGGGAAGCTGGCTGCCCCCGTTGCTTCTGCTGCTGCATTAGCAGGGGGAGAAGCAAATGACAGAGCAGGAGTAGTGTCAGAATATGGTCCTTCTGCGTCGATGGAAGTGATGGAGGAAATGCTACGCATAAGCAGACCCCATCTACCTACAGAAGCAATTGGATCGTTGAGTGGGCAAGGTGATCTGCTGCAGCAAGTATCAGACCACATTTGGATGGTAAGTTGGTTAAAAAATTAGGCCCTTTTTATATCTCGTGATATGTGTATAATGTTATTTTTAATGAGCGTAATTGATGTGTAACAAAGCTATGTATGCGCTTCTGCTGCAAGGCGAGAATATGCGGCGGCTATACAGAACGGCTCTAAACTGGCGAAGCAGATGGTGAAATTAGAAGAGGAGCGGATGGGGAGAATGATGGCTGAAGCAAATCGGAATGTGCTTGATTTCTTGGTTCGACGACGTGCCTAAGGCTGAAATGTTTTTCGTTTCCCACAGACAGCGCCAATTGTTGAAGCAACAATTTGTCTTTCTATATCTGGAGGTAAAACCCAATGATGGATGATGCTCTGTCACTATTCCGGTGATGAAGTTTGCCTTTGACTCGTCGAGATCACCTGCAAGAAAGACACTCCGATGCTTAAGTCAGTTCAAAGTTCCATCCCTTTGCCCTTCTATGAATCTTATATTTATAGGACAAAATATGTAAAGCAGTTAGTTAGTTCAAGCAAACTCTGGGATGTTGGGATGAAATAACCGAATTTTCCTCCAAAAATACTGTTTTTTAATGTCTCGTTCAGGGGTCAGAGGCGCGGACCGCCTCTGACCCGTAGCTTCTACCATCGGAGCTTCTGCATACCAAAACGAACCGTTTTGAATGTTCAATAAATGAGGAAAGGATTTTCGGGCCGAACATTTTGGGCCCAACAATAACTATGTGTAATTTTTCCTATATCCAAGACCCTCATGTAAAATCAAAAAATCAAATAATAAAATATAACCAAAGAGAGCTAGACACCAAAATAAGAAAAAACACACGCGTAACCAATTGCCGTCCTAATAATGTATCATGGAATAAACAAATGTCATTTGATTTTTAAAATAATAATAATAAAATTGTTTTAATTGTCTTAGTCTCTTATTCTTCTTTAAATTTCCTTTTGTTTTTGTATGAATACATTGTTCATACATACAATGGGGCTCTCTGTCTCTCCCTTGTCGCTAAAAATACCAGCTCATCTTAGAAATGACTCCTCTCATTCTCAATATGCATCAATTAAATCCAAGCCAACAACCAAATCCTCCTCTTACGACGTCGTTTCTCGCTCTAATTACTCCACTAATAATAACTTGATTATTCATCCTAAAGAAAGGTTGTGTGGCCGAATCAGATGTTTTAAACCTTTATCGAACGGCCAGGCCAGGAGGTTCAATTCTTTTCAAGTACGCTTTGATTTCTCTCCTAACTTTATTCCATGTCTCTTATGCTTTATATCAACTAGGGCATCAATTTTTAATATTGTGAGTTGTACTAGATAAAATAGTTATGATTTAAACGATATTAACTACATATATACTTAGCTATACATCTAATATGAATAAGTAATATGTTTATGTTTAAATCTTTTAATTTCACAAAACATTATGCTTGAAGATTCTCCGCCATATTTTTCTAATACAATATCTAAAAATTATTTTCTAATACTGATAAAATTCTCTATTTGCCGAGAATATTGAAGTGAAAATTAATGTACTCACTAGGCATGCACTCAAGTCGGAGATGGTGAAGTTGGTGATCCTGCTGTGGTGGACAAAGTTTCAAATTTTGGATATGTGTGGTTAAAAGTCGTGAGGCCCTATTCTATAGTTGGAATAATTGTAGCGTATATGTATGTGACTTTTTACACACTGAAAATAATTAATTGGATGTAACATATATAGAATTAAATTACTCATACCATAATTTTTTTATTCTTTTTAACTGGTTTGCAGCTCTGAGTTTACAAGACTGTTGACCGAGAGCCCAGGTTTGTTTGGGTGGTCTCTACTAATTAAGGCATTACCCGCAGGCCTGGTTGCTTTTATATGTTGGAATGCCTATTTTATAAATTGAATTTATGACGTTGTTATTTCCGAGGTGGATATTCCCAAGTACGTAACATGTTTTAATAAATTAACGTTATACACACTTATTTTACTATGGGTTGATATTTGATATCTTAATGTGTCCAACACTACATTATGTAATACTCTATCATTTGTTAGTGATACTGCATAATACTTATTAAAGTAAAATGTGTGAGATCGGATATTGGATTGCACCAATAGCAGTATGCCACTTTTTGTAGAGTTGAGCAACACTAGTACCCCTTGGCAATACTCTTTATTTTGCACACTCAAAATGCACACAATGATATGGTATATATTTTAAACTACGCATAAAATAGTAGGTCTTACTCTAAAATAAATTAAATGATTTAAGATGTATGATACATCATTGTGTACATTTTGAGTATGTAAAATGAGTGTGCTTGTCATTTTAAGCATTGATATAAGATACTCTATCATGCCCAACATCTTAGACATGGCATATCGTCATTAGCGCGATTTAATATCCAGTCTTGTGCTAATAACAATATGTCATGTGTTAGAGTGTTGGGTACCCTAGCACTTCTCTATATATATTTATATAATTGGAGGATTTTATTATATAATGTTTTTTCAGACCGAACAAACGTTATTTACGAATAGCCGCGGGTGAAGTTTCAGTAAAATCAGCATGGTTATTGGTGATATTTTATTTGTTGAGTGGGTTGTCGATTGTTGGATTAAATGCAGAACCACTCATTACTGTTCTCTATGGCGTTGGTCTTTTACTTGGCACCATCGATTCAATTCCACAACTTAGATTCAATATATTCTCCTCTTCTCCAACTCATCTCCTGCTTGCTGCGGTAACTATATAAAATATAAATACATATATATATATAGATATCTTGTTATGTTAAAACTAATGTTCGGTAACCTTGCATTGAAATTGAACTCTCACATGTTAAGTAATTTAGATAAAGCATTGAAGATATTTTGTTATGGCCGGTATACTTGTATTAGCTTTTGAACTATTTTGTTTAAATAACACAAAGTAATAAATTAATTATTCAGACAGGAGGGTTACTCATCAATAACATGGTGTTATATGCTATGCTAGTAGAACTACACTTGGACTTACATTTGAGTGGAGGTGTGTTGAAAATTTTCTATACCATATAGTCTCATATGGAAGATAATAAAAATGAGTGGGATAATGATTTTGTTTTTTTTATCTTTATACAGATATATAAGATGTGGAATTCATTAACTTTTATGAAATTGGCTAAAAATTATTATGGCATGTTCGCATTGTATGATATTGAGATTCTATATTATACTATAACTTTGGATATCAATTTGGCACGTAGATCAGGTTTTGCCATCACCACATTTATAACATTATTCGTTATGGTCGTCATTGTCTCTACAAAAACCCTTACAGAAGTTACAAGTGATATTAGGTAAGTGTAGTTTTCTATTTTGTTTATTTTGTTAGAATATTACATATATTGAATATCTTCAAAATTATTCGAAATATGAAATTCCGTATTATATGTTTACCAAGTGAATAAATTAAATATTTTAAGTGATTAAGTTTTTTTAACAGAATCAGAATATGTTCTAACAACTAAGCGAATTGTCTCAACAGATTATTGCATAAATAAAAAACAAGTATAAAAAAATTAACACCAAAAATTTGTTACGTGATATTCGGAAAACCTAGTCCACAGAGCCACACCCAAAGATGAAACTGATTAGTAAGGTATCACAAAGTACAAAATCACAATTAATTAATACATAGATAGGTTTCCTCTATACTTATGCCGCAAGCTTTTGTACATCCTTCAACAAATTCAGTTTCTTGATAAGACACCAACGCTCTTGAACTCTTTACAAATGTTGATGAATGTTTTCTTCCTCACGAAGAAATTCTTATCAAAATTTTATCCTTAAAATTGTTGAACTCGTTATTAATAGATGCCACCTGTTTTTACACGAAATAAATTAATACAAAAAAAAAAAAAAAAAAAGCTACACATCCCCTAAATACTAGATTAAGTTATCTACTCTTAATCTTACAAAAAGAACTCTCTCAAAAATACAATTGATATTAAAAAATAAGATGTGAAAGAGCTAAGGAATTATAGCTGAAATTGTCTTTCAAAGCAGGCCACGAAATTTGCGAAAATCAAAAAAAGAATTGCACAAATTATTTATTTAGAAAATTCTGGCAATCTGTCAAATTATGTTGTTACAAATTGAGAAACTAACTGAATAGATAGTGGAATCTTGACAATCCAGGTTCATTCCAACGAATTTTTTTGATTAATTGAATTTCTAATCATTTCATGGTTTAGCCCATGAAATGCAGTAAAGAATTAGAATATAATAAAATATTATTTAAATGAAGATGGTTGAAAATGGTATCTTTATTATACAAAGTTTTCTTTTTCAAAAAAGGAAACTACATTTTTTTATTCTTTCTTTTCACAACCACCCATTACCACGAATCTTATCAATAAAAAATATCATAAAATATTCTTTAATAAATTGACAAAAAATCTCAAAGTCTAGAAAAGGAAAAGAGTATTTTATTTAAAGAAAAATCATCTTATAAATAAAATAATCTTTTCCCGGTGAATATCAACATCAATGGATGAAATATCAAGTAAAAAATTGTCATAAGAAAATATGATAATTTCTAGAGAATTAAGACTTAAGAAAACAAATCTAGAAAAAAAAAAGTTTTTGCGACAAATCATAAACCTATCGGGACAACTACTTCAAACTTGTCAAAAAAATCATTTTGAGTTATAAAATATATTGTCTATTTAAGATAGTCAATTTAGGGTTTTACAATCTCCCCATTTGGCATCTTTTTAGGCAAAAATCTATTATTTTATCCTCACTCAAAAGTATGTGCAAAGCACACATTAGTTGAAGCATAGAGTTTACTCAAAACTCCTCCTGCATAAGAAATAAAAAAAAAACATGGCACAGAATAATAAAACATCTTCCAACATCAATCAATTAGCACAAGAACAAGAAATTTTTTGTATCCCCCCTAAATAACTCTGATTCCCATTTTTGTCTATCGAAAGAGCCAAAAGGAACATCACCAAGAGTCAAACAAACTTCCACCATAGTTCATCACCATGGTTGCATACACGTACATGTTAGATGAAAAACGAAACAAAGAAAGAAGAAGAAGAAGAAGAAGAAGAAGAAGAGAAAACGAAGTGGAAGAAAAAACAATGGGTAACAACCAAAACAGCACAAAAATTGGGAAAATGAACAAAAATTTCTTATCTAAGAATATGATCTTCAAAGCACAAAAGAAATTGTCAATATTTCTATTATTCCCACAAACGATCAACCATTTATAGTTTTTTTTTTATAATAACACAAAGGTATATGTATAATTATAAAAAATGCCAAAATATCATTTTGTGCCCAAAATCTTTCATGACCTATCCATTGAGAAAGAACCAAACATTAGTACATTTTTACAAAATTTTACTATAAGAAAAATAGTTAGTCATATCCCATTAAATATTTAAAGTGAATCAGATGGTGTATATGAGTTTTAATATATTGTTATACCACTAAAACCAATCTTAAGCATTTGTGTGCGCATGTGAAAGTATGGGACATTGCCCATTGGTGACACTTTTTTAGCTTTTTTCGCAAGTTGCATGAAGTACCCAACTCAGACGCTTTCACACTACATCTGTAACGCCCCAACTCCAGGGACCGTTACGGTGTGCCTTGTAAATAGTGCTAAACTCGCTAATCGAGTCATTTAGCCAAAAACGTGTAACTAAGTATGATTAGCGGTTTAGGGATTAAACATTTTGGTTAAGATGTAACATTTCACTAAAACGTTTAATATGTATACTGGGATTTCGAAAATATAATTTAAGAGTCTATTACAGAAAATATTTACAACAGGCCGTTCTAAGCGGCAAAACAGGGTTTAACCCTAGTTCCACTTTAAACCTCGGCCGTGGTGGTCGAGCAGCTGCATATGTACACATCATCACCTAAGCTCTCCAACTCAAGGATGGTCCAGCTTCCTCTTGCCTTTACCTGCACCACATAGCACCCGTGAGCCGAAGCCCAGCAAGAAAACACAATAAAGCATGACATAATATCAACAATAATCATAATAGCCAATCAGGACCAACGGTCCAAAACAGATAGGTGACAATAGCCAAAAGTCACAGAAGTGGGTACAGCTCCTTCTAGCCATGTGACGATAGGGTCACCAGGGCTTAATTGATAAGTGGTTCCTTCATAAGTTTAATCAGGATAGGTGCATGGTGATTAGTCACCAACATAACAATCCTCCCGACTCTAGAGTCGTAACTAAGGACAGCGTCCCCCAGCCATGTGACAAACAGTCACCGGGGTCATATACCTTGGCTGAAAACATCTGGTCTTAGACCAGGTAAGCGCTTATAGTTCTCATTGACCTTCTGGTCGGTCCAGCATTAATACCCTATATGGGTCATTCAATGCCAACCTCGATTAGATCTAATCTTCACTTGGCTCGACGTTCACAACGCACTGCCACTTCTGATTCTTGGGTCGGTGAAGCACGACCAGTGCTCAGCCCGTGGTGAACTTAACTAATAAGTCACAGCTTCACAGACGGATCTAGCACCATTGCCGATTCTGACTAATAAGCCAGCGCCATACACAGGTAAGCCATGCCACCAAACATATATCACATGTCCAATATCCATAAACAAGGCATTCAGCATGCTTACTCAACAAGTATTAATACAATTAGGACCATGCACAAACCCAGAGGCACAGGCTCTGAACAGCGTCATATTCAGTACTCAAAGCATGTCCTAATCACATGTTTCTCATGCATCATACTTAACAATCCAACATGCATCAATAGCAGCCACGCATGTCACGTATACAAAGGGTGCAGTTTTCTTACCTCAGATTCGAGCTAGAATGATTTAAAGAACGACCCTTGAGCACGATCAACTTTTAGTCCTTTAGCGGTCACCTAGTCATAACCAAATATAAGATACCATCAATAAAAATGATCAACATAAGTTCCCAAACCAATATCTAGCCTCCGGGACATCAATCCCCACTTAACCGGGTACTAGGTTCAACCCCGAGGCCTAAGGCTTGAATCCCCAAGCTTAAAACACCATTCTGGTCAAAAAGATCACTAAGGGCCGCGGCGCGCCCCTCAGACAAAGGCAGACCTCCCTGCCAGACGCCAAGGGCCGCGGCGCACCACAGCCGTGCCGCGGTGCCCAGCCCAGACTAGCCAAAAACTCAGCACGCAACACCATATTTTCCCCTGCGTTTTCCCTTGAAACCAGCCCTTCAAACCTGTCCCAAACTCCAACCTAACACCCAATTCAACCACCAAACATCACTTACAACTCACCCTCATCATAACCCAAGTTAAACCTCAACTAAACTTCCATTAATTCTCAACTAACACATCAAAATCCTTAACTGAAAACTTAATAGAAAAACAGGGTATAGCTCAAAACTCAGGTTCAATTCCTTACCTTAAGTTGGTTTGAATCCTTCCCAATAGCTGAGCTAAGTCTAAAATCCCCAAGCTTTGATTTCCCTAGCTTGTTCTTCAATTGGCTCTAAAAAATTTGAAAGGAAGATGAAGGAGAAACCTTGTACGGGAGGGAAGGAGAAGAGATGAGGATGGGCTCTGTTTCTGTTATAATTCTATAGCCTTCTAAACCCCAAAAAGCTTATATAAATCCTTAAGGTCAAAAGACCATAATGCCCTTAAGCCAAATAAATCCCTCTAAAGGCTTCCGAGGGTAAAACCGTCCTTTCCCGCCTATCTCGTTAATTATAATTAACGCTCTCCAGTTCCCGCTATTCTCAATATTCCCAAATACCAATAAATCATATCTCATTACCCTTTAATTCTCGGTAATGCTCTAGTCATCAAAATGACCCCGAGACTCACCCCGAGCCCCGAACTTAAACCCGTTATGACTAGACCGAACACTTACATCTCATGATCGTCTCATGCCGAATAGCTCGAACCAATCCACCTTATAATGTGGCTATATTAATTAATCACAACCATGCACCCAAAATATACAATTACGCCCACAGCGGCCAAATTACCAAAATACCCTTATAATAATAAATACTCCCATATGCATGCATTCACCATCATATAATAATATAATTCACGTAAACATGCATATAATCATTAAAATACCATAATAAATCAATTATGGCCCTCCCAGCCTCCTAATCAAGGTTCTAAACCTTATTAGGAAATTTGGGGCATTACAACATCGTGGTAGCCATTTTCACATGGTAGAGTATCTTCTACATAACTTTAGTTACATAGTTCCAACTTACCCAACGATGACTTTCACACACAAATGCAGGTAGCTCTATTCTTAAGATGGAACATTAGACAATATCAAAAATGTTATACTCACACACCACATACACATATTGATTCACAAAAATATTAAATGGATAGACCTATCTATTTTTCGAGACCACTAAGCATGATATATTAACTAGAAAAGCTAACCAATTAGTAAAATAATGTTAAAAACTAATGTTTACAATTTTCTCAATTTAGACAAGATCATGACAACTTTTGAGCAACACATTGTCAAGGATATGGCAAAAACAATATAATAAAATTTAATTTAGTACAAACCCCAAGGATTTCCTAAGGGAATCAAAATTGACCGCATCTAGGGCTTTTGTGAAAATATTTGCATTTTGTTTAGCAGTCTCAACATATTCTAAGACCAAAGTTTTATTTTCAATAAGTTCCCTGTGTATCGAGACACATCATCAACACAAAAATATTTTTTATAGGAAATTTTCAAATGTTTTCCCCATCAACATGGTTCATACTTACCAAGAGAATGTTTACCCACATTTGGTAAACCATGAACATGATTCACACTTCCAATTTTTCTCAAGTTTTCAGAATCCACATGACCATGTATTTCATAACTCAAATTTGTATCACTTATTGAGTCTGTGTGACAAGTGTGTGATTGAGATAATGTGTAACAATTACCAAGAGATTTACAACCCTTCAATACACAATTTCCATCTTGGTCAAGCACAAAAAAATCATTATGAGAAAAATTTACAAACAAGTCTTGGTCACAAATTTGACTTATATTAATTAAATTAGTTTTAAGTCCATCAACCAAAAGAACATTTTGCAACTTTGGTAATCCCTTAGAATTTAGAGTGTCACTTTCAAGTACCTTACAAGATATACCATCTCCAAATGTGACTTCCCCATTTTTCAAAGTCTTGAAGTTAGTGAGTATGACTTTTTTACCTGTCATATGCCTAGAACAACCACTATAAAAAAAACCAAGATTTAGAAGCACATGTTCTACGACAAGTAAAGGCTGCAAGACATTTGAATTTATTTTTCTTCACCCAAACTTTCTTAGGCACAGTCCTTTTCTTTAAGGGCATTTGTCTAAAATTACCATGATGTTTAAAGTAATTCTTTTGAAGAAAATTCATCAAGGTAAAATATTTAGGTTGAATATGACCTTTCAATCCACATAAATGGAAAATTGGAATAAAATGACCAGATTTTTTTATTCTAAAAAACTTTGGTCTATTTCGCATGTGTTGCGACAGATTGACAAGTTGAGGACACATGAGTTTGAGTTCCTGTAGAAGGGTCAATCGACGAAATGATAGGAAGATTTCTATAAATAAAAAATTATTTTTCCTTTAGGTTTAGATCCATTTGATCCTAACCCTAGAAAAATCACCTTTTTTTGACCTGCAAGAAAAACATCATCCAAAACCATCGATCTAAGATTAAGCATTTTGACACCTTTCACCATTTCATCAACTTCATTAGACAAACGTTTGATTTCAGAATCTTTAGCAACAATATCAATTTCATATTTTTTTAACAAGAGAGTCAAGTTCTTCATTTCTCTTCTTGAGAACTTTGTTATTATTTGTCATCAAACGATTATCAGAACACACTTTCAACCATTGATCATACATGCATTTGTATGATTTTTTCAAGGAATCATCATCCAAATAGGATACATTGGAATCACCATCGGAACCTTCATTTTTTGAAATAATATTATTTAAATAGAGAAGGTTCTCATTCACCTACATAGAAAGGGGTACGCCAGAAAAAACAGAAGTTAAGACAATATTATAATTTTCTTCCCCATCACTACTTTCATAGTTCCGGTCACTCCAAGTGGTTGTCATGACCTTCTTATTTTTCTTTAAGGTGTTGGCACTTTCAGATTGAATATGTCCAAAACCTTCACACTCCCTGCATTGAATACATTTTTTCATTAGTAGATTCAAAATGTTTGGAAAAATGATTACTTTTGGAGGATTTAGACATGTTTTTCTTGTTACCAATCTTTTTCATAAACTTCTTAAAGTTTTTGTATAACAAGATCATCTCATCATCATCTTCATCATCCGAGCTTTCCATTTTCTCTTTGGAAGATTTCAAAGCAATCGATTTCTCCTTCACCTCAATTGGTTTCTATAGTTGACATATTTTTTTATTAAGTTCAAAAGTTCGAAGAGATCTCATCAATTCCTTAACTTTCAAGGTGTCAAGGTTCTTTACCTCCTCAATGGCTATGATCTTGGATTGAAACCTGTTAGGAAGTGATCTAAATTGTTTCCTAACAAAAACAAAGTCAGACAACTTTTCTCCTAAAGCAAGATATTCATTAGCATTGTCACTTCATAAAACTACGTCAGGGTTTTTTTTCTTCAGACATATGAAGATTTTCAAACCTTGTGGTCAACATTACAAGCCTAGATCGCTTAACATCAACGGTTCCTTCAAATTGAGTTTGAAGGATTTCCAAAGCATCTTTTGCAGACTCACGAGATAAAATCAATTTTATATAACCCTCCAACGCCATTAAAAATTGCATGTAAAGCTTTATTTTTAAAAATTTACAATTTATCTTCTTCATTAGACTATTCAAGTTTAGATTTTACATGTGTCTTACTGGCTTTCGAATCTTTCTCGAAAAATTATGTCTAACCTGTCCATATTGATCTCCAAGCCCTTTCATCAAGGCATTTGACAAAAGCTTTCGTCCTTACTTTCCAATGTGGATAGTTTGCATCATTCAGCAATGTATGGCAAGTTATAGATCCAACTCCTGCAAAGAAAGACATTTCACAAGAAACAATACAAACGGAAAACCACAAAATCTCAGTAAGAGTATAGTGGCATGCTTTGATACCAATTGAAATTTCGTATTTTTAATGTTCACCAAATGAATAAATAAAATAATTTAATAGATTGCAAAATAGTGATTAAGTTTTTTTGACAGAATCAAAATCTGATCTAACAATTAAGCTAGTTGTCTAAACAAATTATTACAGAAATAAAAAATGAGTATAAAAAAATTAACACCAGAGATATTTTATGTTGTTCGGAAAACCTAGACCACGAGGCCACGCCTAGAGATGAAACTGATTAGTAAGGTATCACAAAGTACAAAATCACAATTGACTGATACATAGACTCACTCAATATATATGCCGCAAGCTTTTGTATACCCTTCAACAAATCCAGTCTCTTGATGAGACACCAACAGTCTTGAACTCTCTTTAAAGGTTGATGAATGTTTTCTTCCTCCTGAAGAAAGTCTTAGCAAATTCTTCTCCGGAAGATTGTTGAACTCATTATCAATGAATAACACTTGCTTCTACACGAAATAAATGAATACAAAAGGAAGCTACACAGCTCCTAAATACTAGATTAAGGTATCTACTCTTAATCTCACAATCTCTCAAAAATACAATTGATATTAAAAGATAAGATGCGAAAGAGCTAAGGATTTGTGGTTGTTTGGTCATCTATTTATAGCTGAAATTGTCCTTCAAAGCAATCACGAAATTTGCAAAATCAAAGAAAGAATTGCACAAATTCTTTATTTATAAAATTTTGTGAGTCTGTCAAATTATGTTGTTACAGATTGGGAAACTGACTCAACAGATAGTGTATCTGGACACACGGAAAGTCCAGATTCATTCCAATCATTTCCTAGTTTAACCCATGATTTGCAATAAAGGATTAGAATATCATAAAATATTATTTAAATGAAGAAAGTTGAAAATATTTTCTTTATTACACAAAGTTTCCTTTTTCAAAAAACGAAACTACATTTTTTTAATCTTTCTTTTCACAGCTAGTCATTACCACAAATTTTGTCAATAAAAAATATCACAAAATATTATTTAATCAATTGACAAAAAGTCTCAAAGTCTACAAAAGGAAAATAATATTTTAGTTAAAGAAAAATCTTCTTATAAATAAAATAATCTTTTCTCAGTGAATATCAATGCAAATGGACGAAATATCAAGTAAAAAATTATCATAAATAAATATGATAATTTCTAGAGAATTAAGACTTAAGAAAACAAATCTAGAAAGAATAAGTTGTCATGACAGACCATAAACATGTCGGAACAATTACTTCAAACTTATCAAAATAAAAAAATTTGAGTTATAAAATATATTGTCTATTTAAGATAACCAATTTTTTTTATTTTATAAATAGAAAGTTACTATGTTTGGATTAACTTATTGTCATTCAATTAGGATATATATAACTTATTATTAATTTATAAAATAATTTACTATGTTATTATTAACTTATTTTATAAATTAATACTAACTGTTATCCCCATTTCCTGCATGGGCTCTAGGCCTTCGTCTTGGCCCGCTGTCAGAGGGACAGCTCGGCCCGTGGGCCCAGCCCAAGGTCTCTTGGTATGGAGAGTGCCCTAGGGGACGGGTATGGACCGGGGACTCGAGACTGGGCCCATTGGAGTGTCCGGGATGTGCCTCCGGGTTCGTCCTCGACGAGGATGGTCCGGGCGATGCCCCGAGCGCTCGGACCATAGCAGCCTACGCGTCCTGGTCCCGGACCCTGATATGGTCCGGGCTTATGGTAAATAGAGCGGGTCAACGGTAAACGGACCTGGATCACCTGATCCCCAGTTGAAGGGGCCAAGCATCCAGGACCCTGAAGCCGCCTCATTCCGCGTGGGCGTTGTCCCCACTTTTCGCCTGCAGGAAGGGTCACCTCGGGATTGCGCACTGATGTGTCAGGACTGCGCAGCCAAGTACTCTGATTGGTCTTGTCTCCTGAATCAGCCTCGTGACTCGAAGTGGTCAGAGCCAAAGCGTCGTTTTGTCGGGCGAGGCGTAGTTCTAAGGTCAACTTATTGGGCCTTAGCTGGTTTGAATTTCGTGTATTTTATATCTTTTTGTATTGGGCCTCCACTACAGAGGTCGCTCGTATCCGTTTCTCCGATGGGCCTGGGTTTGGTTCGGCCCAGATCCGGTATTCCCATCAGCTTATAAATATAAGCCACAGAGCACTGTAAACGAGGGATCGATCTCACGAAAAAGACAGAAACTCTGTCGAAATACAAAGAGAAAACTCCATTGTAAAATCTTCTTCAAGCTCTAATAACATAGATTCGTGGACTAAGGCTAATTAACGCCCCAACTACGTAAAAACCCTGTGTCAATCTTCTATTTCCGTTATTATTATCAGTAAATATTATTCATTAATAGAGTTGCCGAAAATCTCGGTTAACAATAACCATTTTATTTTTATATTTAGTCGTTTTTTATGGTTTCTAATGTAATATGCAAATGTATAATGATAGCTATATATTTTTGTGTTCAAACTTGTAATAGACATAACCTATTGATATCACACTTCTCCTCAAACAAGAAACTCTTTGAATCCCCTATTTGCCAAAGAAAAAAAACGTTATAATTATACAATTGACCCCAAATTTAATTTTCATAATTTATGTTTTAAGCATTGATCATTACAGATCTCGAATAGTGACATTTGCTCCTAAAGTTAGAGTCAGAAAAATTGTGTTCCATGGCACGTGTCTTCTCCTGCTCATCTATATTGGTGCCATATTGGTGGCAATTTGTATTCCTCAGGTCAACGCTTCCCTTCTTACTTTTACTACATTTGTTTAATAATAATAATAATAATAGATAGATATATAGATAGATCATTATGGAATTTATACTCTATATAGCTTTTTAATTCCATCTTTTATAAAATATGGAAATTTTATTTTATTTATGTTTGTATGACTTTTTTTTCAAATATATTGAAAATTTTTTCCCATATAATGTAAGTAAACGTTTAGGGCTTAATTAATTTATATTATGTAAAAATTTGAAAATTAATTAGTAAAAGAATTAAAGAAGTGGCATATAATATAGCTTTTTGAAACTTTTTTTTTTTAAATAAAAAATAAGAAACTATCATTAACTCTAAAGATCATCCAAACATAAGAATAACAAGTGAGATGATGTACTACTCTCTAATAATACAATCTGGGAGAAAACAAGATGCTTTCGCTAAAAAGGTTGCTTTTTGAAAATTATATTAGGAAAAATTATCAATATAAAAAAGTCATATTTATAAAAAAATAATTATTCAATAATCATATTTATATAAAAAAATGGTAATTCTAACTGGCTAAACTAGATCACTTTTTAAAATTTTTATTTTACAATTAAGTCAAAACTAGAAAAAAAAAAGTTAAAATTTAAATATCAAACGAATTTTAAATAAATAAAGAAAACAAAAAAAATTATTTTTCTTCCTAAATTATAAAGAAAGTCACAAAATATTACTATCTGCTTTTAATTTATTTAAATTATAGATTTTATTTAAGTTTTGACTAAGATTATTTTTAAGTTAATTGAATATATTTTTAAAAATAACTAAAAATAGATATTTATTAATTATATTAATATAAATTTAAATATTATAAAATATCGCTATTATATTAATATTTAATATAAGACTACATATATAATAATTATATTAATATAAATTTAAATTCAAATATTATTAAATATCATTATTATAATAATATATAATATAAGATTAGATATTTAATAATTATATTAATATAAATTTAAATGTTATAAAATATTATTATGATAATAATATATAATTTTAATTTTCATTAATTATATTAATATGAATTCAAATATTATAAAATACTATTATTATAATAATATTTAATACAAGACTAGACATGTAATACTTATATTAATATAATTTTAGATATTATAAAATATCATTATAATAATATGTAATACATAATCTTAATTTTTATTAAAAAAATGATCATTTATGCTTAAAAAAAGTTATCATATTATATATATAAAATCATAAATAATATTTTGGTTTAATTTTTTAGTTAATATGTTTATGTTATTCTTTTATATATAATATTGTTCATTTATTTGAAATTTATATAACAATGTCAAAATTTTAATAAATATAATTATGGATTCTATAAATAAAACTAAACAAATGTGCCTTACATTATTTGTATCTAATATCTCTTCTATATAAAAAGTGTGTAGATAACGAAAATTCTTAGTTTTAACAGTTTTTTATTTTTTTTAATGTTAACTTTAACGGAATATTCTTATATTTAATATAATATTCTTACATTTAACTATAGATTGTAAACATTGCTTAAACTTATATAAAATAAATAATTAAAAAAATTAAAATATGATATTTTTGAGATATTTTACAATGATAATTATTTAAAAAAATAAATAAAATAAATAAATTAAAATAGGATATTTTTTAGATATTTTACAATGATAATTATTTAAAAATAATAAAATCATGCGTTTTATAACTTAAATAAAATTTAATTAAACTTAAACTCACTTATTAGAATAATATCATATTAACCATATAATATAATCTATTGTCAATTAGCAACAAATTGCTTTTAAAAAAATCTAGCAATAAACTTAAATTTAAAATCCTCGTATAATATTTAATATTACATTAAACATATAATATATAATCTCTTGTTGTCACTCCCAAATTCAAAAACTAGAACAAACATAAACTTAAACAAAAATAAATAAATTATTTAATTAAAATATGATATTTATTTAAAATTTATATGATATTAACATAAATTTAATAAAAATAATTAATAAATTTTAATTATAAAAGTAAGGAAACGTGCATTTCACGTTACTTGCATCTAGTATATAAATGTATGTATATATATAAATTACTCCAATGATATGCATACCAAATTTGACATACTAATAAATGATTTTTTTCAATATAATATGTAAAAGCAATTTAATAATTAAAATAATATTTTCCATAAATATTAGTGAATCATTAATGATAATTTATTCTTCTTTTTTTATTAATTTGTATCTTAAAATGTTATTTTATATTGGAACATGTTTACCGAGATTTTCGGAAACTATATTAAAAAAAGTTAAAAGAGATTAATGATAAGGGGTTTAGAAGATAAAAACAAGAGTTTTACGTGGTTGGGGCGTTAATGAGCCTTAGTCCACGAGACAGTTGTATTAGAGCTTGGAAAGTCTATAACAATGGAGTTTTCTCTTCGTTTTAGCAGAGTAACTGTATACACGCCAAAAAGAGATCCCTTCCCTAGTACTCTGTCACATATATTTATAGGTTCACAGGAGCACTGGGCTTGGGCCGGGCTGACCCGGGCCCAATAAAGGTATAAATACTACTGGTTTCTCTATCGGAAGCCATAAAGGATAAAAACATAAAAGGCAAACATTAACCAGAGCCCACTAGGCCAGCCCAAAGCCTATCTACACCCGACAAATTGGGGCTTTTGGTCTGGGCATTTCGAGTTACGAGGCAGATTCAGGGGACAAGATCGGTCAGAGTAGTGGCGGTGTAGGTCTAAACTAGCGGCGTACAATCCTGAGGTGGCCTTTTTCATAGGTAAAACGTGGGGACAACTCCCACGCTTCATGGGGCAAAGTCAAGGTCACAGATGCTTTATCCTGCCAACCCTGAGGACTTGATCCGGGTTCATTTACCTCTATCCCTCTTCGTTTACCATAAGCCCGGATCATCCACCAGGAGCCTGGATCATTTACCAGGCTTCGGGACCGTTTGCATGCATCTCTACCGTAACCCCAAACAGTTGTACGTCTCCCGGATGAACGTCCCGGATCATTCTTCCCAGACACCTTCCAGGTCTGGGCCCACACTTGGGTTGTCGATGTCAATCGTACTTCCTGCCAAACGGGCCTGGGCTGGGCCCAACCTCAATTGCCCCAGCTAGTGGGCCTGGATCACGGTCTCGGGCCGAAGGCAGGAAATGGGGATAACATTTACCCCCAAGCCTTTATCTGGGTCCGCGAGGTGGAGGCTTGCCTTGCTCCCGGATACTCACGGTTATCTCCCTGGTTCCTGCTTAGAATCGTTGGTCCGTGGCAAGGGGCAGTGCGTGTTGGGCGCATGCAGAGCCCGGATCATTTTCCAAGGTCCGGGTTCGTTTACCAAAGTCCCGCTTCACGACAAGGGGCACACGTGTCACCTAGCGACTGCTGTAACAATGGCACTTGACTCCGAAAGGTCACCAATTACGTCAAGGGTCGCTAGGCCTAGGCTAGTGCGTCAGCACGGATTTCGAAGCATCCCATCTACATGGGGGTCCTTCATCAATGTTTATGCACTGAGGTGGACTGTAGGATGGGGCGACCTTTGAAGTGCCCCTCTCCTGGGATGTCAGATCGAAATGGCGCGAATCCAGTACTTGAGTGGATTCATTAATGCCTCTGCACGATTCTGGACCGTCCGATGGGGGATCGATCCTATCCGCTGGATCAGAGATCAGGATTTGGGTTTCTATAAATACCTCTCAAGCATCCATTTGAAACCTTTACACTCTCGAGCCATTCTAGAACTCTGAGGATCTATTTATGTATGATCTTGCCGACGAAATCTTCCACCGTCTACTCACTCTGCGCCGTCGCCTTTTTCCAACAGTTCCGGCATCTGCACCTTTGCATGAGCACACGTCTTCAGCCTGTCCTGTCGACGAGCTGCTGAACCACCTTCGTCAGTTCCAGACTGAGATGTTGCCATCCTTATCGCCGGACAACCACCATTTTTCACGACCAGCAATTCACAGTAAGTTCTTCTGCCATCTGCCTTTATAGATATACAAACGTAGGTTCCCTGTCATTCTGCTTATCTGTTTAGGTTGCTATAACTTGTTTATGTTTAGGATTAGTGCTAGGGAGACTGCCTGGTTCGGGCCACTCCGGGTCTGGATGCTTCCCGGACAAGCCGTGGAACCGATTTAGTAGCCCACTTTTCATTCCCGATCTGGGTCTCATGGTTCCCTGGTGAACTCGGACCTGATCCGGAGGGGACTCCAACCAGTCCGTAGGAGACCCCCCGTACCTTAACCGACTTTCTTGGGTTTCAGTATTGACTGCTTGGTTTGTCTTTTCTTTTCTCCCAGATCATCAGCCATGACATCAGGCGTCACCCTTCATTCGGAGGAGGAAGTCAACAAGGCCCCTGCCCTCCTTCCCGGGTCCCAGACCCCTAAAGGCAACAGATGGGAGATGGACACGGTACCGAACCTATTCCGGAACTACCGGATGATGTACGTCCTGGAGAAACTCCTGGGCATATAGTCCACTCTCAGACTCTTCCACAACCGCCTGGCCAGGAGAGAGGAGCGGGCGCACACCTCCGTGAGCGGGTTCGGGGCCTGGAGCGTAGGCCACATCAGTGCGGGAGCTACACTCCCACTTCACAATTACTTCGTGCGGTTCCTAACATTCGTGGGGATCGCACCTACTGATTTCTTGCGGGATGGCGCGTCTTCTATGCCGCGAAGGAGATCGCGGAGCCGACCCCTGCGGAAATCTTGTACTTCTACAAGATGGAACCTCAGGTCAACGCCAAGGACAAGACCTTGGACGACTTCTACAGGCTGAGGCCGCGGGGCAACTACCCCGCTCCTACAAGTGCCTGGAAACACCCCCCGGACGTCCGACATTACTGGTTCATGATGTCCGGGTTCCTCATAAAGAAGAACCCCACGCTAATGCTGGACTTCTAGCGAGTGGATAAGTGCTTCCCCGACCCTACATTGTTTGTTCTTCTTTTTCATTTTTTCTTTTGTTTCTCACTGTATTACCTTGGGTGGCAGGACCTTTTTCCAAGACTCCTCTCACCCAGTTCATCTTGGACCGGAAGAAACTCTACTCCGAGCTGAGCGCGGAGGACCTGGATGTAGGGGGTTACGTCAATATCGACAACCTCTGACTGATCGCGGCCCATAAGACAATCGACGCCTCGAGCCTTCAGGGAATACAATGCGAGAAGAATCCCACCATAAGGGAGCAACTGGCCCTGGAGCACATCAGGGAAGTGGAGGCTGCGGCACTCATGGACGCGGCCAAGCGGAAGAGGGACTTGGCCCAGTTGAAGGAGGTGGCCACTTCCGAGGAGTTGGAAGCCCTCTTCAAGGAGGCACTGCTAAACACGGGGACCCCCGGGGCTAGCGTATCAGGGCGAGGTAACTCACCTTTGATCTTAAATTATGCTCCCCAAGTTGGGACTTAGCTAGGGATAGGCTAGCGCTTCGAGTCCCCGCGTTCGGGGCTGACGGGGAGACGAGACCTTCGTCTCCTGTTCCCGTAGGCTCGAAAATTCTCATGTACTTGTCCGGGTTCCTCCAATACGGGAATTTCCTGAACCTGGATGACATGGGGGATCGAGTCTACTCCTTCGCGTTAGATGAGTTGAGTCATGTCCGGGGCTTAGATAAGGGTTCGTCCCGGGTCACTCTTAGTTTTGACCTCTATTTTCCTGTTAATTGTACTGACTCCTTTTCATTTGTGTTTGTTTCAGGAGACTCCGACATGTTTGATCCTGTGGATGAGATGAGGCAGCTTCTTGAGGTCCGGGCTGCCAGGGCCGCGGCGAAGAAGGCTTCCAAGAAAACATCCAAGGCGCCCCGCCCGGATCTCCCCCACAGCAAAGAGACGCCAGGGGCGGATCCTCGACTCGGCCAGATCGCAATTGCCGCGGTTCCTATTACGGCCGTGGACTTGGCCACCGTCCCCGACCTCGTTCACCCCCCGATGATCGATTTGGAGCCGGAACCTGCGGTAAGCTAGAGTTCTGGGAAGAGGGCCGCAGAGTTAGGTGCGGCAAAGGTGAAAACTGGGAACAAGAGGCCCCAGATGAGGCGAGATGGCTCGGCTGGAGAGTCATTCGGGGAAAATCACCTCGCTGCGAAGGAGATTCCTGCGACACCGGTCCTTCCCATCCGTCCGGCCTTATCTGAGGACGGGGAAGCCGTCTTGTAGGACGAGCAGTCCAAGCTTATTTCCCGGACCTAGGAGAGTGGCCGGGAAAGAAGGGACGAGACCTACAAGGCCCTGACGATTCTTCGTCAGGTTGAATTCGCTGAGCGCCCAGCGGCCTTCATTGCCCCTCAGCCGATCATGGATCGGCTAGTCGCTAAGACGGTCTTTCGCCCTAAGTTGGGGCAGGACACGGCCCCATTCGCGGCGAACCTGCTGGATCAGGTGGGGAACACCATGTCCAACCTCCAACTGAAGCGATATGCCACCATCGCTAACCCAGACATGTTGTTTATTTCTCAAGCTCTCCGCCATCAAGCCACTGCTGTAAGTTTGCTTTGTATCCTTTCTTTTTCTTATTTAATAAGGATTCTTCTAACTTTGCTTTGTTCCAGGACGCTCTGCTATCCCATCGTAACGCTGACCTGGTGGCCGAGGCGGCCATGAAGATGGAGACGCTCCAGCTGGAGCTGGAGGCGGCCGTGAACCAAAGGGAGGCCGCCAAAGAGGCCTTGGCCAGGGAGACAGCCCAGGCAAGCGAGTCCCTAGCCAAAGAGGTTACTCAGGCCGAAGCAGACCGCGCAGAGCTTGATCGGGCCACTTTCCGGCACGAAGAGGCCATGTCCCGGAAGGAACCGAGGCTGACGAGAAGATGGCCCTTCTGGAGGCGGAGCTTCTCTGGGTAAAGACCGTAGAGGAGGCAGCGGCGGCTCAGTCTATCCATGACCAGGAGAAGATCAGAGGTTTGGAGGCCTGGATCCATGAGCTGGATGGCTCGCTTTGCCAGGAGAAGAAGGCGCATGAGGAAACCCGCCGCGCAAAAGAGCAGGCAGACAACATGATGCGCGTCACCTTCGAGGAGGCCATCTACATGGCCTGGCGCAAGGACAAGAGCATGAACCTCCTGATCCGGACTCGAAGAGAGCCGAATTTGAGGCCAAGGAGAAAGAAGACGCGGAGCTCCTGCACGATGAAGCCTAGACCCGGATCTTCACCTGGCCTTTCTTTTTCTTTATTTTGTAGCAACACTTTTATGGACGCGTACACGTCCTAGGCAATTTGTAGTGTTTTACTCGGTTTATGTTATTTTCGTTACTTCTTTTTTTATATCACCGTGCATGACTGATCTGAAAGTTTGGTCCTGGTTCCAACGGCCTAGACTAGGTTATTCCTGACTTTAGCTTGTCAACTGTCTTTAATCCTGTCATTGATGAATCTACCCGTCCAGTCTTCAACTTCGAAAATCCGATGGCCCGGGCCATCGAGGTTCGATTAGTTTATTGTAAAACCTAGTTCTCTCTTTAACAGTCATGGGCTATGCCCTTGCCCTGGGGCATACCGGATGCTCTTATCTCCCGGACAACATTCATCTGGGGCGGGACTAGTCTGAGACTTGGTCCTCTTTTTTATACCCCCGGACATCGTTAGTCCAGGGCGGGACCAGCCTAAGGCTTGGTCCTCTTGTTTATATCCCCGGACATCGTTCGTCCGGGGTGGGACCAGCTTGAGGCTTGGTCCTCTTTTTTATTATATCCCCGGACATCGTTCGTCCAGGACGAGACCAGCTTGAGGCTTGGTCCTCTTGTTTGTATCCCCGGACTTCGTTCGTCCTGGGCAGTACCATCCTGAGGCTTGGTCCTCTTTTTTATTATACCCCCAGACATCGTTTGTCCGGGGCGGGACAAGCCTGAGGCTTGGTCCTCTTTTTTATACCCCTTTTATCCGGGGCGGGACCAGCCTGAGGCTTGGTCCTCTTGTTTGTATCCCCGGACATCGTTCGTCCGAGGTGGGACTAGCCCGAGGCTTGGTCCCCTTTTTTATTATACCCCCAGACATCATTTGTCCAGGGCGGGACCAGCCTGAGGCATGGTCCTCTTTTTTATACCCCCGGACATCGTTTGTCTGGGGCGGGACCAGCCTGAGGCTTGGTCCTCTTTTTTATTATACCCCCGGACATCATTCGTCCGGGGCGGGACCAGCCTGAGGCTTGGTCCTGTTGGGTTGTACCCCCCACCTTGAAGCTTGGTCCAATGGGGTTCGTATCTCCCGGACCTCACCGGTCTAGGTCGGGACTAGGCCTGAGCCTTGCGCCCCGCCTGATATTTGTTCATACCGGGGATACCCCCCACAAGTGAGCGGAGACTGGTCTGGGGTTACTTGAGTAGAATTTTCATTGTCTGATAACATTTCTTTATGGCATTTTGTACACGCCATTTTTATTATTCAAGGAATCGCCCTGAGGCGTACATTATTTACAACAAAAAATATAAAATTGGCACGTTCTCCTGACTACTGATAGTATTTACAGAGATGTTCCGCGTTCCAGGCTCTTGGAACTTCTGTGCCATCGAGCCGCTTTAAATGGTATGTCCCGGGGCATACTTCGTGCTGGATCTCATACGACCCTTCCCAATTCGGGCCTAGGACCCCTACTCCCAGATCTTGGGTAGCAGGGAAGACTCTTCGCAGGACCAGATCGCCGGTTTCGAACCTTCGCCTTTTTACTTTTGAGTTGAAATGTCGAGCGATCTTGCCCTGGTACATCTTCAGCTGCACTTGTGACTCTTCCCGGATCTCCTCGATGAGATCTAGGGATTCCTGGAGTAAGGCGTGGTTCTGGGCGGGATCGTACGTGTCTCTTCGGTGAGACGGGATGGTCGTTTCGACAGGGATGGCGGCCTCGCATCCATAGACCATGGAGTAAGGAGTGTGCCCGGTGAATGACCTTTCGGTGGTCCGGTAAGCCCATAACACGCGGGGTAGTTCTTCGGGCCACTTGCTCTTGCAGGCTTGGAGTTTTTTCTTTAACGTCCTTTTCAAGATTTTGTTGACAGCTTTTGCCTGCCAGTTTGCTTGGGGCCTGGTGACCGCGAAGAAGCTTTTGACGATACCATGTCTTTCGCAAAAATCTGTGAAGTGGACGTTGTCGAACTGCTTCCCGTTATTGGATACAATCTTGTAGGGGAGGCCGTACCGACATACAATATTGTTGATGATGAAATCCACTTGGTATAGTAGTCGACCGCCACGATGGCATACTTCACTCCTCCCTTCCCGGTCGGGAGCGATCCTACCAGATCGATTCCCCACACCGCGAAAGGCCAGGCGCTAGTCATCAAAGTTATTTCTGTTGGCGGGGCCCGGGGGACCTTCGCGTATCTTTGGCACTGCTCGCACTTGCGAACGTAGTCAATACAGTCCTTCTTCATAGTTGGCCAGAAATATCCTTGGCGCATGATCTTTTTGGATAGACTGAGTCCGGTTGTATGGTCTCCGCAGAAGCCTTCATGCACTTCTTGCAGGATGGCACTTATTTCGGTCCCGGCCACGCACTTGAGGTATGGCATGGACAACCCCCCGCGGTAGAGTTTTTTGTCCATCATGATGTACCTGTGGACCTGGTACTGAAGCTTCCTGGCTGCAGCCCTATTTGCTGGCAACGCGCCGGTTGTCAGGTAGTGGACAAGGGGTCCCATCCAGGACGTGGAGTGGTCGATGGCGTTGATCGCAGAGATTTGGATGCTTGGCATCGGGAGATGGTTAACGGGGACCAGTCCGGACAGCTTCGCTTCGGCATCAGTGGCTAATTTTGCTAGCGTGTCCACGAACACGTTATGTTCTCTGGGGATCTGGCAGATGGTGTGTCTCTTGAACGCTTGTAGCATTTCTCTTGTCTGAGTCACATAAGCCGCCATTCTCTCCCCTTTGGTTTGATATTCTCCTGAGACCTGCCTGACAACCAGTTGGGAATCGATGTAGATCTCCAGGTTCGTGGCCCCTACCTCCCGGGCCAAACGCAACCCGGCTAGCAATGCCTCGTGCTCGGCCTCGTTGTTCGATGCTTTGAAATGGAAACACAGTGCGTTTCGCAACTGGTGTCCCTGTGGCGACACTAGGATGATCCCATCCCTTGCTCCATTCTCGTTTGAGGCCCCGTCCATGAACACCTTCCATACGGGCACCGCGAGATTCGCGGGGTCGTCCGCATGGGTGATCCCAGAACATTCCATGATGAAGTCAGCTAGGGCTTGCCCCTTGATTGAAACTCTAGGAACGTAGGCTATATCGAACTGACTTAGCTCCATGGCCCACTTTAAGAGTCTCCCTAACGACTCGGGCTTCTACAACACTTGCCGCAAGGGGTGGTTGATTAGAACTTTTATGGTGTGGGCATGGAGCTTCCGGGATGCCATTAGTAGACAAAATGTCAATTTTTCAATCAGCGGATACCGTGACTCAGCCCCCAACAACCTTTTACTCACGTAGTAGACCGGGAGCTGGGCTTTTTCCTCCTCCCGCACCAGTGCGGCGTTGATCGTGTGCTCGATCACTACCAGATAGAGATATAGGGGCTCTCCGTCCACCGGTTTCGCGAAGATCGGCGCTCGGGCCAAGTGCTCTTTTAGCTTTTGAAAAGCCTCTTCGCACTCGGCAGACCATTCGAAGCTTTGGCTTCCCCGAAGAACATTGAAGAACAGGATGCACTTGTCCGTGGCCTTAGAGACGAAACGGCTTAGGGCGGCTATCCGCCCGATCAGACTTTGCACGTCTTTATGCTTTCGGGGAGAGGACATGTCAATTAGTGCCTTGATCTTTTTTGGATTGGCCTCTATTCCCCGGAAGCTCACTATGAACCCCAAGAACTTCCCGGAGGCCACGCCGAAAGTGCACTTCTTGGGATTCAGCTTCATCCCATACTTCCGAATGACCACGAAGGCCTCGGCAAGGTCGTCCGAATGTTTCCCGGATGTCTTGGACTTGACCAGCATCTTGTCGATGTAGACTTCCATGTTTCGCCCCAGTTGGGCCCGGAACATTCGGTTGACGAGCCTCTGGTAGGTGGCACCGACGTTCTTGAGCCCAAAGGGCATGACAATGTAGCAGTATATTCCCTTGTCGGTTTGGAAACTAGTGTGTTCCTGGTCTGCCACATGCATGGAAACCTGATTGTAGCTGAAGTAGGCGTCCATGAAGCTTAAGATCTCGTACCTGGATGTCGCATCCACCATCTGGTCGATCCAGGGAAGCGGGAAGCAATCCTTCAGACAAGCCTTGTTGAGATCCGTGAAATCGATGCATGTCCTCCATGTCCCGTTCGACTTCTGCACCAGAACGGGGTTGGCGAGCCACACGGGGTACACAGCCTCACAGATGAAGTTGATCGATGACAACTTCTCTACTTCCAGCTTGAGGGCCTCGGCCCTCTTTGTTCCCAAGGGTCTTTGTTTTTGTCGGACCGGTGTCGCGTTCGGTTCGATGTTCAATGCATGGAAGGTGATGTTACGGTCGATCCCTATCATATCTGAATGAGACCAGGCCAGGATATCCTGGTTCTCCTTTACTTGGGTGATTATGGCGGCTCGGACCTCTGCCGGCAGATTTTTCCCAACTTGGATTATCCTAGTCGGATCAGTGTCACTAATGCACACCTCCTCAATCTCTTCCATGGTCTCCAGGACGCGGTCATCTCCTATCCTCGGGTCCAGCTCATCTTCCTCCCGGACCACTCTCCTGCGGGGGGAGGGAGAACTGGGCCGATGACTTCCTCGAAGGGTTCCTCCCGAACCATGTAGATTGGTCGAGCGGACACGTGGTAGCACTTCCGAGCGCTCTTCTGATCCCCCCGGAATGTCCCCACCCCTCCGTTGTCGCAAAGGAACTTCATGCAAAGATGACGGATGGAGGTGATCTCCCCGAACTCGACTAGTGCAGGCCGACGGAAAATGACATTGTAAGCAGTGGGGCAATCCACCACCACGAAAGTGCAGAACTTGAACGAGTGTTGCAACTCACTCCCCAATGTTATGGGCAACTGTATCTTTCCCATAGGGAGCAACGCGTCTCCGTTGAAGCCGTAGATCTGGGTTGGACACGATTCCAGATCTGCTTCGGCCAGGCCAATCGCAGAAAAGGCGGGCTTGAACAAGATGTTGACGGAGCTTCCGTCGTCCACCAGCACCCGGGACACCAGCTTCTTGGCGATCTGGGCGTCTATGACCAGCGGGTCATGGTGCGGGAAATGGACGTTACGGGCGTCGTCCTCCGTGAAGGTGATAGGGAGGTTCATCAGTTTCGGGCGCTGAGCCGGGGCCTGGACCAAAATGCACACCTCCTGATCTTGGTTGAGCTCGCTTAGGTAGCATTTCTGATCATTCCTGGATGGTCCTCCCAGGTGAGGCCCACCCGAAATGGTGGCCACATGCCCGTCCACGCGAAGGGGGGCGGTCCCGAATGGATAAGGCATTCCGAGGCCGGGTGTTGGTGCGACGGGGGCCCCCTGAGGGGTTTGCACCGCCGGGCCCTAGGCATATCCTCCCTGAGGCGGATATGCTCTGAGCGCACCCGAGACTGCGGGTTGTCCGGGACTTGCTGACAGGCCCGAGAATCCCACAGGCATCCTGACCCACTGGTGGAGATGCCCCAGCTTGATCAAATTCTCGATCTCATCCTTGAGATGTCGACACTCTTCAGTCGTGTGGCCCACGTCCTTGTGGTAAGCGCACCGTTTTTTGGTATCTCTCGGATTCCTCCCTCCTTTGAACATGGGGGCAGGCTTCCGGTAGTGAACCGCCCTTTCTGTGGCCAGGAAGATGTTCTCCCTGGTGTCCACCAAATTGGTGTATTCCAAATACTGGGCCTCGTAGACCCTCTTGGCCCTTGCCGGACCTCTTCCCCCGGGAGGGGTTTGCACTTGCCTCAGTCCCCCCCCCCCCTACCTGAGACTGCTGGGCCCCGACGGGGCCAACGTTGTGACCCGCTGGCGCGACTCCATATCCGGAAAAGGGGGCGGACTGGACCGGGGCATATCCTGAAGAGGCAAGACCGTACACTGTAGGCGTGGTGTAGGTAACCTCGGGTGTAACACCCTACTTCCTTAGAGCTGTTACAGGTGAGTTTAAAAACGTGCTTTCAACTCGCTAATCGAGGTTTTAAGTCAAATAGTGTAATTAAACCATAAACAGAGGAAAAATTTAGAATTAACTCCATAACATTGAAAATCATAAAAGTTTGACACCTGGGATCCCAAAATACAGTTTAGAAATATTTACAACATAAAAATAGAACCAAGTCGCCTAAACGAAAAAATCTAGGTTTATTTACAAGCATCTCCCAAAATCCTCTGGCTGTGGCAGCCAGGCCGGCCAAACATGTACACGTCGCCTCACGCCTGCTATACTCATGGTTGGTTGACCTTCTCTTTACCCTTACCTGCACCACAGAGCATCTGTGAGCTGAAGCCCAGCAAGAAAACCCATAAACAGATAACATATGCAACACATATATCAAGCATATAAACAGGCCACCAATGGGCTAAACACATACGGCCTAGCCGTCCCAGGCATTTACCAAGCCCTGGGTTCACGGACCATGCCGTGAGGATATCCCAAGTATCCTTTTAGGGACTCGCCCTGGCAACTCGCACCCCATGTGCTCAACGCTGCTCCCGGCCCCTTGCCGTTCTCGGCCTAGCACTCAACGTGCCCAACGCCGTTCCCGGCCCTTTGCCGTTTCTGGCCCTTGCCGATCATTCACAGGATAACATACATAGCATAGCAAGCAAATACAAAATTCTAGCATACACAGCTAAAGGGCTACGCCCTGCAATTCTAACATATTGGGCTCAGCCTTGTATTCCAATTCTATACAGACACATTAGGCTCAGCCCTGCACACAAGCTCTATGGGAACAAGGGTTTTCTTACCTGAGTCCCGAGCTCTCCGAGCACCGATGTCCCGAGCACAGTCCTTTAACTTGAGCCTCGCTGAAACCCTAGTCACAACACATTAATAACATCCATCCATCAAGTTCTAATCCAATAAATAACTTTGAGCCAAAACCCTAATCTTCGGAACCTTGAATTCTATCAATCCGGGTGATAAAATCCATCCCGAGCCTTAACCATTGAATTTCCAAACCTAAACACCCTTAAAAATGCAAATTAGCACTAAGGGTCGCGACCCTACCCACATGCGTCGTGGCTAGCCTCAAAACAGAGGCTAGCTTCCCACTGCCACCCACACGAGCCGCGGCGGGCATGAATCTTCTCGGCCTCCCATGGCCGCGCACCCCTCCTAGGGTCGCGGCCCTCACCTCCAAACCCAGATTTTTCACCTTTTTTCCTGCATTTTCTTCAAGCCAATCCTCACCAAAACCAAGCTAACAATCCTAGATAATCAACACCATCATTACAGCTCAGTATCAACATCAAAACCCATTAAAATCTACCCCAAAACTCAACTAGATCACTCAAGAACAATTCAAACTTGCTAACATGCATACTCTAACAACCAGCTGCAATTCTAAACATAACCACTATAATTAAAGTTTACCTCTTGCTGAATTAAACCTTAGAACCAACCCCCTTATGCTCCAAGCTCCAAGCTCCCTAAATCCCAACTGAACTCCTTAAACCTTCAAGTTGATTCCCAAAGTTTCCCCTTTGAATTTTCCTTAGAGAGTGAAAGAGAGAAGGAAATAAAAGCTATCCTTGGCTGAGAAGAGAAGTGCAAGTCGGTTTCTCTAAGTTTCTAAACAATTCTCCCTTTTTTTTTATTCACTTAAATCTATGTGGTTACCTCAAGGCTCGGGGTACCCAAAACGTCCCCGAGGGCAAAATGGTAAATTTCCCCAATATTCCCGCCTAGACATTCTATCCTCAAACATATCTCCAAATATTTATTTTCATGTCCTGATAATCCCATAACACCTAGTACCCAAATTACCCCTCGATTCGCCCCGAGTCAGAATCTCAACCCCGTTGTGACTCTCTAGCTAACCGCTCCCCAGGGTTGTCTCGGATCGTGCTGCACAGACATATCACATATATAACATTTATCACACTTATGCCCCTAATATCCAGACGGGGCCCACATGCACATTTAACTCAATTAAACATGCATCATTATCATATATTCACATAAATCCACGCATTAGCATATTAAATCATTTATTGCCCTCCAGACACACTAATCAAGGCCCTAAGCTCGATTAGCAAATTCAGGTTGTTACACCGGGCATAGCCGCTAAACCCGGGGCAATCAGTGGTGTGACGTAGGGCTGTGCCGGGAATTGCACCCCGTATCCCGGGAATGTCGGGGCATTGGGCTGAGGCGTCGGCAGCCATCCGAACGCTTGGATCTAAGCCTCCTCCTAGTTGATGAAACCCTGGGCCCTCCTTATGAATTCTTCTAAGGTAGCAGCCTTGATACGCTGCATGTCATCCCAGAGGGGGGACCCAGCCCAGATCCCGGACTGCAATGCCACCAGGCGTTGCCCATCGTCCACCTTGGTCTTGGAGGCCTCCTTGGTGAAACGTTGGATGTAGGCCCTCAGTGTCTCCGCGGGGAGCTGTTTAAGATTGGTGAGGGCACTGATTTGCATGTCCATCCTCATGGCAGCCACGAACTATTTTCGAAACGACGATTGTAGCCCCGACCAGGATTGGATGGATCCTGGCTTGAGTCTCTTCCACCATTCCTCGGCGGGATCGCCGAGAGTGATCGAAAAACAGACACACTTGTCGTCATCACTAACGTGGGCCATGGTCATAAGTCGGTTGTATCGGGACAAATGATCCTTGGGGTCGGTGTTCCTGGTATAGGCAGTGAGACTCGGCATCTTGAACCCCTTGGGGAGCATAGCATCCAGGATGTGCCTCGCACAGGGCTCTTTGTCCTCCTCATCGGAGTCGGTGTCCGCTCCTTCCTGCTTGCAGACCAAGCGGTCCGTGACTTTTTTTAGAGCGACCAGTTGCTCCATGAGCTGCCTGGCCACACCATCCTCTAGGGGAACTCTCTCGTTCCTCCTGTCGTTGATGTTGTTCCTAAGGTCGCCACCTCGAGGGCGGATCTTTTCCTTACGAGCCCGTTCCTTCCAAGAGCTCAGCCCATCGCGCAGGTCCACCTGGGATGTGTCGTCCCCAGGGCTAAGGGCGTGATGCTCCCCGCTATCCGGGCATTCCTGGCGATTTTTTTTCACCGAAGCACTGGGGTGCAAAGACCTTTCCCGTCCAGCTTGCCCTGGGGCATACCAGGGCCTAGCATCCCGCGGCTGCGTCCCTTGCGAATTGTTCGAGTGGCCCTGTCCTGGGACGGGGCGCACCTTCTCTTTCCTAGGGAGCGGTCGGGGATGGGTCTCGGCTCTCGGGACGGGGGGACTTTTCCCTTGGGTTTTTCCCCCGGCCTTATTTTTCTCCCAGTCCGGGTTTCCTAGGTCTGGCTCAGGAAACTGCTCTGGGGGAAGGGGCGGCCCCACATCTTCCGGGGCTCCGGTTCTGGCCTGCGGAGTGGGCTGTTGTGCTCTCGGAGGCGGGCCAGCTGGGAGATTGGTCGCCCGACCCTGCTCGGCTATGAATGCCTGTAGGGCTTGGAGGGATTCTTGCATCCGCCGAGAGGCCTCCGCCTGCTCAGCAATCCTGGCTTCCTGGTCCAGAACTTGCTGCCTCAGTCTAGTCACCTCCAGATCCTCCTGGTTGGGGCCCACTCCTGGGATCTCGGGATCCTTAGCTTCGTCATGGTATTCCCCCTCATTTCCCTCCTCTTCTTCGTAATAGTCCTCTTCGTACTCTGTTCCACCTTCGTAGTCTTGTGACTCGTCAGGGTGGGATGTCTGATGAGGAGCGTCCTCAGGTGGACTTTGAGGAAAAGGTTGGGAAGGCAGTGGCTCTCCATTGCCCTGTTCTGGGTTAGTAGGGTCGAAAGTGGTGTGTCTTGTATTCACCATTGTTGCAGAGGTCTGATGTCAACACTAGCTTTCTCTGGCTCTCAATGAAAGCACCAAAATGTTTACCGAGATTTTCAGAAACTATATTAATAAAAGTTAAGAGAGATTAATGATAAGGGGTTTAGAAGATATAAACAAGAGTTTTACGTGGCTAGGGCGTTAATGAGCCTTAGTCAACGAGACAGTTGTATTAGAGCTTGGAAAGTCTATAATAATGGAGTTTTCTCTTCGTTTTAGCAGAGTAACTGTATACATGCAAAAAGACATCCCTTCCCTAGTGCTCTGTCACATGTATTTATAGGTTCACAGGAGCACTGGCTTGGGCCGGGCTGACCCGGGCCCAATAAAGGTATAGATACTACTGGCTTCTCTATCGAAAGCCCAATACAAAGGATAAAAAACATAAAAGGAAAGCATTAACCAGAGCCCACTAGGTCAGCCCAAAGCCTTTCTATCACCCGACAAATTGGGGCTTTTAGTCTGGGCATTTCGAGTTACGAGGCAGATTCAGGGGACAAGATCGGTCAGAGTAGTGGCGGCGCAGGTCTGAATCAGCGGCGTACAATCCTGAGGTGGCCTTTTCCGTAGGTGAAACGTGGGGACAACTCCCACGCTTCATGGGGCGGAGTCAGGGTCACGGCTGATTTATCCTGCCAACCCTGAGGACTTGACTCGGGTTCGTTTACCTCTGTCCCTCTTCGTTTACCTTAAGCCCGGATCATCCACCAGGAGCCCGGATCATTTACCAGGCTTCGGGACCGTTTGCATACATCCTGACCGTAACCCCAAACAGCTATACGTCTCCCGGATGAACGTCCCAGATCATTCTTCCCGGACACCTTCTGGGTCTGGGCCCACACTTGGGCTGTCGATGTCAATCGTATTTCCTGCCAAACGGGCCTGGGCTGGGCCCAACCTAAATTGCCCTAGCTAGTGGGCCTGGATCACGGTCCCGGGCCCAAGGCAGGAAATGGGGATAGCAGAACATAAGGACAAATATTGTATCAAATATACCATTTGTTAAATTTTGTGACAAATTAGTACAATATAGAGATCTTGAATAAGGAATCATTTTTTTAAGAACTCGACAATATATTTTCTAATTTAATCGAAATTGAATTTTTTTTTATTATTATTGTTATTTTTTTAGGAATATTAATAAATATATATAGGTCATATTTGGAGAGTAGAATTGGATTTTATAATTTTACAATGTAATTTTGTTATCAAATCAGCAAATATTAAAAAATTAATCTAACAACCTAAATAATTCACCTAATTTGAAATAACTTAATTCTATTAAAAAAATTTAGATAATTTTATCAAATTTAATCTACATCTTTATTTATTTTCATGGTAAGAAAAAAAAATTACTATTTTGCATCTAATATGTTTTTTTTAATTTGTTGTTAGAAATTATAATCAACTTATTATTTATTCTTCTTTTCTTTTCTTCTTTTTATTTTATTCCAATCCAATTTTATGCAATTTCACTATCCAAATGTGACCGTATTACATAAAATATCACAATAGAAAATATGCCCATACTAATTTTTCTTTATTATTTAGGCTTTCAAATGTAATTTTATGGTTCCTATTCACATAATTTTGGCAGTGTGGTTACTTTTCCAGGTTAGTCCTTCTTTATAAATAATGTTATCTGTGACCCAAAAAAATTCTTATATATATATTTGAATGTACTTTCAGGATTGGGTATTAGAGCACGCAAAGAAAAAGGTAAAATCCAGCTTGGATTAATGGGAGTGTTTTAAACTTTACTTAACAATTAAAATAGTTTTATATTATCCCAATGAACAGAGTTATTTTCGATGCTAAAAGGGTTAAATTTAATGTTTGATTATAATTTGATAATATTTACTATGCAGGTCGCAAGTGTCAATTTCTACATAGCATTTTGGAGGCAATTTTACGAGGGGTATATTATATTTCCTTTCATGTAGGAAATGGCAGTTTGCCATGTATATAATATCAAAAGTAGACCCCTGAATAATATTACTAAGTAGTTAAAATAAACTGAAAGATATGTTGTTAATATGTTATCAAAGTATTAATTATGTTTATGGAATAAAAATTGTCCCACTCTGTTGTAAAAGAAACTAATCTTATTGCAACAAGAAATTAACACACACATGCATTAAATTTTAAAAAAAAAGTTTAATTAATTTTTTTTTATATGGCTCAATTATTCTACTTTATGTACCACACCTAGAAATAAACCTAATTAAAAACGACATTATAAGAATACAAACAACAAATAGCTTAAATAGTAAAAGACTTTCATCTTCAATGATTGTAATGTTTTGAATCCACTTCACAAATAAGGTTTAGTGAGCTCCCCTTTTCATTGCGATCCTTGAGACTTGAACTCCTTAATATATTTTCAAAGATGTAATCTTTCTTTTGAAGAATATTAGCCAAATTCGCTTAACTTTGTGTTGATATTATGCTGATTGTTATATTATTTCATATAATATAATATTGGATTAAATAATGTGATAAAATGTGATTTGTCACACATTATAACATATTATTGAGAGTTACAAAATTGAACATATGTGTGTCCTCAAATGTAACAAATTTTGGAATTAAAAAATTAGTTACAAATTTGTAACTCTAAAATATTACCCAATAATGTGTAGATTGAGAATTTCACATTTGTGTTTGAATTTCATGGAGTCATTTGTAATATTGTTGTTGGAGACATGTTTTTAACTCCCATTAGGTGTATGGATGTTACAAAATCATGTGGGAAATGATTTGGGACATTTTGGAAAAATTGAATTTTTGGAGGCTGAAATTGCCTGTGGCCGCGGCCACTGATACTCCTGGCCGCGGCCTAGGGCGCTGACAGCCTATTCCAATTTGAACGGTGCTAACACCCCAAGTAACTCCCAAATCTTTATTTTAATTCCGTAAGCATCCAATTAAACATTGACAACAACTATGGGGGTTGGTGGAATTTGAAATTCAAAGGATATCTCAAACTCTATAAGTAGGAGTTTAATGCTGACTTGTAAAACACACAATTCTCTATCCACAAAGCACTTTGCTAGAAAATACACCATAGAGGCTTGATGATTCCAGAGAGTTATTTCCTTGTGAGATCTCTTAGTGCTTAGAGAATAGGGGAAAATAAGCTTTTGGACAAAGGTCTTGAACTTTGTTCAAGTTGGTGATCTCCACTATTCTACACTTTGGTTGTGTGAGTGTGAGAGTTTTTCTATTGTTCTTCAACCTCTTTTAATTTTTTCTTCTATCTTATATATTTATGGGTTTATACCTTTTTTGACCATTTTTTTTGTCTCATTACCTGTTTGGACCCTATATTTTGATAAATTACTTTTTAGACCCTATGTTTTGTAAAAGGGTTAAAATAGAACCCTAAACCCAATTTTGGTCAATGTTTTTTCAACTAAAATCACAAATACTTTACCAAACTAACAATTCAGAACAATAATAAAATCATTCTGCTTAAAAACTGTATTGTTATATTCAATTTTTTCTTCATCAGAATTGAGTTTAGGGTTCTATTTGAACCATTTTACAAAACATAGGGTCCAAAAAGTAATTTGTCAAAACACAGGGTCCAAACAGGTAATGGGACAAAACACAGGGTCCAAAAAAGTATAAACTCTATATTTATTTGTATTATTTTGCTTTAAGTTGTATTATCAATATATCTATCATCTTTTGTTTCTATTTACTTGTATTTTTGTAATATAGTTGTAACACTTATTTATCTATCATCTTGCCTATTATAACATTTTGCATAGAGTTGTATCATTAGTTTTACCATTTCTATCGAGTATAATATATTCTCTAACAATCAAAAGTTTATCATTTCCTTTCAATAGAAGGAGAAACCATAGAGATCTTGTGAGGATCCAACTTTAGAATGTGGTAAGATAAGGTAATGATCTTCTTTATTTTTCTTAAAAGATCTAATGACTTCCATATGGTGATAGAAATAAGAAGAAAATTTTATGAATGAGTTTCATTGTTTTTCTAATCTCCTTTGCTTTACAAATATAGTGGTTAGATTAGAAGGTATTTCAACATCTTGAGTTTTAGCTATATATATACACGTGAGTTATCATATTAATACAATTGTATTATATAATAATTAAAGTAATAGGAATGTGTTTATCCTATTATGTTGTGATGAGTTACCATTTATTTGGTAAATAATTAAAAATTATTTGGGAATTTTAATTTTTCTCATTTAAGAGTCTAGCATCTCATTTTATGAGATAAGAAAAGATGTACCTAAGGGGGTTACATCTTTTAATGGTTGTGTCTTGCTATTGCAAGAAAAATGGATCAAGGTGAATCCTAAATTTGAGATAGCATATTGTCCAATAGACTTGGAGTCTAGAGTGTGGTCAAATTAAAAATATTTGAGAATTATTTAGTAACAATAACCCTTAAATATTCAATGTCTCAATGAGGAGACATTACAAAATTGGAGAAACTTTAAACCAAAAATAGTGAATGAATTGATGAGAATTTTGTTTATTTTGGTTAAAGATAATAAAATGGTGATATGATTAATTTAATCTCAATGATGGGAAATTTTTAATTATAAAACCAATTTTAAAGTGTAAGAAATCAAAGTATTTAAATAAATCAATGAGGGTTTCTTTTCTTTGATTTAAGTGTTTTTGACATCTTCAAATTGATCTTAGTGAGAAAAATCAATGGATGTCAAAGTGGTGTATTCAAAAGAATCTCAAAGAGACTCTTAGAAAATGCACAGAAGTTGTTTAAGTAATTTTGAGATTATTTAGACAACTAAAAGTGAAAATTAGTAATTATTTGCGCGAGAAATTTTCACATGATATTTGTGTTCACATATTTCATTTTGTGAAATATAAAAGAAAGCAAACCAAGTGAATGCTACTTTCAAAGGGGTATATCTTGCTTTTGCAAGTAAATAAATCAAAATAAACTAATATTAAAGTTTTGTTTATCCTGATCTATTGAAAGTTTATCATGTGGCTTAAGGACTCGTGATGAACTTTGGGAATTATAAGTCTAGATTTATCTTGGAGGATAAATGACTTAATAGAAATTAAGAGATTTCTATTTAAATGTGATATTATCACTTTATGTGAGAAATGCAAGGGTGATGCTCTAAGGTTAATCAATTTATTTTGTCGATAATGATTGATTAATTTGGTCATCCTATCAAATATGTGATTTGAAATTCTATATTCTAAATTATTTTGGCTATATATGTACAAAATGGATAAATCTAGACATGTTTGATGTCTAAAGTTCTTGTTTGTGAGATATTTGATTCAAGAAAGAATCAATTTAAAACATAAACGAGAAATTTAAAAACAAAGAGGTTTCTAGAATTAATATTCAAGAAAAATGTTTATCTTGGATATTGAATGTAAAATAGTGGGGGTGTTGACTATGGTCAAACACATTATTTTAAAGGTAAAACTATTTTATCAAACTATAGCTTGCAACAAGGTTTGAATAAAATAATGTGAGATTGATTAAGTACGCATACATGAGAAAAGAAATGAAGCAAATGGAATCATTTCTACATCTCAATGGATGGGACTTGGACTCCCTAAAAAGATTCACGGTTGATGGTAACCTATCTTAATACTAGTAAACAAATTAGTATCAGGTTCAATAGGTAATAACAAGTCAATCAAGTCAATAGTAGTAGTACTCAAAATTTTGTCTCATTTGAGATATGAACACTAGAGTGTTACCAAAATGAGTGTTAAAACTGAAATGTTTTTTTTAATAGAACTCAGTCTTGAAAGGACAAGGATTTTAGGGTAACAAAATACTGTAAGAGTTCTACCTATATAGACCTAGGGGTGGTGTTTCCTCTCATGAGATTTGGGATTCATTCTCAGGAAAAATCTATGAATGGAATGTGTGCATGACCATTAATGGTGGAAAACCGAGACATTGAGGTCTCAAGTGAACATAGCAAATGTGTGTGTGTTATCAAGGAATAATGGTTCAATGCTTCGGCAACCAAAATTTCAAAAAACTTTGTGATAATTACACTAAGGAAAAATTCAAATCAAAATACATTTTACTTTATGCACCAATGCAGAGGTTTCTATAGAGAGTAATTATTTAATCAAGTGTTGGAATACTGTACTTTAATATAATGTCTAATTGATTAAATAAGTATTACAAAAAGTTATTATTTAATCTAAGTGGGGGAATGTTATATTATTTCATATAACATAATGTTAGATTAAATAATGTGACAAAATGTGATTTGTCACATCTTGTAATATATTATTGAATTGCCTGGGGTGCTGACATACTATTCCAATTTGCCTTTTTTCCAATTTGAATATTTCTAACACCCCAAGTAACTCCCAAATATTCATTTTAATTCTATAGACATCCAATTAAACATTGGAAACATCCATGGGGGTTGGTGGAATTTGAAATTCAAAGGGTATTTCAAACTCTATAAATAAGAGCCTACTGCTCATTTGTAAGACACACCATTTTCTATCCACAAAGCACTTGGCTAGAAAATACAGCATAGAGGCTTGATAATTCCAGATAGCTATTTCCTTGTGAGATTCCTTAGTGCTTAGAGAATAGGGGAAATAAGCTTTGGACAAAGGTCTTGAACCTTGTTCAAGTTGGTGATCCCCACTACTCTACACTTTGGTTGTATGAATGTGATAGTTTTTTAATTGCTCTTCTTATTATTTTGTTCTTCAACCTCTTTTACTTTTTGCTTCTATCTTATATATTTATTTGTATTGTTACACTTTGAGTTGTATTATCAATATATCTATCATCTTTTCTTTCTATTTACTTGTATTTATGTAATAGAGTTATAACACTTCTTTATCTATCATCTTGTCTATTTTAACATTTCGCATAGAGTTGTATCTTTGATTTTACCATTTCCATTTAGTATAATATATTCTCTAACACTCATAACTCATTTCAAAGTTTGAGATTGATCTTCTCTTAGAAATTTAGAATTAGTCTTGGTCTCGAAGAATACTTATGTTATTGATTTTATGAAACTTACGCTAGAGCAAGTATAGTAACAAATAGTAATTTTGATGTAGTGAGAATATTCTAGAAGTTTAGGAGGTGTCTTTATTCTACAATAGTCCAATTTATGAGTTTATTTTTATTAATGTGTTTTATTTTATATTATTTGTATTATGATGTCATATTTGTTAGTGGGCTATATAAGCTTATGAGTAGAAATGTGATGACATATTATTGATAATTTAATAGTAAAAGTTGAGATTTTCTCCTACTTGGGGGTTTTCTCCTTGTTTGCCATGGCTTGTGCTTTGCTCACCCATTATTCAATTTACTGCATCATTTAGTATTTAGAGCCTCGATTCTTTCCCAAGGGGTAAAATAGTCATGGGTGGCCATTTGAGCCACTTCAATGTCAAAGAACATAAAGTATAGGCTTTACGGGGGGTCGAAAAGCTTCGTCGAAATGAAGTTGTTGATCATAACTATCAAATACGATAATCGAAGGTAGAGTATCCACTAAAGATCATTCTCTCCATCCTATTAGCCACCTGTTGATATTAAATTAGAAAAACATCAAAATACGCAGTGGAATGTATAGGGAGGGGGATTTTCAAAAATTATTAAACCAGTCAGGGTCATACATATATAGATATATTAAATTAACACATATAAGGAATAGAGATTACCTCTCAGCCTATGAAGTGTTCTTGAGTCTTTTAGTAAAATCAACGATCTTCCTATCCTTATGAAAGCTCACACCTTAGCCTTCAAAGCTATTCATCTAACACACAGGTTGATTTAGTCTCTCTAGATGTACTCAGCACATGAGATCTAGAGAGGTTTGAGAAGAGAGAGGCTATGAAAACTTCTAGAATTTTAGGTATAGAAAATTCTATCATTTCTTTCTTTTTGAGAGAGTCTGATAACCTAGAAATAACTAACTTAGAAAATAATCGCTTCTTTTCAGGTTTATAAAGATAATTAAATTCTTTTATTAATCTTTAATTAATTAAATTAAAATTGATTTGTTACAACTATTTTGATTATTTAATTCAAATCATATTTAAAAAAATAATTAAATAAACAAATTAATTTGAAATTCAAAATTCAAATCCCAGGATGTGGCACTTGTGAGTGGCGCCACTCACTACTCACTGTCAGATACAGTGAGTGGTGTGTGCCACTTTATATGTATCCATGATTTTATTATTTATTTGTTTAATTAATTTTAAGACAATATATTTATCCCAAAATAAATATTAGTTAATTCAAAATTAAATTTATCTTAAAAATTATTAGTTTTAAATAATAATTAAACTCTCCAAAATATTAATCCAAACATGATTATTATTTATTTTAACTGATATATAGTTTTTTTTAAATAAAAACTATTTAGTTAGTTGATTAATTAATTCACAATTAATCCATTGCCCATAATTATCACATAATTTTTTCCTTGCCCTGAAAAATTAATTCATTTGCAATTTAGTCATTTTTTATATTTATCTTCCTTGTGACATCCTTACCCTTGACAATATAGGACAAAGGCGACTCGAGGACCATTGACATATAATATGAAGCTCCGATAAATCAGATCATTAATTAAACTATTTAATTCAATAATATTATTTATTAATTCCATGATTACTCCACTATAAATATGGAATTGCACTTTATGTATTTATAGAATTATATTTAGAGAGTTTTCTCTTGTAGTCCATTGATATAATCAATAAATGTAGTTTTATCCTCCATTTATTGGTTCAATAATTAGAGCTGGTCAAAATTACTATTTTACCCTACTGATTACCTCTTGTTCCTTAAGTATCATTTATTCACTAGTAAATAATTAATCTATAATCATATTATAGATTCGAGCTCAATAACTATTCAGTTCCAGAATTAACCCTTAATGGAACCAATATTCGATCTGTTAGCAAAGCATGGATTCCATTATTGTAAAATCATGTTTTGAGCCATTCATGATATTGAATCTCCAAAACAAAAGTCACTAGTCTCATTATATCAAGTGACCTTAACGAATGGATCAAAAGATTCAATAAGCACAAATAGGAGTTCATGATTACCCAGGATTTAGACTGATCTACAAATAATCATCTATTATGATATGAATTAAATCTTTATGGAAAATGGTAATTTTATAAAGATAATTAATTCATATCGGTCTTGTCTTATATAATCACTATTATATACAGTACGTTTGCCAAGATGTCTATCCACATTACTAATCTAAATCTAGATTGCTCACATCCTGTATGCTTAGTAAACCGTGATAGCAATCATTTATTAAATATTTCGTACTTTAATATGTTGTTTTATATTTTATTAATTATATATGATCTTAATTCTCTCGTACTAATACAATATCATATTCTCATAAAATAAATATGTAATTTTCTGATACTTATACAAATTATTCAAACAATGATTAAAACATTCAATATAATAAAATTGTACTTTTATTTAAATCAATAAAATGTCTTTCCACATGATTTTAGGGCATAAACCCTAACACCACCACCATACCATCATCTACAAGCACCATCTTCGACATCACACCACAGTGACCACTATAACTCAAATTCATACTGCTATCCATATTTTCCACCTTGGTCACGTGGCATGGCCAAACGAGTTCCATGGGCTCTCAGGAAAGGCTCGGAACCAACTAGGGCCCAATGAACAATGAGCAACCAAACCCTGTCGGCCCAGACCATGCCGAGCCCAATAACTGGGGAGTAGCACGAGCATAGTAAACGGGTTGGAATTGAGACGCAGGCCCGAACTATTGAGAATTGTGCCCTAAAATCAATTTTAGTAGACAATGGTTTTAATGAAATAAATAAATGAATTGAATTATTGTATATATGTAGCTTATGTGCTATATTATTGCTAATAATATTAAGTAAATATCATAAAATTCTCAAGTTCATCTATGTGGTATCAATCTCATATTGGTATGAGAGGATCGGGATTGAGATAATGAACTTAAATAGTTCACAAAAAATAAAGTTATGGAATCTTTAGATTAATTACTGCTAGTACGATCCACTAGTATTATGAATACATGTGACCTAGATCCAGGTTACTAGTGTAGTAGGACACTTTAGTGGATGTACTTTGCATGCTGAGAGTATGTAGAACTGGACCAGATGTGTTTTAATTAGAATATCCTTTGGTAAAATTAATTTAATTAGTTTTAAAATCTAATTAAAAAATATTAATTTTGAGAAAAATACAAAAAAAAAATTAAAATAGTGAGTGGGAGAGGGAATTATGACAATAAGTGTTGGGGTTTTATGCCCTAATTAAAACCCAATTTCTTTGTAATCTCATTTATTATCAATAGAATAATAAAAATCATTTTTTGACTTGGTCAATCACTTTGCTCATATGTTTTATTTTCATGATTATTTGTTTAATATAAACTTCTATTAAATCCAGAGCATATAGCTAATCGTATTTATAGTGACGTAATCATAGTGGAATATAGATATGATTATATGTTCAAAATAAGTTAGTCCTAAGATTAGTCAGTGTACAGGATTTACATTGACTTGCCAATCTACGATATGATCTACTTACACATTGTAGTGTTATGTTCTTTCCAGAACATTATTCGGATGTATTTGTTACATCGGACATGACCGATATTGATAGTTTATAGAGTAAGTAAAGATACTATTATTATATATTCTAGTCATATCATATAGTTGACCATAGGTCAATTCAATCTTAATTGTGAGTGGTTAGTAGTCTAACTGATTGTATTATTTGAGTTCTTTGACTTGTTTGTTACCAGCTTACCCTACGGACTAGCCTATACTTACATCTTGTGAACTCAGTAGTATAGTTGAGTGTGAGTGTAAATCATAGATATGAACATCTATAGCTTCTGATGAAGAAGTGAAACTATTGTTTCCTTTTAGTTTGGTTCAAGGTGCTAAATGATAGAGATCTCATTTCAGTAATTAATATTAGTTTACTGAAATATCATTTACAAGGAACTAAGTGTTTTAAGGATAAAATACAATGAGGGATAAAACGGTATTTTAGTCCCATCTCATTGTAGATCATCTATAGAGGATTGAGTGACAATTATAGTTATAACAATGGATAATTAATAGCGTATCTATATTTGTTATAGAGCGTTCTATGAATTCAAGAGTGCAATTCTGAGTCTTTAGTGGAGTCACGAGGAATTAATAAGTTAGTAAATTTATTTGTTAGATTTATGATAACTTATTGGAGCTTGATTTCATAAGCCCATGGTCCCCACTGTACCTTGGATATAATCATCTAGATAGTCTCAATTAATTGATTTAATTATCAATTAGAATTATCGAAGTTGACCATGTCAATTTTGGATAGTTTCACAGAGATATACAATTTAGAGAAGAAAAGAGAAATTATGGCAGATTTATTAATTAAGATAAATTGGTATCTGAATTAATAAATAAGTTTAAATCAAGGTTCAAATTATATATAATTAAATTGATAAAGAATTTAAATAATTATTTAATAATTAAATCAATAGAAAATAATACATGCCTTGATTTTCAGTCTAACGGGCTTATAATTAAATAAGAAATTTCACGGGCCTAAAACCCATGATAATTTTGACCTAGGGTTGTTAATTGGCTATTATTTTATTGATTTTTTTAATTAAATAAATTATCTAATTGAGTCTATAAAATGAATGTTAAGTGAGAGTTGAAGAAAAAGTCAAAACACATGTTGAATCACAAGTTTCTGATAGGTTTTAGATTCTCTCTAAACATAAGTCCTTTTCTAAGCCTCATTATTTTTTTTCTCTTCTTCTCTCTATATCTATCTCATGTGTTGAGAATTGCCCACCCTATTCTAGGTGATTCTAAGGATACTTTGGAAGACTGTGAAGACAATTGAAGAACGGTTTAGTTTCTTGGTAATATTCTGCGACAGAAAGGATACAAGGGTTAGAGAAACTGAAGGAAGGACTCTATTATTCTGCTGCATATAATGTAAGTATTGTTATCATTATTTCTCTTTGAATTCAATTTTAGAAACATGTTCTAGGTTGTCTCATATTAACTTGTTTAATATTAGATCTACATGAAAATAAATAAAGATTTTGCATAAGTTTTCCTAGCAACTGGCCTCACAGCCTTTGGTAATCTTTATTTTCATGCATGAACATGTTAAAAATTGAATTATTTAATGTGTTGAGTAATTGGATGTATTTCATGATTTTATGAAGCATATTGAATTCTATGTGATTATTAGCAATTTTGAGGTTATTTTGTTGTGTTTTGTATGCCATTAATTTTTATATATGCTTTATTTTGTGTAAAACATGGTAAAAATTAATTAGAAAACTTTTTTGGTTTGAAAATTGTACAAAAAAAAATTCCGAAAGCCTGGCTGCCAGCAGTCGCGTGCGGACCTGCGTGCACCACCCAGCACCTACACACACATCTGCGCACGCTGCCCCACTTGCCTGCACGCGTCCCTCGGCGTCGCCCCCTCCTGCGCGTGCGCATCACCAGCCAGCAGCCACGGTGAACAGTACGGGTACTGTTCATCCCATATTTTTTTAAAATAAAAATGTGAAAATTGATTATTTATAATCAAAGCCACAAATATCAGATTTGTTTTATCATTTAAAAATATTTTTGAAAATAAGATATTTTTGTTGTTTGAGATTTAAATAATTAGATATTTTTACAAAAAATAAAATTCAAATATAAAAATAGACTAACAACTTAATTTTAAATCTTTCAATATATTAAAATAATATAATTAAGATATCAGATATTTAAGATATTTTCTTTTAAATACTTGTTATCTTTACCAAATCTTTATTTGAAAATATAAATATCTTTTTATTCTATAATTTTTAATATTTAAATTAGGGATATTTGCCGCGAAAATACCTAAGTTTTATAGATTGTGATACTTAAATACCTAAGTCTTTTTTTTTTGCAGCTAAAATACCTTCCGTCAACATTTCTTAGCACCCGTAGGTGCCTGGCCGTTAAGTGTCAGGTAAACGTCTATGTGGCGGCTTCTGATTGGTCCAAGTGGATATTTTTTTATTTTTTATTTTAAAAAATTCATTAAATATTTAAAAATTAAATAAAAATCTAATTAAAACTAAAACAAAAATCTGATTAACAACTATCTAAAAATTAAAACATTATCAAAATTAAAATAAAATAACTTTATTATTATTTTAATTAACTAATTAATGAATAAAATCTTCAAAAACAAATCTGATTTTTGAAAATCACGTTAACAACCATATGAGAATTGATGATTACTTTTTTGTTTTTTCTCAAAATTATATTTGATGATTTGAAACCAATTTAATTTCTGCAAAGACACTACGATCACCATCATCAATCTTTGCTGCCACCTATCAAAATAAAACTACAACAAACCAGGATATATATCCAAACACAATTCCAGAGAAAGGAATAGAGTGTGGAGACAAACCCAGCTCTCAATTGAAATGGACGGAGCTCAACCTCACCCTACGGACACCGTCATGTCCGACGAGGCGCATCCCGAACCTCAGCCCCAACCATAACCACAACCCTAACCCCACCCACCCATGGGTATGGACAACATCCCAGCCACCCTCAGCCACAACGGTAGATTCATCCAGTACAACATCTTCGGCAACATCTTCGAGGTATCCACCAAGTATAAGCCCCTATCATGCCCATCGGCAAGGGGAGCTTACGACATCATCTGGTAATTTCACCCCCTTTTCCTTTTTTCATTTTATATAAAAATTTGCCACTTTAAAGATGAAAGATCAAATATTAATTCATCAATTGAAACCATGATGGTGATTGATGTTCTTTCTTCTTCTTATATTCATTAGCTCCGCTTTGAATTTAGAAACAAACGAGCACGTCGCCATCAAGAAGATAGCAAATGCTTTCGATAACAAGATCGACGCCAAGAGGACTCTCCGTGAGATCAAACTGATTCGTCACATGGACCACGAAAATGTTTGTGCCCCCATTTCTTTCTCTTTCTCTTTCTCAATGCAATGTAGTCCGAAGGTGGTTGCTTTAACCTTTAGAATGGGATTTTTTCCCACCACAAAAATGTTTGTGCCCCTATTTCCTTATTTTTTAAATGAATTATTATCCACCACGCATTCCCTTGTCCCTAGCTCCATTGTAGATCTGGCGTCCCAAGACCTATGAACCAAGATCCTATCCCGAGCATCGATTCAGGTCTCGTCGCAAGCTTCGTCGGTGGCTGGGTGCCATTGAAGTTGGCGGCAGCTCATCATCCCAACCGTTGTCAAAGTTTAGTTTTTTTTAATCATTGTAATTTTTATGTAGTTTAAGTTTCAAATTAAGTTTCAATTTTATTTAATTATTAAATTAATTTTTAAAATTTTAATTATATAAAAATGAATTTTTAAATATATAAATTAATTTTTTTAAAATAAAAAAATATCCACTTGGACCAAATAGAAGCCGCCACATAGACGTTTACCTGGCACTTAACGGCCAGGTACCTACGGGTGCCAAGAAATGTTGACGGAAGGTATTTTAGCCGCAAAAAAAAAAAACTTAGGTATTTAAGTGTCACATTCTATAAAACTTAGGTATTTTTGCCGCAAATATCCCTTTAAATTATTTGAAATTTGAAATTTGTTAGTTAGATATTTTCATAGATATTTGAATTTATTTAACTGTTTTGAGATATTTTAGGGTTGTTATAACTATTAATAGTTTTTTTAAAATGGTTAAAATATTAGCTAATAGTTGTAACAACACAAGATATTTTTTAAAAACATTTAAGATATTGTTTTAAAGTTTAAAATTGGTTAAAATTTGAAAATATATTTTTTTCAACCAATTAATAAAAAATATATATTTTTTAAATGAGATTTAAATTAACTTTGGTTAATTGTTGATAAATCCTATTTAAATTAAATTAATATTTTTGAAATTAACCTAAACCAAGTTGATTGTTGATAAATGAAATTTAAATTAACTTTTGTTAATTGTTGATAAATTTCATTTAAATTGACTTATTTTTGTAAAATTTTAATTAATTCAAAATTTTTAATAAATTCTAGATAATTAATTGTGGTATTTTTTGCAAATGAAATAAATTGTGGTATTTTTGCATAAATTCATAGACTTGCTCATATAGTAACATGATTAGGCCCATCCAATTATAACATCTATGTTTACACTATATGTGGTATTTTTGCAATTGAGCTTAGATGCATATAGTGGCCCATATGTTTGCTAGATATATGGATTTTGCCAAATAAAATATTCATAAAATGATAGGTTTTATTTGAGCCCATTAGAAAATGTACAGTTTGAATTCCTCACTTGTGGGTGATTCCACTTGTGAAGATCCATTTGTTTTGCATGACTATATTGGGTCTAATCGATTAATAACAATTAATAAAACGAAGGTTTAAATTTGTGTCTTTTGGACCTTGTATGGAAGTATGGGGGTCTTTATAGTGTGAACGACATACTGGACCCAGCTTTCCTCTATACACACCCAATTGTTAAGGCCCATTTACCTGAGTTGGACTTAATTGTATATGTTGATTATATTATTTAAACCTAAACATTGATTAGCAACAAATTAATTCTAAATTAATTGAATTTGTTTTAATGTGACACTTTAGAATTAATAGGAAATTATAGGACTTTGGTTTTAAAAATTTAATCTTTTCAATTTTTTGGAGAACCATAGTTATTAATTTTCTAAAAATAAATAATAAAAATACTATTTTTTAATTTTATAATGAGATTATTTTAAGAACTATATTTGATCTCCACCGTTGGTTTAACAATGTCAATAGCTTAATGGGGCCTCGAGACACTTTGATTTGTCCCCCGACAGAAGGTGTTCATTAGTTATTTTGACAATATTAGATTTTGAAAGATAGATAATTATAGGTCAAATTCTACTAGACTCACTCCTACGGTCATTACTAGGACTAAATTTATGATTATTGAAACCGTGAGTCTAGCTCATAAAATAAGAGATTTTGTTTTCTTATTTTGATCAAATAGTAGGTTAATAATAATGGTGTCTATTATTGAATGAGTTTACAACTCTATTGAACTAATGTTATTTTTTGACTCTCGCCAACCGGGACAATGAAATCATAGAATAGTTAAAAACCTAAAGAAATAGAGATATGATTATTTTGGTATTTTTTTTCTCATATCTTACATATTTTTGGTATATGTTGTGCTATTTCTTGAAATTAGTGTGAATAGAAGTTTTATTGAGCAAATGTGATTGATTTCTATTTTAATGATAATTGGTAGTTTTAAGTATGGTTGTGGCTACTCCCATCCTTTCTAAACTTTCAATGGAGAAACTCACTGGAGAAAACTTCCTTAAATGGAAGCAGAACATCAACAGTGTGTTGATTGGTTACAACTCCAAGTTCGTCATGACTAAGGAATCCCCAGAAGTTCCAGCTGAAGGAGCTACCAAGTCTGTGAGGGATAAGTATGAGCATTGGCAGACGGCTAACAACAAGGCGCGATACTACATGTTGACTAGTATGGTCAACACTCTCAAGACAAACATGAAGAATGTCGAGACGACCTACGAAATCATGAATCAACTCCAAGACATGTTTGGTGCCAAGTCAGCACAGACTCGTTTTGAGGCCACCAAGAAATATGCCAATGCTCGGATGGCACCGTCTCAACATGTTCGTGATCACCTGATCAAGATGACAAACTACTTTCAGGAAGCTGAACTTCATGGAGCAACAATAGATGAGGGAACTCAAGTTCGCTTAATCCTTAACAGTCTCTCTCTAGCTTTCTAGTTGTTCACCACCAACTTGTGTTGAATAAACTCAACTATGGTCTGACGCAGCTCATGAAAGAGCTTCAGACTTTTGAGTCTATCATGGGTGGACCAAGTAAGGGAGGAGAAAAGAAGACAACTACTACTACTGCTGTTGATCTAGCTAAGGCTGAAGCTAACCAAGCTTCGTCTTCGGAAGCTGGAAACAAGAGGAAAGGTGGACAAAACAACAACCCCAAGCCTGGAAAGGCTGCAAAGACGAGTGCACAACCAACTGCACAGATGCCTAAGGGGAAGAACAAGAAAGGTAAAGGTAAGTGTTTTCACTGCAAAGAGAAGGGGCATTGGAAACAGGATTGCCCCAAGTTTCTAGCAGCTATAAACAAAGGTAATGATTATAGTTCATATATCTTAGAAACATGTGTTTTAGAGAATGATAAATCCGTTTGGAATATTGATTCTGGATCTACTAACCATATTTGTAACTCTTTACATCTTCTTGAACCGTGGGAGGAAGTGGACGAAGGCAGCTTAAAGCTTAGAGTTGGTAATGGAGCGTTCGTTGCAGTCCAAGCTAGAGGAAAAGCTCGTCTGAAGTTTGGAAATAAGTTTTTAATTTTAAATGATGTATTTTTTATTTTGGATTTTAGTTAAAATTTAATTTCAGTTTCCATGTTGCAATTAGAACAATTTGTTATGACTTTCACAAGTTCTAATATATCTATTTCCTTTAATGGATCACAATTGTGTATTGCATGTTTGGAAAGCAGGATTTATATTCTATGACCTAATGAACCCCTCGCTCTTAACAATGATTTATTCAAAGTAGCTAAACCTAGGACCAATATACGCCAAAAGATCGATAACGACAACATGACATATTTATGGCATTTGAGACTAGGTCACATTAGCTATGATAGGATTCAACGACTTACAAAGGATGGGCATTTGAGGGAACTCACCTTAGGATAATTACCTGTCTGTGAATCTTGTCTATAAGGCAAACTAACCAAGCGTCCATTCTCTGCAGAGGGTGATAGGGCCAAAGAACCACTTGGACTTCTGCATTCAGATGTTTGTGGACCTTTGAATGTACAAGTCAGGGGCAGTTTTGAGTATTTCGTCACTTTCATTGACGATTACTGTAGATACTCATGTATTTACCTAATGCATAGGAAATCAGAAACATTTTCAAAGTTTCAGGAATTCCTAGCGATGGCTCAGAACCAATTAGGTAAAATGTTAAAGATCTTGTGATCTGGTAGGGGTGGAGAATATTTGGATATGTAGTTCCAAGATCATTTAAATGAACTTGGGATTTTATCTCAACTTACTGCCCTAGGTACTCCGCAACAAAATGGTATAGTGGAACGTCGGAATAGAAGTTTATTGGAAATGGTTAGATGCATGCTTAGTTACTCAACTCTACCAACTTTGTTCTGGGGACATGCAATTGAAACTGCGAACGACATTCTCAATGTCGTTCCATCTAAATCAATTCCCAAAACACCTTTAGAACGATGGAATGGTCGTGAACCTAGTTTACACCATTATAGAATCTGGGGGTGTCCCGCCCACTTCCTAAGGAAAAAAGGAAGGAAAGCTAGAACCGAAAAATGAAGTTTGCATGTTTGTTGTCTATCCTAAAGGTACTCGGGGTGGAATTTTCTAAAGTCATTCAAAAAATAAAGTGTTTACTTCTACGAATGACACTTTTATAGAAAATGACTATGTCCAAAACTTCAAATCACACAACAAAGTAGTTTTAGAGGAGATGGTTGAAGAATTGACTCCAACCAATGTTCCATTGTCATCAATGAGAGTTAATGATGAAATTCCCACTCTTCATGTCCAACAGATGCAAGTCGATTTAATTGAAGAAAGTACCATTGTTCCTGCGCAAACAGTCATAGAGCCTCAAAATAGTGGGAGGGTTTCTAGGAACCCAGTTCGCTATGGTTTGGATGGTGAAACCAATATGGTTGTTGGTGACACTAATGATGATGATCCATTGTCTTTCAAACAGGCAATGGCTAGCCCTGAAAAGGAACTATGGCTCGAAGCCATGAAACAGGAAATGGAGTCCATGTACTCAAATTTCGTCTGGGATCTTGTGGAAGCACCTAGTGACTTTAGGGGCATTGGGTGCAAGTGGGTCTACAAGAAGAAAGAAGGTGTTGATGGAAATATTGAGACTGATAAAGCTCGATTAGTGGCAAAGGGTTATACCCAAAGAAAAGGCGTAGGCTATGAGGAAACTTTTAGTACGGTAGCCATGCTCAAATCCATTTGCATCCTCATATCCATAGCAGCCGCTCTCGACTATGAGATTTGGAAAATGGACGCCAAGACAGAGTTTCTTAATGGAAAGCTTGACGAAGGCATGCATATGGATCAACCAGAAGGATTTAAAGTAGTTGGACAAGAAAGAAAATTTTGCAAGTTGAATAGGTCTATTTATGGACTTAGGCAAGCTTCTCATTCCTAGAACCTTAGGTTTGATGAAATAATCAAAACCTATGGCTTTGAACAAAATATTGACGAGCCTTGTGTTTACCAACTGAAGGCAAATCAAATAGTGGTATTCCTGGTTCTTTATGTAGATGATATCTTACTCACTGGAAACAATGTTAAGAAATTATCATATGTGAAGAATTGGCAGAGCACTCAATTCTAGATGAAGGAATTGGGTGAAGCAAGTTATGTTCTAGGTATCCAGATCATTAGGGATAGAAAGAACATCTCTTAGCTCTATCTTAAGAAACTTACATAGATAAAGTGCTTCAACGATTCTCAGTGACAAATTCCAAGAAAGGATGTTTACCGTCCTTCCATGGAATTCATCTTTCAAAGAAGTAGTCTCCCCAGACTCCTGAAGAGGAAGATGCAATGAGAAAAGTTCTTTACGCATCTACAGTTGGAAATATGATGTATGCTATGTTGTGTACTAGACCAGATATCTGCTATACAGTGGGAGTAGTGAGCAGGTTTCAGTCAAACCCAAAACTGGAACTTTGGATAGCAGTTAAGCATATCCTGAAGTATTTAAAGCGGACTATGGATTATATGTTAGTCTACAAGGGTGGTGTTTTGAACCCTATAGGCTACAATGATTCAGATTTTCAGACTGATGTCGGTGACAAGAAGTCTACTTCTGGAATGGAGTTTACTCTTAGGGGTGGAGCTGTGATATGGAGAAGTGTAAAGCAATCTACAATCTTAGATTCCACCATGGAGGCTGAGTACATAGCCGCGTCAGAAGCAACTAAGGAAATAGTCTGGCTAAAGAAGTTCTATTCGGATCTTGGTGTTATTCCAGAAATGGATAAACCGCTTGTGTTGTTTTGTGACAATACAGGAGCGATAGCCAACTCGAAAGAACCTCGTAGTCACAAGAGGAGTAAGCATATAGAAAGGAATTATCACATTATTCGAGAATATGTGGCCAGGGGAGATATGAAGGTTATGAAGATTGCATCTCAAGACAATCTTTCGAATCTGTTTACAAAGACACTACCAGAAGCTACATTTGATAAGCATATAAAGGGAATTAGATTAGTAGAATTAAGGCATTAGTTTCAATTAGTGCAAGTGGGAGTTCGTTGGGGTTTTATGCCATAATTAAAACCCAATTTCTTTGTAATCTCATTTATTATCAATAAAATAATAGAAATCATTTTTTGACTTGGTCAATCACTTTGCTCACATGTTTTATTTTCATGATTATTTGTTTAATATAAACTTCTATTAAATCCTGAGCATATAGCTAATCGTATTTATAGTGACGTAATCACAGTGGAATATAAATATGATTATACGTTCAAAATAAGTTAGTCCTAAGATTAGTCAGTGCAGAGGATTTACACTGACTTGCCAATCTACGATATGATCTACTTACACATTGTAGTGTTATGTTCTTTCCAGAACATTAGCAAAGTAGATAAGATCAGATGTATTTGTTACACCAAACAAGACCGATATTGACAGTAGATAGGATAAATAGTATTCTAACTGATTGTATTATTTGAGTTCTTTGACTTGTTCGTTACCAGCTTACCCTACGGACTAGCCCATACTTACATCTTGGAAACTAGGTAGTATAATTGAGTGGGAGTGTTAATCATAGATATGAACATCTATAGCTTCTGATGAAGAAGTGAAATGGTGGTTTCCTTTTAGTTTGGTTCAAGGTGCTACATGATAGAGATCTCATTTCAGTAATTAATATTAGTTTACAGAAATATCATTTACAAGGAACTATGTGTTTTAAGGATAAAATACAATGAGGGGTAAAAAGGGATTTTAGTCTCATCTCATTGTAGACCATCTATAGAGGATTGAGTGAAAATTTTGGTTGTAACAATGAATAATTAATAGTGTATCTATATTTGTTATAGAGTGTTCTATTAATTCAAGAGTGCAATTCTGAGTCTTTAGTTGAGTCACAAGGAATTAATAAGTTAGTAAATATATTTGTTAGATTTATGATAACTTATTGGAGCTTGATTTCATAGGCCCATGGTCCCCACTGTACCTTGGATAAAATCATTTAGATAGTCTCAATTAATTGATTTAATTATCAATTAGAATTATCAAAGTTGACCATGTCAATTTTGGATAGTTTCATAGAGTTATACAATTTAGAAAGGAAAAGAGAAATCAGGGCAGATTTACTAATTAAGATAAATTGGTATCTAAATTAATAAATAAATTTAAATCGAGGTTCAAATTATAAATAATTAATTTGATAAAGGATTTAAATAATTATTTAGGTAATTAAATTATTAGAAAATAATACAAGCTTGATTTTAAGTCCAACATGCTTATAATTAAATGGAAAATTTCACGGGTCCAAAGCTCATGATAATTTCGACCTAGGGCTGTTAATTGGCTATTATTTTATTGATTTTTTTAATTAAATAAATGATCTAATTGAGTTTATAAAATGAATGTTAAGTGAGAGTTGAAAAAAAAAGTCAAAACACAAGTTGAATCACAAGTTTCTGATAGGTTTTAGATTCTCTCTAAACATAAGTCATTTTCTAAGCCTCATTGTTTTTTTCTCTTCTTCTCTCTGTATCTATCTCTTGTGTTGAGAATTGCCCACCCTATTCTAGGTGATTCTAAGGATACTTTGGAAGACTGTGAAGATAATTGAAGAACGGTTCAGTTTCTTGGTAATACTCTGCGACAGAAAGGATACAAGGGTTAGAGAAACTGAAGGAAGAACTCTATTATTCCACTGCGTATAATGTAAGTATTGTTATCATTATTTCTCTTTGAATTAAATTTTAGAAACATGTTCTAGGTTGTCTCATTTTAACTTGTTTAATATTAAATCTACATGAAAATAAATAAAGATATTGTATAAGTTTTCCTAACAATAAGTCTCATGGTCTCCATTATTGGTTGAACACTGAGAGGCATATGAAAGGCTTCTAAATATGTTTATTTTATCTCAAGGTTGACTTCTCTTATGAGAATAAGATTAGTGATGTATTTCAAGTTTGAATGACCCTAAGGAACACTCTTGAGTTAAGTCATTGATCGAAAAATAATGGGTTACACTCCGAAGATGTATCTATGCTTTCGAGCGCGACTAGTACATCTTGATCAAACTAGCGGTAATTCATAAGTCAAAAGAGAAAAATGATATTTTAAGTTTTCACTTATGGAGTTGAGATCTTGTCTCAAGGTTAATTTGTGATTAGTCTGACCTACCATAAGGCGGTCCATTAATTTTCAAATTAGTCTATCATGGATTAGTAATTAATTTTTATGTACTGCATTCATGCATCATATTTACTATTACAAGTATAAAGTGATATTTATTATATGCATTAATTCATTATATTTAATTTATTTAATTTTCTGCAATATGTCCAATCAAAACCCTGTAACTGCTTTACTTGATAATGAGAAATTGACTGGTAATAACTACATGAAATGGAAATCAAACCTGAACATTGTTTTGATATATGAAAACCACATGTTTGTCCTTAATGAGGAATGCCTTGAGGTTCCTGCTCTCACATATGCTTACTAGTATGAGCGATGTGCTCATGAAGAAGTTTGAAACTATTGAAACAACCTATGAGATTTTGGAATCTCTACAAGGCATGTTTGGCTAGCAAACGGAAGAAAAATATAAGTGTAGGCATGATGCTACTAGAAGCTTCATGAATATGAAAATGAAGAAAAATGTTTCTGTCAGAGAACATGTCCTAGACATGATCAACATATTGCACTATGCAGAAATCTATGGTGCAACCATTGATGAGAGAATTCAAGTAAGTGTGATACTTGAATCTCTCACACCAGCTTTTGCGGCATTCACTACCAACTATGTTATGAACAAGTTGGAGTATAATATGACCCAACTACTGAATGAGTTGCAAGCTTTTGAATCTCTAAACAAAAGTTCAACTAAAGTTGAGGAGGAAAATGTTACTAAAACCAAGCCTTCCACTTCAAATAACTCTAGGAAGAGAAAGGACAAGAAAAAGGACAAACAACCAGAGAAGACTGACAAGTCTTCCAAGAATAATAATTCTACAAAGAACTCCAAAAAGAAGGCACCGAAAGGAGCATGTTTTCATTGTGGACTTGACGGTCATTGGAAAAGGAATTGTCCTAAGTACCTCATTGAACTGAAAGACAAAAAGAAGGGTAAATTTGATTTACTTATTTTAGAATCTTGCTTAGTGGAAAGTGATTTACCATCTTGAATAGTTGATTTCAGAGGCACTAACCATGTTAGTTTTTCTTCCCAGATTCTTAGTACTTCAAGGTAGCTGGCTCATGGAGAAGTGACCATGAGAGTTGGAAGTGTTCAGGAGATCTCAACAACTGAAGTTGGAAAAACTCGCCTAGATTTTGATAATAATAAATTTATTGTGTTGGACAATGTTTATTTTATTTATGGATTTACTACTATTGACACCGTTTTTCCTCAAATTAGAAATGAAGAGCACTAAACACAAAACCAAAAGAACAAATGACATAAAACACGATTTTTTACGTGGTTCACAGTTAAAATTTTCCTAGTCCACGAGTCGATATTATTCAACTATGGAATTCTCTCAAATCTTTCAGAAAGCAATTCAACAGAGTATTCCTAGTTCCTATTTCAATGTCCTTACAAATGAATTTCTCCAATCTATTTATAGATTGGTTTATAGAATATCTCCCCTCACATTTCTGGGAGTTATGATTCAAATCTCAAAATAAATACAATTAAATGCATAAAAATATATAATACGCGTATAAATCCCTTGATATTCGAGATTTATTAACATATTACAACCAATTCCTTAGATATAGGGATTCTTAAACAGTAACCGCGTCCACATTTGGCTATCGACCTCGAACATTCGACTTACATATCTTCGAGATCATCAAATCATCACGAGCTTGCTAGCTCGGCTTCCCTCGATCTTATTAAATAACTTTATCGAGGCCGTCTCCTCCAAGCTTGCAATGCCCAGGCTCGATCCCTCTTAATTGATGCTAATACAAACATACTAGGAAAATTAAATAAGTGTCGAACCCTTTTCACTATAGCTTTAAGCTTGTCTCGTAACCTCGAAACACTTTCGAGATCACGTGGTTCTGAGCTTACCATTTACGATGTTGTCATTTTAATATTGAACGAGACTGTCAAACTCGATTCTCATTAATGCTGATCTCATAGCCAGTTTGCATATTTCGAGCTTACACTTTACGAGCCTGGCTTTCTAGACCAAAACTTCTAATCTCGAAATTTGTGTGTAACATTTTTCCCCCTCAAAAGTATTAGTTCGAATCCTATGAGAAGGAAACTTTTGAACTACTACTCTTGAAAATCGGGCCACCTACCACACTCGAGTGTGGACATGCGTCAGCCAAGGATTGCACAGTCAGAGTACTTGAGTACCTTTTACATTTGCCCATGTCTTTTCGTATCTCCTTTTTGCCGCCATTACCATATTTACACCCCATCCATCGGATCAGACTCCAAATCAAACCAACGACCTAGATTATTCCGACCCTTGATATCCTCTGGGTCTATATATATGCCCACTTCGTTTTCCTCATTTCACTTTTACTCTTTTCATAGAAAAAAAAACTCACACCAGAGAAAGAAAAACCAGATTTTTCTTTGCATGTTTTCCAGACCACGGAAACAATATACCTCCAACACACTCCATTCTGTGAAGTCCCTCTTACTACCAACATTCCAGTCAACGATTCAATTATTCCCACGAACAACTTTGTGTAAGTTCATGTTCTTGATCCTTTTCTTTGGCATTTTGTACATATAATTGTTTTTTGTCTGTGAGAACACATTTACTGGTTTTTACCAGTTTTACTAGGCTTTTACGTCGATCCTTAGGAAAACTTGTGATCCGAATAATTTTGTTGTCGTTGTAGTCACTATTTTAGACCCAAAATTTCTAGTATAAACATGTTAAAAATGGGGATGTAAAAATGGGGTTATTATGATTAGAAATAGCATTTTGTGTAAGCCAAGAAACATGGGTTTTAATCTAGGGTTTTAACGGCACAAATTCCAAAAATATCACCTTTTTGGGTAACCGTCAGCTTTAACCCTGAAAATCCGGGATCCTTAAAACTGGCATCCACTTCCTCACTCTCTCGTGTGGGTACATGCTCGAAGCCCAAAATTTACAATAGTTCGGGGCTCACCTTCGAATTCATCTTACCTTTTCGAGACTTCAGTCTCGATTGAGGTAATTTCGTGTTCTCGAACTTACAAGCTCGGATTACCAAAATTACGCTTTCTTTGTGATTTCCCTTTCACTGGGCCCTCACCCTTTTCTTTCTTGTTAGATGTCGCAGATCAGTGGGGGCCCAAGCTCGCTATTCCTTACTCCCCGTCAACTCCCAGTCCTGAATCACCTTTCATGCGAAACCAGCGCCAGATACGCGAGCATAGAGAAAGGTACGAGCAAGAAGACATCCTAGATCAGTTTTGACGTCAAATTGATGAGGTCGAGGAGAGAAAGAGAAGAATACTCTGGGTTGCGGTTTATCTAGATCTGGACCCCGAAATCCGACCAATCCCACTAGATCCCAAGCTTGGAGTCACTGTCACCTTCGATCCTGGTGCACTTTCATTTTCACTGATGGAAGATCTTTCACGACATCCTTCCACCTCCCAAGCTGCTTCAATTCCTACCTCGAAAGAGGAATTCTTCGAGGCTGAGCACTATTGGAGCTCAGTCACTTCTACTAGCTAGATATTCGAGCTGCTGGTTTACCACGGACTCAAGCTTTCTGGCACCTTAATGTGCCGTCCTGCGGCTTCGAATGAAGAAAGATGTTTCGCTATGGGAGACAGAAATCTCGACGAAAAAATCAAGCCTGCCGCGTGGAGTTGCGAACATATGAGGGCAGAGGCTCTGCTACCCCTAAAATCGTACTTCAAGGACTTCCTAGAGTTGGTGGGGCTCGCCCCATTCTAGCTCCAAACAAACTCTTTTAGGGTGTTATCAGCCCTTAGGTCGCTCTACCATGAGCTGAAGTGGGAAGGGCCTTCGCCTAAAGAGATATTATATCTCTTTTGCCTTAAAAGCAACCCATCTCGAGCTTGCGGAGGGGATGGCTTTTATTACTTATCGAGCTACCTGAAGGAAAAAAGGCTTTTTGAGGATATGCCGAATCATCCCCCAAACTTCAAGCTTGCCTTCTTCTGGACGAACGGCCTCACCCCTTCCAGATTTTACTCCTTTCAACGTATCCGTAAGTATCTTACAACACTTATCCCCCTTTTTCTTCCTTTTTTTTTTAAAAAAAAAATAGGCTCGGGATATTGGTACTTAATTGTTCCTGCAACCAATTACCATTGTCCCACACCCTAAAAAATGATGGTGGAGCATAGGGCAGCCTTACTCCAACCGCCCTACGGTTGAAGGTCCATGTCCTACCTTCTACACGAAGACTGGCTCCGAGACTACGACCTCTTAGAGGAGGGCCAGTCTACGGATGACTCGGCTTACCACAAGTACCTGAGGTGGAACCATGTGCTGCTTCCTGGTCACAAACTCCCCCAAGGCGGAGGTCTTCGAGCTCGCGGGCTTGTGCCCCTGTGGCCCGCCATCACGATCGGCCTGCCTCGCGCAACGAAGCCCAAGATGAAGCCTCACCAAGTTCAGGTGATGGAGGTAAAGTAGTGCTCAACTCCTTCATGTGGTCTCCCTCTTTGGTTAAGCTCAAACCCGATGTACTGATACTTTTTCCAGATCCTAGGGATAACTTTTATGTTTGGTCTAGGGTAGATTATAGAGTGTGTAGGTTTGATAGCTGGTTAGGCCAATACCAAACTATGTATAGTCTGAACGAGGTCTGGGATGGGGTTGTCGTTCAGTATGGAACCAACATTTATAGATTCCTCTCGAGGTTATCTCTTACTTATAGAGATGGGACTCCCCCAACGTCCTCAGAAGATAGGGGAATCTCTTGGTCGTCAAGCTCAAGCTTGGCTGAGAGTACCAGTTAGGTTTATTTTATCCTTAGTATTGCCTCTTTTAGTAACCTTAGCTCGATCACTAAGGTGATTTATGTATTTTGTAGGTGACATGGATTCTGACCTCGATAATGTGATCAACCATCCCTCGGTGGCCAATGGAAGCAAACTCCCAAGGGCGCCTCAAAGAGGGGGGCATCCCTCCAAAGTATCCAAGAAATTTGAGGTGGCCCCCTAGTCTCGGCTATTCAGGGCCCAAGCTAGGCTACTGACCCTAATCTCGAGATCAGGGTAACTACTGACATCGAGCTAGTGGCGCCCGCAAACCCCTTGCCTCCCCCTTCGGTCTGGGTCTCCCAACAACCTGCTGCCGCCCCAAAGAAGAAAGTTCCCACACAGGAACATCTTTTGTCAATATTAACTCATGTCCCTGAGTACGTGCTTGATAATGCAGCAGGGTTGCATGGAGTCAGTTTGGGCTCGTATGTCCTATCTCGTGTTGTCCAAAGTCTCTGCAATCTTGGTGCCCCTCAATGGGAGTTCCTCACCTCCTATTGCGATACCAATACCATTTTCGACAAGGGTAGCGAGCTTCTAACTTCGGTAAGTCATTTGTACTATAATCTTGCTATACAAACTTTAACTGTATGTTTAATAACTTGTATTTGTTTTTGTGTACATGTATTCACTTCATTTGTTCAACACAACTTTAAATTGAACAACGATGTGGTTCCGAGCTGGGCATATGCTCAAGAGGCCAAAGGCCTCCAGCTAAAACTCACAGACGAGCTCAAAGCAGCAAATCTGAAGGCGTTCGAACTTGAATCGAAGCTTGAGGCTGCCCCATAGTCTGCCCAAAAAGTGTCTGACCTCGAGTAGACTATGGCAGTGACTTTGAAAGAAGTTGAGGCTGAGAATTCTGAGATCAAGGAGAAGGACTCCAAAATTAAGGAACTTCAGAAGTTGAACGCCAAGTTGGAGGAGGAAAAGAGGGCAACCTTCGAGATAATCGAGGGTGAGAAGGCCCACCTTCTTGAGGAGTTTAAGACCAAGAAAGATCACGCCGTAGACATGGCGATGTATCGAATTTGGGTCAACAACCCTGGCCTCGATACCAGCTCCTTAGACAACTTAGAGGCCGAGTTTGTTGACAAGTGGCAAGCTCAGCTTGAGGAAAAGGAGGACAAGCTCGAGGCTAAGAAGACAACGGAGGCACCCGGCGCTGCTGATGGGGAGGCGTCTACCTCGTGAAGACGAGATCATGGGCTGCTTCCCATTAAACTTTTTGTAACTTAATCTATTATTTGTTTTATATGTGCCCTTGGGGCGAAGACAATACATAGCTCGATTTAGATCTATTTTTATTAAATATTAACTTTAATCTTTATGCATACAGTTTTCTGGATCGAAAGTCTTTTATGCATTTAATTTTATTTTAAGCTCTTTGCCTTAATATTATGCTTTACATTTCTGGGTCGAAATATTTCGAGCATATTATATTAAAGGCTTTATTTTATATTTGTTTATTTGTGCAAATACATATATTGGATTTAAGCTTGAATTTTAATGCATTCATGCATAGTTTTATTCAGAGTATCCATGTTCGACTTCGTTAATGTCAAGGTTGAACCTTACTTTTACCATGCACTCGAAAGTACTTAATTGGCATGTAATTTTAATAGTTTAGTTATATCTTGCTTTTTTAGTCCCTTTTTCTCACCCTCGAGTATATCCTCTAGGTTATGAGGTCGAGACTTATTTTGCAAAACTTTCCAACCTTGGGATCGACTTTAATTCACAGTTAGTTTTAAATTCCAACATATTTTTACTGCCGCTTAGGTTGGTTTGTTCCAAACTAATTTAGCTCGTGTTTGGTTAGTGATCCATACACTTAAAATTTTTATTGTCGGGTTAAGTGCAGACAGTTTTAGGTTGTGTGTTTACTTATAAAATTTCATATCAGGTTAAAGGTCCAGACATTTAGCTCATGTATACACTTATAAACTTTCATGTCGGGTTAATGATCCAGACATTTTATTTTATGTTATTTATTTTTTCAAACCTATGATATGATCATATACCACTTATGCTCCCCTTAATATCATGTGAGTGTGATCATAGGTTATTAAATTAAGAGGGTTTGAAAAAAATACAACATTAAAAGAGAATACAACTTTTTGAACAAAACTTAGAATTTATTGATGAAAAGCAGAAAAAATAAACATGCTTGATTGCAATGGAAACATTATTCCTATATTATTGATAATAAGGTCTCAAATGTTCGCCATTCCAAGCTCGCGACACCAACTCTTCGTTTAGCCTTGCCAGTTTGTACACCCCAGGTCGAATGGCAAACTCGATCTGGTAAGTTCCTTCCCAGTTAGGTCCAAGTACCCCGGCAGACGAGTCTCATGTATCTAAAAATACACGCCTTAGTATCAGGTCTCACAATCCAAATTTCTAGCTCGAACCCTCTTGTTGAAGTATCTAGTAGATGGCTGCTGGTATGCAACATTTTTCAATTGGGCTTCATTTCGTCTTTCTTCAATGAGGTCTAGACTTTCTTCGAGCTGAGATTGGATCGAGGCCTGATTGTATGCATGGCTCTGTATTGTAGGGATTTCAACCTCAATAGGCAACACGACCTTGCATCCATAAGCTAGGGAGAAGGGAGTATGCCCTGTTGAAGTTCATGCTGTGGTTCTATAAACCCACAAGACTTGAGGCAATTCTTCGGGCCACCTCCTCTTTTCCTCCTCCAACCTTTTCTTTATGGAGCTCTTTAAGGTTTTATTCACCGATTTGACCTGGCTGTTTGTCTGGGGATGGGCCACGGAGGAGAAATTTTTTATCATCCCATTTTTCTCACAGAAATGGGTAAAAAGGTCACTGTCGAACTGGGTTCCATTATCTGATACTATTTATCTGTGCATCCCATATCAACAAACGATGTATTTTACAATGAAGTCTAAGACTTTTTTTGAGGTAATAGTTGTTGACCCTCAAATTAGCCAACGACATGGAGTAAAATATACGACAGGGAATAGAACAACGCTTGAAAAGATAATCTAATGGAAAGGAAAAAGCACCAAGAATTATAGTGGTTCGGACCCAGTGATTAGTAATGACCTACGTCCACTTTGTGATATTGTTATTATAGAATCCTAAAGTTGTGATCAAAGAACTAGGGTTCTTGAGTTTCACAAACCTTAGGCGTAATACAATCAGATGGTAACAACTCACCTTAGCTCGTTTACTCTCAATCTTAAGCAAAAAAGCTAAAATGAATCCAAAAGTCCTTTCCTTGAGCTATTTCATGTGTATTTATAGGCTCAAGGAGGGTTACATATGATAACGTATCATATCTTATCCTTAATAACCGCGTATCAAGAATAATTATGAAGAGATATTAAAATGCAGATAATATTAGATTACAACCTAAGAAGGAAATAAATCGGGCTTCACAACCAGCGTGGTCGTGACAAACATTAACACCGACAAGGAGGCGCGCCTCTGGTCGATAGCTGAAAAACACCTCTGCCTTTTAATTCTGCCACGTGTCAATCTATGTGTAAGTAATCCTTGCCACATCATCAATGGCATTTTTTGGGTAAACATTTGCCCCCCAAGTTTATTTATTGCGACCGGCAATAAGTAAACTTAGGAAACTAACCTTTCGTATGCCCCACGAAATCTGTCACAACCACCCATGTCTTCTCGAAAAACACGACCAATCTTGTCTAATATGGTCCTTTCAGTTTCCCAAAAGTGTGTCTGACGGCTATTCCACTTCCCCATACTTAGAAAAAAGTAACTCATGATTGCCTCTTTTATCGTGCCTTGGTCTTCATAAATAATCCTCAAGTTACCATTTTTACCTTTTACTTGCCTTTGCCTTCTTGAAGAACACTGAAGAACTTGTGCCCCAGAGCCCAGAAAATTTTAGACATCTATACTCGGACGCCCGATAGCTCTCATCTATGGACTTCAATCTTTACCTGAGTAAGTTTTACGAACTTTCTTATCCTTTTAGTTGCTAATCGAAACTGCCTTATGCGTGTTTTTATCTCCGAGCCCCTTCATGTTCTTGGCAAAAAATATATGGGGATTGTTTGCATGTTGATAGATGATTAATAGGGTAGTGAAATATTGTTTCGTATGAGTTAGGAGCCAATTTGATAGTCGAGATTGTAGATTTAGGGCGTAAAATCGAAGTAAAAATTCGATTTTTAAGCTAGGTGAAAAACTGGGTTTTTCCCACCCCTTCGGAGTTGAAAAAGCTTTTTCCCAAAAAACTTTTTACTTCCGCTTTTCAATCTGTTTTTCAAACTTCTCGTATAGAACTTAGTGTTTCTGTTAGAATGCTGCTGGTCGTATACGCGAGCAATGTTATTCCAACTTTCAACCAAAGCTTTCAAGTTGTGCGTCTTATCTCCTCCTTTCTCTATTCGCAGCTTTCATGCAAGATCCGTGGGGAGGAGAAAGACCCATCGATGACGACTTATTGGCTCAGCTGCTTGAGGACGAGGAGCAACCGTCATCGCTAATACCTGACATTCCCTTTTCTCGTGCCACTTTAAACACTCCATCTGTCCTTATTCAAAATATGGCTCGAGCAAAAACTACAGCCCAGAAAAAAAAAACTCCCAATCCTTCAAATCAGCCTGCTCCTCGGGCTGAAATTCCCTCGACCAGTGGCCGAGCAGAAAATATTCCTGACCCCAATATCCAAAATCACGCTCAGCCCCGAAATTCCATTCAACCAAATGTTGAGTGGTATGTAGTACCTGAGAGCCGGGTGACAATCAGGATGATCGCCAACTATATAAGAAAATATGGACTCTCGGGGGTGACATTAGTCCGACCCAACCAAGACCAACGGGCGAACCTGCCTGGAGGCGCCTTCAGCGCCTGGTCGAGGTACCATATTGAGGCAGGGGCTACCTTGCCTCTTCATTCATTCTTCCAAGGGGTGGCCAACTATTTCGAAGTCACCCCTTTCCAAATAACTCCCAATGGGTATAGAATGATTGCAGCACTCTATATCCTTTACAGCCACAAAAAATGGCCCGTGCCAACTGCTCATGAGGTTAACTATTTGTTCGACCTCAAATCCAACCCCAACCAAGAAGGTACGGGGTTCTTTCACTTTTGTCACTAGGAGACTGGGCGCACCTTCTTGACTGACACCACTCACATATCGAACGTGGGGAGGTACTACCAGGAGTATTTCCTTACGACCGACATGATCGTGAACAATCTGGCCTTTGCTCAAGGAGGTAAAACCTTTGTATCACTGGATGTTAATCTTTATTTAGTGTTTCCTCCACACTTTCTTTGAATTTTAAAGCTTTTCAGGCCCATGGCTGCAACCAGACCCTACTCCAGACATGGAGTTGAGATCAACCCTCTTGGCCAGTATGACTGATGTGGAGAAAAGCATCAAACATCTGGTCACAGAGGCTAACCTTAGGCTGGTCGGCCTTTTGGCCCCTCATCGGGACATGAGGGAGTCACCAATGGGGAGTGCTACTGGTGGAGAAGTTCCCGAGCAGCACCCGGACGTGGAACAAACTCCTCCGAGGAGGGCCATCGGAGTAACAATCAGGGAACCTTCCAGCACCCCGCGGGCTGCCGCTCCCCCTGCCCCAAAGGGAAAAAGAAAGCCACCGAACCCCTCGAGCCCCTCAATGAATCTTCGAACTAGAATGGTACTGATCTCTCACTCTTAGATAGCTTGCCAATTCCCTGTCACTTATTTGATGGGGATGACAATTTTAAGTACACTCCAAATTTAGATTCATCCTTCTTCATGCCAGATAGTGAGTATAAGGCTAGTAGAGTTTATAATGTAGTGACCAGTAATGATAGCTCGGGTATTTCACTTACAATTTTTTCTGTTTCTTTTCCTGAAATAACATATTTAATTTTTTATACTGTCTCACTGCTCGAATGTTTACTTCTGTTTTAGATATGGACTCCGAGTGCGTGTTCGACATATACAGCGCCCCCGATGCTCCCGCGGCTCCTTCGAGCAAAAAGAAAGCGAGCAAGAGGCATCTTGGGGAAAGTAGTAAAATGCCTCAGGCTAAGAAGCCTCGCACTATAGGCCTCCCAGAGGTAGGAACCTCAGCCAATGCAACACCACCCCCTTCTCCTCACGAGCAGCAGACACCCCCTGCTCCTGCCGGGCCGACTCCATCTCCAGCGGCCCCAACTAACTAGACTCAGCAGGCTTGTCTTGCTTCCACCGGGGGCGACATGACAAGTCGTGCCCTCAGATCGGTCAAAGACAGGGTCATGAAAATTATGAAGCACGACCGCGGCTGAGAGGCGATGGCTGCGACTGAGAGAATGGATGTCGACCAAATCATAACCCGCGCTTTAAATGAATTTGCCAGTGTAAGTTATCTTTTCCTTTGGAGACGACTTCTTGTATACTTTACAGTCAATCTAATCTTTGCTCTGACCACAGGCATTTCTAACCCTTATCGCTGGCCAGCTACGCTCGGGTACTGTCACCGAGCAGTCTAAATCCTTGGAGCAATAACATGCTGATGAACTCAAAGCTGCCGAAGAAAAATATACTGAACAGCTTGCAGCGGTGCTCGAGGAGAATAACAAATTGGCTGAGGAGTTGAAGGAGGAGCAAAGCGCTCTGGATAAGGCCATCGAGTAGAGAGACAACTTCAATGAGTCTAACTGCATCAATTATCACACGGCTAAAAAGCTCGAAGAGGACTTGGCCGCGAGTAGACAGAAGACTACAAATTTGGAGGGCCGGGTCGAGGAGCTTGAGAAAGCCAATGCCAGCAATTTGGAAAGGTACAAGAATGCCACGATTAAGTGTTTTTATGAATTCTGGAAACACAACCAAGGGGAGGACTTCAACTACCTTCCCGAACGCGAAAGGCAAGACGAGATAGCCTGCTGCGCTGCTCGACTGGCAGAGGAGGAGAGGGCAGGAGTACCTGCCTCACCCGAAATCTCCTTGGCGACTGGCATGGATGGGGCGGAGAATGAAACTGCAGATGTCATCGATCAGGGTACCCCTCAAGATCCTCCGAATTTATAGTCTGTTATTTCTTTTAATCTTTCAAGTACTCGACCTACGGGTCGTAATGTAAAGACATTAATTTTTTATTGCTGCATGGGCAGCTATTTTCCTTTTAATCAGACAATTACATCCGAGCAGTTCTGTTCGCGGTGTAAAGTAATTCATTTTTTATATTATAACACCTTTTTATTTTATTATAATATCTTGTTTGCATGACCGAACTTAGCATAGCACTTTGGTTTGATTTAACAAAATACAAAATTTTGAAAAATACTCTAAGTACCCTAGCATGCTTTCACTTATTTTGCTCATGTGTTTACATATCTTTTAACGATATGCTTTGCTTACTTGTACTTTATATGCCCCCCAAGTGATCGAGGAGCTTTAGGTCCTTGGTCACTTGCCTTGACCAGAACCTGTTCGAACATTACTGCTCGTAGCAATATAATTAGAATTATAATACAACAAAACAACACACATAATGAGCAAATACTTGTAATAAATACAATAATTGGCAAGAAATGACTGGCTGCGCATAGTACCTTATATTTCTCGTAATAAATGGACGAAACATGTCTGTACGAGTGATCAATAAGATCTTACACTTATAAGCGATCGGTCACATAAAATGACCAACCCTTTCTCAAAACTTGTAAAAAGTAAAATTAATACAAGTCAATTCTTTAAGAAGAATTGTTTATTGGTAATACTTGCACAGGTGTTCTCCATTCCAATAGCGAGGAACGAGATCTCCGTTTAAGCGTGCAAGCTTATAAGTGCCTGGGTGAAGGACTTCTTCAATCTGGTATGGCCCTTCCTAATTAGGTCCGAGTACTCCAGCAGCTTGGTCGTGGGTATTCAGAAAAAATCTTCGGAGTACAAGAACTCCAACGTTGAACTTTCTTTCGCGCACTTTAGAGTTGAAATACCGGGCGACTTTTTGCTGGTATGTAGCTACTCGGAGTTGGGCTTGTTCACATTTCTCATCGATCAAGTCCAGGGATTCCATCAATAGCTGGCTGTTCGAATCTTGATCGTACATTATTCGGCAATGTGAAGGTGGATCTAACTCAATAGGCAACATAACTTCATATCCATAAGCCAAAGAGAATGGAGTATGACTCGTTGCTATTCGGTGGGAAGTTCTGTACAACCAGAGTACTTCAGGCAATTGTTCTGGCCATGCCCCCTTAGCTTCTTCTAGCCTTTTCTTCAGTGTATCCTTCAGCATTTTATTAACTGCTTTAACTTCTCCATTTTCTTGGGGATGAGCAACTGAAGAGAAGCTCTTGATAATACCATGTCATTTGCAGAAGTCCGTGAATAAATCACTGTCAAACTGGGTGCCATTATCCGAGACAATCTTCCTTGGCAATCCATAACGACAAATGATATTTTTTATCACAAAATCCAGCACCTTCTTGGTCATTATGGTTGCAAGCGGTTCAGCTTCGGCCCATTTGGTGAAGTAGTCGACGGCAACCACAACATATTTTACACCGCCTTTTCTCCGTGGGTAAAGAACCGATAAGGTCGATCCCCCAAATTGCAAATGGCCAAGGGCTTTGTATCTGTTTAAAATCATTGGGGGCTACTCGCGGGATTTTGGAGAATCTCTGGCATTTATCACACTTTCGCACGAATTCCATCGAGTCTTCATTCATCGTTGGCCAAAAATATCCTTGCCTTAGGATCTTTTTTGACAAACTCTGCCCCCCAGCGTGGTCTCCACAAAAACCTTCGTGCACCTCTTTCATCAATTCTTTGGCTTTCTCTTTTGTAATACATCTGAGGAGTGGCATTGAGTATCCCCTTTGGTACAGGATTCCATCGGCCAGGATATACCTAGCAGCTTGCCGCTGAAGGCTCCTGGCTTTGTTTCTGTCCGTTGGTAACACACCATTTGTTAGATAATCTGCATATGGTGCCATCCACATGTCCGCCATTTGGATCACCAGAGTGGTCTCTGTTGTTTGGATGCTTGGTACGGATAGTCGCTCGTTTGGCACTATGTTCAGAGTATCAGCATCCTTCGCACTTGCCAATTTTGCCAAAGCGTCCATGTTGGAATTTTGATCGTGAGGCACTTGCTAGAGACTATATTTGTCAATCTGAGCCAATAGATCCTTCGTTTTGTTCAGATAGGCAACCATATTTAACCTCGCGCCTGGTATTCTCCCAGGACCTGATTCACCACCAGCTGAGAATCACTATAGATGTCAATAACTTTTATATCCATGTCCCTAGCTAATCGCAATCCAGCGAGTAGTGCTTCATACTCAGCCTCATTGTTAGAAGCAGTGAAGTCAAATTTGATTGCACAGTGAAATTGATGCCCCTCCGGTGTTATCAATATCACTCTTGCCCCAGCGTGGGACTCGTTAGAAGAGCCGTCTGTAAATAATTTCCACGTGGGTGCTTGGATTTGACTTTCAGGTTCGTTGAGCTCTTCAACCTGCTCGCCATTCGTAAGCTCAGTGAATTCCACAATGAAGTCAGCCAAGGCTTAACCTTTTATTGCTGCTCGCGGTAAGTCAGATATGTTGAACTGCCCAAGTTCGACTGCCTATTTTAGCAATCTACTTGCAGCCTCTGGTTTTTGCAAGACTTGTCGATCAGGCTGGTTGGTCAAGACCATAATTGGATGAGCTTGAAAGTAAGGCCGTAGCTTCCTAGAGGCCAAAACTAGGAAATAGGCTAGTTTCTCGATGGGCGGGTATCGCTGTTATGCTCCAATCAGCCTTTTGCTTACATAGTAGACAGCCTTTTGCACGCCTTCTTCTTCTCTTATTAAGACGGCAGTAGGAGCGTATTCCATGATTGCCAGGTAGATGAACAAAGTTTCTTTATCGACCGACTTTGACAGGATGGGTGGTTGCGCCATATGTGTTTTTAGTGCTTGAAAGGCCCGTTCGCACTCCTCTGTCCATTCGAACTTCTTATTGCCTCTAAGTAGATTGAAGAATGGGACGTACTTATCTGTTGACTTTGAAATAAATATACTAAGAGCGGCAATTCTTCCAGTTAGGCTTTGAACATCCTTGACCTTTGCTGGAGACTTCATATCGATCAGGGCTTTAATTTTCTTAGCATTGGCTTCAATTCCTCTCGAGTTAACTATAAATCCCAAGAACTTCCCTGATCCTACTCCGAAGGAGCATTTAAGGGGATTTAACTTCATCTGATATTTGTTCAAGACGCTGAAGCACTTCTGTAAATCCCTTACATGCCCTTTTGCTTTCTTTGACTTGACCAGCATGTCATCGACGTAGAACTCCATGTTTGTGCCGATCAACTCCTTAAATATGTGGTTGACGAGTAGCTGGTAAGTTGCACCAGCGTTTTTCAAACTGAAAGGCATCACTTTGTAATAGTAAAGCCCTGTATCAGTTCGAAAGCTAGTGTAATCTTCATCAGGGGGATGCATACTAATTTGATTATACCCGGAGTACGCATCCATGAATGAGAGGATCTCATGCCCTGCAGTGGCATCGACCAGCTGGTCGATCCTTAGGAGTGGGAAACAATCTTTGGGGCAAGCTTTATTTAGGTCTGTAAAATCCACGCACGTACGCCACTTGCCATTTGGCTTGGGCACTAGTACAGGATTAGAGACCCACGATGGATAAAACGGCACCCTGATGAACCCATTCTCCTTCATCTTCTCGACTTCCTCTTTCAAGGCCCTTGATCTATCTTTGTCGAGTAGCCTTCTTTTTTGTTATACTAGTGGATAATTCTTGTCGATGTTTAGGACATGGCTGATGACTGCAGGATCTATCCTGACCATGTCTTTATGCGACTAGGCAAAGACCTCCTGGTTCCTCCTTAAAAACTACACCAGTGCTTGTTTTGTTGTTGTCTCTAAGTTTTTACCGACTTTCACAACTCTGGTCGGATTTTCCTCATCGAGTTGGACCTCTTCAAGGTCCTTGATGGGCCCCACTTCTTCTTCAAAATCCCCAAAGCGAGGATCTAAGTCCCTATCCTCACTTTAGGCAACGCCCTATTTGGTGAGATTATCACTCGAGTGGGCCTGAACATCAGTCGCCATTTGCAACTCCTTTCTAGTGGCGTCTCTCGACACACCCTTCTTTGCCTTGGTGATCGAGGCATTGTAACACTCCCTCGCTTCCCTCTGGTTTCCCAATACGCATCCTATCCCTGCGTCCGTTGGGAATTTCATAGCGAGGTGCCATATGGAGGTGACGGCTCGTAAGTTGACCAAAATTGGTCTCCTGATTACAGCGTTGTATGCCGAAGGACAATCAACTACTATAAAAGTAGTGAGTAATGTCCTATTAGCAGGTGCAGTACCTACTGTAACTGGAAGCCTAATCGACCTTGTTGGGGTGAGCCCTTCACCAGAAAAACCATAAATGGTTTGGTTGCATGGCTCCAGGTCTTTGACGGACAGCTTCATTCTTTCCAGCGAAGACTTGTACAGGATGTTGACCAAACTTCCTGTGTCGACCAACCACTACTACAAAACAGGTCTTTCTCTGCGGTTTTTTTACTTAATACACTGCGGTTTTCGAGAGTATTGAAAAGCGCAGTGTATTCGACCGCAGAGAAAAGTGGTATGAAAACCGCAGAGAAAAGCCACACTTTTCTCTGCAGTAGTGTTGAAAAAGCCGCGGAGAAAGGTACCCTTTTCTCTGCGGTTTATTCAACACAACCGCAGAGAAATGGGTACCTTTCTCTGCGGTTTTGTTAATACAACCGCGGAGAAAGCCATTTTAATAAAAAAAAATCAATTTCGATTATATATAATTATTTTCAATTCCGATTATATATATATTTTCAATATTATAACCTAATTTGATAACTAATTTTCAATATTATATATATACATTTCATAAAAAATATAAAAAATTATGTCAAATACAATACATTTTAAGGAGTAAACATAATTAATATTAACATAATCAAAATACATATAAACTAGATAAATAATATAAAAATAACAAAAAACTGAAATAATTAAAAAAAAACAAAAAAAATCAAGTTTTAGTGACCAATACCTGATTTGAACAATAAAAATGTCTTTTAATCCTTCACAAGCGTTCAAAAACGTTGGAAAAAAGCTTGAAAATCACCCTATAAACATACATTCAAAACACATTATACTCAATCAATATATGTTCATTTTTTCCCTAAAACTTCAAAACAAATCAATATATATGTATATTTACATGAGTTGTAGCCTAAATATGGAAGAAAATGAAAAAAAAAAACTAAAAAAAAAAAGGTGAAAAGAGCACTAACCGTGGCTGGGGAAGAAGGGTTGTGCCGTTCCTCTCGGGTCTGCTAAAGTGGAAGAAATTAGAAGAATGAGTAAAGGCTGTGAGTCGAGGGTTTGATGTAGGGTAAGGGATTTCTCCGCGGTTCCATAAAGAAAACCGCAGAGAAAAGTGTACCACTTTTCTCCGCGGTTCCATAAACAAAACCATAGAGAAAGGTACCCTTTTCTCTGCGGTTTTCTTTATGGAACCGCGGAGAAAAGTCTATTTTTTTTCCCACTTCGTGTTTTAGACTCATTTGAACCTTTTCTTTGTGTTTTTAGTTTAATACTAAAAAAAGCGCAGAGAAAGCCTATATTTGTAGTAGTGAACACCCTTTTCCCCATCATGTTGGCAATTTGTACGTCTACGACCAGCGGATCGGAGTGTGGGAATCGCACATGCTGGGCATCATCATCAGAGAAGGTTATCAATTCCTCCTCTGTTCGAGCCTTTTTTGGTGCTCGATCTTCCATACTCATCATCTCGATGTCCTGGTCATGGTGTAGGGTTCGAGCATATCGTTCCCTTGCCTTCCCACTGTCTCTTGTAAGATGTGGGCCTCCGCAGATGGTGAGTATAGTGTTTACCACAGAAGCTGGCTGTAGAGGTGGCGAGCATTGGCGTGCAAGCGCCTGCTCGTTGCCACCTTGATCCTCTCGCTGAGACCCTCATGCAGCTCGCACATATCTTCTTAAATGTCCCTGCTTGATCAGGAACTCAATCTCGTCTTTCAACTGGTTACATTCATTGGTGTCGTGCCCGTAGTCATTGTGAAAACAACAGAACTTTGTCATATCTCTCTTGGAGATATCTTTCCTTATAGCTGCGGGTCGTTTGTAAGGCACACTTGAGCTGGTCGCCTGGTAGACCTCAGCTCGGCTTTCAACAATCGCAGTGTAGTTGGTGAATCTTGGTTCATACCGATTATCTTTGGGACGCTTATTCTCGGAGGTTGAGGGTTCGTTGTTCGCCCGCTTCCCACCATTTCTACCATTGTCGCTCCCGTTGCCTTTGCCGTTGCCATTGGGTTTTTCCGACCCATTGGCGGCTTTGGCGGGCTATTCCTTGGGCCCCTTGTCTTTTTTTTGGCGATTTCCCTTCATTGGCAATCGCATCTTCAAGCTTGATGTACCAATCAGCTCGATCTAAGAACTCTTGGGTGCATCTTACCCCATTCTTTCTGAGGCTGCTCTAGAGGGGTAAATGGAGTCTAACCCCAGTAGTTAGGGCCATCATCTTACCTTCATCGCCCAGAGTTTTGGCTCCAGCTGCAGCTCGCATGAAGCACTGAACATATTCTTTCAAAGGCTCTCCCTCTTTTTGGCGTATCTCGACCAGTTGGTTTGCCTCAGTGGGGTGCACACGACCCGCATAGAACTGTCCGTAAAACTCCTTTACGAACATTTCCCATGATACTATACCAGCAGGAGGGAACTTAAAGAACCACTCCTGTGCAGTGTCAGACTGTGTTTCCGGGAAGATGCGGCAGCAGGCATCTTCTGACACCTTTTGTATATCCATTTGTATCTCAAACTTATTAACGTGAGATACCGGGTCTCCATACCCTTCAAAATTTGGCAGTGTTGGTATTTTGAATTTGATGGGGGTTTCAGCCACAGCAATCCTCTGTATGAAGGGAGTACCTCTCCTCTGATCGTACTTAATGTTGGATGTTCGCCCCCTGACCAGCTGCTGCACCACCTGGTTCAGGGCATCGATCTTAGCCTGGACAACTTCTGGGATTGCTGGGGCCTCTGGCGCCGGGGGAACATACTCATCGTGCCTTTCTCGGCAGTCGTTAAGTACGTCCCTCAGATCATCGTCTTTTCGTCGGTGCTCGCTGGCTCCCAGCCAACTAAAGATGTTCTACTGCCTGGACTGCCCCCCAGCGTTATGGTCCGCTGGTCGGTCCTCTTTAGGTGGGGGGCTCCTGGCCCCACCTCTTTCTTCGTTCCTCTAACCAGCATTTCTTCTACCAGAATTAGCCTCATTGTAGTCGTGTCCATCTCTGAATTGTGGCTAACTATGGTGCGACCGACTATTCATTTTATTGCCTCCTTGGGTTGGCATTTCCCGAGCGTTAGGGGGAGGCCTGCGCTGGTCGGTGGGTCCCTGTGCATTGTTATGCCGTGGGGGGCCCTTGACCGCAGAGCCTGTCTTGGAGTTCCTCCTGTTGGCGGAAGGATGCTACCCCCTGCTTGGTAGATTCGGCTCTTCATCCCCTAGGCGTCTAGGGCTGCGGGGCGGTTGCCCGGCCCTATTCTGCCTCGGGCGCAGGGGATTTCCTCGACCAGCCTGAGATGGAGGCTGCTACTCAGGATCCCTAGGTGGGACATTATCCTGAGCCACAGGCGGCTGCTCCGGCCTTTGAGGGCTTACTGGCTGGAACAGAGGACTAGGATTGGGACCCCTTTGAGGTGGCCCGTTTGGTGGCTGGTCTGGCTGGGAGGTTGGCGCAGCCTGATTCCTAGCCAGCTGGATGGCTGCTTCAAGGGCGGTCATGGCATCCCTCGGTCGACGATCCATCTCAGCCTGCCGTTCGCTCAGCTCCTGACGCTGGCACTCTATTTCTCTTTGTTGTGACGCCATTATCTCTGCAGCATTCTCTTGATTGGCCCTCAGATTGGGCAACTCATCCTGCAACACCCCCAGTGTTTCCTTCAAGGTTTCAGAATCTAGCTCCTCCTCATCAAACTCCAAATGTGGTTCGTCCTCATCCACATTTGGGGGAGGAGGCTGGGATGATGTAGCGCCAGCGACCTGTCCGGTCTTCTTGGATGTTTTTGCCATTAGATTCTTTCACAATCTCTCAATGAAAGCACCAGAATGTTGACCCTCAAATTAGCCAACGACACGAAGTCAAATATACGACAGGAAATTGAACGACGCTTGAAAAGATAATCTAATGGAAAGGAAAAAACACCAAGAATTATAGTGGTTCGGCCCCAGTGATTGGTAATGACCTACGCCCACTTTGTGATATTGTTATTATAGAATCCTAAAGTTGTGATCAAAGAACTAGGGTTCTTGAGTTTCACAAACCTTAGGCGTAATACAATCAGTTGGTAACAACTCACCTTAGCTCATTTTCTCTCAATCTTAAGCAAAAAAGCTAAAATGAATCCAAAAGTCCTTTCCTTGAGCTATTTCATGTGTATTTATAGGCTCAAGGAGGGTTACATATGATATGGTGTCATATCTTATCCTTAATAACCGCGTATCAAGAACAATTATGAAGAGATATTAAAATGCGGATAATATTAGATTACAACCTAAGAAGGAAATAAATCGGGCTTCACGACCAGCCTGGTCGTGACAAACATTAACACCGGCAAGGAGGCGCGCCTCTGGTCGATAGCTGAAAACCACCTCTGCCTTTTAATTCTGCCATGTGTCAATCTATGTGTAAGTAATCCTTGCCACGTCATCAATGACCTTTTTTGGGTAAACAATAGTGGTCAATGGTTCAGCTTCGGTCCATTTTGCGAAGTAGTCGACCGCGACCAAAGTGTATCTTACTCCACCCTTTCCAGTTGGCAATGATCCTATGAGGTCAATTCCCCATACTGCAAATGGTCATGGAGAGCTCATCATGGTGAGTTAGGTAGGTGGGGATCGTGGAACCATGGCAAACCGTTGGCATTTATCACATCATTTGACATGTTCGAACGAGTCTGCCTTAACTGTGGACCAGAAAATACCCCTGTCTTATCACCTTTTTGGATAGACTATGTCCCCTAGTGTGGTCGCCACAAAATCCTTCATGGATTTCTTCCAAAATTTTCTTTGCCCCGGGAAGAGTGACACATCGGAGTAATGGCATAGAGTACCCTGTTCTATACAACTTTCCTTCCACAATAGTGTATCTTGGGATCTGATACATCAGCTTTCTAGCCTCGTTTTGGTCTGCTGGGAGACTTCCGGTTTCGAGGTAGTCAACTATCAGGGTCATCTAGGTTGGGTGTGAGTCAATCATGCATATGTCTTCATTTTCAGGATCGCTAATACTCGGGGTTGGTAGAAACTTTACTGAAACCACATTTAGGGCCTCGTTAGTTGTGGTGAGCCTGGCCAATGCGTCTGCATTTGAATTCTGTTCTCTGGGGACTTGTTCTATAGCGTAGAATTCGAACTGTCCAAGGACAGTTTTTGCCTTTTGTAGAGTCCAAGAATTTTACTTAGCTAGTTAGATAGTACTAGTAGTAGTAATAGCTAGTAGTAGTTATAGTATGTTTATTACTGTCGATTTTCGGTTCAAGCCAGGATTTAGTTGAACACTCGTAGCAACACTTATAGATTTTATAAGTTTAACCTATAGTTTAAGAATATTAATTATAACATAAGGTTTGATTAATATAGCTGATTATAAAGATGATATTTATTATACTATAAGGTTTAGATAGAACTAATAAGGTCATGACACTTGTCATGTGCATGTTTATTGAGAAATTAAAGTATTTTTGAGGAATAGTTTTATAAGAATAATATTTGAAAACTCCAGAATTTTCCAGCAGCTTTGAAATCGTTATAGGACTCAGTCAAAGCTGTTTACTCAATTCAAATTAGGCTAAAAAAGTGCAATTACGTGTATAATATTTCATTGTATGCCGATATATCGCAGCTCTAGGGGCGATATATCACCACTCAGGGAATACGAAAAACACGTAACTTCGCACGAACGTTTCGACAAGCCTCGGGAATATAAGCCCAGGCGATATATCTCCTACCATGGGCGATATATCAGCTCCAGGGCAATATTTTTAGATGATTTTGAAACCGAGCTCAATTCAATCCATAACCTCTTAGCAAGCCTCAGAATCTTTTTGACCGAGTCTTAAGCCTCTGCTGAATGATTATTCAAATGTTTTTCAATTAAATATTCATTATTTTTATTCAAGCTAAAAGAAAATCTTTTAATTCTTGAACTCTATAAATAGGACCTAGTACCTAGCCATTTCTTTCATTCTTCAAGCTGGGGTTATAAGCTTTATCATCTTAAGCTTATTAAACACTTGGGAAGTAAGGTTAATAGTGTTTTTTTCGATATCGAGGTGTAGTTCGGTTATAGTGCATTCAGAGGTATTCCTATTCCTAGTTCATTTCTGTATGTTTCATTAGTTTCTTGTAGTTTTCTCTACTCAAATCCTAACTCGCTGTTTTCCATTCTTGGTTAGGTATCTAAGTTCTTTTAACTTAAGATTTCTTGTCGGTAAGTATCTTCTCGGTGGTTTAGTTCATTTCTTTTCATCTTTTTTCTTTTAGAATACTCACATTCTTATTGATGGTTTTTAGGAGTGTTCCAAAATCTCGTCCTTGTTCTCTAATCCGAGTATTGGTAAGGAAAATTGGATAGTTTCTGTATGCTTATGTGTATATTTATGTATAATATGTTTATGCTATAGTACGTTATGTTATGTTTTATCTAGGGCTCATAGTTGCTTAGTGCCCTAGTGTTTATCATTTTTATGTTTGTAATTATGATTTACCCTACCTCAAATATTAGACAGGGAACTAGATGGGTTATCATAAACTATCATGTGATCCAACCTACCTCAGATATTAGACACGGGACATAGATGGTTTATCACATGTTTTAATGGCCATTAATAGTGTAGTCCTATATGGTATACGTCTTTATAGTCATATGTTATATGCTTTTAGTAGATTTTCCTTACTGGGCATTAGGCTCATTCCTTTATTTTTTAATATGTGCAGGAAAATAGTTATGGCAGCGGAAAGATTCATGGTAGCTTGGGATTGTGTATTGAGGAAGAATGGATTCAGTGGACTGCGTGAACGATTCAAGGATGAAGTTGTTTAAATCTTTTAATTATGATTTCTATTTATTTTCTGCACTTGATTTTGTAACCAATTTATTTAAGATTTAAGTTATGTTTTATTTTCAAACAATGGGATCCCATATCATACCACGGATTTTATGTATTTTAACCTTTGCTTTACAGTTTTTAATAAAGTTATGAATGTTTCATATATATGTTTTCTTAAGAATAGTGTCTATGTATAAGTAGTTTTAATGGTCCAAGGTCTAGAATAGTGTCTATGTAAAACCCAAGGCTCAATCAAGCCAAAAACTCAACGATTCACAAAAGCCAATTCTAAGCTTAGAAACTCAAAAAAACTCAAAACTTTAAACTTAGATTACCTTCGATTAGGTTGTTTCTTGTCAAATCATTCAGTCAAGAAGCTTCTAATCTTTCCTAGGATTGCTATGCCTCGATCCTCGCTTGATTCCGACTCCTAGAACTCAAGATATCTTCGAAAACGCTTCGAACGATGAAATTGAGCTAACGGGAGAGAACAAGAGGTTTTCTAACGTACGTTCTATCTGACAAGCTACTTCAAACTTAAGTAACCTCAAATAAAACCTAGTGCTCAGGGTCCCAAAAACACTCCTGGGGGTATTATAGTCAAAACTTCAAGAATTTCACCCTGATCTCTATAACTCCCAATTTATCATCAAATAAACATTCTTATTACCCAATAATTGACCCCGTTATGACAAAACCGCTTATCCACTAAATAGGACCGTCTCATGCTGAATAGCTCAAATATATCTCCATAATAACGGAATCTCATTCCCAAATCACATTATGCACCCAAATACACAAATTTACCTTCAATGGGCCAAATTATCAAAACATCATAATATTCAAATGTGGACCCACATGCATGCATATTACATCATATTATAATATAATTCACATAAACTTGCACATAATCATTTAATGACATAATTAAACAGTTATGGCCCTCCCGGCCTACTAATCCAACCACTAAAGCACATCGAAGAATTCAGGGCATTACAACTATCCCCTCCTTACTGAAATTTCGTCCTCAAAATTTACCTGAACAACTCGGGATACTGACTCTGCAAATCTGACTCCAACTCCCAGGTCGCTTCCTCGACCTTGCTGTTCCTCCACAATACCTTAACTAAAGGTATCGTCTTATTCCTGAGGATCTTATCTTTTCTATCAAGTATCTGAACTGGCTACTCCTCAAAGGAGAGATCTGGCTCAAGCTCCAGATCTTCATAACTCAAAATTTGATTCACATCAGATACATACCTCCGAAGAGTTGAAACATGAAATACATTATGCACAGCTGACAAAGATGGAGGCAAAGCTAATCTGTAAGCCACTTGACCAACCCTCTCCAGGATCTCAAATGGACCTACAAATCTAGGACTCAGCTTGCCTTTCTTCCCAAACCTTCTCACCCCTTTCCATGGATAGACTCTAAGGAAGACATAGTCTCCCACTTGGAACTCCATGTTCCTGTGCTTGGGATATGCATAGCTCTTCTGTCTATTATGAGAAGTAAGCATTCTAGCTCTAATTTCCTCAATAGCCTCACTGGTCATCTGAACTGCCTTAGGACCCAAGTATCTCCTTTCACCTGTCTCATCCCAATGAATGGGAGATCTGCACTTCCTACCATACAGCATCTCATAAGGTGCAACTCCAATGGTAGACTGAAAATTGTTGTTGTAGGAGAACTCTATCAAAGGCAAATACTTACTCCAAGATCCACCAAAGTCCAGCACACATGCTCTCAGCATGTCTTCCAGAATTTGAATCGTCCTCTCAGATTGCCCATCTGTCTGAGGATGATAAGCAGTACTGAAATTCAACTGTGTCCCCATGGCTTTCTGCAAACTCCCCCAAAACTTGGAAGTAAAAGTAGGGTCCCGATCTGACACGATCAACCTAGGTGCTCCATGGAGGCGCACGATCTCTCTCACATAGAGATCTGCATACTGGTCAACTGTATATGTAGTCCTCACTGGCAGAAAGTGAGCTGACTTGGTGTAGCGATCCACTATCACCCAAATAGAATCATGCTGACCAACAGTCCTGGGTAAGCCCACCACAAAATCCATTGTGATGTATTCCCACTTCCACTCTGGGATATCCAAAGGCTGCAATAACCCTGCCGGCCTCTGATGCTCAGCCTTGACCTGTTGACATGTCAAGCACTTAGCCACAAACTCCACTACATCTCTCTTCATCCATGGCCACTAATACAACGATCTCACATCCTGATACATCTTCGTGGTGCCTGGATGCAAAGAGTAAGGTGTAGTGTGAGATTCATCCAGAATCTTCCGCCTCAAAGCAGTGTCTAGCGGAACACATATCCGCCCTTTAAACCTCAATAAGCCTATCTCAAACACTATATAATCTCTATATGCTCCAGCCAGAACATCCTCTCTGATCTTGATCAGCTATGGATCACTCAACTGACCCCCTTTGATCCTCTCCAACAGCGTAGACTGTAGTGTAATGTTAGCCAACTGGCCCACCAGCAACTCTATACCAGCTCTGGCCATATCATCTGCTAACTCTCTGGCTATCAGCCTCATACCTTGAATCTGTCCCGGACCCTTCCGGCTTAAAGCATCAGCTACCACGTTGGCTTTTCCTGGATGATACAAAATCTCACAGTCATAATCTTTTACAAACTCCAGCCAACGCCTTTGCCTCATATTCAAGTCTTTCTGGGTGAAGAAGTACTTCAGGCTCTTGTGGTTTGTATAGATCTCACACTTCTCTCCATAGAGATAATGCCTCCATATCTTTAAAGCAAAAACCACAGCTGCCAACTCTAAATCATGAGTAGGATATCTCTATTCATACTCCTTCAACTGACGAGAAGCATAAACTATTAACTTTTCTGATTGCATCAATACACAGCCCAAACCCTGATGAGAAGCATCACAATAAATCACAAACTTCTCCAGATCTGTCGGAAGACTCAGAATCGGAGCTGTAATCAATCTCTGCTTCAGTTCCTAGAAGCTGTTCTCACACCTATCTGACCACACAAATTTCTGGCTCTTGCGTGTCAGCTCAGTCAATGCAGGAGCAATCTTTGAGAACCCTTCCACGAACCGCCTATAATAACCTGCCAATCCAAGGAAACTTCTAACCTCAGAAGCATTCTTTGGCCTTGGCCAATCTCTGACCGCTTCGATCTTTGCTGGATCTACCTTAATCCCCTCCTTACTGACAATATGCCCAAGAAAGGATACCTGAGATAACCAAAACTCACACTTCTTGAATTTGACAAACAATCTGTGTTCCCTCAGTTTGTGTAGAACCAACCTCAGATGCTGCTTATGCTCTGACTCAGTCTGAGAATATAACAGAATATCATCGATGAAGACGATCACAAACTGGTCCAGATAATCCTTGAACACTCTGTTCATCAGATCCATAAAAGCATTAGAGGCATTAGTCAATCCAAAAGACATAACTAAGAACTCATAATGCCCATACCTGGTACGAAAAGCAGTCTTCGGTATATCTCCCTCCTTGACCCTCAACTAATGATAACCAGAACGAAGGTCAATCTTAGAGAATACCTTCTTACCTTGCAACTGATCGAACAAATCATCTATCCTTGGCAAAGGATATTTGTTCTTAATTGTCAGCTTAATCAGTTCTCTGTAATCAATACACATTCTCAGAGAACCATCCTTCTTCTTTGCAAACAGAACTGGCGCACCCCAAGGTGAGAAACTAGGTCTAATAAAACCTAAATCTAACATCTCTTGCAACTGTACCTTTAATTCTTTTAACTCAGCTGGGGCCATTCTGTAAGGCGCTCTAGACATTGGCTCCATCCCTGGTGCCAGTTCTATAACGAACTCAATTTCTCTGTGCGGTGGCAACCCTGGCAGATCTTCTGGAAACACATCCATGAATTCACATACAAGTCTAGTATCCTCTGGTCTCACTGGCATGACCTGAGTGGTATCAACCACACTAACTAGGAATCCAATGCAACCTCTTTGTAATAAATCCCTAGCCCTCAACACAGAAATCATTGGAATGCGAGGTCCATGCACAACACCAACAAACAAAAAAGGATCCTCACCTTCACGCTCAAAGGTGACCATCTTCCTTCTGCAATCAATAGTTTCCCCATACTTTGCCGACCAGTCCATACCCAGTGTCATATCAAAGTCAGTCATAACCAAGTCTATCAAGTCCACTGATAACTCTCTGCCCTCCACTGTCACTGGCAAAGATTTGACCCATCTCTTGGATACCACTAACTCTTCAGTGGGTAACAAAGTACCAAACCCCACAGCATAGAAATCACAAGGTCTACACAATCTATCAATAATACTACTAGCAACAAAAGAGTTTGTAGCACCAGAATCAATCAAGACATTATAAGGAGTTCCAGCACTAAGAAGCTGATCTGTAACAACTGAGGGAAAAGCCTCAGCTTCTGCTTAAGTCAATGCAAACACTCGAGCTAGGGTCGAGCTTTCCGCCTTCCTGGGTTCTTCTTTTCTTACCTGAGGGCAATCTTTCTTAAAATGACCTACCGCTCCACACAAGTAGCAGGCCTTTGCCCTACACTCTCCCAAATGACGCCTCTTGCATCTAGGGCATTCAGGACGAGTCTTCCAGGCTTCACTACCCCCTGGATGACCCAATGTAATACCATGGGGCCGCCTGTCAGGACCTGGAACTGGGAAGGTGTCAGGAACCTTCCTCTTCTGATCACTGGGGCCTATACCCCTCCCCGAACCCACAAATGGAGGAACTGTCCTCCTAATATCCTTTCTGGCTGCACTGCCACGCCAGATCTTATTCTCTGCACTCTCAATTGTGAGTGCCTTCTCAACCGCCTGTACATAGGTAGTAACCCCTGCCACAGTGGTGATACGAACATCACAGGCTAATCTGGGCTGTAGCCCCTGCAAAAATCTCTCTCTTCTGGTCCCATCAGTGGGCACCAGCTCCATGGAAAATTTTGCCAACCGATCAAACTTTAAGGCATATTCAGTGACTGACAAACTTCCCTGAAGTAGCCTAATGAATTCCTCAGCTTTAGCTACCCTGATAGCATCATTGTAATAATTTTCATTAAACAAGGTCTGAAACTCCTCCCAGCTCAGGGCATTAACATTCCTAGTCTGGGTAATCACCTCCCACCAAATTCGGGCATCCTCCTGAAACATATAGGTGGCACAGGCCTCCCTCTCATTACCAGCTACCCTCATAAATTCAAGGATAGTGGTAATCATGCTCATCCATTGCTCTGCCTTGGCAGGATCTGCACTGCCCTAAAAAACTGGAGGTTGTTACTTCCTGAACCTTTCATAAAGAGTTTCCCATTTATTTCCTACCTCAGGCAGCTACTCTGCTGCTGGCACCAACACAGGAGGTGCCTCTGATACACTAGCCACTGTAGGCACTTGCTGCTGTCTCAGGAGACGAAGCTCCTCTCCCTGTTTCAACACTGTTGCCTGCAAATCATTAAACAACTGGTTATTTTCCTGACCCTGACTTTTATTATTATTCTGGCCCTGATCACTTTAGCCAGCTGAAGTATCTGTCTGCCCTGGGTTCATTCTTATCTGATATACCTTTCTCTGAAACATTGATCAATACAGGAAATTAGGTAGTAATAACTAAACCACTTGCCGCCTCACAGTCCAAGAACAAGCAGACATTTATCATATTCCACAGTCATACAATTATACAGGCAGATACATGTTTATAGCATTCAGCACTCAGCATGTATCACATAATAATCCATAATCAACAATATTGATGAGTATGTTCCAGCAATTTCAGTACTAATTAGCACACAATTGCTGAGGATATAACATTTTAGGGGACAGGTTCAACATGGTGTCTCATGCACACAAGTAAAGCATATATACCACATTTAAGCAGTTATGCATATAACTATATAAATAGTTACCAAACCATGAGTCGAGCTTGACTTCAATGATGTGTGTACATGCCCAGCCAGTCTACAGGAACCTTAACCTTGGCACGCTCTGATACTAAGTTGTAACGCCCTGGTTACCCCAGAACCATTACGGTGAACCAGAAATTTGACCCGCTACCTGAGTCCTTTGGTTAAAAACGTGTTCTAAGTGCTATTAACAGGCAAAGGTGGAAAATCGATAAAAAGGAAAGGATGTGTTTTATTTAATACATAAAACTGTTCATGGGCCCACAAGATCATTTACAAGTTATTTACAACTCAAAAAGGTCATTACTGTTCCAAAATTACAAACCCGCCGACCTAAGCGGCAAAAATAGGGTAACCCCCTAGTTCCTCTGAGAACTCCTTGGCCGTGGTGGTCAAGCGGACGCATAAGTACACATCACCACCTAAGCTCTCCACTCAGGGCTGGGTGAGATTTTCTTTCCCTTTACCTGCACCACATAGCACCCATGAGCCAAAGCCCAGCAAGAAAACACAGTATTGTATATAAGCATTATCAAGGATTATCATTGTAATCACACAGAGCTTATAGCTCTTAAATAGATGAGTGAATATCACTTGAGGTTCTAGAAAACCATAATGAGTGACTGACAAACAAGTCACTAATTTAAACAGAAGAGTGGCTGCTAGGTAAGCCACTAGCCTTAAACAGATGAGAGACCGATAGGTAAGTCTTTAACTTAACAGATGAGTGACTGATAGGTAAGTCACACAAGCGCTTATAATATTCATCGAACTTGAGGTCAGTTCGGCATTAATGCTCTTTGAGTCATCCAATGCAAATATCGATTAGATCTAATCTTTAATGGCTTGCGTTGAACACGCTAAGGCCGTCCTGACTTATAAGTCAGCACTATGTGACCAGTGCCCAGTATCAACTTTGAAGCTGTGACTCATTAGTCAGGTTTGGCAGTGGTACTGGGTGTTGACAGTGAGAACTTGTCAACTAAGTTAAGTTAGAAAAATAGCAACGTATAGATTATCAAAAGAAACGCTTTAGAAATCTAAGTAGAAACTCCAAGAATAATTGCAGAAGAAAAATGGTGAACTCAGTTTGTATTGATTATGGTGCAATGCTACAGTAATTTTTCCAACCCCCTTCCAAGTGGAAGTGGTGTTTCTTTTATAGTGGGCTCTAATGGCCCCTGATACAATGTGGTCCAGGGGACCAGGCAGTACGCAAGTACACTGTCAGGAAAGTGGTTTCAGAGGTAATGGTGCTGGTACCAGTACATGGAAAGGTACCATGAGGATGTCTCCACTACTAGACCGTACGAATGTCAGAGGACTGGTGCAGGCGGTAGTGGTGTCGACTCTGACATCTGGCCATAGACACATATGCTATGCCCTCTCTCCTGGTGTTCCCACTACTTGTCTGGCGGGGTTACCGTATTCGTACTCTGACCCCTCCAGGTTTGCAGGTACATTCCATATTCATGCGTGTACCCTGCAACTAGTGGGTACTCTCACCTTCTGAAGGTGTGCCTGTCAATCTAGCTACTTTGTGTCTATCTAAGCATCATATTTCTTATTGACGAGAAAAGATATGCATGAGAGTTAAACTTTGCTTGTTGGTTTGATGGGGCTAGGTGTGAGAGGTCCCGCTGGTTGCTCAAGCACGTGGTCAAAACGAGGCCATCTCATGCGAGACGCCTAAGGGCATCCTCGACATGCACGGGGGCTCCTGTTGATGCGGCATGGCGTGTGCGGGACGGGGCCTCGCGTGTGAGGCTTTGGTGCATAGGGTCGAGACAAGGTTGGACTTCGCGTGACCCCTTGGGTGAGCGCAGACGAGGCGAGCCGGGGGCCTCGCGCGTGCGGCTCAGCGCGCAGGGTTGAGATGAGGTAGGGCCTCGCGTGACCCCTCGGGTGCGCGCGGACGGGGCGAGGTGGGGGCCTCGCGTGAGCGGCTCGGCGCGCAGGGTCGAGACGAGGGTGGGCCTCGCGTGACCCCTCGGGTGCGCGAGGACGAGGTGAGGCGGGGGCCTCGCGTGGCATCTTCATTAAGGCCTCCTATGAGGCATGGGTCATGGGAAAAATATTGGGTTGCTTGGATTGCATAAGGCTAATGAGGGTAAACCTCCATATTTTCCCTTGGTGGAATTTGAGCATCCACACTTGCCCCCCAGTCTAGGAGAGGACCTTTAGGTGCTTTTGTAGACTCTTCTATTTAATTCTTATAAATAGGCCCTCATGCCAAGCTTATTATTCACACTTCATCTCCTTAGCTTAGTGGTACTTAGACCCTTGCTCCTTTCAAGAGGTAAGGGGTTCAATCCCCCACAACCTCACTTTTGCTATAGCTTTTTCCTTTTTTTTATTTTTATTTTTATTTTTATATTTGGGCTAATTTTTGGTATGTCTACACCCCTTCATATATTTGGAGGTTAACACATCTTTTCTGTTTATTTTTTGCAGACGCGTACTTTTGACCATTTAGCTCTTTTTGACCGTGACGGTACTTTTGGCACCCCAACCTCCTTTTGACCACGACAGCATCTCATTTTTCCTGCTTGAGGTATATTCTCTTTTTCCCTTGTTTTCATTGGGTTCACATTAGCACCACTCAGGATGGGGTACTTTGGCCTGAGCCCGTAGTGAGTTAGTCTTGAAGCATGATCCCTTATTCACACCCCGTGGCGGGTCTTTTAGATTATTTGTGCCTAGAAGTTTTGAGCCCATTCCTTTGTGTTTTGTAGCAATCCTCTCATTTATACGTGAAACCCTTTTTGCTTTCGGGACGAGGTCTCATGGCCAGTGACGGTCCGTTCGGCATACCTCCGGGGGTTGAGTTTGTTGACTTGTCTTCAGACTCAGAGTCCCGTGAGGAAAACCCTTACCAAGACTATGACTCCTTAAGGAAGGCCCGCATTCGTCATCTTGAGCACATGGCTGAACTTAGGCATAAAATTTGGGTGGTGGAGAGTGAAATTGACTTAGTGTTGAGAGGAGACGGAGCACCTTTCCCCCTGATTAGTGACCACGTAGTGAGCCTTAGGGTGACCCTTTTAGATTTGCAGGGGGAGTTGGAGTTTATGGAGGGACATCTTCCGCCTGAGCCCTCTAGCCCATCCTCGCCTGATGACTGTCATGGGGCCGCTTCTACTTCTCTTTAGCCCTTAGTTTCGATCTTCCCTAGATTAGCGCTTCCGCAGCCGGTGCCTCGGTGGAAGACTCTTGCTACGAAGAGAAAATGGAGGGTCAAGTGTTCTGTCTCTTCCTCTCCTTTTTCTTTTGGTTTTGCAGATATGCTGAGGGCACGATGACAGGTATCCACCAATGAACCGAACGATGCTCCTTTATTGGCATCCACCCTGGTGTCCCATGTGTCAGAAAATAAACTGAGGGAAATTGTGAAGCACTACCGCGTTCCTTTGGAGTACGCCTTATACACCCTTTCGAACACATGCCGGGCTGACTGCCCTAGTCCCGACTTCGTGGCCCTTAGTGAGCACATCTTGAAGGCGGGTTGTACAATCCCGTTACACCCATTCTTTGTTGCAGTCCTCAACTACTTTGACCTCGCTCTACTTCAGCTGGCACCCAATAGTTGGCTGACCTTGAGCTGCCTTTTTATCGCGTTTGCAGAACTTGTGAAACGTGCTCCTACGGCACTAGAGGTGCATTTCCTGTACAATCTCATGCCCTCTCCCAACTCCAAGGGCTTCTATTACCTGCAAAAAGCCAATAACGAGGTCCCTTTGATAGAGGGCTCAGTGTCCAACCCGGGGTCCTGGAAGTAGGAATTTTTCTTCGTGAAAGGCCCTATCTCTGTTCGCGAGCACTTCCGTGCCGCTCCCAGCAAGTACCCTGAGCCACATTCTCTCTCTGTTTTTTTTTGTAACTTATTGTTTTATGACTTATGTTTGTGTCGACCATGGTTTGGATTATGCAGAGCAATTCGCCGCACCCGTAGTTGTTGGGTCGGAAGCGAACGCTGTGAATAAGCTTATCAACGCTGACCTCGCTATGAAAAAGGCTGCGTACCTATTCACTTTGGAAAATATGAACCTCCGCAAGCTATCCCCAGTTTTAGATCCCAGGTTACTGTGGACCATCCCTGGGTCAAAGAAGATGAAGGCGGCATCGGCTGAGCCTTGCCCGGATGAAGGTGGGGCTGAGGATGTGCCGGAGGAAGCCTCCCTTGAACGTGGGGGACCTCACCAGCTGTCCTCGTCTCCTGGGGGATGCCTTCCCTTTGTCTTTTTCGACCAGGACATAGCCTCCCAATCCCAAGACTAGCATGCCATTCCGGGGCATTTTGTTTGCCCCGACCCCGAGGACAATGATGCTTTCCCTTAGGCTCCCCTCGACCCTGGTCCATCGGGGGCTTACTTTTCCAATCTTCCTGCACCCCCTTCTGATCTACCGAGGCCTCACTTTTCCAACTTTACCGTGCCCCCTCCCGTTTCGGCGAGCGGGTCGTCTGTTCTTACCCAGCCAGGTGCCCTTGGCTTAGAAGGGGCGCCCTGGGTGAATCGCATGGCGACCTCTTACGGGCGATGGTACGTCCAAATTGCCTCAGACCTCCCCGAATCTGACTGGAATGGTCTTGGGAGTTTCGCCCTATCGGACCTTGGGGAGACTCTAACGCGCACTACTGCCTGGGTGAGTTCACGCATCTTGTGTCAGCCAGATTATATATAAATATATGCACACATTTTTTTTTGTTACTTATTATTGCTGTTGTTAACTTTCTTGTGCAGGCCTATACTATGGCTCAGCGGTTTGCCGACTCGGCTCACAATCTTTCTGCGTCGAGTACCGAGAGGGACCGCCTTACGGCCCGGGTCCAGGAGCTCGAGTGAGAGCTTGGTGAAACCAAGTCTAAGCTAAAAAAGGCTTGGGCAAAACTTTCTGTCTCGTCAAAAAGGAAGCAGAAGGCAGTTGCCAAAGCCATGATGCTGCAGGACAAAGTTACCAGCCTAGAGGGCGAACTCCAGGGTGCTAAGGCTATTGAGGCTGCGTCGCAGGAGAGAGTCGCTTCTTTAGAGGCCAAACTCGAGGTTGCTAGGGCTGATGTAGCCGCGTCGCAAGAGAGAGTCGCTTCCTTAGAGGCGGATAGGACAACTATTGAGTACAGGTCCATAGAGCGTGCCCTTTACGGTGTGTGGAGGCAGGATCCCAACTTTGATTTTTCTTCTTTTGGTGAGCACACCATTGCTCGAGCGGCTGGGTGGAGCGCCCGTGGCAGGGGGCCCTGAGGTCGTCATTTCATCATTTCTATCAGCTATCCTGCTGTGGGTGTATGCTCATTCTGAGCCTTTGTAATATTATTATTATTACCTTTTTTTTGTAAATCTTGCCATGTTACCAAGACTCCTTTTATAATATATACATGTGTGGTTATTCATCTCTTATTCCTCTGTGTTTGAGGTCTTTTTGAGCCTGTATGATGGATTTTGGTAGGTTCCCCTCTCTTATTTATCAGGCTAGAGGTCCTTTGGAGCCCATGTGAACCTTTTTTGGTGCCTCTTGATTATTTTTATAAGGATATTTTGACCCCTTGGGTTCTAGCTATCCTTTTATATATTTTTGTGCGCGCTTATTATTTTTTTGCGAGAAGCGTCCCTCTCGTCATTATTCATAGTACTATTTTTGCAAGGGTCTCTTTTAGGACCCTTTTTGGCTAGACAGCTTGGTGGCCGCTCTAGGCTTATCGGCGGGTGCCCTTTCTGGGGCTTCTCCCTTTGAGAGAGTATCTTCCCATATTTGGGAGCTCGTTGTTGTGGTTGTTGTTGTTGTTTTTTTTTTTATATAAGACCTTTTGGCCTCCTTGGTGTTCGTAAGGGTAGCTAATCCTTATGAACTTCGTGAGATGCCTTGCAAGGTCTCCTCCCTATTTGTTAGGGTTCACCATGCCCCGATACAAGGGGTCCTTTTAAGGATCCTCCTTTTTAGGAGACCTTTTTAGGATCCTCCTGATAGAGGGTCCTTTGTAGGATCCTCCTTTTTAGGAGCCCTTTCTGGGATCCTCCTGATAGAGGGTCCTTTGTAGGATCCTCCTTTTTAGGAGCCCTTTCTGGGATCCTCCTGATAGAGGGTCCTTTTTAGGATCCTCCTTTTTAGGAGCCCTTTTTAGGTTCCTCCTGTTAGAGGGTCCTTCTGATAGTGGGTCCTTTTTAGGATTCTCCTGTTAGAGAGTCCTTTTTAGGATCCTCTTGCTTGCTGTATGCTTTTGCCTCCTGTCCTGCCCCCCAAGTGTTTGGTGAAATTTATTTTGGCAGGCACTTTGGCTGATGCACGCATAGAGAAGAAAAATAAGACGTGAAGTTGCGAACAGTTTCATTCATAGCATGTGGTTTACAACGGAATATATAAAAAAGGGTTACATCTAATTGGGAGGTTACCTAGGTAGCCTCTTTGATTCTTACTCACTAAGCAAACATAACAAGGAACAAACTAAACATAGGTCCTCTTTACACTGGGTGTTGAAGCCTCACTGGTAGCATTTCTCGAGGCGTTTCGTAACTCGTGGGTCCAACTCGTGTGGGTCGTGCCTACATACACAACCATTTCCATCGGCACCGATGGTTTTATGGTTGTGCGGAGGGACATGTTATAGCATTCCCTCGCTTCGTTCTGCTCCCCTTTCATGCATGATACTCCCCTAGGGTTTGGGAATTTCATAGCTAGGTGATACACATAAGTTATTGCCTTTAATTCTCTCAGAGATGTTCTCCCTAATACCACATTGAAGGCTGAGGCGCAATCCACCACAACAAAGTTTGCCATTATGGTGGTTTTCCTGGGTTGTTCCCCCATGGTGAGGGCTAATTCAATTGCACCTAGGGGCTGTATTGAGTCCCCCGTGAACCCGTAAAGGGAGGAATTGCAGGGTTTCAGGTGTCGGACGCTCAGTCCCATCTTCTCCAAAGCGGGGCGATGCAGGATGTCTACAGAGCTTCCATTATCCACTAGGACCCAGTGTACTCTCATGTTTGCAAGCTGGACAGTTAGCACCAGGGGGTCATTATGAGGGAAATGTACCCCCTGCGCGTCTTCTTTAGGGAAAGTTATTGAGTCATTCTCGCCCTTGAAATTCTTCGGGGGGCGTTGTTCCAAACTTAAGACGCACGGTGGTGGACTTCGTCTGGCCTCCTTGGCATATTTGTCTCGTCCCTTCCTTGAATCGCCTCCGAATCCTGGACCTCCAAAGATGGTCCTGACCTCTCCCTGTACTTCTGGGGCCACCTCTCGCGCTTGAGGCGGGGACGCTCCTTCTTCTGGCCTCTGGTTCTCCTTGCGCACATATCTGCCCAAATGTTCCCTGCGGATGAGCTCCTCGATTTCCACCTTCAAATGGTTGCATTCCGTGGTGGTGTGGCCGATATCCTTGTGGTACTGGCAATACTTGCTGGGGTCTCTTTTAGACCGGTCTTTTTTCATTGACGGGGGCCTTTTTAAAGGGACCTGGTTTTCATTCGTAACGAAAATATGCTCTCTCGCACGGGTGAGGTCAGTGTAAAAGGTGTAGGGGCCCTGTAGGCGCTCATCAGAGCGTTGATGCTTCCGGGGTCGATCATCTCTCGTTCCCTCGTAAACCCCCTTCTTCTTTGCACCACTTTGGTTTTCTTAGACCGAAGGTTTCGGGGGCGACGGGCCTTTTCTGGCTTTGAGGTTCTCGTGACCATCCTCCACGCAAATGTATTTTTATGCCCGTTCGTAGAAATCATCCAAGTCTATGACCTCCCTCTTGAACATGTTTTCCCATAACTTGCTTCCTGGGCGTACTCCAGCTTTGATGGCCATTTTCAGCTCTCGGTGGGTCAGGCTCCCTACTTTAGCTGCCTCCATATTGAACCTGTGAATGTAGCTCTTCAGACTCTAGTTTTCTCCTTGCTTCACATTTGTGAGGCTGCTGCTTGGCATCGTGTAGTCTCGCATGGTGTGGTGCTGCTGGATCAGAAAACTGTTGCCAAGATCTGATGGACCCTGATCTAAGTCTTTTGAACCATTTGTACGCAGGTCCTTTTAATGTGACAGCAAAGCAATGACATCTCACCCTGCTACCGATTCCCCTCAGCTTCATCAGGTCGTTGAATGTATCTAGATGGTATTTTGGATCTGTTCTTCCTTCGTAGGGGGTCATATGGGGCTCCTTAAAGTTGGTTGGGAGCCAGATGGCTTGGATCTCCTTGATGAAGGGTGACTCATGATCGAACTATTCTTCAAATGCTTGACCTCCGGAGGCGGTGACGATTTTGCTTTGCAAGTTCCTCATTTCTGTGTCCAGGTCTTGCCTTCTCTAGCTTAGGGAGTCTCTCAAAGTAGACGGGTTAGGATCCCCCTTTCCTTTGTCTTCTCGTGGCGCCATAGGGGGTGTGGTCCTTTTACTCGCCCTCTTTTTGTTGAGCTCTTCCCGTAGATCTGGGGGTGCTCTCTTTGAGGTGACCTCTTCATCGTTACGAGGGGCAGCATTGGTCTTCGGCCCTGGCCCCTGGGGCTGCTTCGGTGGTCCGGGGCGTTCATGCTGCTTCGTCCGGGGTGTTACTAGTGGAGAGTCGGGTCCATCCATCATCTACTGGGACGGTGGTTTCTACTCCCCCCTGGCCTCTCTCTTTCCGCTTAGGGAGTGTCACGTGTGATCTCCCTTGCAACAGGCCATTTAGCTCCTCTTGCATGTTCTCCAAGGTGGTTTCTAGCCTCTGATTCTTATGGTGAAGTTCTCGTATCTCATCTTCGTAGAATTGAGACTTAGAACTAGAGCTCACGGAGTGGACCCGAGGGTGCTTGTCAGCCCGGCGTTTCGATGGGCCTGGATCCTGTCGACTGTGGTTTGGCACCTGCGGGGGCTTTGGAGGCAGGAACTCATGGGCGCCCCTTGCCGGGGCAGTCGCTGACCTTGGGCGATCCTCCTCAGGTGGGACCGCTGGGGACGAGGCCACCTTTTCATCTCTAGGCGCCTTAGGCTCCCTTGGGGCCTCCATGTTTGTAGGTGGAGGAGGATCCCTCATGGAGGCTTTTAGCTGATCTCCATCAAGGTGGACTTCCACCTCGCGCAGCCCTCTAAACCATTTCGAACGTCGCGGCATTTTTTCTTATCGGAATCGACGGAAGAACAGTGACTTGCAATCCATTATTCCCACAGACGGCGCCAAACTGTTGACGGTGAAAACTCGTCAACTAAGTTAAGTTAGAAAAATAGCAACGTAGAGATTATCAAAAGAAAAGCTTTAGAAATCTAAGTAGAAACTCCAAGAATAATTGCAGAAGAAAAATGGTGAACTCAGTTTGTATTGATTATGGTGCAATGCTACAGTAATTTTTCCAACCCCCTTCCAAGTGTAAGTGGTGTTTCTTTTATAGTGGGCTCTAATGGCCCCTGATACAATGTGGTCCAGGGGACTAGGCAGTACGCAAGTACACTGTCAGACGAGTGGTTTCAGAGGTAATGGTGCTGGTACCAGTACATGGCCAGGTACCATGAGGATGTCTCCACTACTAGACCGTACAAATTTTAGAGGAGTGGTGCAGGCAGTAGTGGTGTCAACTCTGACATCTGGCCATAGACACATATGCTATGCCCCCTCTCCTGGTGCTCCCACTACTTGTCTAGTGGGGGTACCGTATTCGTACTCTGACCCCTCCAGGTTTGCAGATACATTCCATATTCATGCGTGTACCCTGCAACTAGTGGGTACTCTCACCTTCTGAAGGTGTGCCTGTCAATCTAGCTCCTTTGTGTCTATCTAAGCATCAGATTGCTTATTGACGAGAAAAGATATATGTGAGAGTTAAACTTTGCTTGTTGGGCTGATGGGGATAGGTGTGAGAGGTCCCGCGGGGTGCCCAGGCACGTGGTCAAAATGAGGCCATCTCACGCGAGACCCCTAAGGGCATCCTCGGCACGCACGGGGGCTCTTGTTGATGCAGCATGGCGTGTGCGGGATGGGGCCTCGCGTGTGAGGCTTGGGCGCATAGGGTCGAGACGAGGTTGGGCCTCGCGTGACCCCTCGGATGCGCACGGACGAGGCGAGGCGGGGACCTCGCGCGTGCGGCTTGGCGCACAGGGTCGAGACGAGTCTGGGCCTCGCGTGACCCCTTGGGTGCGCACGGACGAGGCAAGGCGGGGACCTCACATGTGCGGCTTGGTGTGCAGGGTCGAGACGAGGCTGGGCCTCGCGTGACCCCTCGAGTGTGTGCGGACGAGGCGAGGCGGGGGCCTCGCGCGTGCGGTTCGGCACACAGGGTCGAGACGAGGCTGGGCCTCGCGTGACCGCTCAGGTGCGCGCGGACGAGGCGAGGCGGGGGCCTCGCGTGTGCGGCTCAGCACGCAGGGTCGAGACGAGGTTGGGCCTCGCGTGACCCCTCGGATGGGGCGAGTAGGGGGCCTCGTGTGAGTGGCTCGGCGCGCAGGGTCAAGACGAGGCTGGGCCTCGCGTGACCCCTCGGGTGCGCGCAGACAAGGTGAGGCGGGGGCCTCACGTGGCATCGTCATTAAGGCCTCCTATGTGGCATGGGTCGTGGGAAAAATATTGGGTTGCTTGGATTGCATAAGGCTAATGAGGGTAAAGCTCCATATTTTCCCTTAGTGGAATTTGAGCATCCACACTGGGCACTGGGCACTGGTCACATAGTGCCGACTTATAAGTCAGGATGGCCTTAGCGTGTTCAACGCAAGCCAATAAAGATTAGATCTAATCGATATTTGCATTTGATGACTCAAAGAGCATTAAGCCGGACCGACCTCAAGTTTGATGAATATTATAAGCGCTTGTGTGACTTACCTATCAGTCACTCTTCTGTTAAGTTAGAGACTTACCTATCAGTCTCTCATCTGTTTAAGGCTAGTGGCTTACCTAGCAGCCACCCTTCTGTTTAAATTAGTGACTTGTTTGTCAGTCACTCAGTATGGTTTTCTAGAACCTCAAGTGATATTCACTCATCTGTTTAAGAGCTATAAGCTCTGTGTGATTATAATGATAATCCTTGATAATGTTTATATACAATACTGTGTTTTCTTACTGGGCTTTGGCTCATGGGTGCTATGTGGTGCAGGTAAAGGGAAACAAAAGCTCACCCAACCCTGAGTGGAGAGCTTAGGTGGTGATGTGTACATATGCGGCCGCTTGACCACCACGGCCAAGGACTTCTCAGAGGAACTAGGGGGTTACCCTATTTTTGTTTCTTAGGTCGGCGGGTTTGTAATTTTGGAATAGTAATGACCTTTTTGAGTTGTAAATAACTTGTAAATGATCTTGTGGGCCCATGAACAGTTTTATGTATTAGATAAAACATATCCTTTCCCTTTTATTGATTTGCCACCTTAGCCTGTTAATAACACTTAGAACACGTTTTTAACCAAAGGATTCGTGTTGCGGGTCAAATTTTTGGTTCACCGTAACGGTTATGGGGTAACCAGGGCGTTACATGTATAGCCTTTGCTTTGAGCTCTCTGGATATTCGAAGTCCTTCTAGCACTGCCTTGTATTCAGCCTCATTGTTTGACGCTTCAAAGCCGGCCGAGTGGAATCGGTTTCCCATTGGGGTAATTAATATGATACCTGCCCCCGATCTGTTTTTATTGGAGGATCCATCGACATAAAGTTTTCACAGCTCGTGGGCTGGGGTTACAATTTTGTCATCTGAGATCCCGGTACATTTGACAATGAAATATGTCAAGGCCTGTCCTTTGATAGTTGTTCTTGGGTGGTATGTGATCTCGAATTGCCCGAGCTCGATAGACCTTTTTAACAATCTTTCGGATGCTTCTGGCTTGGACAAAACTTGTCGCAATGGCTGGTCGGTCAACACGTGAATAGGGTGTGCCTGGAAATAAGGTTGGAGCTTTCAAGATGTGTGTATCAGGCTCAGAGCCATTTTTCCATTAATGGATATCTCAATTCTGCCCTCAATAATCTTTTGTTGACGGGTGCACAAGTTTTTGTATTTTTTCCTCTACTCGCACTAGTAGCGTGCTCGGTTGTAGCAAGGTATATACACACAATCTCTCCTATGATCGGTTTGGACAAGATTGGTGGTTTGGTTAGGTGTTTATTAAGATTCTGAAACACGAGCTCGCACTCCTTTGTCCACTTGAATTTTTTGCCCCCTCTCAAAAGATTAAATAATGGAAGGCACTGATCCGTAGATGTCGAGATAAACCTACTTAAAGCCGCCATTCATCTAGTTAGGCTCTGGACATCCTTATATTTTTTAGGTTAGGGCATATCAATTAATGCCTTAATATTGTCTGGATTAACCTCTATTCCCCATGCATTTACTATAAATCCAAGAAACTTTCCTGAAGACACTCCAAATGAGCACTTTTGTGGGTTAAGTTTCATGTTGTATTTCTGAAGTACAGTAAAACATTCTGCGAGATCATCCACATGGTTATCGTTATGTTTAGATTTGACTAACATATCATCCACATAAACTTCCATGTTATTTCCTATATGCTTGGCAAACATCCTATTCACCAGCCTTTGGTATGTGGCTCAACCATTTTTGAGCCCGAAAGGCATGGCGTTGTAGCAGTATAATCCTTTGTCAGTTACGAAGCTCGTATGTTCCTGATTCGGCACATGCATGGAAATCTGGTTATATCCAGAATAAGCATCCATGAATGACATGATGTCATAACTTGCAGTGGCATCTACGAGCTGATCTATTCGAGGTAAGGGGAAACAGTCTTTTGGGCATGCCTTGTTAAGATCTGAGTAGTTGATACAGGTTCTCCATTTGCCGTTGGACTTTGGGGCAAACACTGGGTTGGCGATCCAATCTGGATAAAAGGCGTCTCATATGAACTGATTTGCTTTTAACCTATCATCTTCTTCTTTGAGGGCTTTCTTTTTGTCATCGTTCATGAGCCTTCGTGTTTGTTGCTTCGGGGGGAAGCTTTTGTCAATGTTTAATGCATGGCTTATGACATTTGGACTGATTCCTACCATGTCTGAGTGTGACCATGCGAACACGTCCTGGTTTTCTTTTAAAAAAGCAAATTAATTGCTATTTTGCCTTTTCAGAAAGATTCTTCCCCACTTTTACCATCTTTGTGGCATCCGTTCCTTCGAGCGTCACTTCCTCGAGCTCTTCCAGAGGTTTGAGATTGGCCCTTTCTTCCACTTTGGGGTCGATTTCCTCATCTATCTTGAAGACGGGTCCATCCGTCTCCTGAACAACTACCACTGTCTGCGCACTCGTTTGATTTTTTCCTCTCAAGGAAATGATGTAGCACTCCCTTCTCGCAAGCTGGTCTCCCTTCGACGTCCTGATGCCACTAGAAGTCGGGAACTTGATGGCCAAGTGCCTGACAGACGACTGCCCCCAGCCAACCAGGGCGGGTCTCCCTAGCAGTATGTTGTAGGCCGATAGGGTGTCCACCACTACGAACTCCATCATCTTGGTTACTGAAACTGGATAGTCTCCCAAAGTTATGGGGAGTTCAATGGATCCAGTACAAGCAGTCCCTTCTCCTTAAAAACCGTACAATGTTGTTGCATGCTTACAAATCGCGAAGCGTGAGTCTTTATAAAGGATATTCATCAAGCTCCCATTATCAATCAGGAATCGACGTACCCTCCTATTCGCGAGCTGGAGAGTAATGACCAGGGGATCATTGTGAGGAAAGTTAACATGTGACGCGTCCTTTTCATTAAATGTAATGGGTTGAGTCTTAACCCTTTGCTACTTTGGAGCTTGTGGTTCGGATTCGTATGGAGAACTGTCTCCAGACTTGAGCTCATTTACATATCTCTTTTGGGTGTTTTCTGCCTGAACCTGCAATATGCGGTCCCCCGGAGATGGTTACTACTTCCTCTCCATCAATCGGAAGGGGTCTCTCATCCTCCTGAACTCGGGAGTTATTATTTTGGGCAGGTTGTGTAGCTGCTGCCCTCTGACTTGTTGAGGCTTGATTGGAATTTCAGTTTCTAACATACTGCCTGAGATATCCTCTCGAGATCAAGCCTTCGATCTCATCCTTCAGTTGGCGACACTCATCGGTTGTATGTATGTTGTCTTTGTGGAATCTACAGTATTTGTTTGAGTCCCTTTTCGCCTTCTAATTTCGCATGGGATCAGGTCGTCTAAACGGGACCTGATTTTCATTGGTCAAAAATATTTTTTCCCAAGCCTCATTGAGCTCGGTATATAATGTGTAAATGGAGAAATATTTATCTTCTTTCTTCTTTTTCCCTCCATCAGCCTCAAGGTTATTCCCTTCGCTCTTCTTCCTTTTAGAAGGGTTATCCTCGGAGGGTTTTGAAGTTGATGGGGCCGTCGAGGTCGAGGCAGAGTTAATGTTTGTCATTGTAGTTATGGGCTGAGAGGTTAGGTTCAGTGCTAACCTGGCCTCTTCTACATTGAAAAAACTCTGGGCCCTCCGATTGAACTCAGTTAGTGACTTAATGGGTTTTCTTTGAAAATCTTCCCAAAGGGGACTCCCTGGTAAAATACCAGCTCTTACGACCATTAGGTGGCCACTATCATCGACATTTTGGGCTTGAGCCACCTCAATGTTAAACCTTGTAAGGCAACTCTTTAGTGACTCTCCTTGCTGCTATCGGACATTGGTTAAGGCCGAAGCTTCAGGCCTGACGCCAACCATAGCCTTGAATTGTTTTTTAAATTCTCTTGCTAATTGATCCCAGGACGAGATCGAATGTCTTCGAAACTTTTCAAACCAGTTTTTTGCTGGTCCTGTAAGAGTAGCTGGAAATAGCATACATCTGAGCTCGTAGCCAACATTGTTGGCTCGCATGATGGTATTAAAGGCGCTCAGATGATTGTACGGGTATGAGTTTCCATCGAATGGTGCTATGTGAGGTATTATGAATCCTTGTGGAAATGGAGTTTTAGAAATATGCAGGGCAAAAGGCTCGAGCTCCTCATCGGACTCTTTAGCCTTACCCTGCTCTGTTCATCTTGTAGGAGCCTAAATGCTCTTTCCAACTCATCAATCCTTTCCAGGACCAGATCCACTGGAAGTCGAGCCTAAACTTGAGGGGGTTGGTTAACGTTAATAAAAACTCCAACTCCTTGTCTTGGCATAGGGTTAAGCATCGACTACTTACGTCCATTAAAATGGTTTCGCAAATCAGGGTTTGGGGGATTATCTTTTCCCCAGTTATGGTTCAAGTGATCCCGCAGATCAGGATGATTCCCCCGATTCCCTGTATGCTTAGGTTCAGCATTATATATGCTTATGGAACGAGTGTAGTTTGAGCTCCTGCTTTCGTAGCTTGCATCCTGCGAGGCTCGATAATTACGGGGTGGGTCCTCAGTCGGTCTTCCTACCCCAGCAGATTGTGATCTTAAAATTTGGCTTCCCGAAGGTTAAGGTACTCTGTGCTGTTAGGTAGCCTCCCTTTCATTTCCTCGTCTAGGTCGGGCCTGTCGGTTTCCATCCCGACTACCACTGTGAGACGGTCTTCGTGGTGCAGGTCAGGGGACCACTTGGACTGGTGAAGGGTGCCTTATTGGTGACGGTGGATGCCTTATGGGCGACGGCGGCTGTCTCCCACTGTTGGCCCTGGATGGCCCAGAGTTTGCCCAGACAGGTGCCTGGTTGTTTCTTGCAGCTTCAGGATTCGGGTTCCAAGCCACTAGAGGGGCTCGGTTATTACTCGTTCCTGTTGATAATTCTGCAGTTGGGTTGTCAGTGGCCTCAGCCCGAGTACTTCTCTGAGGCCTCGGCTGATTCGGCTGCGACGCATGTTTCGCCCTCCTGGTGGCCGTGCTCCCACAGGGACGTCCTCTAGGCCTCCGGGGAGGTGCCTGGACTTTAGCAGCCTCCCTGGCAAATTCCTCATTACGCTTTGTCGCCTCTACCAACTACTTTTGTAGTGGGTGATTTTCGAGTTCCACGATAGGGACATACCTTTCAGGAATGTACTACAGATCCTCACCAGGCCTGGGAGCTGGCGGCCCCTGAGAATTGAATGAATCACTTCTCTCTTCAGGGCCTGGGTCAACCATGGGCTGCTTTCCAGGTCGTCGCAGATAGTCTTCGGTACAAGGAGTTTTCTCCTCTGGTATTTGGGGTAATGGTCGCCCACCAGTGCTGGGATTCTTTGCTATAACCATTGATGATTGAGGAGGTTTTCAGATTAAACCAGCTAATGTCTTGTTTAATGGCTCTCAATGAAAGCACCAAGCTATTGATGTTGTTTTTCGTCAACTTAGAAATGAAGAGCACTAAACACAAAACCAGAAGAAAAAATGACACCAAACACAATTTTTTACGTGGTTCAGCAGTTAAAATCTGCATAGTCCACGAGTCGATATTATTAAACTAAGGAATTCTCTCAAAGCTTTCAGAAAAAAAATTCAACAGAGTATTCCCAGTGCCCATTTCAATGTCCTTACAAATGAATTTCTCCAATCTATTTATAGACTGGTTTACAGAATATCTCCCCTCACATTTCAGGGAGTTATGATTCAAATCTCAAAATAAATACAATTAAGTGCATATAAATATATAATGCACGTATAAATCCCTTGATATTCAGGATTTATTAACAGATTACAACTAATTCCTTAGATATAGGGATTCTTCCACATTTGGCTATTGATCTCGAACATTCGACTTACATATCTTCGAGATCAGCAAATCATCACGAGCTTACGAGCTTGGCTTCCCTCGATCTTATTAAATAACTTTATCGAGGTTGTCTCCTCCAAGCTTGCAATGCCCAGGCTCGATCCTTCTTAACTAATGTTAATACAAATAGACTAGGAAAATTAAACAAGTGTTGAACGCTTGTCACTGTAGCTTCAAGGTTGACTCGTAACCTCGAAACACTTTTGAGATCATGTGGTTCTAAGATTACCACTTATGACGTCGTCGTTTTAATATTGAATGAGACTGTCAAACTTAATTCTCATTAATGCTGATCTCATAGCTAGTTTGCATATTTTGAGCTTACACCGAGCTTGACTTTCGAGACCAAAACTTCTAATCTCGAAATTTGGGTGTAACAACTACAAATTTAATTTCCTTATCAAAATTTCATGAACAAGGTTGTAATGTTTCTTTTAATAATAATTCGATTGTTATTTTGAAATATGGTTTTGACATTTGTTCTGCAAAGTCTAGAGGTGGACTTTACAAGTTAGAGCCCAACGTAGAGCATGCTTATCATTCTGAATTATTTAAAACTGCAAATCCTTGATCTATTAAAAGACAAAAGACAGATTCTGATAGTAAAACATATCTATGGAATTTGAGATTGGGACATATTGGTCTAGACAGAATTAACTTCTAGACAGAATTAACAGACTAACAAAAGATGGCCCTTTAAGAGAATTATCTATTGGTTATCTCCTAGTCTGTTAATCCTGCCTAGAAGGAAAAATGACCAAGAGACCTTTCTTTGCTAAAGGTTCAAGATCCACAGAACCACTTCAACTTGTACATACGGACGTTTGTGGTCCACCAAATGTCCAAGCTAGAGGAGGTTATGAATATTTCGTCACTTTCATTGACGATTATTCAAGATAAGGTTACCTGTACTTAATGCAAAGGAAATCTGAAACCTATGATAAGTTTAAGGAATTCCAAGTAAAAGCTGAAAAACAATTAGGTAAATCACTAAAAGTACTTCGATCAGATCGAGGTGGAGAGTACTTAGATTATGAATTTGAGGACCATTTGCATGAGCATAGAATTCAATCCCAACTCACTCCACTTGGAACGCCACAACAAAATGGTGTTTCAGAAAGACAGAACATAACCTTATTAGATATGGTTAGAACAATGATGAGTTACTCATCATTGCCTTTGACATTCTGGGGTTATGCAATAAAATGTGCTCTATACATACTCAATGTTGTTCCATCTAAGTCTATTCTAAAAACACTATTGGAATTATGGAGTGGTACTAAACCTGGTTGATCTTCTGCACCATTGGATAAAAATTAACTCTATCTTGCACAAAATTTTTATCACTTGATCTTCTGCATTCTCCATGTCCTTAACAACCAATGTACGAGCACAAATTTTCTTAAAAAAACTGCAAAGCTCAATGATTCTCTTCGAAATAGACTTATCCAAGTAGCCTCGAACTCCTACCAGCAACAGACGTTGCATGAGAATATGACAATCATGTGATTTCAACCGAACAATGTTGCCATCATTTTCAGTTACTTTCTTAAAGAAATTTGAACCAAAGCCATCAGGAAGTCTAACTCCTTTTATGAACTAACAAAAAAATCGTCTATCATCTGGTGTGAAAGAGTACTTAGGATGTGGTTTAATCAACTTCGTATTGTCCTCCTTGAGGTGCAACTCTTCTTAGATACCCCAATTCTTCAAGTCTACCCGTGCATTGGTGGTGTCTTTAGATTTCTCATTCATAAGAAAAGTACCGAGTAAACTGTCGCAAACATTTTTCTCTACATGCATCACATCTAAATTGTGCTTTAGTTCAAGTTTGGACCAGTAATCAAGTTCAAACAAACTACTCTTTTTACTCCAATTACTTGATATGAGTAATTGGTTCTTTTTACTCCAAGTTCTTTTCACATCCCCAAAACTGACTTGTTTACTTGGAAAATAATCTGCTACATGTTCTAATTGTTCGAGTATGTCTTGATTACAAAATTTTCTTGGAGGATGTCCTTTTTCATAATTCCTATCAAACAAGCGACTCTTCCTCCACTTATGCATAGAAGATAAGAATCTTTTATAACCAACATAAGTCGTCTTCCCAATTACCTGATATGAAGTAGTGTTTTCGTTGCATGAAAGACATGCCATATATCCTTGGCCACTCCAACCAGACAAACTACTACGAGCCAGAAAATCATTGATAGTCCATAATAGTGCTACACGCATTCTGAAGACACAGTTCATTGCAGCGTCTCTGTTTTGAACTCTTTCATCCCACAATTCCTTCAATTTGTCTACCACATGCCTAAAAAAGACATCCATGTCCTTCCCTGGTTATTTCAGACCAAGAATTAATAAGGTCAGCATGAATGATGACTTTTTCATGCACAACCAATGAGGCATATTGTATGTGCAGAATATTACCGGCCACATGCTGTAAGATAGACTCATGTTACCAAATGGATTAAAATCATCAGCAGCCGAACCTAATCAGACCTTTTTGGGTTCTTTGGAAAAATTAGGTTATCTGGAATCAAATTATTTCCAAGCACCCCTATCAACAGGATGGTGCATCACACCATCTTCTTTCAATTGTCCCGTACTATGCCAGGTCATATCATTTGTTGTATGCCTTGAACCATAAAGACGCTTCAACCTAGGGATCAAAGGGAAGTATCGCAAGACTTTGTGGGCGACTTTTTTCCCCTTTGTGTCTTTGTTATCAACCCATCGGCTCTCACCACATACAGGACAACTCTGTTTTTTGGGAATTCTCCATCCAGAACAAACAACAGTCATACTTGCAAACATGAATTTATTGATAACCTTACCCTAACTTCCTCATTTTTTTTCTTAGACTCATAGAATGAAGTCGGAATCTTATTCTCCTTTGAGAATGAAAATTTCATAAACTTCAAAAGTTCATCAAAGGAACTATTTTTCCATTTATTCATAACTTTCATGTGCATCATCTTCGCCAAGAAGTTCAAGGAAGACAACCAAGTACAACCAGGGTATAACTCAGCTTCGACCTCTTAAAACATGTCATCAAATTGATTCCCCGCACTATTGCCACCACCATCTGAAATTCCTTCATTTACGCCTTCTTTGTTAGTTTCTTGTTCACTAATAACATCATTGATGATGTCAATTATCTCATCAGTCACTGGAGCCCCATCGTCCACTACTGGAGGCATATCAACTTCACTGTGGTAGGTCCACTTCATGTATCGCTGCAGAAACCCATATATGTGTATGTGAGCCTCCACCACTTCCAGTTTTTGATTCAACATATTGACACACTGAACGCATGGGCATCTGACTTCTCCCGAAGCATTCACATGATTCTTGGCCATTTGTATAAATGCTTGAAGACCATTCCAGAACTCAATAGAGTTACATCGTCTATTAGTTATCCAACTCTTGTCAATCGTCATAACTAATTCAAGTGGAAAATAAATTATCACAATGTAATAATCATAAAAAACTACCTTTATTTACTAATAATTTTTTTTATTACCAAAACATTAATTTTTTTTTTAAGTAAATTGTGAAATCTTATGAATAAATTATTAAATTTTATGAGTATATATTATCAAATTTTGTGAATATATATTATTGCTAGTTATGAATGTATTATAAAGTTTCTTTATATAATCAAATATTTAATTATAATTATTATTATGTTATTTAATAATGATCAAATTCTTAATATAATTTTCACTTTTTTATTTTTGTAAAAACAACAATAAAGTTTTATCGTTTTAAAATTATTATTTTAATTTCAACTTAATTTTAAGAGTAAATTTAACTTAATTACCTTTTTTTATCTGTATATATTATCAAATTTTATGAATATATTACAAAATTAATTAAATAAACAAATATTTAATTATAAATTTATTAATTTAACATTAAAGATTATTATTTTAATTTCTACTTATTTTATAAAAAAATATTAATAAAGTTTTGTACTTGTAAAATTATTATTTTAATTTACACTTTATAATTTTTTTAATTAATTTTTATTAATTGCTTTAAAATTTATTAATAAAAAATTTTAATCACACTAACTTTAAAACTATTTTGTAATGTTTAATTTTTCTAAATCTACAAAAACTTCAGCAGCATAATGACTGTATTCTAACCTATCCCAAAATTTAAAATATGCTTATAAACTAAAATACTAGTCCTAGAGCATATAGAAAATTGAATAAAATCATTTAATTTCTCATATCAACAAAAAAACATATTTTAAATAAATAATACAAATCTTAACATGATATATCAATAAATTCATCAACATTTATTTATAAACTATAATCTTAAATAGCATTAAACATCTAACATGTATTTATCTAACCTAACATATAATTAAAAAGATTATATCATCTAACCTAACATTTTTTTATAACATACATTCATATTTTCTTAAAACATAAAAAAATAAATATATAAATATACAATTTTCATCTTAAAAAAACACAAATATAATCAAATTAAAAAACAAATATACTTCTTATAATCCTTTAAGTTTTTAAAACGAATCTAAAAAAAATTAATATTATCTAAAATACTAATCACACAGCTATAAAATATAAAATAAACATACATCAATACATTCATCAATCACAAAAAAAAAAAAAAAAAAAAACAGTACCCAAGGGAGGATCTCTACAATTTGAGCAATATACCCATGCAGATTCTTCTGTATCTGAAAAAGAAAAGAAAAAAACAAACATCAAAAACTCATTTTTACCAAAAACTAAATAACCACAAAAAATACACACATATACTAACAAAAAATATACATTTTAAACCATAAAATACAAAGAAAATGAGATTAGATTACCAAAACAAGGCAAAAATAGCAACAAATCGGCTCAGATCGACGGTGGGGCTCGGATGGATGCTGGTTTTCATTTTTTTTTTTTGTAGAAAATGAAGAAGAAGGCTCGGGCTGGGGAGTCATATTGAGTGACTCTATAACGATGACACGTCGTTGATATAACGAAGGCTCGGGCTGGTTTTCATTTTTTTTTTTTTGCAGAAAATGAACAAGAATGTCGTCGCTGATATCAAATGCAGCATTTCACTCAAACGATGAGACCCTACAATGATGACACGATAAGTGAATAGTGCACGAATCTTGCCACATGCTACGCGTCCATTCTATAGCGACGACTATAGGCAGTAAAGATTTGACTGAAATTTTTTGCTGTCCATTTTCCCTCTATTTTTTTACGTTATTGCAACGACATGTCGTCGCTATAGACAAAAAAGTAACTGCCCAATGGATTAAATTAAACTCTATAACGAAGACATGTCGTCGTTATAGGGAGTGAAAATAAGCAACCAACTTTTGGCGGTTGACTTCCCTCCCTATCGTACAGCGACGACATGTCATCGCTATAGAAAAACATATTGTCCTTCTTTTATTTTACGAGGACTCTATAGCGACGACATGTCGTTTCTATAGGGAGTGAAAATAGGCAACCAATTTCTGGCAGTTAAGCTCCCTCCCTATCCTACAGCGACGATATATTGTCGCCATAGAGTAAGTTCCTGCCTCTAGTTCCCTCCAAATTCCGGGTACCCTACATCGATGACATGTCTGGTCATGTGTTGTTGACGATCCTATAGTGACGACATATTGTCGTTGTACCTTATTTATTTTAATAAATTAAAAAAATTAATTTTTCGTGGATTTCTACTACATACAGCGACGACGTTGGAGTCGTCGTAATAGATGTCGTCGCTGTAGAATTTTTTTTTAGCGAGGGAAGAACTGGTGATTTATTTGTCATTAAAAAATATATATTATAAAATAATATAATCTAGAGAAAGAAATAGGAGAAATGACGAGATAGAGTGAATGAGAGAATTTTCTAAGTACTTTATTTCAATGGGGTGATCCCCTATTTATACAAATATGTGCACCATAGATTAGGAAACTAAAGAAAAAGAATAGTAATTATAACTAATGGTAATTAATTGAAAATATTTGGATATCCACATATATATATATATATCTATTATTTATAAGACTCCCCCTAGATGTCCATAATAACTGCCCCATTAAAAGCCTTGCCGAAAAAAACTCAGTCAAGGGAAAAAGAGTGCAGTATGAGATCACTCCACCTCATTTTTCCATTCCTAGAGATCTTTTAATCGATGCATTCCGATCTTGTGAACCATCTTCTCGAATTGTAGAGTCCCATAATTTTACTTAGCTAGTTAGATAGTAGTAGTAGTAGTAGCAATATCTAGTATTAGTTTGTAGTATGTTAGATTTCGTGGATTTTGGTTCAAATCGGGACTTAGTTGGAAAGTCCTAGAAATAGTTATGGATTTTATAAGTTTAACCTATAGTTTAAAAATATTAATTATAACATAAGGTTCGATTAATATTGATGGTTATTAATATGATAATTATTATAACCTAAGGTTTAGATAGAGCCAATAGGATTATGACACTTGTCATATGCATGATTATTAAGGAAATATTATTTTAATGATAAAATAAGGGAAATATAAGACTAAGTTTTCACCATAATCTGTTAGGAGCATGACATTTGTCACAATTTTATTTATTTGTGGATTAGGTTGTTATTTAGATAATTAAATAGATTTTCCGTAACTTTAGGGTACTGTAACATCTGACTTATTTTTGACCCTGTATGTTATGAATTTCGAAAAATAGTATTTCTAGAAAGTTGTAGATAATTGAATTAGCTTTCTAAGGGTATAAAGATGGTCTAAATCAAAGTCCTACAACTCTAGTTATGTTAATTTTATTGCAGGTGAGTTTAGAGCTACGAGATTTAGGGAGTTAGAAGTTAGGAATCTATTTGTTTTTATTATTTTTGTTTTTAATTTTAAAAATCAAGCTTTGACTCCTTAAACCTCTCTCTGAACAATTTGACCAAGTCCTAATCCTTTGACTGAAGAATATTCAAATATTTTCAATTAAATTCATTATTTTTATTCAAAGCCAAAAAGAAGATTTTTATTCCTAGAACTCTATATATAGGACTTAGAACCCAACCCTTCCATTCATTCTTCAGTTGTGATCAGACTCCAAGGTGCTAGTGAGACCTTAAGAGTGATAAACACTTGGGTTGGGAAAACCTTTGCCATTATTAAGCTTTATCAAATACTTGGGAAGTGAGGTTTAGTGTATTTCAGTATTGGAGTTAGAGCAATCCATAATGTCAATTAAGGTACTCTTATTCTTTAAGATAAATCCTTTAAAACTCTTTAGTTTTCTTAGTTTCTTTTATTCAGATCCTAACTTTCGTTATTGGTTCTTGATTAGGTTCTTGAAACTTAAGTTCTTTCTTGGTAAGTTTCTTCTTGATGGTGTAGTTCCACATTCATTCTTTATTCTTTAGAAATACTCACCATTTGTATTGTTGGTTTTAGGAGTGTTCCAAATCCCATCTTTGTTCTCAAATATCCCGGTGTTGGTAAGGAAAATAGGATAGTTTCTATATGCTTATATGTAATGTTATGTATAATATGTTATGATAAGTTTATGTTATAATATGTTATGTTATGTTCTTGTTATGTTATCTAGGGCTCATAGTTGTTTAGCTAGCAAGCCCTAGTGTTTATCATTTTTATGGTTTATAGTTATGGTTTACCCTACCTCAGATATTAGACAGGGGATCTAGATGGGTTATCATATACTACCATGTGATCTAACCTACCTCAGATATTAGATAGGGGACCTAGATGGTTTATCACATGCCATGTTAATGAGTTAATGGCCATTAATATTGTAGTCCCATATGGTATATGTTTTTATAGCCATATGTTTTATAGTGTATGCTTATGATATATGATATATGTTATATGTTTTTATAGTCATATGTTTTATATTTTATGTTTATGATGTAGTTTTATGCTTATGATATATGATGTATGTTTTTAGTAGGTTTTTCCTTGCTGGGCATTAGGCTCATTCCTTTATTTTTAGTGTGACGCAGGAAAATGAATCTGGAAGGCGGAAGGATTCTTGGTAGCTTGGCTTGTGTGTTGAGGATGGATGGAATGTGTGGACTGCATGTCGATCGAGGATGAAGTTATTTGTTTTTAGTCTTTTAAATCATGTTTTTCTGCATTTAGTTTTGTAAACAATTTTCTTTAGTTTAAAATTATGTTTTATTTTTTAAACAATGGGTACCCATGCCATAGAAACCATACCATATTTTCTATTATTATGTATTTGATACAATATTTCAAGATTTAATAAAGTTATATTATTTCTTATGTATCTTTCCCAAAATAGTAGCTATGTATAGTAGATCTAATGGTCCAAGGTCTTAGAAATAGTTGGGTCATTACAGTTGGTATCAGAGAAACGGTCCATTTACATGAAGTTCTCCTTGATACACACGCTCAAGCTCCGAATCGAACCACCAATGTAAGTGTTTATGTTATAGTTGTTATGATTATGTGTATTAGCCCTTACGTTTTCAGTTAAGAATATTTATAAATTAGTTTTTTTTTCATTATTTATTTTATTTATTATCTTTGCATTTATGATTGTATATAGTGAAAACCTTTTTTCTAAATAAATATCATTGTTATTTTTGAATGACATGTATGCGTTTGATTTTTTTTTTTACAATCATAATAAATAATGACCAAGTTCGGTGAGAGTGAATACAAATCAATGAACCAGGTTCTAAATTGAGAGTTAGGGGGCCATAGTAGTGGGAACGATTTTACTAATCCCAGCCCTCCCTCAATATGGTTAACTTTGGAACAACGATGAGTTTCGAGCCTGAGAATTAAGTCATATAGGATAATTAGAAACACACTTAGAAAATAATAAAGATGGCTTATTTTTCTAAGTTTAGAAACACACCCTAATCATAAAGAAGGTTTACATAATTTTTTCATAAGCAATCATAATTAATAGGTCCGAGTTATGTTTGCTTAGATTAAGTTTTTGCCTTAGATTCTATTAGGGTAAGTTCTAATATGTTTCCTCAACTATTAGAACTTTGCTGAAGATGTCGCTCAGAAGATTTGCTCACAACAACGCCAATGCCTCAAGCGTTGCTCATGAAACTTATGAAGCCCCTCCAGTTCGCAGAAGGGGAAGGCGTACAATAAATGTTGCTGCTAAAGAAAGAGCGCCGCCGCCGCCGCCGGTTGACAACACTGCAAAAATTGCAAGACTACGACAACAAGTGGAGGAATTACTGCAGCAACAGCAACAGCAGACTCAGACTCAGCCTCCACCTCAGCCGCAACCACAGCCTCAGCAAATGACTCAAGTACCCCATCAAGTAGGTCCTTATGGGGGATGGCCAATGGCGAACTATGCGCCATACCCAGCTTAGCACATGGAGCCAATCTATGAGCGGTTTTGTAAGCAACACGCTCCAAACTTTGAAGTGACAACAGACCCCTTTGAGGCAGAAGAATGGCTTAGAAATGTAGAGCCGATCCTAGCGCATATGAATCTCGGCAACGCGGACCACATATCCTGCGTTTCATCTTTGCTTAAGAAGGATGCTAGAATATGATGGGACTTAGTTCAGCAGACTAACGATGTCGCCACCATGACATGGACAAGATTTGTGGAGATGTTCCACAAGAAGTATTACTACAAGGGTCGAGGAGTTTGCTAGTTTGAAGCAGGGTAACTTGACGATAGTAGAATATGCTCGGCAGTTCGACAGATTAGCCAAGTTTGCACCAGAATTGGTTCCAAATGATTTTCTGAGGGTGACCAAGTTTGTTAAAGGACTTAGACCAAAGATTGAGTTAGGGGTTAAGCTAGCAAACCCGGGAAATACTAACTATGCCAATGTTCTAGAAACGGCAATAGAAGTAGAAAGGCTTCAGGCGAATGTTAGTAAGGAGAAGGCTAGTAGGCCTGAGCCTAAACAGTAGGGTCAACCTCAGAATGGTCAGAACAACCATAACAATAGCCGTCAGCATAGTAATAGTAATAGTAATGGTCAAAAGAGAAGGCATCCTGATGATAAGCAGACCAATGGTTATAAAAGAGCACGGACAAACAATGGAGGCAATAAGTCGGGTTATGTAGAATACCCACAATGCTCTAAGGGCCAAAAGAAACATCTTGGGGAATGTCATGCAAACATCAAGGGATGCTTCAGCTGTGGTTAGGAAAGTCATCGAAAGAAGGAATGTCCACAGTTCAAGCAGAAGGAGAAGAGGGATTAAACAATGGTTCCAGACCAAAGTCTTTGCCTTGACCCAGGGAGGAGCCCATGCTAGTAACAAGAAGTTACAGGTTAGATTCCTATCCTTGATAGTATATGTTCTAGTATCGCTTGATTTGGGGAGCAATATACTCGTATATCTCATTAGGAATGATAGAGAAATTAGACAAACCTTGTAGAACTAGGTTTGTGACATAGTTTCCTTCGGGTAAAATTGTCCTATCATCACGGATAGTATGAGGCGTACCGATCAAAATTGAGGACGTAGAACTAGAAGGAGACCTAATAGAACTAGAGATCAAAGACTTCGACATGATATTAGGGATGGACGGGCTAGCAAGGCATGACGCAACCATCGATAGCAGACATAAGTAAGTGATGTTCGAGATTCCTGACGGTCAGAAATGATGCTATATGGGAAAAGTTTTAGGACTACATATGTTGCTTATTTCATCTCTCAAAGCTCAGAGGATGATAGAAAAAGGATGTCACACATTCTTTGCCAATGTTACGGATGTGGTAAAGGAAACACCACTAAAAGTTGGAGACTTCCACATTGTAAAGGAATTCCCAGAGGTATTTCCTGGCAACTAGCAGGATTGCCACCGACACGGGAGATAGACTTCTTAATCGAACTAGTACCGAGCACCGAGCCATTCGCTATGGGGAGCACCGATTCTATTTGTGAAGAAGAAGGACGAAAGTATGCATATGTGTAATGATTATCACGAGCTAAATAAGGTGACAATTAGCAATAAGTACCCGCTACCCCGACTTGACGACTTGTTTGATCAACTCCGAGGGGCAACCGTGTTTTCAAAGAATGATTTACGGTCCGAGTATCACCAGCTCAAGGTACAGGAAGAGGATATTCTCTAGACGGATTTTAGAACTCGTTATGGACATTACGAGTTTCTAGTTATGTCTTTTGGTTTTACCAACGCTCCAGCCGCGTTTATGGATTTAATGAATAGGGTCTTTATGCATTATTTGGACGAATTCATCGTAGTGTTCATTGACGATATCTTGGTGTACTCAAAGGACGAAGTCGAACATGAGGAACATTTAGGGTTGATCTTGTTACGACTAAAGGAGCATCAACTTTACGCCAAGTTCAAAAAGTGTGAAATTTGGCTTTCGCAAGTAATATTCCCCGGGCACATAATATCCAAGGAAGGAGTTGCAGTAGACCCATCTAAGGTAGAGGCTATAAAGATTGGCCAAGACCAAAGAACGCGTCTAAGGTAAGAAGTTTTCTGGGACTAGCAGGTTATTATTGGAGGTTCGTAGAAGGCTTTTCTAAGATAGCCATTCCGTTTACCAACCTAACCCGGAAACAACAAAGGTTCAACTGGACTGATAAGTGTGAAGAGAGTTTCTAGTTGCTTAAGGATATGCTCAACACCAGTACTTTATGTACCGACACCCAACGATAAGTTTGTAGTCTATTGCGATGTGTCGAAGCAAGGATTGGGTTGTGTGCTGATGCAGAATGACAAGGTAATATCTTATGCCTCAAGGCAGCTGAAGTAGTACGAGCAACGTTATCCAATGCTTGATATAGAGTTGGCAGTGGTGGTCTTTGCATTAAAAAATCTGGCGACATTATCTTTATGGAGAATGGTGTGAGATTTATACGGACCACAAAAGCTTAAAGTATTTCTTCACTCAAAAGGAGCTTAACATGAGGCAGCGCAAGTGGTTAGAACTAGTGAAGGATTATGACTGTGAAATCCTATACCACCCGGGAAAGGTAAACGTAGTTGCTGATGTGCTAAGTACGAAGAGTTATGCAGCACTAGCCGGAATTGAAAAGCTGCTACAATAGGAGCTGATCAATGCTGGAATAGATGTAGTCATTGGTAACCTGACTAACTTGTCCATCCAGTCAAGCCTGTTAGAAGATATACGAAATGGGCAAGTGCATGATGACACGTTAGTAGCACATATGGATGCAGTTAGAGAAAAGGGAAGGCCACAGCTTTCTCAATATCAAGTCAAGGGTTATTAAGATATAAGGATCAGGTATGCTTGCCAAATGATCAAGGGAATAAGTTGAAGACTTTAGAAGAAGCACACAATACCCCATACTTAGTTCACCCAGGGTCGACCAAGATGACTCACGACCTTAAAGTGTTACATTTGTGGCTAGGAACGAAGAAAGATATAGCAGAGTATGTGTCTAAATGCTTGGTATGCCAGCAAGTGAAAGCAAAACATCAGTGGCCTGCAGGCTTATTGCAACCACTTAGCATTCCAAAATGGAAATGGGATGATATAGCCATAGATTTCATGATGGGTTTGCCACGAACAAGTAAGCAGCATGATTCGGCTTGGATAGTAATAGATAGATTAACCAAGTCAGTTCATTTCCTGTCTGTTAAGACTTCGTACACAGCAAATCAATACTCAAACGTTTAAGTCCAAGAAATAGTACGACTGCATAGAATCTCTAAGATAATAGTATTCGATAGAGGATCGGTGTTTACATTGAGATCTTGGAGTAAATATTTGCTGCTGATAGAATTCACCTACAACAATAGTTACCAGTCAAATATCAGGATGGCACCCTACAAGCTACTTTATGGAAGAAGGGTTAATCGCCGTTGCATTAGGATGAGGTAGGAGAAATGCAACTACTTGGACCTAAAGCTGTTAAAGGAGCTCATGATGTAGTAGCGCTGATTAGAAAGCATATGCTCACTGCTTAGAGTCTTCAAAAAAGTTATGCGGATGCCAAGCCACATGATGTGGAATTCAAATTCGGAGATTAAGTTTTCTTAAGAATATCTCCTATGAAAGGTGTGAAGCAGTTTGGGAAGAAAGGCAAGCTTAGTCCAAGGTTTATAGTTCCTTTTGAGATATTGGACAAAGTGGGAGCAGTTGCATATAGATTAGCCCTACCGCCAGCTCTAGCAGATAGTCACAATGTGTTCCACATCTCGATGCTGCGTAGATATGTGTCAGACCCATCTCATGTCCTCAAATATGATACGATAGCACTCTAGAAAGACTTGAGTTACGAGGAACGACCGGTTAGCATCCTAGATAGAGGGATGAAAGAATTACGATCTAAGATTTTTCCGATAGTCAAAGTCCTACGGAGAAATAGTTCTGAACAGGAGGCAATGTAGGAGTTGGAGGAAGACATGTTAGATCAGTATCCGGAATTGTTTGATAAGTAAATTTTGGGGACGAAATTCTTTTAAGTAGGGGAGAATTGTAGAGTCCCAGAATTTTACTTAGCTAGTTAGATAGTAGTAGTAGTAGCAATATCTAGTATTAGTTTGTAGTATGTTAGATTTCGTGGATTTTGGTTCAAACCGGGACTTAGTTGGAAACTCCTAGCAATAGTTATAGATTTTATAAGTATAACCTCTAGTTTAAGAATATTAATTATAACATAAGGTTTGATTATTATTGCTGGTTATTAATATGATAATTATTATAACCTAAGGTTTAGATAGAGCCAATAGGATTATGACACTTGTCATATGCATGATTATTAAGGAGTTATTATTTTAATGATAAAATAAGGGAAATATAAGACTAAGTCTTCACCAGAATCTGTTAGGAGCATGACATTTGTCACAATATTATTTATATGTGGATTAGGTTGTTATTTAGATAATTAAATAGATTTTTCGTAACTTTAGGGTATTGTAACTTCCAACTTATTTTTGACCCCATTATATTATGAAAATTGAAAAATAGTATTTCTAGAAAATTGTAGATAATTGAATTATATTTCTAACGGTATAAAGATGGTCTAAATCGGAGTTATATGGCTCTAGTTATGTTGATTTTAGTACAGGTAAGTTTAGAGTTACGAGATTTAGGGAGTTAGAAGTTAGGATTCTATTTGTTTTTAATTTTAAAAATCAAGCTTTGACTCCTTAAACCTCTCTCTGAACAATTTGACCTAGTCTATAGCCTTTGACTGAAGAATATTCAAATATTTTCAATTAAATTCATTATTTTTATTCAAAGCCAAAAAGAAGATTTTTATTCCTACAACTCTATATATAGGACTTAGAACCTAGCCCTTCCATTCATTCTTCAGCTGTGATCAGACTCCAAGGTGCTAGTGAGACCTTAAGAGTGATAAACACTTGGGTTGGGAAAACCTTTGCCATTATTAAGCTTTATCAAATACTTGGGAAGTGAGGTTTAGTGTATTTCGGTGTTGGAGTTAGACCAATCCATAAGGTCAATTAATGTACTCTTATTCTTTAAGTTCAATCCTTTAAAACTCTTTAGTTTTCTTAGTTTCTTTTATTCCGATCCTAACTTTCGTTATTGGTTCTTGATTAGGTTCTTGAAACTTAAGTTCTTTCTTGATAAGTTTCTTCTTGATGGTTTAGTTCCACATTCATTCTTTATTCTTTAGAAATACTCACCATTTGTATTGTTGGTTTTAGGAGTGTTCCAAATCCCGTCTTTGTTCTCAAATATCTCGGTGTTGGTAAGGAAAATAGGATAGCTTCTATATGCTTATATGTTATGTTATGTATAATATGTTATGATAAGTTTCTGTTATAATATGTTATGTTATGTTTTTTTTTTAGGTTATCTAGGGCTTATAGTTGCTTAGCTAGCAAGCCCTAGTGTTTATCATTTTCATGGTTTAGAGTTATGGTTTACCCTACCTCAAATATTAGACAGGGGACCTAGATAGGTTATCATATACTACCATGTGATCTAACCTACCTTAGATATTAGACAGGGGACCTAGATGGTTTATCGCATGCCATGTTAATGAGTTAATGGCCATTAATATTGTAATCCCATATGGTATATGTTTTTATAGCCATATGTTTTATAGTGTATGCTTATGATATATGATATACGTTTTTATAGTCATATGTTTTATAGTTTATGTTTATGATGTAGTTTTATGCTTATGATATATGATGTATGTTTTTAGTAGGTTTTTCCTTGCTGGGCATTAGGCTCATTCCTTTATTTTTAGTGTGACGCAGGAAAATGAATCTGGAAGGCGGAAGGATTCTTGGTAGCTTGGCTTGTGTGCTGAGGATGGATGGAATGTGTGGACTGCGTGTCGATCGAGGATGAAGTTATTTATTTTTAGTCTTTTAAATCATATTTTTCCGCATTTATTTTTGTAAAGAATTTTCTTTAGTTTAAAATTATGTTTTATGTTTTGAACAATGGGTACCCATGCCATATTTTCTTTTATTATGTATTTGATACAATATTTCAAGATTTAATAAAGTTATATTATTTCTTATGTATCTTTCCCAAAATAGTAGCTATGTATAGTAGATATAATGGTCCAAGGTCTTAGAAATAGTTGGGTCATTACACGAATGTTGATGTTGGTAATAATTTTGTGAATAAATTTGCAAGATTGTCACTTGATCGAATTTGTTGAACAACGACATCACCATTCTCTTGAAGATTGTGTGTAAAGAAGAATTTTGGTGAAATGTGTTTAGTTCTATCTCCTTTAATGTACCCTCCTTTCAGTTGAGCGATGCGATCAACATTATCTTCACAGAGAACTGATGGCACTTCTTTATTGGTTGTTAATCCACATGTTCCCTTAATATGTTGTGTCATTGATTTTAACCATACACATTCTCGACTTGCCTCGTGAATTGCAAGTATCTCAACATAATATGAGGAAGTAGCCACCAAATTTTTCTTTGTTGATCACCAAGATATAGCAGTGTCACCGCATGTGAATAAATAGCCTGTTTGAGATCTAGCCTTATGTGGATCAGATAAATATCCTGCATCTGCATAGCCAATTAGTTGTGACCCATAATTATTAGAATAGAACAATCATTTATCAATAGTACTCTGAAGATAGTGAAGTATGTGCTTAATCCCTTTCCAATGTCTATATGTTGGAGCAGAACTAAATTTTGCTAATAAATTGACAGAAAATGCTATATCAGGTCTTGTACAGTTAGCAAGATACATTAATGCTCCTTTTGCACTAAGATATGGTACTTCAGGACCAAGGAGCTCTTCATGTTCTTCTCTAGGTCGGAAAAGGTCATTTTTCACATCAAGTGATCTAACTACCATTGGGCTACTCGATGGGTGTGATTTATCCATATAAAATTGTTTTAAAATATTTTCAACATAAGTTGATTGATGAATGAAAATCCCTTTTTTTAAATGCTCAATTTGTAAACCAAGACAAAATTTTGTTTTTCCAAGATCTTTCATCTTGAAACTCTTTCTTTAAATATTTTGTAGCTTCTGAAAGTTTTTCAAGAGTTCCAATAATATTCAAGTCATCAACATAAACATCAATGATAGCAAGCTCAGAACTTGAACTTTTTATAAAAACACATGGGCAAATAGGATCACTTGTATATCCTTCCTTTATTAAATATTCACTAAGCCGATTGTACCACATGCATCCTGATTGTTTTAGTCCATACAATGATCTTTGTAATTTAATTGAGCACATTTCTCGTTGGCTTGAATTATATGCATCAGGCATCTTAAATCCTTCAGGGATTTTCATGTAAATATCACTATCTAGTGATCCATAGAAATAAGCTATGACTACATCCATTAAACGCATATCAAGTTTTTTACTAACAGCCAGACTAACCAAATATCTTAATGTTATTGCATCCACCACAGGAGAATATGTCTCTTCATAATCAATACTTGGTCTTTGAGAAAATCCGTGTGCTATAGGTCTTGCTTTGTATCTTACAACTTCATTTTTCTCATTTCTTTTTCGTACAAATACCCATTTGTATCCAATAGGTTTCACACCTTCAGGTGTTTGGACTATAGGTCCAAATACTTTGCGTTTAGCAAGTGAATTTAATTATTCTTGAATTGCTTCTTTCCAATTTGGCCAATCTTTTCTATTTTGACATTCCTTGATAGATTTAGGTTCTAGATCTTCATTTTTTTTACAATTTCTAGCGCTACACTATAAGCAAAAACATTGTCGACAACTACTTCGAGTCAGCCTCATTCTTTCCTTGTGTTAACATAATTTATCGAGATCTCATTATTTCTAATATTTTCAGGTACCTGAATCTCTTCAAGAGATTTGTTTATGTCAACATCTTCCTCGAAATTATCAGCCTCTTCATTAGGACCATCTTGATTATTTGCTCCTTTTCTTTTTTGAAGATTTTAATCTTTGGAATAGATTGGTCTACCATGTTTCAAGCGTGCTTTAGTCTCATTAGCAAATTGTCCTTCTAGGACTTCAATTCGAGCTAGAGCATTTTCAGCTGGAATATGTGATTTTGTAATTTTCTTTGGGTCAATGAATGCATCTGGTAATTGATTTGCAATATTTTGCAAATGAATTATTCTTTGAACTTCAAGTTCACATTGATTTGTATGAGGATCAAATTGAGATAATGATTGTGCGTTCCATGTAATTTTTTTCCCCTCCCCCTAAAGCTGGGAAACTTGTCTCATCAAAATGACAATCGACAAAACGTGCCGTAAATATATCTACAGTTCTGGGGTCAAGATATTTAATGATAGACGAAGATTCATACCCAACATATATTCCTAGCCTCCTTTGAGGACCCATCTTTGTTCATTGTGGTGGAGCAATCAGAACATATATTGTACAACCAAAGATTCTTAGATGGGAAATATTTGGCTCCTGACCAAAAGCCAATTGTAATGAGGATAATTTGTGATATGATGTTGGCCTAATGCGTACAAGTGCTGTAGCATGTAAAATAGCATGTCCCTAAGCTGAAATTAGGAGTTTTGTTCTCATAAGTAATGGTCTTGCGATTAACTGGAGGCGTTTAATGAATGATTCTAGTAGACCATTTTGTGTATGTACATGAGCAACAGGATGTTCTACTTTTATCCCTATTGACATACAATAATCATTAAAAGCATGTGTTGTAAATTCACCAGCATTATCAAGACGAACTGTCTTGATTGCATAGTCTAGAAATTGTGCTCGTAATCGAATTATTTGAGCAAGCAATCTTGCAAATGCTACATTACGAGTAGATAATAAACAAACATGTGACCATCTAGTTGATGCATCTAACAATACCATAAAATATCTAAATGGTCCACATGGTGGGATAATAGGCCCACATATGTCACCCTGAATTTGTTCAAGAAATCCAGGGGATTCAATTCCAACTTTTATTGGTGATGGCTTAATGACTGACTTTCCTTGAGAACAAGCAGCACACGAGAACTCATTGGATAATAGAATCTTCTAGTTCTTCAATGGATGACCATGTGAGTTCTCTATAATTCTACGCATCATGACTGAACCGGGATGGCCTAATCGGTCATGCCAAACAATAAATGAATTTTTCAAGTTTGTGAACTTCTCGTTCACAATAACATGAGTTTCTATTGTTCTTATACGTGTAACGTACAAACCTGAAGACAAAGCAGGCAATTTTTCTAATAAACACTTTTTTCTTGAAGCAATAGATGTAATGCAAAGATACTCAATATTATTTTCATCTATTGTCTCAATATGATATCCGTTATGATGTATATCTTTAAAACTTAGCAGATTCCTTTTCGATTTGGTCGATAATAAAGCATCTTCTATAATAATTTTTGTTCCTTTAGGCATCAATATAATGACTCTTCTGGAACCTTCAATTAAACTTGCAGTGCTTGATATTGTATTAACATTTGCCTCCATTCTTGTTAAATTTGAAAAATATTTATCACTTCTAAGTATTTTATGAGTGGTTGCACTATCCGCCAAACATATATCTTCACCATTATTGGTGGAATCATGTATAAGATGACAAATGTCCATTTCTTCATTAACCAACAAAAAAAAATGATAAGTTTAAAATATAAATACTTAAACAAAAAAATTTAATTACATAAACATCCCAAATAAAATAAAACACCTTAAAGTAAATAAATGAAAAGAATATGACAAAGGAAAATGACTCTATATTCTCATCTCCATTATAGAAATTCATGTTGCTATAAATGGGATCTTCATTAAAAAAATCTGCAACATCCAAGTGTGTAATATCCAAGGGCTCTTTGAAAAGATCATCATCTTGATAGGCAAAGTTTTCTTCTATACTTTTCTCCTTTCCCTTCACAGATGCTTGATAAAGATTGTTGACGGCGGAAACTCGTCACCGATGTATGGATAGAAAACTCAAATAATTAATCAAAACCTAATGAATGCAAAAGAACTTGTAGAAATATGATGGAGGGTTGCAAGTGAACAATCGAAGAAAAACTTGTGTATTGCTCTTAGAATAGTCTGATATTAAAAGAATTTTCCCACCCCCTAGATGGAGAGGAGAAGATCCATTTATAGTAGGGCTCTAATGACCCCTGATACATTGTGGTCCCAGGGGACAAGATTGTACATATGAACATTGTCAGGGTTGTGGCACAGGTCATTGTGGAGCAGAAGGTTGTGGTGTCGGCTTTAGTACATGGTCAGAGTATGTGGGAGCGCCTCCACTTTAGTAATCGATTGTGCCTCCACTACTTGCTTAGTACGAGTGTCAGAGATTGGCTGGTAATGATCACAGTAGGTACTTCATTCGTACGACCACTACTAGTCTGGCGTGTACATCGTGTCTATACTCTAACTCCTCTTGGTTACTAAACACACTCTATACCTCTTCTGACTTCGCATCGAATCGTTGTGAGGCCTTCCCTATCCTTCCTTTTACGTGAGTTAAAGAGGTCCTTGAATTTACATCCCATGAGATCCACACGAAGAGAGGTGCCCCGTTGGTGGCACTTATCTCAGAGAGAGAGAAAAGGCCTCTTCAACGAGGCCTGCTACGTATGCGATAAGAATTGATGCCCATGGGTGAGTCGATGGTCTCACTTCGCGAGACCAATGCCCAACGGTCCCCATGCACGAGGTGTATGTGCGGGGGGCTGCGAGAACATCAAGGCCAGGCGGGGTTGCCTTGCTGCATGAGGCCCTTCTCGTGGCACGAACCCGAATGCATGAGACGTAGGCGCGAGGGGCCGCAAGATGCTTGCCTGGGCGAGGCGAGGTTGCCTTGCTGCACGAGGCCCTTCTCATGGCACGAACATGAACGCGTGAGACGTAGGCGCGATAGGCTACAAGATGTAGGCACGAGAGGCCGCGAGACACTCGAGGCGAGGAGGGGTTTTTTGTGGGTCGCGAGACACTTGCCTAGGCGAGGCGTGGTGTACCTTGTTGGACGAGGCTCTTCTTGTGGCACGGACCCGGATGCACGAGACGTAGGCGAGAGGGGCCACAAGACGCTTGCCTGGGCAAGGCGAGGTTGCCTTGATGCGCGAGGCCCTTCTCGTGGCACGAACCTGAATGCGCGAGATGTAGGCGCAAGGGGCTGCAAGACGCTTGTCTGGGCGAGGCAAGGAAGCCTTGCTGCGCGAGGCCTTTCTCGTGGCACGGACCCAGATGCGCGAGATGTAGGTGCGAGGGGTCGCGAGACGCTTGCCTGGGCGAGGTAAGGATGCCTTGCTGTGTGAGGCCTTTCTCACGGCATGGACCCAGGTTCGCGAGGCACATTGATGAGGTTGTGCCTTGCGAGACGGTGGAGGCAGGAGGAGCCTTGGGGCGGCCGTGTCTTGTGAGACTCCTAAGGGAGAGGTGATCTATTGTTAGAAAGGCATATCCGCCTCGTTGGGACCCTCAGTGCGAGACGTGCTGTTAATTTTGAGGGGTGATCCTGCCTGAGCCTGTGCATGAAACTATGCTCTATAAGAGAGGTGTATGCCTTACGAGGCCCTTGGCGCATGGTGCAAGGCTGGCCTTGGCTACTTTCCTTCCAGACCTTTACCCTGATGTAACGCCCTGGTTACCCCAGAACAGTTACGGTGATCGGTGAACCAGAAATTTGACCCGCTACCCGAGTCCTTTGGTTAAAACGTGTTCTAAGTATTATTAACAGGTTAAGGTGAAAAACAATAAAAAGGAAAGGATATATTTTATTAAGTATATAAACTGCTCATGAGCTATTCAAAACATTTACAAGTTATTTACAACTCAAAATGGCCACTACAGCTTCAAAATTTACAACCCCGCTGACCTAAGCGACAAAAATAGGGTAAACCCCCTAGCTCCTCTGAGAACTCCTTGGCCATGGTGGTCAAGCAGCCGCATATGTACACATCACCACCTAAGCTCTCCACTCAAGGCTGGGTGAGCTTTTATTTCCCTTTACCTGCCCCACATAGCACCCGTGAGCCAAGGCCCAACAATAAAACACAATATAGCATGATATAATATTAACAATGATCATAATAATCATTCAGGACTATCAGTCCAAAACAGATAGGTGACAGTCGCAAAAGTCACTAAATAGGGAATAACTCCCTTCAGCCTTGTCACTATAGGGTCACCAGGGCTTAACAGGTAAGTAAAACTTTCATTAACTTAACTAGGATAGGTGCATGGTGACTGGTCACCAACATTACCCTCCTCATGACCATAGAGTCACAACCCTGGAACATCATTCCCTAGCCATGTGACAAGCAGTCACCTGGGCCTTATGCCCTGGCTCCAGTAACTAGTCTTAGACTAGCCAAGCACTTATAAGATTCATCGACTTTAGGGTTGGTCCAGCATTAATGCCTTAGAGCCATTCAACACTGATATCGATTAGATCTAATCTTCATCCGGCCCTGCGTTCAGGATGCTTATGCCGCTTCTGACTCTTAGGTCAATGTCCCTGACTAGTCAGTGCCATGTACAAGTAAACAATATTCACTAGCATTTAATATGCAATCCATGTCCACATTAATCAATCAACATGCCTTAATAAAAATCATGCATGTCATTTACATGGGGTGCAATTTTCTTACCTCAAGTTCGAGCGAGAAGTATTATAAGGACGACCCCTGAGAACGATCGATCTCTTGGTTCCTTAGCGGTTACCTAATAACAACCAATTATAACCTCCATTAATGAAAATCAACATGGATAAGGTCTTAACCTGAGCACCATTCTCAGGACCCGAAACATGCCCACACGGTGAGTAGATTCGATCCTGGGCCTTAAAGATTGAAACCCTAAGTCAAAAACCCTTAAAAACACTCAAAACGGGACTTTGAAGGAACAGGGTAGCGCTACAGCGCTGACCCCTAGCTCCCTAGCGATATTCTCAGAACCCCTAACATGCCCATTTGCCTCCTGAGTAGTGCTGTAGCGCCCTAGGGTGGGCGCTCCTAGGGCGCTACAGCGCTACCTCCAGACCAGTAATCCCCTGAAACAACCTTCTTCATCTCCTTCGATTCCAACTTGATTCCAAAGCTTCCAAATCCCATTTTTGATGCCCAATGAACCCAAAAATCATCCTAACACACCCCAAACATCACAGGCATAGGAACCCTAGCCAAAACTCCCAACAAAACCAAGTATTCAACCTAGAAATCACAGCTGTAATACAAAGCTAAAACAGGGTAAACCAGAGAATTCTATGGTTAGAAACTTACCCAAAGCTCGGCTTATGATGCTCTTCAATGGAGGGACACACTCCCAAACTCCCAAGGCTTGCTTCCCAAGCTTGAATCCTTAAAAATGGTTCAAAAATTACAAAGAATGATGAAGAAAAGAAGGTACGGGAGAAGCTTAGAAACTTGCTCTGTTTTTCTACCTCTTTCTCAGCCAACAATGGTTTATATCTATCCTAGCGGTGAAATGACCATTTTACCCCTAGGTCAATTTAAAGTTTCTAAAGGCTCCCAAGGGCAAAATTGGTATTTTCCACCTATTTCTTTAATCATAATTAACGCTCTCCAATTCCCACTATTCTCTATAATCTCAAATGCCAATAATTCATATCTCGTTACCCATTAATTCCGGTAACGCTCTAATCATTGAAATCACCCCAGAACTCATCCCGAGCACCAAACTTAAACCTATTGTGACTAGACCGCTAATCAATAATCCAAGATCGTCTCATGCCGAATAGCTCGAACAAACCCACATTATAATGTGGTCTCAACATATATCACCGACATGCATACAAATGTAAAATTATACCCTCAACGGGCCAAATTACCATCACACCCCTGTAATTAAAATGTGGACCCACATGCATGCATTTAACGCATATTATAATATAATTCACATATACATGCATAATATCAGTTAATGACATAATTAAACAAGTATGGCCTTCCTGGCCTACTAATCCCGCCATTAAACCACATCGGAGAATTCGGGGCATTACAACTATCCCCTCCTTACAGAAATTTCGTCCTTGAAATTTACCTGAACAGCTCGGGATACTGACTCTACATATCTGACTCCAACTCCCAGGTCGCTTCCTCGACCTTGATGTTCCTCCACAATACCTTAACGAAAGGTATTGTCTTATTCCTGAGGACCTTATCTTTTCTATCAAGTATCTGAACTGGCTGCTCCTCAAAGGAGAGATCTGGCACAAGCTCCAGATCTTCATAACTCAAAATTTGATTCACATCAGATACATACCTCCGAAGAGCTGAAACATGAAATACATTATGCACAGCTGACAAAGCTGGAGGCAAAGCTAATCTGTAAGCCACTTGACCAACCCTCTTCAGGATCTCAAATGGACCTACAAATCTAGGACTCGGCTTGCCTTTCTTCCCAAACCTTCTCACCCCTTTCCATGGCGAGACTCTAAGGAAGACATATCCCACTTGGAACTCCACATTCCTACGCTTAGGATCTGCATAGCTCTTCTGTCTACTCTGAGAAGTAAACATATGAGCTCTAATCTTCTCAATGGCCTCACTGGTCCTCTGAACTGCCTCAGGACCTAAGTATCTCCTTTCACCTGTCTCATCCCAATGAATGGGAGATCTGCACCTCCTACCATAAAACATCTCATAAGGTGAAACTCCTATGGTAGACTGATAATTGTTGTTATAGGAGAACTCTATCAAAGGCAGATACTTACTCCACGATCCACCAAAGTCCAGCACACATGCTCTCAGCATGTCTTCCAATATCTGGATCATCCTCTCAGATTGCCCATCTGTCTGAGGATGATAAGCAGTACTGAACTTCAATTGTGTCCCCATGGCCTTTTGCAAACTCCCCCAGAACTTGGAAGTAAAAGTAGGGTCCCGATCTGACACGATCGACCTAGGCGCACCATGGAGCTGCACGATCTCTCTCACATAGAGATCTGCATACTGGTAAACTGTATAGGTAGTCCTCACTGGCAGAAAGTGAGTTGACTTGGTGTAGCGATCCACTTTCACCCAAATAGAATCATGCTGACCAACAGTCCTGGGTAGGCCCACCACAAAATCCATTGTGATGTCTTCCCACTTCCACTCTGGGATATCCAGAGGCTGCAATAACCCTGCCAGCCTCTGATGATCAGCCTTGACCTGCTGACATGTCAAGCACTTAGCCACATACTCTACTACATCTCTCTTCATCCCTGGCCACCAATACAACGATCGTACATCCTGATACATCTTTGTGGTGCCTGGATGCAAAGAGTAAGGTGTAGCATGAGATTCATCCAGAATCTCTCGCCTCAAAGCAGTTTCTAGCGGAACACATATCCACCCCTTGTATCTCAACAAACCCAAATCAGACACTGAATAATCTCTGGATGCTCCAGCCAGAACATCCTCTCTAATCTTGATCAGTTGTGGATCACTCAGCTGACCCTCCTTGATTCTTTCTAACAGCGTAGACTATAGCGTAATATTAGCCAACTGGCCCACCAACAAATCTATACCAGCCCTGGCCATATCATCTGCTAATTCTCTGGATATCAGCCTCATACCATGAATTTGTCCCGGACCCTTCTAGCTTAAAGCATCAGCTACCACATTGGTCTTTCCTGGATGATACAAAATCTCACAATCGTAATCTTTTACTAGCTCCAGCCAACGCCTTTGTCTCATATTAAGATCTTTCTGAGTGAAGAAGTATTTCAGGCTCTTGTGGTCTGTATAGATCTCACACTTCTCTCCATAGAGATAATGCCTCCATATCTTTAAAGCAAAGACCACTGCCGCCAACTCCAAATCATGAGTGTGATATCTCTTTTCATACTCCTTCAACTGACGAGAAGCATAAGCAATTACCTTCTCTGACTGCATCAGAACACAGCCCAAACCATAATGAGAAGCATCACAATAAATCACAAACTTCACCTACTCTGTCGGAAGACTCAGAATCGAAGCTGTAATCAATCTCTGCTTCAGTTCCTGGAAGCTGTTCTCACATTTATTTGACCACACAAATTTCTGGCTCTTGCGTGTCAGCTCAGTCAATGCACTAGTTATCTTTGAGAAATCTTCCACGAAATGCCTATAATAACCTGCCAATCCAAGGAAACTTCTAACCTCAGAAGCATTCTTTGGCCTTGGCCAATCTCTGAGCGCTTCAATCTTTGCTGGATCTACCTTAATCCCCTCATTACTAACAATATGTCCAAGAAAGGATACCTGAGACAACCAGAACTCAAACTTCTTGAATTTAGCAAACAGTTTGTATTCTCTCAGTCTCTGAAGGACCAACCTCAGGTGCTGCTCATGTTCTGACTCGGTCTGAGAATACACCAGAATATCATCGATAAAGACGATCACAAACTGGTCTAAATAATCCTTGAACACCCTGTTCATCAGGTCCATAAACGCAGCAGGGGCATTAGTAAATCCAAAAGACATAACTAGGAACTCATAATGCCCATACCTGGTACGAAAAGCAATTTTCGATATATCTCCTTCCTTGGCCCTCAACTGATGATAACCAGAACGAAGGTCGATCTTTAAGAATACCTTCTTGCCTTGTAGCTGATCGAACAGATCATCTATCCTTGGCAAAGGATACTTATTCTTAATTGTCAGCTTATTTAGTTCCTTGTCATCAATACACATTCTCAGAGAACCATCCTTCTTTTTCACAAACAGAACTGGCGCACCACAAGGTGAGAAACTAGGTCTGATAAAACCCAAATCCAACAGTTCTTGCAACTGCACTTTTAATTCTTTCAACTCAGTTGGGGCCATTCTGTAAGGCGCTCTAGACACTGGCTCCGTCCCTGGTGCCAGTTCTGTAACGAACTCAATTTCTCTGTGCGATGGCAACCCTGGCAAATCTTCTTGAAACACATCCAGAAATTCGCAAACCAACCTGGTATCCTCTGGTCTCACTGGCATGACCTGAGTGGTATCAACCACACTGGCTAAGAATCCAATGCAACCTCCTTGCAATAAATCCCTAGCCTTCAATGCATAAATCATAGGAATACGAGGTCCATGCACAGCACCAACAAACACAAAAGGATCCTCACCTTCAGACTCAAAGTTGACCATCTTCCTTCTGCAATCTATGGTTGCCCCATACTTTGCCAACCAGTCCCTACCCAATAACATATCAAAGTCAGTCATAACCAACTCTATTAAATGCAGTGATAACTCTCTACCCTCTACTGTCACTGGAAAAGATCTAACCCATCTCCTGGATACCACTAACTCTCCAGTGGGTAGCAAAGTACCAAACCCCGCAGCATAAAAATCACAGGGTCTACACAATCTATCAATAACACTACTAGTAACAAAAGAATGTGTAGCACCATAATCAATCAACACATTATAAGGGGTTCCAGCACTAAGAAGCTGACCTGTAACAACTGAGGGAGAAGCCTCGGCTTCTGTTTGAGTCAATGCGAACACTCGAGCTGGGGCCGAGCTGTTCGCCTTTCTGGGTTCTTCTTTTCTTGCCTTAGGGCAATCCTTTTTAAGATGACCTACTGCTCCACAAGAGAAGCAGGCCCTTGCCCTACACTCTCCCAAGTGATGCCTCTTGCATCTAGGGCACTCAGGATGTGACTTCCAGGCTTCACTACCACCTGGACAACCCATAGAAATACCATGGGGCCGCCTATCATGACCTGGAATTGGGAAGGTATCAGGAACCTTCCTCTTCTGATCACTGGGGCCAACACCCCTACCAAAACCCACAAATGGAGGACCTGACCTCCTGAATTCCTTTCTGGCTGCACTATCTCGCCAGATTCTATTCTCTGGACTCTCATCTGTGAGTGCCTTCTCAACTACCTGTGCATAGGTAGTAATCCCAGCCACAGTGGTGATACGTACATCTCGGACTAATCTGGGCTGTAGCCCCTGCAAGAATCTCTCTCTCCTAGTCCCATTAGTGGGCACCAGCTCCATGGCAAACTTTGCCAAATGATCAAATTTTAAGGCATACTCAGTAACTAATAAGTTCCCCTGAAGTAGACTAATGAAATCCTCGGCCTTCGCCACCCTAATAGCATCATTATAATATTTTTCATTGAATAGAGTTTGAAACTCTTCCCAAGTCAGAGCATTCACATTCTTGGTCTGGGTAATCACTTCCCACCAAATCCGGGCATCCTCCCGAAACATATAAGTGGCATAGGCCACCCTCATAGTGGTAATCATGCTCATCCATTGTTCAGCCTTGGCAGGATCTGCACTGCCCTCAAATATAGGAGGTTGTTGCTTCCTGAACCTTTCATAAAGAGGTTCCCATTTATTCCCAACCTCAGGTAGATGCTCTGCTGCTGGCACCGACACAGGGGGTGTCTCTGACACACTAGCCACTACAGGCATTTGTTGTTGTTTCAGGAGACGAAGCTCTTCTCCCTGTTTTAATATAGTAGCCTGCAGATCACTGACTACCTGCTGCCAGTTTACATGAGCTGGCTGTAGAATCTGAGACTTGTCATTCTCTTGACTCTGGCTATTATTATTATTCTGGCTCTGATCACTCTGGCCAGCTGAAGTGTCTGTCTGCCCTGGATTCATAATTCTGTCACTGATACCTTGCTGAAATATTGATCAATACGGCCAGCCAGGTAGTAATAACTAAACCTCTTGCTGCCTTATGCTCCAAGAACAAGCAGACAGTTATCACATTCCATAGTCATACAAATATATTCAGGCATATACATGTCTATAGCATTTAACACTTAGCATGTATCACATAATAGTTCATAATCAATCATACTTATAAGTATGTTCAAGCAATCCCAGTACTAATAAGCACACAGTTGTTGAGGATATAATATTTCAGGGCACAGGTTTAACATGGTGTCTCATGCACACAGGTAAAACATATATATACCACATTTAAGCAATTATACATATAACTACATAAATAGTTACCAAACCATGAGTTGAGCTTGACTTCAGTGATGTGTGTACATGCCCAGCCAGTCTATAGGAACCTTAAACTTGGCATGCTCTGATACCAAGTTAAAACGCTCTGGTTACCCCAGAACAATTACGGTGATCAGTGAACCGAAAATTGGACCCGCTACCCGAGTCCTTTGGATAAAACGTGTTCTAAGTGTTATTAACAGGTTAAGGAGAAAAACAATAAAAAGGAAAGGATATATTTTATTAAGTATATAAACTGCTCATGAGCTATTCAAAACATTTACAAGTTATTTATAACTCAAAATGGCCACTACTGCTTCAAAATTTACAACCCCGCCGACCTAAGCGACAAAAATAGGGTAAACCCCCTAGCTCCTCTGAGAACTCCTTGGCTGTGGTGGTCAAGCGGCCGCATATGTACACATCACCACCTAAGCTCTCCACTCAAGGCTGGGTGAGCTTTTCTTTCCCTTTACCTGCCCCACATAGCACCCATGAGCCAAGGCCCAGCAATAAAACACAATATAGCATGATATAATATCAACAATGATCATAATAATCATTCAGGACTATCAGTCCAAAACAGATAGGTGACAGTCGCAAAAGTCACTAAATAGGGAATAACTCCCTTCAGCCTTGTCACTATAGGGTCACCAGGGCTTAACAGGTAAGCGAACCTTTCATTAACTTAACCAGGATAGGTGCATGGTGACTGGTCACCAACATAACCCTCCTCATGACCATAGAGTCACAACCCTGGAACATTGTTCCCTAGCCATGTGACAAGCAGTCACCTAGGCCTTATGCCCTGGCTCTCAGTAATTAGTCTTAGACTAGCCAAGCGCTTATAAGATTCATCGACTTTAGGGTCGGTCCAGCGTTAATACCTTAGAGCCATTCAACACTGATATCGATTAGATCTAATCTTCATCCGGCCCTGCGTTCAGGACGCTTATGCCGCTTCTGACTCTTAGGTTAGTGTCCCTGACTAGTCAGTGCCATATACAAGTAAAAAATATTCACTAGCATTTAATATGCAATCCATGTCCACTTTAATCAATCAACATGCCTCAATAACAATCATGCTTATCATTTACATGGGGTGCAGTTTTCTCACCTCAGGTTCGAGCGAGAAGTGTTATAAGGACGACCCCTGAGAACGATCAATCTCTTGGTTCCTTAGCGGTTACCTAATAACAACCAATTATAACCTCCATTAATGAAAATTAACATGGATAAGGTCTTAACCTAAGCACCACTCTCGGGACCTCGAAACATGCCCACACAGTGAGTAGATTCGATCCCGGGCCTTAAAGATTGAAACCCCAAGTCAAAAACCCTTAAAAACACTCAAAATGGGACTTTGAAGGAATAGGGTAGCGCTACAGCGCTGACCCCTAGTGCCCTAGCGCTATTCTTAGAACCCCCAACACGCCTATTTGCCTCCTGAGTAGCACTGTAGCGCCCTAGGGTGGGCCCTATAGCGCTACCTCCAGACCAGAAATCCCCTGAAACGACCTTCTTCATCTCCTTCGATTCCACCCTGATTCCAAAGCTTCCAAATCCCATTTTTGATGCCAAATGAACCCAAAAACCATCCTAACACACCCCAAACATCACAAGTATAGGAACCCTAGCCAAAACTCCCAACAAAACCAAGTATTCAACCTAGAAATCACAGCTGTAATACAAAGCTAAAACAGGGTAAACCAGAGAATTCTATGGTTAGAAACTTACCCAAAGCTCGGCTTATGATGCTCTTCAATGGAGGGACACACTCCCAAACTCCCAAGGCTTTCTTCCCAAGCTTGAATCCTCAAAAATGGTTCAAAAATCACAAAGAAGGATGAAGAAAAGAAGGTACAGGAGAAGCTTAGAAACTTTCTCTATTTTTCTACCTCTTTCTCAGCCAACAATGGTTTATATCTATCCTAGCGGTGAAATGACCATTTTACCCCTAGGTCAATTTAAAGTTTCTAAAGGCTCCCGAGGGCAAAATTGGTATTTTTCACCAATCTCGTTAATCATAATTAACGCTCTCCAATTCCCGCTATTCTCAATAATCTCAAACGCCAATAATTCATATCCCGTTACCCATTAATTCCTGGTAATGCTCTAATCATTGAAATCACCCCGGAACTCATCCCGAGCCCCGAACTTAAACCTGTTGTGACTAGACCGCTAATCAATAATCCAAGATCGTCTCATGCCGAATAGCTCGAACAAACCCACATTATAATGTGGTCTCAACATATATCACCGGCGTGCATACAAATGTAAAATTATACCCTCAACAGGCCAAATTACCATGACACCCCTGTAATTAAAATGTGGACCCACATGCATGCATTTAACATCATATTATAATATAATTCACATATACATGCATAATATCAGTTAATGGCATAATTAAACAAGTATGGCCCTCCCGACCAACTAATCCCGCCATTAAACCACATCGGAGAATTCGGGGCATTACACCTGAGGTTTACGAGTCGAGGTCTTGTGCGACTAAAATTCCGATATCCACAATTGCCCCCCAGTCTATGGGAGGGTCTTTAGGTTCTCTGGTAGACTTTTCGGTATGGTGTCTTCAAAGATTAGGTGGTGTTTGTGTGTTTCTTTACTTTGGTGGCATACAAAAACACATTTTGGAGGTGGAGACCATTATGAGATGTTGGGAGTGAATGTGAGCTTATCGTTGTGCTTCACAGACACCAAGGCGAGTGCCAAGCCCCCTCTTTGACCATTGATCAGGCATCAGATTTGATGGTTAAGATGAGCCTATGGATCTTATAAATAGGCCTTCATATTAGCCAATTATTTACACTTTATCTCCTTAGCTTAGTGGTTTTGGAGTCATTACTTCTTTCAAGAGGTAAGGGGTTCGATCCCCCACAACCTCACTTTAGTTGTCTTTCCCTTTTATTATTTGAGTTCATTTCTTTTATGCCAATATCCATACAGGTACTTAGGGGACTAAAACTCCTCCCTCCTCCATTTTTGCAGGTGCAAATCTTTGACCCTTCGCATTTGTTCGATCACAGCAGTGGTTTGGACCCTTGTCCTCCTTTTGACCGTGCCGGTACTTTCAACCTTCGGCCTCCCTTCAACCGTGACAGTGCCTGATTTTTCTTACTTAAGGTATACTTTCTTTCTTTCTTATTTCAATGGGTCCAAATTAGCACTACTCAGGATGGGTTGCCTTGGCTGGACCTCGTTGTGAGTTAATCCACTTACATGCCCTTGTTTGTACCCCGTAGTTGGTCATTTAGAGCGCTCGTGTCTAGAGGTTTTGAGCCCATTCCTTTGTGTTTTGTAGCAATCCGCTCATTTACACGTGCACCCTTATTACCTACGAGACAAGGTTCCGTGGCATGTGAGGGATCATCTGGTCCTCCTCCGGGGGTCGAGTTTGTAGACTTATCTTTAGACTCGGAGTCCCCCGAAAACAACCCTCACCAAGACTATGACACTTTGAGGCAGGCTCGTATACGTCACCTTGAGCATATGGCTGAACTTTGGCATAAAATCTGGGTAGTGGAGAGCGAAATAGACTCAGTTTTGAGGGGCGATGGAGTTCCTTTTCCCTTTGACCTTAGTGACCACATTACAAACCTTAGGGTGACCCTTTTATATCTACAAATGGAATTGGAGTTCATGGAGGGAAATCTCCCACTTGAACCTCCTGCCCCGTTCTCCCCTTATGGTTGCCATGGGGTCACCCCGGGTTCCCCTCAACCCTTGTTTTCAATTGAACCGTGCTTAGCGCTCCCACACTCAGGGCCTCAGTGGGAGACCCTTGCTAGGAAGAAAAAATGGAGGGTAAAGTGCCCTGTTTCTACCTCACCTTTTTCCTTTTGTTTTGCAGATATGGAAAGGAGAGTGTGGCGGCAGGTGGCTTTCGAGGCACAAGATTCTGGTTCTTTATTGGCGTCCTCTATTGTGTCCAATGTGTCAGAGAATCGGCTGTTGGAGTTATCTGCTAAATATCGCATTGGCAAGGAATACAAGTTGTATGTTCCTTCCAATAACTGTCGGGCCGATAATCCCCCCAAGGGGTGCGTGGCATGAGCGAGCATATCTTGAAAGCAGGTGGGACCATCCCTTTACACCTGTTTTTCATCATGATGCTTAATCACTTCGACCTTGCTCTGCTCCAGTTGACGCCTAATAGCTGGTTGACCTTAAGTTGCCTATACATGGCATTTACTGAGCTCAACCAATGTGCTCCTACGGCTTCAGAGGTTCATTTTATGTATAACCTCATGCCAACCCCTAAATCCAAAGGCTTCTATTTCTTACAAAAGGCCAATTCCCAGGTTTCCCTCATAAAGGGTTCTGTATCAAACCCGGGGTCCTGGAAGCATGACTTTTCTTCGTAAAAGGTCCCCGTTTCGTACATGAACGCTTTCACTTGTCCCCAAGTAAGTACTTCAAGCTTGTCTTCTTTTTACTTTGAATTGGTTATTTTGGAACTTATACTCATATTTGTAATTATGTTGATTGTGCAGAGGAGTTTGGTGACCTTGACGTTCCCGCGTTGAAGGCAACGCCAGTGGACAACTTCCTCAATGCCGACCCCGCCGAGAAAACGGTCACCCGCGTCTTCACCGTGGCAAACCTGAACTACCACAACTTATCTGCGGTTTCAGATCCTGATGCGTTGTGGCACATTTCTGAGCAAAGGAAGAAGGCGCCTTTAGTTGAACATCACTCTGACAGGGGCGACGCGAAATGGGTTCCCGAGGAGGTTTCCCAGAACCCAGACAACAACACTGATCATCTTTGTCTCCCAGGGGGTGCCCTCCTTTGGCCCCTATGGACCGTGACATGGCCTCTCACTCCCACGGTCCGCAGGTCATGCCGGGGTGCTTCGTCTGTCCCTTTTCTAAGGAATGCGATACTTTTCCTCATGCTCCCCTCAATCCTGGTCCGTCGGGGGCTCATTTTCCTGGTGTTCCTGCGCCCCCTCCCCCTTCGGTGAGCGGGTCATCTGTCCCTGCTCAGCCGGGCACCCCTGACTCGGAGGGGGCACCCTGGGTGGGTTGTATGGCGGCCTCTTATGGGAAACGGTATACTCGGGTCGCCGAGGGTCTTCCTGAGACTGAGTGGAGAAGTCTCAGGAATTTTTCCATGTCGGAGCTTGGGGAGACTCTAGTGCACTCCACAACTTGGGTGAGTTCATGCGTCCTACATTGGCATTACTCCTTCCTTCCTCTCTTTTTTTTTCTTGTTTTGGATTCTTTGTTTTCTCATTATCATTATTTTTTATATATGGGTTTTTTTTTTGTGCAGGCTTCTCTGGTGGCCCAACGCTTCACCGACTCGGTGCAGGACCTCTCATTGTTGAATACTGAAAGGGACCGTCGAACGGTCTAGGTTCAGGAGCTCGAGAGGGAACTCACTGAGACCAAGCTTAAGCTTGAGAAGGCCCTGGCGAAGGCCTCTTCATTGTCGAAAAAGAAGAAGAGGGTGAATGCCAAGGTCGTGATGTTGCAGGAGTGGGTTGCTCGCCTAGGGCCGATCTTGGGGGAGCAGAAGCTAAGCCTAGGGCCGATCTTGAGTGTGGACGTAAAATCCTAACTTCGATTTCTCCTCCTTTTGTGAGCACGCCTTCACTAGGGTGGCTGAGTGGAATGCTCGCGGCGGGAGGCCCTGAGATTCTACTTCTGCGACATTATCATTTAATTCGATTTGGCTGTATGCTCACTTGAGCCTATCATTCATTTTTTTTGTTGGAAATTTTATAAGTCCAGCTACATTATCGCAAATCCTTTTTTTTTTTGTATATATATGCAATCATTTGCTTTTGTTCCTCTATGTTTCAGGTCCTTTTGAGCTCGCAAAAGGGGTTCGATAGGTCTTTTTTTGGTACATACTTTTTTATTTATCATGCTTGAGGTCCTTTGGAGCCCACACGAAGGGGTTCGATAGGTCTCTCTTTGGTGCATCTTAATTGTATCTATAAGGATATGTTGACCCTTTGGGTTCTAGTCATCCTTTTATATACTTTTGCGCATGCTTATTATTTCTTGCGAGAAGCGTCCTTCTCGTCATTATGCATAGTACTATTTTTGCAAGGGTCTCTTTTAGGACAATTTTTGGCTAGGTGGCTTGGTGGCCGTTCTAGACATATTGGTGGGTGCTCTTCCTGAGGTCTTTCTTCTCATGGAGGTATCAACCTTTATTAGGAGGCTTTTCTTGTAGGACATTTTGACCTCCTTGATGTTCATAAGGGTAGCTAATCCTCGTGAACTCAAGTGATGTCTTGCAAGGTATTCTTCTTTATTTATAAGGGGGTTTATATATATATATAAGGGTCTCATTTAGGACCCCTTTTTGGCTGTATACTCTGCCCCCAAGTGGTTGGTGAGATTTATCTCGGCAGGCACTTTGATCATTTCATTCACGCATTTTGATAATCACTGTAAATGGGATTTAGATAGTGCGATCATTTTGCTCAAACAAGAGTTCTTACTACATATTCATTTAATGCCACAACATATTCATTGGAAATGAGTGAAGTACATGGTAACCTATGGTGAATTCATTCTTACTACATATCAAGGAGTCCAAGTTAGCCTTCTACCTCATAGCTATTACATTAAACTTGCATGTTTAGACAGAACAATAACATTCTTTCCTCTGACATGGAGGTCTTACTGATAATATTTTTTTAGATGCTCTGCATTCCACGCTCTAGGTACCATGGTATCATCCAAACGTGCCAGCTTGTAGGTGTAAGGGGCCACCACCTGGGCAACTTGGTAGGGCCCTTCCCAGTTTGCCCCTAATACACTCGTGCTTGGGTCTCGAGTGTTGGGTAGGACTTTCCTTAACATGAGGTCTCCGACCCTGAATACCCTTTCTCGCACCCTTGAATTATAGTATCTTGCGGCTCAATGCTGTTATGTTGCCAACTTCAGTTGTACCCTTTCTCTCCTTGCTTCCAACAGGTCCAAATTTTTAGCTAATGTTGTGTTGTTAGCCTAGTCATCATACACTTGTATGCGGATGGAGTTGATCTTCATTTCTATTGGAAGGACAACCTCGCAGCCATAGGCTAAGGCGAAGGGCGTCTCTCTAGTGGTGGAACGAGGCGTGGTCCTGTAGGCCCAAAGCACATTGGGCAGTTCCTCAACCTAGGCCCCTTTCAACTTCTCCAACTTTGTTTTTCAGGTTCTTTTTTAGGATCATGTTGATGGCCTCCTCTTGTCCATTGGCTTCTGGGTGTACTACAGCGGAGAAACTCCTCTTGATTCCCTTTTCCCTGCAATATTCTTTGAATAATCCTCCTTCAAATTGTGTCCCATTGTCGGAGATTATCTTGTAGGTTCCTCCAAACTTGCAGACGATAAATTTATTAACGACGGTAGTGATTTGCTTAGTCGTTATGTTGACTAGAGGCTTTGCTTCCACCCATTTAGTAAAGTAATAGACTTCTACAACTGCATATTTTGCTCATCCTCTTCCTGTTGGTAACGCTCCAATCAAGTCAATTCCCCACATAGCGAAGGGCCACGGACTGGTCATGCTCACCAGCTCATTTGGTGACTGTCTGGGGTAATTCGCATGTCTTTGGCACTTGTCACACCTCTTCGTGAAATCACTCGCATCCTTCTCCATGGTAGGCCAATATACCCCTGCCATATGGCCTTCTTTGCTATGGATTCGGTAGAGGCGAGTTTTGCGAGAGCATCGACATTTGTGTTTTGCTCCCTTGGGATCTGTTCTATGGTGTATTTTTTTGAACTAACCCAAATACCCCTTCACTTTGGCGAGATATGCAGCCATTTTTGGGCCTCTAGCTTGATATTCGCCCTTCACCTGAAATACTACTAGTTGTGAGTCACTAAAGACATGCAAACGGGTTACCTTCAACTCCTTGGCTAGTCATAGGCCAGCCGATAGTGCCTCGTATTCTACTTCGTTGTTGGAAGCTTCAAATCTGAATCTTAATGCACAATACATCTTATGCCCTTCAAGTCCCGTCATTACTATGTCAGCGTCGGATCCTCCCTCATTAGACGCCCCGTCTACATGGAGGCTCCATTCTTCAGGCTGGTTTTCCCTTTCACCCATCGATTCATTCTATTCTATTTCTCCCTCCTCGTGGGGTCGATGTGCAAATTCTACTATAAAATCTGCAAGTACCTGCTCGTTGACTGAGGTCCTTGGGGTGTAAGTGATGTCAAACTGACTTAACTCAATCGACCATTTTAACAACCTTCCCGAAGTCTCCGGTTTGTGCAAGACTTGACGTAAAGGGGTGTTGGTGAGCACTTCAATAGCATGAGCATGAAAATAGGGCCTCAACTTTCGCGAAGCCACTATCAAGGCATATGCTAACTTTTCTATTTCTGGGTACTGGGTTTCAGCATCTACCAACCGTTTGCTTACATAGTACACGGGATGCTGGTGCTTCTTTTCTTTTTTGACGAGGGCGGCACTTATAACATGCTCTGATACGGCTAAGTACAAGTACAACTTTCCCCCTTTTTCTGGCTTAGCCAAAAGGGGTGGTTTTCCAAGGTGTTCCTTTAGCTTAGTGAAGGCTTCCTGACAATCTTCATCACAAGCGAACTTTTTGCTCCCTTTTAGGATGTTGAAGAAAGGGAGGCATTTGTCTGTGGATCTGGAGATGAACCTATTGAGGGCTGCTACTCTCCCGGTTAAGCACTGCACCTCCTTCTTGCTCTGTGGTGGGCTCATTTCCAACAATTCCTTGATTTTGTCAGGATTGGCCTCGATACCTCGAGAATTCACCATAAAACCCAGGAACTCCCCTGATGAAACTCTGAACGTGCACTTGAGCAGGTTTAGCTTCATTCTGAATTTTCGGAGGGTATTGAACATCTCACTGAGGTTGTTTGTGAGCTCTTCTGCCTTCTTCATCTTTACCAGCATATCATCCACGTATACTTCCATATTTCTCCTTATCTAATTTGCAAAAATTCTTTTCACCAGCCTTTGATAAGTAGCACATGCATTCTTTAACCCAAAAGGCATCACTTTGTAGCAATAAAGCCCCTTGTCTGTTATAAACAAAGTGTGCTCTTCATCGGCCGGGTTCATGGGTATTTGATTGTACCCGGAATATGCATCCATGAAGCTAAGTAGCTCGTGCCCCGCCATGGCGTCTACTAACTGATCTATCCTAGGAAGTAGGAAGCTGTCCTTAGGGCAGGCTTTATTGAGGTTAGTAAAATCCACACAAGTCCTCAACTTTCCATTGGGCTTTGGGACTAAAACTGGGTTGGATACCCATATTGGGTAGAATGCTTCTCGAATAAACTCATTTGCCTTCAACTTGTCAACCTCTTCTTTTAGGGTTGCGTATTTTTCTGGGTGATACAGGATGTCTACAGAGCTTCCATTATCCACCAAGAGTCGATGCACCCTCATGTTAGCAAGTTAGACAGTCAAAACCAAGGGATCATTATGAGGGAAATTTACACCCCGCACGTCTTCTTTGGTGAAGATTATCGAGTCATTCTCCCCCTTAAAACTCTTCGAGGGGCGTTGCTCCAAACTTAAGACGCATGGCAGTGGACTACGCCTGGCTTCTCTGGCATATTTGTCTCGCCCCTTCCTTGATTCGCCCCTGAATCCTGGCCCTCAAAAGATGGTCCTAACTTCTCCTTGCACCTCTGGGGCTACCTCCCATGCCCGTGGCGAGGATACTCCTTCTTCCGGCCTTTAGTTTTCTTTGCGGACGTATCTGCCTAAATGTCCCCTGCGTATAAGCTCTTCAATTTTTATTTTAAAATGAGTGCAGTCTGTGGTGGTGTGGCCGATATCTTTATGATACTGATAATATTTACTGGGGTCTCTTTTTTATCGGTCTTTTTTCATTGGCGGGGGCCTCCTGAAAGGGAACTGATTTACATTCATGATGAAGATATGTTCCCTAGCGTGTATGAGGTAAGTATAAAAGGTGTAGGGGGCTTGTTTGCACTCATCAATATGTTGGGGCTTCATCTCTTGACCCTTCATAGACCCTCTTCTTCTTTGCACTGCTTTGGCCTTCCCAGATTGAGGGTTTTGGTTGGGACTGGTCTTTTCCGGCCTTAAGGCTATTGTGACCATCCTCAACACGAATATATTTATGTGCCCATTCGTAGAAATTGTCCAAGTCTGTAACCTCTCTCTTAAGCATGTTATCCCACAACTTACTTCCTGGGCGTACTCCGGCCGTGATGGCCATTTTTAACTCCCCACGGGTTAAGCTCCCTACTTTGGCTGCCTCCATATTGAACCTGTAGATATAGCTCTTTAGATTCTCATTTTCTCATTATTTCACGTTAGCGAGGCTGGTCCCTAGCATTGTGTAATCATGAACAACGTGATGTTGTTGGAGATATTCATCAGAAAACTGTTGCCAAGACCTGAAGGACCCTGGTTAGAGTCTTTTGAACCATTTGTACACAGGTCCCTTCAACGTGACAGCAAAGCAATGGCATCTGGGCCTGCTACAAATTCCCCTTAATTTCATCAGGTCGTTAAATGCGTCCAAATGGTACTTGGGATCCATATTTCCTTCATATGGGGTCATATGAGGCTCCTTGAAGTTGGCTGGGAGCCAGAAAGCTTGGATTTCCTTAGTGAAGGGTGATTCATAGTCGAACTCGTCATCGATGGCTTGCCCTCCAGATGCGGTGATTATCTTGCTCCGGAGGCTCCTCATTTCTTTATCTAGGTCTTATCTCCTATTGTTCAAGGAGTCTCTTAATGTGGACGGGTTAGCCTTTCCCTTTCCTTTGTCTTCCCGAGGTGGCATAGGAGGTGTAGTTCTTTTATCTGTCCTTTTCTTATTGAGCTCTTCCCGTAAGTCTGAGGGTGATTTCCTTGAAGTGACTTCGACTTGATTACAAGGGTTAGCGTTGTTCTTCTACTCTGGTCTCTGGGGATGTTTTGGTGGTCTGGGACGTTCGCGTTGCTTTGTTCAGGGGGTATTACTGGTGGAGAGTCAAGTCCTCCCATCGTCCACTGGGACTATGGTTTCTGCCCCCTCTTGACCTCTCTCTTTTCTCCTAGGAAGAGATATGTTTGATTTCCCCTGTAGCAGGCCATTCAACACCTCTTGCATGTTCTCTAAGGTGGTTTCTAGCCTTTGGTCCTTCCGGTGTAGTTCGCGTATCTCCTCTTCGTAAAATCGACACCTAGAACTCGAGCTAAGGGAATGGACTCGGGGATTCTTGTCAGGCCTACGCATCGATGGGCCCAGATCTTATCGGCCGGAGTTCGGCACCTGTGGTGGCTTTGGGGGCGGGAACTTGCCGGCATCTCTCGCGGGGGCAGCTACTGACCTCGGATGATTCTCATTAGGTGGGACGGACGGGGACGAGGCCTTCCTTTCATCTTCATGAACCCCCGAGCTCCTTTGATGCATTCACATTTTTGGGTGGCAAAGGATTCTTCATGGAGGCCTTCAGTTGATCTCCATCGAGGTGTACCTCAACCTCTCGTGGTTCTCTCAACTGCTTAGAGTGTCTCAACATCTTTTCTACCGGAATCGATGGCAGAATAATGGCTTGGCACTTATCCTTCCCCCAGACGGCGCCAAACTGTTGACGGCGAAAACTCGTCAACGATGTATGGATGGAAAACTCAAATAATCAATCAAAACCTAATGAATGCAAAAGAACTTGTCGAAATATGATGGAGGGTTACAGATGAACAATCGAAGAAAAACTCGTGTATTGCTCTTAGAATAGTCTGATATTACAAGAATTTTCCCACCCCCTAGATGGTGAGGAGAAGATCCATTTATAGTGGGGCTCTAATGGCCCTTGATACATTGTGGTCCCAGGGGACAAGATTGTACGTCTGTACATTGTCAGGGTCATGGCACAGTTCATTGTGGAGCAGAAGGTTGTGGTGTCAGCTTCAATACATGGTCAGAGTATGTGGGAGTGCCTCCACTTTAGTACTCGATTGTGCCTCCACTACTTGCTTAGTACAAGTGTCAGAGATTGGCTGGTAAGGACCACAGCAGGTACTTCATTCGTATGACCACTACTTTTCTGGCTTGTACATCATGTCCGTACTCTAACTCCTCTTGGTTTGTAAACACACTCCGTACCTCTTCTGACTTCGCATCGAATCGTTGTGAGGCCTTCCCTATCATTCCTTTAACGCGTGTTAAAGAGGTCCTCAACTTTACATCCTGTGAGACCCACAGGAAGAGAGTTGTCCCGTTGGTGGCGCTTATCTCAGGGAGAGAGATAAGGCCTCTTCAACAATGCCTGTTATGTATGCGATAAGACTTGACGCCCATACGTGAGGGGCTGCGAGACCATCAAGGCTAGGCGGGGTCGCCTCACTGCGCGAGGCCCTTTTCGTGGCACGGACCTGGATGCACGAGACGTAGACGCGAAGGGCCGCGAGACGCTTGCCTGGGCGAGGCGAGGTTGCCTTGCTACGCGAGGCCCTTCTTGTGGTATGGACCTGGATGCGTGAGACGTAGGCACGAGGGGATGCGAGATGCTCGAGGCGAGTCGGGGTTGTTTGGGGGCCGCGAGACACTTGCCTAGGCGAGGCGTGGTGTGCGTCGCTGCGCGAGGCTCTTATTGTGGCACAGACCTGGATGCGCGAGACATAGGCGCGAGGGGCCGCGAGATGCTTGCCTGGGCGAGGCGAGGTTGCCTTGCTACGCGAGGCCCTTCTTGTGGCACTGACCCGGATGCACGAGACGTAGGCGCGAGGGGTCGCGAGACGCTTGCCTGGGCGAGGCGAGGTTGCCTTTCTACGCAAGGCCCTTCTCATGGCACGGACCTGGATGCGCGAGACGTAGGCGCGAGGGGCCGCGAGACGCTTCCCTGGGCGAGGGGAGGTTGCCTTGTTGCACGAGGCCTTTCTCGCAGCATGGACCCAGGTGCGCAAGGCGCCTTGGCGAGGTCGTTCCTCGCGAGATGGTGGTGGCGCAAGGCGCCTTGGGGCGGCCGTGTTTTGCGAGACTCCTAAGGGCGTGGTGATCTATTGTTAGAAAGGCATATCCACCTCCTTGGGACCCTCAATGCGAGACGTGCCGTTAATTTTTAGGGGTGATCCTACCTAAGCATTTGCATGAAACGAGGCTCTATAAGAGAGGTGTATGCCTTACGAGGCCCTTGGCACAGGGTGCAAGGTCGTCCTTGGCTACTTGCCTTCCAGGCCTTTACCCTGAGGTTCACGAGTTAGGGTCTTTTGCGACTAAAATTCTGATATCCACAAAGATCAACAAGGTGTGTTGCCGTATGACAGGTAGGTGACCAGTGTCCTTTCATACCACATCTGAAACATAAGTTTTCAGAATTTTTACAATTATTATTTTGAGGACCTTTTCCATTGTTCTCAGTAGTTGTGCTTTTCATTGGAGTATACGAGTTGTTATTATGACCGTTACGATGCCAAACATTGTTTTGACCACGACCTCGACTTTGATTATAGCCACGACCACGTCCACGAATTTGATTATGGCCACGACCACAACCATGACTATTATTGTCAGATATTGTAGCATTAGCTTCAGGGAGTGGGGCACACCCAGTTGGGCGAGATTCATGATTTTTCATCAAAAGTTCATTATTTTTTTATGCTACAAGAAGACATGAAATCAATTTTGAATATTTTTTAAAATTTCGTTCTCTATATTACTGCTGCAGGAGCACATTTGAGGCATGAAAAATAGTATATGTTTTTTCTAACATTTCATAAGTCAGTAACTTTTTCTCCACACAAAAGTAACTTAGAAGTTATATTAAACATGGTAGAGTTATAATCACTTACTGATTTGAAATCATGCAACCTCAGGTGCAACCATTCATTCTTAACATTTGGTAGTATGACAATTTTCTGATTGTCATATCTTTCTTTCAAATTTTTCCAAAGAGTAGGAGGATCTTTTATCGTTAAATATTCAGATTTTAACCCCTCATGGAGATGACGGCGGAGGAAAATCATAGCTTTGACCTTATTTTGTTTTGTTTCAGTATTTTGATCTTTGATGGTGTCTCCAAGACCCATAGCATCTAAGTGGATTTCAACATCAAGAATCCACGATAAATAATTTATTCTGGAAATATCAACTGCCACAAAGTCGAGTTTTGTAAGATTTTCCATGAAAAAAACTATATCAATGTAAAATCTAAAGTATTAGAAAAATAAGCATAAAATGTATGTACTTAAAATATATGAATGAGATAAATAAAGAGCATAAAAAAATAAGGCACGTATAAATAAATATATATATGTAAACATATAATTATGCAAGAAAGAAAAGATGGAGGAAAAAAAGACATTTATACGAATCAATTTTATATATAGGTCTATACCTAATATATGAAAATAGAAAAGGTAACAATAAATGATTAACATAGAGAAATGTGCTCGTATATATGTAAAAGTCAAAAAATGAATTAAGTATGCATTGTTCAGTAAATGTGCACATAATACAAAAAAAAAAAATCATAGAAATATATACTATAATATAGGACTCCTAACAGATATATATCAATTATATATATATATACATAAGGTATAATAATATATTAGATCTGTCAAAAGATATATATATATCACGTATGAATTCACAAAATCAAACAAGACAATACATATGACAAACAAAATAAAATAATATATGTATATAATAACAGGTGCTTGAAATATTTTTCAATAACGTATATATATATATATATATGTGTGTGTTTGTGTTTGTGTGTGTGCATATATATATTTTCAAAATAACGTGACATTGAAACAACTAATCAAGAATTTCAACACACAAAATACATTGGTAAGAGGCTCGTGCTAATAACATATTATAAAATTATATAATCTAGAGAAAGAAATAGGAGAAGTGATAAGACAAAGTGAATGAGAGTTTTTTCTGAGTACTTTAGTTCAACAAGATAATCCCATATTTATACAAATATGTGAGCCATAGATTAAGAAATTAAAAAAAATGAATAATAATTATAATTAATGGTAATTAATTGAAAAGATTTGGACATCTATATATATATATATATATATATAAATAAAAATAAATAAAATAAAGGGAGCTAATTAATTCAAACATTTTAATTGAGTTGGCAAAATGTGACAGGAGAGACAGGGATGTTGCCATTCAAGCAATGACGTGTCACCGCTTCGTCACTTAAACGTGGCAACGCATTGCTAGTTTTTTAATTTAATATCACCATATATGGAAATTTATAAGTACGTAGTTTCAACAGCTAATCAGTAATCGATACACTATGGAGAGCTGGAGCAAAGAATTTAGCCTAGCCTAGCTTAGTGTGCCAATGAAGCAGTAGCGGGGCCTTCTAGACGAATATAGTCATACATGATGCCCTGGAAAGGGCTGGTCGTATTTGTCCTCGTAAGAAAAATGGTGTTATTTCCTTCCAGAAGCTGTGACCCTGGTATGTCTACGTTGAACTGCCAATAAAGCCCATGAATTCCATGTCTTGCTATCGTGTTGTCTTTTCCTATTACTCCACTCGTAAATAAAGGAATCTTTTCATCTGGTTTATTAATTCTCACCTGCATAAATTAATAAGTAGTTTATTTCAATACATGTTCATATAGTTTTATTTTTTAAAAACTCTTTGAAATAATTTTATATTAATATATTGTATGTGACAGGGACATACTTGTAATTCGGAAAAATGTGCGGTGGCGAGGGCTATGCGATATGCATAGGTTTGGGTCTCAATCCTATTCTCAAGATCGAATCTTATTTGCCATGTAGTATCCGTGTATGTACTGCTATTACTCGTTCTCCTGCGCATCCCAAATAAATTCGTAAGATAAATATTATCCATTTCTTTTGAAAATTCATTCATTCATAGTATATCATATACAGTAGCTAGGTTCTTATGGCTTAATAATTACATTAGAAACTAATGAAGGAGTTGATTAAACCTGGCGACTTGAACAAAAAACCAATCTTTACGGTAGTCATTGAAACCAACAGTGTAAACCAAGTCGTTATTTGGATATAACTCGGTATATCTTTCCCAAAGTCCATATTGCCTAAACCTGCAAATATATAATAATCAAAAGTGGAGAACTATTATTATGTATGATTCTTTTGGTTAGTACGTAGAACTCGATTCATTACAAAACTGTCAACACATTTAGCCAATTAATAACCTTTGATCATATATATTGACACTGAAGTCTATATATAAATTGATATTATATATATATATATATATATGTTTGTAGGATAAAGTTGAGAAGAGGAGCAATTACGTACTTTTGAGGGTGATTAACATAGAGTTTGTTCACATATTCAGGATTAGGATCAGGAACAAAGAACTCTGCAGCAGAGCGGTCAGGAGTGCCAATTTCCCACAATGTTGGCCCATTTCTTGGGGGTTTATACACAAGTTCCCCCATCTCCTTATAGGCACCTGCAATATATATCAGTTTTATTTATTTATTATTATTATAAGAACCCAACAATTTCATTTATATATATATATATACTAGATATAAATAACATGCATATTTTACTTAGTTTTATTTATAGAATTTATTAATTATTTTTATTAAATTTATATTAATATTATATAAATTTAAAATAAATATTCTATTTTAATTAAATAATTTATTTATTTTTGTTTAAGTTTATGTTTGTTCTAGTTTTTTAATTTAGAAGTGACAACAAGACATTATATATTATATATTTAATATAATATTAAATATTATACGTGGATTTTAAATTTAAATTGTTTGCTAGTTTTTTAAAAAAAAAATGAAATTGACAGTAGATTATATTATATGTTTAATATAATATTATTCTAATAAGTGAGTTTAAGTTTAATTAAATTTTATTTAAGTTATAAAACACATGATTTTATTATTTTATAATAATTATCATGGTAAAATATCTCAAAAATGTCATATTTTAATTTGTTTAATCATTTATTATTTTTAAATAATTATCATTGTAAAATATCTAAAAAATATCCTATTTTAATTTTTTTTAATTATTTATTTTATTTAAGTTTAATTTTAAATGTTTACAAACTACCGTTAAATATACAAATATTATGTTAAATATAAGAATATTCCATTAAAGTTAACATTAAAAAAAAATAAAAAACCATTAAAACCAAGAATTTATGTTATCTACACACTTATTAAATAGAAGAGATATACTAGGTAGAAGTACGTTTGCTTAGTTTTAAAGTTGTAAACATTGTCTATAATTTTAACAAAAATTGGTTTACTGTTTTTTTTAAATATATATATAATAGAATGAATTATAGTTCTATAGTATATATAAATATGTATATCAATAAGCTCTACATATATGACATCTAAACACAACATTGACATATATATATTTACATGGCTATATGACATATATATAAATTGCAATAATAATATTTAAAAAGAAATTAATAATAGAAATAAAATCATAATCTAGACAGTAGTATACATGCATCAACTATTTTAGTTTACAATGTATCTCGCAATATCCTTTGGTGAATTTGATGAAGAAAAAGAACTTCAATCACTTGATAAAAACAAACTATCACACAAATTTATAAATTAAAAAAATGATATGAATGTCTTTATTATTTTTAAATAAATATGATTTAATTATTTAAATTATCATAAAATATCTTTAAAATATCCAATTTTAATTAATTAATTAATATTTATTTAAGTTTATGTTTGTTCTAATTTTTGAAGTTGGCACTGACAATAAGATATTATATATTATATGTTTAATGAATTAATATTATATGTAGATTTTAAATTTAAGTTTGTCACTATTTGATAGTAGATTATAGTTATATTATATATTTAATATGATATTATTGTAATATGTGAAGATTAAGTTTAGTTAAATTTTATTCAAGTTATAAACGTATGATTTTATTATTTTTTAAATAATTATCATTGTAAAATATCTCAAAAATGTCTTATTTTAATTTGTTTAATTTTTTATTTATTTAACTTTATCTAAGTTTAAATCATGTTTATAATTTACTTTAAATATAAAAATATTCTGTTAAATATAAAAATACTCTGTTAAAGTTAAATGAAAAAAATAAAAAATTATTAAAACTAAAAAAATTTGTTATCTACACACTTTTTATATGGAAGATATATATATATATATTTACATGAAGAACTGAAAAATGAATCATACCTGCATCAATAGTAACAACATTAACATATTGGTAGTCACCAATAAAACCAGGGACCCATCCATAAATACTGTAGTTGCCCACTCTTATATTATTGATACGAAAATTGCCATCCTTGTCTGTTTTGGTCCAAAATTGATATCCCTGTCCATTGCTAAATGTTAACATATATAATAACAATGTACGTAGTTAATTGTTATTGTACACAAATTTTCTTTGCCTTCACCATATGTTACGCATTACATTGATCGGAAATGTTAATTTATTTATTTATTTATTTTGGCGTGTATGATATTGTGATATAAATTAATTAGGTACTTGCATTCGTACCTTAGCCTCTCTCTGCCAAGATCCCACATCTCCTGGGGCAGCCAAACCCACATATGCATCACTTGCACTTATCGGGTATTTGCCCACATAACTACGCCATTAAATTAATTAAGGTTTTCAGTAGATAATAAATTAACAAATTAGTTGAGACATGAGATTTTTCTAGTGTGTTATTCAATTCAAAAAGCAAAACGAAAGTCGCTGATTAATACTTGTCAAAGACTAGTAATTTGCCACTTATGCTGCCACGTTGGTCTGATTTAGGATATTCTTTTGATTGTGGGAAATTATATGGCCAGCTTTGAACTTCAACTTCCATCTACAGTATGATATATACACCAAATATGAACATTTTTAAAACTAAACCAAAAAAAATAAATAAAAATGCAACTTTTTGTAGCATGAAAATGAGAACTGAGAAGAATTAGTGAAAAAAAATGGAAGGTATGTTGCACCTGTTTTTTAGCGTTCTGCCAGAGTTGATGAAGTGGGTCACCTTGTTTCGATAAGGTATTAAGATGAATAAAAACGGGACCATACACCTTCTTCCATGACTCATTTTTACTAAATTCCATAATCAAATCCGCTCCTGAGTAATGGGTACTATGAAATATCTGATTCACATGCCACTCAAACTTTCAATTATAAAGTACATAATAACCAAATCCAACTAATGAAAATGACTAATTTTAGGGCTTTAACAAACATGCGTATCCATAATTTTGTAACCTTACACCATAATCTCTTTAATAAACGGATATATATACATATGGATTGGAGCTATAGTATATCTACGAATATATATTACAACGGTAAAAATCTCATTTAGCTATAGTGTATATGTATATATCAAGGCTTAAATTCGGTGCCATCAAGAATATGGTACCGCTTTTAACCTAGATTATTGAAATAAAATCTAATGATACAAAATTTAATTTTCTTTTAAATCAAGTATATACTAATTGCTACTATGACACATAAAATTATTATTTTTAAATATAAAATGTAACTTTTAATATGTCCAACCAACCCAATTCAATTAAAACATCGTACAATAAAAGTCACTAGTAATTTTGTATTGATCCACGTAAAAAAAATTTTTTGAACAAAATCCATGTAAAAACTTAATCACATAATTACATTAACTATCCAGATGTAATCTTGGGATGATATATACATAGGTAAATAATGTATCAAACGTATTTTTTTTAAAAAAATAATGTATTAAACGCTTATACGGTATACTTGATGTAAGTAATATCTTGGCGAGATTATTGTTAACAAGAGTGAAGAGTATCACTCAATAAAAAATGTAACATTTAATAAAACAGTTTTCTATTTATTTGATTAAAAATATTAAAACAAAATCCAAAATCATCTCGGTAATATTAATTGTATTTTCTATTTTTTTTAATTTTAATTAAAATTTATTAAATTTTGAAAATATAATTTTTTCAAATTTTTTATAAACAGTTTTCAATTTTTTTTTTCTTCTCATCTTTAAATCACCATTTCATATTATTAAACAAAAAATAAAAATAAAAATTATCAAACGAGTTTATTAATTTTTGTTTTTAAAAACAAAAAACAAAAATGGTTACCAAACATATTTTTAAAAATAAAATAATATTTCTATTTTTGTGTTTAAAAAATTCAAAAAAAAAATTTTGCACAACAAACTCATAATGTTGCTATTTGATTTTTTAAGTTGTCTAATAGTATCTATATGAGATCACACATGGTTAGTAGTTTCTAATATTAGTTACTAAAGTTAAAATAAGAATAATTATAGACAGACTCATGTTACAAATCCAAAATGCACACGATGTGATAGGCACATTCATCATGGTTAGTATTACTCGTAAAATAAATAAATAAATATATTACTTAGCAATTTGCACCTCACAAGGAGACACAGTAATGTATCAATAAATAAATGAAAGAAAAAAAAATACTTACCGCAAGTGTGGTGGGGCCCACATGAGATGTGAGACACTGTTTGACAGGCCCACCGGACCGGAACTCGTCACTGGGAGTAATTTGCCAAAATCCCATGGGCGGGTCGGTGGATATCCATCCATGGACCCGATTGTCTTTGTTTTCTATAGAATATTGATACTTGTCGTCCACCTGTAAACTTCTAATTAATTCTTTTTCATTTAATATTTATTCATCAAACAAACTATATGAATCATGTTTTATCACAATTATCCTACATATAAAGTACATCTGGACTTCTACTCTTGAGTGTAATTTAAAATTAAAATCAATAATATCCAACTATTAAAATAAAATATCCTGCATGGCCTATACCCTCTACGTTGTTATAAAAAATTAAGATACTAAAAAAAATTATACATAATATAAGTGAAATAGTGTTGAAAAAATTATATTATACATACTTCTCCTTTAAATTCTGGTTCCACAGGGTTGACAAGTTTGACGGCCTCAGGGTAAGCCAAGGCTTGGCCCCTTTCTGGTGACCTATCTATAAGAAGGGGCATATATCTTTGCCTATCATCAGCTATAGCCATGTACTTGAACCTATATAAATTTATATACATATATACAACCATTAATAAAAGTATTCTAACTTTAAATTAATATCCTGAAATAAGGAGACGAAAAACACTAAAAAAGTTGAACAGAAGAGTATATATTATTACTTGTCTCTGTTTAGCTTAAGAGAGACTCGGGTGTTGGTGAGTTGGAAATCAGGCCATCCATTCAAGTGTTCGTATGTTCCATACGTATAGAAGCCAGACGAACCCCGAAGCATTATGTATCTAACCCAGTTTATAAATAAATCAATATCAAAATTATTAATGTTTTTTTAAAAAAAAAATAATAATAAACTAAACTATATTTATAACTATATAAAAAATGTTTATGAATTGTAGTTATAGACATATATAGTTTAGTGATAGTATGTCCTAAATTCGAATCCCCACTGTCAAAAAAATATAATCTTTAAGAATAACTAACCTTTTGTCGAAGTTTAATGGAACAGCCTTGCCTTCTTGTGAGAAATTCCATGTTCTGGTGAATGAAATCTCTATTTGCTCCTCATTTTGGAGTATCACCTTATAATCTGTTCCTTGGAGCCTTACAACCCAGGAAAAAGAAGTTTTTTTATTATTATTATTATCATCATCATCTATAGTTTTCATTAAAAAAAACAAATTTATGATGATGGGAATTTAACATGAAGTTTCCATTTTAGCCCTTTAGTAATATATAAGTTTTGAAACAAAACTATTTTGAGTGATTTGGTAATAGATTTGTTTTTTTTATTATTATTAATTTAGAAATTGGTTGTTCCAATTAGCTAGCTTTTGCTGAGGATTTAAATCAATTAAATATTTTTTCTCTAACATTAAAATGTTAGAGTGTTGAAATTTAAATTTATTATATATATATATATATTACAATCTCAAAAGATCAAGTGTAGATAGAGGTATATGTGTTTTGTTAGGCCCCAAAATTTTCTAATGTATTGTTAATACTTATTAATGTCCTAATTTGTTTGGCCTCTTTAAATTTTAAAATATTTATTTAATACTAACATTTAATTGTTGACCATTCTTTGTCATCTAATTTTCGCTCCATCTCTGCATGTAATTTCTAAGAAAATAGTTAAATGTAATTGGTGAAAATGAAATAATACAGGGAATGTATCTGTAATTTCTCAACTTATATATATATATAGAAATAATAAAGAACGACGGTAACGAATCTATTTTTTGATAACACGCGGGCATTTTTTTTCGGCACCTAGATAAATATAATCCTAATTTTTTTTATGACAATATGTATTGTAGTTATTTAGAACATTCTGTAAATTTTCAAGAAATTCTGAATAGTTTACAAAACTGAAAAACAAGATTAAAACTGTCAAATTTTACACTCGTACACAAAAAAAACATAAGCATGAGTGCAACAGACAGTTAGTACCAATATTTATTCATAATTTCTTGAAAAAATATAAGATGTTCTAGATAACTACAATGTATATCGTCATCATATATGTGATCATATCTATTTTGGTGCTAGAAAAAGAATGTATTAATATTATCAAGAAAGTGATGTGTTATAAAAAAACGAAGAAAAATAAGTAATTCGGTGATCATCAACATATATACCTATCAAGAGAGCCCTTCTTTCCAGTACTTCCATTCCCAACCCAAACAAGGTCCCAGTACCTATATTTATATATTAATTTGGTAAACATATAAAAGAAAACGGTCAATTAAATCTTGCCTCAACAGAATACATTAAGATATAATTGAAACATTAATCGACACCACAACAACATATACGTACTAATATTAAAAGTTCAACAATATTAATATTAAATTGTCAGAAAAATCTCACCCATAAACATACTACTCCTAATTATTATTATTTTTTTAAAAAAATAAACCTAATTGCCGTAGTTTTTTTTTAAAAATAAAATATATATATATATGTATATATTAATAGGATTCGTATGGTTTCAATGTATATATATATACCCTCTGTTGACTTCATTGTTCACTTCATCAAGCAAGTTATCGACGCCGTTATATTTTATTCCGGTGATTGATCCTCCCGGTTTTGACAGCGTAATTTGGACTATGCCGTTGTCCAACACAATCTGCACGTCAAAGAGCCACTTATAAAATTAATTATTTAAATATACATGCACACAAAAAAATAAAAATAAAATATATACTAAGAATAATAATTGGAAAACTTATGTTACATATTGATCAAGGATATTCAATGTAACGGGCTGCTGAGCGAGGTTGGAGTTGTTTGCCGGGGATACTATTGGTTTGCTGGTTGGGAGAGTTGTACCGGTCACGAGCTTATCACGTGACTGGTGAGTAGTATTGGTCATAAACAGAATAATAAGACCACGAATAACATAGAAAATGTGATTGGTTGGCCCATTTCTTCTTTGAAATTTCATCACCATCATGTGAAGAACCTTAATTAGGCTAAGAGACCAGATCAATCTCTAATTTCGTATTGATGATTACACGCACAGAGCCTTGCCTTTGAATACAAGACAAGTATTTTTTTGTGTTTATTTTTTATCAGGGAAGTAGGCTCACCAATATTATGAGAGAGATATCCTGTCCGCTATTTATTCTGTCGTCTCATATATTCTCTCATAATATCAACAAATTAAACCTAGATCTGCTATATATATATTGGCATTGTACCTAGACACGCCTATAATTTGTTAATTTGTTTTGAAATATAGTTTAATTTGTTGGGTAGATCCAGGGAAAAGCTAGATTTATGATAGTTATCTTATTAGGTGTAATTGACTATAATATATTTAGAGTCCATTAGGAGTAACTTTTTGGGTTTTTTTTTTCTTCTGTTTTTAACCAATAGCGATATATAGAAGTTTTTTTTTTTTTTTTCTGTTTTCATGTATTTTTTTTTCAGCTCAAAATAATCGTATATGTAGATTTATATATTGTGCTGACTGATACTGTTATTGATATTGTTACTAAATTTTCTTTCAATCAATCTTCACGTATTTCTTTTGAAATTTTTTTTATTATGATATTTTGAGATTTCTTATTTATTGCATACATGCACACAAGACTCATTTTATAATTATTATTTAAGAAATTTTTATTTCCATATATAATTCATATTTTTCTTATTATGAGATCCTCTTACAAACTCATAAATTTTAGCTCCTGATTAATTAAGTTTAAAATTCTCATGTACACGGTATATTTATCATTTGGAAAGGATTTCTTAAACAAATTCAATTTTATTAGTTTCCAAATTAACGTGATTAGATGTCATCAAATGAAAATAAATTTACAAAACATACCAATTTTATGAGGAATATTTGTCGCAATACTTTCTAATTTTAGGTTAAAGCTGCATTTGAACATTTAATTGTTTTTATACTATTTCTCTTCATCACCTTTTAAAAAACAGCCTCTTACTCCATCACCAAAAGGATGCAACATGTTATTAAGCCATATCTTACAAAATGATCTTATTATTTTAAAATATGTTCCCAAAACAATTTTAAGATTGAAATAAGATATACAAATGGTAGAATTTCATCGATAGCTCATTAGCTAATCAACGATTCATTTTATTATTGTCGCCTATATGGAAAAGAGATACACCAGTAAATTTAAATGATAAAGCTTTATATAAACACTACAAGAAAAATGAGCTACTACTTCAGTTTTTAAGGTGGAACTACTTCGGTTTTCGCATAAATTCGTAACCGGAATAGTTCGGGGCAAAGTAAAAAGTGGTGAAAAACCGAAGTGGAAAATAGATTTTCCACTTCGGTTTTTATGTATAAACCGAAGTAGATAACACAAATAACACAAAATATCTCGACATAGTGTGCAAATTGAAAAAGGAAAACAATTAATAAAATCAATAAAAAAAATTGGCAGAGTTTCCTTTGTTTTTGTAGCATATCCTAATAATATAATTATCTATAAACTCAATACAAACAAACACAAAATCAACACACATAATTCCATCCTTATATCACCGTCAACAACAAATTTCCCAGAACCTACTTCACTAAAGTAAACATGCATGATTTAACTCTAATTTCATAAATAAATATTGCAATAGTAATAAATAAAATTTAAAGATTACTCACCTCCAATATTACTCTTGAAGTCACCCAAAATCAATACTAAATTGGCAACTAAATCAACAACCCTACTAAAAAGCTTAAACAAACACAAATAAAAATAAGTTACATAATTAATTAAACTAGTTACATAATCATCAAACAACATATCAAGCTAGCTAGTTATAGAAAATAAAAAATAAATGCCACTAATAATCCAAGCATTTCAAGTTCTAACATTAGCAACACCATTACCTATTGAAGCTATGTTTAAAGATTTAAATTGCAAGTCACAACAATTTGTAAATTTTACTAATATATATATATATAATTAATAACATTATATAAAATAACAAAAAAAAAATATAACACAAATATACTAAAAAATAAGTATTAAATTCGGAATAATATAAAAAAAATTAACACAAACAAAGTTTTAAGGTAACAAAACCTTATTTGATGCTCAAAATAACCTCTAAATAGATATTAGCAACTCTAAAACCTATATATAATAAAAACATTATATTCTATAAGAAAAAAATCTTTAAATAATATAGAAAATAAAAAAATCATACAAACAAAGATTAAGTGATTCATACATTTTTTGAAACTCAAGAACACATTTTAATGTAAGAAAATCAGTCAAAGTCCAATAGCAATACCCATTTTCGAACCCTAAAAATACCTACACCCAAAATCTGTATTTTCTCCCTCAAAAATATAAATGGAACTAATATTTCTATTTTTAAGTAAGAAAAATAGTTTCAAATGGTAAAAAAAAAAACATAAAAAATAGTATATTTAGTGAAACCCTCGTGGGAGTACGACAACAATGGAGGTTTTCTAGATTTGACGTTTGAGATTTTTGCTTCAGAGAGATGAATGAGGTGGGAGCTAGATATGAAGGGTATTAAAACCCTTTTACTTCGGTTCTTAGATAAAAACTGAAGTATAAAGTACATTCTATTTCAGTTTTTATCTAAGAACTGAAGTAAAAGGGTTTTAATACCCTTCAGGGCCACGTTTGCTTTGCTCCACTTTTCACTTCAGTTTGTTCATAAAAACCGAAGTGGAAAGTCCCAATAAAATGTGCAAATCAAACATGGCCCTTGTCTATTTTCTATTTTAACTTTGTTTTTTTAAGAAACCAAAGTAGTAGCCTATTTTTATGTACTACCATTCCCAAAAGCGAAGTAAAAATCTATTGAAAGACTTTTACTTTAGTTTTTTATATTCTATGCGTAAAAAATGAAGTAAAAGCCTATATTTCTAGTAGTGAAAAAAAAACCTAGTTATGCTTAATCTTAATCTTACACAAAAAATCTTATTATTTGTGTTATGATAGCTAATCTATAATTCAATATATTAAAGCCTTAAAATTCTATATCTAAACTCATAACTAAAAAGTAACAACTCTTAATTAAAACAAATGAAGATTTGATTCTTTGTAGTATGTGTTGTAGAATAAAACCAAAAAGTAAAAGTCCCTTCTTTCATGCGAGTACGATGATAAGGCGTAGGAGGAACTTCATTCAAGCCATTAAAAATGAAACAAGGGAATGGGTTCATGGAACAAAAGATATGGCAAACTTGTTCTTATAACAGAGGTTCACAAAGTTGTCCTAGCATGCAAGATGAGGAAGAAGGGGAAGTGGTTTTGCACGCTCTAGTTCGCGAGGAGATTACTTGGGTAGAGAATGAATTGCTCACGGCAATTCCAGACCAAGAAGAAATCGTTAAAGCTCTCAAGGAAATGAACGTTGACAAAGCACCTGGCCCGGACAGCCTCCCTGCATCTTTCTATATGCATCATTGGGCAACAATTTATGAAGATGTCACAAAGATGGTCCATCATTTTTTTAGAAATAATGATCTCCCGGTCTTCATAAACAATGCAAACATTGTTCTTATCCCAAAAAAGGACGCCCAAGCACCACCAACAACTATAGACCTATAGCCTTATGCAATGTCTCTTACAAACTTGTTTCAAAGATCATTACTTCGAGACTGAAAGGGATTCTGTCGAGACTAGTATCACCTTTCCAAACAACCTTTGTGCAAGGAAACTTTATAAAAGATAATGCAAGCACATTACAAGAAAATGACTCTACATCGACGACATCTATTGTTGCCTGTAGTCGAATTCCATGAAAGATTATTTTTTAAAATTTATTGAAATAAATTAGCTACAGCAATGACATGCCGTCATTGTAACGACATGTCGTTGTTGTAGGGTAGCCAACATCACGCCACCAGGTCCCTCCAAATTTCAAAAAGTACGGAGGGAAACTGGACCGCCAAAAGTTTGTTGCCAAATTTCACTACCTATAGCGACAACATGCTGTTGCTATATATCCTCATTTTATTGACTGGCCAGTTAAAAATTTAGTCTATAGCAACAATTCGTCGCTATAGTGTCCCAAAAAGAAAAGGAGGGAAAGTTTGTTAGAAATTACTTATACAAGATCTTATTTATTTTTATGTAAATCAAATATTAATCAAATTAATATAAGAAAACCTAGAATATGTTTCTATAATTGAATTAAACAGAGATAATGATAAGAACAATTCACTACTATAAAATACCATTTATGTGACACTTTTTTAGGACACTCACTTAAATGTAAGTCCTTAAAAATGTCTATGGAGATTTTAGGACACTCATTGAGAGTCCTAAAACAACACAATTTAAGACTCGCAATTAGTGTCCTAAAAAAAATGAGAGTCCTAAAAAAGTTTGGGGAGAAAAATTAGGAATGGTGACTTTTAAGGGCTCTTTTTGCGAGTCATAAAAGAGTATTAATGGCTCCCAAAGAAAGCCCTTAAAATTGTTAAGTAAAAGAGACTCAAAACTATTCACTTTTCAAAAATTAGGGGGTTTAGTAAATTTTTCAGCACAAACACAAGAGAAAGGAAAAATAACTCTATCATTTGGGGATTTAAGGGTTCGGTGTTCTTGGGGTTTGGGGCGGCTGGCCGGAGGTTGATGCGAGGTTGACGGCGGCTGCTGGGATTTGTGGGTGGTGAATGGCGATGGAGGAGGCGTGGGTTCTCGGATCCAGCAACCGTGGGCTCTCGACACCCTGGGAAGTCTTCTCCGGCAGCGCCGTGGGGTTCTCAGATCTAGCATCCTTAGCTCGCGGCGGCGGTGTGGGTTCTCGGCGACTGTGTGGGTTCACGACAGAGACAACAATTTTTTTTTTCATTTCTTTGATAAATAACTCTTTTAATTCATATATTAATTATATAAATGCTCTCTTTAAAATATAATTATTTGTCTTGAATTTTATTTTATATATATGTTTAGGGTTCGGAGAAATTTGAAATCCTCAATTTCAAATTGAAGTCTTCCTTATTTTCTAATATTGAGTGGGTAAGTATGTTTTTTTATTTTGTTAATGTTACAATCATTTTTTGCTAAATTGTTAAGTTCTATTACTAAAAATATGAAAATTAGGGTAATTATATATAATAGATATATATGTATATATGAAACACATTTTTTAAATCTCTATTGTTATAATATATAGTAATTCATTGATGATATTTCTTTATTTTTTTTGAACTAATTACAATCTTTATTGTTATATTTTGAGTTATTTTTTTGTGGTTGATTTAATTATAATAATATATGATATGATTCTTCAAAAAAATTGCTCATTTTGTTTTTGGATAACATTGAAGAATATCTTTTTATTCTAAAAAAAAGTGTTTGATTTTAGTTTTGTTTTTTCATTGAAATATGACACTAGTTAACAAAAAAAATGAAAGTTCTAGCTAGTTTTTGAAAAGTTGTCATCAAAATACATACTTGTAGAAATTTCTAACAAGAACTTTCATTATTGGGTTGATGAAAAAATGTCAAAGAGTAAATACTAGAGAAAAAGTAAATAGGATCCATGGAATATGAAAAAGATTAGAGGAAAACATTTATGAACATTATTCTATTTATTGCTAATTATTTAAGAATTATAAAATAATGTGTTTATGATTTATAAAATATTTTAGTGATTCCTTTTAAAAAAAATAAAAGATTTAGTGGTTTGAAACATATGGTATATGATCTCTAGGAATCAACACGATTTACTATTTAAATTATACTTATGTGAACTTTTTGAAATTAAATGTCAACATTTGATATTTTTTTTATAATGTTTATAATAATGTTTATGTTAATATTTTGATTGTTCTTAAAGCATTGGATTGGTAGCTAATTGCAAGAGGTATGTTGTATTTGATTTATTTTTAAAAAATTTCAATCTTGTACAATTTTGAATAACTGTATAACTTTAATGGAGTTTGAATATCTTAGATATTCACTCGTAGTGAAGTAGGTTATGGAAATTCTGTATGCTGCGTCGATAGCAGAATGTTGAAAACTTGCATGTCTTAGTGAAGTAGGTTTTGAGAATTATGTGTACTGCGGTGATATATGGATGAAAACCTATGTGTTGTTTGATTTGTTTGAATTGTCGGTGTTGATTGTGACAGATGGATAGGCTAGTAAATTAGGGGATATGCTGTCTAATTTTCTGTAGAGTTTTTTGTACTTAGTTTTTTTTTTGTAAGTTTATTTTATTTTCTTAATTTGTATTGTTTATTAAAGCAAATAGGCACAATATGGAAAAGGCATGGATGTCAGCTGATAGGTTGTCAGTGGAATATATAAAAGGAGTCGATGAGTTTCTTAGATTTAGTTTTGATCATGCCAAAGATCCAAACTATATTTGTTGTCCTTGTAGCAAGTGTGGAAATATGAAAAAGATGACCACCACAATGATAAAAGAGCACTTATATTTTCACAGGATAGACAAAAATTATAAAATATGGTATTGGCGTGGTGAAGAGCTTCATGTTACTCCGGACCCTCCTAGAATGAATGAAGTTCAGAATTATAAGCAATTTTATCATGAGGATAATTTAGATAAAATGATTGATGATGCATATTATGAATTAGAAGTAGATCCCATTAAGTTCGAAAATCTTCTAAATGACACTGAAAAGCCGATTTACCCCCGTCGCACTAAATTTATAAAGTTGTCAGCTCTTTTTAGATTGTACAATATGAAAGCCAAAAATGGATGGAGTGATAAAAAGTTTCACGGAATTGTTAGTTTCTTTAAAAGATTTATTGCCTGAAGAAAACGAGATGCCCATGTCATTTTATGAGGCTAAGAAAACTATGAGCTCATTAGGCTTACAATATGAAAAAAATACATGCTTGTCCTAATGATTGTGTATTATATCGGAATAGCCTTGTAGATGAGAATTCATGTCCTACTTGTGGTGTGTCCAGATAGCAAAATGTAATGCCCCGACTAATTCTAAACCTTGAACCATTAAAATTATTAAACATAACTACTATTTTGGAACACATTCAAGAAATAATACAAACTTTATTGAAAATCCAAAATACGGTAGGAATACAAAATATGGTATGGGATCCCATTGTTTAATACATAAAACATAAACTTCAATTAATTTTTTAAATACTAAGTGCGGAAATACATTATATCATAAATTAAAAGACTTGAAACAACTTCATCCTCAATCGTCCAGCAGTCCACTCAATCAGTCCATCCCCAATACACATGCCAAGCTGCCACGAATCCATCCCGCCTTCCAAGTTTATTTTCATGCACCATCTAAAATAAAAGGAATGAGCCTAATGCCCAACAAGGAAAATCTACTAAAAACATATATCATAAATCATAAAACATATTCATAACATATCAACAAAACATAGCATATCACATAAACATATCATAAAACATATAATCTAACCAATTTTCCTTACCAAAAACTGAGATATTGGAGACAAGAATGAGATGGAAAACTCCTAAAATCAACAATAAGAACCATGAGTTTATAAGGAATTGGAGATGAAAAAGAGATCTATACCATCAAGATAGAAACTTACCGAAGAACCTTAAGTTTCAAGAACTTAAATACCTAACCAAGAGGCCATAAAATCAAGTTAGGATCTGAAAGAAAATGGAAGAAAATAAAAGAACTATAAGAAACTAAATATGAGGATAAGAATACATTGGATGGACTAGAACTTCGATCTACACCTCAAATACCGAGATATCACTCTATCTTAGTTCCCAAGTGTTTATAAAGCTTAGGTTGAAAAGCTTTTAAATCCCAAACCATAGTGTTTTCTCTCTAGAGTAAACTTAGTAGCTTGGAGCCTCTGAAGAATGCTTGAATAATGAATGAAATGGCTGAGTACTAGGTCTTATTTATAGAGTTCAAGTGAAACTAACCCCTTTTAAAATGAATAATGTTGACGCCATTTTTCGTCAACTTAAAATGTAGAGCAATTAAACAATAAGAACTATGGCGCATATGAATAATATGGTAGAACAACAATAATTTTACGTGGTTCAGCAGTTAGCTCTGCCTAGTCCACGAGTCTATTTTATTAAGACTTGGAGATTTCTGGAAATCCTTCAGGGATGAATTCTCCAGAATTTCTCTCCGTCTATCCAAAGATCCATCCTTTACAAATGTTCATGAACTCTCTATTTATAGAGAGTTTTCAGAGTTCATTCCCACATATTTTGGGATGATACTTCTGCTTATTAATTAAAATAATGATATTAAATACTATAACTCCTATATACAAGGAAACGTCCCCTGAAGACCGGGAGCGAATAACAGACTTGTTAATATCCCTTTAATGTTGGGATGTTACAACAATAAATATCTTTAAATGCATGGAACGCGTTACATCAGATGACCCATTAAATCTTTCGAGGTCGGCAATCAGCATCATGTCGGTCCAGGTCTATAGATAAGTTACGAACTAGCCACCTTACTCCAAGACCAGATCAGAGCGGGTAGATACCAGCGAGGCTGTTACATTCTAAGCTTGTACTCCTGTTAAGCTCGGGCTACTTGATCCGAAGACACCCGACAACAGATATGCTCCGATGCTAAGTTCTTTCGAGCTTAGAAAGAACTTCGAGGTTAAATGTCTTCGAGGTTGCCATCTTAATTCGAGGATTTGACATTTGGGCCACGAACTTGCGTTTTAGATATCTCGAGCCCACACTTGACGAGTCCAACTTTCAAGATCACAATCTCAGGTCTCGAAATCTGGGTGTAACATTTTTCCCCCTCAAAAGTATTGGTTTGAATCCTATGAGAAGGAAAATTTTGAACTACTTTCTTCGGGAACCGTTCCGTCACGCACTCGAGTATGGACACGCGTCAGTTGGGTATTGCTCACTCAAGGTACTTTAGTGCCTTGAAACTCTGCCCATGTTTATCCGCCTGCCTTCCTTTTGGGTACTATCATTTCACTAGTCCCTAGCCGTTAGATCTGCTACGGAATCTGGCCAATGGCCCAGATTGGTTCAACTTTTAACATGCCCGTGGGCCTATAAATAAGTTTCCAGTTATCTTCTCCATTTTTCCTTCACATTCAAACTTTCAGAAAGAAAAAACCAGAGCCTTTCTTGTCCAGTTCTTGCATGTTCTCCAAACCAAGAAGACAAAGCAACGTTGGACTTTTTGACTTAGTGAGATCGCACTTGCAACCGCTCATTCAATCATCCATTTCTCTGTTTCCATCGATCACATTGTGTAAGTTTTCTGTTCATGGCTTCTTTGCGTTATATATACATTTTTTTTCCTTCATGTATGTTTATGCTTCTGTTACACCATGGGCACTAGGATTTATTATCGACCCATTCATTAGTTTAATGCACTAGGATTAGGGTGCTTCGACTGATAGACATTAGGTTCGAACCCAGTTTTTGCGAAAAATGGTCCAAATATGGTTCCTTTTTTTGGGATTTCAAATTTTAGAGACCATATCTTGCACACCAAGATATCTGGTACAAAATCAGGGTTTCTTAAGGAATGCACGATTCCCAAAAATATCACCTTTTTAATAACCGCCACCTTTTTTCCCTAATATTTCAGGATTTCCCATAACTCATCCACCTTCCCTCCTTTCGGTGGAATACACGCTCTGAGATTGGCTTCATCCTTTGGATCGAGTCTGCCTTATAGCCTCGATCATTCGAGCTTAGGTACTATTTGTCTCTTTATTTCTTGTCCGCTTGGCCCCCACCCTTTTGCTTTCTTGTTAGATGCCGCAGAATTTGGGAAAGTGGTGGGGGTCAAAGCTCGCGATTCCTTACCCACCAGTAGCTTCGAGCCTGGAATCTCCCTTTACTCGGAACCAACGCTTAATTTGGGAGCACGAATTAAGGCGTGAGCAAGAGGACACTCGAGACCACTTCCGACGTCAGATAGACGAGGTCGAAGAAGGGAAGAGGAAAAGATTAAGGGTCGCCCTCTATCCGGATCCGGACACCGAGCTCATACCGATTCCTCTCGATCCTACGCTCAAAGTGACAATCACCTTCAAGCCGGGCGCTCTTCAATTTTCGCTGATGGGGGAACCTTCTACCTCGCAGCCAAGGAGAGAATTCTTCGAGGCCGAGCATTACTGGAGCTCGGTTACGTCGTTAGGTCAGATAGCTAATATTCTGGCCTTTCAAGGCATAGGACTATCGGGCTTGCTGAGGTGTCGAGCTTCGACCTCCCATGAACGGAGTTGCTGCGCTCCAGGAGATGGAAATCCTGACAGCAAGTTGAGATACGCGGCTTGGAGCCAGGAGCATATGAAGGCAGGGGCGATACTGCCCTTGAAGTATTTTTTTCAAGGACTTCACATATTTTGTTGGGTTGGCTCCCTTCCAGCTCAACACCAATTCCTACAGGGTTCTGTCTGCCCTGAGGTTGCTGTACCACGAGCTGAAGTGGAAAGGACCTCGCCAGAAGAGATCTTATATCTCTTTTGCTTGAAAAGCAATCCCTCTCAAGCTCAGGGATGAGCTGGCTTCTACTATCCCTCGAGCTATCCCAAGGAGAAGAAGATGTTTGAAGATCTTCCTAACCACCCTCCCTTCTCGATTCTACTCTTTCAGACGAATTCATAAGTATCTCAACTTCTTTCTTTTTTGTGCTCAAATTTTGCTTAGGCTCGTATTTAGTTGAAATGTGTTTTATCTTCCAGCCAACTACCATCGCCCTACCCCCACCAAGGAGATGAGGGAGCACAGAGAAACTCTGCTCCAACTTCCCTATGGCATGAGATCCTTCTCCTACCTCCTACATGAAGGCAAGCTCTGGGCATGTGGGCTCATAGGGGAGGATCAGTCTACATCTGAATGGTCCAATAAGAAGTACGACCGGTGGGAGCTCGTGCCTCAGCCGACCGGAAACCTCCCCCCAAGGAGAGATGCGAGGCCTCCATCTCTGGCTCAACGTTGAAGGAGTCCACAATCGGGGAATGAGGCCAACGACGAGGCCTCGAGCTTGGGCTCGGATGAACAAGGTACAGTGATCCTTAGCTCAGATTTGTGGTCTCCCTCACTACTAAAACATAAGCCAGATAGATTATTATTGTGTAAGGACGATAGGAACCATTTTTATGTATGGTCTTGGGTAGATGAGAGGGTACATAGGTTCGATAGCTGCCTCGAGAAATATGACACCATGTATAGCTTGAACGAGGTATGGAATGGAATAGCCATCTAATACGGGACTAACGACTATAGGGAACTTTCGAGGTTGACATCCACCTATAGGGAAGGCACTCCCCCCGCCTCTTTTGAAGAAGGGGGAATATCGTGGTCACCGAGCACAAGCTCGGGGGAGAGTTCTAGTTAGGTTTCTCTCCACTTGTCTTTTAATCCCTTGTCTGTCCGTATCATGTTAAATTATTTTGTTTTTGGGATAACTCATTATGTGGTGTAAATGTGAAGGCGAGATGGACTCCAATCTTCACAACATCCTAGAGAGTGGCGGGGCCAAGAGATGTAAGCACCCGAGGGGCTCGCGGAAGTCCGAGCGACCCGCCAAGGTCCTCAAGAGGACTGAGAGGACTCCTCCTCCACCAGCTCCAGCTGCTATAAACCCGAATGTGGAGTCAACTCCTCAGGTTGAAGCGTCCACTACGGTCGAGCTCTAACCCCCTCCAATCATGGTTCACTCAACACTTAGCCCACCTCCGAAAAAACCTTCAGCTTCCACAACACGCAAGTTGTCAGTTTATACTCATGTCGATGAGTATGTAATTTACAATGCTGCTGGATCCCATGGGGCTACACTTGGCTCGGACATTCTGTCTCGAGTGGGCCAGAGCTTTAGTGGCTTTGACGCCCCTCATTGGCAATTTTTGAACAATGCTCAAGATTGCAATACGCTTTATGAGAAGAGTATCGAGCTCACTGTTGCGGTAACTTCCCTCATCTTTTGGTATTAGCCGTATTTACACTTGGTCCGTATGCTAATTTGATTTCTTTGTATGCCAGACTCTTGTTGTCTCTGCCCAACTCAATTATAAGTTGAACAACGAGGTCCACTTGAGTATGTCAATTGCTCAGGAGGCGAAAGATCTTCAGCTCAAACTGAGTGACGAGCTCAAGGCAACAAAAGAAAAGGTTGAGGCCATGGCTGAGGAGCTAAAGACCAAGTCTTTCGAGCTTGAAAAGCTAAATGCTCGGCTCGCGGAGCTTGAAAAGGAAAATGCTTGGGTCAAGGAGACCAATGCCAAGCTTGAAGAAGAGAAGGCCGTCACTTTCGAGATCATGGAGGGTGAAAAGACTCCTCTTCTTGAAGAGTTTAAGGAGAAGAAGGGTGGGGCAATCGACATGGCCATGTACAGAATCTAGGCCAACAACGTCGACCTCGACACTAGCTTCTTAGGCCCTCTTGAATCGAAGCTCGTGGCCCAATGGTAGGCTCAGTTGGATGATGAGGAGACTGCTCGAGATGAGGCGAAGGGAGCCGGGGAGGATGCTGACGCTGAGAAGGCCAAGGAAGATGCTGAGAAGGCCAAGGAGAATGCTCCTCCTTCTTAATACTTGCCTCGGGGCTGCGTCCCTTAGAATTTTTTGTAATAGCCTTTTATGTTTGATTTATTATTTATACCCATAGGGCCAGGACAATTCTACAGCTCGTAAAAGAGTTGCCTTTATATGATATTTGAGATACCATTTTTTGTTTTTATTTTAATATATATGCTTTACATTTCTTGGGCTGAAATATTTTGCACAATTTATATTAAAATGTCATTTATGCCTATTTATTCATACAAACATAGTTTGGATTTAAGCTCGAGGTTCAGTGCATTCATGCATAGTTTGCTCGAATTATCCGCTACTGATCTCGTTATTTGTCAAGGTCGGATATTACTTTTACCATGCACCCGAAAGTGCTTATATGGCTTGTAATGCAAATGGTTTAGTTATATCTTAATTTTAGTTATATCACTGCTGCGGTAACTTCCCTCATCTTTCGGTATTAGCCGTATTTACACTTGGTCCGTATGCTAATTTGAATTCTTTGTATGCCAGACTCTTGCTGTCTCTGCCCAACAAAATTATAAGCTGAACAACACGGTCCACTCGAGTATGTCAATTGCTCAGGAGGAGAAGGATCTTCAGCTCAAACTGAGTGACGAGCTCAAGGCAACAAAAGCAAAGGTGGAGGCCGGAGCTAAGGAGCTAAAGGCCAAGTCTTCCGAGCATGAAAAGATGAATGCTCGGCACGCGAAGCTTGAAAAGGAAAATGCTCGGGTCAAGGAGACCAATGCCAAGCTTGAAGAAGAGAATGCCGTCACTTTCGAGATCATGGAGGGTGAAAAGACTCCTCTTCTTGAAGAGTTTAAGGAGAAGAAAGGGTGGGGCAATCGACATGGCCATGTACAGAATCTAGGCCAACAACGTCGACCTCGACACTAGCTTCTTAGGCCCTCTTGAATCGAAGCTCGTGGCCCAATGGTAGGCTCAGCTGGATGATGAGGAGACTGCTCGAGATGAGGCGAAGGGAGCCGGGGAGGATGCTGACGCTGAGAAGGCCAAGGAAGATGCTGAGAAGGCCAAGGAGAATGCTCCTCCTTCTTAATACTTGCCTCGGGGCTGCGTCCCTTAGAATTTTTTGTAATAGCCTTTTATGTTTGATTTATTATTTATACCCATAGGGCCAGGACAATTCTACAGCTCGTAAAAGAGTTGCCTTTATATGATATTTGAGATACCATTTTTTGTTTTTATTTTAATATATATGCTTTACATTTCTTGGGCTGAAATATTTTGCACAATTTATATTAAAATGTCATTTATGCCTGTTTATTCATACAAACATAGTTTGGATTTAAGCTCGAGGTTCAGTGCATTCATGCATAGTTTGCTCGAATTATCCGCTTCTGATCTCGTTATTTGTCAAGGTCGGATATTACTTTTACCATGCACCAGAAAGTGCTTATATGGCTTGTAATGCAAATGGTTTAGTTATATCTTAATTTTAGTTATATCACTGCTGCGGTAACTTCCCTCATCTTTCGGTATTAGCCGTATTTACACTTGGTCCGTATGCTAATTTGATTTCTTTGTATGCCAGACTCTTGCTGTCTCTGCCCAACTCAATTATAAGCTGAACAACACGGTCCACCCGAGTATGTCAATTGCTCAGGAGGAGAAGGATCTTCAGCTCAAACTGAGTGATGAGCTCAAGGCAACAAAAGCAAAGGTGGAGGCCGGAGCTAAGGAGCTAAAGGCCAAGTCTTCCGAGCATGAAAAGATGAATGCTCGGCACGCGAAGCTTGAAAAGGAAAATGCTTGGGTCAAGGAGACCAATGCCAAGCTTGAAGAAGAGAAGGCCGTCACTTTCGAGATCATGGAGGGTGAAAAGACTCCTCTTCTTGAAGAGTTTAAGGAGAAGAAGGGTGGGGCAATCGACATGGCCATGTACAGAATCTAGGCCAACAACGTCGACCTCGACACTAGCTTCTTAGGCCCTCTTGAATCGAAGCTCGTGGCCCAATGGTAGGCTCAGCTGGATGATGAGGAGACTGCTCGAGATGAGGCGAAGGGAGCCGGGGAGGATGCTAACGCTGAGAAGGCCAAGGAAGATGCTGAGAAGGCCAAGGAGAATGCTCCTCCTTCTTAATACTTGCCTCGGGGCTGCGTCCCTTAGAATTTTTTGTAATAGCCTTTTATGTTTGATTTATTATTTATACCCATAGGGCCAGGACAATTCTACAGCTCGTAAAAGAGTTACCTTTATATGATATTTGAGATACCATTTTTTGTTTTTATTTTAATATATATGCTTTACATTTCATGGGCTGAAATATTTTGCACAATTTATATTAAAATGTCATTTATGCCTGTTTATTCATACAAACATAGTTTGGATTTAAGCTCGAGGTTCAGTGCATTCATGCATAGTTTGCTCGAATTATCCGCTACTGATCTGGTTATTTGTCAAGGTCGGATATTACTTTTACCATGCACCCGAAAGTGCTTATATGGCTTGTAATGCAAATGGTTTAGTTATATCTTAATTTTAGTTATATCACTGCTGCGGTAACTTCCCTCATCTTTCGGTATTAGCCGTATTTACAGTTGGTCCGTATGCTAATTTGATTTCTTTGTATGCCAGACTCTTGTTGTCTCTGCCCAACTCAATTATAAGCTGAACAACGAGGTCCACTTGAGTATGTCAATTGCTCAGGAGGCGAAGGATCTTCAGCTCAAACTGAGTGACGAGCTCAAGGCAACAAAAGAAAAGGTTGAGGCCATGGCTGAGGAGCTAAAGACCAAGTCTTTCGAGCTTGAAAAGCTAAATGCTCGGCTCGCGGAGCTTGAAAAGGAAAATGCTTGGGTCAAGGAGACCAATGCCAAGCTTGAAGAAGAGAAGGCCGTCACTTTCGAGATCATGGAGGGTGAAAAGACTCCTCTTCTTGAAGAGTTTAAGGAGAAGAAGGGTGGGGCAATCGACATGGCCATGTACAGAATCTAGGCCAACAACGTCGACCTCGACACTAGCTTCTTAGGCCCTCCTGAAGTGAAGTTCGTGGCCCAATGGTAGGCTCAGCTGGATGATGAGGAGACTGCTCGAGATGAGGCGAAGGGAGCCGGGGAGGATGCTAACGCTGAGAAGGCCAAGGAAGATGCTGAGAAGGCCAAGGAGAATGCTCCTCCTTCTTAATACTTGCCTCGGGGCTGCGTCCCTTAGAATTTTTTGTAATAGCCTTTTATGTTTGATTTATTATTTATACCCATAGGGCCAGGACAATTCTACAGCTCGTAAAAGAGTTACCTTTATATGATATTTGAGATACCATTTTTTGTTTTTATTTTAATATATATGCTTTACATTTCATGGGCTGAAATATTTTGCACAATTTATATTAAAATGTCATTTATGCCTGTTTATTCATACAAACATAGTTTGGATTTAAGCTCGAGGTTCAGTGCATTCATGCATAGTTTGCTCGAATTATCCGCTACTGATCTGGTTATTTGTCAAGGTCGGATATTACTTTTACCATGCACCCGAAAGTGCTTATATGGCTTGTAATGCAAATGGTTTAGTTATATCTTAATTTTAGTTATATCACTGCTGCGGTAACTTCCCTCATCTTTCGGTATTAGCCGTATTTACAGTTGGTCCGTATGCTAATTTGATTTCTTTGTATGCCAGACTCTTGTTGTCTCTGCCCAACTCAATTATAAGCTGAACAACGAGGTCCACTTGAGTATGTCAATTGCTCAGGAGGCGAAGGATCTTCAGCTCAAACTGAGTGACGAGCTCAAGGCAACAAAAGAAAAGGTTGAGGCCATGGCTGAGGAGCTAAAGACCAAGTCTTTCGAGCTTGAAAAGCTAAATGCTCGGCTCGCGGAGCTTGAAAAGGAAAATGCTTGGGTCAAGGAGACCAATGCCAAGCTTGAAGAAGAGAAGGCCGTCACTTTCGAGATCATGGAGGGTGAAAAGACTCCTCTTCTTGAAGAGTTTAAGGAGAAGAAGGGTGGGGCAATCGACATGGCCATGTACAGAATCTAGGCCAACAACGTCGACCTCGACACTAGCTTCTTAGGCCCTCCTGAAGTGAAGTTCGTGGCCCAATGGTAGGCTCAGCTGGATGATGAGGAGACTGCTCGAGATGAGGCGAAGGGAGCCGGGGAGGATGCTAACGCTGAGAAGGCCAAGGAAGATGCTGAGAAGGCCAAGGAGAATGCTCCTCCTTCTTAATACTTGCCTCGGGGCTGCGTCCCTTAGAATTTTTTGTAATAGCCTTTTATGTTTGATTTATTATTTATACCCATAGGGCCAGGACAATTCTACAGCTCGTAAAAGAGTTACCTTTATATGATATTTGAGATACCATTTTTTGTTTTTATTTTAATATATATGCTTTACATTTCATGGGCTGAAATATTTTGCACAATTTATATTAAAATGTCATTTATGCCTGTTTATTCATACAAACATAGTTTGGATTTAAGCTCGAGGTTCAGTGCATTCATGCATAGTTTGCTCGAATTATCCGCTACTGATCTGGTTATTTGTCAAGGTCGGATATTACTTTTACCATGCACCCGAAAGTGCTTATATGGCTTGTAATGCAAATGGTTTAGTTATATCTTAATTTTAGTTATATCACTGCTGCGGTAACTTCCCTCATCTTTCGGTATTAGCCGTATTTACAGTTGGTCCGTATGCTAATTTGATTTCTTTGTATGCCAGACTCTTGTTGTCTCTGCCCAACTCAATTATAAGCTGAACAACGAGGTCCACTTGAGTATGTCAATTGCTCAGGAGGCGAAGGATCTTCAGCTCAAACTGAGTGACGAGCTCAAGGCAACAAAAGAAAAGGTTGAGGCCATGGCTGAGGAGTTAAAGACCAAGTCTTTCGAGCTTGAAAAGCTAAATGCTCGGCTCGCGGAGCTTGAAAAGGAAAATGCTTGGGTCAAGGAGACCAATGCCAAGCTTGAAGAAGAGAAGGCCGTCACTTTCGAGATCATGGAGGGTGAAAAGACTCCTCTTCTTGAAGAGTTTAAGGAGAAGAAGGGTGGGGCAATCGACATGGCCATGTACAGAATCTAGGCCAACAACGTCGACCTCGACACTAGCTTCTTAGGCCCTCCTGAAGTGAAGTTCGTGGCCCAATGGTAGGCTCAGCTGGATGATGAGGAGACTGCTCGAGATGAGGCGAAGGGAGCCGGGGAGGATGCTGACGCTGAGAAGGCCAAGGAAGATGCTGAGAAGGCCAAGGAGAATGCTCCTCCTTCTTAATACTTGCCTCGGGGCTGCGTCCCTTAGAATTTTTTGTAATAGCCTTTTATGTTTGATTTATTATTTATACCCATAAGGCCAGGACAATTCTACAGCTCGTATATGCTTTGAGATACCATTTTTTGTTTTTATTTTAATATATATGCTTTACATTTCTTGGGCTGAAATATTTTGCACAATTTATATTAAAATGTCATTTATGCCTGTTTATTCATACAAACATAGTTTGGATTTAAGCTCGAGGTTCAGTGCATTCATGCATAGTTTGCTCGAATTATCCGCTTCTGATCTCGTTATTTGTCAAGGTCGGATATTACTTTTACCATGCACCCGAAAGTGCTTATATGGCTTGTAATGCAAATGGTTTAGTTATATCTTAATTTTAGTTATATCACTGCTGCGGTAACTTCCCTCATCTTTCGGTATTAGCCATATTTACACTTGGTCCGTATGCTAATTTGATTTCTTTGTATGCCAGACTCTTGCTGTCTCTGCCCAACTCAATTATAAGCTGAACAACACGGTCCACTCGAGTATGTCAATTGCTCAGGAGGAGAAGGATCTTCAGCTCAAATTGAGTGATGAGCTCAAGGCAACAAAAGCAAAGGTGGAGGCCGGAGCAAAGGAGCTAAAGGCCAAGTCTTCCGAGCATGAAAAGATGAATGCTCGGCACGCGAAGCTTGAAAAGGAAAATGCTCGGGTCAAGGAGACCAATGCCAAGCTTGAAGAAGAGAAGGCCGTCACTTTCGAGATCATGGAGGGTGAAAAGACTCGTCTTCTTGAAGAGTTTAAGGAGAAGAAGGGTGGGGCAATCGACATGGCCATGTACAGAATCTAGGCCAACAACGTCGACCTCGACACTAGCTTCTTAGGCCCTCTTGAATCGAAGCTCGTGGCCCAATGGTAGGCTCAGCTGGATGATGAGGAGACTGCTCGAGATGAGGCGAAGGGAGCCGGGGAGGATGCTAACGCTGAGAAGGCCAAGGAAGATGCTGAGAAGGCCAAGGAGAATGCTCCTCCTTCTTAATACTTGCCTCGGGACTGCGTCCCTCATATATTTTTGTAATAGCCTTTTATGTTTGATTTATTATTTATGCCCATAGGGCCAAGACAATTCTACAGCTCGTAAAAGAGTTGCCTTTATATGATATTTGAGATACCATTTTTTGTTTTTATTTTAATATATATGCTTTACATTTCTTGGGCTGAAATATTTTGCACAATTTATATTAAAATGTCATTTATGCCTGTTTATTCATACAAACATAGTTTGGATTTAAGCTCGAGGTTCAGTGCATTCATGCACAGTTTGCTCGAATTATCTGCTTCCGATCTCGTTATTTGTCAAGGTCGGATATTACTTTTACCATGCACCCGAAAGTGCTTATATGGCTTGTAATGCAAACGGTTTAGTTATATCTTAATTTTAGTTATATCACTGCTGCGGTAACTTCCCTCATCTTTCGGTATTAGCCGTATTTACAGTTGGTCCGTATGCTAATTTGATTTCTTTGTATGCCAGACTCTTGTTGTCTCTGCCCAACTCAATTATAAGCTGAACAACGAGGTCCACTTGAGTATGTCAATTGCTCAGGAGGCGAAGGATCTTCAGCTCAAACTGAGTGACGAGCTCAAGGCAACAAAAGAAAAGGTTGAGGCCATGGCTGAGGAGTTAAAGACCAAGTCTTTCGAGCTTGAAAAGCTAAATGCTCGGCTCGCGGAGCTTGAAAAGGAAAATGCTTGGGTCAAGGAGACCAATGCCAAGCTTGAAGAAGAGAAGGCCGTCACTTTCGAGATCATGGAGGGTGAAAAGACTCCTCTTCTTGAAGAGTTTAAGGAGAAGAAGGGTGGGGCAATCGACATGGCCATGTACAGAATCTAGGCCAACAACGTCGACCTCGACACTAGCTTCTTAGGCCCTCCTGAAGTGAAGTTCGTGGCCCAATGGTAGGCTCAGCTGGATGATGAGGAGACTGCTCGAGATGAGGCGAAGGGAGCCGGGGAGGATGCTGACGCTGAGAAGGCCAAGGAAGATGCTGAGAAGGCCAAGGAGAATGCTCCTCCTTCTTAATACTTGCCTCGGGGCTGCGTCCCTTAGAATTTTTTGTAATAGCCTTTTATGTTTGATTTATTATTTATACCCATAAGGCCAGGACAATTCTACAGCTCGTATATGCTTTGAGATACCATTTTTTGTTTTTATTTTAATATATATGCTTTACATTTCTTGGGCTGAAATATTTTGCACAATTTATATTAAAATGTCATTTATGCCTGTTTATTCATACAAACATAGTTTGGATTTAAGCTCGAGGTTCAGTGCATTCATGCATAGTTTGCTCGAATTATCCGCTTCTGATCTCGTTATTTGTCAAGGTCGGATATTACTTTTACCATGCACCCGAAAGTGCTTATATGGCTTGTAATGCAAATGGTTTAGTTATATCTTAATTTTAGTTATATCACTGCTGCGGTAACTTCCCTCATCTTTCGGTATTAGCCATATTTACACTTGGTCCGTATGCTAATTTGATTTCTTTGTATGCCAGACTCTTGCTGTCTCTGCCCAACTCAATTATAAGCTGAACAACACGGTCCACTCGAGTATGTCAATTGCTCAGGAGGAGAAGGATCTTCAGCTCAAATTGAGTGATGAGCTCAAGGCAACAAAAGCAAAGGTGGAGGCCGGAGCAAAGGAGCTAAAGGCCAAGTCTTCCGAGCATGAAAAGATGAATGCTCGGCACGCGAAGCTTGAAAAGGAAAATGCTCGGGTCAAGGAGACCAATGCCAAGCTTGAAGAAGAGAAGGCCGTCACTTTCGAGATCATGGAGGGTGAAAAGACTCGTCTTCTTGAAGAGTTTAAGGAGAAGAAGGGTGGGGCAATCGACATGGCCATGTACAGAATCTAGGCCAACAACGTCGACCTCGACACTAGCTTCTTAGGCCCTCTTGAATCGAAGCTCGTGGCCCAATGGTAGGCTCAGCTGGATGATGAGGAGACTGCTCGAGATGAGGCGAAGGGAGCCGGGGAGGATGCTAACGCTGAGAAGGCCAAGGAAGATGCTGAGAAGGCCAAGGAGAATGCTCCTCCTTCTTAATACTTGCCTCGGGACTGCGTCCCTCATATATTTTTGTAATAGCCTTTTATGTTTGATTTATTATTTATGCCCATAGGGCCAAGACAATTCTACAGCTCGTAAAAGAGTTGCCTTTATATGATATTTGAGATACCATTTTTTGTTTTTATTTTAATATATATGCTTTACATTTCTTGGGCTGAAATATTTTGCACAATTTATATTAAAATGTCATTTATGCCTGTTTATTCATACAAACATAGTTTGGATTTAAGCTCGAGGTTCAGTGCATTCATGCACAGTTTGCTCGAATTATCTGCTTCCGATCTCGTTATTTGTCAAGGTCGGATATTACTTTTACCATGCACCCGAAAGTGCTTATATGGCTTGTAATGCAAACGGTTTAGTTATATCTTAATTTTAGTTATATCACTGCTGCGGTAACTTCCCTCATCTTTCGGTATTAGCCGTATTTACAGTTGGTCCGTATGCTAATTTGATTTCTTTGTATGCCAGACTCTTGTTGTCTCTGCCCAACTCAATTATAAGCTGAACAACGAGGTCCACTTGAGTATGTCAATTGCTCAGGAGGCGAAGGATCTTCAGCTCAAACTGAGTGACGAGCTCAAGGCAACAAAAGAAAAGGTTGAGGCCATGGCTGAGGAGCTAAAGACCAAGTCTTTCGAGCTTGAAAAGCTAAATGCTCGGCTCGCGGAGCTTGAAAAGGAAAATGCTTGGGTCAAGGAGACCAATGCCAAGCTTGAAGAAGAGAAGGCCGTCACTTTCGAGATCATGGAGGGTGAAAAGACTCCTCTTCTTGAAGAGTTTAAGGAGAAGAAGGGTGGGGCAATCGACATGGCCATGTACAGAATCTAGGCCAACAACGTCGACCTCGACACTAGTTTCTTAGGCCCTCTTGAAGCGAAGTTCGTGGCCCAATGGTAGGCTCAGCTGGATGATGAGGAGACTGCTCGAGATGAGGCGAAGGGAGCCGGGGAGGATGCTGACGCTGAGAAGGCCAAGGAAGATGCTGAGAAGGCCAAGGAGAATGCTCCTCCTTCTTAATACTTGCCTCGGGGCTGCGTCCCTTAGAATTTTTTGTAATAGCCTTTTATGTTTGATTTATTATTTATACCCATAGGGCCAGGACAATTCTACAACTCGTAAAAGAGTTTCCTTTATATGATATTTGAGATACCATTTTTTGTTTTTATTTTAATATATATGCTTTACATTTCTTGGGCTGAAATATTTTGCACAATTTATATTAAAATGTCATTTATGCCTGTTTATTCATACAAACATAGTTTGGATTTAAGCTCGAGGTTCAGTGCATTCATGCATAGTTTGCTCGAATTATCCGCTTCTGATCTCGTTATTTGTCAAGGTCGGATATTACTTTTACCATGCACCCGAAAGTGCTTATATGGCTTGTAATGCAAATGGTTTAGTTATATCTTAATCTTAGTTATATCACTGCTGCGGTAACTTCCCTCATCTTTCGGTATTAGCCGTATTTACACTTGGTCCGTATGCTAATTTGATTTCTTTGTATGCCAGACTCTTGCTGTCTCTGCCCAACTCAATTATAAGCTGAACAACCCGGTCCACTCGAGTATGTCAATTGCTCAGGAGGAGAAGGATCTTCAGCTCAAACTGAGTGATGAGCTCAAGGCAACAAAAGCAAAGGTGGAGGCCGGAGCTAAGGAGCTAAAGGACAAGTCTTCCGAGCATGAAAAGATGAATGCTCGGCACGCGAAGCTTGAAAAGGAAAATGCTCGGGTCAAGGAGACCAATGCCATGCTTGAATAAGAGAAGGCCGTCACTTTCGAGATCATGGAGGGTGAAAAGACTCGTCTTCTTGAAGAGTTTAAGGAGAAGAAGGGTGGGGCAATCGACATGGCCATGTACAGAATCTAGGCCAACAACGTCGACCTCGACACTAGCTTCTTAGGCCCTCTTGAATCGAAGCTCGTGGCCCAATGGTAGGCTCAGCTGGATGATGAGGAGACTGCTCGAGATGAGGCGAAGGGAGCCGGGGAGGATGCTAACGCTGAGAAGGCCAAGGAAGATGCTGAGAAGGCCAAGGAGAATGCTCCTCCTTCTTAATACTTGCCTCGGGACTGCGTCCCTCATAAATTTTTGTAATAGCCTTTTATGTTTGATTTATTATTTATGCCCATAGGGCCAAGACAATTCTACAGCTCGTAAAAGAGTTGCCTTTATATGATATTTGAGATACCATTTTTTGTTTTTATTTTAATATATATGCTTTACATTTCTTGGGCTGAAATATTTTGCACAATTTATATTAAAATGTCATTTATGCCTGTTTATTCATACAAACATAGTTTGGATTTAAGCTCGAGGTTCAGTGCATTCATGCACAGTTTGCTCGAATTATCTGCTTCCGATCTCGTTATTTGTCAAGGTCGGATATTACTTTTACCATGCACCCGAAAGTGCTTATATGGCTTGTAATGCAAATGGTTTAGATATATCTTACTTTTTTAGTTACTTTTTCTCGTCCTCGGTTAGCTCCCCGAGGTTATGAGGTCGAAACTATTGTTTTGCAAGATACTCCAGCCTCGATCTCGACTTAACATGAAGTGGGTTATGTTTTAACTTACTGTCGATTAGTTTTAGCTGGTTTGTTCCAAACCTATTAAGGTCGTGTTAGGTTTGTAATCCATACACTTATATTTTTATCTCTTGATAATTTGATTATGTTCAAACTTTCTTATCTCGCGCATTTTGTTATATCCAAACACTTGTATGTTTTCGATAGTTTGGTTATATCCAAACTATCTTAGCTTGCGCATTTAGTTATGTCCAAACACTTGTATGATTTTTATATATGCCTTTTATTTTTTCAAGATGATGGTATATGTACCACTAATGCCCCCTTAATATCCTATGAATGCGACCATAGGTTATTAAATTAAGAGAGATTGCAAAAAATACAGCGTATAAGAACGAAATCAAACTTTATTTGATAAATCTGAAAATAGAAAAACAATACAAACAAACAAGCATGGTTATAGGCGACATCCTTCCTACACTATTGATAGTAAGGTCGTAGGTGGTCGCCATTCCATGCACGTGGTACCAGACTTCCATCCAATCTTGCCAACTTGTATACGCCGGGTCGGATGACTGATTCTATCTGATAGGGTCCTTCCCAATTTGGCCCGAGCACGCCAGCTGCTGGATCCCGCGTCGCCAATAATACACGCCTCAGCTCCAAGTCTCCTACGCTGAATTTTCTACCTCAAAATATTGTGTTGAAGTACCGAGTAGCTCGCTGTTGGTATGCATCATTTTTTAATTGAGCTTCATTTCTTCTTTCTTCGATCAGGTCCAGATTTTCTTCGAGATGAGAGTGGTTCGAGGTTTGATCATAAGCGAGGGCTCGAATTGTGGGAATTTTGACCTCGATTGGCAACATAGCCTCGCAACCGTACGCCAGAGAGGATGGGGTATGTCCTGTTGATGTATGGGTCGTGGTCCTATATGCCCACAGGACTTGGGGCAATTCTTCGGGCCATCTTCCTTTTGCTTCTTCCAACTTTTTCTTTAGCGAGCTCTTTAGGGTCTTGTTTACACCTTCGACCTGGCCATTCGCCTGGAAATGGGCCACTGATGAGAAGCTCTTTATTATCCCATTTTTATCGCAAAAGGTGGTAAATAGATCGCTGTCGAACTGGGTACCATTATCCGATACAATCTTCCTTGGCATCCCATATCGGCAGATGATGTTCTTCACCACGAAGTCAAGGAATTTCTTCGAGGTTATTGTTGCCAAAGGTTCGGCTTCAGTCCACTTTGTGAAGTAATTTACGGTGACCACTGTGTATTTTACTCCAGCCTTGCCAGTCGGAAGGGAGCCTATGAGGTCGATTCCCCAGATTGCAAATGGCCACGGGGAGGTCATCATAGTTAGCTCGGTGGTGGAGCTCGAGGAATTGTGGCGTACCGATGGCACTTACCACACCTCTTGACGTAGTCGAACGAGTTTGATTTGATGGTAGGCCAGAAGTATCCATGAGGTATGATCTTCTTGGACAGGCTATGCCCCTCAGTATGGTCTCCACAGAACCCTTCATGAATTTCTTCCATGATTTCTTTAGCTTCGGGTGGGGTCACGCATCGGAGTATCGGCATGGAATATCCTCTCCTATACAGCTTTCCATCTATAATGGTTTACCTAGGGATTTGGTACATCAACTTTCGAGCCTTGGCCCGTTCTTCCGGGAGAACGCTGGTCTCGAGGTACTCAACTATCGGAGTCATCCAGGTTGGCTCGAAATTGATCATACAAACATCCTCTTGTTCTGGCTCGCTAATACTGGGTGTCGCGAGATGTTTGATTGGCACAACATTCAGTTCGTCATTCTTGGTAGAGGTAGCAAGCCTGGCTAAGGCGTCTGCGTTCGAGTTCTATTCTCGAGGGACTTGTTCTATCGCATAGAACTCGAACTGCTCCAGTGCCGACTTCGCTTTTTCTAAGTATGTCGCCATCCTCGTACCACGAGCCTGGTACTCTCCTAAAATTTGGTTAACCACCAGCTGGGAGTCTCTGTAGCAATGTATTGCTTTGGCTTTGAGCTCCTTGACTATGCGAAGTCCCGCCAGTAGAGCCTTATACTTGGCCTCGTTATTCGACGCATCGAAGTCAAATCTTAAGGCAGAGTGAAATCGGCTTCCTGCAGGGGTGATCAAAATTACTCCTGCTCCCGATCCATTTTCATTTGAGGACCCGTCAACATAGAGTTTCCACAGATCGCGGGTCGGGGTTATAACTTCATCGTTTTCCACGCCTGTACACTCCACTATGAAGTCTGCCAAGGCCTGCCCCCTAATGGTCGTCCTTGGATGATAAGTGATCTCAAATTGTCCAAGTTCAATGACCCATTTGAGTAGTCGACCTGAAGCTTCTGGCTTGGACAAGACTTGTCTTAGTGGTTGATCAGTAAGTACATGGATGGGGTGCACCTGAAAATAGGGTCGGAGCTTTCGAGATGAGTGAATTAGGCTGAGAGCTAACTTCTCGTAGCGAGGTACAGGTACAGAACTTCTCCCGTAACAGGTTTTGACAAGATGGGGGGTTTTGCGAGGTGCTTCTTGAGCTCTTGAAAGGCCAACTCGCACTCCTCCGTCCATTCTAATTTCTTGCCTCCCCTCAAAATGTTGAAAAATGGAAGACAATGATCTGTAGATTTTGAGATAAACCTACTTAATGCCGCCATCCTGCCAGTCAAACTTTGGGCATCCTTATGTTTCCGAGGTGAAGGCATGTCGATCAGAGCCTGGATCTTGTCTGGATTAGCTTCTATTCCTCGAGCGTTTACAATGAAACGCAAGAATTTTCCTGAAGATACTCTGAAAGAGCACTTATGAGGGTTAAGTTTCATGTTATATCTCCGTAACACGACAAAACATTCTTCGAGGTCATCCACATGGTTATTGTTAAGTTGAGATTTAACTAACATATCGTCAACATAAACTTCCATGTTATTCCCTATTTGTTCAGAGAACATCATGTTCACGAGCCGCTGGTAAGCGACTCCAGCATTCTTGAGTCCGAATGGCATGACGTTATAACAATACATCCCTTTGTCAGTTATGAAGCTTGTGTGCTCTTGGTCAGGGGCATGCATGGCTATCTGGTTATATCCAGAATAGGCATCCATGAATGACATGAGCCCATGCCCTGCCGTGGCATCCATGAGCTGCTCGATCCATAGTAATGGGAAGCAGTCCTTTGCCACATCCCGTTAGGCTTCGGGACCAGCACCGGGTTGGCTACCCAAACAGGGTAAAAAGCATCCCTGATGAATCCGTTTTCTTTTAACCTATCGACTTCCTCTTTAAGGGCCTTCTTCCTATCGTCATCCAGTAGTCTTCGTGTTTGCTGCTTCGGCGGGAAGCTTTTTTCAATATTTAACGCGTGGCTCACTACATTTGGACTTATCCCTATCATGTCCGAATGTGACCATGCGAAGACATCCTGGTTCTTCAAAAAGAAAATTAATTGCTATTTGGTTTCTTCGTGGAGGATTTTCCCGACCTTTACCGTTTTTGGGGGGTCTGATTCTTTGAGCCTAATTTCTTCGAGCTCTTCCAATGGTTCGAGATCAGCTCTTTCCTCCACTCTTGGATCGATCTCTTCATTTATCTCCGAGACTGTCCCGTCCTTAGTTTGAATAATGACGAGCGTTTGTGCGCTCGCCTGCTTCTTTCCTCTTATGGAAATGCTGTAGCATTCCCTTCCGGCTAACTGTTCTCCCTTCAGCATCTCAATGCCACTAGAAGTCGGGAACTTGATGGCCAAATGCCTTACAGATGAGACTGCCCCCAGCCCTACTAGGGCGGGTCTCCTGAGCAGCACGTTGTAGGCTGATGGCAGGTCCACTACTACAAACTCCATCATCTTGGTTGCTGAGACTGGGTAGTCTCCCAAGGTCATAGGGAGTTCAATGGATCCCATACAGGCAATCCCTTCTCCTGAAAAACCGTACAGCGTCGTTGCACAAGATTTTAGGTCACGAAGCGTGAGTCCCATCTTTTCTAAGGTGGCCTTATAGAGAATGTTCACTGAGCTCCCATTATCAATGAGAACTCGGTGAACCCTCTTGTTCGCAAGCTGGAGAGTGATGACCAATGGGTCGTTGTGGGGAAACTGAACATGGGACACATCGTCCTCAGTAAAGGTTATAGGCAGAGATTCAACCTTTTGGTACTTTGGAACTCTGGGTTTGGGTTCATAAGGGGACCCGTCCCCAGTTTTCAGCTCGTTCACGTATCGCTTCTAGGCGTTCTTGCCTGATCCTGCGAGGTGAGGCCCACCCGAGATGGTTACCACATATTCTCCATCAATTGAAGGGGGTCTCTCTTCTTCCCTAGCTCGGGAATTGTTGTTTTGAGCAGGCGGCAGCACAACTGTCCTCTGGTTGGTAGAAGCCTGATTATTGTTCTGGTTCCTGACATAATGCCTGAAGTATCCTCTCGAGATCAGTCCTTCGATCTCGTCCTTCAGTTGCCTGCATTCATCAGTAGTGTGCTCAGTATCTCTGTGAAATCGACAGTATTTACTGGAGTCTCTCTTGGACTTTTGATTTCTCATGGGGTCTGGACACCTGAAAGGGACCTGGTTTTCATTAGCCAGGTAAATATTCTCCCGAGACTCATTGAGCTTGGTGTACACCTTGTACACGGACAAGTATCTTTCCCCTTTCTTCTTCTTTCCCCCTTCTACCTCAGGGTTACTTACTTCATTCTTCTTTCTTTTGGAAGGATTTTCGGCAGGGGGTTTCGAGGCCGATGGGTCCGCCGAGGTCGAGGCAGAGTTTACATTTATCGTTGTAGTTATGGGCTGAGAGGTCATATTCAGTGTTGACCTTGCCTCTTCTACATTGACAAACCTCTGAGCTCGTCAATTAAACTTGGTTAAGGACCTCAAAGGCTTCCTCTGCATATCTTCCCAGAGGGGACTTCCCGGCATTACCCCAGCTTGGATGACCATTAAATGTCCATTGTCGTCTACATCCCGAGCTCGAGCAACTTCCAAATTGAATCTTGTAAGGTAGCTCTTCAACGTTTCATTTGGTTGTTTCCAGACGTTGGTCAGGGTCGATGCCTCGGGTTTTACCCCGATCATGGCTCTAAACTGCTTCTTGAAATCTTTCGACAACTGATCCCAAGAAGTGATTTAATGTCTCTTATATTTTTTGAACCAGTTTTTCGCTGGTTCTGTAAGTGATGCTGGAAATAACATGCATCTGAGCTCGTAACCCACATTACTTGCTGCTCATTATAGTGTTAAATGTACTCAAATGACTATACGGGTCGGATTTCCCTTCAAAAGGTGGGACATGAGGAATCTGAAACCCTTGAGGAAACGAAGTGTTGGAAATGTGGGGAGCGAATGGCTCGACCTCCTCATCAGAATCTTCGTCCCAATTCCAACCTTGCTAATTCTGTAAGAGCCTAAATGCTCTTTCCAGTTTGTCAATTCTATCTTGAATTGGGTCCACAGGTGGTCTCGCCTGAAATTGGTTATCATTGATCACAATTCCAGACTCACGCCTTCGCAGGGGATCCTTGCGCCCATTTAGGCGATTTCTCAGATCTGGGTTCGAGGGATTATCACTACCTCAATTCTGATGCAGGTGTTCCCGCAAGTTAGGTTGGTTCCTTTGGCTCCCAGTATTTCTACGTCCTTGATCATACATATTGACTGATCTGGTGTCCCCTGAGTCATCACTAGTGAGGCTCATCGCATGATTGTTTCGAGATTGATTCCTTTTAGGCTGCCTCGTCTCTGCAGTGCGAGACCGAGACATTTGGCTTCTCGTAGGCTGGGCGCCTCTCTGTTCTCTAGTCACTACTCCATTCCCCTACTTCCATCCAGCCCGCCTTTCCTTATCACCTTGAGTCAGTTGTGTGTTCCTCTGAGGCGATGAGGGATATCTTATTGGCGATGGAGGGAATTGTATGGGTGACGGTGCCTGCCACCCATTTCGGGGTCTGGATGGTCCCGAGTTTGCCTGTGTTGGCTCGGTAACATTCTGCCTGTTACTAAGATTTTGAGTCTGAGCCTCTGTAGTGGCTCGGCTATTCCCAGTGTTAGCTGGTAGTTCAGTAGTTGAGTTAACCGGAGCTCTAGCTAGGGTGATTCTTTGGGGCCTCGAGAGAGCAGGTTGCTCTGCCAGTGGCGGAGGTTGCTCCGTTCTTCTTGTGGCAGCGTTTTTGCGAGGTCACCCATGAGGCCTGTGGGGAGGAACATGAACGTCCCGTGGAGGTGGGGCTTAGTTCTCAGGCGGAGGTTGAGGCTGAGCAGCCTGTGCCTCCACAGCTAACCAGGCCAGCTCCTCGTTCCGCTTTTTGGCCTCACCCACTATTTTCTTAACTGTCAATTTTTCGAGTTCCACAATGGGGACATACCGCTCGGGATTATAATACATGTCCTCATCGTCCCTGGGAGCCGGAGGTGCCAAAGGTCCTCGAGAATCGGAAGACTCACTCCTTTCTTCTGGTTCTGGATTCATCATTGGCTGTTTCCTAGGGCGTTGTGGATAGTTTTCTTCAGGAACATTCTAATCATTTGCGGCCATAGCTAATCAGGGATTGTCTGCTTAAGGCTCTCAATGAAAGCACCAAACTGTTGACGTCGTTTTTCGTCAACTTAAAATGTAGAGCAATTAAACAATAAGAACTATGGCGCAGATGAATAATATGGTAGAACAACAAGAATTTTACGTGGTTCAGTAGTTAACTCTGCCTAGTCCACGAGTTTATTTTATTAAGACTTAGAGTTTTATGGAAATCCTTCAAGGATGAATTCTCCATAATTTCTCTCCGTCTATCCAAAGATCCATCCTTTACAAATGTTCATGAACTCTCTATATATAGAGAGTTTTCAGAGTTCATTTTCACATATTTCGGGAAGATACTTCTTCTTATTAATTAAAATAATGATATTAAATACTGTAACTCCTATATACAAGGAAACGTCCGCTGAAGACCAGGGGCGAATAACAGACTTGTTAATATCCTTTTAATGTTGGGATGTTACAACAATAAATATCTTTAAATGCATGGAACGCGTTACATCAGACGACCCATTAAATCTTTTGAGGTTGGAAATCAGCATCATGTCGGTCTAGGTCTATAGATATGTTACGAACTAGCCACCTTACTCCAAGAGCAGCTCGGAGCGGGTAGATACCAGCGAGGCTGTTACATTCCAAGCTTGTACTCCTGTTAAGCTCGGGCTACTTGATCTGAAGACACGCGACAATAGATATGCCCCGATGCTAAGTTCTTTCGAGCTCAGAAATAACTTCGAGGTTAAATGTCTTTGAGGTTGCCATCTTAATTCGAGGGTTTGACATCTGGGCCACGAACTTGCGTTTTAGATATCTCAAGCCCACACGTGACGAGTCCAGCTTTCGAGATCACAATCTCAGGTCTCGAAATCTGGGTGTAACAAATAATAATTGAATATATTTGAATTTTCAGTTCAACAGACGCCCATAACTCGATCCAAAATGTTCAAAAGCAAGTCCAAGTGGTTAGGGCTATTTCTAGCTCAGATTCCACGATGTTTCAAAAACTGACCCAAGGGCCGATATATCGCCCTACCCTAGGCGATTTATCGCCTAAGCCTATGCCCCAAGCCTTCGTGGTTTCGTTCGTGCGAAGTTGATGTGTTTTTTGTATCTTTCGTAGGCGACATATCGACCCTTATAGCTGTGATATATCGGTATACGCTGATATTTTAAACACGTTTTTTCACATTTTTAGCATACTTGAAATTTGTTAAGACAACATTGACTGAGTAAAACGTGATCCTAACAGCTGCTGGAAGGTTCTAGAGCTTCTAGATTCATCCATTATTAATTAATTCATCTTAAATCCTTAAATAAACAAGCATGTGACAAGTGTCATGCTCTTAATTATTCTATCTAAACCTTAGATTATTATAAATAATATTTCTAGGACCAACAATATTAATCAAACCATATGTTATAATTAATAATTCTAAACTATAGGTTAAACTTATAAAATCTATAACGGTTGCTATGAGTTTCCAACTAAATCCCAGCTTGAACCAATATCCATGAAAACTAACACACTACAAGCTACTACTAACTACTACTACTATCTAGCTAAGTAAAATTCTAAGACACTACAATTCTCCCCTACTTAAGAGAATTTCATCCCTGAAATTTACTTACCAAACAATTCCGGATACCGTGCTAAGATGTCTTCCTCCAACTCTCATGTTGCCTCCTGTTCTGAACTATTACTCCATAGGACCTTGACTATTGGAATACTCTTAGACCATAATTCCTTCATCCCTTTCTCTAGGATGCTAAGCGATCGTTCCTCATAACTCAATTCTTTCTGGAGTGCTATCGTATCGTACTTGAGGACATGAGATGGGTCTGACACATATCTACGCAACATCGAGATATGAAGCACATTGTGGCTATCTGCTAGAGCTGGCGGTAGGGCTAATCTATATGCAACTGTTCCCACCTTGTCCAATATCTCAAAAGGACCTATAAACCAGGGACTAAGTTTTCCTTTCTTCCCAAACCACTTCACTCGTTTCTTATGAGATATCTTTAAGAAGACTTGATCTCCGACTTTGAATTCCACATCTCGTCACTTGGCATCTGCATAACTCTTTTGTCGACTCTGAGAAGCGAGCATACGCTTTCTAATCAGCGACATTGCATCCTGAGCCTCTCTAACAACTTTAGGTCCAAGAAGTTGTCTTTCTCCTACCTCATCCTAATGTAACGACGATCAAGACTTCCTTCCATAAAGTAACTCATAGGGTGCCATACCGATCGTTGAATGGTAGCTATTATTGTAGGAGAATTCTATAAGTGGCAAATATTTACTCCACGATCCTCCGAAGTCTAGTACACAAGCGTGCAACCCAAGCCGAGTCTATCTACCACAACCCAAGCCGAGTCGTGCTGCTTATTTGTTCATGGTAATCATGTCACGAAGTCCATGGCTATATCGTCCCACTTCCATTTCGGAATACGAAGCGATTGCAATAAGCCTGCAGGTCGTTGATGCTCTGCTTTTACTTGCTGGCATGTAAGGCATTTGGACACATACTCTGCTACGTCTTTCTTCATTCCCGACCACCAATATAGTGCCTTAAGGTCGGAGTCATCTTGGTCGACTTTGGGTGAACTGAGTATGGGGTAGTGTGTGCCTCTTCTAAAATCTTCATCTTAATTCCATAATCATTTGACACACACACTCGTCCTTTATATCTCAAGAACCCTTGCCTTCTTTGACTGTAGCCATACGCGATACTAATGTGTCATCATGCCCTTGTCCGATCTGTATATCTTCCAATAAACTTGACTGGATGGACAAGTTAGCCAGTTGACCAATGACAAGTTCTATTCTGGCATTAATCAGCTCTTGCTGGAGCAATTTTTCTATTCCAGATAATGCTGCTAGATTTTCGTAACTTTTCTGACTTAGCGCATCTGCAACTACGTTCGCCTTTCCTAGGTGGTATAGGATTTCACAGTCATAATCCTTTACTAACTACCTGCCCTGCCTCATATTGAGCTCCTTCTATGTGAAGAAATACTTTAAGCTCTTGTGGTTCGTATAAATGTCACATCGTTCTCCATAAAGATAATGGCGCCATATTTTCAATGCGAAGACCACCACTGCCAACTCCATATTGTGTGTTGGATAGCGTTACTCATATTCCTTCATCTGCCTTGAGGCGTAGGCTATCACTTTGTCATTTTGCATCAGCACACACCCCAAACCTTGCTTCGACGCATCACAATATACTACAAACTTGTCATTGGGTGTCGGTACACAAAGTACTGGTGCTGAGCATAACTTATCCTTGAGAAACTGGAAGCTCTCTTGACATCTATCCGTCCAATTGAACTTTTGTTGTTTCTGGGTCAGGTTAGTAAGCGGAGTGGCTATCTTAGAAAAGCCTTCTAAACCTCTCCGATAATAGCTTGCTAGCCCTAGAAAACTTTTAACCTCCGACGCATTCTTAGGTCTTGGCCAATCCTTCACAACTTTTATCTTAGCTGGGTCTATAGCAATTCCTTCCTTGGATGCTATATGGCCGAGGAACGCTACTTGTGAAAGCCAGAATTCGCACTTCTTGAACATGGCATAAAGTTGACGCTCCTTCAGTCACAGCATAGTCAATCTTAAATGTTCCTCATGCTCGACTTCATCCTTGGAATACACCAAAATATCGTTAATGAACACTACAATGAATTTTTCCAAGTAATCCTTGAAGACCCAATTCATTAAATCTATAAATGTGACTGGAGCGTTGGCAAGACAAAAAGACATAACTAGAAACTCGTAATGTCCATATCGAGTTCTAAAAGTTGTCTTTGGTGTATCCTCTTCTCGTACCTTGAGCTGGTGATAATCAAACCGTAGATCAATCTTTGAAAATACAGTTGCTCCTCGTAGTTGATCAAATAATTCGCTGATCTGAGATAGCGGGTACTTATTTTTAATTGTCACCTTGTTTAGCTCGCGATAATCTATACATATTCGCATGCTTCCATCATTCTTCTTCACAAATAGAACTGGTGCTCCCCATGGTGAATGGCTTGGTCTGATGAAACCCAAGTCTAAGAGTTCTTGCAACTGCGTCTTTATCTCCTTGAGTTTGTTTGGTGCCATCCGGTATGGTACCTTTAAGATAGGCTCGGTTCCTGATACTAGTTCGATTGTGAAGTTAATTTCCCGAGTAGGCGGAAACGCTGGTAAGTCGTCAGGAAATATCTCTAGAAATTCCTTTATAACACGGACGTCTCCAACCTTTAGTGGTGTTTCTACATCCATGATGCTTGCTAAGAATGCATGGCATCCTTTCTCTGTCATCCTCTAACCATTAAGAGATGAGATAAGCGATGTCCGTAGTCCTAAAACCTTTCCACTTTTTTCTGACCGTGAGGAGTTTCAAACGTCACTTGCTTACGTCTACAGTTAATGGTTGCACCATGCCTTGCTAGCCAATCCATACCCAGTATTACGTCAAAGTCCTTGATTTCTAGATCTATCAGGTCTCCTTCTAGTTCTGTCTCCTCAATTTTGATCGGCACGCCTCGTACTATTTGTGATGATAGAACTACTTCTCCCGAAGGAAACTCTGTCACAAACCTTGTTCTAAATACTTCACAAGGTTTGTCTAATTTCTCTATCATTCCTAACGAGATATACGAGTGTGTGGCTCCTGAATCAAACAATACTTAACATATACTATTGAGGATAGGAATCTGACCTGTGACCACTTTGTTGCTAGCTTCGGCTTCTCCCTGGGTCAAGGCAAAGACTCTGGCTGGAACCATCTTGTTGTCCCTCTTTTCTTCTTGTTTAAGCTGTGGACATTCCCTCTTCTGATGACCTTCTTAGCCACAGTTGTAACAAACTTTGGTGTTTGCATGACACTCCCCAGGATGTCTTTTCTGGCATTTGGAGCACTGCGGGTATTCTACATAACCCGATCTATTATTACCATTGCTATTTCGTGCTCTTTTGTCATTGTCAGCTTGCTTACTATCAGGATGCTTTCTCTTCTGACCATTATTGTTGTGCTAGTGGTTGTTGTTGTGGTTCCGACCATTTTGCATTTGATTCTGTTGCTTGGGTTCAGACTTGTTGGCCTCCTCCTTACTAACATTTTCTTGGAGTCTTTCCACCTCTATAGTCATATCTAAAGCATCGGTGTAAAAAATGGTTCCAGGATTTGCTAGCTTGACTCCTAGCTCAATCTTTGGTCTGAGTCCCTTGGTGAACTTGGTGACCCTCAAGAAATCAGTTGGAACCAACTCTGGTGTGAACTTGGCTAGACGACCGAACTGTCGAGCATACTCGACTACTGTCAGATTGCCCTACTTCAGGCTGGCAAACTCTTCTACCCTCGTAACGATGACTACCGAGTTGTAATACTTTTTGTGAAACAGCTCCACAAATCTAGTCCAAGTCATGGTGGCGACATCATGAGTTTTCTGTACCAAATCCCACCAGATTCTAGCATCCTTTTTCATAAGAGAAGAAATGCATGATATGCAATCCGTGTTGCCAAGGTTCATGTGTGCTAGAATCGGCTCTACATTCCAAAGCCATTCTTCCACCTCAAAGGGGTCTGTTGTCCCTTCAAAGTTTCGAGCGTCCTGCTTACGGAAATGCTCATAAATTGGCTCCACGTACTGTGCTGGATAAGGCGCATAGTTCACCATTAGACATCCCCTATATGGACCTACTTGCTGGGGTGCTTGAGCCGTTGGCTGAGGCTGCAGTTGCGGCTGAGGCTATGGCTGAGTGTGAGGTTGCAGTTGAGTCTGTTGTCGTTGCTGCTGTAGTAGTTCTTCCACTTGTTGATGTAGTCGGACAATCTCGGTGGTGTTGTCCACCGGAGGCAGTGCATTTCTGTTGGCAGCAACATTGGTAGCACACGTTCCCCTTATTCGGACTGGAGGGGCTTCATTAGTCTTGTTGGCAGCGTTGGAGGCATTTCCGGCTGTGCATGTAGACCTTCTGAGTGACATCTTCAACAATGTTCTAACAATCGAGAAAAACATGTTAGAACTTAGCCTAATAGGCTCTAAGGCAAAACTTAGTCTAAGCAAACATAATTGGGACCTATCAACTACTTATGAAAAAAATTATATAAGCCATCTAAATAATTATGGTGTGTTTTCATACTTAGAAAAATAAGCCATCTTTATTATTTTCTAAGTCTGTTTCTAACCATCCTATATGACTTAATTCTCTTGCTTGAAACTCATCGTTGTTCCTAAGTTAACCATATTGAGGGAGGGCTGGGATCAGTAAAATCGTTTCCACTACTATAACCCCCTAAACTCTCAATATAGAACCTGGTCCATTGATTTGTATCCACCCTCACTGAACTCAGTCATTATTTATTGAATTTATTCTAAATTTATTATGATTGTAGAATAAAAAATCAAACTCATACATGTCATTAAAAAATAACAATTATATTCATTTGGAAAAAGATTTTCACTAAGTACAATCATAGATTCAAAAATAAATAAAGAAATGAATAAACTAAACTAAAAAATATCTAGGGTAAATCTAAAAATCAGGATCTTCTACATCTGACCCTTCATCTAACATATCATCATCTATTTCTTCATAATCATTATTACTATGAGCCTCGAAACTACCTCGGGGAATTTTCATTAAGATATTATGCTTTTGTTCATCAGTGAATTGAAATTCAAACTTAGAGGTGAACCTTAGTATAAGGAAATAATATCTCATGGCTACAAGTAAATCATCTTCATCATCTATAGTCTCCCATAATTCTTCTAATGTTGAAATTATAGAAGGAAAATCTTTAAAAAGCCTAATTACTAGGACATATTGTTTTGTGGCTCTCATCATAATTTGCCTATTGATTTGAAGGTGAACTATCTATTTGTGAAACAAGATCAATCATTGAGTGATTATTTCTAGCACTCCTATTGTATTCCTTGACTCTCTAATCCTTTTCAAAGCCTTAATGGCTCAGATATCTTGATAGGTCAATGTTCCATTCATTCTTAACTGAAAACATAATGACTAAAACGTTAGCTATTAACATAAACATAATGATCATAACATAAACACTTACATTGGCGATTAGATCCGGAGGTTGTGCGTGTGTATCAAGGAAAGCTTCATGCATATGAAGTGTGGTTCTGATACCAACTGTAATGCCCCGACTAATTCTAGACCTCGAGCCATTAAAACTACTAAACATAACTACTATTTTGGAATACATTCAAGAAATAATAGAAACTTCATTGAAAATCCAAAATACGGTAGGAATAAAAAATATGGTATGGGATCCCATTGTTTAATACATAAAACATAAACTTTAATTAATTGTTTAAATACTATGTGCGGAAATACATAAAATCATAAATTAAAATACTTGAAACAACTTCATCCTCGATCTTCCAGCAGTCCATTTATTCAGTCCATCCCCAATAAACATGCCAAGTTGCCACAAATCCATTCCACCTTCCAAGTTTATTTTCCTGCACCATCTAAAATAAAAGGAATGAGCCCAATGCCCAGCAAGGAAAATCTACTAAAAATATATATCATAAATCATAAGACATAAAAATGTATATCATATGAGACTACACTATTAATGGCCATTAACTCATTACCGTGGCATGTGATAAAACCATCTAGGTCCTCAGTCTACTAATCGAGGTAGGTTAGATCACAAGGTAGTATATGATAACTCATCTAGGTCCTCTGTCTACTAATCGAGGTAGGGTAAATCATAACTCTAAACCACGATAATGATAAAAATCTTGGGGTTTGCTATCTAAGCAACTATAAGCCCCAAGTGACTATAACGTAAAACATATTCATAACATAGCATATCACATAAACATATCATAACACATATAATCTAACCTATTTTCCTTACCAAAAACCGAGATATTGGAGACAGGAACGAGATGGAAAACTCCTAAAATCAACAATAAGAACCATGAGTTTCTAAGGAATTGGAGATGAAAAAGAGATCTAAACCATCAAGATAAAAACTTACCATAGAACCTTAAGATTCAAGAACTTAAATACCTAACCAAGAGGCCATAAAATCAAGTTAGGATCTGAAAGAAAAGGGAAGAAAATAAAAGAACGATAAGAAACTAAATTTGAGGATAAGAATACCTTGGTGGACTAGAACTTCGATCTACACCTCAAATACTGAAATGTCATTCTATCGTACTTCCCAAGTGTTTATAAAGCTTAGATTGAAAAGCTTTTAAATCCCAAACCCTAGTGCTTTCTCTCTAGAGTAAACTTAGCAGCTTCCTATTTATAGAGTTCAAGGAGTGAAACTAACCCCTTTTAAAATGAATAAATAAATGAATAATAATTTAATATATTTGAATTTTCGGTTTAACAGACGCCTGGAACTCGGTCAAAAACGTTCAAGAGCAAGTCCAAGTAGTTAAGGGTTGTTTCTAGCTCGGATTCCACGATGTTTCAAAAACTGACCCAAAGGCCGATATATCTCCCTACCCTAGGCTATATATCACCTAAGCCTATGGCCCGAGCCTTTGTGGTTTTTTTCGTGCGAAGTTGAAGTGTTTTCTGTATCTTCCGTAGGCGACATTTCAGCCCCTATAGTTGCGATATATCGGCATACGCTGATACTTTAAACACGTTTTTGCACATTTTCAACACACTTGAAGTTTGTTAAAACAACTTTGACTGAGTAAAACGTGATCCTAACAGCTGCTGGAAGGTTATATAGCTTCTAGATTCACCCATTATTAATTAATTCATCTAAAATCCTTAAATAAACAAGCATGTGACAAGTGTCATGCTCTTAATTATTCTATCTAAACTTTAGGTTATAATAAATAATATTTCTAGGACCAGCAATATTAATCAAACCTTATGTTATTATTAATATTTCTAAACTATAGGTTAAACTTATTAAATCCATAACTGTTGCTATGAGTTTCCAACTAAATCCTGGCTTGAACCAATATCCACGAAAACTAACATACTACAAGCTACTACTAACTACTACTACTATCTAGCTAAGTAAAATTCTGAGACAATACACAAAAGAAATTGAATTTAGAGGAAGTTAAGGAAGGTGACCAGCAAAAGTTTTGTGGTATATTCCTCCAATTCCTTGTTTGATTCGGTTTTATCGAAATGTTGATCATGCTAAGAATTTGACTTGGCATGTAGATGAGAGAATGAAGGACGATAGACTTAGACATCCTGCTGACCCACCAACGTGGAAGTGGATTTTGAATGGCCTTCATTTGGCAATGAACCTAGAAATATTTGTCTAGCTCTTTCTACGGATGGAATTAATCATCACACTTCTCTTAGTAGTAAGTATAGTTGTTGGCCTATTACACTAGTCATATATAATTTACCGCCATGGCTATGTGAAGAAGTTCACATTATTGACCTTGCTGATATCAAGACCTAAACAACTTGGTAACAATATTGACGTCTACTTAGCTCCCCTAATTGATGACTTGAAAACTTTATGGAATGAAGGGGTTAAGGCTTATGACGCATACCGAAAAGAAGAGTTTACCCTTCGAGCAATGTTGTTATGGACAATCAACAACTTCCTCGCTTATGAAAATTGATCTGTTTACAGTGTAAAAGGATACAAAGCTTGTCCTATTTGTGAGGAGAAGATTTTTTTCTCAATATTTGAAACATTCCCGCAATGTTTGCTATATGGGACATAGAAAATTCTTGCCCCGGAGACATTATTTTAGAACTTGGAAAAATGCATTCAATGGTGAACAAGAGTTTTTTTTGGCTTTAGTTCCTTTGACAGGGAATCAAGTACTTAATAAAGTATATGCAATTCAATTTAAGGTAGGAAAACCTATTGTTTGTCCAATTAAGAAGAGGAAGGGTCGTGGAAAAGGTTTTGGCAAAGATAAGAATGAAGTTAGTATGACTAGTCCAGATGAGTCTAAAAGTCCTTGGAAGAAAAAATCAATTTTCTTTGAGCTTGAATATTGGGAAAACTTAATTTTGGGACATAATTTAGATGTTATGCTCTTCGAGAAAAATGTGTGTGATAGTATAATAGAAACTTTGTTAAATATTCCTAGTAAAAGTAAGGATGGCATTAACTCGGAAAGACTTGGCTGCAATGGGCTTGCGAAAAAAGCGACGTCCAAAAGCTGGCCCTAAGAGAACATTTTTACAGGCAGCTGTTGGGGGAGAGTGAAATAACACCACCACAAGAAATAGAATCTACACAAAATTTGGATTGACAGAGACTTAAAAAAGATTGAGAAAGAACATGCAAACCCAGTAGAACAATGGTGTTCTTCAACTTTGATGAAGCTTCAAACCCTAGGCAAGATCACCACTTTGAGCAAATCCCCTAAGTAAAAAAACACAAACCAAGGCTTATACACGTTGTAGAACATTGTCCTAATACTCTATTTCCCAGCCACCATTGATGCTTGAGGCCTTCCCTTGAGGAAATAATGATTGAGATTGAATAAGCCTTCAACTTTCTAAGTCAAGAACTTTCTTGGAGAGTTCTTGGAGAAAACTAGAGATTCTTGGACCTAGAGAGAGAGATAGGGTAGAGAGATATTGGAGAAAGTGATCAAGTCTTCCAAATCACTATTTTTTACCCTTATATACAGTAGGCACTGTCATTATGTCCAACCAATAGAATTAGACTTGAAAAGCATGTCATTTAGAGCATTTGTGATATATCACATAATATAGCAGGTGAAACGTCGCTTGCATGTAGGCGATGTCTCGCCTCTTGGATGGCGACGTATCGCCACCCTCTCTGACTTTGGACACTTCCAAAGGTCCCAAAATTGTTCTAAATGCCACAAAACTTTTTGGGAACCCTTAGATACTCTCATGTATCACTTTGGACCCAAATTTTCATTTTATAAGTGTAACATCTTGGGTAACCAAGACCGTTACACTGTGTGTTTAAAATAGTGCAAGACCTGCTAATCAGATCGTTTGAACATAAATGTGTCTCTAAAGTCATCTGATAGGTTAGGATTAAAAGGTTTGATCATAAAATGATTGTTTTCATTAAAATAAGAGTTTGATAGATGGGATCCCAAAAACAAGGTTTACATGGCGGAAATAACTGTAAAAAATTAATAAAGTAGTAGCCAGTCTAAATGGCAAAATACATGTTTGAGCTCCATTTCCTGTAATTCCCTCGGCCGTGGCAGTATAGCAGTTGTTGATGTACACTCCGCCCCCAAAAGCTCCCCAAATCATGGTTAGTCTAGCTTTCCTTTGCCTCTACCTGCACCACATAGCACCCGTGAGCCAAGGCTCAGCAAGAAAACCACAATTAACAAGCATAGACAGCAACAAGACCATATAACAAACTCAATTCAATCAGTTCAACTAATCAGCAAAACACAAGTATTAAGCTAGTCAATGACGATAAACATATACTTTCAAACATATAACTCAACCTGTAATATAAATATTTAAGTGTCGGCACCCTTAGGCCGAGCCCTCTGGTTATTTAGCTGATCCCGGCTCGCTTAGGTCGAGCTGCATTCAATATGCTTATCTCAGCCCCAACTCCCTTAGGCCGTACTTTCACATTACACATAGAAAATATATAATTCACAAAACATATATGTTAAATTACATGAATTTCAGTCCCATTCACAACCACTTGGGTGCAGTTTTCTTACCTCGAGTCCTGAGCATTGGATAAAGAATGGTTCCGAGCACGATCCTCAGTCTTGAGCCTTAACGGTAACCCTAGTCACAAGAAATAATGGGTAACTATCAAATTCTAATCCAAGTAATGTTTTGGAAACAAATACAAGTCTCTGGGACCTTGAATTCTACTAAACCGGGTAGTAGAATTTGTCCCGAGTGCTTAGGCTTAAATCTCAAAGCATCCCCGAGCCTAGAACTAACCTAGGTTATGGATGCTTAGGCGGGCCACGACCTGCCCCTAAAGGTCGCGGTGCGCCTTAAGTCAGAGGCACTAGACACATGCTCCAGGGGGGGAGGCAGGCCACAACTTGCCCCTAGGTTTGTGGTGCGCCCTCAAGTCAGCAAGCCCTCAGGGCCTTCTGGGCACGTGGGCCGCGGTGCCCATGAACTGGGTCGCGACGCGCCCCCGTTAACCCAGAAACCCCTGGGTTTTTTTGCATTTCTACCGAATATAACTCTTTGCAAATCGAACCCAACACACATAGAACAAGAATTCAACCACCATATCACAATAGCCCATTAAATTCACCATAATCTCCTTAAATTCTAACCCAAAATCCTTATCAAAACCCAGAATTCCTTAAAATCCCTTTAAACTTAAAAGCTTGTAAACTCCCACAAAAACAACATAATTTCAATAGTTAGCATCTAGAATCTTACCTCAGCTGATAGCCTAATCTCCTCAGAAATCCTTTGACTGCCCCTAGCTTTAGTTCTCCAAACTTTCCCAGCCCAATTCCTTGAGTTTTCTCCTCCAAAGCTTCAAAGTTTTCCTAGGCTCTAGAGAGGGAGAGAAAGATCGCGTATGTGAGAGAGAGAGAGAGAGAGAGCTGAGGGAAGTGTTTGAGAATTCTGATTGTTCTTGTTAGTTCCTAGAGTTAAGTTTGGTTATATCCCTCAACCAAAAGACCTAATTACCCCTGGTATTAACTTATTTCTCTTGTTGCCCATAAGGGCAAAACAATCATTTTCCCCGTTTCCCGCTAATTCCTCGAGTCGTCCTACAAATCTCCAATTAATCCTGTCATGTCCAACTAATTACCAAATACTACCCATTACTCGATATATTCCAAATATACGTTAAGTTTCCCAAAATACCCCTAGGCTTACCCCTTGCTGGTATTAAACCCCGCTGTGACTATTCCGTTAATCTGCTCACTAGGATCGCCTCGAGTCGTATACTGCAAATATATCCACCTAATAATGTGGTCTCAATCATTTAACACATATAATTACATTTATGTCCTTAACGGGCCAAAATTACAGATATGCCTTTATAAACAAGAACAGGCCCACATGCATATTTAATACTCATAAACATGCATATAAATATATTCATATCATCATATAAATCCTGCATGCCACATAGTCACGCATTTAATCAATTAATCACACACATATCCAATTATACCCTCCCGACACGCTAATCAAGGCACTAAACCCTATTAGCATTTTTGGGTCATTACAATAAGTGCGTACAATTGAAGCTCAAATTCACATCTTCATTCTGTGAATTCTACTAAGTGTTTATACCTTGCTTGTAGTTTAACACTTATCATTTGTATTTAACAAATCATAACAATCCCCCACTTGGTTAAATACAAGCCACATTCTCTAGCTTAAACAGTTTTGGTGCATAAAATAAAGTGTCTTTCGGTTTAAACATTATCTTAGTGAAAATACCACAAAGTCTTATCAAAAGCATTAATTACTTAAATCTTGAACCAAGTATTTCATATGATAACACCGATGAAACCTCACACACCTCCACCACATCTTTTGTTTTCCCACTTTCTCGCTTAGCACTATCATGGCCATGTGCTCATCTCTTCATGGACTTTCTGGGGAGAAACCCCAACTCCCATGAGAGGTGGCACCACCTCTAAGTCCACATAGGTGAAGTTCTTACAACATCTTTGATGCATTTATAGATACTTGTTACCCTCAACCGAACTTCATTAAAAGCCCTAGGCTTAAACCTAACTCGGTAGCAACCAACACTAACCATCTCTGATGGAACTCATCATAAATTTTAGTGTTGAAACTATTCACTTATCAATGGCTTGTTCTTACCCATTGAACACTTTCCCTTGATTTGTACAAGTTGAGAGTTGGGTTTCCATCATTGGTGAATCTATTCTTCTAGAAGTTTCAATCCCATCCCTTTTGCAGTAGAACTTACTAACCTTCTCACAAGAGGTTTTGTAAATTGATCTGCTAAGTTCTCACTTATTTTAACATATGAGATCGATATGATTCCACCTTGAATCAATTATCTCACATATTCATGTCTTAGACTAATGTTTCTAGATTTTCCATTATACACACTATTATATGCTCTAGCAAGTGCAGATTGGCTATCACAATGTATTGAAATTGTTGATACCATATCCGTGGTTAAGGGAATATCCATCAAGAGATTCCTAAGCCACTCGGCCTCTTTGTCGGTTGCCACTAGAGCTATGAACTATGTTTCCATGGTTGAGTGTGATATACACATTTGCTTCTTGGAGCCCCATGAGATTGCACCTCCTCCAAGAGTAAACACGCAACTGATGGTGGAGAGATTATCTCCAATTCCTGATATCCAATTAGCATCGGAATATCCTTTAAGTATCTTTGGAAAGTTTTTATAGTGAAGACTATACTCTTTGGTACCCTTAAGATCACCAAGTATTCTCTCAATATATTTCCAATGCTTGATACTCAAATTGCTAGTAAACCTACTAAGTTTACTAACCGCATATGCAATATCTGCTCTTGTGCAATGAACGATGTACATTAGGCTACCTATTGCACTTGCATATTCCAATTGTGCTACAACTCTTCCTTAATTCTTTTCAAACTTCATGTTTGAATCAAATGGTGTATGTGCCTCTTTCATTTTGAGATGACTGAATTTGTCGAGAACTTTCTCAACATTGTGGGTTTGACTCAACACAAAACCCCCACTATTACTTCTAACTTTGATACTTAGAATGGTATCCACCTCTCCAAGGTCTTTCATTTTAAAGTTATAAGATAGAAACCTCTTTGTTTCCGTTATTCCTTTCATGTCATTACTCAAAATCGACATATCATCTACATATAGACACACAAGTATGACATAGTCACCAGAAGTTTTAGAGTACAAGCACTTGTCCACATTGTTGTGTCTAAATCCATTAGAAACAATGACTTTATCAAACTTCTCTTGCCATTGTTTTGGAACTTGTTTCAAACTATATAATGATGACAAGTCTACACACTTTATGTTCATTTCCTTGAAGAATAAAACCTTCTGGTTGTTCTATATAGACCTCCTCCTCGAGATCCCCATTTAGGATTGTCATTTTGACATCCATTTGGTGAACATAAAGGTTGTATATAGATGATAAGGCAAACAACAACCTTATAGAAGTACTTCTTGCTACCAGTGCATATGTGTCAAAGTAATATATTCCTTCTCTTTGATTGAAACCTTTGACTAGCCTAGCTTTGAAGGTTTGTATGGTGCCATCGGTATGGTATTTATTTCTAAATACCCATTTTCACCCAATTGGTTTTGACCCCTTTGGAAGGTCAACCAATTCCCAAGTGTAGTTTGACATAATTGAATCCATTTCATCATTAATTGACTCATTCCTAAAGGCGGAGTCCCTTGAGGACGTTGCTTCCTTGAAGGTTTTGGGATCATCTTCTATTTGAAGTACTATTGGATGTTTCCAAGTAACTTCCTCATTATCACCTTCGATAAGGTATAGTGTCTCTATTGGAGAACACTTCTCATTTGATCCAAAATCTTTGAGCCTTTGGCTCCTTCTAGGCAATTGAGGTTTCTCACCAACTATTCTAGGAGTCTCCTCTTGAGGCTCTCTAGTTTGAGTTGGTTCTAACTGGTTGTCATCGCATGACATTTTCTCAAAGAACTCAACCTCTCTAGATTCAATTATTACATTAGACTCCAAGTCTAATAATCTATAAGCTTTGCCATTTTGGCCATAACCCACAAATGCACATCTTATAGCTCTTGGACCCAACTTGGTCATTTTTGGATCGGTACTCTTACAATAAGCAAGGCACCCCCACACTTTAAGATAACTAATGTATAGTTTCTTTCCTTTCCATAACTCATATGGAGATATATTATTTTTCTTCACGGGAATACAATTTAAAATATGAAAAGTGGATAGCAAGGCTTCACCCCACAAACTAAAATTCAATTCAAAGTGTAATAGCATAGCATTAATCATCTCAATAAATGTTCTATTATTTCTTTCCACTATACCATTTTTCTGTGGAGTATAAGGGGTTGTACATTCCTGAATTATTCCATGTTCTTCACAAAACAAGTTAAATTCATTTGAAAAATGTTCACCACCCCTATCACTTCTAAGTATTTTAATTTTCCTTTCAAGTTAATTTTTAACTTCCGCTTTATACACATCAAATGCTTCATCTTTATTTTTAAGTAAATATACATATGTGAACCTAGAGCAATCATCAATGAAAGTAATAAAATATCTACTTCCTCCTCTAGTCAACATTCCATTAAGTTCACATAAATCACTATGTATCAAATCTAACAACTTAGAGTTTCTTTCAACACTATGAAAATGTTTCTTTACTATTTTAGAATTAGCACATAATTCACATTTTTCATGCTCAAAATTACCACAATCAATTAATCGACATTTGACAACCCTTTAAAATGTGCTAAATCCTATATGTGCAAGTCTAACATGCCACAAATAATAGAATTTGAGTCAAGCATATAACAACAAGAAGAAGAAACTTTATTGTTCACATTGTCAATAGAAGTACAAAGCTTGAACATGCCATCACAAGTATATCCCTTTCCCACAAAAACATTGTCTTTAAATAAAATGAGCTTGTTGGAATCTATCACAACCTTGATCCCTGATTTGCCAAGTGAATTGCCACTCACAAGGTTTCTACTCATTTTTGGTACATACAAAACATTAGTGAGAAGAACCTTCTTGCCGGATGTGAAGAACAAGTCAATGGTTCCATTTCCTTCAACCTTGGACCTTTTCTCATTGCCCATTTGGACTTCATGCCATTCCTTTGAAGATTCAAAGGTCTTGAATAGAAATCTATCATAGGTAACATGAATGGTATCACAAGTATCATACCACCATCCACTCACCTTTCCATGTATGGAATTAACCTCACTTAGTGTTGACACTAGTTCCTCTTGGGTTGAGTTGAATTTTGCCTCATTGTTATGGCTCATTTTGAACCTATAATCTCTAGCAACATGGCCATTCTTTCCACACACAAAGCAAGGTACCTTGGAACTTTTGAATTGTCCCTCATTCTTCTTGGGCCTCAAGGGTTTTTGACCCTTGGCCTTGTTCTTGCTATTTCCTTTCCCCTTGTTAGGAGGATTTTCCACAACATTGGCCTTAGAAGTCTCTCCATTGGACTTCTCTTATTCATATCTCTAGAGTGAGATTCCTCCTCAATTCTCAAGTGTTTGAGAATTTCCTCCAAAGAAATCTCTTCATTTTTATGGAGCATCTTTTTCCTATAGCCTCTCTATGAAGGAGGTAACTTGGCTATAATGGCACCCTCAAGAAATTGTTCCAGCAATACAATTTTAAGCATAAACATTTTATTCACAATAATTTGCAGCTCATGAATTTGAGGGAGAAGGGGTTTATCATCATAAAATTTAAATTCTATATATTGAGTAATAAGGAATTTCTTAGTACCTTCCTCTTCCGCTTTGTACTTATTTTCCAAGGCCTCCAAAATCTCCTTGGCAGTCTTGGTGTTGGTGTAAATATCGTATATCCTATCCGAGAGGGCATTGAGGATGTGACCCCTACAAATCAACTCATCTTCTTCGTGATTTTTCCTTTCTTTGACAACTTCTTGTGTATCATCGTCCTTGGGCTCTTGTAAGGCCTTTAGGTCTTTATCCAAGACATAGAAAACTTTCAAAGTAGTGAGCAAGAACCTATTCTTGTCTTGCCAAAGAAAAAAGTTAGTCACATCAAATCTATCTATTCTAACAAAGTCTTGAGTAATGAACTTTAATGCTGAAAGAGAGTTCGATTCCTCCATGATATGCTATCTCATATATTAGAGTATTAGAATGTTGGGGGAGGGTGAGATAACACCACAACAAGAAATATAATCTACACAAAATCTGGATTGACAGAGACTTAAGAAAGATTGAGAAAGAACATGCAAACCTAAGTAGAACAATTGTGTTCTTCAACTTTGATGAAGCTTCAAACCCTAGGCAATATCACAACTTTGAGCAAATCCCCTGAACAAACCCTTGAGTAAACAAACACAAACCAAGACTTATACACATTGTAGAATGTTGTCCTAATACTCTATTTCCCAGCCACCATTGATGCTTGAGGCCTTCTCTTGAGGAAATGAGGATTGAGATTGAACAAGTCTTCAACTCTCTAAGCCAAGCACTTTCTTGGAGAGTTCTTGGAGAAAACTAGAGATTCTTGGAGCTAGAGAGAGAGAGGGTAAAGAGAGATTAGAGAGAGTGATCAAGTCTTCCAAATCACTGTTTTTTACCCTTAAATATAGTAGGAACCATCATTATGCCCAACTAATATAATTAGACTTGAAAAAAACGTCATTTAGAGCATTTAAGATATTTCATGTAATGCAGCAGGCGATGCGCCTACATCGCGTGTTAGGGTTTCTTCAAACCCTAGCTAACAGACGATGTCTCACCTCTTGGGTGGCGATGTATCACCACCCTCTCTAACTTTGGACACTTCCAAAGGTCCCAAAATTTCTCTAAATGCCACCAAACATTTGGGGAACCCTTAGATACTCTAATGTATCACTTTGGACCCAAATATGCATTTTATAAGTGCCTACAATTGAAGCTCAAATTCACATCTTCGTTATGTGAATGCTACTAAGTGTTTATACCTTGCTTGTATTTTAAGTATGTAAAAATATCATCACATAATGGGTTGGGTGTGCAGACGAATATGCTTTGGGACGGAAGGATTCGAACCTCCGAATTGTTCAGAAAACTTATACATGATCTTTATTTATTATCATGTAGATCTAATATTAAACAAATTAATATGAGACAACCTTGAACATGTTTATAAAATTGAATTCAAAGAGAAATATTGATAAGAATACTTACATTATACGCAGTGGAATAATAGAGTCATTCCTTCAGTTTCTCTAACCCTTGTATCATTTCTGTCGCAAAGTATTACCAAGAAACTACACAGCCTTCAAAAGTATCCTTAGAATCACATAGACTAGGGTGGGCAATTCTCAACACATGAAATAGATACAGAGAGAAGAATAAAAATGAACAATAAGGCTTAGAAAATGACTTATGTTTAGAGAGAATCTAAAACCTATTAGAAACTTGTGTTTCAACTTATGTTTTGACTTATGTTTTCAACTCACTCTTAAAATTACTTTTATAGAACAATTAGGTCATTTATTTAATTAAAATATCAATAAAATAATACCCAATTAACAGTCATAGGTCGAAATTATCATGAGCTTTAGGCTCGTGAAATTTCCCATTTGATTATAAGCCCGTTGGACTTAAAATCAATGCCTGTATTATTTTATATTAATTTAATTAATTAAATAATTATTCTAATTCTTTATCAAATTAATTATTCATAATTTTAACCTTGATTTAAACTTATTTATTAATTTAGATACCAATTTATCTTAATTAATAAAATTTCCCTAATTTCTCTTTTATTGTCTAAATAGTATAACTCTGTGAAACTATCCAAAATTGACCTCGTCAACTTTGATAATTCTAATTGATAATTCAATCAATTAATTGAGACTATCTAGATAATTTTATCCAAGGTACAGTGGGGACCATGGGCCTATGAAATCAAGCTCCAATAAGTTATCATAAATCTAACAAATAAATTTACTAACTTATTAATTCATTGTGACTCCACTAAAGACTCAGAATTGCACTCTTGAATTCATTGAATGCTATGTAAGAAATATAGATACGTTATTAATTATCCATTGTTACAACAATAATTGTCACTCAATCCTCTATAGACAGTCTACAATGAGATGGGACTAAAATACCGTTTTACCCATCATGGTATTTTATCCTTAAAACACTTATTTCCTTGTAAATGATATTTCAGTAAACTAATATTAATTACTGAAATGAGATCTCTATCATTTAGCCCCTTGAACCAAACTAAAAGGAAACCATCGTTTCACTTCTTCATCAAAAGCAATATATGTTCATATCTATGATTAACACTCTCACTAAATTATACTACCAAGTTCCCAAGATGTAAGTATGGGCTAGTCTGTAGGGTAAGCTAGTAACGAACATGTCAAAGAACTCAAATAATACAATCAGTTAGAATACTAACCACTCAGAATTGAGATTGAATTGACGTATGGTCAACTATATGATATGACTAGAATAGATGATAACGGTATGTTTACTTATCCTATCAACTGTCAATATCGGACCAGTCCGATGTAACAAATACATCCGATCTTTCTACTTTGCTAATGTTCTGGAAAGAACATAAAACTGCAATGTGTAAGTAGACCATATCGTAGATTGGAAAGTCAGTGTAAATCCTGTGCACTAACTAATCTTAGGACTAACTTATTTAGATCATATAATCATATTTATATTCTGTTGTGATTACGTTACTATAAATACGACTAGCTATATGCTCGGGATTTAATAGAAGTTTGTATTAAACAAATAATCATGGAAAGAAAACATGTGAGAAAAGTGATTGATCAAGTTAAAAAATGATTTCTATTCTTTTATTGATAATAAATGAGATTACAAAGAAATTAGGTTTTAATTAGGGCATAAAACCCCCAACAAAATCCTACTTGCACTAATTGAAAACTAATGCCTTAATTCTACTAATCCCATTTCCTTGATATGCTTATCAAATGTAGCTTCTGGTAGAGTCTTTGTAAGCGGATCTGCAAGATTATCTTCAGATGCAATCTTCATAACCGTCACATCTCCCCTGGCCACATATTCTCGGATAATGTGATACTTCCTTTCAATATGCTTACTCCTCTTGTGACTATGAGGTTCTTTCGAGTTGGCTATCGCTCCTGTATTGTCATAAAACAACACAAGAGGTTTATCCATTCCTAGAATAACACCAAGATCCGAATAGAACTTCATTAGCCAGACTATTTCCTTAGCTACTTCTAATGAGGCTATGTACTCAGCCTCCATGGTGGAATCTGAGATTACAGACTGCTTTACACTTTTCATATCACAAGCTCCACCCCTAAGAGTAAACACCATTCCAGAAGTAGACTTCCTGTCATCAACATCAGTCTGAAAATCTGAATTGGTCTAGCCTATAGGGTTTAGAACACCACCCTTGTAGACTAACATATAATCCTTAGTCTGCCTTAAATACTTCAGGATATGCTTAACTACTATCCAATGTTCTGGTCCTGGGTTTGACTGATACCTGCTCACTACTCCCACTGCATAGCAGATATCTGGTCTAGTACACATCATAGCATACATCAGACTTCCATCTACAGATGCATAAAAAACTTTTCTCATTACATCTTCCTCTTCAGGAGTCTGGGGAGATGAATTCCATGGCGAGATGGTAAACGTCCTTTCTTGGAATTTTTCATTGAGAAACGTTCAAGTACTTTATCAATGTAAGCTGCTTGAGATAGAGCTAAGAGTCTGTTCTTTCTTTCCCTAAATATCTGGATACCTAGAACATAACTTGCTTCACCCAAATCCTTCATCTGGAATTGAGTGCTCAGCCAGTTCTTCACATCTGACAATTTCTTAACATTGTTTCCAATGTGTAAGATATCATCTACATAAAGAACTAGGAATAACACTATTTGATTTGCCTTCAGTTGGTAAACACAAGGCTCATCAATATTTTTTCAAAGTCATAGGTTTTGATTATTTCATCAAACCTAAGATTCCAGGAACGAGATGCTTCCTTAAGTCCACAGATGGACCTATTCAACTTGCAAAGTTTTCCTTCTTGTCTAGCTACTTTAAATCCTTCTGGCTGATCCATATAAATAACTTCGCCAAGCTTTCCATTAAGAACAGTTTTCTTGATGCCCATTTTCCAGATCTCATAGTCGACAGCGACTGCTATGGATAGGAGGATGCGAATGGATTTGAGCAAGCTACCGGACTAAAAGTTTCCTCATAGTCCATGCCTTCTCTATGGGTATAACCCTTTGCTACTAATTGAGCTTTATAAGTCTTGATATTTCCATAAATACCTCGTTTCTTCTTGTAGATCCACTTGCACCCAATGGCCCTAAAGTCACTAGGTGCTTCCACAAGATCCTGGACGGAATTTGAGTACATGGACTCCATTTCCTGTTTCATGGCTTTGAGCCATAGTTCCTTTTCAAGGCTAGCGATTGCATGTTTGAAAGACAACGGATCATCATCACAAGTGTCACCAACAACCATATTGGTTTCACAATCCAAACCATAGTGAACTAGGTTCCTAGAAACCTCCCACTACGACAAGACTTTGTGACTGTTTGCTCAGGAACAGTGATACTTTCTTTATTTAAATCGACTTACGTCCGTTGAAAATGAAAAGTGTGAATTTCATCATCAACTCGCGTTGAAGATGATGGAACATTGATTGGAGTCAATTCTTTAACCATCTCCTCTAAAATTGCTTTGTTGCGTGGTTTGAAGTTTTGGACATAGTCATTTTCCAGAAAAGTAGCATTCGTCTAAGTAAACACTTTCTTTTCTAAATGAGTATAGAATAGTCCACCCCGAGTACCTTTAGGATAGCCAATAAACATGCAAACTTCAGCTCGCAGTTCTAGCTTTTTTTCCTTTTTCCTCAGGACGTGGATGGGACATCCCCAGATTCTATAATGACGTACTCTAGGTTCACGACCATTCCATCTTTCTAAAGGTGTTTTGGGGATTGCTTTAGACGACACGACATTGAGAATATCATTCGTGGTTTCAATTGCATGTCCCCAAAACGAAGTTGGTAGAGTTAAGTAATTAAGCATGCGTCTAACCATTTCTAGGAATTTAAACATTCATTTTATTAATTTTTATTAATTAATTAGGCCCCCTATAGTCATGTAAAGAAAATAGGCCTTCACAAGTGGAATCACCCACAAGAGAGGAATTTAACCTTTACATTTTGTAATGGGCCCAAATAAAGCCTATCATTTTATGAATATTTTATTTGGCAAAAATCTATATATCTAGCAAACATATGGGCCACTATATGCATCTAAGTCCAATTGCAAAAATACCACATGTAGTGTAACACAGACATGTTGTAATTGGATGGGCCTAATCATGTTACTATATGAGCAAGTCTATGAATTTATACAAAAATACTAAAATTTATTTCGTTTGCAAAAATACCACAACTGATTATCTAGAATTTAACAAAAATTTATATTAATTAAATGTTTACAAAAAAAAGTCAATTTAAATGAAATTTATCAACAATTAACAAAAGTTAATTTAAATTTCATTTATCAACAATCAACTTGGTTTAGATTAATTTGAAAAATATTAATTTAATTTAAATATGATTTATCAACAATTAACCAAAGTTAATTTAATTCACATTTATTAAAAAATATTTTATTAATTGGTTTGAAAAACGTGATATTTTTAAAAATCTAATCAGTTATCAATTTTTAAAACAAATATTATCTGTTGCTTTTGAAAAAAATATCTTAAATAGTTAAACAACTTCAAATATCTATAAAAATATATCGTTAACAAATTTCAAATAATTTAAATATTAAAATCTATAAAATAATCAGTTATTATTATGTTCAAATATCATATTTAAAAAAATATCAAGTATAAAAAATATATCTTAAATATCTGATAACTTAATTATAATATTTTAATATATTAAAATATATAAAATGAATTAGTTAACCTATTTTTAAATTTGAATTTGAATCTTGGTAAAAAATATCTATTTTTAAAAGACCAAACAACAAAAACATCATATTACAAAAAAGATATTTTAAATAATAGAAAATATCTTATATTTTTTGTAGTAACCTATTAAAAAAATCAAATTTTAAGAAAAAAAATTAACGCAGGCCGCGACCAGTGAAAGTGGGTGGCCACAGCCACGGGACGATTCTGGGCACTTTTCATGCACAAGTTGCAGTCAGAGGTTTATGGTGGCCGCGACCACTGCTCGAGAAAATTTTCTTTTTGATAAAATTTATGCAATTTTTCAAGCCAAAAACGTTTTCTAAATAATTTTTACCATTATTTACACAAAATAAAGCATATATAAAAAAATTAATGGCATAGAAAACACATCAAAATAACCTAAAAGTTGCTAATAATCACATAGAATTCAATATGCTTTATAAAATCATGAAATCCATACAATTATTCAAACACATCAAATAGTTTAATTTTTAACATGTTCATGCATGAAAATAAAGATTACAAAAGACTCTGAGGCCAGTTGTTGGGAAAACTTATACAAGATCTTTATTTATTTTCATGTAGATCTAATATTAAACAAATTAATATGAGACAACCTAGAACATGTTTCTGAAATTGAATTTAAAGAGAAATAATGATAAGAATACTTACATTATACGTGGTGGAATAATAGAGTCATTCCTTCAGTTTCTTTAACCCTTGCATCCTTTTTGTCGTAGAGTATTACCAAGAAACGGAACCGATCTTCAATTTTCTTCACAGCCTTCCAAAGTATCCTTAGAATCACCTAGAATAGGGTGAGAAATTCTCAAAACATGAGATAGATATAGAGAGAAGAAGAGAAAAGAACAATAAGCCTTAGAAAATGACTTATGTTTAGAGAAAATCTAAAACCTATCAGAGACTTATGTTTTGACTTGTGTTTTCAACTCTCTCTTAACATTCATTATATAGATTTAATTAGGTCATTTATTTAATTAAAAATAAATAAAATAATAGCCAATTAACAACCCTAGGTCGAAATTATCATGGGCTTTAGGCCTGTGAAATTTTCCATTTGATTATAAGCCCGTTGGACTTAAAAGTTAAGGCCCGTATTATTTTCTATTGATTTAATTAATTAAATAATCATTCAAATCTTTTATCAAATTAATTATTTATTATTTGAACCTTGATTTAAACTTGTTTATTAATTTAGATACCAATTTATCTTAATTAGTAAATTTTCCCTAATTTCTCTTTTCTTCTCTAAATTGTATAACTCTGTGAAACTATCCAAAATTGACCTCGACAACTTTGATAATTATAATTGATAATTAAATAAATTAATTGAGAATATCTAGATGATTTTATCCAAGGTATAGTGAGGACCATGGGCCTATGAAATGAAGCTCCAATAAGTTATCATAAGTCTAACAAATAAATTTACTAACTTATTAATTCCTCGTGACTCCACTAAAGACTCAGAATTGCACTCTTGAATTCATAGAACGCTCTATAAGCAATATAGACATGATATTAATTATCCATTGTTACAACCATAATTGTCACTCAGTCCTCTATAGACGGTCTGCAATGAGATGGGACTAAAATACCATTTTATCCCTCATTTTATTTTATCCTTAGAATACTTAGTTATTTGTAAATGATATTTCACTAAACTAATTGTAACAACCCAGATTTTCAAGACTCGATATTGAGGAAATATAAATGTTTCCATTTAACAAAATGTCTCAAATACCCGTATAAATAAAATCTTTTTAAAAAGTCGTATGGCCATACTTAACATTTAATTACAACATATTTTATAAAGAGTAGAGTGATCCTAGTTTAGGAAAATTACACAATATTTCCAAAATTAAAACGACTTCCCAAAAGGTCGGTCCACATGTACATTTGCAAGGTAGACTCCAACGCTCACTGATCTGCCTTGCCCTTGCTCTTACCTACAACAGGAAACAACTAGGTAAGCGAAAATGCTTAGTAAGTTCAACTTTAAAACAAAAGCATGCAAAGAATTAGGGTTCCAGATCCATCTAGACCCTACACAATCAATTTTAAGAACGCAAAAGCGTCCTGGCAAACTTATAGTCATGCCTGATAACTAATGATGAATTATTTCATATAAACAGATAAATTCTTGCACTTAGAAAATCCCAGAACAAGCACATATATATATCAAAACTATATCTTATCAACAAATATATCCCTGCACTCAGAAAATCCTAAAGCAAACAAATATAATATATCACAATATACTTCGAGACCAACGCTCGACAATTTCCAAAATTCGGGTGTAACACGCCCTCCAACATAAATTCTAATCTGTAAGAGAGAACCGAGTCTCAACACTAAGATCTAGCCAATAAATATCCCCATCAAGGGTAACCATCGTTTTATCTAGGGCATTGCTACTTATCCAAGAGTAAATCCCTCACAAGGGTAACCATCAAGTTATCTAGGGCATCAATACTTATCCAAGAGTGTAATCGAATTTACACGATTTTACAGAGATTTCTATGTTAATCAATGGTTCTGGTGAGCAGTTGCCTCTAGGGTGTTCAGCCTTACTCAAACTTGGCAACCCCTAGTATCTCTAGGCACTCTCACTAGATGGCCAATATTCACGGCTACTATCCGGGAATAACTTATCAGAGCACTTGCTCGAGTTCTAACCGTTCACTGATTAAGTAAGCATGAGGGCCCCTAGGTCCCATTCATTTTGGTGCCCCTAGATTTAACCAGCAATCCTCACCTCTTGGCCACTCATCGCGGTAATGAACCGGACATAATAAAATTAAGCAGTGTGATGGGGATCAGCCATCTAGAATATGACGAATATCTACTAATCATATTTTCTAAATCAGCACTCACTAGACTAACGTCTCTAAGCAACTTTCTACGATAGTGTATATATGTGCATGTGTCCCAATACTAACATACAATACAATAGTCGTTTCATGTTGCAGCCATACAATATAAGTTGATTTACTTGGAGTCCTTAGCATTCAGTAGGTTTTCACCCTCCATCGTTCAGTCCAGTTACGCTAGCCAATACTGTAGTTGTCCATACAGTATACTCGGATTAATTATGACACTCAAAATTCATTATTATTATTATTTTGGGCAGTTTGGTCATTTTAATAAAAATCATTTATAAGGATTAATGATCCTTATTTGGTTTTAAACCCATTAAGGAAATTCATACAAAAATATTTGAGACTAAACCCTAAGTCTCGGGGAGACCTACCCTATGGTCTCGATACCTAAGCTCGGGTATCACAATAGTATTTTCCCAAAATCCGCTAAAAATCTTTTTCTTTAAAAGTTCTGCTATTAACCCGTACTTTCAACAGTCGGTAAAATATATAAAAGATTTTAGCTGGTATTATATCCCAAAAATACTAATTAAATTCCTTAATTATTTTTAAAGAAAATAAACTCTTAATTTTCCTTTTATTTTTCTTAAGGTTTTAATCTCTAAAAACTGTTTTAAGAAAATTGCCTAATTTGTCTTAATTAGGAAAACCGTTAAAAATTTCCTATCTTGACTAGTTAATCTTGCCGAAGTCAATTAATCAAGTTTACTTACTAGAAAAATAATTCACTTAATTATTTTCTCAAAATATAGGGTTTTAAACCCTCTTTTAATTTATTAACTTATTAATAAATAAATTCTTTTATATTTAGAAAGAATAAAAATTCTTTAATAAAAATAATTCCCACTAAAATCAAAGAGGTATTTTAGGTCAAAATATGTTTTCAAGACTTGCCAAGTTTTTATCTTGCAATAAGCAAAATTTTACTTATTACCTTAAGTTCCAAAATCTTATTTTTGCACTAAGTGTGAAAACCTTATTTTTCACATTTTTAACTACATACTTTATTAGTTCATAACTTGAAATTTACTTACCTAATTATTACCAAAAATTTTCAATTCCATTTTTGGTATGCCTTTTAGGTCTTTGTAAAATCTTAGGTCAAAAGGAGCATTTTTGATTGGTGAAATTATTTTCCAACAATGAGGTAAAAATGACCTTATTTTCAAGTCCTTATTTTTTTCGAAACTTTGACACTTAATAACTTTCAAACCGTTCTGTATTTTCTTACCAAATTTTACAGTGGAATACTAGGTTATGCCAATAATATGTCCACAAAATTTTAGAAAAAGTAGGTTCATTTTCCCTATACAGTGGCTCTCCAAACTTGGTCCCGAAATTAAGAATACGAAAAACTGTTTTTTACCTAAACTTTGAACTAGCATAACTCACTCATTTTTAAACATTTTTGAGTGTTTCAAAAGCTCAATTTTATGTAATCAATCTCAAAAATATCACAGTACAATTAAATTTTACAAAATAAATATAAAATGGATGCTTGACCCCTTGGAAATCACAGCTCAAAACATGCATTTTGTTTTAGGGTTTCCTACAAAATCCTTGGAAGTTTTGGTCCCTATTTTCAAAAATCAACACACAAGCATCATAAAAATTATAAAACAACTACCATAACCTTATTACATGACCAACAAGAAACTTTAAGTATTAACTATACAAAATAATGCTTAAAACTAAAAACCATACAATAACAACCATAAAATTAAACTTTTTACCTCTTGCTGTTCTTGCTTAAGGTTTGGATCTTCCTATTAGCTTTGGCTCCTTCAAAACCCTTTCAAACCTTTAACCAACTCCTCCAACAACATATATAATCAGCTATTGAAAAATCTATGGTTAAAACTTTACAAGAGTCTAGATTTTTGAAACTTTACCTTAGGGAAACCCTTTCTAGACCAAGGCTTAGCTTCCAAGCCTTCTTAGTGTTCTTGAGGTTGAAGATGGAGATAAAACTTGATAGAGAGTTTTCAAATAAGATGAGAGTGATTGTGAGAGAGAGAGGGTAGGATTTGGGAAGGGGGGGGGGGGGGGGGGGGGGTTAGAAGGGTTTGGACTACTCTAAAATATCCTAAAACACTTGAGTATTTTTACTATCCACTTGCCCTTATTCTTAATATTTAAAATGGGATTTAAAACTTAATTAATTTTATTCAAACCATTTAAAACCCCACATGGCCGGTCACCTCTTCCTATATATCCATTTATATTATTTTTTTATTTAATTTTATTTTTTACTTTTTTTTATAAAGGTGAATTAATATTTCCTAAGAAGAAAAATCCAAATTGACTTTCTATAACCTTTTTCATTCTTATTAAGTTTTAAAAACAAAACTTAATACATAATAATTAAATTAAATGTCTCTCACATTTAATTTAATTAATCACACAATAAAATTTAACCTAAGGTCCATTCATGGAATAAAATTCCCCATTTCGGTAAAATTAAGCATTTAACACAAAATGCCCTAAAATTTCCATTTTCTCTTAGGTTTATTATTTTTTGACCAAAATTTAATTTTTATGAATGTATTTTATGCCCAAAAAATATTTTCCATAGTTTTTCATTTTATTTTCCGAGATTTTTACCCGATCATGGTTTTCGTGTTGGTCCAAGACCGAAAGCCTTATATTGACTTTTAAATCACAAAATTCATAATTTAGCTAACAATAACTCATGGAATAATTTCCAAACAAATATAATATTATTTAAAAATAATATTCTTAACTCGGGGAAAAAAATCCCGACCCGAGTCGTTTAAAGGTACCCGAAAGCATAGGACGTTACAATACAATTTATAGAGGTTTCGTCCTCGAAACTTAAAACAAATGAGGATACAGCTCCCTCATCTTGACTTTTATTTCCCAGCTTGCCTCACCAATTCCATGGTTACACCATTGCACCTTTACCAACGGCACCGTCTTGTTCCTCAACACTTTTTCCTTTTTGTCTAGAATCATCACCGTCTTCTCCTCATAGACGAGTTGAGGATCAATGCTCAGCTGTTCATAGCTGAGTACATGTGAGGGATCATGCATGTATTTTATCAAAAAGGATACATGAAACACATCATGCACCTTACAAGGCAGGCGGAAGAGCTAAACGATAAGCTACTTCCCCGATCGTTTCTATGATTTCGAAAGGTCCAATGAACCTTGGACTAAGCTTTCCTTTCTTCCCGAACCGCATAGCCTCTCATAGCGGAGCTACCTTAAGCAGCACATTATTGCCAACCTCAAACACCAGGGGTCTCCTGCGTCGGTCGGCATATATGCGTTGTCGATCAACTGAAGTTTGCAAGCGTTGCCTTATCTGTCGGATGTCCTCAGTAATCTGTTCAACCTCATCCGATCCAAGAAACTTTCTTTCACCAGCCTCGTGCCAATGAATAGGTGATCAAAATTTCCTTCCGTACAAAGCCTCATACGGAGCCATCTTGATGGAATCATGATAGCTGTTGTTGTAAGTGAATTCTATCAGTGGAAGCTTCTCATTCCAGGACCCTTGAAAGTCGAGCGCGCAGGCTCTTAGCATATCTTCCAAGGCCTGAACTGTTTGTTTGCTTTGATCGTTTATTTGTAGGTGGAAAGAAGTGTTGAACTTCAGTTTAGTACTCAACCTCGTTTGGATTCTATTCCAGAATGTCGAGGTAAAACATCCATCGTGATCTGATACTATGGTGTTGGGTACACCATCCAGTCTCATTATTTCTGCAATGTAAATATCTGCTAACTTATGTGCCCCATAAGTTACCTTGATCGGCAAGAAATGAGCAGACTCAGTCAGCCTATCTACGATAACCCAAATGGCATCGTGCCCCTTGGCAGTGGTTGGTAGACTTGTGACAAAGTCCATAGTGACCATCTCCCACTTCCACTCTGGAATTTCTAAGGGTTGTAACAATCCGGCTGGCCGTTGATGCTCGACCTTTGTCTGCTAACAAGTCAAGCAGTGTGCCACATATTCTGTCATCTTCTTTATCATCCCCGGCCACCAAAAGTACTTCTTCAAGTCTTGGTACATTTTCATGGTACCCTAATGCATGGCATAAGGAGCATTATGTCCCTTGAAAAAGATCTGCTTCTTGATCTCATCATCATCCGGAACACATATTCTGCCCTTGAACCCCAATACTCTATCTTCAGAGATATGGAATCCTGGTCGCCCCTCGTTCCTCACTTCGTACATCAATCCTTGAACCCAAGGATCGACTAATTGTCCGCCTTTTATAGCTTCCATAATGGTAGGCTCGATAGAGAGGTTAGCCAATTGACCAACTACTATCTCTAAATCCAAGGTAGCAAGGTCGCCTCGTAACTGCGGTGAAACCTCTTTCACTGTCATCAATGCATCTGCCACCTTGTTTTCTTTTCTCGTGTGGTACAGAATGTCGCAGTCGTAGTCGTTGAACAACTCCAACCATCGAAGTTGTCTCATATTTAATTCCTTATGAGTGAAGAAATACTTCAGGCTTTTGTGATCAGTGTAGATGTCACAGTGTATCCCGTACACGTAGTGCCTCCATATTTTCAGTGGAAAAACCACTGCTGCCAGCTCGAGGTCATGAGGGGGATAGTTCTTCTCATAATTTTTTAGCTGTCGAGAAGCATAAGAAATTACTTTTCCGGCTTGAGGCATCGCTATAAGTAGTATATCCCTCTGTTCCATTAGGGATTGTCGGCAGTGGGGCAGTCGTCAATCTTGTTTTCAGCTCCTGAAAACTATTCTCACACTTGTCAGTCCATTCATATTTGATGTTTTTGCGGGTGAGGGCAGTCATTGGTGTGGCTATTTTGGAAAATCCTTCCACAAATCGCTGGTAATATCCCGCTAACCCTAGAAAAATTCTAACCTCATGAGCATTTTTTGGAGGTTTCCACTGCTTAACATCTTTGATTTTGGTGGGATCTACTTAAATTCCGTCTCCCAACACTATGTGCCCCAGAAAACTAACTTCCTCTAGCCAGAATTCACACATAGAAAACTTAGCGTAAAGCTTTTCGTCTCGCAGACGCTGAAGAACCAGTTCCAGATGCATTGCATGCTCTTCCTGGCTTTTTGAGTATATTAGAATATCATCAATGAACACAATGATGAACTTATCCAAATACTCACAAAATACGCGATTCATGAGATCCATGAATGCTGCAGGCGCATTGGTTAGTCCAAAGAACATCACTAAGAACTCATAGTGACTGTAGCGCGTTTTGAAGGCCGCCTTTTGTATATTCGTCTCCTTAACCTTGAGATGATGATAGCCTGATCGTAGGCCTATTTGGAAAAAACTGACGCTCCTTGTAGTTGATCGAAAAGATCGTCAATCCTCGGTAATGGATATCGGTTCTTGATCGCCACTTTGTTCAGCTCCCGATAGTTAATGCACATTCTCATCGAGCCATCTTTCTTCTTCACGAATAAGATCGGGGCTCCCCACGGAGAATGGCTTGGCCTTATGAACTTCTTGTCTAGTAACTCTTGCAGTTGCAACTGCAACTCCTTGAGTTTAGCTGGTGCCATTCTGTAAGGAGTCTTTGAGATCGGCGCAGTTCCCGAAATTAACTCTATCTCAAACACGATATCTTGGTCTGGTGGAATCCCTGGGAGATCTTTAGGAAATACGTCGGGAAACTTTCACACAACCAGTACATCAGACGGTTGTTGACTCGTCTCTTTATCCTTATCCAATATGTTTGCCAGAAAACGGATGCATCCATCACTCAATATTTTTCTCGCCTTCATCGCAGAAATCAAGGGACACTTCTTTTCTCTTGACGTACCCTTGAACTCGAACGGTTCTTCTCCTGCTAGGGTGAAGACCACTTTTCTGCGCTTGCAATTGATAATGGCTCCATATTTGGTTAACCAATCCATCCCAAATATGATGTCGTATTCATGCAGGTCCAAGACTAACAGATCCACCGTTTGCTCATGACCTTCAACCCAAACTGGAACGACTCTAACCCATGTCCGCACCATCATTTCCTCTCCCAAAGGCAAGGATACCCCACAAATAACAGGCATAGGCTCAGGACTTCTATTTAGTTTTTCCACAAAGGATGCAGATACAAAAGAATGCGATGCACTAGTATCCATTAATACATATGCCGAGGTTTGGGTGATAGAGATTTGACCTGACACCATATCAAATGGTTTAGCTCCTTTGTCCCTTTGTGTAAGCGCATAAACTCGAGGCGGAGCTCCAATTTGTTTATGTTGGTCATTTCCATTGCCCTTGACTGGCATTCGACAATCTTTAGTAAAGTGCCCTGGCTTTTCACAGTTAAAACATACCCCACACTCACCCTGATGGCGTAGGTTACACTTGTTGCATAGTGGCCATTGTTCAAACTCACGTCTTGGCTGTTTGTTTGGACTAGCCATTGCTTGATTGGGAGGTCCCCCTTTTCTTTTGTTATTTCCCCCAAAAATCGGTCTTGTGCCTCTTGGATTGTTTGTTCGCCCCGAGTTCTGGCCGAACCTCGGGTTGAACTTTCCCTTTGGGCCATTCTGATTGGCCTGAAACTGTCCGGGGTTGTTGGGAGTGTACATCCTGTCTTCATTCTTCTGTGGTTCTGGATTTTCTGACACGGCCTAAGACTCTTGGTGAAGAGCCTGTTCCACAGCTTCGGCATACATCTCCAGGCCAGTTCTACCAATGTCTACACACTTGGCAATGTCTCTGTGTAGGCCCTTCATAAAACTCCAGGTCTTATTCTCTTCAGTGTTCACCTGGTTCTTCGCGAACCTAGACAGTTGATCAAATTTTCGAACATAATCCTGCACGCTCGACATTCCCTGCTTCAGATTAGTGAACTCATTCACTTTGTGCTCAATCACTACCTTATTAAAGTACTTTCCATTGAACAAGGTCAAGAACTCTAGCCATTCCATCTCTGAAATATTATGACCATTCTTGGCTATGTCCCACGTCATTATGGCTGCTTCTTGGAACAATGACTGGCCCTACAAACCAACATGAGTCTTTCCAGCGTGCTTTGTCCTCACTCGCACGCTTCCTGGGAAAAATTTCCAAGAGGTCACTCATCATGAGATTACTCCAAGTCAAGCACGCTTAACTTTGGAGTACTCAAGTGATGGGCTACCAAAAAGAAGATGCATCTTGTTGATATAGGTAGTACCCATTAATCCATTTAAGCCCTCTTCAACTATGTAGTCCCATACCTACACAGTCTTAGAAACATCACACTTGACCATCCCCAGGCGGTGTGGGATTGCACAACTTTACCCGATCTTTCCTCTCACAAATCATGAGATTCTGATTGTCACACTAATATTAACTTCTGAAATGAGATCCCTATCATTTAGCACCTTGAACCAAACTAAAAGGAAAACATCGTTTCACTTCTTCATCAGAAGCTATAGAAGTTCATATCTATGATTAACACTCCCACTCAATTATACTACCGAGTTCTCAAGATGTAAGTATGGGCTAGTCCGTAGGGTAAGCTGGTAACGAACAAGTCAAAGAACTCAAATAATACAACCAGTTAGAATACTAACCACTCAGAATTGAGATTGAATTGACCTATGGTTAACTATATGATATGACTAGAATAGATAAGATGGTATGTTTACTTATCCTATCAACTGAAAAAATTGGTCTAGTCCAATGTAACAAATACATACGATCTTATCTACTTTGTTACTGTCTGGAAAGAATAACACTGCAATGTGTAAGTAGATTATATCGTTGATTGGCAAGTCAGTGTAAATCCTGCGCACTAACTAATCTTAGGACTAACTTATTTTTATCATATAATCATATTTATATTCCACTGTGATTACGTCACTCTAAATACGGTTAGCTATTTGCTCAGGATTTAATAGAAGTTTATATTAAAAAAATAATCATGAAAATAAAACACGTGAGCAAAGTGATTGACCAAGTCAAAAAATGATTTCTAATCTTTTATCGATAATAAATGAGATTACAAAGAAATTGGGTTTTAATTAGGGCATAAAACCCCAACACGAATAGCGAGACCAAACATGTTGCCTTACCACTTGGCCACGCCCCATTTCTATTTGACACTAATAAAGACTAATAGTAATCTTGATTGTTCGTTAACTCCAGCCTAAATATATATAAAAATTTATTGATAGAATTTTTCTATGTAGATATTGGATTAAGCTGATGAATTTATTGATCATTACATCTAATTCAATTAAGATATTGTATGAAAGTATAATTTATTCAATTCACTTTTAATTTGAGAATTGAAGGGGTTTTGATTGGGCGAGTTCAAATCAAAGAAGGTTTTTTGGTATAGCTAATTTAATTTCTTTTTATTTAGCTTGCCTTATATCAATAACTCACCTTATTAATAACTCAATCAAAATAAATACAATTATCGTCAAGAATAAAATGTTTGTTATGCTTAACATTTTTAGTTTGATATGTATTTGTCTTAATTCTGCCCTTTCTTCAAGTAATTTTTTCATTGCCAAATTGCTCGAGGCTTACGCTTTTTTAAATCCAATCGTGGATTTTGTGTCAGTAATCCCTCTTCTATTTTTTTTCTATTAGCTTTTGTTTGGCAAGTCGCTGTAAGTTTTCGCTAAGATTTTTAATACTGTGCTAGACAAATTCATCGTTTATTTGAAAACAAAAAAATTACAGATATGATAAGATCATACTGGTATAGCTGTAATAAATCAAGAACACCCCATTTCACTTCCTTATTCTGGTCTTTTTCCATTGCAAGACCACTTGAATTCTTCCACAATGTCTAATTGTGGATATGAAAGAAAAATTTTGGTAATGAAAAAAAACTCCACTTTGTATTAAAAAGTATTTAAATTTTTTTAAAAAAAATTATTTTCTATTTCTAGTCTTAAAAAGTACTTTAGTTTATTTCTTGGTATCAAAATAAAAATAGAAAAAAGTAGGGTATGCGGTATAAAATACAAATAGAGAATTTATTCTCTTTTTTCCTAAAAAAAGAATCTTGGAGATTTTTTAATGCTTACTCTAAAACTATTTGTTTACATGGTAGTAATATTCTTTGTCTCTCTATTCATCTTTGGATTCCTATCTAATGATCCAGGGTGTAATCCTGAACGTGAAGAATAAAAAATAAAGAGGGTTTTCTGCTTTTTTCTTGATTTTAAAAAGTTCTTAGTAGGATTTTAGCTATTTCCCATTTTTAACTGTAATTATAGAAAATATATAATAATAACATCAACTAGTTACACACTCACTAAGGATAAGAAAATAGAACTTTGTGGTTGTTTGTACAATATTAAAGTTCCAGAAGGGTATTCTTCAAACATAAGAACGTTGGTAGATATGAAGAATTTGAATTTTCTCCGCATGAAATGTCATGATTGTCATGTCCTATTTCAACACATTCTATTTGTGGCTACCCGTGGTGTGCTACCTAAAAAAGTTTGAGAGATAATCATACGGATGTGTTTGTTTTTCAAGTATTTGTGTTGTAAGATGACTGATGTGTCAACGTTTGAAAATTTAGAAGTGGAGATTGCTATAATCTTGTTTTACTTGGAGTAATTCTTCCCACCTTCTTTTTTTGACATAATGGTGCATCTTATAGTCCATTTGGTTAGAGAGATTAAACTATGTGGACCTATTTACCTAAGATGGATGTATCCCTTTGAGCGATACATGAAGATTATTAAGAGTTATATTAGAAATAGAAGTAGACCTGAAGGATGTATTGTTGAATGTTATATTGCAGAAGAAGACATTGAATTTTGTTCAGAATACTTGCATAGTGTGATAAGCGTGGGAAATCAATCTACATTAGATAAAAGTAATGGTGGTGATGGTGATGGTGGAAAAGGTGGTGTTGTATGCTCAATAAGTCAAGATGAAAGACACGAAGTACACTATCTTGTATTGTAAAACATTGATGAGATTGAACCTTACATCGAGTAAGTTATCTTTGACAGTACGATATGATAAAACATTGTTGTGATATTTGTATTGACTCATACTAATTTTTTATACATTTATGAAGGGATCATTTCGTTTGGATTCGAAAAAAATATCCATCTAAGTCAAAGAACAGAAAATGGATCCAAGATGAACACTATCGTGCGTTTAGTACTTGGTTAGAGAACAAGGTATTGATTTGGGTAAATAATTTTATATCTTTTGTTTTGATTGCATGAAATGTCATTAATTTTTATTTCATTTTTTATTTTTAACAAAGGTTGCAATTGAAGTGACTAAAACATAAAGTCATATGCCAGACATAGTTAAGTAGATTTCCCGTGGTCCTTCTCTGAATGTGTTTAAGTACCCATCATACATCATCAATGGTACTTAGTTCAATACTTTGGAATGAGATAATGTAAGAACCACACAGAATAGTTGAGTTTGTATTGTAGCAAAAACTATGAAAATTTCTAGTTCGAAGGACAAAAATCCTGTAGAGTCTGATATGACATTTTATGGAGTAATCTAAGAGATTTGAGAATTAGATTATATTACAACTACAGTGTCAGTATTCTTGTGTGATTGGGTGAAAAGTAACAAGGGAGTAAAGGTTGATGATTTAGGTTTTATATCAGTTGATTTAAATCGAAGTGGGCACAAAAATGATTGTTTCATAATGGCAACACAAGCCAAACTAGTTTTTTTATGTGAATGATCCATCAGACAAGCAATGGTCAGTCGTGGTTCCTACTCAACTGATAGATTGGAGAGACAAAGAGGATGATGTACATGACCTACCACTCCTTCGGCAACCTGTCACAATTCCAAACCACAGCTTACTGAATACCCTATTGATGATGGTGTAGAAGACGATGATATTTGTTTGCGTTTTGATGGTGACGGTGTATGGATTGATCATATAAGTTTATAAATGTTGACTTGTTTTTTTTTCTTCTTTAAGGTTGGATATTTTAAACATGATAATAGTTGTTTGTGTTCATTCTATATTTATTTTTCCTATTATGTTGATGATTGTCTATTAACATTGTTATTCATCTTTTCCTTTTCAGATATTTCCATGGCTGATCCAGGAGGTGTTGATGATGATTGTCCACTTCCTGGACTTGAAGATGATTGTCTACTTCCTGGACTTGATGATGTTGGTTAGGAGGAGAATGATGATGATGGTGTGAAGGAGGTGGGATTTGGTAGAGAACTAAGTACCATGCCCGACATAGCCAAGATGCGAAGTGAAGGTGTTAAGGTACCGATCAAGTTCAACGAATATGGACAAACAATCAGTACAATGAGATAAAAATTAGGATCAATGATTGGATCAACTATAAAGAGGCGTGCTTCAATCACACACACGAGTTGGGATAAAGTCCCAGAATCAGAAAAAGAAAATTTTTGGGATATCATTAAGGTATTTTCTCTATCAATATAATATATGTTGTTTGTATTTTTAATATAGACTAATGACATGTATTGTTTTCAATTGTAGGCTACGTTTGACATAGACTATAAAGCAAAAATAAAAATTATGTCAAGGGTGGCAAAACGATTAAAAGCATTGAAATCCTAACTGGCTAAATTATGCATTCACGATAAGCTAGATGCAAATCCGACAATAAAGACGTTCAAAATGCCAAGAGGTTACTCACAGTTGATCACTAAAACAGAATGGGATGAGTTTTGTGCTTCCTCTACGACTGATGATTGGAAGAGAAAAAGAAAAATACATCAAGATCGTCGAAAAAAATGACCACCATATGTCATGAGGTGGGTATTTGTTGGCAGCGGAAAGGCTGCAACAACAAAATTTTGGACTCGAGGTGTCTAAAATCGGCAGGTCACACTTGTGGTTGGTGGGACATTCTAACAAAAAGGGTGAGCCGATTGGTACCGATGCAACAAGCGTAGCTCGCAACATAGTAAGTGTACTACTTTTTATATGATTTGATTACTTCATTTAAATGAGAATAACTATATTTTTTTCCATGAGCACTATAGTCAGCTCAAGAGTGATGGAAATTTGAACCTGATGGATCTAAGAATGTGCTTACTATGGAATTTATCATCTCTGAGAGTAGAGGGCAAGTGAGAGGTATCGGGCTCGATGTAACGCCTAGCTAATTCTAGAAAACTCCACGATCCAGTAAGAAGAAGGGAACAAAATTTGAGACTTCCTCAGTTGACGCTCGATTTGCAATGATGGAAGAAAAATACCATCAACAAGAAGAAATAATGAAACAACAACAGGAAATGATCAAACGACATGAGGAAATGATGCGAAAATTTATGGAACTAATGAAAGGACAACATAGTGACTTTGGAGGTGTAGTGTCCTAGATTTTACTTAGCTAGATAGTAGTCGTAGTCAGTATTAGTTTGTAGTATGTTAGGTTCTGTGGATTTTGGTTCAAGTCGGGACTTAGTTGGAAACTCGTAGCAACAATTATGGATTTATAAGTTTAACCTATAGTTTTGAAATATTAATTATAACATAAGGTTTGATTAATATTGCTGGTCCTAGAAATATATTTATTATAACCTAAGGTATAGATAGAACTATTAATAGCATGACACTTGTCATAATCATGTTTATTAAGGATTTAAGTATTTTTGATGAATAGTTTAAATATAAGAAAGATCTAGAAGCTCTAGAACCTTCCAGCAACTGTTAGGATCACATTTTGACTAAGTCAAAGTTGTTTAATCAATTCAAAATATGCTGAAAAAGTGCAAATACGTGTTTGATATATCAACATATGCCGATATATGGCAGCTATAGGGGCCGATATATCGCCTACGGAAGATACAGAAAACACTTCGACTTCGCACGAGCATGGCTTGGGAATATGGGGGAGGCGATATATCGCCTATAGGGGGCGATATATCGGCTCCAACTCACATTTTTTGAAAGTTTGGGATTTTAAATTTAAAAGTAGCCTTAACCACTTGGACCTATCTTTGAACGATTTTGACCGAGTTCTGGGCGTTTGTTGAATGAAAATTCAAATCTTTTTCATGTTATATTCATTTATTTATTCAAATTAAAAGGGGTTAGTTTCACTCCTTGAACTCCATAAATAGGACCTAGTACTAAGCCATTTTCTTCATTTTTCAAGCATTCTTCAGAGCCTCCAAGTTGCTAAGGTTACTATAGAGGGAAACACTTGGGATTTTGGGTTAAAAGCTTTATCATTCTAAGCTTTTCTAAACACTTGGGAAGTAAGATATAGAGTTATTTCGATATCGAGGTATAGATCAAGTCATAAGAACATTCAAGGTATTCTTATCCTTAAGTTTAGTTTTTCATAGTTTTTCATAGTTCTTTAGTTTTCTTTTATTCACTTTTAGATCTTAACTCTTGTTTATGATTCTTGAATAGGTGTTTAAGTTTCTTGAAACTTATGGTTTTTTTCGGTAAGTTTCTACTCAGATGGTTTAGTTTTCTTTTCATCTCTTTTTCTTTAGAAACTCACCATTCTTACTGTTGGTTTAGGAGTGTTCCAAATCTCGTTCTTGTCTCCATATCCCAGTTTTTGGTAAGGAAAATAAGTTAGATTATATGTGTTTATATATTTATTTTATGATATATTTTATGCTATGATATGTACATGTATGATTATGTTTTTTAGTCCCTGGGCATATGACTTGCTTAGATAGCAAGCCCTAAGAATTTTTATCATTTTCATGGTTTAGAGTTATGATTTACCCTGCCTCAATTAGTAGAGAGAGGACCTATATTGGTTATCATATACTACCATGTGATCTAACCTACCTCGATTGGTACACAGAGGACCTAGATGGTTTTATCACATGCCATGTTAATGAGTTAATGGCCATTAATATTGTAGTCCTATATGTTATATGTTTTTTTAGTCATATGTTTTATAGTATATGTATATGATATAGTTTTATGTTTATGATTTATAATATATGTTGTTAGTAGATTTTCCTTGCTGAGAATTAGGCTCATTCCTTTATTTTTTTTAGCTTGATGCAGGAAAATGAATATAGAAGGTAGAAAGATTCATGGAAGCTTGGCTTGTGTGTTGAGGATGAATGAATTGAATGGACTGCATGACGATCGAGGATGACGTTATTTTTAAGTCTTTTGAATTATGTTTTGATGTATTTCCGCAATTAGTATTTAAACAATTAATTTAAGTTTGTGTTTTATGTTTTTATGTATTAAACAATGGGTACCCATACCGTATTTTATATTTCATATTTTACTTTGTATTTTGCACAATATGTTTTTTTTGGGTTTTAAATAAAGTTATGTTATTTCTTATGTATGTATCAAATTAGTAGCTATGTCTTAGTAGTTTTTAATGGTCCAAAGTCTAGAATTAGTCGGGGCTTTACAGGAGGATCTTCTCATGTGTCAATGTCAAACTATGGATCACCCATAGATCAGGTGACACCATATCATCAGGATCACCGTAATCGCAGCATCATCCTCTAGCACCACCACCCCCACAACCAAAGGAGGCACCTATGTTTATTCCCACTTCTCTCTCAAATCAGGTATAACTTTATCTTTTTAAAATCTATATTCTTGAACTTTTATAACATATTTATACATAAAAATTTACAAATATATGCATAATATAATGATTGAATGCAAATTTGCATTAGGGTCTATCACCAACATCGTTGGTAGGGGGTACATTCTAGTTACTAGTAGCACAGACATCCATGGAGAAAACATAGGAGAAAACTACTGCGGTGCAATTGAGTTTGCTGACCAACCTGATGCTCTACTTGTTAACATGATCCCTACCAGTGAGATTTATACAGTCAAACAAGCTATTGCCACTTTGATACGTTGGCCCAAGTCGCTAATCATCTTCAATGGAGAGACACATGTAATTATTTTATTTTAAGACTATTAAATGTTTATTTACTTATTCCATTAATAATTATTTTTTATGGGTTTATTAGGAGGTCGTGAAAAAAACAGGAAAGCAAGCTGGGAAAAAATCATCTCTACCATTAGCACCACAAACACAAAAACTAGTTCCAAAACAAGCACCTAAGGCATCATTGTCACAAGAGGTGCAACAACTATCTCCGTTGTTGCCTAAGTTGAGACAAGTATATGAAATCATCAATGATTGGCCTAAACATGATTATGTCGTTGAAGTGTCCGTTGACTTTGATGTGTTTGGCCATGCTTGTGAATACTTTGCTCTGTTTCGGGATGAAATACTTAAATTTTGTAGAAAGGAGATGATTGGACAATCATGCATTGTCTTCTACATGAGGTATGCTCTATATGAAGTTAATAATATTTATTGTAAGGATTTTCTATCATCAACTATTTAGTTTTCTTTTTAATTAATGATGTCTGTTGGTGGGATTTTGTACCAGACACAATTATTAGACGAGGAAAAGAGAGGATCATTGTTGTTTATGAATTCGAATAAGGTTTCTACTTCTGTCACTCGTGCAGATAGTCGTGCTCAAGCTTTACGTGATAGGATTTTATACTGCACATCTAAAAATCATGATTGGATAGCCATTCCTTATAACCATGGGTAAGTTTAATTAATATGCTTTTCATTGCTACAAAAAAGTAGAATCTAAAGTTAAAAACTTTGTATACTTGTTCTCTCAATAAGGAGCATTTAATGTTATTTTTATTATATTACAATTGGCATTATTGTTGTTTTCTCAATTCTCTCAATGCACTATTAGATAATAGGACAGCCATCAAGGTGACCGTCCATGACGCATTTGAGATGTATTTCACGGAAAGAATGAAAGCACATAAAAAGATCAACAAACGCCTAGTGGGAGAATGTATTTCTAACCTACGGTATGTTTCTATTTGTATATGGGTTTATGTATATATAAGGATGTTTAAGATATTTAATACTAAGATTTGTACATGTATTACTAATATTTATACAGTGTCGTAAACAATCAAACAATACCGACTGCGGATATTACATTATGAGGATGATGAAGAATGTACATACCAATGCCCCTCATATCAAATATTTCATGTCGAAACAGGTAACAATGACTATACAACTTCATAGTATTAATATAGTATAATTTTTCTATAACCTTTGAATTGGTTAGAGTAAAATGAAAGATGTTATAAGCTAGCTTACAATACATGTTGAGAAATTTAAATTTCTTTTTTAAAAAAATTGGCGTTTTTTTGTTTTTTCTTTTGAAATTTTAGAAATCTAACATATATAATACATTTTGGACACTCCATGCAATATATATATTTTTTAAATCAAAACGAAAAATGTAGCTACATTTTTTTAAAAAAAAAATTAACTTTTAAGGGCATGCAAAGAGAACCCTAAAAGCTTTATTTAAAGACACTCAACAGGATCTTTTAGGACACGCATTGCGAGTCCTAAAATCATTCTTTTAGGGCACGTGAAGAGAGCCCTAAGAACTTTACTTAAATGCACTCATTGGGATCTTTTAGGAATCGCATTGCGAGTCCTGAAAACATTCTTTTAGGGCACGCAACGCAAGTCCTAAAAAAACCTCCCTTTTAAGGCTCTCAAATAGAGGGCTCGTAGCCCACGAGCCCTAAAAAAAATTTTAGGTCTCATTTTTGTAGTAGTGCTTACATTATATGTAGCATAATGAATAAGTCCTTCCTTAAGTTTCTCTAACCCATGTATCCTTTATGTCACAGGGTATTACCAAGAAGTTGAGCCGATCTTCAAATTTCTTCACAATCTTCCACAATATCCTTAGAATCACCTAGACTAGAGTGGGAAATTCTCAACACATGAGATGGATACACAGAGAGAAGAAAAGAAGAGAATACAGAGGCTTTGAAAAGGACTTGAGTTTTGGAGAGAGTCTAAAACCCTAAAGCATCAAAACTAGATGTTATGTTCACCTGTTTTCAACTCCCACTTAGCATTCCTTTTATAGGCTCAATTAGGTCACTTATTTACTTAAAAAATCAATAAAATAATATGTAAATACAGCCCTTAGGTCGAAGTTCTCATGGGCTATAGGCCCGTGAAAATTCCCATTTAATTATAAGCCCGTTGACTTAAATTCAAAGCCCATATTATTTTCTATTGATTAATTAATTAAATAATTATTTAAATCCTTTTTAAAATTAATTATTTATAATTTAAACCTTCATTTAGACTTATTTATTAATTTAGACACTGATTTGTCTTAATTAATAAATCTGTCCTAAAATCACTTTTCTTCTCTAAATTGCATAACTCTATGAAATTATCCAAAATTGACCTGGTTAACTTTGATATTTCTAATTGATAATTAAATCAATTAATTGAGACCCTCTAGATTATTTTATCCAAGGTACTGTGGGGACCATGGGCCTATGAAATCAAGTTCCAATAAGTTATCCTAAATTTAACAAATATATTTACAAACTTATTAATTCCTCGTGACTCCACTAAAGACTTGGAATTTCACTCTTGAATTCATAGAACACTTGATAAGCAAATAGATATGTTATTAGTTATCCAATGTTACAACTATATTTATCACTCAAACCTCTATAAATGGTCTACAATGAGATGGGACTAAAATACCATTTTTCCCTCATTGCATTTTATCCTTAAAACACTTAGTTCCTTATAAATAATATTTTAGTAAACTAATATTAATTATTGAAATGAGATCTCAATCATTTAGCACCTCAAACCAAACTAAAAAGAAACCATTGTTTCACTTCCTGATCAGAAGCTATAGATGTTCATATTTATGATTAACACTCCCACTCAATTATACTACCGAGTTCCCAAGATGTAAGTATGGGCTAGTCCGTACGGTAATCTAGTAACGAACAAGTCAAATAACTCAAATAATACGATCAGTTAGAACACTAACCACTCAGAACTGAGATTGAATTGACCTATGGTCAACCATATGATATGACTAGAATAGATAATAACGGTATGCTTACTTATCTTATCTACTGTCAAATCGGTCCAGTCCAATGTAACAAATACATCCGATCTTATCAACTTTGCTAATGTTCTGGAAAGAACAAAACACTACAATATGTAAGTAGATCATATCATAGATTGGGAAGTCAGTGTAAATCATGTGCATTGACTAATCTTAGGGCTAACTTATTTTTGAACATAGAATCATATTTATATTCTACTGTGATAACGTCACTATAAATATGATTAGCTATATGATCGAGATTTAATAGAATTTTATATTAAACAAATAATCATGAAAATAAAACATGTAAGCAAAGCGATTGACCAAGTCAAAATTTATTTCTATTATTTTATTGATGATAAAATGAGATTACAAAGAAATTTGGTTTTAATTAGGGCATAAAATCCTAACAAACTCCCACTTGCACTAATTTAAACTAATGTTTTAATTCTACTAATCTCATTTCCTTGATATGCTTATCAAATGTAGCTTCTAGCAATGTCTTTGTAAACAGATCCGCAAGATTTTCTTCAATTGCAATCTTCATAACCTTTACATGTCCTCTGGCCACATATTCTCAAATTATGTGATACTTCCTTTCTATATTCTTACTCCTCTCTTGACTTCGAGGTTCTTTCAAGTTGGCTATCGCTCTTGTGTTGTCACAAAACAACACAACCAGTTTATCTATATCAGGAATAACACCAAGGTCTAACTAGAACTTCTTTAGCCTGTATATTTACTTAACTGCTTCATAAGTTGCAATGTACTTAACCTCCATGGGGGAATCTAAGATCACAGACTGTTTTACACTTCTCCATATCACAGCTCCACCCCCAAGAGTAAACACCATTCCAGAAGTATACTTCCTGTCATCGATATCAGTCTAAAGATCTAAATTGGTGTAGTCTACAGGGTTCAGAACACCACCCTTGCAGACTAACATATAATCCCTAGTCCACTTTAAATACTTCAGGATATGCTTAACTGCTATCCAATGTTCCGGTCTTGGGTTTGACTGATACCTGCTTAGTACTCCCACTGTATAGCGGATATCTGGTTTAGTACACAATATTGCTTACATCAGACTTCCAACTGCAGATGTGTAAGGAACTTTTCTCATTGCATCTTCCTCTTCAGGAGTCTGGGGAGACTGCTTCTTTGAAAGATGAATTCCATGGCGAGACATTAGACGTCATTTCTTGGAATTTGTCATTGAGAAACGTTCAAGCACTTTATCAATGTAAGCTGCTTGAGATAGAGATAAGAGATTGTTCTTTCTATCCCTAATGATCTAGATACCTAGAACATATCTTGCTTCACCCAAATCCTTCATTTGGAATTTAGTGCTCAGCCAATTCTTCACATCTGATAATTTCTTAACATTGTTTCCAATGAGTAAGATATCATCTACATAAAGAACTAGGAATACCACTATTTGATTTGCCTTCAGTTGGTAAACACAAGGCTCATACATATTTTGTTCAAAGCCGTAGGTTTGGATTATCTCATCTAACCTAAGGTTCTAGGAATGAGAAGCTTGCTTAAGTCCATAAATGGACCTATCCAATTTGCAAAATTTTCCTTCTTGTCCACATACTTTAAATCCTTTTGGCTGATCCATATAAATGACTTCGTCAAGCTTTCCATTAAGAAAATTTGTCTTGACATCCATTTTCCAGATCTCATAGTCGAGAGCAGCTGCTATGGATAAGAGGATGCGAATGGACTTGAGCATGACTGCCGGACTAAAAGTTTCTTCATAGTCCATGCCTTCTCCTTGGGTATAACCCTTTGCCACTAATTGAGCTTTATAAGTTTTTCTCTTTCCATCAAGACCTCGCCTCTTCTTATAGATTCACTTGCACCCAATGGCCCTAAAGTCATTAGGTGCTTCCACAAGATCTCAGACAGAATTTGAGTACATGGACTCCATTTCCAGTTTCATAGCTTCGAGTCATAGTTCTTTCTTTGGGCTTGCCAATGCTTGAGTGAAAGAAAATGGATCATCATCATGAGTGTCACCAACAAACATATTGGTCTCACCATCAAAACCATAGAGAATTGGGTTCCTAGAAACCCTCCCACTACGATGAGGTTTCGTGACTGTTTGTTCGGGAACAGCAGTACTTTCTTCATTTAAATCGACTTGCGTCAGTTTAACATGAAGAGTGGGAATTTCATCATCAACTTTCGTAGATGATGATGGAACATTGGTTGGAGTTAATTCTACAACCATGTCCTCTAAAACTAATTTGCTGCGCGTTTTGAAGTTTTGACATAGTCATTTTCTAGAAAAGTAGCATTCGTAGAAGTAAACTCTTTCTTTTCAAAATGACTATATAAAATTCCACCTTGAGTACCTTTAGGATAGCCAATAAACATGCAAACTTCAGTTCCCGGTTCTAGCTTTCTTTCCTTTTTCCTCAGGACGTGGGCGGGACACCCCCAGATTCTATAATGACGTAAACTAGGCTCACGAGCATTCCAACGTTCTAAAGTGTTTTTGGGATTTATTTGGATAGTACGACATTTAGAAAGTCATTTGTAGGTTCAATTGCATGTCCCTAGAATGAAGTTGGCAGAGTTAAGTAACTAAGCTTGCATATAACCATTTCCAATAAAGTTTTGTTCCGGCGTTCCGACACACCATTTTGTTGCGGAGTAACCGGGACAGTAAGTTGTGATAAAATCTCAAGTTCATTTAAATGATATTGGAATTGCATATCCAAATATTATCCACCCCTATCAAATCACAAGATCTTTATCGTTTTACCTAATTGGTTATGAGCCATAGCTAGGAATTCCTAAAACTTTGAAAATGTTTATGATTTCCTATGAATTGGGTAAAGACATGAGTATCTAGAGTAATCTTCAATGAAAGTGACGAAATACTGAAAACCTCCCCTGGCTTTTACATTCAAAGGTCCACAAACATCTTAATGAACAAGTCCAAGTGGTTCTTTGACCCTATCACCCTTTCCAGAGAATGGACGCTTGGTCAGTTTTCCTTCTAGACAAGATTCAAAGACAGGTAATTCACCTAAGGTGAGTTCCCTCAAAGGCTCATCCTTTGCAAGTCTTTGAATCCTATCACAGCCAATGTGACCTAGTCTCAAATGCCATAAATACACCATGTTATCGTTATCAGTCTTTTGACGTTTATTGGTCCTATGTTTAGCTATTTTCAATAATTCATTATTAAGCGCGACGGGTTCGTTAGGTCGCAGAATATATAGCTCGTTTTCCAAACATGCAATACACAATTGTGATTGTTGACGCGGTTCTTCGCCAACAGGTAATTAAGAGAAGAAGAGAAAGGGATTAGCGCTAAATATAGAACCGTCGCAGATATAGAATCTTAGAGAATGAACTAGGTGACTCAAGACACGTTTTTAAGTGGTTCGAAGGTTAAAATCCTTCTACTCCACTAGTCAATATTATTGATATACTCTGGGTATTTGATTACAAAGCATATCTCTATTCAGAAACTATTTTTCCCAACCCTTATCAACTCCCAGGTTCTCCATATTTATAGGAGAAGGCACCTGGAAGTTGGTAAGGAGGTCATCCCGTGACCTTACTATTTGTCATATCAACTCTGTGACATTCATGATTAATTCCTAAACCTGACACATAAGTATGGTCAAATCGATAGGTAAGGAGATAATGGGCCGCACAGCCCAACCCAGCCGTGGGTATCTGAACACGCACATTCCTGCTGCGTGTCCGAGAAGTCAGGGAGATATCGGACACGTGATGTCAGATATATGCACGTTTATCTTGCGTGTGTTGACTTTACAGTGGGTCAGAGTTCCATATATAGCTCGTGCCACGAGCTGCTCCCCTGACCCGACCTTCGGCCTTCAGATTCTTTGCTCCAGTCCTGGGGAACCTTGGCGAGTCCTTAGGGATTGCTCGAGCTAAGAAGGTACGACCTCGAAACGGGAGCTCCGGTCTTGGGGATGTTCATGGACTAATTGTGATTAGCCCGTAGCTCGGCCTGCTAATCAGCCCGTGGGAAAACCAGGGCGTACATCTGCCCCCCAAGCTCCTGCTCGTGGTACATGACGTCGTATATAAGACCACAGTAGGGGCTTTTAGACTTCTCCATAAACTTTTCGCATTCCACTCTTTACGCAGGCATCTAATACGTGGAACGTCATGGGTGGCGACGGTACGTCTTACGAGAACCGCATTTAATGGCCTAGCCTATGCCCAGCCGTCGTTTCGTATTTCGAGTGGAAGGCCTCGGATCCCTCACCAGGGCCATCCAAGAGCCTTCTACACGTGATCCTTCATGTATATAAAAAGGGGGTGGCCACCCTACGCACGGGCCACCCTTTCATTCGAAAATTTCCAAATCTCCTTTCTTCTTCCCTCTCCATATTTCAGAAGAACGAAACCCTCAACCCTGTTGCTGCCATTTTCATCGTTCACAAAGCTTAGGCGCACAGATTTCTCCGAAGCTTTGGAAGCTACTACACCGACGAAGCTCCTACCAACGCGACGCCCTCGTCTACCTCCCAGCGATACACTGTAAGTTTCCTGACCCTATTTACTTTGAAAACACGGTACTGTAGCTTAGGTAAAAAATTTCACTGTAGCCGCATGCAAGGGTTTTCTGGGTTGTGTGGATATGGAGGGTGACAGCCCTTTTTAGGTTAGGGCATATTTGTTGTAGGAAATCGCTTTAGAGTATGGGTTTCAGGATGCTTTTTCTGGAAAGATTTCTGGGTAGGAGTTTTGGGAATTGTTGGGTGCAAAACCGGGTAGCTTAGGGAACACGCCTTTAAGCGGTTTTGTAATTTTCTGCCTATTGAAACTTTTCCCCCCAAGGAAAATTCTATTCTGACCCCCCTGACACCTGAATTCCGAGTAATCTGGGATATGTTGGGAGTATACACGCGTGTTCACTGAACCGCGTGGTTCCACTCTCCACGAGCTGGGCTTTCCTCAGCTCGTGCAAATAATAATTGCTTCTTTCTCCTGCTTGGGTCGCCTTTTCTAAAGTGTTTTCTTTTGTTCGCTAGGCGACCAGATGGCTCCAAAAAAGAACCTCCCCTAGAAGAACGTTGGAAGCTCGGCCTCCCAGCAGGAAAAAGGAAAGGCGGTGATGCTTGGCTCCCCGATCCCCCACTTCGGGCCGGCTGTGGAGAAGGAGGTCGAGGTGGCCCCCGACGCGTTCTTTGAGGTGGAGAGAATCGTCTCAAAGATAACCGACCAGGCGAAGATCAACAAACTCTTCCTCACTCACAACATTCCACTGGGGAAAGCCTCCGTTATTGCCCGACCTGCCTCGGATGGCGAGCGGAGCTGCACGCCGCTCGATGAATCGTTTGCAACCTGGAGCGGTGAACACTTCAAGGCAGGGGCCTTCCTTCCCCTGGATCAGTACTTCGCTGATTTCCTGAACTACGTGGGGTTGGCCCCATTTCAGCTCCCCCCCAACTCCTACCGTCTGCTGGCAGGGTTGAGGTACTTATTCAAGAAGCAGGAGTGGGAGGTCCCTACTCCTGCTGATATTTTATATTTCTTTTGCCTCAAAGCCAGCTCGGACCAACGGGGGCGAGGTGACGGGTTTTACTATTTAACCCGTTTCCCTAATACGGCGGCGGTCATCGAGCTGCCCAGCCACCCAAATGACTTCAAGGACCAGTTCTTCATGTCAACTGGGTTCCGGAACTGCGACCACCACTACTTCAATCGTCCTCGTAAGTAATCCCCGATCTTAGCTCGCCTTTTAAGTGTTATTTTATTTTAGCTCCTCCCGTATCCCATTCTGATTCCAGCCAATCTTGCAGCCATCTACGCGAGGACCGAAAAGTCTGTGACCCTCGGGGGCCAATATGAAACACTGGCGGGCTTGCCCCCCAGTGAGAAGGACTATCGCGTGCTCGTGATGGACGAGACGATGGTGTTCTACAAACTGATTTTCCCAAATCAGACCCTGAACCTGAAGAGGCCCCGGGGGCCGCCCCCAGCCCGCGACAACAGACCTATCATCGTGGAGGAGGTCGCGGTAGAGGAAGACGAGGAGGACGAGGCGGCTGAAGTTCCGCTCGTGATGAATAGGAAGAGGATGTTGGAGGTCGCCCAGAGGATGGGCGAGGAGAGGATCCAATCCGGAGCAGCCGTAGGTCCTTCCGGCCAAGGTAACCCTTACTTGTTTAAGAATCTAGATAGGGCCACTGCAGACCCCCGGCTGGTTAGGTTCAATCCTAGGCAGATCGTCCATCGTCACCGAAGGGACTCGGACCTGAACACACTCCTGTTCCATTGTGTTGACCGGCTTGTGCTGGATCACCAAGAGAACCGGCCTAGGGGTACCATAGTAGTAGATAACACCCTAGCTTTTAGGTCGATCTTATTCAAGGAGTATGGGACCAACCTACGCACATGGCCATCACTCGAGAGGGGTATCTATGCTCCGGGGCTTAGGCAGTATGTAGAAGAGTCTAGCCCTAAGTCAGAACCGGACCTAGAACCTGCGCCAGTTCGTGAAATAATCATCTTAGGTTCTTCCAGCTCGGGGGGTAGGGCTACCTCAGCATTCACATGCTTTTTAGCTTTAAACCTTTGTCTTTATCTCTGTATGATTGCTAACTTGTAATAACCATGTTTTTTGTTTGAAAGAAGAGATGTCTCTGCCCGAGGATAGCTTGCGGGGCATAGTCTTCGGGGGGAACCCCCCAGCCGGGCCAAGACTGAAAAGGCTCCGGGGTTCCAAGAGCTCTGCCGGGGTCTCCACTAAATCTCCAGCAAAGGAGAAGGATAAAACCCCACCAGCCCAGGTCGTGGGGGCGATCCTTCCAGCTGCCGGAGCAGGACAAATGCCTCCACCGCCTCAGCGAGTTCCGCCTGCCCCCCAGGACGAAGGAATGGAGATCGGGACTCCGGATGTGGCAGTCCCCGAGGTACGCATCCCGGTCGATCCCCAGGACCTGGAGAAGATCCCAGAGGCCTTCCAGGGAACGGTGTATGAATCGGCGAACTACGCCGTCAGCCATTTCTACAAGTTCAAAGAGAAGGAGCTCCGGGCTATTGAGACAATGAGCCCGATTGACGTAATAGAGTCTTCAATGGGCATGACCCTAACGGTAAGCAGCCCCATTCTTTTAAAACTTTCACCCTTGCACATTGCCTTATTTTTCCACTTAGCGAATTTATCTTTCATTTCTCGTAGGGCGTCGCTGCAATCCACCGGAGCATCACCAGGGCCAGAGCTCAGCTCGAGGAAATGAGGACCGGGCACCAGGCCGCTCTCCAGGAGGCTCAGGCGACAAAAGATGCGTTGGTGACCTCGAAGGCCGAGTTGGAGAGGACACGCTCGAAGGTCCAAGAGCTCGAGACCTCCCTTGCCACCTCGCGGAAAGACCTTGAGGCAGCGAAGACTGAGGCCCAGGCCACCCTGGAAGCTGAACGGACCACCTCGGAGCAGTCCATGCAGGATCTGTTCTACCACTACTGGGCCCACAACCCGGAGGCTGACTTCTCTTTCATGCCACCGAATCTCTGGGCGCGCCTGCTGGTGAAGTTCCAAGCTCGCCTCAACAAAGAGGCGCCGCCCTCGGAGACTGGGGAAGCCTCTGGCGCGGCGGAGCATGGTGAGACAGCGACCTCCAAGGGGCCAACCGATGGGGCTTAGGATGCTTTTTCCTTCTTTACCTTCAGATATTTTTAAGTATTTTGTGTAACCTTTTCATGAGGTGTTTTCACCTCGAGACGCTTTGCCTTTAATTCACACTTTTTAACTTAGGCTTTTTTCAGGCTTCTGGCTACATTATATATATATACTTTTTTTTTGAAAAAAACTTAGTTCGCGTTAACTTTTATCCATATCTTGAACTTTTTAAGAAGAACAACGATAAATAGATTTAAATCAACTTCTAAGTTTTATGACCCGGTTAAAACCAGGAACTTATTTAAAAACTTAGTTCGTGTTAATGTTTATCCATATCTCGAGTTCTTTAAGAAGAACCACGATCAATAAATTTAAGTTAACTTCCAAGTTTTATGACCCAGTTAAAACCAGGAACCTATTTTGAAAACTTAGTTCGTGTTAACTTTTATCCATATCTCGAGTTCTTTAAGAAGAACCACGATCAATAAATTTAAGTTAACTTCCAAGTTTTATGACCCAGTTAAAACCAGGATAGGACTTAGTTGGCGTTAACCCTTATCCGTGTCTCGAGCTCTTTAGGAAGAGCAAAGATCCATAGATAAAAATCAACATCTAAGTCGTTAAGGAGACCTGGTTATATCCAGGTACCATATGCCCCCCAAGTAACTGGGAAAGGGTCTTTCGTGGTTACTTTAAGATTACACTCACAGATATGCGTAAAAACAAAAAACTGATTTTTATTAATACATAAAAGTTGCCTCCCAGGTCTTACAAGTGGATCATTGATAATATTTCTTTAAGTGGATGGCATTCCAAGTTCGCGGGACCGCCCCTCCATCAGGTTGATCTAATTTATAAGTTCCTTCCTTGATGACTTCGATAACCTGGTAAGGTCCTTCCCAGTTTGGTCCCAAGACTCCATCTTTGGGATCTTTCCCGGCCAGGAAAACTCTCCTTAGGACCAGGTCGCCAACGCTAAAGGTGCGCCTTTTGACTTTAAAGTTGAAGTAGCGAGTGATCTTCTGCTGATAATGGGCGAGCTGGAGTTGCGAATCCTCTCGCCTTTCATCAATTAGATCGAGGGAATAGCACAGGAGCTCATGGTTCCGATCTTGGTCGTAAGACTGGACTCTATGCGACAGAACCTCAACTTCCACGGGGAGGACTGCTTCACTCCCAAAGGTTAGGGAGAAAGGAGTATGTCCCGTAGGAGTCCGATGCGAGGTCCGGTATGCCCATAGGACCTGGGGGAGCTGTTCTGGCCAGACCCCCTTTGCCTCACCTAGCCTCTTCTTGAGGCTCGCCTTTATAGTCTTGTTGACAGCCTCGACCTGGCCGTTTGCCTGAGGATAGGCCACAGAGGAGAAGCTTTTCACAATTCCGTGCCTTTCACAAAAATCGGTGAACAGGTCGCTATCGAACTGAGTACCGTTATCGGAGACGATTTTCTTCGGCAGGGCGAATCGACAGATGATGCTTTTAACCACGAAGTTGAGTACCTTTTTCGATGTGATTGTTGCCAATGGTTCTGCCTCGGCCCATTTGGTAAAGTAGTCGATGGCTACTACGGCATAACGGACTCCGCCCTTTCCAGTGGGCAGGGCGCCCAATAGGTCTATTCCCCAAACAGCAAACGGCCAAGAGGCCGAGATCATCCTTAGCTCGACTGGAGGAGCTCGGGCAACTGCAGCGAATCGCTGGCACTTGTCGCACTTCTTCACGTATGAGATCGCGTCTTTGGACAGAGTTGGCCAGTAATAACCTTGCCTGAGAACCTTTAAGGCCAGGCTTTGCCCCCCAGTGTGGTCTCTGCAGAATCCTTCGTGAATTTCCTGCAGGATGGCCTTCACCTCACCTGGAAGAACGCATCGGAGGAGAGGTATGGAGTGCCCACGTCGGTACAATACCCCATCAACTATTGTATATCTAGGAACTTGATATAGGACTCGCCGCGCGTCGTTACGTCCTTCAGGTAGCTTGCCCTCGACGAGATACTCAAGAATGGGGGTCATCCAGGTCGGCCGAGCATCAATCATCTCGACCTCTGCCCGATCTCCTTTTATACTTGGTTTTTCCAAGAATTCTATTGGCACCAACCCCAGGGTCTCCGTCTCTCCCGAGGTGGCGAGTTTGGCAAGGGCATCTGCATTGGCGTTCTATTCTCGAGGTATCTGTTCGATCGATCCTCGCTCAAATGTGGACAGCTCGGCTTTTACCTTTGCCAAATAGGCGGCCATCTTGGGTCCCCGCGCCTGATATTCGCCCAGAACCTGGTTTACCACGAGCTGGGAGTCACTAAAGCACTGGACGGAGCTCGCCTTTAACTCATTGGCTATCCTCAACCCGGCTAACAAAGCTTCGTATTCTGCCTCGTTGTTGGAGGCCTTGAACCCGAACCTTAGCGCCGAGTGGAACCTATGGCCCTCGGGGGATATCAGAATGATTCTGGCCCCGGAGCTGTTCTCGTTGGATGAACCATCTACAAAGATCTTCCACAACGATTCGGGCGAGGTGATCTGAGGTGAGCCTTCGGATGGATCCTCCTGGAATCCCATGCACTCTGCCAGGAAGTCGGCCAAGGCCTGAATTTTTATGGAAGTTCGTGGAGTATAGAAAATCTCGAACTGACTAAGTTCGACCGTCCACTTTAACAAACGTCCCGATGCTTCAGGTTTTTGCAAAACCTGCCTTAGAGGCTGATCGGTCATGACGTGTACCGAGTGGGACTGGAAGTACGGTCTGAGCTTTCGCGAGGCCGTGATTAGGCAGAACACCAATTTTTCCATCAGTGGGTACCGTGATTCTGCTCCGAGGAGTCTCTTGCTGATGTAATAAACTGGCTTCTGAACTTGGTCTTCCTCTCGTACTAGTACGGCGCTGGCCGCGTCCTTAGTGACGGCCAGGTAGAGGAAGAGAGACTCTCCTGCCTTGGGCTTGGATAGCACAGGTGGTTCGGCCAGATGTGCCTTCAGGTCGAGGAATGCGCTTTCGCATTCTACTGTCCATTCAAACTTCTTGTTTCCCCAGAGCAAGTTGTAGAAGGGCAAACACTTATCGGTTGACTTGGAAATGAATCGGTTGAGTGCTGCTACCCTTCCTGTGAGGCCTTGGACATCTTTCTGCGACCTGGGGGAAGGAAGCTCGAGCAGTGACCTGATCTTGTCGGGGTTTTCCTCGATTCCTCGGGTATTAACTATGAACCCCAGGAATTTCCCGGATGCGACACCAAAGGTGCATTTCTGGGGATTGAGCCTCATGCCGTATTTCCATAGTATTTTAAAGCATTCTTCCAGGTCGAAAACATGGTTGTCGGCAGTCTTTGACTTGACGAGCATGTCATCAACATATACTTCCATGTTCTTTCCGATCTGGTCCGCGAACATTCTGTTTACTAGCCTTTGGTAGGTAGCTCCGGCGTTCTTCAGACCGAACGGCATGACCTTGTAGCAATAGACATTAGTCGGGGTCATGAAGCTAGTGTGTTCCTGGTCCGCCAGATTCATCGCGATCTGATTGTAGCCTGAATACGCGTCCATAAAGGACATGAGCTCGTGCCCCGCCGTGGCGTCCACCAACTGATCGATCCTTGGCAATGGAAAACAATCCTTGGGGCAGGCCTTATTCAGGTCGGAGAAGTCAATGCAGGTCCGCCATTTCCCGTTGGGCTTCGGAACTAGCACGGCATTGGCGACCCAAATTGGAAATTTGGCTTCCCGGATAAAGCCACATTTTTTGAGTCGGGCTACCTCTTCTTCTAGGACTTCAGCTCGGGTTGTTCCTAAACGCCTTTGCTTCTGAGACTTGGCAGGAACGCTTTTATCCAGATGGAGCGTGTGCATGATGACACTCGGGCTAATTCCTACCATGTCCTCGTGGGACCAGGCAAATACATCTAAATTATCCCGGAGAAACGTAACCAGCTCCGTCTTCCTCTTACTACAGAGGTTTTTCCCGAGCTTGACCATCCGTGATGGATTTTGCGGATCAAGGTTCACCTCCTCGAGCTCCTCAATGGCCTGGAGCCCGGATCTGTCTTCGCCTACTCAGGGGTCAATGTCCTCACTCAAGGCGAACTTTTCCTCTTCGGCGCTCTGAGGTTTTTCAATCTCAGGATCCACCAAGGGTCCCTGAGATTCCTCTTCGCCCTGTATGGCCATTGCCAGCTGCCCGGGTTTAGACTTTCCCTTCATGGAAATGCTGTAGCATTCCCTGGCAGCGAGCTGATTGCCCTTGATAGTACAGATTCCGGTTGAAGTAGGGAACTTCATGGTGAGGTGTCGAATGGAAGTGATAGCCTCAAAAGCTATGAGGGTAGGCCGGCCTAAAATGGCGTTGTAGGCAGCGGAGCAGTCAATGACCACGAACTCAAGTAGCTTGGAGACTGTTTGAGACTCTTCTCCTAGGGTGATCACCAGCTCGATCGTCCCTATCGCTACCGACCCTTCTCCCGAAAAGCCATACAGCATCATGGAGGTCGCCTTTAGCTCGGCGACAGTCAATCCCATCTTTTCTAAGGTGGATCAGAATAGGAGGTTTACCGAGCTTCCGTTGTCCACCAACACTCTCCTTACTTTTTGGTTGGCGAGCTGGACTGCTACGACCAAGGGATCATTATGAGGGAATTGGACATGGCCTGCGTCTTCCTCCGTAAAAGTGATCGGTTGCTTTTCTAACCGCTGCTGTTTTGACTGACGCTGCTCCGGGACGAACTCCGCTCCATTGTGGGCCTTTAATTCATTCACATATCTCTTTTGGGCGCCTCTGCTCGTTCCAGCCATGTGCGGTCCTCCAGAGATGGTGGATATCTCTCCTTCGACCACGGGAGGAGGGACGTCCTGATCTACCCGAGGCCCGGGCTGACTGGCTGGGACTTCTGGAGCGGGTCGACTCGCTGGGACCCTGTTTCGTGAGTATTGCACCAAGGGGCCTGCTCGGATGAGAGTCTCGATCTCATCTTTTAGATGCCTGCAATCGTCGGTATTGTGGCCGACGTCGTTGTGAAAACGGCAGAATTTGGAAGTGTCTCTCTTTCCCTTGTGGTGTTTCAATGGTTCCGGCCTCTTCCAGGGGATCCGAGTAGAGTTGGCCAGGAAGATACTTTCCCTGGACTGGGTGAGCTCGGTATATGTTGTGAACACGGGCTTGAACTTATCCACGGACATATTCTTCTTTTGACCGTGCTGATTGTTTTCACCATTCCCCTTTCTTTTGCCACCACCGGGCTGGTTGTTCTGCACGACGTCGGGGGTCGCCATCACAATCTCCGTCCCCGTTCCAGCGGGCTTCTCGGGAACCTGGCTGGTCCCCACGGCTGAAGCTTAAGCTTCTTCCAAGTTTATCCACTCTTGGGCTCTGTTAAGGAATTCGTTAATCGAGCTAACTCCCTTCCTCTGAATGTCTTTCCACAGGTCTCCCCCGACCAGGATTCCGGTTCTCATGGCCATGAGCTTGGAGCTATCATCTGCGTCCCTGGCTCGAGCAGCGACATTCGCGAACCTGCTCAAGTATGCTTTCAGCGTCTCACCGGGCTGCTGCCTTACGTTGGCTAGGGAGTCGGCCTGAACACGGGCGGCCTGAGAGGCGCGGAACACCCTTTTGAAATCATCTGAGAAGGTCTTCCAGGAGCTGATTGACTGTCTTTTACTCTGCTTGAATCACTGCCTGGCAGGTCCAGTCAGTGTGGAAGGGAAGATCAAGCAACGCAGCTCTGGGCCAATGTTATGGGCTATCATTAGGGTGTTGAACATCCCTAAATGGTCCGACGGGTCTCCGTCCCCGTTGAACTTCGACAAGTGAGGCATACAGAAACCAGATGGGTATGTCGTCGCTGCTATGTTGGAGGCGAAGAGTTCCATCTCGTCCCTCGAATCATATTCGTCTTTTTCTTTTTCTGATAGGAGCTTCCTCATCAGTTCCTCCATCTGAGTTAGGCGCTCGAGGGTTTGGTCCTGAGGTCCTGGGTTATTCCGGGGCTGCTCAACAGCTCCGGACCCATTGTACATATTAGGTGGGTTATTGCCCCTCCTATCTTGAGATAGGTTATTTGGGACATTCCCTCCGTTATGTACTTCGGATCGGACCCCCCCCCCCCCGAGCGAGCCTGGCTACCATCTCTAGCTCGATCCTCTCTATGAGAGTTGAGGCGATCTCGAAGGTCGCCTCCCTGGGTGGTCCGGTGACTCTGTACTGAACTTAGTCGCTGACGCAGGTCTCCTCCAGAGAGATCACTCCGGCGACTGCCGGTCAAATGACTCCTACCGGATAGGCTTGGAGTCCGCCCTTGGTGGTGAGGACCTGAGCTTTCTTCAGGCGCCCTGCTATGCCGAGAAGGTCCCGCTGATGGTGGGTTTCTCCTACTACTCCCGTAAGCTGGGATGTCTCGAACGGGCTGAGGAGGAGACGGATATCTGATCGGAGATGGAGGATGCCTGACTGGAGAAGCGATCCTGGTCCCGTCTGGACGGATCAAAATTGGTGGGGGCCTTTCGGCCCTACCAACTTGCTGGTCCCGCGCCGGGCGATCTGGACGGGGCGCAGGATGGTCTTCGGGGACGGGCTGACGTCGTGGGCCCTCCCCGGATCTCCTTTGGGAATTCCCTCGAGCTCTCCTGGGCGTTCTCGAGGAAGGTTGAGAGCTAGGAGTTGACGTCCTGACCGAACGGCTGTATTGCTATTGTCCGGTCCCAGGCATTTCCCTGAAGTTGGCCTCTCGATGGTGTGATGAAGGGGTGGAGTTGGCTGCCGGAAGTCTATTCGAACGGCTATGCCTGGACCGATTACCCCGGCGAGACTTTGGAGCCTCACCTTGTCTCTCTCCAACGTTAACGTTGGTTGTGAGAGGGGGTAGTCGGGCCAGAATATCTTGGATTTGCTGACCGGCTACTGCTAACTGGCTCCTCAGTTGAGCATTCTCCATCTCCACCACAGTATAATAACACGAGTTCAGATTAGGTGGCCGGGGCGCCGAACTACCAGTATCGTCTTGGCCCGCCGACTGCTTTCCTGGCCGCTGCTGGACTTCAGGAATTTTTTCATCAGGGATGGCGATATGATGAGCCTCTTGCCCATCATGTTGTTCTGTGTCGTTGCCATGCCTGGATCGAGTAGTCACCATAGTTGGACGTTTGCAGCAGCACTAATCGAACTTGCTCTCAATGAAAGCACCAAACTGTTGACGCGGTTCTTCGCCAACAGGTAATTAAGAGAAGAAGAGAAAGGGATTAGCGCTGAATATAGAACCGTCGCAGATATAGAATCTTAGAGAATGAACTAGGTGACTCAAGACACATTTTTAAGTGGTTCGAAGGTTAAAATCCTTCTACTCCACTAGTCAATATTATTGATATACTCTGGGTATTTGATTACAAAGCATATCTCTATTCAGAAACTATTTTTCCCAACCCTTATCAACTCCCAGGTTCTCCATATTTATAGGAGAAGGCACCTGGAAGTTGGTAAGGAGGTCATCCCGTGACCTTACTATTTGTCATATCAACTCTGTGACATTCATGATTAATTCCTAAACCTAACACATAAGTATGGTCAAATCGATAGGTAAGGAGATAATGGGCCGCACGGCCCAACCCAGCCGTGGGTATCTGAACACGCACGTTCCTGCTGCGTGTCCGAGAAGTCAGGGAGATATCAGACACGTGATGTCAGATATATGCACGTTTATCTTGCGTGTGTTGACTTTACAGAGGGTCAGAGTTCCATATATAGCTCCTGCCACGAGCTGCTCCCCTGACCCGACCTTCGGCCTTCAGATTCTTTGCTCCAGTCCTGGGGAACCTTGGCGAGTCCTTAGGGATTGCTCGAGCTAAGAAGGTACGACCTCGAAACGGGAGCTCCGGTCTTGGGGATGTTCATGGACTAATTATGATTAGCCCGTAGCTCGGCCTGCTAATCAGCCCGTGGGAAAACCAGGGCGTACAGTGATCCATTGAAAGAAATAGATATATTAGAACTTGTAAAAGTCATAACATATTGTTCTAATTGCAACATGGAAACTGAAATTAAATTTCTACTCAAATCTAGAATAAAAAATACATCACTCAAAATTAAATATTTATTTCCAAACTTCAAGCGAGGTCTTCCTCTATCTTGGACCGCAATGAACGCTCCATTCCCAACTCTAAGCTTTAAGCCGCCTTCGTTCACTTCTTCCCATGATTCAAGAGGCTGTAAATAGTTACAAACATGGTTAGTAGATCCAAAATCAATAATCCAAACTGATTTATCATTCTCTAAAACACATTTTTCTAAGATAAATGAACTATAATCATTGTCTTTTTTTTTGCTGCTAGAAACTTGGGGAAATCATGTTTCCGATGGCCCTTCTCATTGCAGTGAAATCACTTACCTTTACCTTTACCTTTACCTTTACCTTTCTTGTTCTTCTTTTTCTTCCCCTTAGGCGTCTATGAACTTGGTTGTGCACTTGTCTTTGCAGCCTTTGTAGGCCTGGAGTTGGTGTTATGTCCACCTTTCTTCTTGTTTCCAGCTTTTGAAGATGAAGCTAGGTTAGTTTTAGCCTTAGCTGGATCAGGAGCAACAGCAGCAGCAATAGCTTCTTTTATCCTCTCTTACTTGGTCCACCCATGATAGACTCGAAAGTCTGAAACTCGTTCATGAGATGGATCTAACCATAGTTGAGTTTGTTCATCACATAGTTGGTGGTGAACGCTAGGAAAGCTGGAGAGGGACTGTTGAGGATTAAGTTGACTTGAGTCTCCTCATCTATAATTGCTCTGTGCAGTTCAACTTCTTGAAAGTATTTTGTCATTTTGATCAGGTGATCACGAATGTGTTGAGATGGTGCCCTTCAAGCATTGGCATACTTCTTGGTGGCCTCAAAACGAGTTTGTACTGATTTTGCCCCGAACATGTCTTGGAGCTGATCCTTGATTTCGTAGGCCATCTCGACATTCTCCATTTTTGTCTTCAGAATGTCGACCATACTAGTCAACATGTAGTAGCGAGCCTTGTTGTTCGCCACCTGTCAACGCTCATATTTGTCTCTAACAGTCTTGGTAGCTCCTTCAATTGGAACTTTCGGGGATTCTCCAGTCATGACGAACTTGGAGTTATCACCAATTAACACTATGTTTATGTTCTGCTTCCACTCAAGGAAGTTTTCTCCAGTGAGTTTCTCCATTGAACGTGGAGAAAGGATGGGAGAGTAGACACAACCATAATAATACTATATATTATCAATAAAATATAATTCAATCACATTTTCTCAATAAAACTTCTATTCACTCAAATTTCAAGAAATAACACAACATGTACCACAAACTATGTAAGATATGAAAAAAAAAATACCAAAAATAATCATATCTTTATTTCTTGTCCCGGTTGGCGAGAGTAAAAAAAACATATAATTAGTTAAATAGAGTTGTAAAATCATTTAGTAATGGACACTATTATTAACAACCTACTATTAGATCAAAATAAGAAATGAACTAGACCCACGGTTTCGATAATCATAGATTTAGTCATAGTAATCACCGTTGGGGTGAGTCTATTATAATTTTACCTATACTTATCTATCTTTCGAATTCTAATCTTGTCAAAATAACTACTGAACACTTTTCGTACGGGGACGAATCAAAGAGTCTCGAGGCCCCATTAAGCTATCGACCTTCTTAAACTAACAGGGGAGATCGAATATAATTCTTAAAATAAGCTCATAATTTAATTAAAAAATAGTATTTTTATTATTAATTTTCAAAAATTAATGATTATTGTTCTCCAAAAAATTATAAAATTGAATTTTTAAAACCAATGTCCTATAATTTTCTATTAATTCTAAAGTGTCACATAAAACAAATTCAATTAAATTTGAATTAATTTGTTGATAATCAATATTTAGGTTTAACTATTATAATGAACCTATACAATTAAGTCCAACCTAGGAAAATGGGCCTTAACAATTGGGCTTGTATGGAGGAGGGTTGGGTCTAGTATGTCGTTCCCACTACTATGGCGCCCAAACTTCCATACAAGATCCAAAAGACGGAAATTTAAACATTTGTTTTATTAATTGTTACTAATTGATTAGGCCCACTATAGTCATGCAAAGCAAATGTGCCTTCAGAAGTGGAATCACACACAAGAGAGGAATTTAAACTTTACATTTTCTAATGGGCCCAAATAAAACCTAACATTTTATGAATGTTTTATTTAGCAAAATATCATATATTATGTAAACATATGGGCCACTATATGTGTAATGCCCTACTTCCTTAGAGTCGTTACTAAGTGAGTTTAGAATGTGCAAATAACTCGCTAATCGAGATTTTCAAACAAAAGTGTAGCTAAACTATATTAAAAGTCACATAATTTGAAAATGTAACCATTCATTGAAAATTGTAAAGCGTTTAACATTTGGGATCCCAAAATACTGTTAGAAATATTTACAACTCAAAATATAATTAAAGTCGACTAAACGACAAAATCTGGTTTAAAACAAGACCTCTCCCAAAAAAATACCCCTGGCCGTGGCAGGCAAGAAGGCCAAACATGTACACGTCGCTTCACGCTCTCCGTACTTACCTGCACCATAGAGCAGCTGTGAGACAAAGCCCAGTAAGAAAACTTCACACAAGCAATCAACATATGCATATCTACCAATCATCATATAATAATAAAACTGCCAACAGGCTACACACATAACGGCCATGCCGTCCCAGGTGCTTTACCAGGCCCTGGGTTCGCGGTCTACACCGTGAGGATATCCCAGGTATCCTATAGGGGTCTCACCCTGGCAACTCACACTCCGCGTGCTTAACACTGCTCCCGACCCCTTGTCGTACTCGACCTTACCGTTCTCGACCTTTGTCGTTCCCGGCCCTCTTCGTTCTCAGCCTTCGCCGTTCCCAGCTCTTGTCGTTCATTCACATATATGCATACATAGCATAATTAAACCTCCTTGGGGTCCAAAAACCCACTAAGCGTCGCGGCCCTAAGAACCCATGCCGCGTCCTGCCTCAACCAGAAGCCCCAACCCCCAAAACAGGCCATGTGCGCCGCAGCCCAATCCATGGTGTGTCGCGGCTCGCCCTTCATCCTGGCCTCCAAAGTGTTCTAGAGGGCCGCGGCTCAAGAAGAACAATGCCGCAACCCGACCCTTCGAACCCAGAAAAATCCTCCATTTTTACCTCCAAAACCAAGCCAATTTACCCCAAAATCATTCCAACAATATAATTCAATCACCACAAAAGTTCTATTATAGTCTTAGCAGGAAAACCTAACAATAAGCTAGCTTAAAGCTTCATCAAATCCCAAACTAAATCTTCAACCTGAAAGACTTAATAAAACTAAAACCCAGCCAATAACTTACAGAATTTAATGGTTAGAATCACAATTTAAAGCTTACCTTAGCCTTTACTTGAATCCACAAGTTGAAACTGAGCTAATCCCCAAGTTTAAAGCTCCAATTCCTAGCTTAATCTTCAAAGTTTCTCCTTGGTATGGTTTAGTGAAAATGAGAGAGAAAAAGAAGTGTTTGGGTCGGTTCCTAGTTTTTTGAACATATCCTTATTTTTGTTTACTTAACTTAGTCTCTAAGGTTACCTCAAAGGCTCGGGGTACCAAAAACGTCCCCCAGGGCAAAATGGTAAATTTCCCTGATATTTCCTCCTAAACGTTCTAACTTCAAATATATCTCAAAATATTTATTTTCATTACTCGATAACCCAATAAAATGTCTAATACCCGAAATACCCCTCGACTTGCCCCGAGTCGGGTTTTCGACCCCGTTGTGACTTTCTAACTAAACCGCTCCCTAGGACTGTCTCGGATCGTGCAATACAAATATATCATAGTAATCACAAATATTGCATTTATGCCCTCAACGAGGTAAAATTACAAACATGCCCCTAATAACCAAACGGGGCACACATGCATATTTAATTCACCTAAACATGCACTTCTAATCACATACTTAACAAATTCACATATTAACATAACAAATCACTTATTGCTCTCCAAGCACGCTAATCAAGGCCCTAAGTCCTATTAGAAAATTTGGGACGCTACAATATGCATCTAAGCCCAATTGCAAAAATACCACATATAGTGTAAACAAACATGTTATAATTGGAAGGTCCTAATCATGTTACTATATGAGCAAGTCTATTAATTTATGCGAAAATATCACTATTTATTTCATTTGCAAAAATACCACAATTAATTTTCTAGAATTTATCCAACATTCTAATTAATTAAATTTTTATAGAAAATAAATAAGTCAATTTAAATGAAATTTATCAACAATGACCAAAACTTAATTTAAATTTCATTTATGAACAATCAACTTAGTTTAGGTAATTTTGAAAAATATTAATTTAATTAATATAATTTATCAACAATTAACCTAAAGTTAATTTAAATCTCATATATTAACAATAATAAAAAAAATTAATATTTTATTAATTGGTTTGCAAAACGTGATATTTTTTAAAATTTAACAAATTTGAAATTTCGAAACAAATATCTTTAACTGTTTTTTCAAAAAAATATCTTGTGTTGTTACAACTATCGGCAAATATCTTAACCATTTATTTTTAAAAAAATATTAATAGTTATAACATGCCTAAAATATCTTAAACAATTAAACAAATTTAAATATCCATAAAAAATGTCTAGTCAACAAATTTTCAAATTTCAAATGATTTAAATATTAAAATCCATAGACTATAATATTTTCTTATAGAAGATATCATAAATAACAAGTATTTAAAAAAATAACTTAATTCTAATATTTTAATATATTAAAATATTTAAAATTAATTAGTTAACATATTTTTAAATTTTAATTTGAAACTTTGTAGAAAATATCCAAATTTAAACAATAACAAACAAAAATATCTTAGTTTTTTACAAAAAATAAAATTTATATTTTATTATCTTTAATTTTAATTAAAAAAATTTGTGATGAACAATACCCATATCGGGTACTGTTCACCGTGGTTACTGGGTACATGCCCATGCGCAAGGGGAGTTGTGTCGAGGGACGCGTGCGCCAGGTGAGGTGCTGCCGAGGGACGCGCGCAATTGCGCACGTAGGAGGCCCCTGTAGCCCAAATTTTTTAAAAAATAAATTGGGTAATTTTTCAACCCAAAAACACTTTCTAGATCATTTTTATAATGGTTTACACCAAATAAAGCATTTATAAAAATGAATTGCATAGGAAATACAACAAAATAACCCAAAATTGCTAATAATCACATAAAAATTCAATATGCTTCATAAAAAACATAAAATTCATCTAATTACTCAACACATCAAATAATTCAATTTTTACCATGTTTGTTATCCCTCAAAATTCAAGAGATGACATGGAAAATGAGAAAGTGGCACGTGGCATCACAAGTCATAGAAAAACGACAAAGTAACGAAAAAAGATCGATGGGCAAAAAAGGATAGGTCCAGGACCTATAAGGAAGTTGGCGAGGCCTAAAGCCCTTAGGGGTGGTCGGCCTAGCCCTAGCCCCCTAGGAGTGGTCAGCCTGACCCCAACCCCTAGGGGTGGTCGGCTGACATGCTCAAGAGCCACATGGGTAGTTGACCCACCCTATTTTTCATAGGGTGATTGGTCTAAACTCCAAAATACACATAAAGTTCACGCTCATTCCAACAGTCGTAGCACCCAAAAGATTAGCAGGTCTAGCAGCCAGAGGGTCAACAGGCCTAGCATCCAGAAGGTCATCAGGCCTAGCACCCAAGCTCTAAAGAGTCATCGGGCCTAGCACCTAAGTCTCATAGATCAACCAAGACTTAGCATTTTCCCGAAGGTTTCAATCGTGCATCGTCAACCACGATCCAGAGAAACAACGAGAAGACCCACAAGCTCATAATCAAGGGGAGGTGGACACGTATCTCCACTCATCACAATAATCATGTACCAAACCACGATCCCCAGTCTTGCTCATCATGTAACAACCATTGTGTACTATACATGAAGAACCCAGGGCTTCATTTAGGTGATCGATTTTTAGACGGATATTTTCTAGGGACAAACTCTGGGCAAATTGGTGACGAGTGAACTCTTCAATTCATCTGTGTAATTGTCTATCGAGTATTAAAGACTAAGTGGATTAGGTTATTTGTAACGACCCAAAATTACTAATTAGGCTTAAGGGCCTTGATTAGTGTGCCAAGAGAGCATAATTGGAGGTTATGTGAAATATTGGTGAGAGAATGCATGTTTATGAGTTTTGGACAGGCATGCGGGCCCTGCTTGGCTGGTAAGGGCATAATTGTAATCTTGGCCCATTAGGGCATAAACGTGATTATTTGCGATAAATTGTTGAGACCACATTATTATGTGGATATATATATGTACGCCCTAATTCTCCACGGGCTATTAGCGAGCTGGGGTATGGCATAATTATATCAGCCACGTGGATGCCACGTACCCAGAGCTGTTGTTACCAGGTCCCACCTCTTTAGCTCGAGATAACCAAAGGCTTACTAAGGATACTAAGGAGTCGGGTCCAAAGTATAGACGCCACGGGCTAAGAAGACATCCAGCTCGAGGCACGTGCTTGAGTTGGAAGTTGTGACCCGTTATAAAGTCAACCACGCAATGTAAACGTGCATATATCAGACATCACGTGTTTGATATATCCCTGAATTCTCAGACACGCAGCATAAACGTGCGTGTTCAGGCACCCACGACTGGGTTGGGCCGTGCGACCCATTATCCCCCTTACCTATTGATTAGACCACACTTCATTTGTCAGGTTTTAGGAATTAATCATGAATGTCACAAAAGTGACATGATGGGTAAGAAGGTCACGGGATGCCCCCCCTTTTGCCAACCCCCAGGTGCCCTCTCCTATAAATATGGAGACCCTGGGAGTTGCAAAGGGTTAGATTCTATTGTGAAAAGAAATACCCTGTAAAGACTACCAGAAAACTAGCAATAATATTGGCTGGTGGAGTAGAAGGATTTTAACCTTTGAACCACCTAAAAATGTACTCGTATCACTATTTTATTTCAAGATCATTCATTTGTTACGGTTCATTACTTAGCACTAATCCCATCCTCTTATTCTATTAATTACCTGTTGGCGAAGAACCGTGTCAACAATATATATGTGTGTGGTTGCAGCTTTCGGCACGAGGCGATCCTTGGGAGCAGGTAGCGAGAAAGTCACAACGGGACCCAATACTCGACTCGGGGTGAGTCAAGGGGTATTTGGGATATTAGATGGTTAATTGGGTTATCGGGTTATGGAAATAAATAATTGGATATATATTTGAGGTTAGGAAGCCTAGGTGGGAATACCGGGGAATTTTACCATTTTGCCCTCGGGGACGTTTTTGGTACCCCGAGCTTTGAGATTAACTTAAGTGAAGTAAATAAGGTAAAACAAAACAAAGGAAGGCAGTTGAAACATCAAGAACCGACCCTCCCCTCTCCCTTTTCTTCTCTCTCAAGGAAACTACTGAAAATTAAGGGGATTAGCTTGAAACACAGGGATTTGAATGGAAGATTTCGAGGATTAATTCAGTGGAGGCTAAGGAATCTAACTAGAAACTAAGGCAAGCATTGAATTTCAGTTCTTGACCAGTTGATTATGTGGTTTAAGGCTGATATCTAATAGTTCTTAGGTTCTTAATTTCATGGTTGAGTTAAGACTGAAGGCTTGGGTGCTAGCTCAGTACTTTCTTGGAGGATTGGGTCTTCAGTGAAGGTAAGCTTGAATTTATGATCTAATTTTTGAATTCTAGTGTTTCCTTGACTGGTTTTGGAGTTCTTGGGTGTGTGGGTTTCAAAAATTGAAATGATTTTTTGATGGGTTTATAGATTAGGTTTCTGTTGGCTTAAGCTTCTCAGATCATGTAGTAATGTTTGTGATAGTTGGAGTGTGTTATTGGGGTGATTATGAGGGGTTTTGAGTGAGGTTTGAGAGTTGAAAATGGTGGTTTTTCTGGGTTCGAAGAGGTTGGGCCGCGGCATAGTTCTTGGTGAGCCGCGACCCTTTGAAGTTGAGGGGTGCTGGAGAAGGAGGGCAGGTCGCGGCATGGGGCATGTAGGGCCGTGGCCCGTGTCTATTTGTGGGTGAGGTTGGCCTCTGTTTGGGGCCATGCCGCGGCATGGGAAGGCTTGACCCGTGGCCCTTAAGGAAATTTATGTCGTTGGGATTTTAAGCATGAAAATTTAACCTAGGGTGCTCGGGATTGATTCCACTACAATGTTTGGTGGAATTCGATGCTCTGGAGATTAGAACCTTATCCGGAAGCCCTTTTACAACTATTGATGGAATCTTTTATTATGGTTGTGACTAGGTGTATGCTTGGACTCGTGGCAAGATCATGCTCGCGGGTTGTCTTTCCTAATTAAAGCACTTGGAATTAAAGGTAAGAAAACTGCACCTGTATATGTGGATAGGATGGGACTAAGTGTTCCCTATATTTGTATGCATTGTTATATGTCTGTGATAAACCATATGAATATGTTGGGACTAAGGGCTCCCTATAATTATATGAATAGCACGAGGTGGTATTATGCCATGGGGACATGTGATGATCGGCCTAAGGGTGCCGAAATCAATACTTGCGCACAGGGCGCGACTCGGCCACTGGTAGCTGAGGACAGCTTAATAATCACTAAGCTCGGTTAAGGTGGCCGGAGTCAGTGGGTATAACACTGGACTTGGCCTAAGCGAGCCAAAGACAATGTATTAAATAGAGGGTGCGGCCTACGAGCGTTAACCCTTGTTGATGCTTGACTTGTATTTCATTGTTGAATGTTGTTTATGATATGCTGAATATCTGGAATTAGATCACTGATTATTGACTGAAGTCCTGGATTGAATGAATGCTATGTCTTGGTGGGTAATTGATTTATGTCTTGTAAATCATTGGATTATGCTCTGTAAACATTTAGTTGTTGATATTGATTATGCTATAGTACTATGTTTTCTTGCTGGGCCTCGGGTCACGGGTGCTACGTGGTGCAGGTAAAGGCAAGGGTAAAACGAGTTGACCATGGGTTGGAGAGCTCTGGGGTTGAGGTGTACATTGTCAACTGCTTGGCCGCCACGGTCGAGGTATTGTAAAGGAACGAGAACCTAAAGTTTGTATTTTTCCATTAGAGTGGCTTGATTTTTTATAAAGTTTGGAAATTTTGTAGTTACGTTATGTAAACCCTGATTTGGGATCCCGTGTACCAAACACTTATTTTAATGAAAATTATTTGTTTACAACTAAAATCTTTTAAACCTAACCTATTTGTGTCGTTAGACTCACATTTTTATACAAACGGCTTGATTAGCAAGTCTCGCACTATTTCAAACACACTGTGTAACAGTCTTGGTTATCCAGGGCGTTACATTATTACTGTTCATTAGAATAGGGCTGAACCATTTCTGTGTGTTTGTTTAGATATGTGTAGTCTGTCATATATTATATTTATTTCATTCAAAAGGTGTCGTATACTGTACATACAACCGTTGGCCAATTTCACAGGTCAACATTTTGGTGCTTTCATTGAGAGTACGAAATCAAGAAACACACTTTCATTAGTTTTACGATGCCTCCAAAACCTTATCAGGAAAAGAAGATGGCTCCCAGGGATTCCACCACTCAGGATCCCATCGATCCCGTTAACGAACCTCGGGTGGAGGTTGGAGATCAACCTGATGCGGAAGATCCTCAGGATGCTCACCAGGAGGAGATGGCGCAATTTTTGGCGAGGTAGGAGGCCTTTGCTGCAAAAATTGCCCTCTAGAGGGCGACTATGAAATGAAAATGGTGGGGAGATAAATGAGAAGGTCTAGAGGATGATCCAGAGGGAGCAGGAAGCTGACTGGAGGCACCAGGAGGCTGTTGTGGCCCTAGAGGCAGCTACCCAGTTAGCCTGAGCTAACGCTGAAGCTTCTGCTCAGGCGATGAGGGAGGCTCAGGCCAAAGCAGCAGGGATGCGAGCAGTAGTAACAGGGAGTCCCAAGGGAGGATTCAAACCCCAAGGATGCTCTCAGAGCCACTTTCCCATAGACAGTATGAAGAGGCGCAGTCCAAGACTGCCTCCTCTGTAATGCCCCAAAATCCTTAATGCAATTTAATGGCTAGATTAGTAGGCCGGAAGGGCCATACTTGCTTAATTATGCCATTAAATGAATATATGCATGTTCATGTGAATTATATTATAATATGATGTTATATACATGCATGTGGGTCCACAATTGTTTATTAAACTGTTGTGGAAATTTGGGCCGTTTAGAGCATAATTGTGTATTTGTGTGCATTTTGTGATTCATGAATGAGATCCCATCATTATGGAGATATATTCGAGCTATTTGGCATGAGACAGTCATATATAATGGATTAGCGATTTTGTCATAATGGGGTCAATTATTGGGTAACAAGAATGTTTATTTGATGATAAATTGGGAGTATTTAAGATCAGGAGGAAATTCTGGAAGTTTTGACTATAATATCCTTGGGGGCGTTTTCGGGACCCCGAGCGCTAGGTTTTATTTGAGGTTACTTAAGCTTGAAGTAGCTTGTCAGATAGAACCGTACGTTAGAAAACATTTCCTCTCTCATTCGTTAGCTCGTTTACCGTTCTAAGCCTTTTTGAAGAAATCTTGAGTTCTAGGAGTCGGAATCAAGCGAGGATCGAGGCATAGCGATCCTAGGAATGATTAGAAGCGTCTTAACCAAAGGATTTGACAAAAAGCAACCCAATGAAAGGTAATCTAAGTTTAAGTATTGAGTTTATAGAGTTTCTAAGCTTTGAATTGGATTTTGTGGATCGTTGAGTTTTTAGTTCGTTTGAACCTTGGGTTTTGATGGTTTTGGACCATTGGGAAGCTTGGGAACTTTGATTTGATGATTTGGTAATGTTTAGGTATGTTTTTGGAGGATTTGGGAAATTGAAAATCGAGTTTGGGCATGTTCTGGGTTTGGGGCCGCGGCCCTGTTCTTGGGCGCCGCAGCCTTAGCTTGAAGAAGCAGGTGGCTGGGATTGTGCTTGCTGGGCGTCGCGGCCCTATGTATAGGGCACCGTGGCCCTTGCTTCAAGAATGGCTGGGGGCCGCGGCACAAGGTTCCAGGGCCACGGCTCTTGAGCAGGGTTGAGCCCGTTTGTGTGTTTTGACCCCGGGATCATAGTTTTAGGCCTCGAGATTGTTTCTACTACTTGGATTAGTTTGGATTGATGTCCCGGAGGCTAGATATTGATTTGGGAACCTATGTTGTTCATTTTATTGATGGTGTCCCTTATTTGGTTATAATTAGGTGACCGTTAAAGGACTTAAAGTCAGATCGTTCTCAAGGGTCATTCTTTTATTCATTCTAGCTCGAATCAAAGGTAAGAAAACTGCATATTGAATGCTTTGCAATCTTGCTCATTTGCATATGGTTATTATTGAGGCATGCTGGATGATTAAGTGTGATGCATGTGATGCACGAGAAACATGTGATTAGGGCATGCCATGAGTATTGACTGTGAGATTGATCAGAGCTTGAGTCTCTGTGTTTGTGCATGATCATAATTATGTTAGCAACTATTAAGTAAGCATGCTGAAGGCCCTACGTTTGAATATTCGACATATGACATATGTTTGGTAGCAATGCTTACTTGTGTGTGGTACTGACTCATTAGTCAGAATTGGCAAAGGTGTTAGTATCAACTGTGAAGCTATGACTCATTAGTCAGGTTCGACAGTGGTATTGGGAACTGGTCACACGATGCTGACTCATAAGTCAGGACAACCTTAGCATGTTCAACGCAAGCCAATAAAGATTAGATTAATCGATATTTGTATTGGATGACTCAAAGAGCATTAATGCCAGACCGACCTCAAGTTCGATGAATATTATAAGCGCTTGTGAGACTTACCTATCAGTCTCTCATCTATTTAAGGCTAGTGGCTTACCTAGCAGCCACTCTTCTGTTTAAAGTTAGAGACTTACCTAGCAGTCTCTTGTCTGTTTAAGGCTAGTGGCTTACCTAGCAGCCACTCTTCTGTTTAAAGTTAGAGACTTACCTAGTAGTCTCTTATTTGTTTAAGGCTAGTGGCTTACCTAGCAGCCACTCTTCTATTTAAAGTTAGAGACTTACCTAGCAGTCTCTTATCTGTTTAAGGCTAGTGGCTTACCTAGCAGCCACTCTTCTGTTTAAATTAGTGACTTGCTTGTCAGTCACCCAGTATGGTTTTCTAGAACCTCAAAGTGATATTCACTCATCCGTTTAAGAGTTATAAGCTCTGTGTGATTATAATGATAATCATTTGATACTGTTTATATGCAACACTGTGTTTTCTTGTCGGGCTTCAGCTCACGGGTGCTATGTGGTGCAGGTAAAGGCAAAAGAAAGATGGACCATCCTTGAGTTGGAGAGCTTAGGTGACGATGTGTACACACGACCAAGGTTTCAAGGAAAGGAACCATGGCTAAATCCTGTTTTTCCACTTAGATCGGCTGGTTGTAAATATTTTCTTGTAATCAACCTTTAAATTATATTTTTTGGGATCCCAATGTATACAGTAAACGTTCTAGTGAAACGTTATATCTTAACCGAAATTCTTAATCCCTAAACCGCTAATCATACTTAGTTACACGTTTATGGCCAAATGACTCGATTAGCGAGTTTAGCACTGTTTGCAATGTGCACCGTAACGGTCTTTGGAGTTAGGGCGTTACATTCTCCATGACTAAGAAGAATAACACTTCATCTTTAAGTAAGAGTATTACCAACCTGACCCCTCCCAGGGGGACAGACAAAACGACATAGGAGAGGAAGGTTAGACATCTGAGAGGCGTGACAGGAATGGAAATGGTCACTCAAAGTCTCATAGTCATGTAGGAGGAAAGGCTCGGGAGCAGGATCGCACCGGCAAGAGCAAGGCGGACCTACCACCCCTACACCCTTAGTCTCGCAAGGGAATGGAACTGATGAACAGCACCAATATCATGTTCGATAGGCTCGAGAAAGATGCACAACCTCAGGATCTGAGGGAGGTCATCAACAGGAGAGCTAGCGCTCAAGAGGGGGTACCAGGGACGTCTACCCCACCTGGAGCAGCGATCCCACCAGCAGTGCAGGCTCAAATAGATGCACTCACCATGGTTGTTCAAGGCTTGAAAAAGAAACCTTCTGATATAGAGTTTCCTCATGGAAGTGGGAGTCCCTTTAGTGCCAAAATCCAAGCCGCCCAACCACCACCAAAGTACAAGACCCTGAAACTCCCAATGTACACTGGGAAGGAGAATCCAGTGCGACACATTGGAAAGTTCGAGGATCAGATGGAGTTACTCAGTATGGAGCATGATTATAGGTGCAGGGTATTCCCTGCCACTCTCTCTGACTCAACTCAGGAATGGTATTGGCAATTCAAACCTGTATCCATCACTTCTTGGGAGCAGTTCAGGAAGGAATTTTGCAAGGCTTTTAGTGCCAAACGAATTCAACCAGTTTATGCCAATCAGCAAGCTGGCATCAAGAAAGGGAAGGATGAATCCTTGAAGGACTACATCCAAAGATTCATGAGAGATGCAAACGGAGCATCCACAGTAAGAGATGAATGGAAGCTCGTTGCTATCTCGACAGAGATAATTTATCGTAGTCCCTTGTGGGATAGCATCCACAGGAACCCCATCAACACCTTGCAGGAGTTCCTAGACCGAGCATATAAATACATGAAGCTAGATGACGCTATTATGATGGAAGAAAAAGGCATAAATCATTTTACCACAATCCAAGCAAGTAAGAATGGCGCAAACCCTTAGGGCAGCAATGTGGCAGCAAGAACATCCAATGGACCGAGGAATGTGAGAAAGCCTTCCAAGCCTTGAAAGAGCATCTCACTCAACCTCTCATCCTATCGAAGCCAATATATGGTGAAGTAATATTCATATATTTGGAAATAACCGAGCATGCAATCAACACTTCTTTGGTGAAAGAAGAGAATGTTGGGGTTTTATGCCCTAATTAAAACCCAAATTCTTTGTAATCTCATTTTATTATCAATAAAAGAATAGAAATCATTTTTTGACTTGGTCAATCACTTTGCTCACATGTTTTATTTTCATGATTATTTGTTTAATATAAACTTCTATTAAATCCCGAGCATATAGCTAATCTTATTTATAGTGACGTAATCACAGTGGAATATAAATATGATTATATGTTCAAAATAAGTTAGTCCTAAGATTAGTCAGTGCACCGGATTTACACTGACTTGCCAATCTACGATATGATCTACTTACACATTACATTGTTATGTTCTTTCCAGAACATTAGCAGAGTAGATAAGATCGGATGTATTTGTTACATCGGACAGGACCGATATTGACAGTTGATAAGATAAGTAAACATACCGTTATTATCTATTCTAGTCATATCATATAGTTGACCATAGGTCAATTCAATCTCAATTCTGAGTGGTAAGTATTCTAACTGATTATATTATTTGAGTTCTTTGACTTGTTCGTTACCAGCTGTTATCCAGATTTCCGGATAGCGTTTAGATGGATAGCCTCGGGGAAGCAGAATTATCAAAGTCTTTCACGAAGGGTGACCAGGGCTCGCGGATGGACAGAAAGGCTTCGCCTCTCCCGTTTAATGTCTAGCACACTATTTCAAGCAACCACGACCCGGAAGCTCGTCAATTCTCCCGGACTCCCGAAGGGATATCCTTCGGGGAAGGTCCTTCCAGGAGAAGCTCTTCGGGTTACCTTCGCGGATACAGTTCCGTGCCTCGCACGGAAGAAGACCAAGCGGTCGAGTCACGGAGGAGGCATAGTTGGAATGATACTCACCTGACACAGGATCCCGCCTGACAGGTCGAGGCCGCACATATCCCAGCACGCGTAAAAGTGCCTTTTCGCCTACTGTTCCGCTGACAGCCTGGAAAAGACAGCTGCCTTTTGACATTCCCCATATTTTCATGTAAGTATACCTACGTAGAGCTTTGTAGCCATGCTACTAGGGTAATTGTATCCCCTATTTACGGCTGGTGTAATTAAGACTCAGAGGGGCAGAGTAAAACCCTAATCCAAAACCCTAACTATAAATACCTCCTCATTTTACGATAGGAGGGGGCGAACAAATTACATAGCAAGAACTCTGCCAAAATCTCTCTAGCTTCATCTTCTTCTAGAGAACCTGAGAGAAACACTGTGAGTTTGTGAGGTTCTTGTACACCAGCCATTTTACTGTAATTCTCTACAAGTATAATAACATCGACTCGTGGACTAGGGCTCGTTAACGCCTGAACCACGTAAAAAACCTGTTTGTCTATTTATATTTCTGCACTTCTACAGTTCTTATCTTTTTATTATTTTGTTTGTATTCGTTTCCGAAAAACTCGGTAAACATTTTGGTGCTTTCATTGAGAGCTGTAGGGAGTTGTTAGTCAGCTCTTTTTCTGTGTACGTTTTTTTTGTATTCACTCCGTACTGAAAAGATGGTGACTACGAGAAAATCCGCAGTTGACAAGAATGCTAGGGTCAACCCCGATACTATGATGGAAGATGCGGTACAAAACGAACCCTCGGCAGCCCAAACCGAAGGAGAAAGTACCCACGACTCGGACTACCAAGGTGAAGACCCGACATCCCGCCAAGATCGGGTCAGTACTGAAGATGCGACATACTTAGAAAACGAAGAAGAGTATGTCCGAGACGGTTACTACAAAGACGGCTACTGCTACGAGAAGGATCCAGAACTGGCCCATGTAGCCGAAGAACTGGTGGCCACTAAGGCCAAGCTTGCTGAGCAGGAGCACGTCGCCGAAAAAATGCAGCGCATGATGGAGCGCCTCCAAAGCAAGTTCGGAGATCTAGGCGACTCAGACGAGGACGCCTCTGTTTTAGGTGGTGCTGATGCCACCATGCCGGATCCAGCCGTAGCTGGACCATCCAAAGCCGGCCCTAACAAGGGCAAAGAAAAAGTTGGGGAGCCTGTGCGCACTAACGCCCCTGCACCTCCTAAAGGCGTGAATCACCAGGCCGACTGCCCCCCCCCCCCCCCCGCGCAGAAGGTCTCTGGCGCTCCTAAGCCCAGACGTCCTTCAGCCCCAAGGGGGCACTCTGTGCCTAAAGGGCCCGGTGCCAAGGCACCCAGGCCTAGGGGAAGGAACAACCGCCCCAGTGATTCCGTCAACCAGGACGGTCGGGCTACGGACACGCACTCCGAAGATAGCTGGTCCACGGTGGACCTAAGAAGAAGGTTGGAGGCCAAGTATGAAAAGGCCAAAGGAGAAAAGGCCCGGCCTCGCGGAGATGACCTGCGAAATCATCTCAACGACAAGCTCCGGGGACGTGACCTCCCGGAGAGCGATACAAAGAGGCTCGAGGAACAGATCGCTGCCTTGACCAAGCTGGTCCGGAAGCAAAGTGGGGCCTTGTCAGACTCTGAGGAGGAAGACTCGGAACCATGTATTCAGAGGATCGCGGAAACGCCCCTCCCGGAGAACTTCAAAATGCCTCATATAGAATTATATGAAGGGAGGACAGACTCGCGCACCCATCTAGCTAAATACAACAAGATGATGCAAGTGGCGCGCGTCAGTGAGGATGCCAAATGCATGTGCTTCTCACTCACCCTTACCAAGTCCGCGGAGGACTGGTGGAAAAGATTAGCTCCCGGATCCATCCACAGTTGGAAGGAGCTACAGTCCGCGTTCAGGAGGCAGTTCATTGCTGCCCGGGACCACGACATGGAGGTTGGTTCCTTAACCAACATCAAGCAGCTACCCAATGAGAGCCTTAAAGCTTTCATTCAAAGAATGATGGAAGCTGCTGCTAAGACCAAGGTCAGCGATGGCATGAAGTTGGTCGCCCTTCAATCGGGGCTTACCGTCGGCTCCCTGCTATGGGGAGAAATGCAAAGGAGACGGGCAGAAACTCTGTCCGAATTCATGTCAAAAGCCCAGGGAATCATCAACCTTGAGGATGCCTACCAATAGGCCTTTAGAGTTCCCCCAGCTCCGACGCCCTTCGTGACTGCGCCGAGCTTTGCTTCGCAAGCTCCCGCACCAGCCCTCGCGCTTCCAGGAGCCCAGTTCACTCCAAGCGTGTATGGGCCTTCCGCGTCTTCCCAGACGCCAAGTCAAACCCATTTCCCTGGGTACGGAGCTGTACAAACCAGATGTAGTATCGCTCCTAGCCCGTCGCAACCGCAAGCGGAAGGCCCAGAACAAAATCTGAGCCAATCGCGGAATAAACGAGGCGGAAGAAACTCCAACCGGGGGGATCATTCAAAGAAACCTCGAAAGGACTATGAGCCCAAGTTCACGGAGTACACCAGTTTGATAGACTCACGAGAGAATGTCTATCGAGCGACCTGTAATATGGTCAACTACAGGAAGCCCCCGAAAGTGTCTCACGGAGGAAGGCGTCCGCGAGACTCCAATAAGATGTGTGAGTTCCACGGAGACGTGGGGCACACCACAAACGAATGCCTTTAGCTGAAGGATGAGATCGAGTCCCTGGCGAGAGCGGGACACCTCGGTCAATGGGTGAGGATACCCATAATCTATCCCGGACAGGGAGTAGTTCACGGAGCTGCATACTCTCTGGGATAGAGGGGGACCGTTAGCGCTCCTGGAGCCGGTCACCCCCAAGCTCCTGGATCTCAGTTCCCAGCGCTTCCTGCTCCGACCTCTCCGGCACCCATTGCCATGTTGACTCCAGGACCCGGAAACCCATATCCGCCTGGCCTTGCTCCGCCACCCGTTGACGGACACGTAGCCACCATTTCCGGAGGACCGCACCTTGCCGGAAGCACCCGCAACTCCCAGAAAAGGTACTTGAGGGAGTTAGAACACACCGGGGAGATGTGCGCCCTGGTTCAGTCACCTGCTCAGCGTCCCTGAATGATGGATCTTCCCATCACCATCATGGAAGATGACGCCCGACATGTGCACTTCCCCCACAACGATCCCCTCGTCGTGGAAGCCCAGATCGCCAATAAGAAGGTGTCACGGATCCTAGTCGATAATGGAAGCTTCGTAAACATCCTCTTCAAAGCTGCCTTCCACGCGATCGGATTAACCGAGACAGATCTGACCCCATGCCCCATCCAGCTTCAGGGGTTCAATGGGGATGCACTCATGCCCTTAGGCAAAATTCAACTTCCAGTCACCCTCAGAGGAGACCACGACGCTTGTGCCTTCAAGCACTGCACATTCGTGGTGGTCGACTGCCCCACGGCGTATAATGCCATCCTAGGCCGACCGGTCCTAATCGATGTTGGGGCCATAACCTCGATACGCCACTTATGCTTGAAGTTTCCATGCGACAACGGGCGTATCGGCACCCTCCGGGGAGACCAACGAAGTGCACGAAGCTGTTATAACGTCTCCGTCCGATCCGTCTACACAGTCCAGGATGCGAATGTTGCCGCACCTTTGGCAGAGGATTTACCAGAAACTGGGGGTGCCCAAGGGGCATACGTTGACGAACTCGACCCTAGAGTGGGGGTCGAGAGGGCGATAGAGCCGATGGAGGAAGTCGAAGAGGTGATCCTCAACTCGGGAGATCCCACCAAAGTCATTCAGGTGGGGAAAAACCTTCCATCGGCCATTCGAGAAAAGATCGTGGCCACTGTGAAGAATAATCAGGATATCCTGGCATGGTGCCACGCTGATATGACGGGGATTAATCCTAATGTTGCGTGCCACGCACTCAACATAGACCCATCTGCAACTCCAGTTCGCCAAAAGAGGAGGCCGTTAGACCCAGTGAGGGCCGAAGCAGTCAAAGCTGAAGTGGACAAGCTGATGTCCATAGGCTTTCTCCAGGAGTCACTCTATCCCGTGTGGTTGGTCAACCCGGTTCTGGTCCCGAAACCCAATGGGTCCTGGAGAATGTGTATTGACTTCACGGATCTGAACAAAGCCTGCCCAAAAGACTGTTTCCCTCTTCCGCGAATCGATCAGATGGTAGACGCTACTTCCGTGTATGAACTCTTATCCTTCATGGATGTATACTCCGGATACAACCAGATCAAGATGCATGTCGCGGACCAGGAACACACCAGCTTCCTCACGGACAAAGGTGTCTACTGTTACGTGGTCATGCCTTTCGGTTTGAAGAATGCTGGGGCGACATACCAGCATCTAGTAAACAAGATGTTCAAGGACCAGCTGGGGAGGAACATGGAGGTGTATGTAGACGACATGTTGGTGAAATCCAAGACCTCCGGGGACCACAGTGATGACCTTGAGGAAGCTTTCGCCGTGATCCGAAAGTACGGAATGAAACTGAATCCGAAGAAATGTACTTTCGGGGTCTCGTCTGGGAAGTTCCTCGGTTTCATTGTCAGCTCCCGCGGAGTGGAGGCCAACCCTGAGAAAATTAAGGCGTTCATAGATATGCCTTCTTGCCGAAAGCATAAGGATGTCCAAAGCGTTACCGGAAGGATAGCTGCTCTCAGCCGCTTCGTATCTAAGGCCACTGACAAATGTGTCCCCTTCTTCAATGTGTTGCGAGGAAACAAGAGGTTCGAGTGGACCCCCGAATGCGAAGCAGCCTTCCAACACCTCAAGGAACATCTAACTCGAGCTCCCATTCTGTCCAAACCTATCGAAGGAGAGGTGTTGTTCTTGTACTTAGCTGTGACAAAGCATGCCGTAAGTGCCGCTCTCGTCTGGGAAGACGGCCGTCTCCAGCTCCCTGTGTATTACGTGAGCAAGAGGTTACTGGACGCCGAGTCCATATATTCAATGATCGAGAAACTCTCCCTCTGCTTGCTAATCGCTTCGTGGAAGCTAAGGCCCTATTTCCAGGCGCACACCATCAGAGTACTCACCAACCACCCTCTCCGGCAAGTCTTGCAGAAGCCCGAGTCTTCTGGCAGATTACTTAAATGGGCCATGGAACTGAGCCAGTTTGACATCCACTACCAGCCACGTGTTTCCATAAAAGGCCAAGCTCTCGCGGACTTTATTGTGGAATGGTCAGGAATGAATGACCTCCCGAAAGATCCTGTCCCGGAACTTCCCACATGGAAGGTCTATGTAGACGGAGCCTCAAATGAAAAAGGAGCTGGAGCAGGGGTTATCCTAATTTCTCCCCAAGGACATCAGCTCCAGAGCGCCATCCGTTTCACGTTCCCAGCATCCAACAACGAGGCAGAACACGAAGCCATGCTAGCTGGATTACAACTGGCCAGAGAAGTCGGAGCCCAAAAAATCGAAGTATACAGCGACTCCCTACTTGTGGTAAACCAAATATCCGGAGAATACCAGACGAAAGGCGAAAAAATGGCTGCCTATGTGTCTCTCTCCCACGGCCTCCTGCAGCATTTCAAAGGCTACCAAATCCGCCAGGTCCCCCGGGACCAGAATTCACTCGCGGACACACTGGCCAAGCTTGCAACAGACCCGGAGATTGAACAATATAGCCTAGTGCCCATCGGGCACTTAGAAGCACCTAGTACTGAGACACAGAGGGTAAATGCCATCATCGACCATTCTCATTCCTGGATAGGACCCATCCTCAGATTTCTCACCACCGGAGAGCTCCCCACTGATAAAGCTGACGCAAGAAAGCTCCAATATCAAGCTCCCCGATACGTGGTTATGGATGGAAAGCTTTACCGCAGAGGGTTGTCCATACCCTTCCTTAGGTGTGTTGCCGGAACCGAAATCAGCACCATCATCCGTGAGATTCACGGAGGCTTCTGTGGCGACCATACCTCCGGGCTGAGCCTCTCTAAAAAGATCCTTCGTCAAGGATACTTCTGGCCCACCATGAAGAAGGATTGTGTGGATTATGTCAGAAAATGTGAGCAGTGCCAGAGGTACGCCAAGGTTCCGCGAGCGCCGCCTACAGAAATTACCTTAATGACCAGCCCCTGGCCGTTCGCCGTTTGGGGCATTGACCTAGTAGGTTCCCTTCCAACTGGAAGGGGTGGAGTGAAGTATGCCATAGTCGCGATAGACTACTTCACCAAATGGGCTGAAGCTGAACCTATGAACACGGTCACGTCTAAGAAAGCACTGGACTTTGTCATCAAGAATATAGTGTGTCGTTTTGGGCTTCCACGAAAAATTGTGTCCGACAACGGGAAGCAATTTGATAGTGAGCATTTCACAGACTTCTGTGCTTCGCATGGAATCATCAAAAGCTTTTCCGCAGTCGCCAGACCTCAAGCTAATGGGAAAATGGAAGCAGTGAACAAAATCTTAAAGACCACGTTGAAGAAAAAACTCCAAGCATGCAAGGCTCACTGGCCGGAAGAGCTTCTGCGAGTACTTTGGGCCTATCGCACAACAGAGAGGACTTCGACGGGGCACACACCTTATTCCATGACCTTCGGTTGCGAGGCCGTCATCCCAGTAGAAACTATGATCCCTTCTCACAGACAGGACACCTACGACCCTACCCGGAACCACGCCCTTCTCCAGGAGTCCCTGGACATGATCGAAGAGCTCCGGGAGCAGTCACAGGTCCAACTCAAAATGTACCAAGGCAAGATAGCCCGACACTTCAACACAAGAGTCAAGAGCCGTACATTCGAAGTTGGGGACCTTGTCCTACAGAGAGTATTTCCTGCTACGCAGGATCCGAGAGTGGGAGTCCTCGGACCCAACTGGGAAGGCCCCTATGAAGTCCAAGAAAAAGTGGGCCATGGGACGTATCACTTAAAGAGACTCGATGGATCTAAAGTCCCGCGCGCCTGGAACGCGGAGCACCTCCGCCGTTACTATCAGTAGGCCCCGGACTATCTAGTCGAAAGTCCTTGGTGGACGTAGCAAAAATGTAAAATATGGAGATAATCCTCCCAGCTGTAAAACACATGCCTAACAGGCTAATTTAATAAAACACGGAGAGATTCACTCCGCTTTTACTGCATTTTTTATCCCTTTGTTCCAAGCTGCGTTTTAACAAGTGACCACGCGGTCCGGAGACGTCCGGACCCCACGCTCACTTGGGGGGGTATACATGGCTAAGGCATAGCCATACGCCCCTTGAACAAAACATACAGAGAACACCACTTATGTGTTAGCATTGTGTTTGAAATTTTTAAATTGTTAAGCTTAGGTTGATTTGTTGCCATGAACATATTTGCATTACGTGTCATGTGTGCATTATGTGGTTATGTGAAAATTGCCATGAAAATGTCTGCCATTATGCATCATGAAAATTATCTCCTGTGTAGCCCAACGATGAACAGGACTGGGGGTTGAGGCACATTCAAAGAGCTACGCCGAAACACCCCCATCTTCCTGACAAGTCCTTCGCATAATACTCCGCGACCGCTGTAAAGCTTTGCTTCACAAGTTTCAGCTCCAGGTCTCATAAAGTAATGCATGGCAAGATCCGCGACCGCTGAAAGCTTTGCTTCGCAAGCTCCAGCTCCGGGTCCTGCAAGGCGAAAGATGGCAAGATCCGCGACCGCTGTAAGCTTTGCATCGCAGGCTTCAGCTCCGGGTCTCACAAAATAATGCATGGCGAGCTCCTAGAAACCACTGGAAGCTTCGCTTCGCAAGCTTCAGCTCTGGGAGCAGATATAATCGATCCCCCAATTACAACAGGCCTTGCTTCGCAAAGCCCCTGCTCCAGGATCGCACATGGTAGGCGTGACGATTTCCCCGATCGCAACGAACCTTGCCTCGCAAGGCTTCATGCCAAGTCCCTGAAGTCGGCCATCGTGAGGTCCGCAACGACAGTTAGTTTTGCTTCGCAAAGATCTAGCCCTAAGTCTAGCGACGCTCACCAAAAGAACTCCCGTTCCGGCACCATCCCGCGGAATCGTATTAAGTGTTTGCCTCGCAAGCTTTGTAATGATCGCGATGGGGAGATGGAACGGGTCACCTTAGCCATCCCAGCGAACGGTATAACTACAAGTCCCGGGATTGGCTATTTACCTTAGGAAAGCTGAGTACGATGAAAGAGGGAGTCTGGCCGTTGGAACCAAGAACCCTCCGTAACCTAGAAACTACGTGGGAAAAGACATAAGCCGTTGGAGCTTCAAGTTAGAAATGCATAGGTTCTGGCCGTTGGAACCAAAACCTCATGCACCCCTACAGCAGTTTCTACCGTATAAAAGTCTCTACCCTAAGCACAAAATTAAACAAGGAACTCAGCAGAAAAGGAAAGAAGAATTCTACAATTATTACAATGAAGGCCCTGCGGACCAAGCATCTGTAATGTTCCCACAATTAAAAAAGAGTACAGGGAGCTTCGCCCCAAAGGAAAATAAAAAAAAATTATATATACACAAAGGATAAGACCCCTTCAAGCACCGGGGGTGGCAGCGGCTTCCACGACCGGGACCTCGGAGACAGCAGTTTCAACTGGGGCTGGCGGAGTCGGCTCGTTGGAAGGTGGAACTTCATCACTGGCAGGATCAGAGGTCCCCGCCTCTTCGGGATCTTCTGCCTCAGGGGCTCCAGCAGGCTCGTCGATGTTATAAGTCTGGACGTACACCTCTGGGCTTTGATCCCACACCTGTATCTTTTCCCTCATGGCGGCGGCGTCCTCTCCCAGGTAGCCTACTACCTCCGGGTTTATTTTCCAAAGTTGGTGCATGAGGACCACGTGGGATAGATTAATCGTTCTATTCAGCACCACCTCGGCATCTTCCTTCTCCTTCAAGCGCTCTACCTCAGAGGTCGCCAGCTTTACCTCTGCGACAGCCAATTGAGCCCTCAGTTTTTCCAGCTCGGCCTTGGATGCATCCCGCTCTCCCTTAAGGGAATCAATCTCCTTGCGCTGCACCTTATTTTGATCCAGCAAGGATTGCTTCTCGGTCACATGCCCCCTGACAGTGAACTGCAAGGCTTCAATCTGTTTATCCTTCTCAGCGAGCCCCAACTCCTGCATAGACGCGAGATCCTTGCTCCTCTTGTGATCTTGCTCCTCCTTGTGCAGCCTATTATGAAGAGTGGCGTATTCCTCATTCTGCTTAAGGAGGAGATTATTTTTCGAGTGCAAGCGGGCATCCAGGGTATCCTTCTCCTCCCTGGCCTGGGATAGCTCTTCCTGGAGCTTGGAGTTTTTGGCCTTCAAGTCATCCGACTACTGCTTGAACTCCTTCTCCACGCTGGCCCGATACTCTTGATATTTGGCAAGATATTTCTTGTCCGCCTCTTCTTCAGCCTTGTGCTGGGCCTGGTTAATCTTCTCCACAGCCTCCCCCTTTATGCTCTCGACCTGTTGGGTCAGTTTCTACTTCTCCGCCTCCAAGGCTTGGCGAGCCACCTGGCTCTCCTCCAGCTGAACCAGAACTGCACCCACCTCCCGGAACGAGCGTTCCGCGATGAGAGAGGCCTGCAAGGGAAGATGACAGAATGAGTTAAGCAGAACCAAATGTACTAAGACAAATGATCCCAGAACACAACAACTGACAGCTTACCCCAGAAAGTTGCTGCTTTACGGCATGTGTCAGCAACAGCGGGTCCTTACTGCTACTGATGGCCCATTTCTCATAATTGAGCTCGCACAAGCTCAGGGCCATGTCCTCCATCATCTCCGCTCCGAACGGCGCCAATGCACGTCCGAGCCTAGGCACCAGCCTCTTCTCCAAGGCTGGGCCATCCAAAACCGCTCCAGCCGAGTGAAGGAACCTCACCCCTTCTGCCAGCTCAGCTCTCTTCACGGCAGACAGGTTTTCTGCCCTTCCCTGAATAACAGCCTTCTCGGCCTCCAACCGCCTCTTCAAAAAATTATCAGCCCGTCTTACACCCTCTAGGAGGGCAGCGGGGAAACGGGTTGGTTTCTGAGGGAAGTGGAACTTCAGGCCAGGCTGAGGAAGGTTTGTTTGTTGAGAAAGTGGAAGAGAAGGAGAAGAAGGAGACCCCGAAAGGGTGGACTCCCTTTGGACTGGAGGAGGAGGTAGACGGGGTATTAGGGACGGTAGCGAAGACACTACCGCCCCGATTTGGTGTTGCTGCTGATGTTGCTGTTGTTTTTGCTGCTGTTGTGGTGGTGTTGATTGTCTTTGTTGTTGTTGTTGTTGTTGTTGTTGTTGTTGTTGCTGTTGCTTTTGCTGTTGGGGTTGTGTTTGCTGCTTGGTCGGGGTAGTCTGGAGGGGACTGCGCGCAGCCCGGAGGTCTCCATCACCTCCGGGAGAAGAATGTCTAAGGCGTTTCCTCTTGTCGCCCTCGGCCTCTCCTCCGGGGCGCTTGCTCACCCCAGCCATCTTCACGGGGAACACAAGACCTTCCCCGTCGCTGCTACTACTCGAGACCACCATGTTCTCGGAAGGCCCCTTGACGGGAGGCTTCTCCACCACGGGCACGATTGCCCTCTCCACCACCAGAGACCCTTGCGCCTCGCCACTTGTCTTCTTGGGTGTGGCAGCTTTACCTCCCCTACCAGCTCCGGCCTTTCGTCCTTTCCCCTTGGGCGGGTCTTGGCTGGTGGCGGCCTTCTTGATAAGTGAGGTAGCTCTCCCCAACATCTTTGCTTCGGGATGTTCTGCAAGAAATGTACGAAGCAAGGTTAACCAACCAGCAAGCGATGTGAAAAAAAACAAGCCACAACATAAAAACAAAACAAGTCCACCAGCAGGGAACAAGAAACAAAAAAGAGAAAAGTTCGAAAAGGACGACCATGCACGAGAAACGTGGATGGCCTTCCCCGAGCAAAACAAGACACCGCTTCCTGCTCCAGGAAGCTCCCGTACTCCTTGAAGTCCGGGAATGACATGCTGAGGGAAGAAGGGTCAACCATGGTGACACCTTCTGGCAGACTACCGTCACTCAAACACCCGAGGAGCTCATCTACCCTATCGCAATATCTATCAAAGGGTATCCTACGCGGATCTAGCCTAAGGAAGCGGGGATCGAACCCCACCTGAGAAGTCCGGGAAACCTCAGACAGGCTGGGGGTGTGGATCAATCGAAAGCTAGTCTTACCTTTCCCAGAGGTACCAGCTCCCGGAGTCCCTTCATAGGGGTAAGCTGCGGCGTGGCGAGCCTCGATTTCTTCTTCCTCCGACTGGGGGTCGGGGAACCTCTCCGCCCAACTGGGGGATAAATTATTCTCATCCTGGGCGGCCTGGCAGATCACCTTGGACAGCTTCAGGGCAATCTGCTCCCGGACGTCAGCTGACACCTGACTTTGCCCCCTGCCACTCACTGGCTCAATATTTTGGAAAGAGGCGAGTAGCCCATACTCCCTCAAAGATTCGGTGGTCACAAGTCCTTCCACCTTCAGCTCTTCCTCCGAGAGCCCCTCGTAGAAGTTTGACCTCCTTATCATCTCCGCACAGCGAGGTGTCCGCGGGACGGCTTCTGCAAAATCCAAATACGAGTGTTAGAGATCCTCCCGGAAGGCAAACCAAACGTAAAGAAACAAAGTTAAAAAAGAGAGGAAGGAGCACTTACCAGGGACTTTGAAGTCCAAAGATAAAGCTGGCACCCTCTTCAATGGGAAGCCAGTCGTCAGGAACCAGTACTCCCGGAAATCTGGAACCCTCGCGGTATGACATGTGGGACACATCACGTCCGGATACCTCTCCAGCCTATAAAACCCCACCTTGTCTACATGACCTCTCATGGGCTGAGACTTCAGCCCATAGAAGTATAGCACCTCCTCCGGGGTAGGGGCCTCCAGGTCCCGGGACTTGCAAAAGATATACCAACCCGCTAGAAGCTTGTAGCTGGGGGGAATCAACTGGAAGGGGGCAATCCCCGCCTTCACGCAAAAGTTGGCAAAATAACTTCTTAGGGGCAAGTGTGCCCCACACACTATGTGTGCCCAGCTCCAGGCACCAAAACCCTCGTGACTCTGGCTGGCAGACTCACCCAGCACCGACAGGCGGTGCAACATCAGGCTTGGGATGTTCTTTAGGCCTGCCTCTGAGGAATACAGCTCCAGCATGCCGTAGTTCCTGAACAGGTTCGGCTTCTGGTCCATCTCCCAGATGGAACTGTTGATAGTCGGTGGGCTAGCCGCGGCCACCTTAGCTTTTGCTTTCCCTTTTGCGCCGGCAACAGGGGAACCTTGCTCCTGGGCAGATTCAGCCTCTACCGCAGCGATGATTTGTTTCTTTGAGGTGTTCGTCACTGAGCAAAAGAAACAAAGAAGAAAACACTCCAAGCGCGGTCAGCACCCTTGTCATACCCTAACGGTATTAAAGGCGTCGAGGAGACCCTCCCCGAAAACTGCTTGGAGAGGCTCCCACCAAGCTTGCCGAGGGGTTAGCACCATGCCACCCGGAGGACAGCAAGGAACCAGATTCAAACTTCGAGCCTAAGCCCGCCGAGAGAAGTGTTTTCCCAGGGGAAGACACCCTAAAGGCGTTCACGCTTATGCCCTAAAATAACAAACCAGAACAGCACAAGCAGACGAGAAACAACTTTCCAAAAGCAAATCGTCAAAGCAGGCAAAGAAATGACTTATTGACTCACATCAGTCACATGCCTATCAAAGCCCTATTCACGCATGCATAAAGATGACACCGGCAGAAAACTCAACCCTAACAACTACCAACAATCTGAGGTTTAGAAGGAAAAAGCAAAGTAAAAATACTTACTGGTATTCGGGTAGTTGAAGATTGAGGGAGTAACCGAGTCACTGCACCGCACGAGCACGTGAAGTAAAGGCTGCAAAGACAAGCAACGATTCAAACCTAGAACTTCGGCGAACAGACCTACTGCCAAATCGAAAGAAGAGTTTCTGGATTCCTTACCAAAAGAAGTGGCGAATTCGAAGGAAAGGAAGCTTGGAAGCTTGAGAGTTCGAAGATTTGGGAATCTGAGAATCTGAAAGCTCGAGAATTTGAAAGCGTAAAGAGGAAGAAGGGTCTGTTCCCTTGTTTTTATAGCAGGAACGAAGTCATTTCGAATTCCACAAATGGACGGTCCCGATCTTCCCATACCGCATGCATCAGATCCGACAGCTGGGGATGAAGTATCGGTCCCATTTATGACTCCTCGGATGGGAATAAAGTATTTATTTCCCATCATTGTACCATCTCGGGCCCGGTGTACCATTAAATACCGTCAAATCACTACTCAGACGCCTGACGCACGCATACTCAGCCAGTCGCCTCACGCACACGTCTTGGTCACAAAGCCATTCCCTGCATGACGCGTGGCCCTTGCCACACTTGAGTACTTGAGTTCAAACAGAAGAAATTTCCTTTTTCTTTGTACTAACACTCAGACGGGAAAAAGGAACCCTTCCAGGAACACAGGAGGTGACCCCTCGCCTAATCTAGAGACCAGAATACCCAGAGGACTGTACAAGCTCCCGGACCTCTCAAGCTCCGTGACCTTGGGGGGTAAATGTTATCCAGATTTCCGGATAGCGTTTAGATGGATAGCCTCGGGGAAGCAGAATTATCAAAGTCTTTCACGAAGGGTGACCAGGGCTCGCGGATGGACAGAAAGGCTTCGCCTCTCCCGTTTAGTGTCTAGCACACTCTTTCAAGCAACCATGACCCGGAAGCTCGTCAATTCTCCCGAACTCCCGAAGGGATATCCTTCGGGGAAGGTCCTTCCAGGAGAAGCTCTTCGGGTTACCTTCGCGGATACAGTTCCGTGCCTCGCACGGAAGAAGACCAAGCGGTCGAGTCACGGAGGAGGCATAGTTGGAATGATACTCACCTGACACAGGATCCCGCCTGACAGGTCGAGGCCGCACATATCCCAGCACGCCTAAAAGTGCCTTTTCGCCTACTGTTCCGCTGACAGCCTGGAAAAGACAACTGCCTTTTCACATTCCCCATATTTTCATGTAATTATACCTACGTAGAGCTTTGTAGCCATGCTACTAGGGTAATTGTATCCCCTATTTACGGCTGATGTAATTAAGACTCAGAGGGGCAGAGTAAAACCCTAATCCAAAACCCCAACTATAAATACCTCCTCATTTTACGATAGGAGGGGGCGAACAAATTACATAGCAAGAACTCTGCCAAAATCTCTCTAGCTTCATCTTCTTCTAGAGAACCTGAGAGAAACACTGTGAGTTTGTGAGGTTCTTGTACACTAGCCATTTTACTGTAATTCTCTACAAGTATAATAACATCGACTCGTGGACTAGGGCTCGTTAACGCCTGAACCACGTAAAAAACCTGTTTGTCTATTTATATTTCTGCACTTCTACAGTTCTTATCTTTTTATTATTTTGTTTGTATTCGTTTCCAAAAAACTCGGTAAACACCAACTTACCCTACGAACTAGCCCATACTTACATCTTGGGAACTCGGTAGTATAATTGAGTGGGAGTGTTAATCATAGATATGAACATCTATAGCTTCTGATGAAGAAGTGAAACGATGGTTTCCTTTTAGTTTGGTTCAAGGTGATAAATGATAGAGATCTCATTTCAGTAATTAAATTAGTTTACTGAAATATCATTTACAAGGAACTAAGTGTTTTAAGGATAAAATACAATGAGGGGTAAAACGGTATTTTAGTCCTATCTCATTGTAGACCGTCTATAGAAGATTGAGTGACAATTATGGTTGTAACAATGGATAATTAATAGCGTATCTATATTTGTTATAGAGCGTTCTATGAATTCAAGAGTGCAATTCCAAGTCTATAGTGGAGTCACGAGGAATTAATAAGTTAGTAAATTTATTTGTTAAATTTATGATAACTTATTGGAGCTTGATTTCATAGGCCCATGGTCCCCATTGTACCTTGGATAAAATCATCTAGATAGTCTCAATTAATTGATTTAATCATCAATTAGAATTATCAAAGTTGACCAGGTCAATTTTGGATAGTTTCACAGAGTTGTGTAATTTTGAGAAGAAAAGAGAAATTATGGCAGATTTATTAATTAAGATAAATTGGTATCTAAATTAATAAATAAGTTTAAATCAAGGTTCAAATTATAAATAATTAATTTGATAAAGGATTTAAATCATTATTTAATTAATTAAATCAATAGAAAATAATACAGGCCTTGATTTTAAGTCCAATGGGCTTATAATCAAATGGGAAATTTCACGGGCCTATAGCCCATGATAATTTCGACCTAGGGCTTCAAAATGGCTGTTATTTTATTGATTTTTTAATTAAATTAAATGGCCTAATTGAGTCTATAAAAGGAGTGCTTAGAGAGAAGATTTTAGAGACGACAGATAAGTCACAAGTCAGATTTTCTGATAGTTTTATATTCTCTCTAAACACAAGTCCTTTTCTAAACCTCTTTGTTATTTTCTTTTCTTCTCTCTATATCTATCTCATGTGTTGAGAATTGCCCACACTAGTCTAGGTGGTTCTAAGGATACATTGGAAGATCGTGAAGAAAATAGAAGATCGGTTCAGTTTCTTGATAATACTCTGCGATAGAAAGGATACAAGAGTTAGAGAAACTGAAGGAAGGACTCTTAATTCCGCTGCGTATACTGTAAGTATTATATTATTTGTTTCTCTTTGAATTCAATTTTAGAAACATGTTTTAGGCTATCTCGTATTAATTTGTTTAATACTAGATATACATGAAAATAAATAAAGATCCTGTATAAGCTTTTCTAACAATTGGCCTCAGAGCCTTTGGTAATCTTTATTTTCATGCATGAACATGTTTAAAATTGGATTATTTGATATGTTTGAATAATTGGATGGTTTTCATGTTCTTATAAGCATATTGATTTTATGTGAATTTTAGCAATTTTTAGGTTATTTTGTTGTATTTTCTATGCTATTAATTTTTATATATGATTTATTTTGTGTAAAACATGGTAAAAATTAATTAGAAAATGGTTTTGGTTTGAAAAATTGTTCAAAAAAAATTTTGGAAAAATTTTGGCCTGGCTGCCCATGCGCGCACGCACCCGTGCGCCCGCCCGCGCGCACCCGCGCGCCTGCCATCGTCCGCGCGCGCGCATGCATCTGATGCAGCCCAGCAATGAACAGTACCGGACGAGTACTGTTCATCCTATTTTTTTTTTTTAAATTAAAGAAAATAAAATTTGTGGATATTTATTATTTATCATCAAAGCCAAAAATATTAGATTTAATTTTTTTTTTAAAGATATTTTTGTTAGTTGTGATTTAAATAATTAGATATTTTCTACAAAAATTCAAATTCAAATTTAAAATAGACTAACAACTTAATTTTAAATCTTTTAATATATTAAAATATTAGAATTATGATATCAGATATTTAAGATATTTTCATTTAAATTCTTCATATTCTAATTGAATCTTTATTTGAAAATATAAATATCTTTTTATTCTATAGTTTTTAATATTTAAATTATTTGAAATTTGAATATTGTTATTAGATATTTTTATGGATATTTGAATTTGTTTAACTATTTGAGATATTTTTGGGTTGTTATAACTATTTGTATTTTATTATTTTTAAATGGTTAAAATATTAGATAATAGTTGTAACAACACATGATATTTTTGGAAAATAGTTTAGATATTGATTTTAAAATTTAAAATTGGTTAAATTTTGAAAAATATGATGTTTTTCAGCCAATTAATAAAATATTTTTTTTAATAAATGGGATTTAAATTAACTTTGGTTAATTGTTGATAAATCCTATTTAAATTAAATTAATATTTTTTTTATCAAATTAACCTAAAACCAAGTTGATTGTTGATAAATGAAATTTAAATTAACTATTGTTAATTGTTGATAAATTTCATTTAAATTGACTTATTTTTTGTAAAAATTTAATTAATTTGAATTTTTTTTGATAAATTCTAGATAATTAATTGTGGTATTTTTGCAAATGAAGTAAATTGTGGTATTTTTGCATAAATTCATAGAATTGCTCATATAGTAACATGATTAGGCCCATCCAATTATAACATGTCTGTTTGCACTATATGTGGTATTTTTGCAATTGGGCTTAGATGCATATAGTGGCACATATGTTTGTTAGATATATGGTATTTTGCCAAATAAAATATTCATAAAATGATAGGTTTTATTTGGGCCCATTAGAAAATGTAAAGTTTAAATTCCTCTCTTGTGGGTGATTCCACTTGTGAAGGCCCATTTGCTTTGCATGACTATAATGGGCCTAATCAATTAATAACAATTAATAAAATGAAGGTTTAAATTCCTGTCTTTTGGACCTTGTATGGAAGATAGGGGGCCTTAGTAGTGGGAACGACATACTGGACCCAGCCCTCCTCCATACAAGCCCAATTGTTAAGGCCCATTTACCTGAGTTGGACTTAATTGTGTAGGTTTATTATATTAGTTAAACCTAAATATTGATTAGCAACAAATTAATTCTAAATTAATTGAATTTGTTTCAATGTGACACTTTAGAATTAATAAGAAATTATAGGACTTTGGTTTTAAAAATTTTAATCTGTTTAATTTTTTTTTGGAAAACCATAGTCATTAATTTTCTAAAAATAAATAATAAAAATACTAATTTTAATTTTATAATGAGCTTATTTTAAGAATTTTATTCGATCTCCACCGTTGGTTTAACATAGTCAGTAGCTTAATGGGGCCTCGAGGCGCCTTGATTCGTCCCCCTACGGAAGGTGTTCATTAGTTATTTTGACAAGGTTAGATTTCGAAAGATAGATAATTATAGGTCAAATTCTACTAGACTCACCCCTACGGTGACTACTAGGACTAAATCTATGATTATTGAAACCGTGGGTCTAGCTCATAAAATAAGAGATTTTGTTTTCTTATTTTGATCGAATTGTAGGTTGTTAATAATGGTGTCCATTATTAAATGAGTTTACAACTCTATTTAACTAGTGATATTTTTTGACTCTCGCCAACCGGGACAAGGATATCATAGATTAGTTAAAAACCTAAAGAAATAGAGATATGATTGTTTTTGGTATTTTTTTCTCATATCTTACATATTTTTGGTATATGTTGTGCTATTTCTTGAAATTTGTGTGAATAGAAGTTTTATTGAGCAAATGTGATTGATTTCTATTTTATTGATAATTTGTAGTTTTAAGCTAAGTAGTGTCTGTGTCTACTCCCATCCTTTCTCAACTTTCGATGGAGAAACTCACTGGAGAAAACTTCCTTAATTGGTGACAACTCTGAATTCGTCATGATTGAGGAATCCCCAGAACGAGCACCGTGTCCACACGTTAGTGATGGCACCGTTAATGCTTGTGATGGTACCGTAAATGCTTGGATAGCACCGTCTCTGCACGTTCGTGGTGGCACCGTAAATTCTCAGATGGCACTGTGTTTGCATGTTCGTGCTCAACTCAACTATGGTCTGTCGCAGCTCATGAACGAGCTGTAGATTATTGACCCTGTCATGGGTGGACCTAGTAAAGGAGGTGAAAATAAGACTACTGATGTTGCTGCTCATCTAGCTAAGGCTGAAGCTAACCCAGCTTTGTCTTCGAAAGCTGAAAACAAGAGGAAAGGTGGACAAAACAACAGCCCTAAGCCTGCAAAGGCTGCAAAGACGAGTGCACGACCACGTGCACAGACGCCTAAGGGGAAGAACATGAAAAACAAGAAAGGTAAAGATAAATGTTTTCACTGCAAAGAGAAGGGGCATTGGAAACAAGATTGCCCCAAGTTTCTAGTAGCGAAAAACAAAGGTAATGATTATAGTTCATTTATCTTAGAAACATGTGTTTTAGAGAATGATAAATCCGTTTGGATTATTGATTCTTGATCTACCAATCATGTTTGTAACTCTTTACAGCTTCTTGAATCGTGGGAGGAAGTGAACGAAGGCGGCTTAAAGCTTAGAGTTGGGAACGAAGCGTTCGTTGCGGTCCAAGCTAGAGGAAGAGCTCGTCTGAAGTTCAGAAATAAATTTTTAATTTTAAAAGATGTATTTTTTATTCCGGATTTTAGTAGAAATTTAATTTCAGTTTCCATGTTGCAATTAGAACGATTTGTTATGACTTTCACAAGTTTTAATATATCTATTTCTTTCAATGGATCACAATTGTGTATTGCATGTTTGGAAAACGGGCTTTATATTCTGCGACCTAAAGAACCCCTCGCTCTTAACAATGATTTATTCAAAGTAGCTAAACCTAGGACCAATAAACGTCAAAAGACCGATAACAATAATATGACGTATTTATGGCACTTGAGACTAGGTCACATTGGCTATGATAGGATTCAAACACTTACAAAGGACAGACCTTTGAGGGAACTCACCTTAGGTGAATTACCTGTCTGTGAATCTTGTCTAGAAGGCAAACTGACCAAGCATCCATTCTCTGCAAAGGGTGATAGGGCCAAAGAACCACTTGATCTTGTGCATTCAGATGTTTGTGGACCTTTGAATATACAAGCCAGTGGTGGTTTTGAGTATTTCGTCACTTTCATTGATGATTACTCTAGATACTCATGTCTTTACCTAATGCATAGGAAATCAGAAACATTTTCAAAGTTTCAGGAATTCCTAGCAATGGCTCAGAACCAAGTAGGTAAAAGGTTAAAGATCTTGCGATCTGATAGGGGTGGAGAATATTTGGATATGCAGTTCCAAGATCATTTAACTGAACTTGGGATTTTATCACAACTTACTGCCCCAGGTACTCCGCAACAAAATGGTGTAGCGGAACGCCGAAACAGAACTTTATTGGAAATGGTTAGATGCATGCTTAGTTACTCAACTCTACCAACTTCGTTCTGGGGACATGCAATTGAAACCGCAAATGACATTCTCAATGTCGTGCCGTCAAAATCAATCCCCAAAACACCTTTAGAACGCTGGAATGGTCGTGAACCTAGTTTACGCCATTATAGAATCTGGGGGTGTCCCGCTCACGTCCTGAGGAAAAAGGAGGGAAAGCTAGAACCGCGAACTGAAGTTTGCATGTTTGTTGGCTATCCTAAAGGTACTCGGGGTGGACTTTTCTACAGTCATTCAGAAAAGAAAGTGTTTACTTCTACAAATGCTACTTTTCTGGAAAATGACTATGTCCAGAACTTTAAACCTCGCAGCAAAGTAGTATTAGAGGAGATGGTCAAAGAATTGACTCCAACCAATGTTCCATCATCATCAACGCGAGTTGATGATGAAATTCCCACTCTTCATGTACAACCGACGCAAGTCGATTTAAATGAAGAAAGTACCACTGTTCCTGAGCAAACAGTCACGGAGCCTCGTCGTAGTGGGAGGGTTTCTAGAAACCCAGTTCGATATGGTTTTGATGGTGAAACCAATATGGTTGTTGGTGACACTAGTGATGATGATGATCCATTGTCTTTCAAACAAGCAATGGCTAGCCCTGAAAAGGAACTATGGCTCGAAGCCATGAAACAGGAAATTGAGTCCATGTACTCAAATTCCGTCTGGGATCTTGTGGAAGCACCTAGTGACTTTAGGGCCATTGGGTGCAAGTGGATCTACAAGAAGAAACGAGGTGTTGATGGAAATATCGAGACTTATAAAGCTCGATTAGTGGCAAAGGGTTATACCCAAAGAGAAGGTGTGGACTATGAGGAAACTTTTAGTCCGGTAGCCATGCTCAAATCCATTCGCATCCTCCTATCCATAGCAGCCGCTCTCGACTATGAGATTTGGCAAATGGACGTCAAAACAGCTTTTCTTAATGGAAAGCTTGATGAGGTCATTTATATGGATCAACCAGAAGGATTTAAAGTATCTGGACAAGAAGGAAAAGTTTGTAAGTTAAATAGGTCCATCTATGGACTTAAGCAAGCTTCTCGTTCCTGGAATCTTAGGTTTGATGAAATAATCAAAACCTATGGCTTTGAACAAAATATTGATGAGCCCTGTGTTTACCAACTGAAGGCAAATCAAATAGTGGTATTCCTGGTTCTTTATGTAGATGATATCTTACTCATTGGAAACAATGTTAAGAAATTATCAGATGTGAAGAATTGGCTGAGCACTCAATTCCAGATGAAGGATTTGGGTGAAGCAAGTTATGTTCTAGGTATCCAGATCATCAGGGATAGAAAGAACAAACTTTTAGCTCTATCTCAAGCAGCTTACATTGATAAAGTGCTTGAACGTTTCTCAATGACAAATTCCAAGAAAGGGCGTCTACCGTCCCGCCATGGAATTCATCTTTCAAAGAAGTAGTCTCCCCAGACTCCTGAAGAGGAAGATGCAATGAGAAAAGTTCCTTACGCATCTGCAGTTGGAAGTCTGATGTATGCCATGTTGTGTACTAGACCAGATATCTGCTATGCAGTGGGAGTAGTGAGCAGGTATCAGTCAAACCCAGGACCGGAACATTGGATAGCAGTTAAGCATATCCTGAAGTATTTGAGACGGACTAGGGATTATATGTTAGTCTACAAGGGTGGTGTTCTGAACCCTGTAGGCTACACCGATTCAGATTTTCAGACTGATGTCGATGACAGAAAGTCTACCTCTGGAATGGTGTTTACTCTTAGGGGTGGAGCTGTGATTTGGAGAAGCGTAAAGCAATCTGCAATCTCAGATTCCACCATGGAGGCTGAGTACATAGCTGCGTCAGAAGCAGCTAAGGAAATAGTCTGGCTAAAGAAGTTCTATTAGGATCTTGGAGTTATTCCAGAAATGGATAAACCGCTTGTGTTGTTTTGTGACAATACAAGAGCGATAGCCAACTCGAAAGAACCTCGAAGTCACAAGAGAAGTAAGCATATAGAAAGGAAGTATCACATTATTCGAGAATATGTGGCCAGGGGAGATGTGAAGGTTATGAAGATTGCAACTGAAGACAATCTTGCGGATCCGTTTACAAAGACACTACCAGAAGCTACATTTGATAAGCATATCAAGGAGATGGGATTAGTAGAATTAAGGCATTAGTTTCAATTAGTGCAAGTGGGAGTTTGTTGGGGTTTTATGCCCTAATTAAAACCCAAATTCTTTGTAATCTCATTTTATTATCAATAAAAGAATAGAAATCATTTTTTGACTTGGTCAATCACTTTGCTCACATGTTTTATTTTCATGATTATTTGTTTAATATAAACTTCTATTAAATCCCGAGCATATAGCTAATCTTATTTTTAGTGACGTAATCACAGTGGAATATAAATATGATTATATGTTCAAAATAAGTTAGTCCTAAGATTAGTCAGTGCACCGGATTTACACTGACTTGCCAATCTACGATATGATCTACTTACACATTACATTGTTATGTTCTTTCCAGAACATTAGCAAAGTAGATAAGATCGGATGTATTTGTTACATTGGACAGGACCGATATTGGCAGTTGATAAGATAAGTAAACATACCGTTATTATCTATTATAGTCATATCATATAGTTGACCATAGGTCAATTCAATCTCAATTCTGAGTGGTAAGTATTCTAACTGACTATATTATTTGAGTTCTTTGACTTGTTCGTTACCAGCTTACCCTACGGACTAACCCATACTTACATCTTGGGAACTCGGTAGTATAATTGAGTGGGAGTGTTAATCATAGATGTGAACATCTATAGCTTTTAATGAAGAAGTGAAACGATGGTTTCCTTTTAGTTTGGTTCAAGGTGATAAATGATAGAGATCTCATTTCAGTAATTAAATTAGTTTACTGAAATATCATTTACAAGGAACTAAGTGTTTTAAGGATAAAATACAATGAGGGGTAAAACGGTATTTTAGTCCTATCTCATTGTAGACCGTCTATAGAGGATTGAGTGACAATTATGGTTGTAACAATGGATAATTAATAGCGTATCTATATTTGTTATAGAGCGTTCTATGAATTCAAGAGTGCAATTCCAAGTCTATAGTGGAGTCACGAGGAATTAATAAGTTAGTAAATTTATTTGTTAAATTTATGATAACTTATTGGAGCTTGATTTCATAGGCCCATGGTCCCCATTGTACCTTGGATAAAATCATCTAGATAGTCTCAATTAATTGATTTAATCATCAATTAGAATTATCAAAGTTGACCAGGTCAATTTTGGATAGTTTCACAGAGTTGTGTAATTTTGAGAAGAAAATAGAAATTATGGCAGATTTATTAATTAAGATAAATTGGTATCTAAATTAATAAATAAGTTTAAATCAAGGTTCAAATTATAAATAATTAATTTGATAAAGGATTTAAATCATTATTTAATTAATTAAATCAATAGAAAATAATACAGGCCTTGATTTTAAGTCCAATGGGCTTATAATCAAATGGGAAATTTCACGGGCCTATAGCCCATGATAATTTCGACCTAGGGCTTCAAAATGGCTGTTATTTTATTGATTTTTTAATTAAATTAAATGGCCTAATTGAGTCTATAAAAGGAGTGCTTAGAGAGAAGATTTTAGAGACGACAGATAAGTCACAAGTCAGATTTTCTGATAGTTTTATATTCTCTCTAAACACAAGTCCTTTTCTAAACCTCTTTGTTATTTTCTTTTCTTCTCTCTATATCTATCTCATGTGTTGAGAATTGCCCACACTAGTCTAGGTGGTTCTAAGGATACATTGGAAGATCGTGAAGAAAATAGAAGATCGGTTCAGTTTCTTGATAATACTCTGCGACAGAAAGGATACAAGAGTTAGAGAAACTGAAGGAAGGACTCTTAATGCCGTTGCATATACTGTAAGTATTATATTATTTGTTTCTCTTTGAATTCAATTTTAGAAACATGTTTTAGGCTATCTCGTATTAATTTGTTTAATATTAGATATACATGAAAATAAATAAAGATCCTGTATAAGTTTTTCCTTCAGAGAATATGGTACAACACCCTGTATACTATATCAGTAAAAGGCTAGTAGGTGTGGAGTCTAGGTATCCCCATCTTGGAAAGCTAGCCTATTGTTTAGTAATTGCCTCTCGAAAGCTGCGTCCATTCTTCCAAGCTCACTCAACCCGAGTCCTAACTGGTCAACCGCTACGACAAATTCTTCAGAAACCAGAGGCCTCGAGACGGTTACTCAAATAGGCGGTGGAGTTAGGATAATTTGATATCACTTATCATCTGAGAATGGTGATATAAGTAAAATCATTGGCGGACTTCATAGCCAAAGGCACCAACCTTGAAGACCCTTCCCACCAATCAAAGAATAGAGATACTAAGAAGGAAGGAGATACTCCTATATGGAAGCTATATGTTGATGGAGCATCCAATGAGCTCTACTCAGGCGCAGGAATCATACTGATCATTCTAGAGAATCACTGAATCCACTGCGCTCTCAGATTTGGATTCAACGCTTCAAACAACAAAGATGAGTACGAGGCATTGCTAACAGGATTACACTTATCTAGGGATGTGCATGCACACTCCCTAGAGGTATTCAGCGATTCCCAACTAGTAGTATACCAGGTACTGGGAGAATATCAAGCCAAGGGACTTAGGATGGTACAATACCTGAACAAGGTGAAGGACTTGTTGACACAATTCAAGAAATCCTCAATTACACAAGTCCCGAGATAGCAAAATGCCAATGCTCATTCCTTAGCCAAGCTTGCCATTGCCAAAGATGTGGACACCCTAAATGTCATTCTCGTCAAATACTTGGCGAAAAGAAGCATAACCTAGCAGGAGGCACTACCTATTGAGTTAGAAGATACATGGATGACCCCTATTATTAACTATCTCAACTAAGGAGTAGTACTCACTGATCGAAACAAATCAAGGAAGTTAGTGAGACAAGTTGCATGATATATGATAGTCGTAGGGGTCCTGTACCGACGAGGGTACTCCCTACCACTGCTAAGGTGTGTTACACCAGACCAGTCAAAGTTATTATTGATCGAGGTACACGAGGGGTCTTTTGGAGATCACGCTGGGGGTGGAGCCTATCAAAGAAAATCCTAAGACAAGGATACTTTTGGCCAACGATGAACAAAGACTCAATGAAGTATGTTAGAAGATGCCACAAGTGTCAGATGTTCTCCAAGATACCCCGGGTAGCACCTAATGAATTAACACAAATGCAATGCCCTTGGCCCTTCGCTGTATGGGGAATCGACCTAATCGGGAAGCTACCCACGGGAAGGGGAGGAGTCCAATTTGTTGTTGTAGCCGTAGATTACTTCACCAAAACTGAAGCAGAACCTCTCGCCACAATCACCTCGAAGAAAGTCTTAGACTTTGTGGTGAAGAATATCATATGTCGATTCAGTCTACCAAAGAAGATAGTCTCGAACAATGGGGCTCAATTCAACAGTGATATGTTCATCAGCTTTTGTACGAAGCATGGAATCATAAAGAGATTTTCCTCAGTAGCACACCCCCAAGCTAATGGTCAAGTAGAAGTAGTGAACAAGACTATCAAAGACACTATGAAGAAAAGCCTTGAACAAGCCAAAGGAGCCTGGATAGAATTACTTCCGGAGGTCCTATGGTCACATTAAACAATGGATCGAACAACAACAAGCCATACGCCATTCTCTTTGGCGTTTAGGTGTGAAGCCATGTTTCCAGTTGAACTCACTCCTCCATCGCATACACGAGAGGAATACAATAACAGAGGAACCATCAACTAATAGAAGAGTCGCTTAATTTAATCAAAGAAAGATGAGAAAAGGAAATTCTTAGAGTAGCTGAACACCAACAAAAAGTGGCAAGATACTTAAACTCCAGGGTAAAGGATCAAAAATTTTGAGTTGGAGACTTAGTACTCAGGATGGTGTTCCTAAACACTAAGGACACTGCAGCAGGGGTACTAGGACCTAATTGGGAAGTGCCATACCTTGTGGAAGAGGTGATCCCACCAAGGACATACAAGATAGCTCGGTTGAATGGTGAACTAATAAAAAACTACTGGAATGGAAAACACCTCTGCTGGTACTATCAGTGAAGCTGTTCAGCAGTGACACAAGTTTTAATTTGCAAATGTAATATTTTTTAATTATCTATGTAACAACCATTGTTCTTCAATGAATGAATGAATTTAATTTCTTAAGTTTCTCTTAATTCTTTAAATTATGTTCAACAAGAGACAGGTCCTAAGACCTTGTTGTCAAATCATCGGATCATGTTCGATTATGGTCCTTGAGGAACCTATCAACCCATACGATCCAAAAGAAAGATAGGTCCTAAGACCTTGTCATCAAATTTTTGGATCATGTTCGATCTTGGTTCTTGAGGAACCTATCGACCCATATGATCCAAAAGGAGAGACTGGTCATAGGACCTCGTCGCCTTTAATCATGTTCGATCTTGGTTCTTGAGGAACCTATCAACCTACACGATCAAAGAGAGAGATCGGTCCTAAGATCTTGTCGCCATTATTTGATCATGTTCAATCCTTGTTCTTGAGGAACCTATTGACCCACACGATCAACAAGACAGACCGATCCTGGACCTTGTCGCCATTATTTGATCATGTTTAATCCTAGTTGTTAAGGAACCTATTGACCCACATGATCAACAAGAGAGACCGGTCCTGGACCTTGTCACCAAATTATTTGATCATATTCGATCCTAGTTCTTGAGGAACCTATCGACCCATACAATCATCAAAAGAGATTGTTTCAAGAACCAGTCTTATTTGATCAAGTTTGATCCTGGTTCTTGAGGAACCTATCAACCCATACAATCAAAAAAGAGATTGGTCTGAAGACCAGTCGCCATCATCGGATCATAATAAAATCTGGTCCTTGAGGGACCGATCGATAATTTGATAAGACTCTTTATAGGCTCAATTAGCCCATCAAGACCCGATTGGTCCAAATTAGACACTTGTGTCTACAATTATTATAACGAGTACACGAGAGATCACGTGAATCGTGATCGACACTTGGTACACAATATGCATCTGTGTATAGGCATCATTACTACTAAGTATGAAACCATCACCTGACTACCAATGAGGGAAAAGCATTTGCTGCTTGCATCATTGAGTGAAAATAATAGTGTTATGTGTCTAAACGCTCGAAGCAAGGCATGCTCAAGTAGCAAGTCACCAAGGCTTTAAAACCCATGACACTTGGGGGGCATATAGTACATAACGATTGGGGTATACACAAGCAATGAGGACGTGACCCTAAGTATTAAGCAAGCTCAAGTTTTTCTAGGACATTTGTTCAACATATGTTCTGAAAGTGCAAAAAACAAAAACAAAAAAGGCATTGGTAGGGAAACTCCTAGCCATGTCCCTTATACCGTGGTCGGCCAGTCCATCAACCCTATAGGGTGGTCGGCCTATCACCCAAGGAGTAGTCGACCTGACTGTTTTGTTCATGGTACTTGATGAAGTATCGTTACTACTCACATTACCATGGGTGTTAGCTTGAAAAACGTAAAGGAGCAAGGTTAGTATGGCACGTGAAATACATGAGTTTAGAGTATACTGATACCTGAACCAATGAGGGTTATGAGTTAACATACTTAGTAAGCATTGGAAATAAAAAAATTTAATTAATACACTGAGTACTCATAACAAAAAAGCATAAAGGCATAAAATGTCATATGTAAAAATTGTCAAGTACTAGGTGCCCCACCAATGGCACGAAAGGAAAGACAGAGTAAAAGACCAAAAGAAGACTAACTAGGGTGAGAAGTATTGTCTGAAAGACCACCCTGAGCCTCGGCAGCCTCACGAGCCAGACACTTCTTAAGCTTATTTGCTCGCATCTTCTCGAGAAGGAAATCCAAGTTCAGATCTTTGTTGGACTTCCAGATCAAGTAGAAGCAAGAGAAAGCTATCTCTAAATACTCCTCTCAAGCCTTGTCCCGGGTAGCCTTGACCTCTTGATCCTTCTCTACAAGATTATCCTTCCGCAGTTGGTCCATGTCAACAATCAGCTTCTCTTTCTCAGCTTTAGACTATTTAAGCTGATGGACAAGTTTCCCCTCCATCTGGGTTACGCTGAGAGTCAACTCAGTCACTTCCTGCTATTTAAGCTCCACAGTACTGCGAAGAGTGTTGATCTCTTCATCTTTCAAAGCAATGTCCGCATCCCTATTCCACGAATGCGCCTAAGGTCCAGCACCTCTAGGCGAACAGCTTCAAGCTCAGAATGAAGGTTAGAAAGCGTAGAGGTATATGCTACAGACCTATCACGGACATGGGAGACCAACATCAGCACCTGAAAAAAACATACAAGTGTTAGATAATTCCAGGACACAAGCTAACCAGACAAAAAGAACATTGTAGAGGACTTACACTCTGAATGTAAGGAGTGACTTCATGAGGATGGTGCTCAAGTCCTCATTCTTAATCCCAATAAAGGTCGTTGCTGTCTGCTCCAGATGGGACGCTTGGTCCATGATGGCACCTAAATTCTGTATGGCAGACTGGTGTGGCTTAGATGTCTTATGTACTTCTTGAAGTCTTTTGTTTTATGCTATATGTATTTCCGCACTTAGTTTTTAAACATTTGATTAAAGTTATGATGTTTATTTTTATGTTTTTATGTACTAAACAATGGGTACCCATACCGTATTTTATATTTCATACTTTACTTTGTATTTGGTACAACATTTTGGGTTTTAAATAAAGTTATGTTATTTCTTATGTATGTATTCAAAATAGTTGTTATGTCATAGTAGTTTTTAATGGTCCGAGGTCTTAGAAATAGTCGGGGAATTACAGTTGGTATGAGAGAAACAGTTCATATGCATGAAGTTCTCCTTGATACACATGCACAAGCTCCGGATCTAACTACCAATGTAAGTGTTTATGTTTATGTTATTAGTTAACGTTTTAGCCATTATGTTTTCAGTTAAGAATGGATGGAGCCTTGATCTGAGCCATTAAGGCATTGAAAAGGATTAGAGAGCCAAGGAATACTGTAGGAGTGTTAGAAAGAATCACTCAAAGATTTAACTTATTCCACAAGGAGATTGTTCATCTTCAGACTACTAAGAAAATTACGATGAGAGCTACAGAGCTATATGTCCTAGTAATTAGGTTTTTTAAAGATTTTCCTTCTATAATTTCAACATTAGAAGAAATATGGGAGACTATAGATGATGATGGTGATGATTTACCAGTAGCCATAAGATACTATTTTCTCATACTTAGGTTCACCTCTAAGTTGGAATTTCAATTCACTAATGAACAAAAGCATAGAGTTTTTATGAATCTTCCCCGAGGTAATTTTGAGGCTCAAGATAATGATGATTATGAAGAAATAGATGATGATATGTTAGATAAAGGGTCAGATGTAGAAGATCCTGATTTTTAGATTCACCCTAGTTATGTTAGTTTAGTTTATTTATTATTTTTGCATTTATGATTGTACTTAGTGAAAATATTTTTCCAAATGAATATTATTGTTATTTTTGAATGACATGTATGAGTTTTTTTTTTTACAATCATAATAAATAATTAATTCAATAAATAATGACCAAGTTCAATGAGGGTGGATACAAATCAATGGACCAGGTTCTATATTGAGAGTTTAGGGGGCTATAGTAGTGAGAACGATTTTACTGATCCCAGCCCTCCCTCAATATGGTTAACTTTGGAACAGCGGCGAGTTTTGAGCCTAAGAATTAAGTCATATAGGATAATTAGAAACAGACTTAGAAAATAATAAAGATGGCTGATTTTTTTTTTTTCTAAGTATAGAAACACACCCTAATTATAAAGAAGGCTTACATAATTTTTCATAAGAAATCATAACTGATAGGTCCGAGTTATGTTTGCCTAGACTAAGTTTTGCCTTAGAGCCTATTAGGGTAAGTTTTAACATGTTTTCTCGACTGTTAAAACTTTGCTGAAGATGTCACTCAGAAGGTCTACACACACAGCTGGCAATGCCTCCAGCACCGCCAACGAGACTAACGAAGCCCCTCCAGTTCGAATAAGGGGAATGCGTGCTACCAATGCTACTACTAACAGAAGTGCACCACCTCCAGTTGACAACAATGTTGAGTTTGTTCAGCTGCGTCAACAAGTGGAAGAATTGTTGCAGCAACAACGACAACAGGCTCAGCCTTAGCCTCAGCCGCAACTGCAGCCTCAGCAAATGGCTCAAGCACCCCAACAAGTAGGGCTTTATGGGGGATGGCCAATGGCGAACTATGCGCCTTACCCAACTCAGTGCATAGAGCCAATCTACGGCGGTTTCTAAGCAACACACTCCAAACTTTTAAGGGAAAACGGACCCCTTCGAGGCAAAAGAATGGCTCAGGACTGTAGAGTCGATCCTAGCACACATGAATCTCGGCAACATAGACCGGATATCCAGTGTTTCGTCTCTTCTAAAGATGGATGCTAGAATCTGGTGGGATTTAGTACAGCAGACTCACGACATCGCCACCATGACATGGACTAGATTTGTAGAGCTCTTTCACAAGTAGTACTACAACTCAGCAGTCATCGTTGCGAGGGTAGAAGAGTTCACCAGTCTGAAGCAAGGCAACTTAACGGTAGCAGAGTATGCTCGACAGTTCGATCGACTAGCCAAGTTTGCACCAGAGTTGGTCCCAACCGACCTTTTGAGGGTCGCCAAGTTCATTAGAGGACTCAGACCAAAGATTGAGCTACGAGTCAAATTAGCAAACTTTGGAACCCCTTCTTACGCCAATGCTCTAGAAATGGCTATAGAAGTGGAAAGGCTTCAGGCGAATGTTAGTAAGGAAGAGGCCAGTAAGCCTGAACCTAAACAGCAGAAGCAACCTCAAAATGGTCAGAACCACAACAACAATCATTAGCATAGAAACAATAATGGCCAGAAGAGAAGGCGTCCTGACAATAACCAATCTGAGAAGGACAAAAGAGCACGGACAAACAATGGAGGCAATAGGTCAGGTTATGTAGAATACCTGCAGTGCACCAAATGCCAAAAGAAACATCATGGTGAGTGTCATGCAAACACCAAGGGATGTTACAATTGTGGCCAGGAAGGTCATCAGAAGAAGGAATGTCCACAATTCAAGCAAGAAGAGAAAAAGGACAATAAGATGGTTCCAGCCAGAGTCTTTGCCTTGACCCAGGGAGAAGCTGAAGTTAGTAACAAAGTGGTCACAGGTTAGATTCCTATCCTCATAATATATGTTCAGTATTATTTGATTTGGGAGAAACACACTCACACATCTCGTTATGAATGATAGAGAAATTAGACAAACCTTGTGAAAGATTTAGAACTAGGTTTGTGACAGAATTTCCTTCAGGCAAAGTAGTCCTATCATCACGGATAGTATGAGGCGTACCGATCAAAATTGAGGACGTAGAACTAGAAGGAGACCTGATAGAACTAGAGATCAAAGACTTCGACATAATACTGGGCATCGATTGGCTAGCAAGGCATGGCGCAACCATCGACTGTAGACGCAAGCAAGTGATGTCAGAGATTGTGTTTTATGGGAGAGGTTTCAGGACTACGGACTTATTTCATCTCTCAAAGCATAGAGGATGATTGAAAAACGATGTCACGCATTCTTAGCTAGCATCACGGATGTGGTAAAGGAAACACCACTAAAGTTTGGAGACGTCCTCATTATAAAAGAATTCTCAGAAGTATTTCCTGACGACTTACCAGGGTTGCCGTCGACTCGGGAAATTGACTTCACAATCGAACTAGTATCGGGAACCGAGCCTATCTCAAAGGCACCATATCGGATGGCACCTACTGAACTCAAGGAGTTGAAGACGCAACTACAAGAAGTCCTGGACTTGGGTTTCATTAGACCAAGACATTCGCCATGGGGAGCCCCGTTTCTATTTGTGAAGAAGAAGGATGGAAGCATGCAAATGTGTATAGACTACCACGAGCTGAATAAGGTGACAATTAAGAATAAGTACCCACTGATGACTTGTTTGATCAACTCCGAGGAGCAACCATGTTTTCTAAGAATGATTTACAGTCCGAGTATCACCAACACAAGGTACGGGAAGAGGATATTCCCAAGACAGCTTATAAAACTCGATATGGGCATTATGAGTTTCTAGTTATGTCTTTTGGTCTCACCTACGCTCCAGCCGCACTTATGGATTTAATGAATCGGGTCGTCAAGGATTATTTGGACAAATTCGTCGTAGTGTTCATTGACGATATTTTGGTGTACTCCAAGGATGAAGTCGAGCACGAGGAACATTTAAGAATGACCATGTTGCGACTGATGGAGCATCAACTCTACGCCAAGTTCAAGAAGTGTGAATTTTGACTTTCGCAAGTAGCATTCCTCGGCCATATAATATCCAAAGACAGAGTTGTTGTAGACTCAGCTAAGGTAGGGGCTGTGAAGGATTGGCCGAGACCTAAGAATGCGTCAGAGGTTAGAAGTTTTCTCGGGCTAGCAGGCTATTATCAGAGATTTATAGAAGGCTTTTCTAAGATAGCCACTCCGCTTACCAACCTGACCCGGAAACAACAAAGGTTCAACTGGACAGATAGATGCAAAGAGAGTTTCCAGTTACTCAAGGATAAGCTATGCTCAGCACCAGTACTTTGTGTACCGGCCCCCAACGACAAGTTTGTAGTATACTGTGACACGTCGAAGCAAGGTTTGGGTTTTGTGCTGATGCAGAATGACAAAGTGATAGCCTACACCTCTTGGTAGTTGAAGAAATATGAGCAACGCTATCCAACGCATGATATAGAGTTGGTAGCGGTGGTCTTCGCATTAAAAATATGGCGCCACTATCTTTATGGAGAACGGTGTGAGATTGATACGAACCACAAGAGCTTAAAGTATTTCTTCACACAAAAGGAGCTTAACATGAGACAGCACAGGTGGTTAGAACTAGAAAATGATTATGACCGCGAAATCCTATACAACCCAGGAAAAGCAAACATAGTTGTTGATGCCCTAAGTAGGAAGAGTTACGAGAATCTAGTTACAATATCCGGAATAGAAAAGCCACTTCAGCAAGAGCTGATCAATGTCGGAATAGAAGTATTCATTGGTAAACTGGCTAACTTGTCCATCCAATCAAATCTGTTAGAAGATATACGGATCGGGCGAAGGCATGATGACACATTAGTATCTCACATAGCTGCAGTCAAAGAAGGAAAGGCTACAAATTTCTCTATATTAGGACAGGGGTTCTTAAGATATAAGGGACGGGTATGTGTGCCGAATGACCATGGAATTAAGGTGAAGATTTTAGAAGAAGCACACAATACCCCATACTCAGTTCACCCAGGGTCGACCAAGATGACTCACGACCTTATGGCACTATATTGGTGGCCAGGAATGAAGAATGACGTAGCAGAATATGTGTCAAAATGCTTAGTATGCCAGCAAGTGAAAGCGAAACATCAGCGACCTGCAGGCTTATTACAACTGCTTAGTATTCCAGAATGGAAGTGGGAAGATATAGCCATGGACTTCATGACAGGACTACCACAAACAAATAAGCAGCACGACTCGGCTTAGGTAGTAGTAGATAGACTAACCAAGTCAGCTCACTTCCTACCTGTCAAGACTACGTACACAGCAGACCAGTATGCAGACATCTATGTTCAAGAAATAGTACGACTGCATGGAATCCCTAAGACCATAGCATCCGATAGAGGATCGGGGTTTACATCGAGATTTTGGGGAAGCCTGCAGCAAGCCATGGGTACCAAGTTAAGTCTTAGCATGAAATTTCATCCTCAGACCGATGGTCAGTCTGAGCGTACCATAAAGATTTTAGAAGATATGTTACGTGCTTGCGTACTTGAATTCAGAGGATTATGGAGTAAGGATTTTCCACTTATAGAATTATCCTACAACAATAGCTACCAGTCAACGATCGGGCTGGCACCCTATGAGTTACTTTATGGAAGGAGGTGTCGATCACCATTACATTGGGACAAGGTAGGAGAAAGACAAATTCTTGGACCCAAAGCTATTGGAGAGGCTCATGATGCAATAGCGCTGATTAGAAAGTGTATGCTCGCTGCTCAGAGCCGACAGAAAAGTTATGCGGAAGCCAAGCAGCATGATGTGAAATTCAAAGTCGGAGATCAATTCTTCTTAAAGATATCTCCTATGAAAGGTGTGAAGCAGTTTGGGAAGAAAGAAAAGCTTAGTCCCCGGTTTATAGGTCCTTTTGAGATATTGGACAAGGTGGGAATAGTTGCATATAGATTAGCCCTACCGCCAGCTCTAGTAGATAGTCACAACGTATTTCACATCTCGTTGCTGCGTAGATATGTGTCAGACTCATCTCACGTCCTCAAGTACGATACGATAGCACTCTAGAAAGACTTGAGTTACGAGGAACGATCGGTTAGCATACTAGATAGAGGGATGAAGGAATTATGGTCTAAGAGTATTCTGATAGTCAAGGTCCTATGGAGTAATAGTTCTGAACGGGAGGCAACATGGGAGTTGGAGGGAGACATGATAGCACGGTATCTGGAAATGTTTGGTAAGTAAATTTCGGGGATGAAATTCTTTTAAGTAGGGGAGAATTGTAGTGTCCCAGAATTTTTACTTAGCTAGATAGTAGTAGTAGTTAGTATTAGTTTGTAGTATGTTAGTTTCCGTGGATTTTGGTTCAAGTCGGGGCTTAGTTGGAAACTCACAGCAACAGTTATGGATTTTATAAGTTTAACCTATAGTTTAGAAATATTAATTATAACATAAGGTTTGATTAATATTGCTGGTCCTAGAAATATATTTATTATAACCTAAGGTTTAGATAGAATTGTTAAGAGCATGCCATTTGTTATCATCATGTTTATTAAGGATTTAAGTATTATTGATGAATAGATTAATTAAAAGAAAGATCTGGAAGCTCTAGAACCTTCCAGCAGCTGTTAGGATCACATTTTGACTCAGTCAGAGTTGTTTAATCAATTCAATATATGCTGAAAAAGTGAAAATACGTGTTTGATATATCAATGTATGCCGATATATCGCATCTATAAGGGCTGATATATCGTCTACAGGAGATACGGAAAACACGTCGACTTTGCACGAACGAGCGAACGGGGCTCGGGATATAGGTCTAGGCGATATATCACCAGGGTAGGCGATATATCACCCCTGGGAGTGAATTTTTTAAACTTGAGGATTTAATTTTAAAAACAGCCTTAACCACTTGGACCTGCCTTTGAACGATTTTGACCGAGTGCTGGGCATCTGTTGAATGAAAATTGAAATCTTTTTCATTTTGTATTCATTTATTTATTCATTTTAAAAGGGGTAAGTTTCAATCCTTGAACTCTATAAATAGGACCTAGTACTCAGCCATTTCCTTCATTCTTCAAAGCATTGTTCAGTGCCTCCAAGCTGCTAAGTTTACTATAGAGATAAACACTTGGGTTTTGGGTTAAAATCTTTTCCAATCTAAGATTTTCTAAACAGTTGAGAAGTAAGATATAATGTTATTACGGTATCGAGGTGTAGATAAAGTCATAGTTAATCAAGGTATTCTTATCCTTAAGTTCAGTTCTTCATGGTTCTTTAGTTTTCTTTTATTTTCTTTCAGATCCTAACTCTTGTTTATGATTCTTGATTAGGTGTTTAAGTTTCTTGAAACTTAAGATTATTTTTGGTAAGTTTCTACTCAGATGGTTTAGTTTTCTTTTCATCTCATTTTCTTTAGAAACTCATTATTCTTGTTGTTGGTTTTAGGAGTGCTCCAAATCCCGTTCTTGTTCCCAAATATCCCGGTTTTTGGTAAGGAAAATATGTTAGATTATATGTGTTTATATGATGTGTTATGATATGTTTATATGTTATAGTATGTGTTATGAATATATGTATATGAATATGTTTTGTAGTCACTTGGGGCTTATAGTTGCTTAGATAGCAAACCCCAAGGTTTTTATCATTATGGTGGTTTAGAGTTATGATTTACCCTACCTCGATTAGTAGACTGAGGACATAGATGGGTTATCATATACTACCTTGTGATCTAACCTACCTCGATTAGTAGACTGAGGACCTAGATGGTTTTATCACATGCCACGGTAATGAGTTAATGGCCATTAATATTGCAGTCCTATATGATATACATTTTTATAGTCGTATGTTTTTATAGTATATGTTTATGATATAGTCTTATGTTTATGATTTATGATATATGTTGTTAGTATATTTTCCTTGTTGGGCATTAGGCTCGTTCCTTTCTTTTTAGAATGATGCAAGAAAATGAACATGGAAGGCGGGAAAGATTCATGGCAGCTTGGCATGTGTGTTGAGGATGAATGGATTGATGGAAGATCGAGGATGACGTTGTTTGAAGTCTTTTGTTTTATGTCTTTATGTATTTCCGCACTTTCTGGTCGGCCACACTTCCGACTGGGTCAAGGCTCTGATACCATTTTCTAACGCCCCACATCACTATAGCTGTTTCCTGGAATGATGACTAGCATGTCAAACCAACACGAGTCTTTCCAACGTGCTTTGTCCTCACTCGCACGCTTCCTGGGAAAACTTCCTAGAAGGTCACCCATCATGAGACTAAATCTAGGTCAAGCACGCTTAACTTTGGAGTTCTCAAGTGATGGGCTACCGAAAAGAAGATGTATCTTGTTGGCATAGGTAGTACCCATCAATCCATTTAAGCCATCTTTAATTATGTAGCCACATACCTACACAGTCTTAGAATCATCACACTTGACTTTCCCCATGTGATGTGGGATTGCACAGCTTTTACCCGGTCTTTCCCCCTGCGGATCACGGCATTTTGACTGTCACAACCTTTGTTTCTCATTTTGTTAATAATGCAGAAACTGATAATACTTGTAATTCTAGAGTTCAATTGTCGCATAATCGCCTTGGGCACCTTGCTGCCTCAACTATTAAGATAGTTCTTGATTTTTGTAATGAAATGTTTGAATCAAATAAAGGTGTACTTTATTTCTCTAATGCTTGTTGTTTAGAAAAAATACATCATTTTCCTTATCAAATATCATAAACTATTTACACCATGCCTCTTGAACTTGTGCACTCAGACTTATGGGGACTTGCCCCAGTCGTTTCTTCTAGTGGATATCATTACTATGTCAGCTTCATTGATGCCTTTTCACGTTTTACTTGGGTCTATCTTTTGAGAAACAAGTCTGATGTTCTCTAAACATTTCAGAATTTTAAGACACGGGTTGAGTTGCAACTTAATTGCAAGATTAAAAGCCTTCAAAGCAACTGGGGAGGAGAGTAGCAGGCACTCACTAACTTTCTTCTCACTCATGGAATTGCACACGAGGTTTCCTGTCCAAAAATGCCTTAGTAGAATGGTGTGGCCGAAAGAAAACATTGCCATTTGGTGGAAACTGGCTTGACTCTTTTAGCTCACTCGAGTATGCCTGTAAAATACTTGGATGAATGTGTTAGCTCTGCAGTTTACCTCATTAACAAATTACCCACGACAAGCTCCATGGAAAATCTACACTTGAGGTACTTTTCAAACAACAATCACAATATGCTTTTCTCAAAGTTTTTTGTTGTAGTTGCTTTCCTAATCTGAGACCATACAACACAAATAAGCTCCAACCTCGTTCTGAGGAATGCACCTTCTTGGGGTACAGCCTGAACCACAAAGGTTACAAGTGCCTAGCTCCATCAGGCAGGATTTACATTTCCCGTGATGTAATATTCTACAAGTCTTGCTTCCTTTTTCTAAAACCAAATTCCCTATACAACAACCAAGTCTTTCTCATCACTCATCTGCCTTAATCCTAATGTAACGACCCGAATTCGCTAATAGGGATTAGGGCCTTGATTAGTGTGCCGGGAGGGCAATAAATGATTTAATATGTTAATATGTGGATTTATCTGAATATGTGATAATGATGCATGTTTAGTTGAGTTAAATGTGCATGTGGGCCCCGTCTGGATATTAGGGGTATAAATGTGATAAATGCTATATATATGTGATATGACTGTGCAGCACGATCCGAGACAGTCCTGAGGAGCGGCTAGCCAGGAAGTCACAACAGGGTTAAGATTCCGACTCGGGGTGATTCGAGGGGTAATTTCGGTATTAGTTATTATATGGGGTTGTTGGGTTATGAAAATAAATATTGGGAGACATATTTGAGGATAGAATGTCTAGTAGGGGATATTGGGGAAATCAATATTTTGGACCTCAAGGACTTAGCGAGATTAGGTAAATGACTAAATTTCCCTTGAGTCAATTAAGGTTAGGGGAAAAGCTTAAGGGGGCAGCTTGGTCATTTTGTAACGATAAAGTTAGATATAGTTAAGTAAGGAAACTGCTGGAACCACAAGGAAGAATCAGTTTCTTAAGCTTAATCCTCTCAAGGTCGGTTTATTGACTTGGACTGTGGTGTGCGAGTTTGGGAGAATTTCAGCAGAAATCCAAGGCTTGAGGCTTTCTGTGAGAGAGCTTTGAAGGTGGAGGAGTAGAGAAGGCTAGGGTTTATCAGCTGAGGAAAGGAGTTTAACCTTTAAATCTCTTGAGTTTCAGTTGAGTTGAAGTTAAAATCATGAGCAGCATGTGAATTGAGATTATGATGTTAGGTTGGGTTGTGAGTTGAGTTTCTTGGTTGTTTGAACTTATAGCAAAGTTTAGATGGTGTGGTTGGGAGACTAAAGCTTGATTTCTGGGATAAATTTTTGGGTTAAGTTGATTGTAGATGAGCTGGTTTGAAGAAAGTGCAGGAAAAAGGGTGAGAAATCTGGGTTTGGAGGTGAGGGCCGAGGCCCTAGGAGGGGCGCGCCGCGGCCCGTGTGCGTGCGCGGCCATGGGAGGCCGAAATGCTTGAGGTGCGCCGCGGCACTTGGTGATGCGCGCTGCGGCCCGTGTGTGCTCCAGAGAGATGCTAGCCTCTGTTTCGAGGCTAGCCGCGGCGCTTGAGGATAGGGCCGCAACTCTTAGTGCCAACTTGTGTTTTTAAGGGTGTTTAGGCTTGGGAACTCAATGGTTAAGGCTCGGGATGGATTTTACCACCCGGATTGATAGAATTCATGGTCCCGGAGGTTAGGGTTATGGCTCAAAGTTATTTATTGGATTAGAACTTGATGGATTGATATTGTTAATGTGTTGTGACTAGGGTTTCGGCGAGGCTCAAGTTAGAGGACTGTGCTCGAGACATCGGTGCTCGGAGAGCTCGGAACTCAGGTAAGAAAACCCTTGCTCCCATAGAGCTTGTATGCAGGGTTGAGCCCAATGTATTTGAATTGCAGGGCGTAGCCCTTTGACTGTATTTGCTGGTATTCTGTACTTGTTTAATTTTCTATGAGTGCAATTATGTGAATGGTCGGCAAGAGCCGGGAATTGTGTAGGCCGAGGTCGGCAGGGGCCGGGAACGGCAAAGGGCTGGGAATGGTGAAAGGCATGTTGAGTGCAAGGCCGAGTATGGCAAGGGGCTGGGAGCAGCGTTGAGCACGTGGAGTGCGAGTTGCCAGGGCGGGTCCCTAAAAGGATACCTGGGATATCCTCACGGTGTAGACCGCGAACCCAGGGCCTGGTAAAGCGCCTGGGACGGCTAAGTCGTATGTGTTTAGCCTATTGATGGCCAGTTTGTATACTTGGTGTATGTTTTGCATATGTTATCTGTTTGTGGGTTTTCTTGCTGGGCTTCGGCTCACAGATGCTTTGTGGTGCAGGTAAGGGTAAGGAGAAAGCCAACCAACCATGAGTGTAGCAGGCGTGAAGCGGCGTGTACATGTTTGGCTAGCCTGGCTGCCACAGCCAGTGGATTTTGGGAGATGTTTGTAAATAAACCTAGATTTTGTCGTTTAGTCGGCTTGGTTCAGTTTATATGTTGTAAATATTTCTAAACTGTATTTTGGGATCCCAAGTGTTAAACTTTTATGATTTTCAATGAAATGGAATTATTTCTAAAGTTTTTCCTCTGTTCATGGCTTAATTACACTATTTGACCTAAAACCTCGATTAGCGAGTTGAATGCACGTTTTTAAACTCACTTAGTAACGACTCTAAGGAAGTAGGGCGTTACAACTTGGTATCAGAGCGAACCAAGGCTATTGGTTCTGGAGATTGACCGAACATGTACGCTCGCTGTCAGCGACAAGCTCGACTCAGGGTTGGTTGGTATGATTGACTAATATGTTTGAATATATCCTTGAATGCCCTGTTTGCCTGCTTATCTTATATATAGCATGATGAATGAGTTACATATGCATGATGCCAGGGCATGACCCGTTGTGTGTTATATGCTATATGAGTTATTGCTTGTGGATGGCTAACGTGTTTGGGAGGTGGTTTTTGGATGTTGTTATCATGCCTGATGAGCGGCGTCGTTGGTTGCAGGCATATTTGTTGAGATGCCTCGGCAATCAGCTAGACTCCGCGGCAGTAGGGCCAAGGATGACAACCAGGGTCAGGACTCTCCACCTGCCCCACATAATTGGCAAGAGGTGTTTGCCGAGATGGAAGCAAGATTGCAGCGAACAGAGGAAGAGTTGCGGCAGTTAAGGCAGTAGGCCCTACTTCAGGTTACTGGGCTGCCAGTGCAGCAGGTTGCAGCGCCAGTGCAGTCTGCTATGGAGAATAAGTGGGACCCTTTGTATGAGAGGTTCAGGAAACAGTATCCTCCCACCTTCGAGGGTGGATCAGACCCACTGCAGGCAGAGCAGTGGATCAATATGACTTCCTCAATTCTGGATTTTATGAGAGTTTAGGGGAATGAGAGGGTAGCTTATGCCAGCTACATGTTTAGAGAGGATGCCCGCATCTGGTGGGATGTGGTGGTTCAGAGAAGGGATGTATCAGTTATGACTTGGGAAGAATTTAGAAACTTGTTCAACGAGAAGTTTTACAGTGTGGCAGTTCGAGCTGCGAAGGTTGATGAGTTTATCAACCTGACTCAGAACCGATCGACAGTGACAGAGTATGCTATAAAGTTTGACAAATTGGTGAAGTTTGCGCCAGATTTAGTGCCGACTAATGCGGCAAGAAGGGACAGGTTTGTGCGGGGGTTGAATGTTATGATTGCCCGCGATGTGAATATTACCTTGGATCCAGAGACTACTACTTATGGCCAGATAGTGGACAAGGCCCTTACTGCTGAGAGGGCCGAGGATCAGATCTGGAAGGAAAGCACTGTTAGGCGCGATGCCAGGAGGACCGTGCCTCCTTTTGTTGGATTCAGTCATGGTGGTGGTTCTAGTGAGCAGAAGAGGAAGGCCCCAGATTCCTTTGTTCCTCCCAGTTCAAATAGGAGGGCACGGGGTGCTTCCACTGGCCGTCAGGGTGGCAATAACAGCTGGAGGAGTTTTCCAGTGTGTCCGCGGTGCAGGCGACGACATCAGGGTGAGTGCAGGATTTGGGCCTGCTTTGTTTGTGGGAGTGCTAGTCATCTGAAGAGGGATTGCCCTCAAGTTAAGAAGGAGGAGCAGAAGCAGAGTGACAGTCTTGCTCCTGCCAGGGTATTCACTTTGACATAGACTGAGGCAGAGGCTAGCCCCTCAGTTGTGACAGGTCAGATCTCTAGTGCTGGTTCTCTGTACACTGCATTGTTTGATTTGGGGGCTACCCATTCATTTGTATATGCTAGAGTGATAGATCATCTTTGTAGACCTAGTGGTATGTATGCTAGGGGATTTCAGACTTTGTTGCCAACAGGAGAACTGGTAGTCTCTAGGAAATGGATTAGAGCATTGCCAGTAGTGGTAGATGGTAGGGAACTGTCTGTTGATTTGATTGAGTTAGAGATGGATAACTTTGATATGATTCTAGGGATGAATTGGCTATCAAAGTAAGGGGCAACGATTGACTGCAAGCGCAGAAGGGTGACTTTTGAACCAGAAGGGGAGGTACCCTTTGTGTTTGTGGGGACAGTTAGTGGACCGCGAGTACCAATGATTTCAGCATTGAGAGCTAGAGACCTGATGCAAGAAGGTTGCATAGGATTCCTAGCGAGCATTGTGGATACCTCTAGAGTGGTGTCGGTTGGACCGGATGAGACTAGATTGGTGTGTGAGTTTCCGGATTTGTTTCCAACAGATTTGCTAGGGTTTCCGTCGCAGCGGGAGATTGACTTTGTTATAGATTTGGTACCAGGAGCGGAGCCAGTATCTAGGACACCATAGAATGGCTCCAGCAGAGTTAAAGGAGTTGAAGATTCAGTTGCATGAATTACTAGATTTGGGGTTCATCAGACCGAGTTTCTTGCCATGGGGTGCTCCGGTGTTGTTCGTTAAGAAGAAGGATGGATCCCTTAGGATGTGTATTGATTATAGGGAGCTAAACAAGTTAACCATTAAGAACAAGTATCCACTACCTAAGATCGACGATTTATTTGATCAGCTACAGGGAAGAACATTGTTTTCCAAGATAGATCTCCGATCAGGTTACCATCAGTTAAGGATTAAAGAGGAGGACATACCAAAGACCGCTTTCCGAACGAGGTATGGACACTATGAATTCCTAGCTATGTCCTTTGGATTAACCAATGCCCCAGCCGCCTTCATGGACATGATGAACAGGGTTTTTAAGGATTATCTGGACAAGTTTGTGATTGTGTTCATCGACGACATCCTAGTGTACTCTCAGTCAGAGACAGAGCACGAGCAACATCTACAGTTGGTTCTACAGCGGTTGAGAGAGCATAAATTATATGCTAAGTTTAGTAAGTGTGAGTTCTGGTTGCCACAAGTTACATTTCTGGGCCATATTGTCAGTAAGGAGGGGATTCTGGTTGACCCAAGTAAGATTGAGGCGGTCAGAGATTGGCCTAGACCGAGCAATGTTCCTGAAGTGAGAAGCTTTCTGGGTTTGGTAGGGTATTATCAGCAGTTTGTTGAAGGGTTCACCAGAATAGCTACGCCATTGACAGAACTGACAAAGAAGAAGACAAGGTATTTCTGGACGGACAGATGTGAGAACAGTTTTAAGGAATTGAAGCGACGACTAATCACCGCGCCAATGGTAAGCTTGTCGACAGAGAATGAAAAGTTTGTGGTTTACTGTGATGCATCTAGACAGGGTTTGGGGTGCGTGTTGATGCAAGCTGGTAAGGTAATAACCTATGCATCGAGGCAGCTAAAGGAGTATGAGCAAAGATATCCCACGCATGATTTGGAATTGGCAGCGGTGGTGTTTGCACTTAAGATTTGGAGACATTATCTTTATGATGAGAAGTGCAAGATATACACCGACCATAAGAGCCTAAAGTATTTCTTTACTCAGAAGGACCTGAATATGCGCCAAAGGCGGTGGCTAGAGTTGGTTAAGGATTATGAATGCGATATCCTATACCATCCTGGGAAGCCTAATGTAGTGGCTGATGCATTGAGTCAGAAAGGCCCGGGACAGTTGTTTAGTTCGAGGCGGATATCTGACAAGTTAGCTGAGGAGATGACTAGAGCAGGTATAGAGTTGGTCGTTGGTCAGTTGGCCAACATCACTCTTCAGTCTACACTCCTTGAGAGGATCAAGGAAGCGCAGGGGAAAGATTCCTAGTTGAGAGGTCATAGGGAGAGTGCCTTAGTCGGAGCGACTAAGGACTTTTCCATTTCAGAGATGGGGTTACTGAAGTACAAGAGCCGGATTTGTGTTCCAATAGATTCTGATATCTGGCGAGAGATCTTAGATGAATCGCATACCACTCCCTATTCTTTCCACCCGGGTACGACGAAGATGTACCAGGACTTAAGAGCTTTGTATTGGTGGTCGGGCATGAAGAGGGATGTGGTGGATTATGTGGCCAAGTGCTTAACTTACTAGCAGGTTAAGGCTGAGCATCAAAGGCCAGCAGGGTTGTTGTAGCCTCTGGGGATCCCAAAATGGAAGTGGGAAGATATCACTATGGATTTTGTGGTTTGTTTGCCGAGGACTGTAGGACAGCATGACTCGGTGTGGGTGATTGTGGATAGGTATACCAAGTCCGCCCACTTTTTTCCTGTTAAGACAACTTATACCGTGGAGCAGTACGTTGAGTTGTATGTGAAGGAGAATGTTCGACTTCATGGAGCTCTGAGGTCGATAGTAGAGACCCCACCTTTACTTCCAAGTTTTGGGAAAGTCTGCAGAAGGCTATGAGCACGCAGTTACAGTTTAGTACCGCTTATCATCCTCAGACGGATGGACAGTCTGAGAGGACGATTCAGATATTGGAGGATATGCTGCGAGCCTGTGTGCTAGATTTTGGGGGATCGTGGAGTAAGTATCTCCCTTTGATCGTGTTCTCGTACAACAACAGTTATCAGGCGACCATCGGAGTGGCTCCGTACGAGATGCTTTATGGAAGGAAGTGTAGATCACCTATTCATTGGGATGAGACAGGTGAGAGGAGATATCTGGGTCCAGAGATGGTTCAGAGAACCAATGAGGCGATTGAGAAGATTAGAGCTCGTATGCTCGCCTCTCTGAGTCGACAGAAAAGTTATTCAGACCTGAAACGCAGGGGTGTGGAATTTCAGGTTGGTGATCATGTGTTCCTTAGGGTTTCACCCATGAGGGGTGTGAAATGGTTTGGTATTCGGGGCAAGTTGAGCCCTAGGTTTGTTGGCCCCTTAGAGATTCTGGAACGGGTTGGAGAGGTAGCTTACAGATTAGTGATGCCTCCAGCTTTATCAGGGGTTCATGATGTTTTCCATGTATCCATACTCCGGAAGTATATGTCAGATTCAACGCATGTTCTAAGTTTTGAGAATCTAGAGCTTGATCAGGATTTTTCCTATGAGGAGAAGCCGGTTCAGATTCTTGATCGAAAAGATAAAGTCTTGCGGAGCAAGACCATCGCCTTGGTGAAAGTGTTGTGGAGAAACAGCAAGGTTGAGGAGGCGACGTGGGAACTTGAGTCAGAGAAGAGGGAGCGGTATCCTGAGTTGTTCAGGTAATTTCGAGGACAAAATTTCTGTAAGGAGGGGAGAGCAATAAATGATTTAATATGTTAATATGTGGATTTATCTGAATATGTGATAATGATGCATGTTTAGTTGAGTTAAATGTGCATGTGGGCCCCGTCTGGATATTAGGGGTATAAATGTGATAAATGCTATATATGTGATATGACTGTGCAGCACGATCCGAGACAGTCCTGGGGAGCAGTTAGCCAGGAAGTCACAACAGGGTTGAGATTCCGACTCGGGGTGAGTCGAGGGGTAATTTGGGTATTAGTTATTATATGGGGTTGTCGGGTTATGAAAATAAATATTTGGAGATATATTTGAGGATAGAATGTCTAGTAGGGGATATTAGGGAAATCAATATTTTGGACCTCAAGGACTTAGCGGGATTAGGTAAATGACTAAATTGCCCTTGAGTCAATTAAGGTTAGGGGCAAAGCTTAAGGGGGCAGCTTGGTCATTTTGTAACGATAAAGTTAGATATAGTTAAGTAAGGAAACTGCTGGAACCACAAGGAAGAATCAGTTTCTTAAGCTTAATCCTCTCAAGGTCGGTTTATTGACTTGGACTGTGGTGTGCGAGTTTGGGAGAATTTCAGCAGAAATCCAAGGCTTGAGGCTTGCTGTGAGAGAGCTTTGAAGGTGGAGGAGCAAAGAAGGCTAGGGTTTATCAGCTGAGGTAAGGAGTTTAACCTTTAAATCTCTTGAGTTTCAGTTGAGTTGAAGTTAAAATCATGAGCTGCATGTGAATTGAGATTATGATGTTAGGTTGGGTTGTGAGCTGAGTTTCTTGGCTGTTTGAACTTATAGCAAAGTTTAGATGGTGTGGTTGGGAGACTTAAGCTTGATTTCTGGGTTAAATTGTTGGGTTAAGTTGATTGTAGATGAGCTGGTTTGAAGAAAGTGCAGGAAAAAGGGTGAGAAATCTGGGTTTGGAGGTGAGGGCCGTGGCCCTAGGAGGGGCGCGCCGTGTCACGGGCCGGCTATTTGGATACTCCAACTAGACAGAACGTGCAGCACTTGCAGACTCTTCAAGCTAGCAAGTCAGCCTACAACACACACCTACAGGCAATCAAACTCAACGGTTAGCCACATACACATCTCGGACATGCAACGGGCAATAACGAAGTATGAGCAAGCACAAAGCAAGTCATTCCTAGGAACGTCCGCACAACACAAAGCACACAACAAGGCAAGTGGCACGCAATGGCCCAACGAAGATAACAAACAAGTAACACATAAGCAACAAGGAAGCACACAGGGGTAAGTATGGATAAATGTTGTTTTATTAATATATAGCCTTGATAGGGCAAGGGAGTACACAGCTTTGGCCCCTATCTACTGATGGCCATGGTGCTTCCCTAAGTCACCAGGTCACCTCCCCCTAAGGAGCCTTCTAGGGAAATAAAGTCTTCCCAGGAACATATATGATTTTTGTCTAGGAGACATATGTAATATTACAAAACTGCCACTACCCTATCCCATGAGGTTGCTTGGTGCAAGACATGACTAATGATCAAGCGCCAAGGCATGCTCATTTACAAAATGGCCCCATCTGGGTGTGCCAAAGGGGCAGCACGCCACATGCCGTGGCCCGTGTACGCGCGCGGCCATGGGAGGCCGAAATGCTTGAGGCACACCGCGGCGCTTGGTGATGCACGCCGCGGCCCGTGTGTGCTCCAGGGAGATGCTAGCCTCTGTTTCGAGGCTAGCCGCGGCGCTTGAGGATAGGGCCGCAGCTCTTAGTGCCAGCTTGTGTTTTTAAGGGTGTTTAGGCTTGGGAACTCAATGGTTAAGGCTCGGGATGGATTTTATCACCCGGATTAATAGAATTCAAGGTCCCGGAGGTTAGGGTTATGGCTCAAAGTTATTTATTGGATTAGAACTTGATGGATTGATATTGTTAATGTGTTGTGACTAGGGTTTCGGCGAGGCTCAAGTTAGAGTACTGTGCTCGAGACATCGGTGCTCGGAGAGCTCGGAACTCAGGTAAGAAAACCCTTGCTCCCATAGAGCTTGTATGCAGGGCTAAGCCCAATGTGTTTGAATTGCAGGGCGTAGCCCTTTGACTGTATTTGCTGGTATTCTGTACTTGTTTAATATGCTGTGAGTGCAAGTATGTGAATGGTCGATAAGAGCCAGGAACGGTGTAGGCCGAGGTCGGCAGGGGCCGGGAACGGCAAAGGACCAGGAACAGCGATAGGCACGTTGAGTGCAAGGCCGAGTACGGCAAGGGGCTGGGAGCAGCGTTGAGCACGTGGAGTGCGAGTTGCCAGGGTGGGTCCCTAAAAGGATACTTGGGATATCCTCACGGTTTAGACCGCGAACCCAGGGCCTGGTAAAGCATCTGGGACGGCTAGGCCGTATGTGTTTAGCCTATTGATGGCCAGTTTGTATACTTGGTGTATGTTTTGCATATGTTATTTCTTTGTGGGTTTTCTTGCTGGGCTTCGGCTCACAGATGCTTTGTGGTGCAGGTAAGGGTAAGGAGAAAGCCAGCCAACCATGAGTGTAGCAGGCGTGAAGCGACGTGTACATGTTTGGCCAGCCTGGCTGCCATAGCCAGTGGATTTTGGGATATGTTTGTAAATAAACCTAGATTTTGTCGTTCAGTCGGCTTGGTTCAGCTTATATGTTGTAAATATTTCTAAACTGTATTTTGGGATCCCAAGTGTTAAACTTTTATGATTTTCAATGAAATGGAATTATTTCTAAAGTTTTTCCTTTGTTCATGGCTTAATTACACTATTTGACCTAAAATCTCGATTAGCGAGTTGAATGCACGCTTTTAAACTCATTTAGTAACGGTTCTAAGGAAGTAGGGCGTTACACCTAATACAATCCTCTCTTGCCATTTTCCCTGCAATTCCACCAAAAAAATCAACCTTCCCCTTCCTCTTCTTCATCTCACATAAATGACTCTCCTATTTCTTCACCACCTACACAAAACATCCCAGATCCAAATACCACATTACCACACCCAGAACCCGTGACAACATTACCCCATTCAGAACCCGTGACCACATTACCCAACCCAGAACCCGTGACCACATTGCCACTTAATGAACCACTTCCCATATTATCCCAACCTGACCCTCTTCCCCCACCACCAAACACTCATCCCATGTTAACTGGAGCCAAATCAGGCATCCATAAGCCAAAAACCTTTCTTGCCAGTAAAGAAGCTACCGGCTTAAAAGATGCCTTACACAACCAGAACTGGAAAGATGCTATGCAAGATGAGTATTTGGCCCTTGTTCGAAACAAAACTTGGTCTCTAGTGGAGCTACCTTCAGGGAGACAACCAATTGGTTGTAAGTGGATTTACAGATTAAAGGAGAATCCAGATGGGTCAATTTCCAAGTATAAAGCTCATTTGGTAGCTAAGGGCTTTAACCAATGAGCGAGTTTTGATTTCACTGAAACCTTTAGTCCAGTGGTTAAGCGAGCAACCATTAGAATGGTTCTCACTTTGGCCTTGCTCAGGGATGGTTAATACAACAATTGGATGTAAACAACGCGTTTTTAAATGGTGAGTTAAACGAAGAGGTTTTCATGGTCCAACCTCCTAGTATGGTAGATTCATCTCATCCCAATCATGTATGCTGACTTCATAAAGCTCTGTATGGACTTAAACAAGCCCCACGGGCTTGGTTTGAGAAGCTTAGTCAGTCTTTGCATACTCTTGGATTTTTCTCCTCCAAGTCTGATCATTCATTATTCATCAAGCATTCTTTTAGTGCAACTATGATTATCTTGGTTTATGTTGATGATATTTTGATTAATGGCAATGATCCTATTGCTATTCGAGCTCTTCTTCAACAACTCAACTCTTGCTTTACTCTAAAAGACCTTGGCTCTCTCAGCTATTTTTTTGGTTATTCAAGTTACCTCATATCAAAATGGTTTGGTATTATCTTAGTCCAAATACATCCATGATCTCTTATGCAAGGTCAAGATGCAATGTGCCAAAAGCCTTCCAACTCCAATGATCAGTTCTGAGAAGTTGCAATCTCATGGCAGTGACCCTGTTCAAGATGTTCACTTGTATTGCAATGTAGTTGGAGATCTCCAATATGTCACTATAACAAGACCAGAACTTGCTTACTCAGTCAATCGAGTATTCCAGTTTATGCAGACTCCTCTTGAGTCCCACTGGAAAGTAGTTAAGAGAATTCTAAGTTACCTACAAGGCACTATCAACTATGGTCTTCATCTTCAAATTTCCTCTAACTTGAATCTCACTGGCTTTAGTGATGCCGATTGGACTTGTGATATTGAAGACAGGTGATCAACCAATGGATATTATGTCTATTTAAGAGCCAACTTTGTTTCTTGGAGCTCGAAGAAACAAGCCGCTGTCTCTCGTAGCAGTACAGAAGTTGAATATCATAGTTTGGCTTCCCTAACAGCAGATGTAGCCTGGTTTCAGTCTCTTTTATCTGAGTTAAACATCTCAAGTACTCGCACTCCACTACTCTGGTGTGATAATTTGAGTACAGTATTAATGGCTGCAAATCCAATTCTTCATGCTCGTACAAAACATATTGAGTTGGACATTTTCTTTGTTCAAGAAATGGTTCTGCGCAAACTAGTTGAAGTCAGTCATATTCCGACTTCAGACCAGCCAGCTGACATTGTAACTAAAGACATCTCTAAAGCTCGTTTCATGTTTCTCAATTCCAAACTTCGAGTGAAAGACGCCAATCTCAGTTTGATGGGGGATATTAATGTACATATAGGATTAGTTATAATTAGCTAATTAGTTAGTTGGTTAATGAGTTGTCATTTGATTAGTTACAGAGTTTGTTATTCTGTTTTGCTTTTCTACCCTGTATAAATAGCTCTCCTGTATTAGCTTTCATAATCACTAATACAATTCACAGTTCTTTCAGATATTTCTTCTTGAAATTATTTTTTTCTTTCTCTCTTCTTTCAAATCTCATCAGAATCTCATCAGGGTCTGCCTCTATTTTACTCAAAAGCCAGGAATAAAGACGTGAAGTTCCTAGTAGAGAGAGTCTAAAAAAGAGTTGGTAGTTGGAAAGGCAATCTTCTCTCTAGGGCAGGAAAAGCTACTTTAATTCAGTCAATGGGCTCAACTATTGAATCTTATGCGGCATCAGCTGAAGTGATTCCAAAGACTACTGAAGAAGCCATTGACATAAAACTTAGGAAATTCTGGTGGGGAGATGTGGAAACTAAAAGAAGGATGCATACTGTCTCTTGGAGCTCCATGTGCAAGGCAAAGGCGAAAGGCGGCCTGGGCTTCAGAAGTACAACAAATCTGAATATGGCTTTCTTGATGAAATGGTCTTGGAGAATGGTGGAGGACAAGCAATCACTGTCGAAAGATATCATGTGTTCAAAGTATTTAAAGGAGGAAGAATTCCTTGACAAGCAGAGGAGACTCGCTTTTTTGGAAAGCAGTTCTGAATGCTAGGGAACCATTAAAAAGGGGGCTGTGTAGGACAATTGGGGATGGCAAATCAACATCCATTTGGTTTCACCCTTGGGCTCCAGAAGGTGAGTTCGGACCGGAATGCAACAGAAGGTGTATCTTTTGTATCCTGTTTTATTCAGCAACAACAATAGAATGCCCAAATGGTGAGAAACTGGTTCAGTGAGAGGGATGCTAAGAGGATCTTAAACATAGTGCTTCCACACAAGAAGAACAGGATAAATGGATGTGGGGACTGCATAAATCGGGGAACTTCACCATAAAGTCTGCTTGCAGGATACTTTCCGCCAGCAACAACACAACATTGGAAGAACAACACGTGTGGAAGAAAATTTGGAATGCAAAAGTCCATAATAGACACAAGTATTTGGGGTGGCTAATTCTTAGGAATGGCCTTCTAACTCGAGCTAGGCTATTGGAATGACTTCACATTCACAATGTATGATGTGTGGTGAGGAGATGGAGACCTCAATGCATTTGTTCTGGCACTGCCACTTTGCAAGCTCCATTTGTTTGGCATAGCCTGGGGATTAAGGACTGACCATTTTCCAAACTTCACCTGGATGGAATGGTTCAATTTTTTCATCATGACAGCAGGCCTTCAGAAATGTCCTTCGATGAATTCTTACTCACTGCTTCAATCATCGTGGAGACAATTTAGAGGCAAAGGAATTCAATGCTTCATAATATGATGTTTATGCAATAAGGACCGGAGCTTATCAATCTTATAAGGCATAGAATTATGGAATTCAAGAAAGCAAATGAGGTAATTAATATTCAGCATCAAAACTATCCCCCACCGCGGGATTGAATTGCCATATACAGTGATGTTGCGATTGGGCAGAATGATTCTGTGGTGGCAGTTGCAGCGATGGATAGAGGTGGCAATTGGAAGAGTTTTTATGCAGGCAAAGTCATTCAAACAGAACCAACTGTGGTTGAAGCAGCGGCAGCGTTGGAAGCGGCAAAGTTGGCAAAGAAGAAGGGAAGGAGCAAGGTAATCTTTAGAACGGACTCAGCTAATGTAAAAACTGAATTTGTGGTAAATCAGGACAAAGAGAATACGTTCTCGCTTCGTCTCCTCAAACAAGAGTTTTTGGCCATTGCAAGAGGGTTGTCTCACTGGGAACTTCAAAAGGTTGACCGTGCTTTAAATACAGTGGCGCATGAGCTGGAAAAATGGGCCAAAAACTCAAGTCGTGAGGGATAATTTGATCAATCAGAGCTGCCTCCATACATACTGCAACAGCCGTTTGACCCTGGCTAATGCTATCCTCCTTGAGACACTAGTTTCATGAGGAAATTCATATGTTTTTTTATCGTCTTATGTGGATTTCTTTTACTTAGTCGGCTGTTTTTTTAGCCGGTTGTCTTGTGTTACTCAAGACGCTTGTTTAGTTATGTGGCTTTGGACTTCTGTGTAGTTGGATTTTTGTTTCCAGCTGCTTCGGTCTGTTTTCTGCTTATCAATGATATTAGTTCTCTTCCTCCTCTTTTGAGGGGCGTTTATGCACAACAAAAAAAGTCCCTAAAAGTATACATTATATATATATATATAATCATGGTATAGCCAAAAAAAAAAAGCTTAGTTAAGATATAAAAGATCAATACCATAATCAGCTCAATAGGATTATTCTCTGCATGTACATATTACTTAATTTTTATTCTAAGGTTTAGTGAAAAATTCAACAACTTATATTCCTACTAACATTTATGGGTATCATTTTATAAAAATAAAAATTATGGGTACGTACTGATTATTTTTAATAGCTACCCTTCTCTCTCACTCTCTCTATATATATATATTTGATGTTTTTGGTAGATGGATAAGTGGCAACTACAATATTTTTTTTTTTTACATGACAGTTTATAATGTTGTTGCAGGGAGCACTCACAAATTTTTCAAAAATTTTAAGATAATTTCGGATGCCGAAATAAAAAGTCAAACAATTTATTGCACGCATCGTATAAATTTCAAAACAAGTATGTGTGCAACAAATTGTTTAAATTATAATTTCAGCATTATAAATTATTCATAATTTTATAAAAATTTGTGAAAGATGCTCTAGAACTACATTATACACAATCACGTAAAAAAATGAAATTACAATTTATTGATGTACCGAAAATAAAAATACCTATAGATAGCAATTAAACCAATCACTACCCAACAATTTTTCATATTTATATTTATAATGCCTTGCTCTAAAGAAATTGTCAATGGAATCTGAACGAATTATACTTTCTTTGTTAAGAAACAATTTAGTACATGCTTGTGATGATTTATAACGTTTAGTATTGAGTTTTACACACCCTCAAGATTTCCCTTTATTATTTTTTTAATTAACACCCTTTATTATTAACATTTGGAAAAGAATTCTTACACTTACCCTAAAAAAAAATTCTTACACAAATTCAGTTTTATTAATTTCCATATTAACGTGATTACATGTCATTTAATGAAAATAAATCTACAAAACATGTTAATTTTATGAGGAATACTAGCTGCAATATTTTATAATTTTAGGTCAAGGTTGCATTTAAAAATCTAATTTATTTTATACCGTAATAATATCTTCTATCACAAAAAGATGCGATCAACATGTCAACATGTTATCGAGCCACATCTAATTTAATCTTTAAGTCAAAATGACTATTTATTTTTTATTTTTTTTGAGTGACTGAATCACATATTTAAGATTGAAATACACTTTAAAAAATAAGTAAAATTAATGGGAAAATTCCATATTCATATGAGAAACTTCTCCCTAAACCTCCAATATTTTTTAATGGTGAAATTCCATTCTATTAAGGTTTTATGCGCTCATTGGTCCCTTTAATCGTTAATTGCAAGTCAAAGATATAACGTCCTAATTTGATTAACTACAAATATTGATGAGTACTTAACTAAGTGACATAAAACATGCTTTGGACATAGGCATTTCAGAATAGATTTTATTGAAAACATGCATAATCAATCGGATCCAAGTTCAAAACAAAAGAATAGTTTGCATGAAATATAAAATTGTCTTATAATTTAAGAACAAAGCTTAAAAACAAAATAAAACATAAATCTTAAAATAAAACATAAATCTTAAGATATTTATGGTGTTCTTCGATTGTTTTCTATCCATAAGCCCCTCACAGGATACATACACCTCTCTGGAAACAATCTTAGCTCACTATGCCACCAATCACATTCAAAGCTTGCTTGCGAGGGGCAAGTAAAGGGTAAGCTAAGAGCTCAGCAAAGAATAGTAGACAACAACATATCATCATACAATATCATAAAACATTGTAACGCCCTACTTCTTTAGAGCTGTTACTAAATGAGTTTAAAATGTGCAATTAACTCGCTAATCGGGATTTTAGGTTAAAAGTGTAGCTAAATTGTAATAAAAGTCATGTAATTTGAAAATGTAATCATTCACTGAAAATTATAAAGCGTTAAACACTTGGGATCCCAAAATATTGTTTGGAAATATTTACAACTTAAAAATATGATTAAGGTCGACTAAACGACAAAATTCGGACTAATACAGAACATCTCCCAAAAACACCCCTGGTCGTGACAGCCAGGCAGGCCGAACATGTACACGTCGTTTCACGCTCTCCGTACTCATGGTTGGTCGACCTTCCCCTTGCCCTTACTTGCACCATAGAACACCCTTGAGCCGAAGCCCAGCAAGAAAACTCCACACAAGCAATCAACATATGCATATCTATCAATCAACATATAATAAAACCGCCAACAGGCTAAATACATAATAGCCATGCCATCCCAGGCGCTTTACCAGGCCCTGGGTTCGCGGTCTACACCGTGAGGATATCCCAGGTATCCAATAGGGGTCTCACCTTGGCAACTCGCACTCTGCGTGCTTAACGCTGCTCCCGGCCCCTTGTCGTACTCGGCCTTTGCCGTTCCTGGCCCTCGCCGTTCTCGGCCTTTGCCGTTCCCGGCCCTCGCCGTTCTTGGCCTTTGCCGTTCCCGGTCCTCGCCGTACATTTTTAGATATGCAACACATAGCATAAACTTAACAAACACTTAAAAAAAATACAAGCATACACAATAGGGTTACGCCCTGCATCATAATCACATAGGGTCGTGCCCTACAATACAAACTATAGGGCCACGCCCTGCTCTATGGGTACAACAATTTTCTTACCTATGTCCCAAGCTTTCCGAGGACCGATATCCCGAGCACAGTCCCCTATTCCGAGCCTCGCTGAAAACCTAGTCACAACGCATCAACAACGTCCATCAATCAAGCTCTAATCCATTAAATAACTTTGGGTTATAATTCTAACCTCTGGGACCTTGAATTCTATCAATCCGGGTGATAGAATCCATCCCGAGCCTTAACTTTTAGATTCCCGAGCCTAAAACCTTCTTTGGGTCCAAAAACCCACTAAGCGTCGCGACCCCATGGTCCCATGTCGCAGCTCGCTTCAACCAGAAAGCAACCTCCCCATTTCAGCCTATGCGCGCTGCGACCCAACCTATAGTTTCCTGTGGCCTGCCCCTCTTCCTGGCCTCCCAACTGCTCTAGAGGGACGCAGCTCTGCAAGAACAATGTCGCGACCCGACCCTTCGAACCCAGAAAATCCTCCATTTTCACCACCAAGACCAAGCCAATTTACCCCAAAACCAAACTAACAATTCAATTCAATCACCAAAACAGTTCTAAAATGATTCTAGCAGCAAAACCTAACCAAGAACTAACCCCAAAACTCATCTAAACAATCAAGAGTGATTCACCACTTAGCTCACATGCATAAACTTGTATTCCTAACCAAAACTCATCAGAATTTAATTGATCATCAAGTTTTACAACTTACCTTTGAACCTAGTTAAATGTCTGAATTGTTCCCTTGAGTTCCAAGCCACAAGCCCCCCAAGCTCAAGGCTTGAGTTCCTTCCTTGACCCCAAAGAAGATTAGCTCTTCTTCTCCTTCTTTTCTTAACTTTTGCTTTCCTCTAGAACTTCCAAAAGATAATTCCAGTATATGCCTAAGTAAAAAAATGTGAAGGACTTTACCTCAGCCAGGTCTATCTACCCTTAAGGCCAAATTACCCTTTTTGCCCCTTAAACTTATCATTAACCCTCAAGTAATCCCTGTTAATCCCAACATGTCTCAAACATTATTAAATTACTACCCGTTACTCAATAATTCCCAAACACATATAATATTCCTAAAATACCCCTAAGCTCCTCTCGAGCTGGGTATTTGACCCCGTTGTGACTTTCTAGCTAAACCACTCCCTAGAACTATCTAGGATCGTGCAACACAAATATATCACCACCCTCGCGTGGTAAATATCATAATATTCACAAATATTACATTTAAGCCTTCGACAGGCAAAAATTACAAACATACCCCCTAACATCCAAATGGGGCCCACATGCATACTTAATTCACCTAAACATGCATTTCTAATCACTTACACACCAAATTCACATATTAATATAATAAACCACTTGTTGTCCTTCAGGCACGCTAATCAAAGCCCTAAGCCTTATTAGGAAATTTGGGATGCTACACACATCATAGCATAATATAACTACAAGAAAACTGGATCTTTACCTACATATTTTTTAGTTACACATAATTATTTGTAAGTAATTATTCATTTTCTTACACATAATTTTGATATGTGTCAAAATAAATATGTGTAAGTAAAAACTAAATTTAGCTACACAAATATGTGTAAGTAAAAATATTTTACACAATTCTGTCAATAAATTTAATTATGTGTAAGTAAATATATATTTACTAGCACATAATATGGACATATGCAAAGATATATATTTGTAAATAAAAATTATATATTCTAAATTGTAGCTACACATATATGTGTAAGTAATAAAGCATTTACATAATTTTAATGATAGGAAAATGATACTTTTACTTACACTTAATTATGTGTAAGTAAATATAGAATTCTTCACACATATTATGCAAATATGGAAAGATAAATGTTATACCCATTTTTTGGGCATGATGAAATTTCAAATAATAGCAATTATATAGGGATGATGAAAAAAAACTAATTGCATTCCTGTTCTCACAAAGCACAAAGCAAACTACCAAATGCTAACATAAGAGAATTGGTCGCCTAGCCACATTCTTCAACCTCTGTTCGCACAAGAGAGGTTTTTCTACATCTGTTCGCACAAGGCAAGCCATCACACACTAACAGGAAGATTCTGATCGCCCAGTAGAACACTCTTGTTCCTATTCATTTATAGTTTCTTGAGGAATGCTAACAGAGATGCCTGATCGCAACCTGATTGCTAACCTCTGTTAAATTCAGGCTTGTTCGTTCTTGATAGGTCATGATGCTAATAGAACTAGTGCTAGGGGATAGAGTCTCCATTTATAAAAATACGAATATTTTTTTTTTAATTATAATGTTGTAATGTGTTATTTACGTGCCAAGTCCTATAGCTTAGGCCCGTGATTTATGTGTAACCTTAAACTCCTCACTATATATAAGAGGGGATGGGAAAGAAACAGGGGAAAATTCATTATGCTGAAACTCCATTCTTGTATAAACAATCCTTATGTAATGTAAAAGCGAAGAAGGACTGTAGAACAACTGGCAACGTAAGTTCACCGGAACTATGGTTCTTCAAGCTTAAATATCAATAAAAATGACTAAGTGGATATGCATTATCTTTTTGGGGCCGAACCACTATAAAATATGGTGTTATTATTTTATTATATCTCAATTCTTGAATCCATGCTCTTATGTTCTCAAGTTGACAAAAAATGTTGTCAACAGTTTGGTGCTTTCATTGAGAGATTAGATTCAAGAGGAAGAGATTTAATCTGGTGAAGTCTACAAATACGGACTTTGATGAAATCATTTCCAGCCAACCCCCAACATCGTCAAAGGCTAGATTAGTCCACCTGTTCGTTTGAACCTAGGCCATTTGCGGTGCAATTGCAAATTGTAAACAAACACCCTATTCCCCCAAGACAAGTCGCAGATCTATGTGGAAAATAATTTCACTTAATTTCGTTCAAATTAGGGCACAATGTTGAAATTACAAATTCAACGATTCTGAATTACAAGGTGTAGCAATCACGGCGGGTCAAGGAAAGATCCATCTGTGGCGGCAGCTAAGCAAAGCTATAAAGGGTGATAAATAAGATATCTAGAACCCTAATGGCATAAATACATTTATAGAATTAATGGGTACCATAATTAAGCTTGTACACCTCGAAAGAGTTGTTCGCTCACTTATGCATAGCAAATGCAAACACAAACTACGCTAAGACGGTGAACCTCACAATGAGAAAATATGTTCGCATCTCTCTCTTAAATGCAACCTGATCGTTTACGCATGCATACATATAACTTGTTCGCCCATAGTTACATACAAAGGACGAACAAGAACCAAAGCAAAGAAAATTAGCAAGATGCGACTCGTTTCAATGTTGTTTCAAGTCTTCAGCCCCAAGAGAAAACTTGTTCGCCTATTGTAGCTCTTACTAAGGGAACATGAATGTAAGAGTATGTTTGAAACTCTTGAAAGCTATTAAGAGTAACATGTATGCCCATAGGCCTTCATAAGAAACCATGAAGACCTTTAGAAGTTGTTCACCTATCGGCATGAATAAAAAATGAACAGTGTGATAGTCAGAATCCCGTGACCCGCAGGGGGAATGACCGGGTAAATGCTGTGCAATCCCACATTGCCTGGGGAAGGTCATGTGTGATGATTCTAAGACTGTTTAGGTATGGGACTACACAGTTGAAGGGGCTTAATGGATTGATGGGCACTACCTATGCCAACATGATGCATCTACTTTTTGGTAGCCCATCACTTAAGAACTCCAAAGTTAAGCGTGCTTGACCCGGATTTAGTCTCATGATGGGTGACCTCTTGGAAATTTTCCCAAGAAGTGTGTGAGTGAGGACAAAGCACACTAGAAAGACTTGTGTTGGTTTGGAGGGCTAGTCGTCATTCCAGGAAGCAGTAATAATGACATGGGGCGTTGCAATGGTATCGGAGCCTGACCCAGCCGGAAGTGTGGCCGACGGGGACGTAGGACCCCTAAGGGTGGGTGATTGTGATAGTCAGAATCCCGTGATCGGCAAGGGGAAAGAACGGGTAAAAGTTGTGCAATCCCACATCGCCTATGGAAGGTCAAGTGTGATGATTCTAAGACTATGTAGGTATAAGACTACACATTTGGAGAAGGCTTAATGGATTGATGGGTACTACCTATGCCAACAAGATGCATCTTCTTTTCGGTAGCCCATCACTTGAGAACTCCAAAGTTAAGCGTGCTTGACCTGGAGTAGTCTCATGATGGGTGACCTCCTGGGAAGTTTTCCCAAGAAGCGTGCGAGTGAGGACAAAGCACACTGGAAATACTCGTGTTGGTTTGCATGGCCAGTGTCATTCTAGGAAGCAGCAATAGTGACGTGGGGCGTTACAAACAATAACATGCTCGTTTAAATGTCTTATTGCTTTAATGTCTCAAGGAGTGAACAGAACCAGATAAACCTGTTCGTTTAGCTATAACAAAGAGAAATCATGTTCATTCACTTATATGTCTTTAAAATAAGCAAGATTGAACAAAGCTTCAAAAAAACAAGGGATCTTGTGGAAAAAATAGCTCGCAATATTTACTGACAACTCCGAGATCAAATAAATCGAAGCCATATCTAGAATTCATCTTCAAGCTGATCCATATGTGTCATTAGATTTGATCGCCCCCCTACATGAGTCATCCGAACAGTATCATGGTATCCACACCTGAGCTAGTTACCACTCTAGATGAGAATAACAAGGTGTCTTTGGTATCTATACTCGAGATGGTCATCACTCTACACGAGTCATTCGAGCCATAAACGGAGTTTATCTCTGAGCTAAACCATAGTTTACAACTGAGTTGGGGACAAAGTTTATCTCCGAGATAGCAATCATCCGAGCTGAAATTATAACCCAAAGAAATGTATACTCTCAACTGTACTTGTGTAGAATGAGTAGACACAAGTGATTTCATAGATTTTGAGATGACTTATTCGCCTTTTCAAGATGGTTTTCGATATGACTTGGTTTTCGAGATCCTGTTCACACATTTTATCCTATGCTAAGCGAACAGGAAAGGGAGATTATGTCTGAACTATTTCGAGGTTACCATAAAAACTCTATTCCCACGCACAAGGGGTGATCCAGAATAAGCAAAGATGGTTGAAAAATAAGTTGATGAATGTAGCTCAAAAGATTTGACAGCTCATCTCACCTTTGGATGAAACTTGTTTCTCCATGCGTTCATACATGGGTCAAACAGGACTAAATGTGCATGGCATGAAAGATTTGTCTACTCGTTTGTTCCATGGCACATGTTATTTGAGCTAACTTATACATGTCATTCGAGGTGAATTCATAACTTACCTTCGAGCTATTTTCTGAACTATCCAGAGCGAAGGGAAACTTGTTCACTCATTATGCTCAGAATCATTCCCAAGCTGACATTTCCGAACTTACTAGCATTCGACATCCAAGCAAAGATTGAAGAACTGCAATATGATGGAAAAACGAGGTTGTTCTCGCTTATGATAACACGTGGAACGAACAGAGTCCAAAGAAATCAAAGGAGCATGTTCGTTTATAGTGCACTCCTATGTTTCCTTGTAAAAAATGAGCAGAGTGCTAACTGTTTGTACACAAATAGATTGGAACACATTTTCACATGTTCGTACATTTACATAAATAAGGCAAGAATTAATTTATGTGTTCACCTCATAGTCATAATCACTAACTCGAATACAAGTATGTTCGCTTGAACTGAAATGAACAGAGGCATGAAAGTTAGAAACAAGTTTGCTCGTCCAACAATGTACATAGAGAATGAACAGACACCAAGAATAAGCCTACTCGCTTGTGGTATGAAGACATACTCTACTCGAAAACCATAAAATAAGTATGTTCGTTCATGTACCTTAACATGGAACTAACATAATCAACCCGACTTTGTTTGTTTACATATGCAAACATGATGCTAATAGAATAGTGGAGCAAGGGTAATAAAGGACATGTTCACCCAAGGTTTCTTTTGAGATGCAAACAGAGATAAAAAATGTCAAAGCATGTAAACTCACTTGAAAAACTTGGTTAGCATTATCTGTTCATCCTTTCATCTCCAATCTGACACCTTTCTCCAACTCGGGGTTTACCAAGGATATCTCATATTAAGGAGACAAAAGAAGAATCAGCCCCAAATTGGAAGGAGAATAAATGGAGATGCTCCTCAGAGATCAAATCGTGAGCCTAACCTCAAAGATAGGCCTTCTAGGCGTATGAACAAAGATTGATTCTCAGAGGGATCACTATTAAACTGTTATCCAATAAATTAGCATTGATGACGTGGCAAGTAATCCCTGGACACGTGGCTGACACCTGGAAGCGTCTGCCAGAGTATCGACCAGAGGACACAGTAGAAGCAGGGTAAGCCCGTCTTACCCGCGACCAGTCTGGTCGATGGTTCTGTGTACAAGGCAACATTTATGGGAAGATCTTTGTGAACCCCAAATTTATCTCACTCAATCTCCTGAGTACCCGATTATTCAGGGGAGAATATCTGTAACAATCTTTTGTAACCCCCCTTGAGCCTATAAATAGCAAGAGATAGCTCAAGGGAGGGACTTTTGGCTTTTGAATCATTCGAAACTATAGTAATTCTCCTAGTAAACTTGTATTGTTCTTCAAAGGTTAGTGAAACTCATTGAACCCTAGTTCTTTGATCACTCTTCTGATTCTTATATCAATATTAGTCTAAGTGGACGTAGGTCATTACCAGATCCTGGGGCCGAACCACTATAAAAATTCTTGTGTGATTTACTGTTTTTGCCATACGTTCTTCTCTATACATTCATTCACATCAATCATATTTTGACTCCGTGTTAGTTGGCCAAATCTTGGGTCAACATTCTGGTGCTTTCATTGAGAGATTGATTTATTGCTGTTAAGAAAACTAATGGCGAAAGCAGGAAAGAAAACTGGACAGGCAGCCGCCGCTGCACCGTCAAACCCGCCACCACCTCCTCCTCCTGCGAGCATGGCGGAGGATGAGCCACAACTGGACTTTGAACAGGAGGAAATGGATGATGCAACGCTGAAGAGTACTCTAGGCGCGTTGCAGGAAGAGCTGGCTAATCTGAGGGCCAGTCAGGAGACTTCCGCTGAAGTTATGGCGCGGCAGCAGCAGGAGATTGAATGGCAGCGCGCAGAATTGAGCGAAAGGCAGGCGGAGGTTGACCGCCGCCAAAACGAAGCCATGGCAGCCCTTGAGACAGCCTTGTTGTTGGCTAGAAATCAGGCTGCACCTTCCTCGCAGCCTGACCAACCGGTGAATGGGCCACCCCAGAGGGGTCCTAATCCGAGCCCACCGATTCAGCCTTCGAGTCCGCAAAGGCCCGAGCAGCCTCAGATGCCCCATGACGATGTCCCACAGGATCCTGAGGCGCGGCCACCATCCCAAGCTGCTCGGGGTAATCCCCCACAACAGAGGCAGAATAGGGCCGAGCATCAGCCTCGCAGCCCTAGACGCCATAGGGATGATGGGTCGAACCTACCGAACAGAGGTCAGTACCCTCCTGGCAACAGGAGAGACTCAGAGTTAGGCTCTGCGGTCCGGGGCCACCCACGGCACGATGGTGCACGGGGACACCACGATCAGCGCAGACCACCCTCTAACGCTCAGGATGGTTCAGCCAAGGACAGGCATCGAGAGAACAATCGATCTCACCATAGCCAGTCGAGGTTCAGAGATGGCCATGGATACAATGAGGCTGAATCAGGCAAGGGAAATGCCGGTGGGAGGAATGGAGAAAGAGGTAAAAGCAGGAGCCAAGTACCTCAAGATGACCAACCAAATAGACAGGACGCTGGGGGGCAGCCCAGACAAAATAATGTCTTCAACCGGCTCGGTGGTAGCGAGCAGCGAAGAAGAGAAGAGGACCTGAGAGATGTACTCAATGATCGTCGCGAGAGGCACGGCGAGAACGTCCCCCCAGCAACAGAGGCCACCAAGATTCCTACCGCAGTGCAGGGCCAGATAGATGCACTCAACCAGGCTGTGCAGCAGCTGGTCGGGGGAAGGACCTTTTACATCGACCACGATAGGAGGAAAGGCACTCCTTTCGTCCAAAGGATAGCTAACGCTGAAACTCCCAACAAATTCAAGATGCCTACGCTCCCAAACTTTGATGGATATGGGGACCCAGTCTCGCATGTGAATAAGTTTGAGATTCAGATGGACATTCAGAAAGTGTCCGAAGACGCTCGGTGCAGGATCTTCCCTGCAACACTTTCTGAAGCAGCACAGGAGTGGTTCTTTAAGTTCCCGCCTGCAAGCATAGTTTCCTAGGAAATGTTCGTAAGGGAGTTCTACGGACAGTTCTATGCGGGTCATGTGCACCCAACCGAAGCAAACCAGCTAGTCGAAATTCGCCAGCAGGACAGGGAGTCAGTGAAGGATTATGTCCAGCGCTTTATGCGAGCGGCAGCTGGAGCAAAAACAGTCGGAGACGAAGGCAAGATGATGGCCATTACCGCTGGGGTTAAACGTTGCTCTCCCCTCTGGAAAAGTCTCTGAAAGGAAGGAGTTAGAACAACCCAGGAGTTCTTGGACCGAGCTGATCATTACATCAAGCTCGAAGAGGCCATTGCTGATGATGGAAAACCCACGGACAAGGGTAAGAAGGCCGCCGAACCCGCCAAAGCCGCCAATGGTTCCAAACATAATGGCAACGGCAAAGGCAACGGAAACGGCAACGGTAATGGCAAGAATGGTGGAAAACGGCCGTATAACGAGTCTTCCACCTCCGACAACAAACGAGCCAAAGGTAATCGTTATGAACCTAGGTTCACTAACTACACTGCCATCATTGAGTCTCGGGGAGAGGTTTACCAGGCCACAAGCTCTAGTGTGCCTTACAAGAAACCTGGACCCATTCGAAAGGACATTTCGAAAAGAGACACTACCAAGTTCTGTCGTTACCATAATGACTACGGACATGACACTAATGAGTGCAACCAGTTAAAAGACGAAATCGAGTTCCTTATTAGACAAGGACACTTGAGAAGATACGTACGGGCCTCGGGAAATAACCAACGAGAAGCTCCAGGTGGCAACGAGCAGGCGACCACACGCCAATGCTCGCCACCATTACAGCCTACCCCCGTGGCTGGAACACTCTTAATCATCTGTGGAGGCCCGCACCTCGCGGGAAATAGCGGAAAGGCCAGAGAACGATATGCTCGGACTCTGCGCCACGACTAGGACATCGAGATGATGACTGTGGAGGACCGTGCACCAAAAAAGGCTCGGTCAGAGGAAGGTGAGATAACCTTCTCTGATGGCGATGCCCAACACGTCCGGTTCCCACATTCCGATCTGCTGGTCGTGGACATCCAGATGGCCAATATAATGGTAAAGAGGGTACTAGTCGATACAGGAAGTTAAGTGAACATCCTGTATAAGTCAACACTGGAACGCATGAAATTGTCCGTAAAGGACTTGGAGCCCTGCAATCAGACGATATATGGCTTCTCTGGAGAAGGACTCGCCCCAGCCGGAATGATCAAACTTCCAGTAACGACGGGTACAGCGCCTGCAACAAGGACATTACTCGCCACTTTTGTAGTGGTCGATTGTCCTTCGGCGTACAACGCCGTTATCGGAAGGCCCATACTGGTTGATCTACGGGCCGTCATCTCTATGTGGCACCTAGCCATGAAGTTCCCAACGGACGGGGGGGTAGGACGCGTTTTAGGAAACCAAAGGGAAGCCAGGGAGTGCTACAACGCCTCGATCACAAAGGCGAAAAGTGGAACGTCGAGGAGCACCACCCCGGACCGATTGCAGATGGCAGTAAATACGCAAGCCCAATCAGGTGGTGAAGTCACCAAATAGGTTGTTGCCCAAAGTGAGGATGGAGATTTGGATCCTCGCTTTGGGGATTTTGAAGGGAATGTTGGACCAGTCGAGGACCTGGAGGAGGTCCAACTCAACAAAGAAGACCCGACCAGAGTTGTGAAGATTGGGAAAAACTTAGAGCCTACCACGAAACATGCACTGGTGGAATTCTTGCGAAGGAACCAAGAAGTTTTCGCCTGGTCGCACAAAGACATGGTGGGGATAGATCCTGCGGTAATTAGCCATGTCTTGAACATAGATAAAACTTTTCCACCTGTGCAACAAAAAAGAAGGCTGCTCGATAAAGATAGATCAAGAGCCTTGAAAGAAGAAGTCGAAAGACTTAAGGAGAATGGGTTTATCAGGGTGGCGTTTTATCCATCGTGGGTCTCAAATCCGGTGCTGGTCCCCAAGCCTAACGGCGAGTGGCGGACCTGTGTGGATTTTACAGACCTCAATAACGCCTACCCAAAAGACTGCTTCCCACTCCCAAGAATCGACCAGCTGGTCGATGCGACTGCAGGACATGAGATCCTCTCGTTCATGGATGCATATTCGGGCTACAACCAGATTAGCATGCATCCCCCTGACGAGGATCACACCAGCTTTCAGACCGATACGGGCTTATACTGTTACAAAGTCATGCCCTTCGGACTGAAAAACGCAGGTGCGACTTACCAACGGCTAGTCAACCACATGTTTAAGGAGCTGATCGGTGCAAACATGGAGGTATATGTGGATGACATGCTGGTAAAGTCTAAAAAGGAAGAAGGACATGTGAGGGATCTACAAGAGTGCTTTGATGTGTTAAACAAGTACCATATGAAGTTGAATCCCCTCAAATGTTCCTTTGGAGTCGGATCAGGGAAGTTTTTGGGGTTTATAGTAAATTCAAGGGGAATTGAGGCCAACCCTGACAAGATAAAAGCCCTGATCGACATGAAGTCGCCGGAGAAGATCAAGGATGTACAAAGTTTGACCGGAAGGATCGCTGCCCTGAGTAGATTCATCTCGAAATCAACTGACAAATGTGTCCCTTTCTTCAATCTACTCAGGGGCAATAAGAAGTTTGAATGGACGGGAGACTGCGAGCAAGCATTCTAGGCCTTGAAATCTCATATGGCGCAACCTCCCATCTTGTCAAAACTGATCGAAGGAGAAACTTTGTTTATTTATCTGGCGATTACTGAAGTTGCTGCTAGTGCGGTACTTGTACGGGAAGAAGAAGGCGTACAGAAAGCAGTCTACTATGTCAGCAAGAGGCTAATCGGTGCAGAATTAAGATATCCGCCAATCGAAAGGTTAGCATATTGCTTAATACTAGCCTCCAGGAAGTTGCGTCCTTACTTCCAAGCCCATCCTATCATAGTTCTAACCGACCAGCCCCTTCGGCAAGTCCTCCAAAAACCTGAGGCGGCTGGGCGATTGTTAAAATGGGCAGTCGAACTAGGGCAGTACGATATAACTTATTCATCGTGAGCAGCAATAAAGGGACAAGTCTTGGCCGATCTTGTTGCGGAGTTCACCGAACTCCCATACAGTGAGCAGTGCGAACAGCCTGAAGCGCCCATGCCTCAAGACAAAACTCCTTCGTGGAAGCTATTCACGGATGGTTCATCCAACGAATCCCACGCTGGAGCGAGAGTGATATTGATAACGCCGGAAGGGCATCGATTTCACTGCGCAATCAGGTTCAACTTCACCGCGTCAAACAATGAAGCAGAATACGAAGCACTCCTCGCTGGATTGAGAATGGCCAAAGATATGAGCATAAAGAAGCTTGATATTTATAGTGACTCACAGCTAGTCGTGAATCAAGTCCTGGGAGAATATCAAGCACGAGGCTTAAAGATGATGGCCTACCTGAATAAAACGAAGGATTTACTAGCCCAGTTTACAAAGTACACCCTCCAGCAAATTCCGCGAGACCAGAATTCGAATGCAGACGCCCTGGCTAAACTCGCGAGCGCAAAGGATGCAGACACCTTGAACATAGTTCCAGTAGAAAGACTGAATAAGCCGAGCATAGAAGCGGCCGAAGCCAATATGGAGATTCGTCTAGAAGATACATGGATGGCGCCTTACTTGGAGTATCTGACGAATGGTACACTGCCAGCAGATAGAAACAAAGCCAGAACTCTGCAAAGGCGAGCCGCTAGGTACATACTGGTTGATGGTGTTATGTACCAAAGAGGATATTCAATGCCACTACTCAGGTGCGTTACACCAGAAAAAGCTAAGGAACTCATGAAGGAGGTGCATGAAGGCTTCTGCGGGGATCACGCTGGGGGGCAAAGTTTGGCGAAAAAGATTCTAAGGCAGGGCTACTTCTGGCCAACAATGAACGAGGATTCGATGGAGTATGTACGAAGATGTGACAAATGTCAAAGGTTCTCCAAGATTCCACGGGCAGCTCCGAATGAACTAAAACAGATGCAAAGCCCATGGTCTTTCGCAATATGGGGGATAGATTTGATTGGATCCCTGCCTACAGGGAAAGGCAGAGTAAAATACGCAGTTATGGCAGTTGATTACTTCACCAAATGGGCCGAAGCTGAACCACTCGCAACCATCACGACCAAGAAAGTTCTTGACTTCGTCATCAAGAACATTGTATGCCGGTATGGTCTGCCCAGGAAGATAGTTTCAGACAACGGGACCCAGTTTGACAGCGACTTATTCACCGATTTTTGCGAAAGGCATGGAGTTATTAAAAGCTTTTCTTCAGTCGCACACCCCCAAGCGAATGGGCAAGTAGAAGCCGTGAACAAAACTCTTAAAGAAACCCTAAAGAAAAGACTTGAAGAAGCTAAAGGAGCGTGGCCAGAGCAGCTGCCTAAAGTCCTATGGTCGTATAGAACGTCCCACCGAACAGCAACAGGCCATACCCCATTTTCCTTGACCTATGGATATGAGGCCATGTTGCCTGTCGAGTTAGATCCCCCCTCACATCGGCGCTTAACTTACGACCAGGATCAGAACAGCCAGCTAATGATGGACTCCCTAGACACAATCGACGAGATGCGAGAGAAATCTCAACTCCGAGTTGTTGCTTACCAGCAAAAAGTCTCCCGGTACTTTAACTCCAAAGTTAAAGAAAGAAAATTCAACGTCGGTGACTTAGTGCTACGACGAGTTTTCTTAAATATCCGTGACCCCACTGCTGGAGTGCTCGGACCTAATTTGGAAGGACCTTACCAGATTGAAGAAGTCCTTTACCCAGGCACATACAAACTTGCACGCTTAAACGGAGATCTCGTTCCACGTTACTGGAATGGAGAACACATGCGCAAGTATTATCAATAAAACAGTCCTTTTTAAAGGACTGGCTTGTGTAAAGATTTTCAATTTTTTACAAGTTTTGCAAAGAGGGTTAGCCACGCTGTATGGCTAACTGCTCGTATATGTAAGGTTCTATTATAGAATCACTCGTAAAGACATGTTTAGTCCATTTTTAATACGAGATTATGAGGGACTGTGAGTAGCCAGTCATTCTTGCCAACCGTTGTGAATTTACATTTGCAAGTATTTGTTCATTACGTGTGTTGTTTTGCTGTATTACAAGAATCATTTTTTACACGAACAGGCCATGGTCAAGGCAAGTGACCAAGGACCTAAAAGATCCTCGATCACTTGGGGGGCATATAAGGCACATCGATAGCAAAGCATACTCTCAAGGTATGTAAACACATGAACAAAATGAGTGAAAGCATGCTGCAGTACTTAGAGTATTTTTCAAAATTTAGGTTTTGTTAAATCATGCCAAAGTACTATGCTAAGTTCGGTAATTTGGACAAATGTTATAATAAGTTTATTTATTATAGCATCAAGATTTAAGCTTTTACACCGCAAGCATCACTGGTTGGATGTAACTGTTCAAGTAAAAGAAAAAAGATTTACTGCCCGTGCAGCAAAGTTAAAAAAGAAACTATTGTCTTTACATCACGACCCGTGGGTCATATATCCAAAAAGAGAGAAAAAATATAAGAGAAAATTCTAAGAGGCATTCGGGGTCGGAGGGTCCTGGGCAGCATCCTGGTTGGTCGCGTCCTCGACAACTTCTTCTTCTTCCACACCAGCGACGCTTGGAGAGGCAGGGCTTGCAGCTCTCGCCTCCTCTTTGGCCAGTTGGGCAGCGCATCGAGCCAACTCAGCAGTTCTGACTTCCTCTGAAAGGTAACTAAATTCAGCACCCTGATTATGTTTCCAGAAATTGTAGAAACATTAGAGTGTCGTCCTCTTGTACTTTTCCAGATTCTTGGAGTTGTCAAGCTCCAACTGCTTCACCTTGCCCCCGAGAGTGACAATAGCCTCATCCTTGGACTTGAGTACCTCTCCCAGATGCTTGATTTCGCGAAGATGGGCTTGGTTGAAATCTCGATACTCCTGCCTCAACTTGACTGCTGCATTCTTCGCAGCTTCAGCCTCTGATAGCTTAGTCACCGCCGCATCCCTCTCTCGGACCATTGCCTCCAACTCCTTGGCATGCCTAGCCTCAGCAGCCGAAATCTCCTCGGACACCTTCACTTGATACCTCTCGATGGCCTTTGCCTTAGCCTGCTCGAGGTAAGCCTGGGCTCGGGTACGAGCAGTAGTGGCAGACAGCAAGGCCTGTAAATAAAGCAAAAAGGAGTTAGAACTTATCATGAGGACTAAAAGACTAAAGCTTGAAATACAAAGAAGTACTTACGCTGGAGATTTCGTTCAGAGCCCTGTTCAGGATCTGGTCGACTGGCAGGTCTTCAGCTTCGACCATTGCAGCTCTAACACGGTCGCCTTTGCCGATGCGATCGAGACGATCCCTGGCAGATCGAATGGCACGGCTCATGAGTCTGGCCCCAAGAGCTTCTTCACGAGTAAGCTGTTCTCTGGCAGGCGCGGCTGGAGGTTTCGACGGGGCAGGGGGAGTCTGCTGCTCGGAAAGAACTGGAGGAGGGGTAGAAGTTTTCCCTGTTGGCGCAGGACTTTGCCCAGTTGGCGCGTCTTGAGGAAGGTCTTCTGTTCGACCTTTCTTGGCTGGAGGGCCTCGGCTGGATTCACCAGTTCTCTTCTTAGGCTTCCGTTGGAGTTGAGGAACTTCCTCTTCATCCTCGGCCTGGTACATGTCGAAGATGTTGGGAGTAGACATATCTGCATGTAGGTAAACACAGTAAGTTAATAAGAAAGGAGGCAGGTGAAAGTATGTTATACAACTGAAAGGAGGTAACAAAGTAAATACCCGAGCTACAACTACTGGTCGCTACACTATTGACTCTATTAGTCATATACTCATTATCTGGCATGAAGAAGTCTAGCCCTAGATTTGGAGCATATGTAAGGTTACCATCCCCGTCAAACAGGTGACAGGGAATTGGCAAACCATTTAAAAGCGAAATAACTTTACCATTATCGTCAGAAGATTCTCCCAAGTCAACAATAGGCTCTTTGGCCTTTTCTTTCCCCTTGCCTTGGGGAGCAGAAGGCCTTTCTGCGGAAGGGCTACCCGTGGGTTCCCTGATTGTAACCCCCGTTGGCCTCCTCCTCCAAGGAGGCACAGGAGGTTGCTGCTCGGGAACCCCCTCGGCAGTGGCTTCGTCCACCACGGACCCTCTATTTTCATGGCGAGGAGCCAGGAGGCCAGACAGCCTCAAGTTTGTTTCAGTTATCAGGGTCTTGACACTTTTTGTTGCGTCAGAAATCCTAGCCAGAGTGTTGGACCTCAACACCATGTCTGGTGTTGGGGTCGGACGTAACCAAGGGCCTGAAAAAACAGGTTATAGTTTGAGAAAAAATGAAAGGACACACCTTAGGTTAAAGTATCGACCAGTCAAAGACAAGCTCTTACCTCCTCGTGCGAAGGCCAAATTGTTGCTGGTTATGTCTGGAGTAAGGAAATACTCCTTATTGTAGTGCCCCACGTTTGATATATGGGTAGTGCCACTCAAGAACGTCCGGCTGGTCTCCTGGTGGCAGAAGTGGAAGAAGTCCGTCCCGTTGTGCTGCGGGTTAGATTTAAGGTCAAAAAGATAGTTGACCTCGTGGGGCGAAGGTTCTGGCCATTTGTTAAGTTTATACAAGATATAGAGTGCGGCCAGCATCCTATATCCATTTGGAGTTATTTGGAAGGGGGCGACACCAAAATAATTGGCCACCCCCACAAAAAAGGGATGAAGAGGGAGGTAAGCTCCCGCCTCGATGTGATACCGGGACCGGCACTATTTGCTCCTCCTGGGAGGTTAGCCCTCTGGTCTGCGGTAGGATGTATAATAGTAACCCCCGTGAGGGGGAATTTCCTGAAGCAGTTAGCGACCATTCGAGGGGTCACTAGACTGGCTGGGGAAGTATACCACTCGACATCAGGCAGATTTCGATGGCGAGGGCAGGCCCTAGTTTGGATATTAGGGTCAGGAACGAGATTTTCTCGACCACTGGTCGAGGGAACCCTTGCCTGCGAATCAAGCTGGGCAGGAGAATTTGGGTTGCTTTCGGACTCAGGTCTTTTCTTGCCAGTAGACTTGGAGCAGGCCATTGGAGAGGAAGGATGGGGTCTGGAAGAGGATCGCGAGAAAGGAATCTCGTGGACACGGTCAGCTGGTTGTTCTTCTCCCTCGAGCAGCTGGGCGAGAAGGTCGTCGTCGATGGGTCTTTCACCTCCCCACAAATCTGGCATTAAAAGTCTGCAAACAGAAGAATGGGGAGGTGAGGATATAGAACTTCAAAAGGCTTTTTAGAATAACGCTGGCCGAGTATAAAAATTAGGCTTTTATACAACAGCATTCTAACAAAAAGCTAAATCTTTCTACACGAACAGTTTGAAAAACGGATCAAAGGGTGAAAGTAAAAAGTTTTTTCTGGAAAAGCTTTTTCAACTCCCCTTAGGGCGGGAAAAATTTATTTTTCAACTGGCTTAAAGATCGAAATTTTACTTCGATTTTACGTCCTAAAAAGCATGATCCTGGATTTTAAACTAACTCGTAACTCTACTTTGCCTACAAAACATTCTGTCTACAAGCACCTTAAACCAGAAACAGAAAAACTTAAACAGTCCACCATCAGAAGCATGCACCACGAGAAATTAGAAGCATGGGGTTTCAAAAACTTACCAAGAAGAGTGATCGTGGAGGTGGAAGAAAGGTCTTCGGAGATAAAGGAGCTCACGGTCTGAGTCTTGGAAGTGCAGGAAAACGGTCTTCGGAGAAGTTTAAAGCTCTGGTTTTTAGGGTTTTCTGCAAAGACAATGGCGTGCGTAAAAATAAAAAGGAGGCTTCGACGGTCTTATATAAGTTTGTCTCTAATATTAAAAAAGTGTAATCATTAGTTTTCCTTTTTCAAAGTATGGGGAAACGGGATGGCCGTCGAAATCATTTCTGGGGAACTGAAAAGGCATGATTAGACAGAAGTGGGTTGCTTTTTTCAAGAACACACGAAGGGTTCTGACACGTCAGGTGGGGTTACCGAAGAGTCGTTCGTTCAAAAGTTTATTTACTGTTCGTAGTAAATAAACTTTGGGGGGCAAATGTTATCCAATAAATTAGCATTGATGACGTGGCAAGTAATCCCTGGACACGTGGCTGACACCTGGAAGCGTCTTCCAGAGTATCGACCAGAGGACACAGTAGAAGCAGGGTAAGCCCGTCTTACCCGCGACCAGTCTGGTCGATGGTTCCGTGTACAAGGCAACATTTATGGGAAGATCTTTGTGAACCCTGAATTTATCTCACTCAATCTCCTGAGTACTCGATTATTCAGGGGAGAATATCTGTAACAATCTTTTGTAACCCCCCTTGAGCCTATAAATAGCAAGAGATAGCTCAAAGGAGGGACTTTTGGCTTTTGAATCATTCGAAACTATAGTAATTCTCCTAGTAAACTTGTATTGTTCTTCAGAGGTTAGTGAAACTCATTGAACCCTAGTTCTTTGATCACTCTTCTGATTCTTATATCAATATCAGTCTAAGTGGACGTAGGTCATTACCAGATCCTGGGGCCGAACCACTATAAAAATTCTTGTGTGATTTACTGTTTTTGCCATACGTTCTTCTCTATACATTCATTCACATCAATCACATTTTGACTCCGTGTCAGTTGGCCAAATCTTGGGTCAACATAGACACTGCTTCATAAAGAGATCACGATCAGAAAAGAAGATACCCTTGAATTTTGATCTTAGTTAGGAAAGATAACAACTTCAAATTCTGATCGTTATCAGAAAAGAAGATAACCTCGAATTTTGATTATAATCAAGAAAGAGGACAACTTCGAATGCTACATTATAAAACCACCTCGAACCCAAGCTAAAAATATCCTGAGATTTATAACTTAGTTACTTGGGGGGCATGTAGGTGTTGGATATAACCATACCATGAGCTAGGAGAAAATCTACACAAATTTTTAGAAAAAAAAAAATTATCTTGAAATTTTGGAAAAAAGTTTAAGTGTGGAGATGACCGAGTATCAAAAGGCACAATATTACAAATCTTTTGTGAAGCAAAATTTTGAGTAATATCTTCAGCCTAACATGCTTCTATGAATAAAGAAGTATGAGTTGCGAGCAGCTATAAGCTCATCATACTTATATGTTTAAAAAAGTATGCAAAATGGTTGTGAGAATTAACGAAACAAGTAGACATACTTGGAAGTTAAAATAACGCAATCAAACTTTGAAAAATTCAAATTAGTATAAAAGTGAAATTTGGAAATGAAAACTGAGCTAGTACAATAACTCGGGTTGTCAAATATGATTCCAAATGAAACTTAAGAAACTAATATGAAAAAATTAAAGCTATAAAATCCTAGTCCTAACCAGGTACAAGGCCTAAATAATAACAAGTAAGTTATTAAGCTATAAAACCATGTTCCTAACTAGGTACAAGGCCTGAATACTAACAAGTAAACTATTAAGCTATGTAGGATTCAACAATACAACCCTCAGGCTTACTTCTATTTCTCACATAACCATTCAAAATCTTCATGTATTGTTCAAATGGTTACATCCATCTCAAGTACATAGGTCTACACAAATTGACCTCTCTCATTAAATGGATAGTTAGGTGAATCAGTATGTCAAAAAATTAAGGTGAGAAATATTGCTCAAAGTAACACAAGATCTTTGCGATTTCAAATCGAAGATTGTCCAATTTGGTCACATCTACAACTTTAGAACAAAGAAATTTGAAGAACTAGCATAACCTGGTGATTATAAGTTAAACTTTCCTAGGCAAAACTGAATGGATACTCGCGGGTAGAATATGTTGAATTAGTGTATGATGATTTTGAGACTTTAACCCAACTAAATTCAATTTCTTCATATCTACCAATGCTACAATATTTTAAGAATAACCTTTTGGTACTTTCACATTAGAGAATGAATAACAAAAAAGTTTTTTTTTCTCTTATGTTAAGGCATAACATGCAGCTGGTAAAAAGGTTTGTTTATCAACAACTTCTAGTTGTAGATTGGTTCGTATCCCTAAATCTTTTAAATCTAGTCAAGCTTTTACTCCATCTTTACTCCATCCAATAATATTGAACAAGGTACTAATAAGGCTATCTGTCACATTTTTCTTATTGTGCATCACATCTAAATTATGACGCAGAACCAAATGCTCCCAGTACTCAAGCTCAAGAAAGGTCGACTATTTTTCCAACAACCCTTAGGAAGATTTGGAACCTCCTCATCTTTTCCACAATAACCTTTCATTTTCTTACTAGTTTGTCTATGTTTTCCTAACTTTAATTGGACTATATTCAACTTTTATACCAATTGTTCTCCAAATAAAGTGTATTGACCCAACTATTTCTAAGACCTTGGACCATTAAAACTACTAGACATAACTACTATTTTGGGAAACATACATCATAAATAACATAACTTTATTTAAAACAAAAAATATTGTACCAATACAAAATAAGGTAAAAATATAAAATAAAATGTGATATGGTATGGGATCCCATTGATTATAAAACATAAAACATAAACTTTAATTAATTAAATACTAATTTAAGAAATACATCAAAACATAATTCAAAAGACTTAATAATAACGTCATCCTCGATTGTTCACGCAGTCCATTCATCCTCAACACACAAGCCAAGCTGCCATGAATCTTTCCGCCTTCCATAATCATTTCCCTGCATCAAGCTAAAAATAAAGGAATTAGCCTAATCCCAGCAAGGAAAATCTACTAACACATAAATCATAAACATATACTATAAAACATGTGGCTATAAAAACGTATATCATATAGGACTACAATATTAATGGCCATTAACTCATTAACATGGCATGTGATAACCCATCTAGGTCCTCTGTCTACTAATTGAGGTAGGATAAATGATAACTCAAAACCATGAAAATGATAAAAGTTCTTGGGGCTTTCTATCTAAGAAAGTCATATGCCCAAGCGACTATAAAATATATTCTTGGGGCTTGCTATCTAAGCAAGTCGTATGCCCAAGGACTACAAAACATATTTATACATATAATTATTATAGCATAAAACATATCATAACATAAACACATATAATCTATCCTATTTTCCTTACCAAAAACCGAGATATTTGAGAACAAGAACGGAATTGGAACACTCCTAAAATCCAACAACAAAACCATGAGTATTTCTAAAGAATAAAGATGAAAAGAGAACTAAACCATCCAAGTAGAAACTTATCGAAAAGAACCTTAAGTTTCAAAAAACTTAAATACCTAACCACGAATCATAAACAAGAGTTAGGATCTGAAAAGAAAATAAAAGAAAACTAAAGAACCATAAAGAACTGAACTTAGGGATAAGAATACCTTGAATGATCTTATGAATTGATCTAAACCTCGATACCAAAATCTCACTATATCTCACTTCCCAAGTGTTTAGAAAAGCTTAGAATGATAAAGCTTTTAACCCAAGTGTTTCTCTCTATAGTAACCTTAGCAACTTGGAGGCTCTGAACAAATGCTTGAAGAATGAAGAAAATGGTTGAGTACTAGGTCCTATTTATAGAGTTCAAGGAGTGAAACTAACCCCTTTTAATTTGAATAAATAAATTAATATAAAATGAAAAATATTAGAATTTTCGTTCAAGAGACGCCCTGAACTCAGTCAAAATCGTTCAAAGGCAGGTCTAAGTGGTTAAGACTATTTTTAAATTGAAAAATACTCAAACTTCCAAAAATGAGAGTTGGAGCCGATATATCGCCTCCCCCCATATTCCTGAGCCCCGTTCAATCGTTCGTGCAAAGTCGACGTGTTTTCCGTATCTTCCGTAGGCGATATATTGGCCCTTATAGCTGTGATATATCAGCATACGTTGATATATCAACATGTATTTGCACTTTTTCAGCATATTTTGAATTGATAAAACAGCTTTGACTAAGTCTAAACGTGATCCTAACAGTTTCTGGAAGGTTCTAGAGCTTCTAGATCTTTCTTTTATTTAATCTATTCATAAAAAATACTTAAATCCTTAATAAACATGACTATGACAAGTGTCACATTCTTAATAATTCTATCTAAACCTTAGGTTATAATAATATTTCTAGAACCAACAATATTAATCAAACCTTATGTTATAATTAATATTTCTAAACTATAGGTTAAACTTATAAAATCCATAACTATTGCTATGAGTTTCCAACTAAGTCCCGGCTTGAACCAAAATCCATGGAAACTAACATACTACAAACTAATACTAACTACTACTACTATCTAGCTAAGTAAAAATCCCAGGACACTACAATTCTCCCTTACTTGAAAGAATTTCGTCCCCAAAATTTACTTACCAAAGAATTTTGGATACCGTGCTATCATGTCTCCCTCCAACTCCCATGTTGCCTCCCATTTAGAACTATTACTCCATAGGAGACTATCAGAATACTCTTAGACCGTAATTCCTTCATCCCTTTATCTAGTATGCTAACTGGTCGTTCCTCATAACTCAAGTCTTTCTGGAGTGCTATCGTATTGTACTTGAGGATGTGAGATGGGTCTGACACATATCTACACAGCATCGAGATGTGGAACACATTATGGCTATCTGCTAGAGCTGGCGGCAGGGCTAATCTATATGCAACTGCTCCCACTTTGTCCAATATCTCAAAATGGCCTATAAACCGGGGGCTAAGCTTGCCTTTCTTCCCAAACCACTTCACACCTTTCATAGGAGATATTTTTAAGAAGACTTGATCTCCAACTTTGAATTCCACATCACGCCGCTTGGCATCCACATAACTTTTCTGTCGCCTCTGAGCAGCGAGCATACGCTTTCTAATCAGCACTATTGCATCCTAAGCCTCTCTAACAGCTTTGGGTCCAAGAAGTTTCCTTTCTCCTACCTCATCCCAATGTAATGATGATCGACATCTCCTTCCATAAAGTAACTCATAGGGTGCCATCCCGATCGTTGAATGGTAGCTATTGTTGTAGGAGAATTCTATCAGTGGCAAATACTTACTCCATGATCCTCCGAAGTCAAGTACACAAGCGCGCAACATATCTTCTAAAATTCGTATGGTACGCTCGGACTGACCGTCAGTCTGAGGATGAAATGTCATACTAAGACTTAACTTTGTACCCATAGCTTGCTGCAAGCTTCCCCAAAATCTCGATGTAAACACCGATCCTCTATCGGATACTATGGTCTTAGGGATTCCATGCAGTTGTACTATTTCCTAAACATAAATGTATGCGTATTGATTTGCTATGTACGTAGTCTTGATAGGCAGGAAGTGAGCTGACTTGGTTATTCTATGTACTACTACCCAAGCTGAGTCGTGCTGTTTATTTGTTCGTGGTAGACCTGTCACGAAATCCATGACTATGTCTTTCCACTTCCATTCTGGAATACTAAGCGGTTGCAATAAGCCTGCAGGGCGCTGATGTTCTGCTTTCACTTGCTGGCATACTAAGCATTTAGACACATATTCTGCTACATCTTTCTTCATTCCTAGCCACCAATACAATGCCTTAAGGTCAAGAGTCATCTTGGTCGACCCTGGGTGAACTGAGCATGGGGTATTGTGCACTTCTTCTAAAATCTTCATCTTAATTCCATGATCATTCGGCACGCATACCCGATCCTTATATCTCAAGAACCCCTGTCGTGATATAGAGAAATCTATGGCCTTGCCTTCTTTAACTGCAGCTATGTGAGATACTAATGTGTCATCATGCCCTTTCCTAATCCATATATCTTCTAACATACTTGACTAGATGGAAAAGTTAGCCAGTTTACCAATGACTACTTCTATTCTGGCATTGATCAGCTCTTGCTTGAGAGGCTTTTTTATTCCGGATATTGCTGCTAGATTCCCGTAACTCTTTCTACTTAGCGCATCAGCAACTACGTTTTCTTTTCTCGGGTGGTATAGGATTTTGCAGTCATAATCCTTTACTAATTCTAACCACATGCTTTACCTTGTGTTGAGCTCTTTTTGTGTGAAGAAATACTTTAAGCTTGTGTGGTCCGTATAAATCTCACACCGTTCTCCATAAAGATAGTGGCACCAGATTTTCAATGCGAAGACCACCACTGCTAACTCCATATCATGCGTTGGATAGCGTTGCTCATATTCCTTCAGCTGCCTTGAGGCGTAGGCTATCACTTTATCATTCTGCATCAGCACACAACCCAAACCTTACTTCGACGTGTCACAATAAACTACAAACTTGTCGTTGGGTGTTGGTACACAAAGTACTAGTGTTGAGCATAGCTTATCCTTAAGCAACTAGAAGCTCTCTTCACACTTATCTGTCCAGTTAAACCATTGTTGTTTCTGGGTCAGGTTGGTAAGCGGAGTGGCTATCTTAGAAAAGCCTTCTACAAACCTTCGATAATAGCCTGCTAGCCCGAGAAAACTTCTAACCTCTGACGCATTCTTAGGTCTTGGCCAATCCTTCATAGCCTCTACCTTAGTTGGGTCTACAGCAACTCCATCCTTGGATACTATGTGGCCGAGGAACGCTACTTGTGAAAGCTAAAATTCGCACTTCTTGAACTTGGTGTAGAGTTGATGCTCTTTCAGTCACAACATGGTCATTCTTAAATGCTCCTCGTGCTTGACTTCGTCCTTAGAGTACACCAAAATATCATCAATGAACACTATGATGAATTTATCCAAATAATCCTTGAAGACCCAATTCATTAAATCCATAAATGTGGCTGGATCATTGGTAGACAAAAAGACATAACTGGAAACTCGTAATGTCCATAACGAGTTCTACAAATTGTCTTGGGAATATCCTCTTCCCATACCTTGAGTTGGTGATACCCGGACCGTAAATCAATCTTAGAAAACATGGTCACTCCTCATAGTTGATCAAACAAGTCATCAATTTGGGGTAGCAGGTACTTATTCTTAATTGTCACCTTATTCAGCTCGCGGTAATCTATACACATCCGCATGCTGTCATCCTTCTTCTTCACAAATAAAACCGGTGCTCCCTATGGAAAATGGCTCGGTCTAATGAAACCCAAGTCTAAGAGTTCTTCTAACTACGTATTCAACTCCTTCAGTTCGGTAGGTGCCATCCGGTATGGTGCCTTTGAGATAGGCTCGGTCCCCAATACTAGCTCGATTATGAAGTCGATTTCCTGAGTCTGCGGCAAACCTGGTAAGTCTTCAGGGAATCCTTCTAGGAATTCTTTTATAATGCAGAAGTCTCCGACCTTTACCACATCTGTGACGCTTGCTAAGAAGCATGTCATCCTTTCTCAATCATCCTCTGAGCTTTTAGAGACGAAATAAGAGGTGTTCGTAGTCCTGAAACTTTTCCCATAAAACTTAGTCTCTGACCGTCATGAGTTTCGAACATCACTAGCTTACGTCTACAGTCGATGGTTGCGCCATGCCTTGCTAGCCAATTCATGCCTAGTATCACGTCGAAGTCTTTGATCTCTAACTCTATCAGGTCTCCTTCTAGTTCCACCTCTTTGATTTTGATCGGTACGCCTCATACTATTAGTGATGATAGGACTACTTCGCCCGAAGGCAATTCTGTCAAAAACCTAGTTCTAAATCTCTCACAAGGTTTGTCTAATTTCTCTATCATTCCTAAAAAGATATACGAGTGTGTTGCTCCCGAATCAAATAATATTGAACATATATTATCGAGGATATGACTCTGACCTGTGACCACTTTATTACTAGCTTCAGGTTTTCCTTGGGTCAAGGAAAAGACTCTGGCAAGAACCATCTTCTTGTCCCTTTTCTTTTCTTGCTTGAGCTGTGGACATTCTTTCTTCCGATGACCTTCCTGACCATAATTGTAACATCCCTTGGTGTTTGCACAACACTCACCAGGATGTTTCTTTTTGGCATTTGGAGCACTGCGGGTATTCTACATAACCTGACCTATTGTTTCCATTGCTAGTCCATGCTCTTTTGTCATTATCAGATTGCTTGTTGTTAGGATTCCTTCTCTTCTGGCCATTATTGTTGCTATGTTGATGGTTGTTATTGTGGTTTTGACCATTCTGAGGTTGATTCTGCTGTTTAGGTTCAGGCTTACTAGCCTCCTCCTTACTAACATTCGCATGAAGCCTTTCCACTTCTATATCCATTTCTAGAGCATCGACAAAAGAAGTGGTTCCAGGAGTTGCTAGCTTGACTCCTAGCTCAATCTTTTGTCTGAGTCCTCTAACGAACTTGGTGACCCTCAAAAAGTCTGTTGGAACCAACTCTGGTGCAAACTTGGCTAGTCAGTTGAACTGTCGAGCATACTCTGCTACTGATAATTTGCCCTGCTTCAGACTGGTGAACTCTTCTACCCTCGTAGCGATGACTATTGAATTGTAATACTTCTTGTGAAAGAGCTCCACAAATCTAGTCCATGTCATGGTGGCGACGTCATGAGTCTGTCGAACTAAATCCCACCAGATTGTAGCATCCTTCTTTAGAAGAGAAGAAACGTAGGATATGCGGTTCGCGTTGCCAAGATTCATGTGTACTAGGATCGACTCTACATTCCTGAGCCATTCTTCCGCCTCAAAGGAACCGGTTGTCCCTTCAAAGTTGGGAGTGTGTTGCTTACGAAACTGCTTGTAGATTGGCTCCATGTACTGAGCTGGGTAGGCGCATAGTTTTCCATTGGCCATTACCCATTTGCTGAGGCTGCGGCTGAGGCTGAGCCTGAGCCTGTTGTCGTTGTTGCTGCAACAGTTCTTCCACTTGTTCCCGTAGCCTAACAATTTCAGCAGTGTTGTCAACCGGAGGCGGCGGTGCACTTTTGTTAGCTGCAGTATTGGTAGCACGCATCCCCCTTCTGCGAACTGGAGGGGCTTCACAAGTCTCATGAGCGGTGTTGGAGGCATTGGCGTTTGTGCGTGCAAACCTTCTAAGCGACATCTTCATCGGAGTTCTAATAGTCGAGAAAAACATGTTAGAACTTACCATAATAGGCTCTAAGGCAAAACTTAATCTAAGCAAACATAACTCGGACCTACTAGTTATGATTTCTTATGACGAATTATGTAAGCCTTCTTTATAATTAGGGTGTGCTTCTATACTTAGAAAAATAAGCCATCTTTATTACTTTCTAAGTTTATTTCTAATCATCCTATGACTTAATTCTCAGTCTCGAAACTCGACGTTGTTCCAAAGTTAACCATATTGAGGGAAGGCTAGGATCAGTAAAATCGTTCCCACTACTATTGCCCCCTAACTCTCAATATAGAACCTGGTCCATTGATTTGTATCCACCCTCGCTGAACTTGGTCATTATTCATTAAATTTATTATTTATTATGATTGTAAAAAAAAATTCAAACTCATACATGCCATTAAAAAATAACAATAATATTCATTTGGAAAAAAGGTTTTCACTGAGTACAATCATAGATGCAAAATAAATAAATAAACTAACATAACTAGGGTGAATCTAAAAATCAAGATCTTCTACATCTGACCCTTCGTCTAACATATCATCACCTATCTCCTCATAATCATCATTATCTTGAGCCTCAAAATTTCCTCGGGGAAGATTCATAAAGATTCTATGTTTTTGCTCATTTATGAATGGAAATTCAAACTTAGAGGTGAACCTAAGTATGTGCAAATAATATCTCATGGCTACCGATAAATCATCTTCATCATCTATAGTCTCCCATATTTCTTCTAAAGTTCAAATTACAGAAGGAAAATCTTTAAAAAGCCTAATTACTAAGACATATTGCTTCGTAGCTCTCATCATAATTTGCTTAGTATTCTGAAGATGAACTGTCTCCTTGTGGAATAAGATTAATCTTTGAGTGATTCTTTCTAACACTCTTACTGTATTCCTTGGCTCTCTAATCCTTTTCAATGCCTTAATGGCTCAGATATCTTCATAGGTCAAGGCTCCATCCATTTTTAACTGAAAACATAAGTGCTAAAACATTAGCTATAACATAAACATAATAACTATAACATAAACAGTTACATTGGTGCTTAGATTCGGAGCTTATGCGTGTGTATCAAGGAGAACTTCATGCATATGAACTATTTCTCTGATACCAACTGTAATGACCCAACTATTTCTAAGATCTTGGACCATTAAAACTAGTAGACATAACTACTATTTTGGGAAACATACATCATAAATAATATAACTTTATTTAAAACCCAAAATATTGTACCAATACAAAATAAGGTAAAAATATAAAATAAAATGTGATATGGTATGGGATCACATTGTTTAAAACATAAAACATAAACTTTAATTAATTAAATACTAATTTCAGAAATACATCAAAACATAATTCAAAAGACTTAAAAATAATGTCATCCTCGATCGTTCACGCAATCCATTTAGTTCATTCATCCTCAACACACAAGCCAAGCTACCATGAATCTTTCCGCCTTCCATAATCATTTCCCTGCATCAAGCAAAAAATAAAGGAATGAACCTAATGCCCAGCAAGGAAAATCTACTAACACATAAATCATAAACATATACTATAAAACATGTGACTATAAAAACGTATATCATATAGGACTACAATATCAATGGCCATTAACTCATTAACATGACATGTGATAACCCATCTAGGTCCTCTGTCTACTAATTGAGGTAGGGTAAATCATAACTCTAAACCATGAAAATGATAAAAATTCTTGGGGCTTGCTATCTAAGCAAGTCATATGCCCAAGCGACTATAAAAAATATTCTTGGGGCTTGCTATCTAAGCAAGTCATATGCCCAAGGACTACAAAACATATTTATACATATACATATTGATGGACCCAAAACAGGTATGTTTTACATATCTATACTCGTAAGCGCACGAATCGTATTTATAGAATAGTGTTCGTATAAGCACGAGGTCGAACCCAAATGAGTTGTCTAAAATAAAAAGAAAACTATTTTAAATCAAAATTAATAAATTCTAACCTAGGTCCAAAGATTGATAAGATTTAATGTCATGAACAGAAGACAAAAGACTTAAAATAAAGCTATTTTAAAGAATAAAAGTAAATCAATTATGATTTGAAAATAAGTTATAAAAGAAAGATTATTAAGATACTAGAATCCACAAAATGTAAGTTTAATAATATTTATTAGTATATTGATTCCCAAGTTTTAGTGATAGTTAAAATAAATCAAACTATCATTTTTCAAATAGATTTTTAATTTCAAGCACAAATTACTTAAAAAAAAAAGGATTTTTCTTCACTTTCAAAAAAATATAATTTCAAAGCATTTAATGTGAATCAACCTAATGAAACAACAAAAAATTAAATAACATTATTTATAAGGCAAAACATAATATTTTTGTTCTAAGCATTGGATGTGTACAATTTAATGACACATCTTACACAAACAATATTATGTTTTGCAAAATGAAGAACAAAGTGCATATTATCTAACAATCCAAAATATGGGATATTGAAGATGAAAGTCATACATGAAGAAAAATCCATAAACTTTGTTGCATTACAAGGGAAATCAACATACAACATAAATATTATCTAATTACAAGTTGCTTTATCATCATCTTAATAATCTTATGAAAAAGATTAAAAGCACATAACTAGAGTAGAAATTACAAAATAAATGACATACATACTTGAAAATGCTCTGGAAAACCCAAAATGGAAGAGAGAATGGTAGAGAGAAAATGGTAGAAAGAAGATGGTAACCCAAAAATTAAGCACCCCCAAATGGTCTTGAAATACCATATTTATAGCCAAAATGAGATTGTTAAAATAATCAATTTAAATTAATTAAATTGATTAGATTAATTAAATAAAATAAATATGATATGTAGAGGTAAATTATAGGGTGTAATGATGATGTCGTGGTGAAAATATGTAGAAAATGGGGAAAAAGTTGGCATTTTGGACATAGGGGACAAAGGGTACACTTAGGCAATTTATGGGCTCAAGAAGTGGTGGCTTGGTGGGTGTGGCAGTCGGCTGGCCAGGTGATGGTTGCATTGGGCCTAGCTGGGCCGAACTGGGATGAGGCCCATGGGGGCTGGCTGGCAGGCGAAGAGATGGGCAGGAGTGGCATGGGTCTGCTGACTTGTTGGTGTGGGAGCTGAAGGAAGGAAGGAGCTGGGACAGGTGGTGGCAGCTGGGAAGAGGCAGGATGGAGGCCCACGGCTGGGATGAGGACAAGGCTGAGGAGGTGATTGCGCCTGGGCCTGGGCAGGAGGGCTGTGGGCCTGGTGGCTGGGTAAGGAAAAATGCCAACTTCCCTATTCTTTCCCTTGAAAATGTCATTCATTTTTTCTTCATTTTACTTGCTTTTTTAAGAGAGAAAAAAATACAACAAATTCTCTACAAAAAATAAACATAAATTAAGTTAAAACTAAATATTTTCAATAATAAAATATACAACAAAAGTTCCATGAAAATATAAATTAAAACGTAATTTACTTTAACATTTAAGCTCAAAATTGCATCTTTTTACTCCTAACTTAACAATATTAATTTCAAATAATTAAACTACAACATATTATAATAAAATATCTATAAAAACATATAAAATACTAAAAATTACAATAAGACTAATAAATTAAAAATTACTTAAAATCTTAATAAGTTACTTAAAAACTCAAAGACTAAGCAACAATTAGCATAAAAAATGTGGTAAAATAACTCCATTTTGTAGAGTTATCACACCCTCAAACTTAAAGATTTGCTAGTCCTCAAGCAAAAGAAAAATTAAAACACACATTTTTTTATTGGTGATATAAAAAGGATTTTCTCAAAAATTGCACAATGAAAATAATTCTAAAAAATTATTATGAATAAAAGTTAAACTTATGTAATTAATTAAATTGTCAATTTTGCTTTACAAAATAGGTTTTCATTAAAATTATTTTTCACTTAAACTTATAGGAAATAAGAGTGTTCTTCTTATGAAAAATGTACTTTTTGTTACAAGCAAAATTGATCCTATAATTAAAAAAAAAAGCTTAAAAATTATTCATATTTTTAAGAGAACTAAACTCAAACTCAATCAAGATTTTTATCATTGAAAATGAAAAAATATCACCAATTTTTTTTTTTGATTTTTTAAAAAAAAAAAAAATTTAATTTTTTTTAACAAGACAACAATATAAATATATATATTTATATAACAACACAAAAATTAAAAAAGTTTTTTTTTCAAACAAACATAAATAAAAACAAAAATTAACACAAAACATAATTAATAAAAAAAAATAATGCAAAACATAAACACAATAAATCATACTCTCCTTAATGAAAATAACCATATAAACTCGATACCCCCAAACTTAATTTAAGCATTGTCCTCAATGTGTCAAAATATAAATATAAATTAAAATTGACAAGAGTTTAGAGTTTAGAATGGTAAAAGATACAACAAACAAGAATTAAATCACCCATAAAACAAACAAAGCAAATAAAACACCAGTTATCAAGATCAAATAGGAATCAAAGAGCATGGTAAATAGGGTCCTCAAGGAGGATCTCATCCACTTCATCGGTTTTCAACTCTAAAAGTGGTTTTAATTTTTGTCCATTAACTTTAAATATATCACAATTTTTAGGATTTTCAATTTCAATAGCTCCATGTGGAAAAACAATACGAACAATGTAAAGACCGGACCACCTAGAGCGTAACTTTCCCAGGAATAAATGCAAACGAGAGTTGTATAAAAGGACTTTCTGACCTGGAGAAAAATCTTTTCTCAAAATATTTTTGTCATGGTAAAATTCATACGATCCTTATACTTTTTCGAATAGTTATATGCATCATTTCTAATTTCGTCTAGTTCATTTAGTTGAAGCTTTCGTTTCTCACCTGCCTTGTCTAAAGAAAAATTTAATTGCTTAATAGCCTAAAAGGCTCTATGTTCTAACTCAACAGGTAAGTGACACGCCTTCCCATACACATGTCTGTAGGGTGACATGCCAATGGGTGTTTTGTACATGGTCCGATACGCCCATAATGCATCAGTGAGTCTTAAGGACCAATCTTTCCTAGGTTGATTCACAGTTTTTTCTAAAATGTGCTTAACTTCCCTATTAGACACTTCAACTTGACCACTAGTTTGTGGGTGATATGGTGTTGAGACTTTATATGTAATGCCATATTGTTTCATCAAATGTTCAAATGGCTTATTACAAAAGCGTGTACCATTATCACTAATGATAGCACGTGGTGAACCAAAACGGGAAAATATACTTTCTTTCAAAAACCGAAGCACAACTTTGTGGTCATTAGTGTGGCATGCAATAGCTTCAACCCATTTAGACACATAATCAACTCCAACAAGAATATAAAGATTACCAAAAGAGTTATGAAATGGACCCATAAAATCAATGCCCCAAACATCAAATATGTCAATAATAAGAATAGGATTTAAAGGCATCATGTTTCTTTTAGTTAAACTTCCTAACTTTTGGCAATGTTCACAAGCTTTACAATAAACATATGTATCATGAAAGATAGTAGGCCAATAAAAACCACATTGTAAAATTTTAGCAGCTGTTTTCTTACCACTAAAATGTCCTCCACATGCATGGTCATGACAAAAAGATATGATTTTAGATTGGTCACAATTTGGAATGCATCTTCTAATTATTTGATCAGGGCAGTATTTAAACAAGTAAGGATCATCCCAAATAAAGTTTTTCACCTCAGAATAAAATTTAGATTTATCATGCTTAGACGAATGAGATGGTATTTCTTTAGTCACCAAATAATTAACAATATCAGCATACCAAGGCAAGGAAGAAACATGCATCAATTGTTCATCAGGAAAAGTTTCAGTGACAGGAGTGGAGTCATGTATAGTTTCAACAACTAGTCTAGATAAATGATCAGCAACAACATTTTTAGATCCTTTTTTATCTCGTATTTCTAAATCAAATTCTTGTAAAAGCAGGATCCAACGGATCAAATGAGACTTAGCATCTTTTTTTGACAAGAGATATTTTAATGCAGCATGATCAGTAGATAATAATTTTAGACCCTAACAAATAAGATCTAAATTTCTCCAATGCAAAAATAACAACAAGCAATTCTTTCTCGATTGTGGAATAATTTAATTGAGCGTCATTTAAAGTTTTGCTAGCATAGTAAATTACATGAGGTATTTTTTTAAGTCTTTGTCCTAAGACAGCACCTATAGCATAATCAGAAGCATCACACATTATTTCAAAAGGTATTTTCCAATCAGGGGATTGAATAATGGGTGCAGTAGTCAACAAATTTTTTAATTTTTCAAAGGCAACATGGAAATTATTATCAAAGACAAAAGCATTTTCTTTTCCAAGTAAATGGCATAAAGGCCGAGAAATTTTGCTAAAGTCTTTTATAATTCGTCTATAGAAACCGGCATGGCCTAAGAATGATTTAATTTCTTTCACAGTTTTAGGTGGGGGAAGTTTTGAAATAAGATTAACTTTTGCTTTATCAACTTCTATTCCCTCAGATGAGATTACATGACCTAAAACAATTCATTTTTTAACCATAAAATGACATTTTTCCCAGTTAAGCACAAGGTTTTCCTCTTTGCAACGAATTAAAATAAGTGAAAGATGGTGCAAACATTCATCAAAGGAAGAACTAGACACAGAAAAAACATCCATAAAAACTTCAAGAAATATTTCAACCATGTCAGAAAAAATCGAAATCATACACCTTTGAAAAGTCGTAGGTTCGTTGCATAATCCAAAAGGCATGCGACGATAGGCAAAAGTCCCAAAAGGGCATGTAAATGTAGTCTTTTCTTGATCTTCTAGGGCAATGGGGATTTGGTTATATCCCGAATACCCATCAAGAAAGAAATAATATGCATGGCCAGCTAAACGTTCAAGCATTTGATCAATAAAAGGTAATGGAAAATGGTCTTTTCTAGTAACATTATTCAGCTTTCTATAGTCTATGCACATTCTCCACCCCATTTGTACTCTAGTAGGGATTAATTCATTTTTCTCATTTTCAACAACTGTGATCCCAGACTTCTTAGGCACAACTTGAACTGGACTAACTCATTGACTATCAGAAATAGGGTAAATGATACCTACGTCTAACAATTTTATGACCTCTTCTCTAACTACTTCTTTCATATTTGGATTTAGCCTTCTTTGACATTCCCGAGAGGTTTTAGCATTCTCTTCTAGATGGATTCTATGCATACATATGGATGGGCTAATTCCTTTAATGTCTCCAATGGTCCAACCTATGGCTTCTTTATGTTTTCTAAGGACATCTAACAATTTATCTTCTTGTTCGGATGCTATGATAATAGGTAAGGTTTCAGATTCTCCTAGAAAAGCATATTTTAACTTTTCTGGTAAAGTTTTAAGGTCTAACTTTGGACACTTAGAAATTGATTGAACGTGATCTAAGGGTGAAAAAGGTTCAACTTCGGTTTCATTTAAGGGTATAGACTCTAGCAAAGAATTCACATCATCATTAGGATCATCAACATGCAAGTTCATACCAAAGTAATTTTCACAAAAGTCAAGTAAGTCATTTCCATCATTTTCACAAATACTATCTATCATGTTAACTTCATGCACTTCCTTACACTCAACAGATTTAACAACATTAAATACATTCAATTCAATAGTCATATTTCCAAAAGATAATTTCAAAACACCATTACGACAATTTATGATTGCATTAGATGTAGCTACGAATGGTCTACCTAAAATGATAGGAATTTGAGCATGCACATTTTCCACAGGTTGAGGATCAAGAACAATGAAGTCAACAGGAAAATAAAATTTATCAACTTTGATCAAAACATCCTCTATAATGCCTCTAGTAATTTTCACAGAACGATAGGCTAATTGAAGAGTTATATAGGTAGGTTTTAGTTCACTAAGACCAAGTTGCTTATAAACAGAATAAGGAAATAAATTCACACTAGCACCCAAATCAAGTAAAGCTTTGTTAATAAAATGATCACCAATAATGCATGAAATTGTGGGACACCCAGGATCTTTATATTTAACAAGACTCTTATATTGAATAATGGAACTAGCTTGTTCAGTTAAAAACACCTTTTTAGGAACATTAGTGTTTCTTTTAACAGTACAAAGATCCTTTAAAAATTTAGAGTAGGCAGGAATTTGTTTAATGGCATCTAAGAAAGGGATATTGATACTAACTTGTTTAAAAACTTCTAAGATGTCATTATATTGGCCACCTTTTTTAATTGGAAGTAATCTTTGTGGGAATGGGGCTATTGGAATGAAAGGATGGATTGGAGTTTCCTCGTTTGAAGAGTAATTGGCATTAGAACTAGAAGGCTGACTCTTTTCTTTTTCTTTTTCAACCTCGGGTATGTAATCGGGTTTGACAATGTTCTTTCCGGACCTAAGAGTTGAAATTGATTTGACTTCTCCATTATGACTAGACTTTCCTATCTCATATTGACCTTTTGGAGTATGGATAGGTTGACTAGGGAATGCTCCTTTTTCTCTATCAGCTAAAGTAGTGGCGAGTTGTCCTGCTTGTGTCTCAAGTTTGGTAATTGATTGGGACTGATTTTGTAGGATTTGTTGAGCGGATTGCATAAATTGTTGTAAAGTATCTTCCAAGGAAGGTTTCCTTTGTTGAGGATATGGTTGATTTTGTGGGGCATGAGTTTGGTTTTGTGTGTTGTATTGGTGCCCTTGATTCATTTGGGGTTAGTTTTGTCTCCATGAAAAGTTCGGATGGTTTCTCCAATTTGGATTGTAGGTGGATGAAAATGGGCTATCATTTGGTTTTCCATAAGCATGAAGTGCACTGGCCTGCTCAGAAAAGGCTTCTTGGTAGGAAGGACATGATTGGGCATTATGGCAAGGACTAGAACATATAAAACAAACATCTTTTCTTGGTTGTATTGGAGAGTTTATTGTTTGGCTTATGGCTAAAGCTTCTACTTTTCTCGCTAATTTGTCTAAGGATGTTCTTAAGTATAATTATTCTTTTACTTCATACCTTCCTCCTCTTTTTGGTGAATTAGTTAACCTAGACCCAGGATCAAAATTTCCAGTATGCATAGATTGAATCATTTGACGATTAGAGGGAGTCAAACCATCATAAAAATATTTTACAAGTCTCCATTTTTCAAAACCATGATGAGGACATTTTAATAATAAATCTTTAAATCTTTCCCAACATTCATAAAACTCTTCATTATCTTTTTGAAAAAGCTCGGAGATTTCTCTCCTTAGACTATCAGTTTTAGACATAGGAAAAAATTTCAGCAAGAATTTATTATAAAGTTGATCCCATGTAGTTATAGACCCTGTTGGAAGGGAATTTAACCAAGCTTTTGATTTGTCTTTTAATGAAAAAGGGAATAATCTTAGTTTGACCGACTCATCAGAAATTTTTTGAAATTTAAATGTTGAGCAAATTTCTAAGAAATATTTTACATGCATGTAAGGATCTTCTCTATCTAACCCATAAAAAGATGGCAACAATTGAATGATTGCTGGTTTAAGCTCAAAATGAGTAGTAGAAGTTGTAGGAAAAACAATGCATGAAGGAGCATTAGATGAAATAGGTGCAAAATATTCAAGCAAAGTTTTTTCAGGCACAACATTTTCATCAACAGGATTAGCAATTGGTTCCATGATGCTCAAATTTTTACTAACACTTTCAATTTCTAACAAAGATAAACGTCTTTTTACTAATCGATTTTTAGAGTTACGTTCCCAATGATGCATACAATTTTCACAAACAAGGCAACAAGGATAATCTCAAACAAGCAATTTTCTGATGTGGAAGATCAGTTAAAACCGCAACCACAGAGCATACTTAAATTTTTTTTTAGAGATTTCACAACAATATAATTTTTATGGTTTACTTGTCCCCAGGCCTATTTGATTCCACTTACTCGCGCACTACTAACAACTCCCCGAGGTTAATTAGTAGAGGCAGATTGGGAATTTTTGTTCAAATTTCCTTTAAGCAAAAATTGCTTATGGTGAAAGGACAAGATTTAGGTTTCTTTTTTTTCAAGTATTTTTCACAATATTACACTAAAATATTATAAAAGACAAAGAAAAATAAGGCAAAAATTAAATAAGATTAAAATTTAGGCAAGAGTAGGGAGGCATAGCATGCCATTAACCATAACAAAATTAAGGTAAAAATTAGGAGGCACAAGTGCCATCAACTAAAACATAAGATAAAAGTCTAGGAGGCAAAATTGCCATCAACTAGCTAGGAGGCAAAATTTCCATCAACTAGTAACTTGCAAAAATAAAATAAAATAAAAACTACAACAAGATAAATAAAGAAAATTACAACAAAGGTTAGGAGGCACAAGTTTCGTCAACTAACAAAGAAATACAAGGAATAAAACTATAAAAAAATTAGGAGGCACAAGTGTCGTCAACTAAAAAAATGAAAAAGATAGAAAAATTAGGAGGCACAAGTGCCGTCAACTAAAAAAAATGGAATAATTATAATATAAATAAATAATTTTTTTTATGGGTCGTAGAACAGTCCCAAATTTTCTTTTTATCTTTTTTTTTAAAAGTTTTTATAGATATATATTTTTTATATTTTTGTATGTATAGTTTTTTTTTCTTTTTCTTAAGTGCAAAAATTAAAATAACTAGTAGAAAAATTTACTAACCTTGAGATAAATTTTGTTTCTTTTTTCTTGCAACTCCCCAGCAACGGTGCCAAAAACTTGATGGACCCAAAACGGGTATGTTTTAAATATTTATACTCGTAAGCGCACGAATCGCATTTATAGAATAATGTTCGTGTAAGCACAAGGTCGAACCCAAATGAGTTGTCTAAAATAAAAAGAAAACTATTTTAAATCAAAATTAATAAATTCTAACCTAGGTCCAAAGATTGATGAGATTTAATGTCATGAACATAAGATAAAAGACTTAAAATAAAGTTATTTTAAAGAATAAAAGTAAATCAATTATGATTTGAAAATAAGTTATAAAATAAAGATTATTAAGATACTAGAATCCACAAAATATAAGTTTAATAATATTTATTAGTATATTGATTCCCAAGTTTTAGTGATAGTTAAAATAAATCAAACTATCATTTTTCAAATAGATTTTTAATTTTAAGCACAAATTACTTAAAAAAAAAAAGATTTTTCTTCACTTTCAAAAAAAGATAATTTCAAAGCATTTAATGTAAATCAACCTAATGAAACAACAAAAAATCAAATAACATTATTTATAAGGCAAAACATAATTTTTTTGTTCTAAGCATTGAATGTGTAAAATTTAATGACACTTCTTACACAAAGAATATTATGTTTTGTAAAAAGAAGAATCCAAAATATTATCTAACAATCCAAAATATGGGATATTGAAGATGAAAGACATATATGAAGAAGAAAAATCCATAAACTTTGTTGCATTACAAGGGAAATCAACATACAACATAAATATTATTTAGTTACAAGTTGCTTCATCATGATCTTAATAATCTTATGAAAAAGATTAGAAGCACATAACTAGAGTAGAAATTACAAAATAAATGACAAACATACTTGAAAAACCCAAAATGGAAGAGAGAATGGTAGAGAGAAAATGGTAGAAAGAAGATGGTAACCCAAAAATTAAGCACCCCCAAATGGTCTTGAAATACCATATTTATAGCCAAAATGAGATTGTTAAAATAATCAATTTAAATGAATTAAATTGATTAGATTAATTAAATAAAATAAATATGGTATGTAGAGGTAAATTATAGGGTGTAATGATGATGTTGTGGAGAAAATGTGTAGAAAAATGGGAAAAAAGTTGGCATTTTGGACATAGGGGACAAAGGGTACACTTAGGCAATTTATGGGCTCAAGAAGTGGTGGCTTGGTGGGTGTGGCAGTGGGCTGGCCAGGTGATGTTGGTATTGGGCCTGGTTGGGCCGAACTGGGATGAGGCCCATGGGGGCTTGCTGGCAGGAGAAGAGCTGGGCAGGAGTGGCATGGGTCTGCTGACTTATTGGTGTGGGAGTTGAAGGAAGGAAGGAGCTGGGACAGGTGGTGGCAGCTGGGAAGAGGCAGGATGGAGGCCCACGGCTGGGATGAGGACAAGGCTGAGGAGGTGATTGCGCCTGGGCCTGGGCAGGAGGGCTGTGGGCCTGGTGGCTGGGTAAGGAAAAATGCCAACTTCCCTATTCTTTCCCTTGAAAATGTCATTCATTTTTTCTTCATTTTACTTGCTTTTTTAAGAGAGAAAAAAATACAACAAATTCTCTACAAAAAATAAACATAAATTAAGTTAAAACTAAATATTTTCAATAATAAAATATACAACAAAAGTTCCATGAAAATATAAATTAAAACTTAATTTACTTTAACATTTAAGCTCAAAATTGCATCTTTTTACTTGTAACTTGACAATATTAATTTCAAATAATTAAACTACAACATATTATAATAAAATATCTATAAAAACATATAAAATCCTAAAAATTACAATAAGATTAATAAATTAAAAATGACTTAAAATCTTAATAAGTTACTTAAAAACTCAAAGACTAAGCAACAATTAGCATAAAAAATGTGGTAAAATAACTCAATTTTGTAGAGTTATCACATATTATAGCATAAAACATATCATAACATAAACATATAAACACATAATCTATCCTATTTTCCTTTCCAAAAACCAGGATATTTGAGAATAAGAACGGAATTGGAACACTCCTAAAAACCAGCAGCAAAACCATGAGTATTTCTAAAGAATAAAGATGAAAGGAGAACTAAACCATCCAATTAGAAAATTATTGAAAAGAACCTTAAGTTTCAAGAAACTTAAATACCTAACCAAGAATCATAAACAAGATTTGGGATCTGAAAAGAAAATAAAAGAAAACTAAAGAACCATAAAGAACTGAACTTAGGGATAAGAATACCTTGAATGATCTTATGAATTGATCTAAACCTCGATACCAAAATCTCACTATATCTTACTTCCCAAGTGTTTAGAAAAGCTTAGAATGATAAAGCTTTTAACCCAAGTGTTTCTCTCTATAGTAACCTTAGCAACTTGGAGGCTCTGAACAAATGCTTGAAGAATGAAGAAAATGGCTGAGTACTAGGTCCTATTTATAGAGTTCAAGGAGTGAAACTAACCCCTTTTAATTTGAATAAATAAATGAATATAAAATGAAAAAGATTTGAATTTTTCGTTCCAGAGATGCCTTGAACTCAGTCAAAATCTTTCAAAGGCAGGTTTAAGTGGTTAAGGCTATTTTTAAATTGAAAAATCCTCAAACTTCCAAAAATGAGAGTTGGAGCCGATATATCGCCTCCCCCCATATTCCTGAGCCCCGTTCGATCGTTCGTGCGAAGTCGACGTGTTTTCCGTATCTTCCGTAGGCGATATATCGGCTCCTATAGTTGCAATATATCGACATACGTTGATATATCGAACACGTATTTGCACTTTTTCAACATATTTTCAATTGATAAAATAGCTTTGACTAAGTCTAAACGTAATCCTCACAGTTTCTGGAAGGTTCTAGAGCTTCTAGATCTTTCTTTTATTTAATCTATTCATCAAAAATACTTAAATCCTTAATATAAACATGATTATGACAAGTGTCACATTCTTAATAATTCTATCTAAACCTTAGGTTATAATAATATTTCTAGAACCAGCAATATTTATCAAACCTTATGTTATAATTAATATTCTTAAACTATATGTTAAACTTATAAAATCCATAATTGTTGCTATGAGTTTCCAACTAAGTCCTGACTTGAATCAAAATCCACGAAATCTAACATACTACAAACAAATACTAACTATTACTACTATCTAGCTAGCTAAGTAAATATTCTAGGACACTACATAAAGGTGGGGGAGCCATTTCAAATTCTTACTTACCATTGAATGTATGTTTCCATGCTTGGAAGACATGCTTCTGAGGCCAAAATCTTCGGTGTCCTATATAACAAACTTTTCTCGAGTGTTTTAAATATTAATAACAAGGATTCTATTCATAGATAGGGCATGCCTTATACCATTTCACACTAAATCCAAAAAGATTCCCAATTGCGGGAAATGGTCCACATCAATATTGCTCTAAGATTAATGATTCTTTCCCGTGACCATCATAAGAAATAATACCTTCATACCACAATCTACTTAAATATCCAATAAGAGGATCTAGGTATACATCAATATCATTACTAGGCTGTGAATGATCAGATAATCAACAATGCCAACATTGTGAACTTCCTTTTCATACACAATCAAGGCAGTAAATTGTACATAACCAACATAACATGCCAGCAACTATACTTACTGCTAATGAAAGTAAGTGGATTATTCCCATCTGCACAAAGAGCAAGATGTATATTCCTAGGTTCATTGCCAAAGTCAGGCCATATCTCATCAATTATTTTCCAAGCCGGTAAGTCAGCTGGGTGTCTCATCTTTCCATCTTTTACCCTCTCTTGACATGCCAAGTTAAACTTTTAGCATATTCGACATTTTGGTAGAGCCTAACCAAACGAGGTATAGGTGGTAAGTACCATAACACCTTGGCAGGGATACCATCCTTAACCGCATTTGAATTCATTTTCTTTTGCCATCTAGACTTACTACATGCCGGGCATGCAATTACATCCTCAAATATCTTTCGATATAGGATGCAATCGTTAGGACAACCATGTATTTTTTTCACATTCCATGCCTAACGAACACAATATCTTCTTTTCTTCATAAAAACTCAAGGGCGTTTCATTATCTTCGGGTAATAATTCTCCTAGGAAAGAAAGTACTCCGAGAAACCTTTATCAAAAATACCATGTTTGGCCTTCAAATTATACAGCCTTACGAGGGTCGATAATTTAGTGAACCTTTTACAGTTAGGGTATTTCAAATTTTTCTACATCCACACGGGATTCATATTGTAACGACCCAAAATCACTAATAAGGCTTAAGGGCCTTAATTAGTGTGCCAGAAGGGCATAATTGGTTTATGTGTGAATTTATTAACTTAATGCATGACTATATGATAAGCATGCTAGTAAGGTTATATGAATATAAATGTGATTATATGCTTTAATTGTGAGAACCACATTATTATGTGGGCAAATCTGCAGCAAGCGACTTGAGGCGATTCTAGGGAGCTAGTTAGCGGGAAAGTCACAACGGGGCTTAATACATGACTTTGGGTAAGTCAAGGAGTATTTTAAGTATTGGATGGTTATTTAGGTTATCGGGAAATAAATAATTGGAGATATATTTGAGGTTAGGAAGTCTAGGTGGGAATACTGGGGAATTTTACCATTTTGCCCTCGGGGATGTTTCCGGTACCCCGAGCCTTGGGATTAACTTAATTACCTAAGGATAGACTAAATAGAAACTCAGTGGAAACCAAGGAATCGACCTTCCCTCTATCTCCCTTTCTCTCTCAAAGAACACTACAGAAAACTTGGGGAAAACTTAGCTGGAATTCAGTGGATTGAGTTGGAGTTTTAGAGGATTAAACCAGTGTTCAACTTCGGAGTTCAATCAGAGTTAAGTTAAGTTATAAGCTTTGTGCATGGTGATTGATTTTGTGTTTTTTGGCTGGTTTTTGAGGTGTTTATGGATTTTGATATTGAAGGGTTGGATTGAAGTTGAAACTTGGGAGTTGGCTCAGAAACCTTTTAGAAAGCTGGTTCATCAAAGAAGGTAAGCTTGAATTTATGGTTTAATGTCTGAATTTAGTGTTTCCATGACTGGTTTTGATGTTTTAAGCTTCAGAGATTGAAGTGAGATTTTGGTGAGTCTCCAGGTTAAGTTTTTGCTGGGTTGTGTTGCTGGAATAGTGTTGGAAGGTTTGTGATAATTGAGTTGTGGAATTGGGATAGTTTTGGATGGGTTTGAGTGAGGTTTGAGAGTCAAAAATTGAGGTTTTTCTGGGTTCGAAGGGGTCAGGTCGCGGCATAGTTCTTGGTAAGTCGCAGCCCTCTGAAGCTGATGGATGCTAGAGATGGAGGGTGGGCCGCAGCATGGTCTGAGTAGGGCCGCGGCCCATGTCTAGTTCTAAGCCTAGATGGGCTCTGTTTGGGGGCTATGCCGCAGCATGGGTGGCTTGAGCTGCGGCCCTTAAGGGATTTTGGGACTTTAAGCATGGGAATTTTACCTAGGGTGCTCGGGATTGAATCTACTACCGTGTTTGGTGGAATTCAATGTTCCGGAGACTAGAACTTTATCTAGAAGCCCTTTTACAATTATTGATGGTATCCCTTATCTTGGTTGTGAATAGGTACTAAGCTAGGGCTCGTGGATCGGATCGTGCTCAAGAGGCATATCGCTCGTAGTCAGTACACTTGGGAACTAAAGGTAAGAGAACTGCACCCGGTTGTGGATTTATTATGGGACTAAGGGTTCCCTATTTTGTATTCTTTGAAAGGATGGTATTATTCCATGGAAATAGTAAACCAACGGCCTAAGAGTGCCGAAGTTTACACTAGGGCACAGGGCGCGACTTGGCCACTGGTATCTGAGGATAGCTTATTATGAACTAAGCTCGGTTTAACCGGGTCGGAGTCAGTGGGGTAAACAGAGGGTGCGACCTAAGGCGTCGACCCTGATTATTATGTGATTTGTTTGTTATTATTGATTGGTGGATTGTTATGCTGTATAGCTAAGTGATGATTAGCAGATTCTTTGGTTGAATCTTCATGCTTTGTGATTACTGTGGTATATTAAGTGTATGAACATGCTTAAAGGGTTATCCAAATGTTATTATTGCTTGTAATATAATATGATATGTTTTCTTGCTGGGCCTTGGCTCAAGGGTGCTTCGTGGTGCAGGTAAAGGCAAGGGCAAGCTTGATCAGCCTTGATTCGGAGAGCTCTGAGAGAATAATGTATATGATCAGCTGCTCAGCCGCCACAGTTGAGAGGGAGACAGGAACAGGAGAACCAGAAACATATGTTTTGCCCTTAGAGGGGCTAATGATTGTTTAAACTTTGGAAATTTTGCAAACTGACTTTTGAAAGCTGTTCTTTTTTTGGGATCCCATGTGTAAAAATGTTTAGTTATATTAAATGTACCATTTTGAGACCCATACCTTTTAACCCTAGTTCATTAGTGGTTTCTGTATCACGTTTTTCACTAAATGACTTGATTAACAAGTCCTGCACCTTTATAAGTACACAGTGTAGCGGTCTTGGCTATCCAGGGCGTTACACATATTGTGCATCATCAGTCATTTATGCAATATAATCCTCTTCGTAATCTAAATAAACATCATTATCCTTCTTAGAGATTCCTTCCTCCCTAAGATTAATTTTTTTCTCCATGAAAAAACCAAACCTTATAACTCTTGTCTATCCCATTCCTAAATAAGTGTTCATTCATTGTAATAAGCTTAATCTTCACAATGTTGCCACACTTAATACACAGACAATAAAAAAATCCAGATTTTCAAAATTTCTTGCACAAAACTGCAAGAAATACTCAACACCATCCCTATATTTCACTGGTAGCCTATCTGAAGATAACAAATCTCTATCCATTGTCAATTTTCTAAGAAACAAAACAAACAAGCTAAAAAATTCAAATTTTCCCAAAGACTAGATTTACTATATTAAAAATTAATTATGCAGGATCTCCCCTATTTTTATAGCATATCTCAAATTCATATAGTACATATAGACATCACATAATACACGAAAATCAAACAACCAATCAACATGCATAAGTATCAATCAATATCAAACATGCATAACTATCAATGTTATTATCTTGAAAAAAAATTGGGCAGCATTTCCCCTATTTCTACAACATTTCCCAATTTCAAAAAGTATCTATACACAAACTTTATATCACCGCAACACACATTCCCATAACCTATCTTCACCAAATTTTAATCCTAAGTTCCACTAAATTTAATATAACTATATCTTTCAATATATATATATAAACTATTTATGAAAAAAATACTAACCGGTTGGTTCGTGGGGGGAGAGCGGAGTCGTGGGGGCTTGGGCTCTCTTCCTCGTCGCCAGCATACGAGATAAGGGGAGAAGAGCCATGGGGGATGGCAGAGCCCTATGGGCTTGGCAGAGTTGTGGGGGAGGGAAGAGTCGTGGGGGAGGGGCTCTCGACAGTGAGGGAGGGGCGAAGGCAAGGAGTTACCTGGTCCAAAAGGCATCTGGATGGTCGGGAGATGGCTCTTGAGGGTCGAGAGGGGATCTCAGTGGTCGGGAGGTGGCTCTCGGTGGTTGGGTTCGCAGTTGCCTCTCCAAAATTCTTTTGAGGGGATCGAGAGGGAATGAGGAAAATGAAACAAATTTTCCCCTATATTGAGCTAAACATTGGTTATAAACCAATGTCGTTTGGCTCGGATTTGTCGGTTCTTAACTGACGCTATCGTTACTAATAATGAAATGCAGCGTTTCACTTACACATAAGCGTCAGTTGTGAACCAAGACTATTGAGGCTCATGTACTAGCGTCAGTTGTAAATCGACGCAATTGGCTTGAGATTATCAATAGCGTTGGTTCACAGTGTGGACCAATGCTAACAAGCGATGTTGTAGATACTATTTGGCGTAGTGCATATTGTGTTGTTTTACAACTACTTTTAGAAGCATCTAAACAGTAGATCAACTAGAATATTTTTGTCTTGGAAAAATAACGCCATTAAAGTGAGCAAAAATTGATTATTATTGGTCAAAAGTTGTGATTAAGCACTTTAGGCCTCCAATTCAACATCAATGTTGTATTGTGTATGAGTGGAACAAGAGTATTAAAAAAAAGGGGTGTTATATTTACAACCTAAAATTTTATTAAGACACTCCATTTGTTATAAAAAAATATATAATATAATTGATAACTCTATGAAAATAGAGTTATTTAACTCTTTTTGTGCATTGAATTAGTTTTATTCTCAAGCTTTTTTAGTTTATTTTAGTTACTTTTAATTAGTTTTAATTCAGTTTTGAATAAATATTTATTTTAATATTTTTGTATTAGTTTTAATTAATTTTTATTTAGTTCCCCCATTAAGTAATTAATTTACCTCAATTATGTGTAATTTTGAATATAGCTAAATTGATTTCAAATGATTATTTTTGGTGCAGGGATTTCATGAATGCTACAACATTTTCTGTAGCAAAATACATAGCAAAGACTTTGAAAAAGATGATGTGAACACCATATAAGTCACTTAATGAGCTATAATCTAAAGGTGGCACGGAAAGGTTCACAAGGACTGATTTGGGCTGGTTTTAAGTGATCGAAATGAGGGGAATGGGTCTTGCACTTGATAGAAAAAGAAATCAGGAAAAACCAAAGTAGTTTCCCTAATTTGTGGTGCCCTAGTTTTATAAAAAAGAGAACCCAACCACCATTTGAAGAGGGAGCTGCCATTATAGAGAGAAGAACACCAAAAAAATGAAGAAAAAGAAGAAGAAGAAAATCCAAGCTTGAGGAGGAGAATCCAAGGAAGAAGAAGAAAAGGAATCAAGTCTACAAGTGGACTTCATTATTTAGCTTGATTTCGTTCCCCTTTTCTCTCTTGTATTTAGAACCTTAATTTTGATTATTATCGGTTTAATGGTTGAGATGATTATTATGATGATTTTTATTTTTACTTTGAACATGAGCTAAGCTATTTTAGTTAGAGTGCTAATGAACTCTAATATGAGGTTGTGGGAAAATTAAGCAAATAATGCTATTACAAATTTAGACTTTGTTATACTTGCTTTTGTTATACCAAATGGCTATCTTGCTTATACTTGCTTTTGTTTGGCCATCAAATGTGCGTGATTGATTTGGTATTAATTATGGAAAGGTTGATATCATTGGACATAGGATTTGGATAATGCATGTTTTAATCTTTTTAGAGTTTGAATTGTGATGATATAGGAATATATAATCACCTTGCATGACAAAAAAAAGAAAAAGAAATTGAGCTTAATTTGGTATTCTTAAAATTAATTAGGCATAGGAATATGTTAATTAATTTGGAGAATCAATTCAGATAAACTTTGGAAAAAAGCTTATGAGCTAATTGAATTCATAGTCAACAAAGTCAGTTTTGCTATAGCATTTCTCTGTAGCATTTTGCCCATAGTGGCATTTTATAGGGATTTAGTAACTCTAACTTATCACCATCATTTTATTCATCACTTGTTTGCTTTCTTAACTTAATTTTGCTGTCCATTTTATTTCTTTTTACTTATTTCTCAAAGTTAGTTAATCAAATTCCTTTATTTCATTTCCTTCAAAGTTGTTAAGTGTTGATTTTACACCATTTGTTGCTAACACAATCCCTATGGAGATAGTACTATTGGTATTAAATAGAATAAAATCAAATTCATAGAGAAAGGTAGGGGAGAGGGATTTTAAAAAATCATTAATACCAACTAGGATCAAAAGATATACATATACATTAAATTAACACATACAAGGAAATAAAGATTACTTCTTGGAGTTTATCACGATGCCTTTAGTCTTTTAGTATAAATAACGATCTTCTTATCCAACTGAAAGCTCACACATAGTCTTCCAAGCCATTCCTCTTACACACAAGGATGTGTGTGGGCACGTAGGATTCACATGTTGATTATTTAGACTCTCTAGATATTCTCAGCACATGAGATCTAAAGAGTTTTGAGAAGAAAGAAGGCTTATTGGAAACTTCTAGAATTTCAGGCTTAGAAAATTATATAGTTTTTTTTTTCTTTGAGAGAGTTTGATAACCAAAAACAACTTCATTGACAAGTATGGCTTCTTTTCAGGTTTATAAAGATAAATAAAACTATTTTATTATTCTTAATTTAATTATTTAAAAACTGATCAGTTATAACTGTTGTACCTAAAAAACACGAGCTGATGTGTTTTAGTTCGCGGTACAGTTGGCAAGGACTTAATAAGGTTATCCATATTTCGAGAACGCGGTAAAAACTCTAAAAGGGGTGGGTCAATCGCAGATCGATAAGATATCAAAGAGATCGTCTAGCCACATCTTCAAGTACTACAAGTGTAGCTCGAGCATCTCAATGTTTAGGTTGGTTTAGTCTAAGAAACTTGTAGCTTACATGGAATGCATTCAGCTCGCTGACGACGCATGCAATCCACTCGCTTGAATTCCTAAAGACTCGGAGACTTTATATGTGTAATAAATATAATGTAATCATTTCCTGATAAATGTGTAATATCAGGTAATCAATGTATTTAAGGTATTTACTTGTACGTTTGGAAAGTTATCAATTCCTGTAAGTTACCCAATATTGAACATTATCCAAATTTGTCCATTGAACCCCTATAAATAGGGAGGGAATGGATTGATATAGGGACCTAATTTTGTATGAAAAAAACTCTGCAAAAAATGTCTTAAATAATTTTTCCAGAGATCCTAAACAAAATAACATATACACGTGGACTAGGTGAATTTTAATTGTTGAACCACGTAAAAGTTCTTGTGTGATATTTACTTACAGTTTCATGAAAAGCCTAATTATCTATTTCGAACTTCTTAGTCTACTATTAGCGAAAAATTGCATCAACAGATTGGTACTTTCATTGAGATATCAAATAGGCTTGTCAATCCCTTCTGCAAATTTATCATTCAATCAAAATTGTAGCGTCCTACTAATCCAAGAATGTTACACTGTGTGTTTTAAATAGTTCTTAACTCACTAAATGGATCATTTGGACTTAAAATGTGTAATTAAAACTAACTCCAGGATTAGGTATTAAAATTTTTGGTCAAACAGTAACCATTTCATTAAAAATGTTTAAATTTGTACATGGAATCCCAAAAAAAAAGTTTACAACCGTTACAGATCCAAAATAAATACAAAAGAACGACTTAGGGGGTAAAATCAAGGTTCAACCCTAGTTCCAGCAAGTCATCTCAGTCGTGGCGACCGAGCAGGCTGCATATGTACACTTCACCCCGAAGCTCTCCAACTCATGGTTGGTCCAACTTCTCTTTGCCTTTACCTCCACCACAAAGCACCCGTGAACCAAGGCTCAACAAGAAAACATAAACATGCTCATTAATAGGTATTCAGCAGACTACAAATCATAAATAGCATGCTTAGCAGTTATAACCAATACTCGGGCATGCATTCACTCCATTTCGGCAACCATAGAGCCACGCAGGTTCCCATCGCACTATTCCCTTTGGAAACGGCTATAGAGTCGGTGAAGCATGAACCACGCTCTATGTTCCAAGCAGATATAGAGTCGTGCAAGCATATATCATGCTTCCGGGTTGGCCCAGCCATAACGGTTTGCATTCTGCATGCTAATTCCGCCAATGACTTATAAGTCGAGCTTCTATATTTGCCCAGTCATTATGGCCTGAGTTCTGCACGCTAATGCCATCCACGACTTATAAGTCGAGCTTCTATTTTAGATACAAATAGATAAACATCTATCACTTAGTACAGGTATGCACAAAGCAATTTAATCATGTTTAATCAAACATTACAAGCATGGTTATAACCACGTTCAATAATCAGGGTCTCAACCCCTAATCTCAGTCCAGGTGTCATTTTCTTACATCAAGTCCAGAGCGATTTAGTTTAGCAATCTTGAGTATGATCCTTTCCTCTCAAGCCCAGCACTACACCCTAGTCACAACCATAACAAGGAATATCCATCGAGAAATGAACCAATAAAGGCTTCCGGACCAAGTCCTAGCCTCTAGGACCTTGAATCCTACTAAACTGGGTAGTAGAACCCTTCCCGAGCCCTTAGGTTTAGGTTCCCATAACCCAAAATCTGACTCTTTTAAAATTTTCCCATTTGAGCCATGGCGCCCCCACAAATGAGTCACAGTGCCAAACTAGGCAGAGAGCCCGCTCCCAAACTCCCTTCCACTTGCGCCACAACGCAGCCCACCAAGCACCATAGCACTAAGGCAGTTCGAGGTACCCCCAGCCTTGTATGTGTTCATGCTAGTCGCGACACTCAAGAACAGTGTCGCGGCGCTACTCTGCAAACCCAGAAAACTTGCAATTTTTCAGAAATCGCAAGTCTCCCAAAATACGGTTTTAACCCAAATCGACCACAGAAATGGTCCCAGCAACATAGATAAACAATAAACAACCTTTAAAACTTACAATAACTCAACCAAACTCAAAATTCAAGAAATTCTTCAAATCTCTCAAATTAACGAAAACTCAACAACTTAAAGGATTGGATTGCCTCTGAGAATCTGAATTCTTATTGTTTCCCCTAGCTTGGCAGCTTCTAAACTCTCCCAAAGTAACTTCAATTCCCACCAAACTTGCTTCCAAGTTTTAGAATTCAAGAATTCTTTTCAAAACTCAAAGAGCCACTAGAGACAGAAAAAGAGACCATGAGAGAAGAGAGAGAGAGAGTGTGTGATTTCTAAGTTAATCAACTCAGCTAGCTTAAGTTAATCAAATGGTCCAAAATACTAAAACGCTCTTGACCACCTAGTCTTTCCCTTTTTTCCCCCAAGGGAAAAAAATGACATTTGACACTCTAATCCCACTTAACCCTTATAATTCCCAAATAATTCTGCCAAATACCAAACACCACTATTTTCCCAGAATACAATTCATACTCCAATGAGTCTCAGTAACTCACCAAATTATCGAAAATACCCCTTGGCTCACCCCGAGCCGGGTATAAATCCCCGTTGTGACTTTACTGCTATCTTGCTTAAAAGGATCGACTCTTTCCAAATATCTCAAATATATCCACATAATAATGAGGTCTCAGTCATATAACACAATATAATCATAATTATGCCCTCAGCGGGCCAAAATTACAAATATTCCTCTTTAAATAAAAGCGAGCCTTTTTCGCACATTTAATATACTTAAACATGCATAATCAGTCATATCATAATATAACTCATGCAATTCACACAATCACATAGATATTCAATTAAATCATATAATATTCCAATAATGTCCTCCCGACACCCTAATCAAGGCATTAAGCCATATTAGGAACTTTGGGACGTTAAAAAAATGGTGGTAACACGATTGATGCACGAAAATAAGATGGAGAGGCTTGAGGACCATGGAGAGTTCCGTGCAATCAAACCTAATAGAGAGAGCACTTCTGTAATGACACTGGAAGTTCATCATCCCACCACAATACTAGAAATAGGCGTATTGACGAGATCATGTCTCGATTACCCTATCTGGTAATTGACCATAATGTCAGATGGAGGAAAAGTGGGTCCCACAAGACTAGGTCACACAGGCATAATCATCCTAATGTAAGTTGTTCTGTTTGGACCGCAACCCCGAGCTTCGTGCCATCAGAACGAACTCCCAGGAATGACCGACTCGCTCAGAAAAATGAGGAAGCGGCTCATGTTTCTAGAAATCAACCCAATCAGACAGGGCGAGCAAGGACTACTTCCAGACTTACAGAAGTCCCCCCAAATTCTCTAGCACCAGTCAGAGTGGGTGGTCAAGTGCAAAGAAATGAAGAGGCATTGCCACTAATATGGGACATTGGAGTGGATGATAGGTGAACTATATTGGTACATCTTGATGGTCGGCAGATCACCTTGCTAATAGGGCACCCACCATCACCAATTCGTCACCCAACACCTCTGCGAGTGCAGCAGAATGCATCAGCTCGCATAGACAACCAAATAAACTCTGCCCACAGAGAAGCTACCTATGTTTCACAATCTCAGGATACTAGAGTCCGAGTTTGTGTGAATGACCAGGCTCAGCAACCTCACCAGAGGATGGTGAGCTTTTTTGAAAAAAATTATTGGATGGAAAGCTGTCATAAGAAGAGGTCAGAGAGTGTTCATAGTACACACTCTCAAAGGTAGGAGAATGACCTAAGAAATCATCTGAACTTATCTCAGAGTTTTCCCTCAAACCATCAGTCCAACCTGCTCGATCACTTAAACGACCAACGGGGACAGCAAGCCCGCAACAACAATCTGAGTTATAATCAGACTAGGGAAAACCCTTCAATAGTGTGTGATGTTGGGAATGCCCCGATTAACCGAGATCAAGCTTGGAGGGATGAGAACTTGAATAACACATGGTCCAGAATGGGAGCTAATAGCCAGCTCCCAAACAACTCGGTAGTAAAGCACTTAACTCTTGAGAGGCTTGCTATGATGGAGGAGAAAATGAGATGTCTCTTGTCTGGGAGAAACCATGACGATTACAATTCTTACGAGGAGCTCGAACCTTTCACACCTCATATCCCTGCAGCTCTGTATCCAATAGGTTTCAAGATGCCACACATGACTACCTATGACAGAATGACCAACCCGTAAAGCCACATTGGGACTTTCAATAACCTGATGAGAGCCCATAATGTTAGTATCAACTTGTGCTGCTTACTGTTCCCAGCCACACTAACAGGAGCAGCCAAGTTATGGTTTAACAAATTTAAAAAGCATTCAATCACCTCCTAGCAGCAGTTGTCGATAGAATTTAAAATGAAGTTCTGAGCTGCAAAAGAATTAAGGGTGGAGGCCAATATAAAACAACAGTCGGGTGAGTCTCTCAAGGCTTACATAAACTAGTTCACCAGTATAGCAGCTCGGGCTAGAGGCATCAGTGACAAGGCCAAACTCATGGAGATGCGATCTGGAATCACCGTGGGAGGTGAATTATGGAAAGAACTCCAAAGGAAATGAGTGAAAAATACAGATGAGTTCTTGGTTCGAGCTCAAGAATGGATAAATCTCGAGAAGGTTGAATCTGCAATGGCTAGAACTAGTCTAATTACCACTCACCTCGCAGGAGTGGTAGAAAATATTGTAGGTACAGTTCCACCTGCTACCCATAATAATCAGGCGGGAAACAATAACAAGAGGAAGGGAAATAATGAAGGTGACCAAGTGGGGTCCAAAGTACGCCTCGATATTCACCGCACATATCGACCTAACGGATACGCGAAACAACATATATCCGGTGAATTCTGCTTGTCATTCATCGAAAAAGCTAGATCCCGTGAGGAATCAACAAGCAAAAAGATATCTAGCCAAGTTCTTTCGTTACCACAACGACATTAACCACAATACTAACGACTACCATGAACTGAATGATGATATCGAGACTCTCATCCAAGCTGGACCATTAGCACAATACACTCGAAATCAAGTGGCTCCCAATCAACTAGCCGTGTAGAATCCACGACTAGCTCTGGGAAATCCAGTGAGCCACCACCAACTCTTCCAGTTTAGAAAACCCACTCATCCCCCTCCTATTGAGGGAAGAGATATTGCCACAATTGCGGGTGGACCTCATTTGGCCGTCACAAGCAATGGGGCACAAAAAAGGTGTATCCAGGAGTTGAAGACCCATGATGGTGCAGTATTCACTCCAGAGTAGCACTTATCAAAGCAACAAAAATGGACAAGCATCCTATCATTTTTATGGAAGAGGACATGAGCCATGTCCAATTCTTGCACAATAATCCACTGGTCATAACCATTCATCTCGCAAACAAGAGAGTTTGGAGAATCCTGATTGACAACGGGAGCTTTGTAAATATGCTATACATGTCCACTCTAGAGAAGATAGGGCTATCAATGACAGACTTGAAGGTCTCCTCCACAACTTTATACGGATTCTCAAGAGAAGTAATGGCAGCAATCCAGATGATCGAACTCATTATAACCATTGGTGATGAAACATGAGCTGTGGCAAAGATGCTCGAGTTCATTTTCATAAATTGTCTAACTTCCTACATTGCCATTTTAGGGTGAGCAGCCTTGACAATGTTTGAGGCCATAATTTTTGTTTGACATTTGGTTATAAAGTTCCCTTCACCCACTGGGATATGCACATTAAAAGGGGATCAGCGCGCCACTAAGGAATATTGTATAATTTCTATGAAGGGAAGATCACAACCCGTGTAACAAGCCATGGTTATAATTGAGGAGCCCCAAGAAATCGTAGTCGTTGAAGGGGTGGAAGAACCTCAAGTGGCACAAGAAGAGGTTTCCCAACAAGAAGAAATTGACCCAGGGATAGGCAAAAACTGATCTGAGCTCCAAGCCCTAAAGGAGCTAGAAGAGGTGATTCTTGACCAGGAGGCAACCTCAAAGGTTGGAAAAAATCTCAGTGTCGAATAAGAAAGGAATCTGATTGAGTTTTTAAGAAACAACCTCGATGTCTTTCCTTGGTCACATAACGACATGGTAGGAATCATTCCAAGCGTGATCATGCACACACTAAATTTGGATAGAAACATACCTACCAAGCAACAGAAAAGAAGGCTATTGAGAAAGGAAAGAGGAGAGGCTCTAAGGAAGAAGTAGCTCACCTCTTAAAATGTGGGTTCATTAGGGAGGCAAAATAACCAATGTGGATAGCCCATCTCTCTCAAGTTCCAAAACCTAACGAAAAGTGGAGGGTTGCATCGATTTCTTCAATCTCAAGAAAGGCTGCCCAATGGATTCTTTCCCATTACCAAGAATTGATCAGCTCATGGAATCCATGACCGGTCATGAGCTCATGTCTTTCATGGAAGTATATTATGGATATAACCAGTTCGCGATGAACCCTACGGACTAAGCGACACTAGCTTTATGACCGAGCACAAAGTCTATTGCTACAAAGTCATGTCGTTCGGGCTGAATAATGTTTGGCCAACCTACCAGAGGTTGGTAAATAAAATGTTTGTTGACTAGATTGGGGAAAAAATGGAGGTGTACATTGACGACATGCTCGTCCAGTCAAAATCCGCCAATGACCATGTGTCCGACTTGGAAGAATATTTTGTCGTACTGAGGAAGTACAACATGAAGCCGAATCACCATAAATGTACCTTCTGTTATGATTAGTTAAATACAAATGATAAGTGTTAAAATACAAACAAATTATAAACGCTTAGTAAAATTCACATAATGAAGATGTGAAATTTGAGCTTCAATTGTAGGCACTTATGCAATACAAATTTTGGTCCAAAATGATACATGAGAGTATCTAAGGATTCCCAAAAGGTTTGGTGGAATTTAGAGCATTTTTGGGACCTTTGGAAGTGTCCAAAGTCAGAGAGGGTAGCGATACGTCGCTACCCAAGAGGCGAGACATCGCCTGAAAGCTAGGGTTTCAAGAAACCCTAATAGGCGACGCATTGCCTGCATGTAGGCAACGCGTCACCTACTTTATTATATGAAATATCATAAAATGCTCTTAGTGACGTGTTTTTCAAGTGTAATCCTATTGGTTAGATCTAATGATGGTGCCTACTCTATATAAGGGTCAAAAAAAAAATTTGGGAGACTTGATCACTCTCTCCAATCTCTCTCTACCCTCTCTCTCTCTAGCTCCAAGAATCTCTAGTTTTCTCCAAGAACTCTCCATGAAAGTGCTTGGCTTTGAGAGTTGAAGGTTTGTTCAATCTCAATCCTCATTTCCTCAAGAGAAGGCCTCAAGCATAAATGGTGGTTGGGAAATAGAGTATTAGGACAGTGTTTTGCAACGTGTATAAGCCTTGGTTTGTGTTTGGTTTTCTCAAGGGTTTTCTCAAAGGATTTTCTCAAAGTGGTGGGCCTGCCTAGGGTTTTTAAGCTTCATCAAAGTTGAAGAGCACCATTGTTCTACTTGGGTTTGTATGTTCTTTCTCAATCTTTTTTAAGTCTTTGTCAATCAAAATTTTGTGTAGATTCTATTTCTTGAGGTGGTGTTATCTCACTCTCCCCCAACATTCTAATACTCTATAATCTGAGATAGCATATCATGGAAGAATCTAACTCTCTTTAGGCATTGAAATTCATAACTCAAGACTTTGTTAGATAAGATAGATTTGATGGGACTAACTTTGTTCGTTTGCAAGACAAGATTAGATTCTTGCTCACTAATTTGAAAGTTTTCTATGTCTTGGATAAAGACCTAATGGCCTTGGAAGAGCCCAAGGAAGATGATACACAAGAAGTTGTCAAATAAAGGAAAAAGAGCAAAAAAGATGACTTGATTTGTATAGGTCACATCATTAATGCCCTCTCAGATAGGCTCTATGATCTCTACACCAACACCAAGACCGCCAAGGAGATTTGGGAGGCCTTGGAAAAGAAGTACAAAGTGGAATAGGAAGGTACTAAGAAATTCCTTATTACTCAATATATGGAATTCAAATTTTATGATGATAAACCCATTCTCCCTCAAATTCATGAGTTGTAAATTATTGTGAATAAATTTTCTACTCTAAAAATTGTATTTTCGAAACAATTTCTTGTGGGTGCCATTATAGCCAAGTTACCTCCTTCATGGAGAGGCAATAGAAAAAAGATTCTCCATAGAAATGAAGAGATTTCTTTGGAGGAAATTCTCAAACACTTGAGAATTGAGGAGGAATCTCACTCTAGAGATATGAATGAAGAGAAGTCCAATGAAGAGACTTCTAAGGCCAATGTTGTGGCAAACTCTCCTAATAAGGGCAAATGAAATGGCAAGAACAAGGGCAAGGATCAAAAACCATTGGGGCCCAAGAAGAATGAGGGACATTTCAAAAGTACCAAGGGACCTTGTTTTGTGTGTGGCAATAATGGTCACTTTGCTAGAGATTGTAGGTTCAAGAGGAGCCATAACAATGAGGCAAGAGTCAACTCAGCCCAAGGGGAGCTAGTGGCAACACTAAGTGAGGTTAATTCCATTCATGGAAAGGTGAGTGGATGGTGGTATAATAATTTTACCACCATTCATGTTACCTATGATATAACTCTATTCAAGACCATTGAATCTTCAAAGGAAGGGCATGAAATCCAAATGGGCAATGAGAAAAGGTCCAAGGTTGAAGGAAAGGGAACCATTGACTTGTTCTTCACATCCAACAATAAGATTCTACTCACTAATGTTTTGTAGGTACCAGAAATGAGTAGAAACCTTGTGAGTTGCAATTTACTTGGCAAACCGGGAATCAAGGTTGTGATAGATTCCGAAAAGCTTATTTTATCTAAAGAAAATGTGTTTGTGGGAAAAGGATATGCTTGTGATAGCATGTTCAAACTCTATACTTCGATTGACAATGTGAACAATAAAATATCTTCTTCTTGTTATATGCTTGACTAAAAATTTATTACTTTGTGGCATGTTAGACTTGCACATATAGGATTTAGAACAATTAAAAGAGTTGTCAAATGTAGATTAATTGACTGTGATAATGTTGAGAACGAAAAATATGAATTATGTGTTAAATCTAAAATGGTAAATAAACCTTTTCCTAGTGTTGAAAGAAACTCTAAATTGTTAGATTTGATAAATAGTGATTTATGTGAACTTAATGGAATGTTGACTAGAGGAGGAAGTACATATTTTATTACTTTCATTGATGAATGCTCTAGGTTCACATATGCATATTTTCTTAAAAATAAAGATGAAGCATTAGATGTGCTTAAGGTGTATAAAGCAGAAGTTGAAAATCAACTTAAAAGGAAAATTAAAGTACTTAGAAGTGATAGGGTGGTGAAAATATTTCAAATGAATTTAACTTGTTTTGTGAAGAACATGGAATGATTCATGAATGTACAGCCCCTTATACTCCACAACAAAATGGTATAGCAGAAAGAAAAAATAGAACATTTATTGAGATGATTAATGCTATGCTATTACACTCTAAATTGAAGTTTAGTTTGTGGGGTGAAGCCTTGCTATCCGCTTGTCATATTTTGAATCTTAATCCCATGAAGAAAGATAATATATCTCCATATGAGTTATGGAAATGAAAGAAACCAAACATTGGTTATCTTAAAGTGTGGGGGTGCCTTGCTTATTACAAGAGCACCGATCCAAAAAGGACCAAGTTGGGTCCAAGAGCTATAAGATGGCATTTGTGGGTTATGCCCAATATAGTGAAGCTTATAGAATATTAGACTTGGAGTCTAATGTAATAATTGAATATAGAGAGGTTGAGTAATTTGAGAACATACCATGCGATGAGAAAAAGTTAGAACTAACTCGAACTAGAGAGCCTCAAGAGGAGACTCCTAGAATAGTTGGTGAGCGACCTCCATTGCCTAGAAGGAGCCAAAGGCTCAAAGATTTGGTACCAAGTGAGAAGTGTTCTCTAATAGAGACATTACACCTAGTTGAAGGTGATAATGAGGAAGTTACTTAGAAACATCCAATAGTATTTCAAATAGAAGATGATCCCAAAACCTTCAAGGAAGCAATGTCCTCAAGGGACTCCACTTTTTTGAAGGAGGCAATTAATGACGAAATTGATTCAATTATGTCAAACCACACTTGGGAATTGGTTGACCTTCCAAAAGGGTCCAAACTAATTGGGTGAAAATGGGTATTTAGAAAGAAATATCATACCAATTGCACCATACAAACCTTCAAGGCTAGGCTAATAGCCAAAGGATTCAAACAAAGAGAGGGAATAGATTACTTTGACACATATGCACCGGTAGCAAGAACTACTTCTATAAGGTTGTTGTTTTCCTTATCATCTATATAAAACCTTTATGTTCACCAAAAAGATGTCAAAACAGCATTCCTAAATGGGGATCTCGAGGAGGAGGTCTATATGGAACAACCGGGAGGTTTTGTTCTTCAAGGAAATGAACATAAAGTGTGTAGACTTGTCAAATCATATTATGGTTTGAAATAAGCTCCAAAACAATGGCATGAGAAGTTTTATAAATTCATTGTCTTTAATGGATTTAGAGACAACAATGTGGACAAGTGCTTTTACTCTAAGACTTGTGGTGAATATGTCATACTTTTATGTCTATATGTAGATGATATGTTGATTTTGAGTAATGACATGAAAGGAATAATGGAAACGAAGAGGTTTCAATCTTCTAACTTTAAAATGAAAGACCTTAGAGAGGTGGATACCATTCTAGGTATCAAAGTTAGAAGGAATAGTGAGGGTTTTGTGTTGAGTCAAGCCCACTGTGTTGAGAAAGTGCTCGAAAAATTCAGTCATATCAAAATCAAAGAGGCACATAAACCATTTGATTCAAACATGAAGTTTGAATAGAATGAAGGAAGAACGGTGGCTCAATTGGAATATGCAAGTGCAATAGACAACTTAATGTATGTCGCTCATTACACAAGAGCAAATATTACATATGCGGTTAGTAAACTTAGTAGGTTTACTAGCAATCCAAGTATCATGTATTGGAAAGCTATTGAGAAAATTCTTGGTTATCTTAAGGGTACCAAAGAGTATAGTCTTAACTATACAAATTTTCCAAAGATACTTGAAGGATATCCCGATGCTAATTGGATATCGGGAGTTTGAGATAATCTCTCCACCACCGGTTGGGTGTTTACTCTTGGAAGATGTGCAATCTCATGGGGCTCCAAGAGGAAAACAAGTATATCACACTCAACAATGGAAGCGTAGTTTATAGCTTTAGCGGGAACCGGCAAAGAGGTCGAGTGGCTTAGGAATCTCATGATGGATATTCCTTTAACCTTGGATATGGTATCAACAATTTCAATACATTTTGATAGTTAATCCGCACTTGCTAGAGCATATAATAGTGTGTAGAATGGAAAATCTAGACACATTAGTCTAAGACATGAATATGTAAGACAATTGATTCAAGGTGAAATCATATCGATCTCATATCTTAAGACAAGTGAGAACTTAGCAGATCCATTTACAAAACCTCTCGTGAGAAGGTTAGTAAGTTCTACTTCAAAAGAGATGGGATTAAAACTCCTAGAACAATAGATTCGCCAATGATGGAAACCCAACTCTCAACTTGAACAAATCAAGGGAAAGAGTTCTATGGGTAAGAACAAGTCATTGATAAATGAATAATATCAAAACTAAAATTTATCATGAGTTCCATCAGAGATGGTTAGTGTTGGCTGCTAGCGAGTTAGGGTTAAGCCTAGGGATTTTAATGAAGTTCATTTGAGTGTAACAAGCATCTATAAATGTAGCAAAGATGTTGTAAGAACTTCACCTATGTGGACTTAGAGGTGGTGCTGCCTCTCATCGGAGTTAGAGTTTCTCCCCGGAAATTCCATGAAGAGATAAGCACATGATCATGATAGTGCTAAGTGAGAAAGTAGGAAAATAAAAGATGTGGTGAAGGTGTGTGAGATACCATTAGTTTTATCATATGAAATAATTGGTTCAAGCTTTAAGCAACTAATTATTTTGATAAGACTTTGTGGTATTTTCACTAAGGTAAAGTTCAAACCGAAAGGCACTTTATTTTATGCACCAAAATTGTTTAAGTTAGAGAATGAGGCTTGTATTTAAGCAAGTGGGGCCTTGTTATGATTGGTGTTGACGGTGAAATCTCGTCAACGAAATTAGATTGGAAAACTCAAAGGTAAGTGTGGCGATGTTTAGATAAGAACATAGAATGAACTTATGGAAGGATAAACACAGATCAACAATGGAGTAAAAAATGTATATTTCTTAATAGCCTCTGCATACAATGAATTTTCCAACCCCTTTTCTGGAGGGGTAATGATCTATTTATATTGGAGCTCTAATGGCTCCTCATACATTGTGGTCCCAGAGGACAAGATTGTACATAGGTACATTGTCTGGGTAGTGGCACAGGTCGTGGTGGAGCAAAAGGTCATGGTGTCAGCCTGGTACGTGGTCAGAGGCATGCACATAGTGCTTCCACTCTCTGTACAAATTTGTACCTCCACTACCTATGTGATACAGATGTCAGGGTCACGCTTCTGTCCTCCTCATGGTCATACATCCTGCACCTGTACACGTATGGGTACTTTGTACCTGATGGTTATGTTGGTGTGAGGCACCTTGGGGGGCCACGGGACCATGGTGGTGTGAGGCCCTAGCATATGGGTGCGCGATGCCATGATTGTGCGAGGCACCTTGGGGGGCTGCAGGACCATGGTGGTGTGAGACCCTAACACATGGGTGCGCGAGGCCATGATGGTGCGAGGCACCTTGGGGGGCTACGGGACCATGGTGGTGTGAGGCCCTAGCACATGGGTGCGCGAGGCCATGATGGTGCGAGGCACCTTGGGGGGCCGCGGGACCATGTAGGTACGAGGCCCTAGCACATGGATGCGTGAGGCCATGATGCGTGGGTGCCGCTGGTGGTGTCGGGTGGCGTGCACAGTCCCTGGCATGCGCAGGTGTGAGGCCCTGATGCGCGGGCGCGCGAGGTTCCCAGGTGCACGAGGTCGTGCTGGCCAAAGCTCCTAGGCATGCGAGGCCTTGCTGGCCGAAGCTCCTGGGGACGCGAGGCCCTGCTAGCCGAAGCTCTTGGGCATGTGAAGACCTATTGGCCGAAGCTCTTAGGCATGCAGGGCCTTGCTAGCCAAAGCTCCTCGGAATGCGAGGCCCTACTGGCCGAAGGTCCTGGGCACACGAGGCCCTGCTGGCCGAAGCTCCTAGGCACGCGAGGCCCTGCTGGCCGAAGCTCCTGGGCATGCAAGGCCCTGCTGGCCAAAGTTGCTAGGCATGCAAGGCCCTCCTAGCCGAGGCCATGATGCGTGGGTGCCCTGCTGGCCAAAGTTCCTAGGCATGCGAGGCCCTCCTAGCACATGGATGCGTGAGGCCATGATGCGTGGGTGCCGCTGGTGGTGTCGGGTGGCGTGCACAATCCCTGGCATGCGCGGGTGTGAGGCCCTGATGCGCGGGCGCGCGAGGTTCCCAGGTGGATGGGGTCGTGCTGGCCAAAGCTCCCAGGCATGCAAGGCCTTGCTGGTCGAAGCTCCTGGGGACGCGAGGCCCTGCTAGCCGAAGCTCTTGGGCATGTGAGGACCTATTGGCCGAAGCTCCTAGGCACGCAGGGCCTTCCTAGCCGAAGCTCCTCGGAATGCGAGGCCCTGCTGGCCGAAGGTCCTGGGGACACAAGGCCCTGCTGGCCGAAGGTCCTGGGCACGTGAGGCTCTGCTGGCCGAAGCTCCTGGGCATGCAAGGCCCTGCTGGCCAAAGTTCCTAGGCATGCGAGGCCCTCCTAGCCGAGGCTTCAGTACACAGGGCTCACAGAGGTGCAACATGGTGGCACTTGGGCGTGAGGTGATTTAGTCCCCAGAAAGGCGGTGACTTACGAGGCTTTGAGAGTTTTGGCCAGAGTGTGGTCTCGTGAGACAAGGACCATTGTGGTGTGAGGCCCTAGCACATGGGGGCGCGAGGCCATGATAGTGTGAGGCACCTTGGGGGGCCGCGGGACCATGGTGGTGTGAGGCCCTACAACATGGGTGCACGAGGCCATGATGGTGTGAGGCACCTTGGTGGGCCACGGGACCATGTAGATACGAGGCCCTAGCACATGGATGTGTGAGGCCATGATGCGCGGGTGCCCCTAGTGGTATCGCGTGGCGTGTGTGGGTGCAAGGCCCTGATGGGCAGGCGCTGGAGGCCGTGCTGGACGAAGCTCCCAGGCATGTGAGGCCTTGCTGGCCGAAGCTCCTGGGCACGCGAGGCCCTGCTAGCCAAAGCTTCTAGGCATGCGAGGCCCTGTTGACTGAAGCTCCTAGGCACGCAGGGCCTTGCTAGCCGAAGCTCCTCACCACGCGAGGCCCTGCTGGCCGAAGCTCCTGGGAACGCGAGGCCTTACTGGCCGAAGCTCCTGGGCACGCGAGGCCTTGCTAGCCGATGCTCCCAGGCACGCGAGGCCCTGCTGACCAAAGCTCCTAGGCATGCGAGGCCCTCCTAGCCGAGGCTTCAGTAGTCGGGGCTCACGGAGGTGCAACATGGTGGCACTTGGGCATGAGGTGATTTAGTCCCTAGAAAGGTAGTGGCTTACGAGGCTTTGAGTGTTTTGGCTAGAGTGTGGTCTCGTGAGACCTATTGGAATGAGCCGGATAATATGGCTAAGTGAACCTCAACCATGTGTTCCGGGTAGGGATTAGAGAATTTTTTTTTCTTGGTGGATTTTTGGCATCCACACTTGCCCCCTTGTCTATAGGGAGGCCTTTAGGCGTTCTTGTAGACTTTTCTTTCCCTTTTTATTATTATTATTTTTTGTATTTATCATGCTCGAGGTCCTTTGGAATCCACGCGAAAGGGGGTTCGATAAGTCTCTCTTTGGTGCACCTTGATTGTATCTATAAGGATATATTGACTCCTTGGGTTCTAGCTATCCTTTTATATATTTTTGCGCACGCTTATTATTTCTTGTGAGAAGCGTCCTTCTCGTCATTAGGCATAGTACTATTTTTGCAAGCGTCTTCTTTGAGACCCTTTTTGTAAGCGTCTTCTTTGAGACCCTTTTTGGAAGCATCTACTTGGAGACCCTTTTTGCAAGTGTCTACTTTGAGACTCTATTTGCAAGCGTCTACTTTTGAGACCCTTTTTGCAGGCGTCTACTTTTGAGACCCTTTTGCAGGCATCTACTTTTGAGACCCTTTTTGCAAGCGTCTACTTTTGAGACCCTTTTTGCAGGCGTTTACTTTTGAGACCCTTTTTGCAGGCGTCTACTTTTGAGACCCTTTTTGCAAGTGTCTACTTTTGATTTTGAGACCCTTTTTTGCAAGCGCCTACTTTTGAGACCCTTTCTCCAGGCATCTACTTTTGAGACCCTTTTTGTAGGCATCTATTTTTGAGACCCATTTTGCAGGCGTCTACTTTTGAGATCCTTTTTGCAGGCATATACTTTTGAGACCATTTTTGCAATTTTTGAGGTGATCTCCACTCAAGTCGGGACTTTCATGGCTAGATGGTCTTCGTTCAATCTCAAACTTGGTCAGCGACCCCTCTAGCACGACACCCCCTTCTATATGGAATCTTCAGATGTATTGGTTGTAGGGCGACTGGAAGAAGGTTCATTTTCTTCAACATGTGAGTTCTTACGACCCTCTTCCACCCGTATGTACTTCTGTGCTCTCTCGAAGAAATCATATAAATTTAAAACTTCTCTTTTGAGCATGTTATCCCATAGCTTGCTCCCTAGACGAACTCCGGCTGTAATAGCCATTTCGAGCTCTGCTTTCGTTAAACTTCCCACCTTTGTTGCTTCTATATTGAACCTATGGATATAGTTCTTCAGACTTTCATTCTCGCCTTGTTTTACGTTAGCAAGGCTGGTAATTGGCATGACGTAATCACAGGCTGCATGGTGTTGCTGAAGAAATTCATTAGAGAATTGCTGCCATGACTTGATCGTTCCTAGTATTAAACTCTTGAACCACTTGTATGCAACTCCTTTAAGCGTAACAACAAAGCAATGACACTTTGCCCTATTGTTGACCCCTCTTAACCTCATCAAGTTATTGAAGGAGTCTAAGTGATAGTTTGGGTTTGTAGTGCCCTTGTATGGAGTCATGCGAGGCTCTCTGAAGTCGGTAGGCAATTGCTCAGCCTGGATCTCCATTGTGAAAGGCGAATCATGGTCAAATTATTCGTCATCTTTGTGCCCCCCAAGTGCAATAGTCATCTTTCCTCGAGGGCTTCGCAATTTGGTTTCTAGTCCCCTCCTCTTTTTGCTTGAGGAGTCTCGTGGGTCCTCAGACTGAACCCTTGCTTTGGTTGTGTTCCTCGGGGGAACTGCGAGGGCATGTTTTTTACTTCAAATCTTTTTCCATCGAGCTTTTCTCTTAAGCTAGGGGGCACTTCTTTTGAGGTGACTTCTACTTCGTTCTTACGACCATCGTCTTCCCTCCGCCTTTGCTCCTGGGGGCATTTGGTCGACCTAAGTCCCCCATGGGACTTTGTCGGGGGAGTTTTACTGGTGGAATTTAGGTTCTCCCATCATCTACGGGGACAACGTTTCCCCCTTTTTCATGCTCCTTCTCTTTACGCTTAGGAAGGGGTATGCTTGACTTTCCTTGCAGTAGGTCGTTTAAGATCTCCTGCATGTTCTCTATCGTTGTTTCCAGCCTTCGAGTCTTGTTATGTAACTCGCGAATCTCATCCTTGTATAAGTGAGTCCTTGAGCTGGAACTTACCGAGCATACCCGGGGACCCTTGCATGGCCCGTGTGTCGATGGACCTGGGTTGTGTTGGCCTGAGCGTGGTGCTACGGGGGGCCGGTGAAGGGAATGCACTGGCGACTCTGAATGATCTCTGTCGGGCTGGATGGCCGGGGACGATGCTTCCTCCGCCTCCTTTGGGGGAAGAGGTTCCTTCGGTCTACCTCTATGCTTAGGCGGAGAGGGGTCTTTCTTGGGAGCCCTTCGCTCTATTCCCTCCAGCGAACCTCATCATCTTGTAGTTGCCGTAGGTGTTTTGAACATCTTAGCATCTTTCTTTGTTGGAAGTGATGAAAGAACATTGGCTTGATGCTTGTTCTTCCCACAGACGGCGCCAAACTGTTGACGGTGAAATCTCATCAACGAAATTAGAACGGAAAACTCAAAGGTAAGTGTGGCGATGTTTAGATAAGAACATAGAATGAACTTATGGAAGGATAAACACAGATCAACAATGGAGTAAAAAATGTATATTTCTTAAAAGCCTCTGCATACAATGAATTTTCCAACCCCTTTTCTGGAGGGGTAATGATCTATTTATATTGGAGCTCTAATGGCTCCTCATACATTGTGGTCCCAGGGGACAAGACTGTACATAGGTACATTGTCTGGGTAGTGGCACAGGTCATGGTGGAGCAGAAGGTCATGGTGTCGGCCTGGTATGTGGTCAGAGGCACGCACATAGTGCTTCCACTCTCTGTAAAAATCTGTACCTCCATTACCTGCGTGATACAAATGTCAGGGTCACGCTTCTATCCTCCTCATGGCCGTACGTCCTGCACCTGTACACGTACGGGTACTTTGTACCTGATGGTTATGTTGGTGTGAGGCACCTTGGGGGGCCGCAGGAACACGATGGTGTGAGGCCCTAGCATATGGGTGCACGAGGCCATGATGGTGCAAGGCACCTTGGGGGACCACGGGACCATGGTGGTGTAAGGCCCTAGCACATGGGTGCGCGAGGCCATGATGGTGCGAGGCACCTTAGGGGGCCAAGGGACCATGGTGGTGTGAGGCCCTAGCACATGGGTACGTGAGGTCATGATGGTGCGAGGCACCTTGGGGGGCCGCGGGACCATGTAGGTGCGAGGCCCTAGTACATGGGTGCGTGAGACCATGATGCGCGGGTGCCCCTGGTGGTGTCGCGTGGTGTGCGCAGTCCCTGTTGTGCGTGGGTGCGAGGCCCTGATGCGCGGGCACGCGAGGCTGTGCTGGCAGAAGCTCCCGGGCACGCGAGGCCTTGCTGGCCGAAGCTCCTGGGCACGCGAGGCCCTGCTGGCCAAAGCTCCTGGGCACGCAAGGCCATGTTGGCCGAAGCTCCCAGGCATGTGAGGCCTTGCTGGCCGAAGCTCCTGGGCACGCGAGGCCCTGCTGTTCGAATCTCCTGGGCACGCGAGGCCTTGCTGGCCGAATCTCCTGGGCACGCGAGGCCCTGCTGGCCGAAGTTCTTGGGGACGCGAGGCCCTGCTGGCCGAAGCTCCTAGGCACGCGAGGCCCTCCTGGCTGAGGCTTTAGTATGTGGGGCTCACAGAGGTGCAACATGGTGGCACTTGGGCTTGAGGTTATTGAGTCCCCAGAAAGGCGGTGACTTACGGGCCTTTGAGAGTTTTGGCCAAAGCGTGGTTTCGTGAGACCTATTGGAACGAGCCCAATAATATGGCTAAGTGACCCTCAACCACGTGTTCCGGGTAAGGATTAGAGAATTTTTTTTTCTTGGTGGATTTTTTGCATCCACAATTGGTTAAATTCAAATGATAAGTGTTAAAATACAAGCAAGGTATAAAGGCTTTGTAAAATTCACATAATGAAGATGTAACATTTGAACTTCAATTGTCTGCATTTTTAAAATGCAAATTTAGGTCCAAAGTGTACATGAGAGTATTTAAGGGTTCCCAAAAGGTTTGGTGACATTTAGAGCATTTTTGGGACCTTTGGATGTGTCAAAAGTTAGAGAGGGTGGTGATACGTCGCCACCCAAGGGCGAGACATCGCCTGAAAGCTAGAGTATCAATAAATCCTAACAATGCGTCGCCTACTGTATTACGTGAAATATCGTAAAATGCTCTTAATGACGTGTTTTTCAAGTCTAATCCTATTGGTTATACCTAATGACGGTGCCTACTATATATAAGGGTCAAAAATAGTGTTTTTGGAGACTTAATCACTCTCTCCAATCTCTCTTTACCTTCTCTCTCTACCTTCTCTCTCTCTAGCTCCAAGAATCTCTAGTTTTTCCAAGAACTCTCCAAGAAAGTGCTTGACTTTTAGATTTGAAGGCTCATTCAATCTCTATCCTCATTTCCTCAAGAGAAGTCCTTAAGCATCAATGGTTGCTAGGAAATAGAGTAATAGGACAACGTTTTGCAATATGTATAAGCCTTGGTTTATGTTTGGTTTGCTCAAGGGTTTGCTCAAAGGATTTTCTCAAAGTGGTGGTCTTGCCTAGGGTTTTGAAGCTTCATCAAAGTTGAAGAACACCATCTCTGTCAATCCAAATTTTGTGTAGATTTTATTTTTTGAGGTGGTGTTATCTCACTCTTCCCCAAAACCTTCGAGGTTGTGTCAGGGAAGTTCCTAGGCTTCATCATTAATTCAAAAGGGATTGAGGTTAATCCTGAGAAGATCAGATCGATGCTGGAAATGCCTTTACCCAGGTCACAAAAAGAGGTCCAGAGTCTAATTGGAAAGATTGTTGCCCTTGATCGGTTTATGTCAAAGTAATGTCTCCCCTTCTACAATTTTCTAAGGGGGAACAAACGGTTTGAATGGACTGATGAATGCGAGAAGGCATTTCAAGTCCTGAAGAGGCACCTGCCCTAACCCCATTTCCTGTCATAGCCCACCAGCGGGGAAGATTCATATCTTTACCTAGAAGTAACTGAGAGAACGGTCAGTGCTCTTTTAGTTCGAGAGGAAAATAGAACTTAGAAACTATTATATTATATTAGTAAGAGTCTTATGGGAGTTAAGCCCCATTACCCTTTGAACGAAAAGCTCACGTTCTGCTTGGTCCTAGGTTCAAGTATTCTTAGGCCTTATTTTCAATCCCACGCTATACACTTCTTAACCGACCAAACTCTAAGGCAGGTCCTGGAAAAACATGAAGCGTCATGATGCTTACTAAAGTGGGTCATTGAACTCAGTCAATTTGAGATTTTTTATAAGCCACAAACAATTGTAAAGGGTTAGGCCCTTGCCGATTTCCTGGCGGAGTGCACCGGTTTTTAGGATGAACCTTTGAGGGAACCGGTCCAATAATTTTGGAAAATATTCATTGCGGGGTCCTCAAAAAGCATGGCTCCAGAGTTGGAATAATTTCGATTACACCCGAGGTGCATCGCTTTGACACGACTCTCATATTTGGATTTGATGCCTCTAATTATGAGGCCAAGTACGAGGCATTGTGTAACATCCTGAATTCACTATTAAGGCAAGTGCCTTGATTATGATGCTTGGGGGGAATAATAGGATATATATGTGGAATTAATCGAATAAATGTGTGACTACGTGGTATACATGATGTATAGGGTAATATGAATATATGTGCATGTTTATGTGTATTAGATATGCATGTGGACCCGTTCTTGTTAATAAGGGCATATTTGTAATTTTGACCCGTTGAGGGTATAAATGTGATTATATGTGTTAAATGATTAAAACCACATTATTATGTAGATATATTTGAGAAGTGTGGTCCGAGGTAATCCTAGTGAGAAAATTAGCGGAATAGTCACAACAAGGTTAAATACCAGGCTCGAGGTGAGCCTAGGGGTATTTTGGGAAACATAGTGAGTACTCGGGATCTATCGGGTAACGGGTAGTTATTTGGTTATTACTTTGGTATGTCGGAATTACTTGGGAATTTATAATGTTATTTGAGGATTAGCAGGAAAGGTGGAAAATGACGGGTATGCCCTTGGGGGCATTAAGGAGTAAGGTTTTTTTTTCTAGGGGCAGTTAAGTCTTTTAGGATCAAGGGATAGACTTAGCCTTGGGATAACATAGTCACTAGAAGTCTGTAGAAGGAAAAACAGAGGGAAACAAAGACAACTCTCTCTCTCTCTCACGTTCCCCTCTTCCTCCCTTGATGTGCCTTGGAGACCTTTGAAGTTTGGAAGCAAAAGCTTGGATTTGATGAGCTTGGAAGGGATATAGAGCTGAGGTTTGAATCAAGGGCTAGCCTAGGATCGCAATTTGCAGTGGGGGTAAGTAAATTCCTTTGTTCTTATTGAATTTCAAGCTTTGTTTTGGTGTTCTTGAGTTTTGAACTCAAGGTTTGGATTTTAGACTTTGGTAATGTTTTGGCTTGATTTTAAGGATTCATAAGTTGTTTATGATGTTTGGGAATTCTTGTGAGGTTCAATTATGGCCTTAGTTTATATTTGGGGTGAATTCAGATGGTTTTAGCTCGGAAAAATGCAGGGGAAACGCTGGGGAATTCTAGGTTTTGGAGCTCGATCTGCGACGCGTGTGTGTGGAAAGGATTGGAGATTCTCTGAAATTGCCCAGGCACTGCGGTGCAAGTTGGGGCACGCCGCAGCTCGTGTCCCCCAAGAGAGAACCTTGGGGCTCCCTGACTTGTAGTGCGTTGTAGCCCTAAGGGGCTGGGCCGCGGCTCAAATTAAAGAAGATAGCCAAAATAGGTTTTTCAGCTCGAGAACTCAAATCTAAATGTTCAAAAAAAATTCTACTACTCGTTCAGTGGAATTTGAAGTCGTGGAGGCTAGTATATTATTCTGAACCTATAAATTATTTAGGTTTAGATATTTATTTGTTATTACGTTGTGACTAGGTTATACCGCTAGGGCTCAGGGATAGGGATCGTGCTCGGAACTGCCATGCGCTAGCTGCTCAGGACTTGAGGTAAGAAAACTGCACCCGAGTTGTGATTGGGGCTCGGACCCTTGTTAATAAATATGAGTAAGATTGTGATTATATGTGAGTATGGTTATAACTATGTTTGAAAATATTCGGTAGGGAAAGCTTGTATATGTTGCCTCTAATTGCTTGTTGTGCAATGTATACTAGTGATTATACCTATTCTGAAGATCGACCAAAGGGTGTCGGGGGCTGATAGCAAGCGTGCGAATTGCAGCTCGGCCTAAGCTTGACAGGGTCAGCTATAAGACCAAAGGACTCGGCCTAAGGGCGTCGGGCCCAAACGTTATATAAATAAATAAAATTGTTGATTGCACTTAAATAACTGCATTGAATGTTGAAATTGGATTATGTGTTTGATTGAGTAGATTATCACTGCTAAGCTTATTCCTTATGTAACGTCCCACGTCACTGTGGCTGCTTCCTGGAATGACGACTGGCCCTGCAAACCAACACGAGTCTTTCCAACGTGCTTTGTTCTCACTAACATGCTTCCTAGGAAAGCTTCCCATGAGGTCACCCATCATGAGACTACTCTAGGTCAAGCACACTTAACTTTGGAGTTCTCAAGTGATGGGCTACCGAAAGTAAGATTCATCTTGTTGGCATAGGTAGCACCCATTAATCCATTTAAGCCATCTTTAATTATGTAGTCTCATACCTGCATAGTCTTAGAATCATCACACTTGACTTTCCACAAGCGATGTGGGATTGCACAACTTTACCTGATGTGGAATTGCACAGCTATACCGCTAGGGCTCAGGGATAGGGATCGTGCTCGAAACTACCATGCCCTAGCTGCTCGGGACTTGGGGTAAGAAAAATTCACCCAGGTTGTGATTGGGGCTCAGACCCTTGTTAATAAATATGAGTAAGATTGTGATTATATGTGAGAATATGGTTATAACTATGTTTGAAAATATCCGGTAGGGAATGCATGTGTATGTTGCCTCTGATTGCTTGTTGTGCAATGTATACTAGTGATTATACCTATTCTGAAGGTCGGCCTAAGGGTGTTGGGGGCCGATAGCAAGCATGCGAATTGCAGCCCGACCTAAGCTTGTCGAGGTTGAATATAAGACCAGAGGACTCAACCTAAGGGAACCGGGCAAGAACGTTATACAAATAAATAAAAGTGTTGATTGCACTTAAATAACTGCATTGAATATTGAAATTGGATTATGTGTTTGATTAAGCAGATTATCACTGCTAAGCTTATTTCTTATGTAATGCCCCACGTCACTATGGCTGCTTCATGGAGTGACGACTGGCCCTGCAAACCAACACGAGTCTTTCCAGGGTTCTTTGTCTACACTCACACGCTTCCTGGGAATACTTCCCAGGAGGTCACCCATTATGAGACTACTCCAAGTCAAGCATGCTTAACTTTGGAGTTCTCAAGTAATGGGCTACCAAAAAGAAGATGCATCTTGTTGGCATAGGTAGTACCCATCAATCCATTTAAGCCTTCTTCAACTGTGTAGTCCCATACCTACACAGTCTTAGAATTATCACACTTGACCTTCCCAAGGCGATGTGGGATTGCACAGCTTTACCGGGTATTTTACCCTACGGATCACGGGATTCTGACTGTCACAGCTTATACCCTGTTGTTGGTTGAAATTATTGATTTAAGTTTATTATATTTATACAGTTGCTTATTTGTGCCTGTTGGTTTCAGTTTTCTTGTTTCGCCTTGGCTCACAGGTGCTATGTGGTGCAGGTAAGGGAAAGGCATAGCCGGACTAGCCATGAGTTGGAGAGCTTCAGGGGCATTGTGTACATATGCAGCCTACTTGACCGCCACGGTTGGGATAACTTGGGAGGAACTAGGGTTGAACCCTGTTTTGTCGCTTAGGATGGCTAATTTGTGTTCCATTTGTCTTTTATCAATCTGTAGCCAATTTTTGGGATCCCGTGTATGAAATTAATATTTTTAATGAAAAATAATTACTTCGTTGACCAAACTTTTTAATGCCTAACCTCGATCTAGTCATTAATTACACGTTTATGTCCAAATGACTTGCTTAGCAAGTTAAGCACTATTTTAAACACACAGTGTAATGGTCTTGGCTAATCAAGGTGTTACAACTTGGTATCAGAGCGGTCTAGGTTTAAGAGTTCCTGAAGACTAGCTGTGCATGTACACTCGCTGCTAAAGATAAGCTCAACTCACGGTTTGGTATTTAATAACATGAATATGTGTTTAATTGTTTAAATTTTACATATGTGCCTTATCTGGTTGCAAGAATAGAGAGCATGATGTATATATATATATGTATTGTGTGGGAATAACACTGATAATTGATGCATGAACGTTATAGACTAGCATCTTGGTATGCATATTGTATGTGGCTATTGTGTTGTTTGGCCCTGCTCGGAGTGCAGTTCTGGATATGGACATCATGCCTAGTAGGTTAAGTCATTGATTGCGGACAGATTCAAAAATTATGTATCCAAGGCAATCAACTGAACTAGGCATTGTTAGTATGGGGGTCGCGGATGATAGATTGGGATAGATACCTCTATTTGCCCCTGGAATTGACAACAAATGTTTGTTGGCATGCTAGCAAGACTGCAAAATCAGGAGGAGGAGATTAGATAGTTGAGATAGTGAGTTCTGTCAGGGAACACTACTCCATACGTTTTGACAGTAATGGCACCAATTTTGGTTCAACCTTAGGGTGGAAACAAATGGGAATTATTGTATGAAAGATTCCAGAAGTATTATCCTAGATCCATTTAGAGATGAACAGTGGATGGCATGATTAGTTCCATCCTTGATTATATGAGAGTGGTAGGCAATGATAGAGTGGCTTCTGCCATGTACATGCTGGATGAGGATGCCCAAACGTGGTGGGAAGTGTTATCCCAAATCCAGAATGTTCTCATGATGAGTTGGAAGGAATTTAGACAATTGTTCAACGAAAGTTACAGTTGTGACGCAGTTCGAATTGCGAAGACCATGAGTTTATGAACTTGGTTCAAGGTAGTAAGACAGTGACAAAGTATGTCAATGAATTTGATGGGTTGGCCAAATTGTCTTTTGATTTGGTACCAACTGATGTGGCCTGGAAAGAGCAAGTCATTTGAGGATAAAACTTTGGGATGGCCCGGAGTGTTAGGATCGCTCCAGTACATGAGATTTCTACCTATGCTCAGGCAGTAGGGAGGGCCCTTGCTATAGAGGACGCGAGAGATGAGATATGGAGTGAATGTGTCGTAGGGAAGGAAGCTCAGGAAATAGTATCCCCATTTGAAAAATTGGGTAGGGGTGGAGGCCTAGTAATCAAAGAAGAAAGACCCTTGACAATTCTACTGCCCCTGGTCTTAATAAAAGAGGTTATAGTTTACAGGGCAGCCACCAGGGTGGCAATGAGGTCTGGGGAAGTTATCCAGTATGCGCTAGGTGCAGGAGATACCATCTAGGAGAATGTCGAGCGAAGGCATATTTTCTATATGGAATGGTTGGGCGCCTTAAGAAGGATTGCCCGAGATTAAATAAGGGAGAACCAAGGAGTGTGGATGGCTCGACTCCGGTTCGAGTGTCCGCCTTGATACAGTTAGAGCTCGGGGCTAGTTCTTCAGAGGCGATAGGTTGTCCTTCCTATTCTCATTCTTTTCTTATATATATTGAGCTGATCTTTTGGGGGGCTACGTATCTCTTAGAAGAGATAGAGATATGTGGCACATGTTGTGTGATTGTTACTCTACGGGGTTTGGAATCTTAGTGTTTGCCGGGGAAATTTCTTGTAATTTCCAGGAGACGAGTCAGAGTATTATTGCTGGAAAGTTAGCGATAATAATTGATTGAGCTGGTTATATGAGGATTTTGATACGATCCTGAGTGTGGATTAGTTTGCCAAATAAGGGACAACCATGGATTGTAAGAAAATATGATGACTTTTGGGTTTAAAAGGAAAGGATTCTGTTGCATTTACGGGATGCCTAGCAATTGTGGAGGGTACCACTAGGGTTATATATGTTAAACCAGATGAAAACTGGATTGGTCAGTAAGGTTTCAGATGGTTTCACAAGGATTTGTTGGGATCGCTGTTGCGTCAAGGAATTAAGTATGCTACGGGATAAGGAAGGGATAGTATTTATATCAGGGACATCATGAAGAATGACACTAGCTAAGCAGATAGAACTAAAGGTTCAGTTGAAGAAGTTATTTGACTTGAGGGTTTGTTAGACGGAGCATCTCATCATGGGACATGTTGATGGTGAGAACTTGTCAACGAAGTTAAGTTAGAAAAATCAAAGTCTAATGCTTATCAATGAAAAACTTCAACAAGGTAATCAGAGACTTAGAAACTTAGAAAATAGTTGCAGGAGAAAAAATGGGAAAAGAACTTGTATTTCTTTGTTGTGTCAAGCTACAGTGTTTTTTCCAACCCCCTTCAATGTTGAAGTGGGGTTCCCTTTATAGTTGGCTCTAATGGCCCCAGATACATTGTGGGCTAGGGGACCAGATTGTACATAAATACACTGTCAGGGGAGTGGTATCAGGTGTAGTGGTGTCAGCTCCAGTACATGGTTAGAGTCCATGGGAGCGCCTCCACTTTAGTACCTGATTGTGCCTCCACTCCTCGCCCAGTACAAGTGTCAGAGATTGGCTGGCGTGGACCACAATAGATACCTCACTTGTACGACCACTACATGCCTGGCGTGGGCCTTTTGTACGTACTCTAATTCCTCTTAGTTTGTAAGGGTGCACCGTACTTCTTCTGAATTTGTGTGAATCAGTATAAGGCATCCCTAATTCGTCCTTAATTGTGTTTGTTAGAAAGGACCTTGATCTTCACCTCTTGATAGACCCACCGTAAGAGTGGTGCCCCGTTGGTGGCGCTTATCTTAAGGGGAGAGATAAGGCCCCTCCAACGAGGCCCATTACGTATACGACCCCTAGTGGCGCGGATGTGACGAGGCGAGGTGAGGGCGTCTCTCGCGAATCCCTTAGGCGCGGCTGGTGGGCGGGGCAAAGTGAGGGCGTCTCTCATGAGGCCCTTAGGAATGTAGCTGCATGCGCGGAGCGAGGTGAGGGCATCTCTCGCGAGGCCCTTAGGGACGCGACTGCATGCGCGGGGCGAGGCGAGGTGAGGGCGTCTCTCGCGTGGCCCTTAGGCGTGGCTGGTGCGCACGGAAAAGTTAGGGCGTATCTCGCGAGACCCTTAGGGATGCGGCTGCATGAACGGGGCGAGGTGAGGGCGTTTCTCGCGAGGCCCTTAGGCATGGCTGGTACACGGGGCAAAGTGAGGGCATCTCTTGTGAGGCCCTTAGGGATGCGGCTGCATGCGCGAGGTGAGTCACTGGTCTCGTGAGACACTCTTGCGCGAGGTGTGGCCTCGCTGAGTGTGCCGAGAGGAGGCGCATGATGCAGCTGGTGCAAGGCGAGGCGGGACAAGGGTCTTGCGAGATGCACTTGCTAGAGGCATGGCCTTGCTGGGTGCACCGAGAGGAGGCGCGAGGCACATGACGCAGCTGGTACGAGGCGAGGTGAGACAATGGTCTCGCAAGGCGCACGACATGGTTGGTGTGAGGCAAGGCGAGGCAAGGGTCTCATGAGACGCTCTTACGCGAAACGTGGCCTCGCTAGGACGCGGAGAGTAGGCAGTTGTGAGACGATGGTGGCCCGAGGGCCTCGCGGCTCAGGCATATATTTAGGCGTTTATGGGACCTTAGCGTGTGCTTTGGACCTTTTATAAGCATGGAATTTTGAGCATCCACACTTGCCCCCTAGTCTAGGAGAGGGCCTTTAGGCGCTCTAGTAGACTTTTTGATATGGTGTCTTGAAAGCATGGGTGGTGTTAGTGGTGATCCTTCTGATTTCTTGAGATTGATCGTGAGCCTATCGTCTTGCTTCGTGGATCCCAATCTAGATGCCAAGATCCCTTTTTGGCCATTGATCAGTCTTTAGGTTCGATGGTTAAGATGAGCCTGCGGCTCCTATAAATAAGCCTTCACATCTAGCCTATTATTTACACTTTACCTCTTTAGCTTAGTGGTTTTGGGATCCTTTCTCCTTTCAAGAGGTAAGGGGTTAAATCCCCCACAACCTCACTTTTGCTTTTTTTTATTTTTTATTTGAGTTCATTTCTTGTATGTCTATATCCATGCAGGTACTTGTGGACTAAAACACCTTTTTCCTTTGTCTTTGCAAACGCGTACTTTCAACCACTTGCTTCTCTTCGACTGCGACGGTGCTTTCGGCCCTCGACCTCTTTTTGACCACGACATCGCCCAATCTTACTTGCTTGAGGTATACTCTCTTTCTCCCTTATGTTTATTGGATCTAAATTAGCACCACTCAAGATGGGGTACTTTGGTCTGATCTCGTCGTGAGTTAACCCAGTTGCATGCCCTCATTCATACCCGTAGTTGGTCATTTAGAGCGCTTGTGCCTAGAGGTTTTGAGCCCATTCCTTTGTGTTTTGTAGCAATCCCCTCATCTATACGTGAACCCTATTTACTTACGAGACGAGGTCCCATGGCATGTCAAGGATCATCCAGTGTTCCTCCGGGGGTCGAGTTTGTAGACTTATCTTCAGACTCATAGTCCTCCAAAGACAACCTTCACTAAGACTACGACACCTTGAGGCAGGCCCTTATTCGTCATCTTGAGCATATGGATGAACTTAGACGTAAAATCTGGGTGGTAAAGAGCGAAATAGACTCAGTTCTGAGGGGAGACGGAGTATCTTTCCCCCGTGACCTTAACGACCATATAGTGAACCTTAGGGTGACCTTTTAGATTTGCAGATGGAGTTGGAGTTTATGGAGGGAAATCTCCCGCCTGAGCCTCCTACCCCGTTTTCCCCTAATGACTGCCATGGGGCCATCCCGTCTTCTCCTCAACCCTTGTTCTTGGTCTACCCTTGCTTAGCGCTTTCACACTCAGTGCCTCGGTGGAAGACCCTTGCTAGGGAGATAAAATGGAGGGTAAAATGCCATGTTTCTACCTCACCTTTTTCTTTTGGTTTTGCAAATATGTCGAAGAGAGTACGCAGACAGGTAGCCCCTGAGCAACCAGAATCTGGTCCCCTGTTGGCATCTACTCTGGTGTCCCATGTGTCTGAGAGAAACTACTAGAATTAGCAGAGAAATACTGTGTTAGCCCGGAGTACAAGCTGTATGTTCCTTTGAACAAGTGTTGGGCTGACAACCCTACTCTGGGCTTTGTGGCCATGAGTGAGCACATCTTAAAGGTGGGCTGTAGAATCCCATTACACCTGTTTTTCATCGTGGTTCTCAACCATTTTGACATTGCTCCACTCCAGTTGGCACCCAACAACTGGCTAACTTTGAGCTGCCTCTTTATGGCGTATATGGAGCATAACGAGCGTGGTCCCTCGCCCCAGAAGGTGCATTACAAGTACAACCTCATGCCCACCCCTAGATCCAAAGGCTTTTATTTCCTGCAGAAAGCCAATTCTACCGTCTCCTTGATAGAGGGTTCTGTGTCCAACCCAGGGACCTGGAAGCAGGACTTCTTCTTTGTGAAAAGTCCTATTTCTGTTCGTGAGCACTGTCGCTCTGCTCCTAGTAAGTACTTCAAGTTTTTTTTATTTCGAACTGACTGTTTTGGAACTTACGTTCATATTGGAAATCGTGAAGAAAACTTCATCGTTCCCAGCGTTTTCGAGTCGGAGGCGGAGGCGGTGAGCAAACTTATCAACGTTGACCCTGCCGAGAAAATGGCTTCCCGTCTCTTCACCGTGACCAACCTCAACCGTTACAACCTATCCGCAGTTTTAGAGCCTGGGTTGTTGTGGCATATTTCTAAATGGAAGAAAAAGGCTATTTTGGCTGAACCTCACTCGGATGGGGGTGAGGCAGAGTGTGTTCCAGAGGGGGTCTCCCCAGGACATAGGCAACCCTGTCGATCATCTCTGTCTCCCAGGGGGTGCCCTCCTTTAGCCCCTACAGACCATGACATGGCCTCCCACTCCGACGATCAATAGGCCATGCCGAGGGGCTTCATCTGCCCTTATTCTGAGGACTTCGATGCTTTCCCTTGGGCTTCCCTCAATCCTGGTCCATCTGGGGCTCATTTTTTCGATCTTCCTGCGCCCCCTCCTCCTTCGGTGAGCGGGTCATCTGTCCCTACCCAGCCAGGCGCCCTTGGCTCAGAGGAGGTGCCTTGGGTTGGCTGCATGGCGACCTCTTATGGGCAACGGTATGTCCAGGTCGCCACAGATCTTCTTGAGGCTGATTAGAGAGGTCTTGGGAGTTTCGCCATGTCGGAGCTTGGGGAGACTCTTGTGCGCTCTACCACTTGGGTGAGTTCATGAATCTTACATCGGCCTTACCCCTTTTCTCTCTGTTTTTTTTTTTGCTTATCATTGTTATTGTTTTTTTTTTGTGCAGACTTATACAGTGGCTCAACGATTTGCTGACTCGGCTCAAGACCTCTCCACGTCGAATGTTGAATGGGACCGTCTAACGGTCCAGGTCCAGGGGCTCGAGAGGGAACTTGCTGAAAGTAAACTTAAGCTTGAGAAGGCCTTGGCGAAGGCCTCTTCATCATCAAAAAAGAAGAAGAGGGCGACTGCCAAGGCCGTGATGCTGCAGGAGAAGGTCACTTGCTTAGAGGCCGACCTTGAGGGTGCAAAGGCTACCATCGCAACGTTGCAGGGGAGGGTTGCTTCCTTAGAGGTGGATAAGGCTAATATTGAGTATAGATCTATAGAGCGCACCCTCTATGGAGTATGGAGGCAAAATCCTAACTTCGATTTCTCCTCCTTTGGTGACCACGCCGTTGCCAAGGCGGCTAAGTGGAACGCCTACGGCAGGAGGCCTTGAGATTATCATTCTGCGATTTTTGTCGTTTAGTCCAATGTGGTTGTATGCTCATTTGAGCCTTATTTTGCTTGTAATTTCTCCTAGTCTTGTTACATTATCAAAAATCTTCTTTTATATATATATACATATGTGATCATTCATCTTTATTCCTCTATGTTCGAGGTCCTTTTGAGCCTGCACAATGGGGTTCGATAGGTTCTCTTTTTTATTTATCAAGCATGAGGTCCTTTAGAGCCCATGCGAAAGGGTTCAATAGGTCCCTCTTTGGTGCCTCTTGGTTGTATCTATAAGGATATATTGACCCTTTGGGTTCTAATTATCATTTTATATATTTTTGCGCTCGCTTATTATTTCTTGCGAGAAGCGTCCTTCTCATCATTATTCATTGTACTATTTTTGCAAGGGTCTCTTTCAGGACCCTTTTTGGCTAGACGGCTTGGTGGCCGCTCTAGGCTTATTGGTGGGTGCTTCTCCTGAGGAACTTCCTCTTGTGGAAGCATTTACTCTTATTAGGATGCTTTTCTTGTAGGACCTTTTAACCTCTTTGATATTCATAAGGGTAGCTAATCCTTGTGAACTCAAGCGATGCCTTACAAGATCTTCTTCTTTATTTATAAGGGGTGTCCTTTTAGGATCCTCCTGATATAAGGGGTCCTTTTAGGATCCTCCTGATAAGGAGTCCTTTTAGAATCCTCTTGATATAAGGGGTCCTTTTAGGATCCTCCTGATAAGGGGTTCTTTTAGGATCCTCCTGATATAAGGGGTCCTTTTAGGATATAGGGGTTTCGTTTGGGACCCTCTTTTTTTTTATCGACCCCCTATGTACTCTGCCCCCCAAGTGGTTGGTGAGATTTATCTCGACAAGCACTTTGATCATTCCATTCATGCATTTTGATAATCATTTTTATTAAACAAGGAACTTTACTACATATTCACTTATGTCACAACACGTTCATTGAAAATGGGTGAAGTACATGGTAACTTAATGCGACTTGTTCTTGCTACATATTAAGGAGTTCAAATTGAACTTATAACTATTACATTTAACCTGCATGTTAGACAGGTCAATAACAACCTTGCCTCAACATGGCAGTCTTACTGATAATACTTCTTTAGATGTTCTGCATTCCATGCTCTAGGTACCATGGTATCATCCAAGCGTGCGAGCTTGTAGGTGTTAGGGGGCACAACCTGGGCAACTTGGTAGGGCCCTTCCCACTTTGGCCCTAACACACCCGCGCTCGAATCTCGAGTGTAGGGCAGGACTTTCCGCAACACGAGGTCTCCTACTCTAAACGCCCTCTCTCGCACCCTCAAATTATAGTATCTTGCGGCTCGTTGCTGATATGTTGCTAGCCTCAGTTGTGCCTTTTCTCTTCTAGCTTCCAGCGGGTCCAAATTCCCGGCTAATGCTGCGGTATTAGCCTGGTCATCATATGCTTATGTGCAGATGGAGTTAATCTTCATTTCTATTGGAAGTAACTTCACAGCCATAGGCTAAGGCAAAAGGCGTCTCTCCAGTGATGGAACGAGGTGAGGTCCTGTAGGCCCAAAGCACATTGGGAAGTTCTTCGACCCAGGCCCCTTTCAACTTTTCCAACTTTGTTTTCAAGTTCCTTTTTAGGATCTTGTTGATGGCCTTCACTTGTCCATTGTCTTGTGGGTGTACTATAGTGGAGTAACTCCTCTTGATTCATTTTTCCTTGCAATATTCCTCCTTCAAATTGCGTCCCATTGTCAGAGATTATCTTGTAGGGTACTCCAAACCTGCAAATGATAAATTTGTTGACAAAGGTGGTGATTTGCTTAGCCATTATGTTGACTAAAGGCTCTGTTTCCACCCACTTAGTAAAATAATCGACTGCTACCACCGCATATTTTGCTCCTCCTCTTCCTGTTGGCAATGCTCCGATCAAGTCATTCCCCCACACAACAAAGGGCCACGGACTGGTCATGCTCACCAGCTCATTTGGTGACTGTCTGGGGTAATTTGCATGCCTCTGGTACTTGTCACACCTTCTCGCAAAATCGCTCGCGTCCTTCTCCATGGTAGGCCAATAATACCCGAGGCAGACGCCCTTTTTTGCTGTGGACTGCCCCCCAGCATGATTTCCACATTCCCCTTCATGCATCTCTTGTAGAATTTTTAAAGCCTCTCCCTTATCTACGCACCATAGGAGCGGGGTAGAGAAGCCTCTTTTATATAAGGCTCCGGCCAATAGGGTGTATTGGGCGGCTTTGTAAGTCAGCTTACGAGCATCTTTTTTGTCCAAAGGCAAGGTCCCGTCATTTAAGTATCTCACGATGGGTGCAAACCATGACTCCTCAGTGCTATTGACCATGTGGATCTTTTCTTCTGCTATGCTCGGCTTGGAGAGGTATTCGACCGGGATGGACTCAAGTGTGTCTTCTTCTCGAGTGGAGGTGAGTTTCGCGAGTGCATCGGCGTTTGTGTTTTGCTCCCTCGGGATCTGTTCTATGGTGTATTTTTCAAAATGATCAAAATACCCTTTAACCTTGGTGAGGTATGCAGCCATTTTTGGGCCCCTAGCTTGATATTCACCCTTCACATGAAACACCACTAGCTGTGAGTCACTAAAGACATGTAAATGGGTCACCTTTAACTCCTTAGCTAGCCGCATGCCAGCCAACAATGCCTCGTACTATGCTTCATTGTTGGAAGCTTTGAATCTGAATCTTAAGGCGCAATACATCTTGTGCCCCTCAGGTCCCATCATCACTATGCCAGCACCGACTCTTCCTTTGTTAGATGCCCCGTCTACATGGAGGCTCCATTCTTCAGGGTACTTTTCCCCTTCATGCGCTGGTTCATTCTCTTCTACTTCTCCTTCCTCATGGGGTCGGTGTGCAAACTCGACTATAAAGTCTGCAAGTACCTGCCCGTTGATTGAGGTCCTTGGGGTGTAAGTGATGTCAAATTGACTTAATTCAATCGACCACTTTAACAACCTTCCTAAAGTTTCCAGCTTGTGCAAGACTTGACGCAAAGGGGTATTGGTGAGCACCTCGATAGCATGAGCATGAAAATAGGGTCTCAGCTTTCGAGAAGCCACTATCAAGGTATATGCCAACTTCTCTATTTCTAGGTACCGGGTTTCTGCTTTCACCAATCATTTGCTCACATAGTACACGGGCTGCTGATGCTTCTTTTCTCCTTTGACCAAGGCGGCACTTATAGCATGCTCTGATACGGCTAGGTACAAGTACAAATTTTCCCCTTTTTCTGGCTTGGCCAAAAAGGGCAGTTTTCCAAGGTATTCTTTTAGCTTGGTGAAGGCTTCATAGCAATCATCATCCCAAGCGAACTTTTTGCTCCCTTTTAGGATGTTGACGAAAGGGAGGCATTTGTCAATGGACCTGGAGATGAACCTATTAAGGGCTGCTACTCTCCCTGTTAAGCATTGCACCTCTTTCTTGCTTCGTGGTGGGCTCATTTCCAGCAATGCCTTGATTTTTTCAAGGTTGGCCTCGATACCTCGGGAATTCACCATAAAACCCAGGAACTTCCCCGATGAAACTCTGAAAGTGTACTTGAGCGGGTTTAGCTTCATTCTGAACTTTCGGAGGGTGTCGAACGTCTCACTGAGATCGTTTGTGAGCTCTTCTGCCTACTTTGTCTTTACCAGCATATCGTCCACGTACACTTCCATATTCCTTCCTATTTGGGTTGCAAACATTCTGTTCACCAACCTTTGATAAGTAGCACCTGTGTTCTTTAAACCAAAGGGTATCACTTTGTAGCAATAAAGCCCTTTGTATGTTATGAACGAAGTGTGCTCTTCATCGGTTGGGTTCATGGGTATTTGGTTGTACCCGGAATATGCATCCATAAAGCAAAGTAGCTCATGCCCTGCCGTGGCGTCTACTAACTGGTCTATCCTAGGAAGCAGGAAGCTGTCCTTTGGGCAGGCTTTATTGAGGTTAGTGAAGTCCACACAAGTCCTCCACTTTCTGTTGGGCTTTGGAACTAACACTGGGTTTGATACCCTCATTGGGTAGAATGCCTCTCGGATAAACCCATTTGCCTTCAACTTTTCAACCTCTTCTTTTAGGGCCGCGTATCTTTCTTGGTCTAGCGCTCTCCTTTTCTACCTCATAGGTCTTGCTTTTGGGTCGATGTTTAAGTGATGGCACATGACTGATGGGCCTATTCCTACCATGTCCTTGTGACTCCAGGCGAATACCTCAAGGTTGGCTTTCAGAAATTCTACCAGCTTCTCCTTCACAATACCTGTAAGGTTTCTTCCTACCTTCAACTTTCTCAATGGCTCATTCATGACAGTGACTTCTTCCAACTCCTCTATCGGCTCGGCTCTAGGTTCTTCCGTGATTCGCGAGTCCAACTCGTGCAGGTTCACGCCTTCATACACAACCATTGTCATAGGCACCGATAGCTTTGTGGCAGTGTGGAGGGATGCATTATAGCATTCCCTCGCTTCCTTATGCTCTTCTTTCATGCAAGCTATTCCCCCGGGAGTTGGGAATTTCGTAGCTAAGTGGTACACAGAAGTTATCGCTTTCAATTCTCTTAGGGAAGGCCTCCCTAATACCGCATTGAAGGCTGAGGCGCAATCTACCACAACAAAGTTTGCCATTATGGTGCTTTGTCTGGGTTGTTCTCCCATGGTGAGGGCTAACTCATTTGCACCTAGGGGCTGTATTGAGTCTCCCGTAAATCCATACAGGGAGGTGCTGCAAGGCTTTAGGTGTCGGATGTTTTGTCCCATTTTGTAACGCCCTGGATAGCGAAGACCACTACACTGTGTGTTTATAAAGTTGCTGGACTTGCTAACCAAGTCATTTAGTTAAAACGTGATACTGAAACCACTAATGAACTAGGGTTAAAAGGTTTTGGTCTCAAAAGTGTACATTCATTATAACAAAACATTTTATCCATGAGATCCCAAAAAGGAACAGCGTTTGAAAGTCAGTTTACAAAATTTTCAAAGTTTAAACAACCATTAGCCATTCTAAGGCAAAATAGACATTTCTGGTTCCCCTGTTCCTGTCCTTCCCTCAACCGTGGCGGCCAAGCAGCTGGTCATGTACATTAAGCTCACAGAGCTCTCTAAGTCAGAGCTAATCAAGTTTGCCCTTGCCATTACCTGCACCACGTAGCACCCGTGAGCCAAGGCCCAGTAAGAAAACATAATATGCCTCACAAACAATCAATAACAAATGAATAATACTTTAAGCATGATCAAACACTTGTCATTCCACATTAATCACATAGCATGTATTCAGAATCAAAGATGCAACTAAACATTAATAATAATCAAGTCACATGATAATTAGGGTCGACAACTTATGCTGCACCCTCTGTTTAGCCCACTGACTCCGGCACGCTTAAACCGAGCTCAGTGCATAATAAGCTGTCCTCGGCTACCAGTGGCCGAGCCGCGCCCTGTGCGCTAGTGTAACCCTTGGCACTCTTAGGTCGTTGGCTTATGGTTTACATGGCGTAATACCACCCTTTCAAAGCATACATATTAGGGAACCCTTAGTCCCACCACAAATACACAACCGGGTGCAGTTTTCTTACCTTTAATTTCCACATTCACTTACTACGAGCGACGTCACTCGAGCACGATCTGCTTCCCGAGCCCTAGCTTAACACCTAGTCACAACCAAGGCAATGGATTACATTAATATTCAAGTAAAGGTTTATGGGTATAATTCTAACTTCTGGGACATTGAGTTCCACCAAACACGGTGGTTGAATCGATCCCGAGCACCCTAGGTTAGGTTCCCGTGCTTAAAATCCCCAAAAGTTCAAAAATTCACCAAAGGGTTGCGGCCCCTGAAACCTAGCCGCGGCCCGCCCCTGAAATAGAATCCAAGCCCCTCTGTAGGCAGACACGCGTCGCAGCTCTGCCCTGTGGCGCCGCGGCGCTCCCCTTCGGCAGAGCCTCCTTGGTTCCTTTGCTTTGTAGGGCCGCAGCGCTCTAGAACAAAGTCGCACCCCAACCCTCCGTGCCCAGAATACCCACCATTTCCAACATCCAAACCTTATTCAAAACAACCCCAAAGAACCCTAATTCCAAAACCCATTAATCACAAGACTTTTAGCATGATCCTAACAACATAATCCAATAGAAAACCTAATTTAAAACTCATTGAAATCCCATTTTGATTTCTGAAACCCAGATACTTAAGAACACAAAAACCAGCAATGGAACATCAGAGTTCAACCATCAGTTCATGGATTCAAGCTTACCTCCACAACAGAATTACCTCTCTAAGCAAAATCCAAGCCGACTCCCAAGCCTTCCCACCTTAATTCAACCTTGAAATTAAGAACCTAGGAATCCTTAGATTTCAACCCATAAACCTTATAATCAACTAACCAAAAATGAAATTCAATGCTTACCTTGGCTTATGGTTGAATTCCTTGGCTGAAACTGAGCTATGTCCCCAAAACTCCAACCCAAATCATAAAGTTCTCAGCTGAGTTTCTTAGATTCTAATGGTTCTCTTTGAGAAGAAGAAGAGAGAAGAAGATAGATAAAATGGGTCGGTTTGTCTCTTTTGTTCTGTTGGTTTCTATTCCACTGACCTCTATTTTACTTAGTTAACCTTAGTTAATTAAATCAATCCCGAGGCTCGGGGTACCGGAAACGTCCCCAAGGGCAAAACGGTAAATTTCCCAAAAATTCCCGCCTAAGCTTCCTAACCTCAAATATATCTCCATATATTTATTTCCATAACCCGATAACCCAAATAATCATCTAATACCCAAATTACCCCTTGACTTACCCCAAGTCAAATATTAAGCCCCGTTGTGACTTCCTGCTAACTAGCTCCTTAAGATCGCCTCAAGTCGCACGCTGCAGATTTACCCACATAATAATGTGGTTCTCACAGATATAACATTTAACCACATTTACATTCATGTAATTGTACAAGCATGCTTATCATATAATCATGCATTAAATCAATAAATTCACACATAAACCAATTATGCCCTCTCGGCACACTAATCAAGGCCCTTAAGCCACATTAGTGATTTTGGGTCATTACACATTTTCTCCAAAGCTGGGTGATATAAAATGTCCACAAAGCTTTCATTACACACCAAGACTAGTGCACCCTCATGTTTTCAAGCTGGACAGTCAACACTAGGGGGTCATTATGGGGGAAATTTATAGCTCGGGCGTCTTCTTCGGTGAAGGATATCGAGTCATTCTTACCCTGAAAAAAATTTTGGGGGCCGTTGCTCCAAACTTAAGATGCACGGTGGTGGACTTTGTCTGGCCTCCTTGGCATATTTATTTCGCCCCTTTCTTGATTCACCCCCGAAACCTGGCCCTCCGAAGATGGTTTGTTGGATTAGCTTTATACAGGATTTTTATTTATTTTCATGTATATCTAATATTAAACAAATTAATACGAGATAGCCTAAAACATGTTTCTAAAATTGAATTCAAAGAGAAAACAAGAATAGAATACTTACAGTTTTTGCAGCAGAATTAAAGAGTCCTTCCTTCAGTTTCTCTAACTCTTGTATGTTCTCTATCGCAGAGTATTATCAAGAAATTGAACCGATTTTCAATTTTCTTCACAACCTTCCAATGTATCCTTAGAATCACCTAGAATAGTGTGGGAAATTATCAACACATGAGATAGATACAGAGAAGAAGAAGAGAAAATAATCAAAGAGGCTTAGAAAAGGACTTGTGTTTTGAGAGAATCTAAAACTATCAGAAAACTAGTGATTATACTTATCTGTCGTCTCAGAAATCTCAACTTGTGACTTCTCTCTAAGCACGCCTTTTCTAGACTCAATTAGGCCATTTAATTTTATTAAAAAATCAATAAAATAATAGCCATTTTAAAGCTCAAGGTCGAAATTATCATGGGCTTTAGGCCCGTGAAATTTCCCATTTGATTATAAGCCTATTGGACTTAAAATCAAGGCCTGTATTATTTTCTATTGATTTAATTAATTAAATAATTATTTAAATCCTTTATCAAATTAATTATTTATAATTTGAACCTTGATTTAAACTTATTTATTAATTTAGATACCAATTTATCTTAATTAATAAATCTGCCATAATTTCTCTTTTCTTCTCAAAATTACACAACTCTGTGAAACTATCCAAAATTGACCTGGTTAACTTTGATAATTCTAATTGATAATTAAATCAATTAATTGAGACTGTCTAGATGATTTTATCCAAGGTACAATGGGGACCATGGGCCTATGAAATCAAGCTCCAATAAGTTATCATAAATCTAACAAATAAATTTACTAACTTATTAATTCCTCGTGACTCCACTATAGACTCGAAATTGCACTCTTGAATTCATAGAATGCTCTATAACAAATATTGATACGCTATTAATTATCCATTGTTACAACCATAATTTTCACTCAATCCTCTATAGATGGTCTACAATGAGATAGGACTAAAATACCGCTTTACCCCTCATTGTATTTTATCCTTAAAACACTTAGCTCCTTGTAAATGATATTTCAATAAACTAATTTAATTACTGAAATGAGATCTCTATCATTTAACACCTTGAACCAAACTAAAAGGAAACCATCGTTTCACTTCTTCATCAGAAGCTATAGATGTTCAAATCTATGATTAACACTCCCACTCAATTATACTACCAAGTTCCCAAGATGTAAGTATGGGCTAGTCCGTAGGGTAAGCTGGTAACAAACAAGTCAAAGAACTCAAATAATACAATCAGTTAGAATACTAACCACTCAGAATTAAGATTGAATTGACCTATGGTCAAATATATGATATGACTAGAATAGATAATAACGGTATGTTTACTTATCTTATCAACTGTCAATATCGGTTCTGTCCGATGTAACAAATATATCCGATCTTATCTACTTTGCTAATGTTCTGGAAAGAACATAACACTGTAATGTGTAAGTAGATCATATCGTAGATTGGCAAGTCAGTGTAAATTCGGTGCACTGACTAATCATAGGACTAACTTATTTTGAACATGTAATCATATTTATATTCCACTGTGATTACGTCACTATAAATTAGATTAACTATATGCTTGGGATTTAGTAGAATTTTATATTAAACAAATAATCATGAAAATAAAACATGTGAGCAAAGTGATTAACCAAGTCAAAAAAATGATTTCTATTCTTTTATTGATAATAAAATGAGATTACAAAGAATTTGGGTTTTAATTAGGGCAGAAAACCCCAACAAACTCCCACTTGCACAAATTGAAACTAATGCCTTAATTCTACTAATCCCATTTCCTTGATATGCTTATCAAATGTAGCTTCTGGTAGTGTCTTTGTAAACGGATCCACAATATTGTCTTCAATTGCAATCTTCATAACCTTCACATCTCCCCTGGCCACATATTCTCGAATAATGTGATACTTCCTTTCTATATGCTTACTCCTCTTGTGACTTCGAGGTTCTTTCGAGTTGTCTATCACTCATGCATTGTCACAAAACAACACAAGTAGTTTATCCATTTCTGGAATAACACCAAGATCTGAATAGAACCTCTTTAACCAGACTATTTCCTTAGCTGCTTCTAACGTGGCTATGTACTCAACCTCCATGGTGGAATTTGAGAATGCAGACTGCTTTACGCTTCTCCACATCACAGCTCCACCCCCAAGAGTAAACACCATTCCAGAAGTAGACTTCCTGTCATCGACATCATTCTAAAAATCTGAATCGGTGTAGCCTACAGGGTTTAGAACACCACCCTTGTAGACTAACATATAATCCCTAGTCTGCCTTAAATACTTCAGGATATGCTTAACTGCTATCCAATGTTCTGGTCCTGGATTTGACTGATACTTGCTCACTACTCCCACTGCATAACAGATATCTGGTCTAGTACACAACATGGCATACATCAGACTTCCAACTACTGATGCGTAAGGAACTTTTCTCATTGCATCTTCCTCTTCAGGAGTCTGGGGAGACTGCTTCTTTGAAAGATGAATTCCATGGCGGGACGGTAGACGCCCTTTCTTGGAATTTGTCATTGAGAAACATTCAAGCACTTTATCTATGTAAGCTGCTTGAGATAGAGCTAAGAGTCTGTTCTTTCTATGCCTGATGATCTGGATACATAGAACATAACTCTCTTCACACAAATCCTTCATCTGGAATTAAGTGCTCAGCCAATTCTTCATATCTGATAATTTCTTAACATTGTTTCCAATGAGTAATATATCATCTACATAAAGAACCAGGAATACCACTATTTGATTTGCCTTCAGTTGGTAAACACAGGGCACATCAATATTTTGTTCAAAGCCATAGGTTTTGATTATTTCATCAAACATAAGATTCCAGGAATGAGAAGGTTGCTTAAGTCCATAGATGGACCTATTCAACTTGCAAACTTGTCCTTCTTTTCCAGTTACTTTAAATCCTTCTGGCTGATCCATATAAATGACTTCGTCAAGCTTTCCATTAAGAAAATTTGTCTTGACGTCCATTTTCCAGATCTCATAGTCGAGAGCGGCAGCTATGGATAGGAGGATGCGAATGGACTTGAGCATGGCTACCGGACTAAAGTTTCCTCATAGTCCACGCCTTCTCTCTAGGTATAACCCATTTCCACTAATCGAGCTTGATAAGTCTCGATATTTCCATCAACACCTCATTTCTTCTTGTAGATCCACTTGCACCCAATGGCCCTAAAGTCACTAGGTCCATGTACTCCATTTCCTGTTCATGGCTTCGAGCCCTAGTTCCTTTTCAGGGCTAGCCATTGCCTGTTTGAAAGATAATGGATCATCATCACTAGTGTCACCAACAACCATATTGGTTTCACCATCCAAACCATAGCGAACTGGGTTCTTAGAAACCCTCCCACAACGATGAGGCTCCGTGACTGTTTGCTCAGGAACAGTGGTACTTTCTTCATTTAAATCGACTAGCGTCGGTTGGACATGAAGAGTGGGAATTTCATCATTAACTTGTGTTGATGATGATGGAACATTGGTTCGAGTCAATTCTTTAACTATCTCCTCTAATACTACTTTGCTGCGAGGTTTAAAGTTATGGATGTAGTCATTTTCCATAAAAGTAGCATTTGTAGAAGTAAACACTTTCTTTTCTGAATGACTATAGAAAATTCCACCCTGAGTACCTTTAGGATAGCCAACAAACATGCAAACTTCAGTTCGCCGTTCTAGCTTTCCCACCTTTTTCCTCAGGACGTGAGCAGGACACCCCCAAATTCTATAATGGCGTAAACTAGGTTCACAACCATTCCAGTGTTCTAAAGGTGTTTTGGGGATTAATTTAGACGGCACGACATTGAGAATGTCATTCACAGTTTCAATTGCATGTCCCCAGAACGAAGTTGGTAGAGTTGAGTAACTAAGCATGCATCTAACCATTTCCAATAAAGTTCTGTTTCGGCGTTTCGCTACACCATTTTGTTGCGGAGTACCTGGGGCAGTAAGTTGTGATAAAATCTGTAGAGTCCAAGAACTTTACTTAGCTAGTTAGATAGTAGTAGTAATAGTAATAGCTAGTAGTAGTTATAGTATGTTTATTACTGTGGATTTTTGTTCAAGCCGGGACATAGTTGGAAACTCCTAGCAATAGTTATGGATTTTATAAGTTTAACCTATAATTTTATAATATTAATTATAACATAAGGTTTGATTATTACTGGTTGTTATTATGATAATTATTATAACCTAAGGTTTAGATAGAGTCAATAAGAATATGACACTTGTCATGAGCATGGTTATTCCTAAGGTTTAGATAGAGCCAATAGGATTATGACACTTGTCATATGCATGATTATTAAGGAATTATTATTTTAATGATAAAATAAGGGAAATATAAGGCTTAGTCTTCACCAGAATCTGTTAGGAGCATGACATTTGTCACAATTTTATTTATTTGTGGATTAGGTTGTTATTTAGATAATTAAATAGATTTTCCGTAACTTCAGGGTACTGTAACTTCTGACCTATTTTTTACCCAGTTATATTATTAATTTCGAAAAATAGTATTTCTAGAAAGTTGTAAATAATTAAATTAGCTTTCTAATGGTATAAAGATGGTCTAAATCGAAGTCATATAGCTTTATTTATCTTGATTTTACTGCAAGTGAGTTTAGAGTTACGAGATTTAGGGAGTTAGAAGTTAGGATTCTATTTGTTTTTATTATTTTTGTTTTTAATTTTTAAAAATCAAGCTTTAACTCCTTAAACCTATCTCTGAAAAATTTGACCAAGTCCTAAGCCTTTGACTGAAGAATATTCAAATATTTTCAATTAAATTCATTATTTTTATTCAAAGTTAAAAAGAAGATTTTTATTCCTATAACTCTATAAATAGGACCTAGCACCAAGCATTTTCATTCATTCTTCAAGCATTGATCAGAGCCTTCTAGGTGCTAGTGAGACTATAGAGTGATAAACACTTGGGTTGGGGTTATAAGCTTTATCATTCTAAGCTTATTAGACACTTGGGAAGTAAGGTTCATAGTGTGTATTTTGGTTTCGAGGTGTAGTTCGGTCATAGAAATTTCAAAGGTATTCCTATTCTTAGTTCCTTTTCTATATTTTTTCATTAGTTCTTATAGTTTTTCTCTACTCAAATCCTAACTCAATATTCTTTATTCTTGATTAGGCATCTAAGTTCTTTGAACTTGAGGTTCTCGTTGGTAAGTATCTTCTCGATGGTTTAGTTCATTCTTTTCATCTTTTTTCTTTTAGAAAACTCACCTCTCTATTAATGGTTTTTAGGAGTGTTCCAAAATCCTGACCTTGTTCTCATCATCCCGGTATTTTGGTGAGGAAAATAGGATAGTTCTTATGTGATATGTGCTATGTTTATATAAAAGTGTTATGATTATGCTATAGTATGATTTTATGTGTTATGATATATGCATGTTTTGGGGCTTATAGTTGTTATATAGAAAACCCTATCACTTTTATGTTTTGGGGCTTATAGTTGCTATATAGCAAACCCCAACACTTTTATGTTTTTGGGGCTTATAGTTGCTTAACTAACAAACCTCATTATAGTACAAGGCTTATAGTTGCTTAGTTAGCAAACCCCAATAGTCACCATGTACATGGGTTAGAATTATGATATATGTGTTATAGTATATAATATATGTTCATAGTCTATGTGTATGATTATGTTTCATGCTTGTAGTAGATTTTCCTTGCTGGGCATTAGGCTCATTCCTTTATGTTTTATATGTGCAGGAAAATAGTTTTGGCAGCGGGAAGGTTCTTGGCAGCTTAAGAATGTGTATTGAGGGAGAATGGAAATCGGTGGACTGCGTGAACGATTCGAGGATGAAGTTGTTTTCTAGTCATTTAAAATTATGCTTTATATGTATTTTCCGCACTTTGTTTTGTAACGAATTTTAATATTTAAGTTATGTTCTACTTTATTTTCAAACAATGGGATCCCATACCCAAACCGCATTTTTATGTATTTAACCTTTGCTTTACAGTTTATAATAAAGTTATGGTTATTTCATATGGATGTTTTCCTTAAGATTAGTGTCTATGTATAGTAGTTATTAATTGTCTAAAGTCTAGAATAGTTGGGTCGTTACAAAATCCCAAGTTCAGTTAAATGATCTTGGAACTGCATATCCAAATATTATCCACCCCTATCAGATCGCAAGATCTTTAACGTTTTACCTAATTGATTCTGAGCCATTGCTAGGAATTCCTGAAACTTTGAAAATGTTTCTGATTTCCTATGCATTAGGTAAAGACATGAGTATCTAGAGTAATCGTCAATGAAAGTGACGAAATACTCAAAACCACCCCTGGCTTGTACATTCAAAGGTCCACAAACATCTGAATGCACAAGACCAAGTGGTTTTTTGGCCCTATCACCCTTTGCAGAGAATGGATGCTTGGTTAGTTTGCCTTCTAGACAAGATTCACAGACACGTAATTCACCTAAGGGGAGTTCCCTCAAAGGTCCATCCTTTGTAGGTCTTTTAATCCTATCATAGCCAATGTGACCTAGTCTCAAGTGCCATAAATATGTCATATTATTGTTATCGGTCTATCGACATTTATTGGTCCTAGGTTTAGCTACTTTGAATAAATCATTATTAAGAGCGAGGGGTTCGTTAGGTCGCAGAATATAAAGCCTGTCTTCCAAACATGCAATACACAATTTTCATCCTTTGAAAGAAATAGATATATTAAAACTTGTGAAAGTCATAACAAATCGTTCTAATTGCAACATGGAAAATGAAATTAAATTTCTACTAAAATCCGGAATAAAAAATACATCTTTTAAAATTAAAAATTTATTTCCAAACTTCAGATGAGCTCTTCCTCTAGCTTGGACCGCAACGAACGCTCCGTTCCCAACTCTAAGCTTTAAGCCACATTCGTTCACTTCCTCCCACGATTCAAGAAGCTGTAAAGAGTTACAAACATGGTTAGTAGATCCAGAATCAATAATCCAAACAGAGTTATCATTCTCTAAACACACATGTTTCCAAGATAAATGAACTATAATCATTACCTTTGTTTTTATCTGCTAGAAACTTGGGGCAATCCTGTTTCCAATGTCCATTCTCTTTGTAGTGAAAACATTTACCTTTACCCTTCTTGTTTTTCTTGTTTTTCCCCTTAGGCGTCTGTGCACTCGCCTTTGCAGCCTTTACAGGCTTGGGGTTGTTGCTTTGCCCACCTGTCCTCTTGTTTCCAACTTTCGAAGACGAAGCTTGGTTAGCTTCAGCCTTAGTTGGATCAACAACAGTAGTAGTAGTTGTCTTCTTTTCTCCTCCCTTACTAGGTCCACCCATGATAGACTCAAAAGTCTAAAGCTCATTCATGAGCTGCGTCAAACCATAGTTGAGTTTATTCAACACATAGTTGGTGGTGAACGGCTAGAAAGCGAGAGAGAGACTGTTAAGGATTAAGCCAACTTGAGTTCCCTCATCTATTGTTGCTCCATGAAGTTCAGCTTCCTGAAAGTAGTTTGTCATCTTGATCAGGTGATCATGAACATGTTGAGAAGGTGCCATTCGAGCATTGGCATATTTCTTGGTGGCCTCAAAACGAGTATGCGCTGACTTGGCACCAAACATGTCTTAGAGCTGATCCATGATTTCGTAAGCTGTCTCGACATTCTCCATCTTTGTCTTGAGAGTGTCGACCATACTAGTCAACATGTAGTACCGCGCCTTGTTGTTAGCCGCCTGCCAACGCTCATACTTGTCCCTCACAGACTTGGTAGCTCCTTCAGCTGGAACTTCCGAGGATTCCTCAGTCATGAAGAACTTTGAGTTGTCACCAATCAACACAATGTTGATGTTTTGCTTCCATTTAAGGAAGTTTTCTCCAGTGAATTTCTCCATCAAAAGTTAAGAAATGATGGGAGTAGACACAGCCATAATTATACTACAAATTACTAATAAAATAGAAATCAATCACATTTTCTCAATAAAACTTCTATTCACACAAATTTCAAGAAATAGCACAACATATACAAAAAATATTTAAGATACGAGAAAAAATACCAAAAACAATCATATCTCTATTTCTTTAGGTTTTTAACTAATCTATGGTATTCTTGTCCCGGTTGGCGAGAGTAAAAAATATCACTAGTTAAATAGAGTTGTAAAGTCATTTAATAATGGACACCACTATTAACAACCTACTATTCGATCAAAATAAGAAAACAAAATCTCTTATTTTATGAGCTAGACCCACGGTTTCAATAATCATAGATTTAGTCCTAGTAGTCACCGTAGGGGTGAGTCTAGTAGAATTTGACCTATAATTATCTATCTTTCGAAATCTAACCTTGTCAAAATAACTAATGAACACCTTCCGTAGGGAGACGAATCAAAGCGCCTCGAGGCCCCATTAAGCTATTGACTATGTTAAACCAACGGTGGAGATCGAATAAAATTCTTATAATAAGCTCATTATAAAATTAAAAATAGTATTTTTATTATTTATTTTTAGAAAATTAATGACTATGGTTTTCCAAAAAAAAATTAAACAGATGAAATTTTTTAAAACCAAACTCCTATAATTTCTTATTAATTCTAAAGTGTCACATTGAAACAAATTCAATTAATTTGTTGCTAATCAATATTTAGGTTTAACTAATATAATGAACCTATACAATTAAGTCCAACTCAGGTAAATGGGCCTTAACGATTAGGCTTGTATGGAGGAGGGTTGGGTCCAGTATGCCGTTCCCACTACAAAGGCCCCCTATCTTCCATACATGGTCCAAAAGACAGGAATTTAAACCTTCGTTTTATTAATTGTTATTAATTGAATAGACCCACTATAGTCATGCAAAGCAAATGGGTCTTCACAAGTGGAATCACCCACAAAAGAGAAATTTAAACTTTACATTTTCTAATGGGCCCAAATAAAACTTATCATTTTATGAATATTTTATTTGGCAAAATACCATATATCTAACAAACATATGGGCCACTATATGCATCTAAGCCCAATTGCAAAAATACCACATATAGTGCAAACAGACATGTTATAATTGGACGGGCGTAATCATGTTACTATATGAGCAATTCTATGAATTTATGCAAAAATACCACAATTTATTTCATTAGCAAAATTACCACAATTAATTATCTAGAATTTATCAAAATAAATTCAAATTAATTAATTTTTTTACAAAAATAAGTCAATTTAAATGAAATTTATCAACAATTAACAATAGTTAATTTAAATTTCATTTATCAACAATCAACTTGGTTTTAGGTTAATTTGATAAAAAAAACATATTAATTTAATTTAAATAGGATTTATCAACAATTAACCAAAGTTAATTTAAATCACATTTATTAAAAAATATATATTTTATTAATTGGCTGAAAGTTTTTTGATATTTTTCAAAATTTAACCAATTTTAAATTTTTAAATCAATATCTTAACTATTTTCCAAAAATATTGTGTGTTGTTACAACTATTAGCTAATATTTTAACCATTTAAAAAATATATAATATAAATAGTTATAACAACTCTAAAATATCTCAAAATAGTTAAAAAAATTCAAATATCCATAAAAATATCTAACTAACAATATTCAAATTTCAAATAATTTAAATATTAAAAACTATAGAATGAAAAATATATTTATATTTTCAAATAAAGATTTAATAAAAAAATCAAGAATATAAATGAAAATATCTTAAAAATCTGATATCATAATTCTAATATTTTAATATATTAAAAGATTTAAAATTAAGTTGTTAGTCTATTTTAAAATTTGAATTTGAATCTTTGTAGAAAATATCTAATTATTTAAATCTCAACTAACAAATATTTCTTATTTTTAAAAAACAATTTTAAATACACAACAAATCTGAAATTTTTGACTTTGATTATAAATAATAAATATCAACAATTTTAATTTTCTTTAATTTTTTTTGGGATGAATAGTACCCATGGGTACTGTTCATCGTGGCTGATGCGTGTGGGCGCGCATGCATGGGGAGCCAAGCCAAATTTTTTCAAAAAAAAAATTTTGAGCAATTTTTCAAACCAAAATCATTTTCTAATTAATTTTTAACATGTTTTACACAAAATAAAGCATATATAAAAATTAATAGCATAGAAAACACAACAAAATAACCTAAAATTTGCTAAAATTCACATAAAATTAATATGCTTCATAAAAATATGAAAACCATCCAATTATTCAAACATATCAAATAATCCAATTTTAAACATATTCATGCATGAAAATAAAGATTACTAAAGGCTCTGAGGCCAGTTGTTGGATTAGCTTTATACATGATTTTTATTTATTTTCATGTATATCTAATATTAAACAAATTAATACGAGATAGCCTAAAATATGTTTCTAAAATTGAATTCAAAGAGAAACAAAGAATATAATACTTACAATATACGCAGCGGAATTAAAGAGTCATTCCTTCAGTTTCTCTAAGTCTTGTATCCTCTCTGTCGCAGAGTATTATCAAGAAACTGAACCGATCTTCTATTTTCTTCAGAGCCTTCCAATGTATCCTTAGAATCACCTAGACTAGTGTGGGCAATTCTTAACACATGAGATGGATACAGAGAATAAGAAGAGAAAATAATCAAAGAGGCTTAGAAAAGGACTTGTGTTTAGAGAGAATCTCAAACTATCAGAAAACCAGTAATTAAACTTATCTGTCGTCTTAGAAATCTCAACTTGTGACTTCTCTCAAAGCACTCTTTTTATAGACTCAATTAGGCCATTTAATTTTATGGAAAAAATCAATAAAATAATATCCATTTTAAAGCCCTAGGTCGAAATTATCATGGGTGTTGTGAAAATTAATATACACAAGTATACGCAGTCACACAAGTAATACAATGATAAGTAAGATCGTCTCCACAGTGATTGCAAACAAAATACAATGTAAAATCAACTAATTACAATTTAGAAATTTAAGAAACTGAATTGAGTGGTTGTTGAAACTAAAATAAAATGAAAGAAATTAAAATATGCTTAAAATTAACCACATGTTCTAGAGAAATAACAGCAAGAAGAATTATCAATGGAACAATTGGACTTGAATAGCTAAATCCCCCTATGTCAAAAACTGCCCAGAATGCTATAGCATTAAATTTAGCAAATCGCACCAGAGTTAACTAGAATTCCCAATATGCTCACCAGATTTTTCCAAACTCGTGAATATAGTTCTACCATCCAATTAAATATATTCCTATATCAAATCAGACTTAAGAACACAAATAACAGCACCAATTCTCAAAAGTTATGCAAGGTAAGTAAAATATTCCTATTCTACTCACTAAGAACAACCTAACAATGGTTATGCTCTTGCATCATTCAAGTACAAACTACTACATTCAACCTTTCCAGAATTAAATCTAGCTTAATAATCTGCCATTGTTGGCCAAACAACAACAAATAATAATCATGAACAACACTTGAATGAACAATGGTGAATTTACGTAAATATGCATTTAAACTTTAATAACTATGACATAGGGTTCTTTAACCATTCAAGTCTCAAAAAGCTTAGCTCATAGCTAAATTAGTATCCAAAATCTGAAATGGAAAATTGATATCCATGAGTTCTAAAATAGCTATTCTAAATTAGGAAATACAAAAATTAAAGAAGAAGAGTAAATGGGACAAATCTGATATAGTTGGTGTGTGAATCCTCCTTGTCCTTCTCGTTCCCCTTCAACAATTGTACTTCTCTCTATTTTTCTCTCTGTTTTTATGTACTTTTTCTTCTGATGATGATCCTTCAATGGCTCCCCCTAAGGTGATACGGCTGGTACCCTTTTCTTTCCAAATTAGGGTACAAAAACCTCATCTCTCCAATTAGAAAGCCCACCTTCTTTTCCTCCACTTAGGCCCACTAAATTGGACCACTTTTCTGCCCAAAAATAACTCTAGCTGGCACCAGTTATGGACCCATGCCACCTGGCCACGAATTAAAAAGAAATGACACAGCTGCCTTTAATTTCCACGTCAGCAAGTGAGCTCCATCATGCTGCAGCATGAATTTTAGCAATCTGGAAAGTTTCAGCTTTTGCTTCCAAACCAAACTTCCAATTTCTCTTCTTCAATCCTTCCATGGATCGCTTGATTCCCTTTTTACACAGAAAACTAGAACAAGATTAGTTATTTAATTCCAATTTAAACCCAAAATATTGTAAGACTCCAATATTAGATCAACTAATTATATAGATAGATAACAACTTAAAATTAACAAACAAACACCAAAATCATCACTCTTTTTATGCATAATTAAGTGTAAAAGTAAAATAAATAACTCTATATCATAGAGTTATCAATGGGCTTTAGGCCCGTGAAATTTCACATTTGATTATAAGCCCATTGGACTTAAAATCAAGGCCTGTATTATTTTCTATTGATTTAATTAATTAAATAATTATTTAAATCCTTTATTAAATTAATTATTTATAATTTGAACATTGATTTAAACTTATTTATTAATTTAGATACCAATTTATTTAATTAATAAATCTGCCATAATTTCTCTTTTCTTCTCAAAATTACACAACTCTATGAAACTATCCAAAATTGATCTAGTCAACTTTGATAATTCTAATTGATAATTAAATCAATTAATTGAGACTATCTAGATGATTTTATCCAAGGTACAATGGGGACCATGGGCCTATGAAATCAAGCTCCAATAAGTTATCATAAATCTAATAAATAAATTTACTAACTTATTAATTCCTCGTGACTCCACTATAGACTTGGAATTGCACTCTTGAATTCATAGAACGCTCTATAACAAATATAGATACGCTATTAATTATCCATTGTTACAACCATAATTGTCACTCAATCCTCTATAGACGGTCTACAATGAGATAGGACTAAAATACCGTTTTACCCCTCATTGTATTTTATCCTTAAAACACTTAGTTCCTTGTAAATGATATTTCAGTAAACTAATTTAATTACTGGAATGAGATCTCTATCATTTAACACCTTGAACCAAACTAAAAGGAAACCATCATTTCACTTCTTCATCAGAAGCTATAGATGTTCATATCTATGATTAACACTCCCACTCAATTATACTACCGAGTTCCCAAGATGTAAGTATGGGCTAGTTCGTAGGGTAAGCTGGTAACGAACAAGTCAAAGAACTCAAATAATACAATTAGTTAGAATACTAACCACTCAGAATTGAGATTGAATTGACCTATGGTCAACAATATGATATGACTAGAATAGATAATAATGGTATGTTTACTTATCTTATCAACTGTCAATATCGATCCTGTCCGATGTAACAAATACATCCGATCTTATCTACTTTGCTAATGTTCTGGAAAGAACATAACACTGTAATGTGTAAGTAGATCATATCGTAGATTGGCAAGTCAGTGTAAATTCGGTGCACTGACTAATCATAGGACTAACTTATTTTGAACATGTAATCATATTTATATTCCATTGTGATTACGTCACTATAAATAAGATTAACTATATGCTCGGGATTTAGTAGAAGTTTATATTAAACAAATAATCATGAAAAATAAAATATGTGAGCAAAGTGATTAACCAAGTCAAAAAATGATTTCTATTCTTTTATTGATAATAAAATGAGATTATAAAGAATTTGGGTTTTTATTAGGGCATAAAACCCCAACATGGTCCTGACCTCTCCTTGTACTTCCGGGGCCACCTCCCGTGCCCGTGGCGAGGATGCTCCTTCTTCCGGCCTTTGGCTCTGCTTTTGGACGTATTTGCTCAAATGTCATCTGCGTATAAGCTCCTCGATTTCAATTTTCAAATGGTTGCATTCCTTGGTGGAGTGGCCGATATCTTTATGATACTGGCACTATTTGCTGGGGTCTCTTTTTGACCGGTCTTTTTTCATTACCGGGGCCTTCTGAAAGGGACCTGGTTCTCATTCATGATGAAAATAGGTTCCCTAGCGTGGGTGAGGTCAGTTTAAAAGGTGTAGGGGCCCTGCCTGCGCTCATCAATGCGCTGGGGCTTCCGAGGCCGATCATCTCTTGTTCCTTCATAGACCCTCTTCTTCTTCGCACCACTTTGGCTTTCCCGGATTGAGGGTTTTGGTGGGGATTGGCCTTTTCCAGCCTTAAGGCTCTCGTGACCATCCTCTACGCGAATGTATTTCTGCGTCAGCTCTTAGAAATCGTCCAAATCTGTGACCTCTCTCTTGAGCATGTTATCCCATAACTTGCTCCTCGGGTGCACTTCGGCCGTGATGGCCATTTTTAGCTCTCTGCGGGTCAAGCTTCCTACCCTGGCCGCTTCCATGTTGAACTTGTGAATGTCGCTCTTTAGACTCTCATTTTCTCCTTGCTTCACGTTAGCGAGGCTGGTGCCCAGCATTGTGTAATCACGCATGGCATGGTGTTGCTGGAGAAACTCATTAGAAAATTGTTGTCATGATCTGATGGACCCTGGTCTAAGTCTTTTGAACCATTTGTACGCAGGTCATTTCAATGTAACAGCAAACCAATGGCACCTGGCTCCGCTACTAATCCCCCTTAACTTCATCAGATCGTTAAATGCATCCAGATGGGACTTGGGATCTGTGTTTCCTTCATACAGGGTCATATGAGGCTCCTTGAAGTTGGCAGGGGGCCAGATGGCTTGGATTTCCTTAATGAAGGGTGATTCATGGTCAAAATCATCCTCAATGGCTTGTCCTCCAGATGCGGTGATGATCTTGCTCCGGAGGCTCCTCAATTCTGTGTCTAGGTCTTGCCTCCTTTTATTCAAGGAGTCTCTCAATGTGGACAGGTTAACATTTCCTTTTCCTTTTTCCTCACGGGGTGCCATAGGAGGTGTGGTCCTTTTACCCACCCTTTTCTTATTGAGCTCTTCTCGCAAGTATGGGGGCGTTCTCTTCGACGTGACCTCGACTTCGCTATGTGGGTCGACGGTGTTCCTCTGGTTTTGCCTCTGGGGCTGCTCAGGCGGTCTGGGATGTTCGTGCTGCTTCATCTGGGGGGTATTACTGGTGGAGAGTCGAGTTCTCCCATCGTCCACTGGCACTGTGGTTTTCCACCCCCTCTTGTCTTTTCTCATTTCGCCTAGGCAGACGTATGCTTGATTTTCCTTGTAATAGGCCATTTAACACCTCTTGCCTGTTTTTTAAGGTGGTTTCTAGCCTTTAGTTCATGCAGTGCAGTTTGCGTATCTCCTCTTCGTAAAATTGAGGTTTAGAACTCGAGCTCACAGAATGGACCCGAGGATGTTTGTCAAGTCTGCGTGTCGATGGGCCCGGATCTTGCTGGCCGGAGTTCGGCATCTGTGGTGGCCTTGGAGACGGGAGCTCATCGGCATTTCTTGTAGGGGCAGCTGTTGACCTTGGACGGTTTTCCTCAGGTGGGACGGCCGGGGACGAGGCCTCCCTTTCGCCTTCGTGGACCTCGGGCTCCTTTGGGGCCTCCACATTTTTGGCTGAAGGAGGATTCTTCATGGAGACCTTCAACTGGTCTCCATCAAGGTGGACCTCAAACTCTCGTGGCTCTCTCAGTCGTTTAGAACGTCTCGGCATTTTCTCTGCCGGAATCAATGGAAGAATAGTGGCTTGGCACTTATTCTTCTAGACGGCACCAAACTGTTGACAGTGAGAACTTGTCAATGAAGTTAAGTTAGAAAAATCAAAGTCTATTGCTTACCAATGAAAAACTTCAACAAGGTAATCAGAGACTTATAAACTTAGAAAATAGTTGCAGAAGAAAAAATGGGAAAAGAACTTGTATTTCTTTGTTGTCTCAAGCTACAGTGTTTTTTCCAACCCCCTTCAATGTTGAAGTGAGGTTCCCTTTATAGTGGGCTCTAATGGCCCCAGATACATTGTGGTCCAGGGGACCAGATTGTACATAAATACACTGTCAGGGGAGTGGTATCAGGTGTAGTGGTGTTGGCTGCAGTACATGGTCAGAGTCCTTGGGAGCACCTCCACGTTAGTACCCGATTGTGCCTCCACTACTCGGCCAATGTGAGTGTCAGAGATTGGTTGGCGTGGACCACAATAGATACCTCACTTGTACGACCACTACTTGTCCGGCGTAGGCCTTGTGTCCGTACTCTAATTCCTCTTAGTTTGTAAGGGTGCACCGTACTTCTTCTGACTTTGTGTGAATTAGTATGAGGCTTCCCCAATTCATCCTTAATTGTGTGTGTTAGAGAGGTCCTTGATCTTCACCTCTTGTTAGACCCACAGTAAGAGTGGTGCCTCGTTGGTGGCGCTTATCTTAAGGGAAGAGATAAGGTCCCTCCAACAAGGCCCATTATGTATGCGACCCCTAGTGGCACGGATGTCGCAAGGCGAGGTGAGGGCGTCTCTCGCGAGGCCCTTACGCGCAGCTGGTGCGTGGGGCAAAGTGAGGGCATCTCTCATGAGGCCCTTAGGGACGCGGCTGCATGCGCGGGGCGAGGTGAGGGCGTCTCTCGTGAGGCCCTTAGGGACGCGGCTGCATGTGCAGGGCGAGGCGAGGTGAGGGCGTCTCTCGTGAGGCCCTTAGGTGTGGATGGTGCACGGGGCAAAGTGAAGGCATCTCTTGTGAGGCCCTTAGGAACACGGCTTCATGCGCGGGGTGAGGTGAGGGCGTCTCTCGCGAGGCCCTTAGGACGCGGCTGTATGCGCGGGGAGAGGTGAGACGAGACACTGGTCTCGCGAGATGCTCTTGCGCGAGGCGTGGCCTTGCTGGGTGTGCCGAGAGGAGGCACGAGGCACATGACGCAGCTGGTGCGAGGCGAGGTGACGTAAGGGTCTCACAAGACACTCTTGTGCGAGGCATGGCCTCGCTGGGTGCACCGAGAGGAGGCGCGAGGCGCATGACGCAGCTGGTGCAAGGCGAGGCAAGACAATGATTTTGCGAGGTGCACGACAAGGCTGGTGTGAGGTAAGGCAAGACAAGGGTCTCGTGAGATGCTCTTGTGTGAGGCGTGGCCTCGCTGGGTACGCCGAGAGGAGGCGCGAGGCAAGGGTCTCGCGAGATGCTTTTGTGCGAGACGTGGCCTCGCTGGGACGCCGAGAGTAGGCAGTTGTGAGACGATGGTGGCCCGAGGGCCTCATGGCTCAGGCATATATTTAGGCATTTATGGGACCTTAGCGTGTGCTTTGGACCTTTTACAAGCATGGAATTTTGAGCATCCACAGGCACATAAACATCGTTTGTCAAGAAGAAGGCCAAGTCTACAAGAATGTGTATTGCATATGGATAGCCAAATAAAGTAGTTGTTAAGAATAGGCATCCATTGCTAAGAATGAAGGATTCATTGCCTGGTTGTGAGGGTAGGACAATGCTCTCAAGAATTGACCCTCAATCTGGTTATTACCAGTTAAGAATCAAGGAAAGAGACATTTTAGGAATTTCTTCTCACACCAAGTATAAGATGATGGGTTTTTAGTGAAGGCTCTCGAACTAACCAATGTTCCAGGGGCCCACGTAAATTCATCAAGTAGAGAGTATGGGGATAATTTGGAGAAGTCTTATCTAAATTGATCAAGAATGTTTCGGACTACATCCAGTTAGAAACAGAGCACGAGCAACATTCTCACTAATACTACCAAGGCTAAGGAAGCAGGAATTGCATATAGGGTTCTTAAATGGATAAGTTCTGATTTCTCCAGAGGATATTCAAGGTCATGTTTTGGGAAGTGATGGGATCATGTATGGTGTAATTAAGATAGAAACCGTAAGGAAATTTCTAAAGGAACGCCTTAAGGGTAAAAATCACGGTGAGACCGGTAAGACACATCGGCTACTACTTGAAGCATCTTCAAGGACAACCATACCTTGACTAAAGTAACGTAAGAACCTGATGTTTGTCTGAATGGATAGTTGCGTACCAGATTTTTAGAAGTTGGAATAAAGGTTGGTTAGCACTCCATGGTATTAGAATATGCATGTGATGGGCTGATACAGGAGGACGGCATGATGGACATTGTCCTTGCTTAAAACATGAAATTATAGTGCAGTGCGTCAAAACTACTAGGTTGCGCCCGTGTGTAGACTGAAAAGGTGATTGTTCGTGCTTCACAGTGGATGAATGGATAAGAACATAGATGCTCTACACAGGGTGTTGAGTCGACAGTAATACTAGATAGCCACGGTTAGGGTGAGGTGACAGCACTTATGGAAAAGAAGTGTGTACACTAGCATGAAAGTTAAAGCTCTTTGTCGCCCATAGGGGGTTGACCGTGAGATAAAGGCACTACTGGGAACTTGTGAAGGACCACATTGGAATCCTTATTAATTAGAGAAAACTAATGTGGAGGCTGACACCTTGAGTATGAAAAGTCTGTACTAGTTGTATGATTCGTCATGGACTACTAGTAAAGTCAGATGAGGTAACAACCAGAATTGGAGTAGAATTTGTGATTGATAATTGGTAGATATACCTCTATGAATAATGAAATACAGAAAGAAGATATTGTAGGAATGGATAAAAATCATACTATTTTATCATGGACAGGTTAAGAGATGAGGATCGGATGGGTGATCCGATGGATGCTTGCATTAAGGTAGAGATTCTAGAAGAGTCTCATACCACCCATTATGATTGCTGTATCCAAGAAGTTTGAATGGTTGTTAAGACCCAAAATTTGTATACTGGAAGGCGCACTGCCTAATCTTTTAGTAAGTGAGAGATGATAATCAGAAGCCAAAAAGGCTATTATGACTCTAGGGTATCCCGGTAAATCCCAATCTTATACTCATTTCCCTCTAGGGTGTTGGCATGGAGGGATATATCTATAGACCTTAAGGGTGGATCACCTCAGATTGCAGGTAAGACGAGCGGATGCGAGAGTGGTGACTTTATATATTAGATTAACACACTCTGGTTTATGTGAGTGAGTTATCATAGAAATGCATATGTGTGAAGGGAGACTGTATGTATCAATGGGACACCGAAGTCGATAGTGTCGAATTGAGACCATTTATTTCCCAAGTTTTGAAAAGGGTCGTAGAGGGCAATGAGTATAAGATTGGGATTTAGAATTATTGGTTACCTTCAGATAGACTGAAAACCTAAAGGAATGACTCAAACTTTAAGAATGTTACCTCAAATGTGTAAGTTTTCAAAGCATTGAGGTAAGTATGGTCCCTTGATTGGATTGTCACAATGATGAATGTCGGTCAACGGCTAGAGTAATTCCGGATAAGATACTGTGAGATAGGAAATGAGAATTTCTTATTCTGGGGAAATGAAGTAACGGACAGGAAGTACCCTGGTTCAGAATTGGTTTGGAGGACCAATGAAGTTATTACAGATTATTAGGGGAGGGGTGTATGCTTATTTGAAAGGACATGAGAGTACACAAATTTAAACATGGGAACGTGGAGTTCCAGGATTGGAGACTTTCTACTTCTCCGAGTATGGTAGACTAAAAAGGATAATATAGTTTGAGAAAGAAGGAGGAGCTTTGACTCTAAATTAATAGACTTGTGAAATCCTAATAAGGATTAGGCTAGGGGCCTATAGATTAGCCTTACCCCATCATGGGTAGAGGCTCATAAGGTGTTACTGGTGCCAATGTTAAGGATAGATGTTATGCCCTACTACCCTAGAGTAGTTACCATGTGATTTTAAAATGTGTCATTAGCTCGCTAATCGAGGCATTAAGCTTAAAAGTGTGATTAAATCAAAATAAAGACTCGTTTAATAAAAATTAAGTATAAAGGGGTTGGAAAGTTATTAAAATCGTAAAAGTGTTACATTGGGATCCCAAAATACTGTTTTGAAATATATTTACAATCCAAAGATGTGGGTACAATCGACCTAAGTGACAAAATCGAACGTTTACAATGTGTCCCTCAGAACAACCCCAGTCTTGGTGGCTAGGTAAGCCAAACATGTACGCACTGCTTCATGCCCTCCAACTCATGGTTGATTGACCATTTCCTTGCCCTTACCTACACCACAGAGCACCCGTGAGCCGAGGCCCAGCAAGAACACTTCACAGCACAGCATATAATAATTTGCTTTAACAAATGCATAATTAATCAAACGCATCAAATAATCTACAAGTTCTTATCTGAATTCACAACAGCACAATAGGATAATAGTACAACAACACATCAGCACAACAATACAGCGGCACGACAATACAATAGCACAGGATAACGACGGCACATAAGCACAACAACACAGTAGCACGACAACAGATAAGCACAACAGCAGCCTCCACCAATCAAGGTGCATTACTAGGCACCAAGTCCACGGCCTTAACTGAGCGGGTGAGTACAACACCCTTTGAGGGTCTCGCCCTAGCAGCCTGCATTCAACATGCTTAATGCCAATTCTAGTTGTCAATCCCACCATTTGTCGCTCCCAGCCCTTGCCGATCCCGCCCTTTTTCGCTCTCAGCCTTTGTCGTTTCTGGCCTTTTTCGTTTCAGACCTCTGCCGATTTCGGCTTTTGTCATTCCTTCACAGACACTATTGGAATAGCTTATACAGGATCTTTATTTATTTTCATGTATATCTAATATTAAACAAATTAATATGAGATAGCCTAAAACATGTTTCTAAAATTTAATTCAAAGATAAACAAATGATATAATACTTACAGTATACGCAGCGGAATTAAGAGTCCTTCCTTCAGTTTCTCTAACTCTTGTATCCTCTTTGTCGCAGAGTATTATCAAGAAATTGAACCGATCTTCTATTTTATTCACAATCTTCCAATGTATCCTTAGAACCATCTAGACTAGTGTGGGAAATTCTCAACACATGAGATAGATATAGAGAGAAGAAGGGAAAATAACAAAGTGGCTTAGAAAAGGACTTGTGTTTAGAGAGAGTCTAAAACTATCAGAAAATCTGACTTGTGACTTATCAAACTTATGTTTTGACTTCTCTCTAAGCACTCCTTTTATAGACTCAATTAGGCCATTTAATTTAATTAAAAAATCAATAAAATAATAGCCATTTTGAAGCCCTAGGTCGAAATCATCATGGGCTATAGGCCCGTGAAATTTCCCATTTGATTATAAGCCCATTGGACTTAAAATCAAGGCCTGTATTATTTTCTATTGATTTAATTAATTAAATAATTATTTAAATCCTTTATCAAATTAATTATTTATAATTCGAACCTTGATTTAAATTTATTTATTAATTTAGATACCAATTTATCTTAATTAATAAATCTGCCATAATTTTTCTTTTCTTCTCAAAATTACACAACTCTATGAAACTATCCAAAATTGACCTGGTCAACTTTGATAATTCTAATTGATGATTAAATCAAATAATTGAGACTATCTAGATGATTTTATCCAAGGTACAATGGGGACTATGGGCCTATGAAATCAAGCTCCAATAAGTTATCATAAATCTAATAAATAAATTTACTAACTTATTAATTCCTCGTGACTCCACTATAGACTTGGAATTGCACTCTTGAATTCATAGAACGCTCTATAACAAATATAGATACGCTATTAATTATCCATTGTTACAACCATAATTGTCACTCAATCCTCTATAGACGGTCTACAATGAGATAGGACTAAAATACCGTTTTACCCCTCATTGTATTTTATCCTTAAAACACTTAGTTCCTTGTAAATGATATTTCAGTAAACTAATTTAATTACTGAAATGAGATCTCTATCATTTAACACCTTGAACCAAACTAAAAGGAAACCATCATTTCACTTCTTCATCAGAAGCTATAGATGTTCATATCTATGATTAACACTCCCACTCAATTATACTACCGAGTTCCCAAGATGTAAGTATGGGCTAGTCCGTAGGGTAAGCTGGTAACGAACAAGTCAAAGAACTCAAATAATACAATTAGTTAGAATACTAACCACTCAGAATTGAGATTGAATTGACCTATGGTCAACTATATGATATGACTAGAATAGATAATAACGGTATGTTTACTTATCTTATCAACTGTCAATATCGGTCCTATCCGATGTAACAAATACATCCGATCTTATCTACTTTGCTAATGTTCTGGAAAGAACATAACACTGTAATGTGTAAGTAGATCATATCGTAGATTGGCAAGTCAGTGTAAATCCGGTGCACTGACTAATCTTAGGACTAACTTATTTTGAACATATAATCATATTTATATTCCACTGTGCTTACGTCACTATAAATAAGATTAGCTATATGCTCGGGATTTAATAGAAGTTTATTTTAAACAAATAATCATGAAAATAAAACATGTGAGCAAAGTGATTGACCAAGTCAAAAAATGATTTCTATTCTTTTATTGATAATAAAATGAGATTACAAAGAATTTGAGTTTTAATTAGGGCATAAAACCCCAACAGACACGTGTATGACATAATAGTTACAAACCATACACACAATACTGAGCACAATCTAGCTCTACGGGCACAAACAGTTTTCTTACCTTGTGTCCCAAGCTAACAACCGAAAGCGATCCCGAGCACGATCCCTAAACCCGAGCCTGAGTGGTAAAACCTAGTCACAACGTAATGATATATAGCCATCATGATCTAAATCAATTAAAAGCCTTTGGAATAACATACTAGCCTTCGGGACCTCGAATTCTAATAAATCGGGTAGTAGGGTCCTTCCCAAGCCTTAAGATTTGAGTTCTCGAGCTTAAAACCTTTAATTGGCCAATATCCCCTATTTGAGTCGCGGCCCAGCCCCTTAGGGCCATGGCGCATTACAAGTTAGAGGGCACCAAGGCTTTCTTTTGGGGACAGAGGCTGCGGCACGCCTCAGCTTGCGCCGTGGTGCCTGGACCATTTCAAAGGCTCCTAAGCCTCCTGAGTTCATGCGGGTCGCGGCGCCTGAAGAACAGGGTCGCAACTCAGACCTGCGAACCCAGTTTTTCCCAGCATTTTCAAATTCCTAAACTCCCCAAATCATTCTAAACTCAGTTTTTACCCTAAATAAACCACCCAAATCATTCCAACAACTCGGATACACGATAATTAACAACCTATAGCTTCTAAAATATTCCTAAAACTAACAATTCTCAATTTAAAAACCAAAACCTTAACTCCTCAAAACACCACAAAAAGGTTACGAAAATGGATCTGATCTCTGTATTTCCTTAATGAAAATTTGAATTCCCTAGCTGTAGGTAGTCACAGCAGCTACAAATCCCTAGCCACCCGTCCTAACTCCTCAAAAGTGATTCAAATCCCCTCCTAGCCTTAAGGGAGAGAAAGCAACGGGAGAGAGAAAAAAGAGGCTTTGTTTTTTTAGTGTTGTTCCCCTTTTTTGTGATTACTTCTAGACTCCCTAGGGTCCCTAGTGGATAAGTCTGCTAAAGACCAAGCCAATCCATTGCCATAAAGGACCAAATGCCCCTTACTTCAAATTTTTCCCCTTTAATGCCGACAAGGGCGATACCGTCCTTTGCCACATTTCCCGTTAATCCTCAAATAACACTATGAATTCCCAATTAATCCTGGAATACCCAAATAACCGCTAAATAACTACATGTTACCCGGTAAACCCCAAACACACGCCAAGTTCCCAAAATACCCCTAGGCTCACCCCGAGCCGGGTATCTGACCCCATTGTGACAATTCTGCTAATCCGCTCCCGAGAATCGTCTCATACCACACATCTCAAATATATCCCCATAACACTGAGCTCTCACTCATAACACATACATAATTATATTTATGCCCTCAACGGGCCAAAATTACAAACATTCCCCAATTTACAAAAGCGGGCCCACATGCATATTTAAAACACATAAAAATGAAAATCTAATCACATTACCTCACAAATCATTTATATCACACAATCACACGTATAACCCTTTAATCGCAGATATAATTCCAATTAGGCCCTCCAAGCACAGTAATCAAGGCACTCAGCCTTAATAACAAATTCGGGACGTTACAAGAGAGGTGTTGAGTACTACCCCTGATTGGGTGAAGAAACTCTGGAATGTTAGTGGGATTTACTGTGTAGGTAAAAGTCAATGGAAATCCTGAATAGAAGAGATAAAGTCATACAATGTAAGACTGTCACACTAGTGAGGGTGTTACTAAAAGATAGCAAGGTAAAGGACTAGACTGTGAAGTTATAGTTAGATTCATGGGATTAGTATCCTGAGACATTTGAATAAATTTTGAGGATGAAATTTCAATAAGGAGGGGATAGTTGTAACGTCCCAAATTCACTATTAAGGCTAAGTGTCTTGATTACGGTGTCTGGAGGGCATAATAGGATATATATATATCTATACATATATGTGTGTGTGGAATTAATCGAATAAATGTGTGACTATGTGGCATACATGGTTTATATGGTAATATGAATATATGTGCATGTTTATGTGTATTAGATATGCATATGGGCACGTTCTTGTTAATAAGGGCATATTTGTAATTTTGACCCGTTGAGGGTATAAATGTGATTATATGTGTTAAATGATTGAGACCACATTATTATGTGGATATATTTGAGATGCGTGGTCCGAGGTAATCCTAGGGAGCGAATTAGCAGAATAGTCACAACGAGGTTAAATACCAGGCTCGAGGTGAGCCTAGGCATATTTTGATAAACATAGTGAGTACTCGGGATATATCGAGTAATGGGTAGTTATTTGGTGATTACTTGGGAATTTATATTGTTATTTGAGGATTAGCGGGAAAGGTGATAAATGACGGGTATGCCCTTGGGGGCATTAAGGAGTAAGGTTTTTGTCTAAGGGAAGTTAAGTCTTTTAGGGTCAAGGGGATAGACTTAACCTTGGGATAACATAGTCACTAGAAGTTTGTAGAAGAAAAAACAGAGGGAAACAAAGACAACTCTCTCTCTCTCTCTCACGTTCCTCTCTTCCTCCCTTGGCGTGCCTTGGAGACCTTTGAAGTTTGGAAGCAAAATATTGGATTTGGTGAGCTTGGAAGGGATATAGAGCTGGGGTTTGAATCAAGTGCTAGCCTAGGATCGCAATTTGCAGTGGGGGTAAGTAAATTCCTCTATTATTATTGAGTTTCAAGCTTGGTTTTGGTGGTCTTGAGTTTTGAACTCAAGGTTTGGATTTTAGGATTTGGTAATGTTTTGGCTTAATTTTGACGATTCATATGTTGTTTATGATGTTTGGGAATGCTTGTGAGGTTCAATTCTGGCTTTAGTTTATATTTGGGTTGATTCAGATGGCATTAGCTTGGAAAAATGCAGGGGAAACACTGGGGAATTATGGGTTTTGGAGCTCGAGTCGCGCGCTGTTCTTCAAGCGCCGAGGTATGTGTGTGTTGAAAGGCTTAGTGATTCTCGAAAATTGCCAAGGCACTGCAATGCATATTGGGGCGCACTGTGGCCCGTGTCCCCCAAGAAAGAGCCTTTGGGCTCTCTAACTTGTAGCACTTCGCGGCCCTAGGGGGCTAGGCCACTACTCAAATTTAAGAAAATAGCCAAAACAGGTTTTTAAGCTTGGGAACTCAAATCTGAAGGCTTGGGAAGGATTGTACTACCCAGTTTAGTTGAATTCAAAGTCCTGAAGGCTAGTATATTATTCTGAAGCTTCTAATTGATTTAGGTTTTGATACTTATTCGTTATTACGTTGTGACTTGGTTATACCACTAGGGCTCAGGGATAGGGATCATGCTCGGGACTGCCATGCGCTAGCTGCTCAGGACTTGAGGTAAGAAAACTGCACCCGGGTTGTGACTGGGGCTCGGACCCCTGTTAATAAATATGAGTATGACTATGATTATGATTATATGTGAGAATATGGTTATAACTATGTTTGAAAATATTTGGTAGGGCATGCTTGTATTTGCTACCTCTGATTGCTTGTTGTGCAATGTATACTTGTGATTATAGCTATTCTGAAGGTCGGCCTAAGGGTGTCAGGGGCCGATAGCAAGCGTGTGGAACGCAGCCCGGCCTAAGCATGCCAGGGTCGGCTATAAGACCGGAGGACTCGGCCGAAGGGCATCAGACTCGAACGTTATACAAATAAATAGAAGTGTTGATTGCACTTAAATAACTGCATTGAATGTTGAAATTGGATTATGTGTTTGATTGTGAAGATTATCACTGCTATGCTTATTGCTTATATCCTTTTATTGATTGAAATTACTGATTTAAGTTTACTGTTTATATACGGTTGCTAATTTGTGCCTGTTGGTTTAAGTTTTCTTGTTAGGCCTTGGCTCACGGGTGCTATGTGGTGCAGGTAAGGGAAAGGGATAGTCAAACCAGCCATGAGTTGGAGAGCTTCAAGGGTGGTGTGTACATATGCAGCCTACTCGACCGCCACAGCCAGGATAGCTTGGGAAGAACTAGAGTTGAACCCTATTTTGCTGCTTAGGACATATAATTTTTGTTCCATTTGTCTTTTATCATTCAGTAACAAATTTTTGGGATCTCGTGTATGAACTTAATATTTTTAATGAAAAATAATTACTTCGTTGACCAAAATTTTGAATACCTACCCTTGATCAAGTCTTTAATTACACGTTTAAGTCCAAATGACTCGCTTAGTGAGTTACGCACTATTTTAAACACACAGTGTAATGATCTTGGCTAACCATGGCATTACACATTGTTGGCTGGAGTCTGGATCACAAAAGAGTTACAAGATAAGGCTATCCAGTACTTTAGTGATTATCAGCTTGTGGTGAATCAAGTATTGGGAGAATATCAAACTTGGGGGGATCAAATTGGTCGCTAATTTGGCCAAGGTAAAAAGTGAACTGTCAGAATTTGGCTTGTACTCCAAAAAGTGAGTCTTGCGCAAGAAAAATACAAATGCAGATGCTCTCGCTCAAATCACCACAACTAAGGAGGCAAACAAGTTGAACATAGCCCTAGTTGAGTACTTTGACAATTCCAATGTAGAGGAAGAATAAAAAAAAATTCAAGATGATCCGAGCAGGCTCAACCTGGATGACTCCTATTGTAGAATATCTCACCACTGGAAAACTGCCCGAGGATCACAAGGATGAGCAAAAATCATTGTGCCATGTCCACATGTAGTTTAGGTCGAGGGAATTCTTTATAGGTGATGCCATTTCATGCCTCTCCTCATATGTGTTCTGCCTAAGGAGGCCCAGGCTATCCTCAAAGAAGTCTATGAGGGATTTTGCGGGGACCACGCTGAGGGGCTAAGCTTGGCTCTAAAAATATTGAGGCAGGGTTATTTCTAGCCTATCCTAAAGAGAGACTCGACCTCATATGTACAAAAATGTGACAAGTGTCAGCTTTTTTCAACAATAGCTCAAGTTGTGCCTATCAAACTAACCATGATTTCCTCATCATGATTGTTTTCCATATGGGGTATAAATTTAATCGGATCATTACTAATCGAGAAATGAGGAGTTTGCTATGTGGATGTTGTTGTGGGCTATTTTACAAAGTGGGTTGAAGCATAACCATTAGCAACCATAACCTCAATGAGAGTACTTGAATACATGATAAAGAACATTATCTGCCATTTTGGGTTCCCAAGGAAGATCGTGTCAAATAATGGGACCCAATTCGATAGCGACCTATTCACCAAATTTTGTGAAAAGTATGGAGTAATTAAGGGTTTCTATTCAATAGCATACCCTCAGGCTAACGCGCAGGTCGACACGATGAATAAGACTCTCAAGACATGTTTAAAGAAGAGGTTGGAAGATGCCAAATCTTTGTGGCCTGAACAGCTCCCACATGTACTTTGGGCATATAGAACTTCTCATCGTGCCTCTACCGGGCACACATCGTTATCATTAACCTTTGAAAGTGAAGTTATGCTCCCAGTCGAATCCTTAGTGACCTCTCACGGACAAAAAAAAATTCACCTAGAGCAGAATCATGACTTACTACAAGCGTCCCTGTATCCAATTGAAGAGCAAAAAGAAGAATCACAGATCCAACTCGCCAATTACCAACAAAAGGTAATGCGATACTTCAATTCAAAAGTCAGAGAGAGAAGACTCGAGCTGGAAGACTTAATAAGTAGAAGGGTGTTCCTGGCTAACAAAGATCCTAAGGATGGAGTCCTAGGTCTGAACTAAGAAGGACCATATCAGATCATAGAGATTCTATGGAAATGGACTTTTAGATTAACCCAATTAACTGGAGAGGTAGTTTCATGCACTTGGACGCTTTGCACTTGAAGAAGTATTATCAATAATTGGGTCTATTTTGTATTGTAAGGCTTATTTATATAATCCATTTTCTTCAATTTTACTTTGATTTAATATAATAATAGTTGTTGTGTAGTTTAAACATGGTGCGATATTTTTCTCAATTTTCGTATAAGATCATTATGTAAAAGCGACCTAAAATATTCATATATTCTGATCACTTGGGGGGCATATACCCGCCGAGAGTAAGATGTCTTCAATTTTTTTTTAAAAATTCGGCAACTTAGAATTTGGAAATTTTGCACCTTGATAAAGTCTGAATTTTCAAAACAATTCCGAATATGGACTAAGTTAAGAACATTCAAAGTAAAAAAGAAAAAACCCTGGGCTAAACCAGGTACGAGGCCTGAATATTAACAGGTATGCAACTAGGCAATTAAAATCCTGGATATAACCAGGTCTGCGACTGAAAAATAACAGGTCAGTTATTAAGCACATACCACGATATAAAACAACCCATATAACTATGCATGTGTACAAAAACTTAAAATATTTAAAAATACAATAATAGAAGGGAAATGGATAAAGATCAAAATTAGGTTAATATAAAGCGAGGACAAATAACCTCAAGCATAGCCATTCAGGAAAATTGTCTCGGCCTACAAGGCCTAATTACAAGGAATAAAAAGATATCCCCAACAAAAAAATAACATATAAATATACAAATTGCTGAAGTCCTCAACGTTGAGCTCCGACAACTTGCTCACGAGAAGAAACTCATCCTCCCCATCCTCTCCGCCAGCTCCCGAGACTGTGTCCACCGTTTCGGTTGGCTCCTTTGCTAGCTGATCCTGGAATTTGGCATGGTACTTGTAATGACCCAACTATTTCTAAGACCTTGGACCATTAAAACTACTAGACATAGCTACTACTTTTGGAGAAAACATACATAAGAAATAATCATAACCTTATTAAAACTCCAAAATAAATATTGTGCAAATTACAAAATAAAAAGTAAAACATGGTATGGGTACCCATTGTTTAATAAAACATAAAACATAAACTTTAATTCAATTGTTTAAAAACTAAATGCGGAATTACAAAAGAAACATAATTCAAACGACTAAAATAAATGTCATCCTCAATCGACACGCAGTCCATTCATTCCAATCATCCTCAACACATAAGCCAAGCTACCAAGAATCCTTCAGCCTCCATAATCATTTTCCTGCATCACACTAAAAAATAAAGGAGTGAGCCTAATGCCCAGCAAGGAAAATCTATTAACACATACACCATAAGACTATAACATACATTATAAACATGTGGCTATCAAAAACATATATCATAACATAAACATATCATAACATAAACATATCATTAAATATTATAACATATAAGCATATAAAACTATCTTGTTTTCCTTACCAAAAGCCAGAATTTGGGAACAAGAACGGGATTAGAACACTCCTATAAACCAACAGTAGAAAATGTGAGAATCTCTAAGAATAAAGATGAATATGAGAACTAAACCATCAAGAAGAAACTTACCAAGAAGAACCTTAAGTTTCAAGAACTTAAATACCTAATCAAGAATCATAAACAAGAGTTAGGATCTAAATAAAAGAAACTAAAGAAAACTATAGAATCATAAAGAACTAGACTTAAGGAATAGGAATACCTTGAATGACCTTATGGATTGGTCTAAACCTCAATACCGAAATCACACTATTTCTCACTTCCCAAGTGTTTATAAAAGCTTAGAATGATATAGCGTTATCCAAAAACCCAAGTGTATCTCTCTGTAGTAAAACCTAGCACCTTGGAGGGTCTGATCAAATGCTTGAAGAATGAAGAAAATGGTTGAGTACTAGGTCGTATTTATAGAGTTCAAGGAGTGAAACTAACCCCTTTTAATTTGAATAAATAAATGATTATTAAATGAAAAGGATTTGATTTTTCGTTCAACTGACGCCCAGAATTCGGTCAAAGTCGTTCAAAGGCAGGTCTAAGTTGTTAAGGCTATTTTTAAAATTCAAAAATCAAACTTTCAAAAATACATACATGGAGCCGATATATCGCCTCCCCCTATATTCCCGAGCCTCGTTCGATCGTTCGTGCAAAGTCAACGTGTTTTCTGTATCTTCCGTAGGTGATATATCGGTCCCTAAGCTGAGATATATCGGCATACGTTCAAATATTAAACACGTATTAGCAATTTTTCATCATAATTTAAATTGGATAAATAGCTTTGACTGAGTCATAATACGATCCTAACAGCTGTTGGAAGGTTCTAGAGCTTCTAGATCTTTCTTTTATTTAAACTATCCATCAAAAATACTTAATTCCTTAATAAACATAATTATGACAAGTGTCACACTCTTATTAGCTCTATCTAAACCATAGGTTATAATAAATATATTTCTAGATCCAAAAATATTAATCAAACCTTATGTTATAATCAATATTCTTAAACTATAGGTTAAAATTATAAAATCCATAACTGTTGCTATGAGTTTCCAACTAAGTCCCGACTTGAACCAAAATCCATTGTAACTAACATACTACTAACTAATACTAACTACTACTACTACTATCTAGCTAGGCTAAGTAAATATTCTGGAACTCTACAATTCTCCCCTACTTAAAATAATTTCGTCCCCGAAATTTACGTACTAAACAATTCCGGATACTGGGCTAACATGTCTTCCTCCAACTCCCACGTTGCCTCCCGTTCAGAACTATTGCTCCATAGGATCTTGACTATCGGAATACTCTTAGACCGTAATTCCTTCATCCCCCTATCTAGGATGCTAATTGGTCGTTCCTCGTAACTCAAGTCTTTCTGGTGTGCTATCGTATCATACTTGAGGACGTGTGATGGGTCTGACACATATCTACGCAGCATTAAGATGTGGAACACATTATGGTTATCTACTAGAGCTGGCGGCAGGGCTAATCTATATGCAACTGCTCCCATTTTGTCCAATATCTTAAAAGGACCTATAAACTGGGGACTAAGCTTGCCTTTCTTCCCAAACCGCTTCACACCTTTCATAGGAGATATTTTTAAGAAGACTTGATCTCCAACTTTGAATTCCACATCACGCTGCTTGGCATACGCTTTCTAATCAGCGCTGCTGCATCCTGAGCTTCTCTAGCAGCTTTGGGTCCAAGAAATTGCCTTTCTCCTACCTCGTCCCAATGTAACAGCGATCGACACCTTCTTCTGTAGAGTAACTCATAGGGTTCCATCCCGATCGTTGACTGGTAGCTATTATTGTAGGAGAATTCTATCAGCATCAAATACTTACTCCATGATCCTCTGAAATCAAGTACACATGCGTGCAACATATCTTCTAAAATCTTTATGGTACGCTCGGACTGACCATCGGTCTGAGGATGAAATGTCGTACTAAGACATAACTTGGTACCCATGGCTTGCTGCAAGATTCCCCAAAATCTCGATGTAAATACTGATCCTCTATCGGATACTATGGTCTTAGGGGTTCCATGCAGTCTTACTATTTCTCAGACATAAACGTCTGCGTACTAATCTGCTATGTAAGTAGTCTTGACAGGCAGGAAGTGAGCTGACTTGTTTAGTCTATATACTACTACCTAAGTCAAGTCATGCTGCTTATTTGTTCGTGGAAAACCCGTCACAAAACCCATGGCTATGTCATCCCACTTCCATTCTGGAATACTAAGCGGTTGCAATAAGCCTGCAGGCCGCTGATGTTCTACTTTCACCTGCTGGAATACTAAGCATTTAGACACATACTCCGCTACATCCTTCTTCTTTCCTGGCCATCAATACAACGCCTTAAGTTCGTGAGTCATTTTAGTCGATCTTGGGTGAACTGAGTATGGGGTATTGCACGCTTCTTCTGAAATCTTCATCTTAATCCCTTGATCATTTAGCACGCATACCCGATCCTTATATCTCAAAAACCCCTGTCCTGAGATCACGAAATCTGTTTCCTTGCCTTCTTTAACTGCATCCATATGTGCTACTAATGTGTCATCATGCCCTTGCCCAATCCGTATTTCTTCTAACAGATTTGACTAGATGGACAAGTTAACCAGTTTACCAATGACTACTTCTATTCCGGCATTGATCAGCTCCTGCTGTAGCGGCTTTTCTATTCCAGCTAACGCTGCTAGACTTCCATAACTCTTCCAACTTAGCCCATCAGCAACTACGTTTGCCTTTCCTGGGTGGTATAGGATTTCGCAATCATAATCCTTCACTAGTTCTAACCACCTGCACTGCCTCATGTTGAGTTCCTTCTGAGTGAAGAAATACTTTAAGCTTTTGTGGTCAGTATAAATCTCACACCGTTCTCCGTAAAGATAATGGCCCCAGATTTTTAATGCAAAGACCACCGCTGCCAACTCCATATCGTGTGTTGGATAGTGTTGCTCATATTCCTTCAGCTTCCTTGAGGCGTAGGCTATTACCTTGTCATTCTGCATTAGCACATAACCCAATCCTTGCTTCGACGCAGCACAGTAGACTACAAACTTGTTGTTGCGTGTTGGTACACAAAGTACTGGTGCTGAGAATAGCTTATCCTTAAGCAACTGGAAGCTCTCTTTACACTTATCTGTCCAGCTGAACCTTTGTTGTTTCCGGGTCAGATTGGTGAGCGGAGTGGCTATCTTAGAAAACCCTTCTACAAACCTCCGATAATAACTTGCTAGTCCCAGAAAACTTCTTACCTCTGATGCGTTCTTTGGTCTTGGCCAATGTTTGTTTTTATTGATCAAATCAGAGATTATGCGCAGTAGAACAACAATCAAATTGTTAGTTTAATCCCATAAGATTTCTAGATCTACTTCTTCACATGCATATATATATTGAATAAAAGACATGAATAGAAAAATTACCTCAGGTCCTTCCTTGCTGCTATCTTTTTGTATGGAAAAATCCTTGAGATCTCACACCAAAATCTTCCAAAATGTTCTCAGCACACAAAGAACGAGTGTGGGCTCGCTATACAATAGGCACAAAACTATTTATCAGATGTTCTAAACACATGAGATCTGATAAAGTTTGGACCTAGATTTTGTGAATAATAGTGAATTTTGTTTGTGTCATTGTTCTCTTTCTCTGAGAGAGATTTCTAGATATTTTTCTATCCCTGAAAAGTTACGTTCTGCAAAACGGATATCCTATATTTAATATATCAAATATATTAAAATAAAATCTTAGTTATTTTAAACAATTTGAAAATAACTAATCAGTTATCATATTTTTGTTTAAATAATAATATTTTAATCAAATTACAATATCTCATTATTTATTTAATATTTAAATAACTAAAATTGTGGAACCTAGAAACTGTTCACAGTCACTTATGCGTGTAGCACAGTGCCTGTGCACTGTGCTACGCGTGTACCACATGCCAGTGATGGCATGTGATTTTTCCTAATTTTTATTATTATTTAAATACCAAAAATCCCAAAAATAAATTAATTCAAAATTAATTATATTTTTGTTAAATAAAATAATTAATTAATTACACATAATTAAACAATAATTATGTTTGATACATAGAAAAATATTTTACTTATCACATAAGTCATTTTTGCCCATTTTTGTATTTACCTTTGTCAGTGATTGTTTGAGCCATTTCGGGAACCATGGACCTATAACATTAAGCTCCAATAAATAAACTAAATAATTAAACTCTTTAATTATAATAGTTAATTTATTAATTATGATATTACTCCACTATAAATTCAGAATTGCACTCTTTATGTTATAGATATACTTTTACAGAAATCTTTTCTTAAGTCATCCATTGATATAACCATCTTACAATAGTTCAACCCTCTAATTAATTAGTTCATAAATTAGAATGGAAGAATTACCATTTTACCTTTCTAATTTACTTCTTATTCCTTAAGTACCATTAATTCACTAGTGAATAATTAATCTATAATCTAATTATAGATTTGAGCTCAAAATCATTTAGTTCAAGAATTAACCCTTAAGGGAACTAATATACGATCCGTTAGGAAAGATTAGATTTCGTATTGTTGATACATGTTCCCAGCCATCCATGATATTAAATCTCCAAAACAAAAGTCATTAGCCTTATTCTTTGAAAAGACCTTAACGAATGAATCAAAAGATTTAATAAACATGAACAAGAGTTCATGAACACTCAGGATTTAGGTTGATCTATAAATGATCATCAGTTATGATATGAATTACAAGTCTTTATTGTTAAATGGTTTTTGGATAAAGACTTTGATACATATCGGTCCATGTCATATATAATCATATTATATAAAGCACCTTTACCGAGATGTCTTTCCACATCAATAATCTGAATCTAGATTATTTGTATCAATATGATACTCAGTAAATCGTACTTACAACTCCAATTAAAGAATTCCATAAATTTAATTTGTTGTTGTTGACTATTTTTATTCATTCATGTGATCTTAATTCTCTCGTACTAATACAAGATCACATCCTCAATAATGAATATGGAATTTTTCTAATATTTACAAAATTATTCAAACAATAATTTAACAATCTAAATATAACAATAATAATAAACCATTGTATTTATTTATTCACAGAAAAATAAATGTCTTTACATGCTTTTAGGACACACTCCTAACAATCTCCCACTTTTACTTAAAGCAAGTGAGGCATTTCTCTCAATCCCATATTACGTACATGAGCCTCGAATTGCTTTTCTGGAAGCGTCTTCGTGAACGGGTCCGCCAGGTTGTGTTCTGATGCGATTTTCAGAATGGTCACATCTCCTCTATGTACGATTTCTCTGACTAAGTGGTAGGTGCGCTCTATATGCTTTCCCCTCTTGTGGCTTCTTGGTTCTTTAGAATTGGCCACTGCTCCACTGTTGTCACAGTAAAGAACAAGTGGTTTCTCCACTTCTGGAACTACTTCCAAATCTGTGTAGAACTTTTTCAGCCAAACTGCTTCCTTAGCTGCTTAACAAGCTGCTATGTATTCAGCTTCCATGGTTGAATCAGCTATACTAGACTGCTTAATGCTTCTCCAGACAACTGCTCCACCACCAAGAGTGAATACTGACCCAGAAGTAGACTTTCTACTATCCTTGTCAGATTGAAAATCTGAGTCAATGTATCCAGTAGGTTCGAGGTCACTACCCGAATATACTAGCATATAGTCTCTTGTTCTCCTGAGATACTTGAGAATATGTTTCACTGCAATCCAGTGTTCCAAACCTGTATTTGATTGATAATGATTGACAATCCCTACTGCATAACATATGTCAGGTCTAGTACATAACATTAAATAAATTAGGCTCCCTACTGCTGATGCATAGGGATACTTTCTCATGTTCTCTTGCTCTTGTGGTGTCTTTGGACACTGATATTTGCAAAGAGTAATTCCATGTCTGGTCGGCAATTGACCCTTTTTGGAATTCTCCATAGAGAATCTTTCAAGCACTTTATCAATATAATTTGCTTGTGAAAGTGCTAGGAGCTTGTTCTTTCTATCTCTTAGAATTTTAATGCCTAGAACATAGCTCGCTTCTCCCAAATCTTTCATTTGGAATTTGTCAGCCAACCATTTCTTTACATTTGATAATGTCTCTACATCATTCCCAATGAGTAGGATATCATCAACATAAAGAACTAAGAAAACCACAATCTTTCCTTTGATGTATTTATAAACACATGCTTCATCAACATTTTGTTCGAAAACATATGTTCTAATAGTTTCATCAAATGTTAAGTTCCAAGATCTTGATTCTTGTTTTAATCCATATATGGATTTCAACAACTTGCATACCTTTTGATCTTGATTCTTCTTTATAAAACCTTCTGGTTGTTCCATATAAATGGTTTCATCAAGGTGGCCATTCAGAAAGGTTGTCTTGACGTCCATTTTCCATATCTCATTATCATAGATGGCAGCTATGGATAAAAGTATGTGAATGGATTTAAGCATGGCCACAGGAGAAAATGTTTGTTCATAGTCCACCCCCTCTCTCTGTGTGTACCCTTTGGCCACAAGCCTTGCTTTATAGGTCTCTACCTTTCCATCTGCACCCCTTTTCTTCTTGTAGATCCATTTGCATCCAATGACATTAACATTGTCAGGCAGATCTACAAGTTCCCAACCTGAATTGGAATACATTGATTCCATTTCTTGATTCATGGCATCTTGCCACTTATCAACATCAGGGTCTTCCATTGCTTCTTTAAAAGTCAATGGATCGTCCTTTTCAGTATCTGATACAAGAACGTGTGCCTCATGTTCGTAGCGAATAGGTTGTCTCACAATCCTCCCACTACGACGTTGCATTGGTTTTTCCTTTTCAGGAATTGTGGTTTCTTTGGTTGTTTTATCATTAATTGCTACTGGTGACTTTGCAACTTTATTTGAGACCATCTCCTCCAGTACAACCTTACTGCGAGGTTTGTGGTTATTAACATAGTCATATTCAAGAAAAGTTGCATTTGTCAATACAAATGTTTTATTTTCTTTTGGACTATAGAAAATTCCACCTCTAGACTCTTTGGAATATCCCACAAACATACACACTTCAGAGCACGTTTCCAACTTCCCGATCTTCCTTTTAAGCATGTATGCATGACACCCCCAAATTCTAAAATGATGTAAACTAAGTTTACAACCATTCCATAATTCTATGGATGTCTTTTGGATAGACTTAGGTGGAACATCATTCAATGTGTATAGAACACACTGAATCGTATAGCCCCTGAATGACAGTGGTAATGATGAGAAACTCATCATTCATCTAACCATATCTAATAACGTTCTATTCCGACTTTCTGAAACACCATTTTACTGTGTTGTTTCAGGTGTAGTGAGTTGGAATTGAATGCCATGCTCACGTTGATGGGTCTTGAATTCACATTCAAAGTACTCTCTTCCTCGATCAAATCGAAGTGCTTTTTAGTGATTTACCTAATTTCTTTTTAGCCTCTGCTTGAAATTCTTTGAACTTTCCAAAAGTCTCAGATTTTCTTTGCATTAAGTATAGGTAACCATATCTCGAATAATCGCCAATGAAAGTGACGAAATATTCACAACCTCCTCTTTCTTGTACATTAAGTGGATTGCAACATCCATATGTACTAGCTGAAGTAGTTCTGTGGCTCTTGAACCTTTAGCAGAGAAAGGTCTCTTGGTCATTTTGCCTTCTAGACAGGACTTTAAAACAGGGAGAGATCTAATAGATGGTTCCCTTAAAGGACTATCCTTTACAAGCCTATTTATTCCGTCTAGACCAATATGGCCCAATCTCAAGTGCTACAGATATTTTTCACTATCGAAATCAGTTTAATAGATTTAGGATTAGGTGTTTTTTAAATAATTCAAAATTATAAAAAATTGCCATTCATTATAAGTATGTAAACTTTGTTTATCCCAAAGCATTTGCATAACAAGTAAATGGATCATTTCTTTAAATAATTACTTTATTAATAAAAGAAATAAATTTTATGCAAAAATAGAAATAAGTTTCCAAACATTAATAATCAAAATTACTAATAATAAACTAAATTTCTAGACTGTCGTTTTCTTTGTTTAAAGAAATCTAAAAATTTCTAAAACAAAATAAAGAAATTTAAATTGTTCAACTAACAATAAAAATTACTAAATAAAATTACTCTCCAACTTCTCCAGCTCTTTACTCGCTATTCAAATCCTCATCAGTCTCTTCCAACTTTTCAGGGTTCTGATTCTGTAAATGGAAAAACAAAAAGAAAAATAGATTAGTGGCATATATTTTTGAATCTACTATCCAAAATTTTGAATCTTATATTCATAGTATTTGAATCTACTATTCAAAGTTGAAAAAATATATGTAAATCTTATTTACCTTTTTTGTTTGATATAAACGATGACACTCAGCAAAGATTTCCTCTGCCATTGCTCGCCACATCTCATGTGTTGAGTCATAGTCTATATATTTTCCTTTGTTTCGTCAGGCATGGTTGAAAGCATGCAATAACGTGCCAACCGATCAGATTTCATCCAATTTACATATTTTTCTTCTGCTTCATAGCTAGTAGCCAGAGGTGGTTCTGTTGGAGGTTTTTCACAGACAGTTGACATCATCTTCTTATAAGAAAAAATAGTCAACATGCCTCGAAACCAGTGTTGCATATTTTCAGGTTCAAAAACCAAGGATTTGAGAAAGGTATATGTGTGTAATTCACCAATAGACATTTTTACTGGCAATAAATACAAACAAATATTATTATATTTAGAAAAATAAATATCAAAGTTTCGGAAATTAAACGTGATGCATGAGCACAATTAAATCACATAAAATAAAGATTAATTTCTATGATAAAATTTTCTAACAATTAAAGTGCCGCCTTAGGGTCGGTCAAATTAATTTTAGAGAATTTATAAGACATTTTTATCTTTATTGTTTAAAACTTAAAATAACTCCTTATTTTCTCTTTTAAACATTAAAGTACCGCTTAGTTTGGTCAAGTTATGATTATCCACTGCAAAAGCTTAATCATAACTTTGTGAGTGTAACCCATTATTTCGAAGTTCATGACTTAACTTATGACATGCCGCCTTAGGGTCGGTCAAGCCTAAAATACATCATTAGTTCCTATCTATGTAAGAAATATGTCTAGACACCTTCCTTAGGGGGACGAAAACAAAGCCGTCGCGAGGCGCTATTCATATCTCGCGGTGTTATATTAATAATGGAGTCCATGGGTTATGTTTGAGATATCAACCCTCTCCCACTCACTATTTTGATATAAGTGTTTTTAACCTAATTAATTCCAAATTAATTATAACATCTTTAAACCTTATGAACATAATTAAAATTGGAAAGAAAGCGAGTTTCTAGGTCCATATCCAATTTTAAATTACCAATCATGTTCATCTAAACTTTACTAAAAACACTTTTAAAATAAAGTTGGTTTAAAGAAATTAAGTCATAAAGACTTAAAATTTGGTGTGATATTTTACCAAGTTTTCAAAAATGAAACTAAGTAATTTACATGCAATTGATTTCGCAAAACAATTCATATAAACACAAAGGACAATCCTAATAATCATGTTTCTACTAATGAGATGCATGATTATGACTGTGTGGATTTTCATGTATGGCATACAATGCATGAACATGTTATCAATCACATGAAAATAATTATTTAAATAAATAAATAAACAATAAATGTTGAACCGGGTGCTTTTGGGTATTTCTAAGTTTACAACCACTTTATAAAATTAAAAAAATAAAATAAAACCGCCTCGATCTCCATCGGGCTTCTTTACTTTACTGTCGGTAGGATATGTGTCGTTGTTGGTCCAGAATAATAATAAGAAAACAATTTTCTAATTATTTTGATTAATTAAAACAAACTTTTAAATAATCATTATTTTTATTTTTCTTTTTAATTAAAACAACTTTTAATTAAAATTAGAAACTGAAATAATTAAATAAAATCTGTTATATTTAAAATTAAATTTTGAAATTAGATTTTCAAAAAAATGTTTGTTAGGATAACAAAATTATCACATTATTTAAATATCAAATTTCTAATAAATAGGATATTTAACATATAAATTTTTAAAAAAAATAACAGAATAATTTCATAAAAAAAAAAATCTGGACCAGCAGGACGGGGACACGTGGCGTCAAACGGAGCTGCTGGGGCCGGGTTGTATGGAACCGTACAAACGTCCGTACGACGTCCAGGCAGCGGCTCGAAGGTCGGCCTCGGAGGAGCGGTGGCTGAATTCTGAATCCCGGGCTCCGTTCTGACTTTTGTGTGATCGGAATTATAATTTTATGGTGTCAAATACCAAATAAAATTACATAAATCCTATGCCATTTAATGGCTTACACAATGATCTAATCATAAACAAATCCTAACCCAAAAACACCATACAATTAACGATTCAACATTCCCATGCATTCAATCACATTAAGCCATCCATTCATTCATCAAAATAAATAAATGCATAAAAGTAAACCCACACAGATTCAATATATATATATGTGTGTGTGTGAAGATGGCTCTGGTACCATTTGTTGATTTTTATTGATCAAATCATAGATTATGCGCAGCGGAACAACAATCAAATTATTAGTTTAATCCCAAAGATTTCTAGATCTACTTCTTCTGTAACGACCCAAATTCAGTGTTAAGGCTTAAGGGCCTGGAGTAGTGTGCCTGGAGGGCATGATGGGATTTTGTGTGTGACTTTATTAAGTTTAATGCATCATTATGATTTATTGCACGTTATATGACTATTTGATTATTTGAGATGCATGACTATGTGAATCAGTATGCATGTAGAACTGATTGTCTTAAAATGAGCATGATTGTAACTTGGCCATGTTAGGGCATAACTGTGATAATTGTACTATGTGAATTGTGCCATGTGAGTGTGATGTTTTATCAAGATGCACGCATCGAGACGGTCCTAGAAAGCCAGTTAGTCTAAAAGTCACAACGGGATGTTGTACCCGGCTCGGGAGGAGCCCAGGGGTACTTCGGGAATCTTATAAGTTGAGTTTAGAAAGAGTGATTAGTTATTGGTATTTTGGTAACCATTTGTAACTGCTGTGAGTAACAAGTTTTAAGATAGGAAGTGGTAGAATTGAAATGAAAGTGTTAAGACTTAAGTACCCTTGAAGGTTTAGCTTAGAAGGATTAGTAAGGAGGGGTAATTTGGTCTTTTGGCAAGGCAAATAGACTTTATGCAGCTGGGATTTAGGGGGTACGGTTTGGGCATTTGGGTCACTTGTGGCTTTGATAAAATTAGAAGAGAAGGAAAAGAAGAGGAGAGAAAGGCTAGGGCAAAGAAGAAGAAAGAAGAAGAGGTGTAGAAGGGGCTGAAGTGGGAAGCTTAGAAGGAGATCAAGGGAACTTTAGGGTGGATTCTACTCTTGAGGTAAGGATCTTATGCTTATTTAAGTTTGTTTTCTGTGTTGGTTGAGGAATTTAATGCTTGAGTTAAGATTTTCATGGGTTTTGGTTTGGGTTGTTGAATTTGAAATCAAAGGAGTGGATCTTGTGTGCATTGATGTTTTGGATTTGATTCTAGTGTTTATGGGGTGTTAGATTGTTCATATGATGTTTGGATTTGAGTTTTGGGGTTTAGGTTTTGGTTTGGGATGATTTGGAGAGGTTAAAGCTCGGGGAAAATTGCAGGAAAAACCCAGAATTCTGGGTCTGCGAAGGCGTGCCGCGGCAGGGTTTTGTGTGCCGCGGCAAGGGAGCTTCTGTCTGATGGGTGCCGCAGCACAAGGCAATTTTCAGGGTAGCTCTTTTTGGCAATTTTAGGTCTTAGCTCCGGGGGTTCGTGGGATGCCTCCGGGGTGTTGTTTTAAGGTTGTAGAGGTCCCGAGAGTGCGGGATTGGTCCCGGGAAATGGTTTTGGGTTTGGTTAGTATTAAAAGTGTTTTATGTGTGTTGTGACTAGGATTTCGGAGAGGCTCGTGCTAAAGGACCGTGCTCGTGGTCGTGGTGCATCGGAAAGCACGGATTACAGGTAAGAAAACCGTAACACCCGAGTTTAGGGCATGGCCCCACTGTGTGATTGTAGGGCGTGGCCCCGGATTGTATTACGTGCAAATGCTTAACCTTAAATGAACCGTGATGTGTGTGAATGTTTATTTTGAATGTACTATATGTGTTATTATGATGAAACGAGCGGCAGAGGCCGGGTACGGCATAGGCCGGGGCGGCCGTGGGCCGAAAGTAACACACAGCACATGGGATGCTTATATTCAGGGTGGGACCCAAGGGATACATGAGTTATCCTCGTGGTGAGAACCGAAACTCCAGGCTTTGGTAAGGCCTTGGGAGCGGCATGGCCGTACTTGTTTATTATGATGGTTTTCCTATGTGTCAGTGAATTATTGCCAGCTATTTGTTTTGCATATGTTATGTGCTATTTGGGTTTTCTTGTTGGGCTTCGGCTCACGGGTGCTCTGTGTGGCAGGTAAAAGCAAGGAGTCAGTCAACCGGCCATGAGTATGGAGAGCGTGGGGGCGGCGCGTACATGTTCGGCCTGCCCGACTGCTTTGGTTGGGGGCATTTTGTATATGGCTGTATTTAACCATTCTTTTGATAGCTGATCAAGTGTAAATCTATTTTGAGTTGTAAATATTTTGTAAACCTTATTTTGGGATCCCAGATGTTTTATAATTAACGTTTTTAATGAAACTAAACATTTTCAAAGAGTACAGCCTTAAACTCTGGTTTATTCACACTTTTGGTTTTAGAAACCACTTGAGTCAATTAAATGCAAAATTTCTGTTTTAAACTCACTTAGTAACGGCTCTAAGGTAGTAGGGCGTTACAACTTGGTATCAGAGCGAGCCAAGGTTTATTGGTTCTGGAGATCGACCGAACATGTACGCACGCTGCCATTGAAAAGCTCGACTCAGGGTAGTTCGGTATGATCGGTTGATATATTCATGAATATGTGTTTAATGCTTTGTGTGCCTGCCTAAATTATTATGAGCATGATCATTGAAATAACATATGCATGATGCCAGGGCAAGGCCCGTTGTATGCTGCATGATATTTGTATGGCACTTTGGTCGATTGATCTTGGTTGTTGTTGAGATTGAGAGGTGGAAATTGGACCTTGTTATCATGCCTAATGAGCGGTGTCATTGATTGCAGGCATTTAGTTGCAATGCCTCGCCAATCATCGAGACTCCGCGGCATTCAGGCCGAGGATGATAACCAGGGGCAGGACCCTCCACCTGCTCCTCAGAACTGGCAACAGATTTTAGCAGAGATGGAGGCTAGGTTGAAGAAAACAGAGGATGAGCTTAGTCAGTACAGGCAACCAGCTCCTCCACCGGCCACTGTGATACCACCACCACCGCCTAGTGTGGTACCGGCTCCGGTTCAACCTGTGACTGGGAACAGGTTGGAACCTCTATATGAAAGATTCAGAAAACAACAACCTCCTACCTTTGAGGGGGGAGCAGACCCACTGCAGGCTGAGCAGTGGATGAGTACAATGTCGGTAATCCTGGACTTCATGAGGGTTGAAGGAAGGGATAGGGTTGATTGTGCCAGTTATATGCTTAGACATGATGCACGAATATGGTGGGAGGTAGTAGGGCAGCGAAGGGATACAGCTATTATGACCTAGGAGGAATTCAAGAGCATTTTCAACGAGAAATACTACAGCGTAGCCGTTCGAGCGGCGAAGGCGGATGAGTTCAACAATCTGACTCAGGGCAGGTTATCTGTCACTGAGTACGCCTTGGTATTTGATAGATTGGCGAAGTTTGCGCCAGAGCTTGTGCCGACTGATACGGCCAGAAGGGACAGATTTGTACGGGGATTAGGTGCAATGATCGCCCGTGACGTGAGTATTACAATGGCTCCAGAGACTACCTATGCGCAAGTGGTAGACAAGGCCCTCACTGCTGAGAGGGCTGAGGATCAGATCTGGAAGGATAACGCTGCTAGGTGTGATACCAGGAGGGTAGTGCCTTCTTCTTCTGGACCTAGTCGGGGCAGCGGCCCCAGTGAGCAGAAGAGGAGAGTACCAGACTCATTTACTCCCTATGGTTCTGACAGGAGGGTTCGCGGTTCTGTGGGTGGCCGCCAGGGCAATAATGACAACTGGAGGAGATATCCATGGTGTCCTCAATACAGGCGATGGCATCAGGGCGAGTGTCGGTCCGCCTCTGGAGCGGGTGCCGGCATCAGGGCATGTTTTGTTTGTGGAAGCACCAGTCACTTGAAGAAAGATTGCCCGCAGGCTAAGAAGGAGGAGCCTAGGCAGGGAGACAGCCTCGCACCTGCTAGGGTTTTCACCTTGACTCAGACTGAGGCAGAGGCCAGCCCATCAGTAGTCACAGGTAAGATTTTTAGCGCTGGATCCTTGTTTACTACATTGATTGATTCTGGTGCTACGCACTCATTTGTTTCTACTAGAGTGATTGATCAGCTGTGTAGACCTAGTATTTTGTATGCTAGGGGTTTTCAGACTATATTGCCTACAGGAGAGCTGGTAGTCTCTAGGAGGTGGGTTAGAGCCTTACCAGTAGTGGTAGACGGTAGAGAATTGTTTGTTGACCTGATTGAACTAGATATGGATGATTTTGACATAATACTAGGGATGGATTGGTTGACGCGGTATGGAGCAACGATTGATTGTAGGCGACCCAATGGTGACCTTTGAACCAGAGGGCGAGGCACCCTTTGTGTTCGTGGGAACGGTGGATGGACCGCGGGTACCTGTGATCTCGGCACTGAAGGCTAGAGACCTGATGCAAGAGGGTTGCATAGGATTCCTAGCAAGTATAGTGGATTCCTCTAAGGTGGCGGTAGTGGGACCGAATGAAACCAGAGTTATCTGCGAGTTTCCAGACTTGTTTCCAGCGGATCTACCGGGGTTGCCGCCACAGCGGGAGATTGAGTTCGTCATAGAGTTGGCTCCGGGAGCAGAGCCAGTTTCCAAGGCACCTTACAGAATGGCTCCAGCAGAATTAAAGGAATTGAAGATTCAGCTACAGGAACTACTTGATTTGGGGTTTGTCAGACCGAGTTTCTCGCCGTGGGGTGCTCCAGTTTTATTTGTTAAGAAAAAGGATGGATCGCTCAGGATGTGCATCGATTACAGGGAGTTGAATAAGTTGACCATCAAGAACAAGTACCCATTGCCTAGGATCGACGATTTATTTGATCAACTTCAAGGGAGTTCAGTGTTTTCGAAGATTGATCTCCGATCAGGCTACTATCAGTTGAGGATCAGAGAAGAGGACATACCAAAGACTGCATTTCGGACACGGTATGGGCATTATGAATTTCTGGTTATGTCCTTTGGATTAACCAATGCCCCAGCGGCATTTATGGATTTGATGAACAGAATTTTTAAGGATTACTTGGATAAGTTCGTGATTGTGTTTATTGATGATATCCTAGTATACTCCCAGTCAGAGACAGAGCATGAGAATCATCTGCGCCTGGTGTTGCATCGGTTAAGAGAGCATAAGTTATATGCTAAGTTTAGCAAATGCGAGTTCTGGTTATCGCAAGTTTCATTTCTAGGCCATATTATCAGTAAGGATGGGTTACTAGTCGACCCAAGCAAGACTGAAGCAGTAAGAGATTGGCCTAGACCCAGCAATGTTCCTGAAGTTAGAAGTTTCCTTGGACTAGCAGGTTACTACCGGAGGTTTGTAGAGGGGTTCTCCAGAATTGCTACTCCGTTGACAGAATTGACAAGGAAGAAGACCAAGTTTGTGTGGACAGATCGATGCGAGAATAGCTTCAAAGAGCTGAAGCGGCGGTTGATTACTGCACCAGTGCTGAGCTTGCCAACAGATAATGAGAAGTTTGTGGTCTACTGTGACGCTTCCAGACAGGGTCTGGGATCCGTGTTGATGCAGGCTGGGAAAGTGATAGCGTACGCATCAAGGCAATTAAAGGAGTACGAGCAGAGGTATCCCACGCATGACCTGGAATTAGCTGCAGTGGTATTCGCACTTAAGGTTTGGAGGCACTATCTGTATGGAGAGAGGTGCGAGATATACACTGATCACAAGAGTCTAAAGTATTTCTTTACCCAGAAGGACTTGAATATGCGCCAGAGGCGGTGGCTAGAGCTGGTAAAGGATTACGATTGTGATATCCTATACCATCCTGGGAAGGCTAATGTGGTGGCTGATGCATTGAGCCGAAGGGGCCCAGGACAGTTGTATAGTTCGAGGCAGATATCTGACAGACTAGCAGGAGAGATGACCAGAGCAGGTATAGAGCTAGTGGTTGGTAGGTTAGCCAACATTACTCTTCAGTCAACACTCCTCGAGAGGATTAAGGAAGCACAGGGAAAGACCCCCAGTTAGTTGAACGTAGAGAGAATGTCCTATCGGGAGCAGCTAAGGACTTCTCTATTTCTGAGATGGGTTTGTTGAAGTACAAAGGACGGATTTGTGTTCCGATTGATCCAGACATTCGGCGAGAGATTCTGGACGAGTCTCATACCACTCCCTACTCTTTGCACCCAGGTTCTACGAAGATGTACCATGACCTGAAGGTTTTGTATTGGTGGTCAGGCATGAAGAGGGACGTGGTGGATTATGTGGCTAGATGCCTAACCTGTCAGCAGATTAAGGCGGAACACCAGAGGCCAGCAGGATTATTACAGCCTCTTGGGATTCCCGAGTGGAAATGGGAAGATATTGCCATGGACTTTGTGGTAGGATTGCCAAAGACCGTGGGTCAGCATGACTAGGTATGGGTGATTGTGGACAGGTATACGAAGTCCGCCCACTTCTTACCTGTGAAGACGACTTATACTGTGGAGCAGTATGCAGAGCTTTATGTTAAGGAGATTGTTCGACTTCATGGGGCTCCGAGGTCGATAGTATCCGACAGAGACCCCACTTTCACTTCCAAGTTTTGGAAGAGCCTGCAGAAGGCAATGGGCACGCAGCTTCGGTTTAGTACCGCTTATCATCCTCAGAAGGATGGACAGTCTGAGAGGACAATTCAGATACTGGAGGACATGTTACGAGCTTGTGTGTTGGATTTTGAGGGATCTTGGAGTAGGTATCTCCCTCTGATCGAGTTCTCGTACAATAACAGTTATCAGGCGACTATCGGAGTGGCTCCGTATGAGATGCTGTATGGAAGAAAGTGCAGATCGTCGATTCACTGGGAGGAGGCAGGTGAGAGAAGGTATTTAGGTCCTGAAATGGTTCAGAGGACCAATGAGGCACTTGAGAAGATTAGAGCTCGTATGCTCGCCTCCCAGAGTCGCCAGAAGAGTTATTCAGACCAGAAACGCAGAAGCGTGGAATTCCAGGTTGGGGATCATGTATTCCTCAGGGTTTCACCCCTGAGAGGAGTAAAACGATTTGGCGTTCGGGGCAAGCTGAGTCCCAGGTTTGTTGGTCCATTTGAGGTTCTAGAACGAATTGGGGAGGTGGCTTATAGGTTAGCAATGCCTCCAGCTCTATCAGGGGTTCATGATGTGTTTCATGTATCCATGCTCCGGAAGTATGTTTCGGACACTACTCATGTGTTGAGCTATGAGAACTTGGAGTTGGATCGGGACTTATCATACGAAGAAAAGCCTGTTCAGATCCTTGATAGGAAGGAAAAGGTCTTGAGGAGCAAGACCATCCCCTTGGTTAAAGTATTGTGGAGAAACAGCAAGGTCGAAGAGGCGACATGGGAACTGGAATCAGTGTTAAGGCTTAAGGGCCTGGAGTAGTGTGCCTGGAGGGCATGATGGGATTTTGTGTGTGACTTTATTAAGTTTAATGCATCATTATGATTTATTGCACGTTATATGACTATTTGATTATTTGAGATGCATGACTATGTGAATCAGTATGCATGTAGAACTGATTGTCTTAAAATGAGCATGATTGTAACTTGGCCATGTTAGGGCATAACTGTGATAATTGTACTATGTGAATTGTGCCATGTGAGTGTGATGTTTTATCAAGATGCACGCATCGAGACGGTCCTAGAAAGCCAGTTAGTCTAAAAGTCACAACGGGATGTTGTACCCGGCTCGGGAGGAGCCCAGGGGTACTTCGGGAATCTTATAAGTTGAGTTTAGAAAGAGTGATTAGTTATTGGTATTTTGGTAACCATTTGTAACTGCTGTGAGTAACAAGTTTTAAGATAGGAAGTGGTAGAATTGAAATGAAAGTGTTAAGACTTAAGTACCCTTGAAGGTTTAGCTTAGAAGGATTAGTAAGGAGGGGTAATTTGGTCTTTTGGCAAGGCAAATAGACTTTATGCAGCTGGGATTTAGGGGGTACGGTTTGGGCATTTGGGTCACTTGTGGCTTTGATAAAATTAGAAGAGAAGGAAAAGAAGAGGAGAGAAAGGCTAGGGCAAAGAAGAAGAAAGAAGAAGAGGTGTAGAAGGGGCTGAAGTGGGAAGCTTAGAAGGAGATCAAGGGAACTTTAGGGTGGATTCTACTCTTGAGGTAAGGATCTTATGCTTATTTAAGTTTGTTTTCTGTGTTGGTTGAGGAATTTAATGCTTGAGTTAAGATTTTCATGGGTTTTGGTTTGGGTTGTTGAATTTGAAATCAAAGGAGTGGATCTTGTGTGCATTGATGTTTTGGATTTGATTCTAGTGTTTATGGGGTGTTAGATTGTTCATATGATGTTTGGATTTGAGTTTTGGGGTTTAGGTTTTGGTTTGGGATGATTTGGAGAGGTTAAAGCTCGGGGAAAATTGCAGGAAAAACCCAGAATTCTGGGTCTGCGAAGGCGTGCCGCGGCAGGGTTTTGTGTGCCGCGGCAAGGGAGCTTCTGTCTGATGGGTGCCGCAGCACAAGGCAATTTTCAGGGTAGCTCTTTTTGGCAATTTTAGGTCTTAGCTCCGGGGGTTCGTGGGATGCCTCCGGGGTGTTGTTTTAAGGTTGTAGAGGTCCCGAGAGTGCGGGATTGGTCCCGGGAAATGGTTTTGGGTTTGGTTAGTATTAAAAGTGTTTTATGTGTGTTGTGACTAGGATTTCGGAGAGGCTCGTGCTAAAGGACCGTGCTCGTGGTCGTGGTGCATCGGAAAGCACGGATTACAGGTAAGAAAACCGTAACACCCGAGTTTAGGGCATGGCCCCACTGTGTGATTGTAGGGCGTGGCCCCGGATTGTATTACGTGCAAATGCTTAACCTTAAATGAACCGTGATGTGTGTGAATGTTTATTTTGAATGTACTATATGTGTTATTATGATGAAACGAGCGGCAGAGGCCGGGTACGGCATAGGCCGGGGCGGCCGTGGGCCGAAAGTAACACACAGCACATGGGATGCTTATATTCAGGGTGGGACCCAAGGGATACATGAGTTATCCTCGCGGTGAGAACCGAAACTCCAGGCTTTGGTAAGGCCTTGGGAGCGGCATGGCCGTACTTGTTTATTATGATGGTTTTCCTATGTGTCAGTGAATTATTGCCAGCTTTTTGTTTTGCATATGTTATGTGTTATTTGGGTTTTCTTGCTGGGCTTCGGCTCACGGGTGCTCCGTGTGGCAGGTAAAAGCAAGGAGTTAGTCAACCGGCCATGAGTATGGAGAGCGTGGGGGCGGCGCGTACATGTTCGGCCTGCCCGACTGCTTTGGTTGGGGGCATTTTGTATATGGCTGTATTTAACCATTCTTTTGATAGCTGATCAAGTGTAAATCTATTTTGAGTTGTAAATATTTTGTAAACCTTATTTTGGGATCCCAGATGTTTTATAATTAACTTTTTTAATGAAACTAAACATTTTCAAAGAGTACAGCCTTAAACTCTGGTTTATTCACACTTTTGGTTTTAGAAACCACTTGAGTCAATTAAATGCACAATTTCTGTTTTAAACTCACTTAGTAACGGCTCTAAGGTAGTAGGGCGTTACATCTTCACATGCATATATATATATATTGAATCAAAGACATGAATAGAAAAATTACCTCAGGTCCTTCCTTGCTGCTATCTTTTTGTATGGCAAAATCCTTGAGATCTCACACCAAGATCTTCCAAAATGTTCTCAGCACACAAAGAATGAGTGTGGGCTCGCTATACAAACAATAGGCAAAAACTATTTATCAGATGTTCTCAACACATGAGGTCTGATAAAGTTTGGACCTAGGTTTTGTGAATAATAGTGACTTTTGTTTGTGTCACTGTTCTCTTTCTCTGAGAGAGATTTCTAGATATTTTTCTATCCCTGAAAAGTTATGTTTTGAAAAATTGATATCATATGTTTAATATATCCAATATATTAAAATAAAATCTTAGTTATTTTAAACAATTTGAAAATAACTAATCAGTTATCAGATTTTTGTTTAAATAATAATATTTTAATCAAATTACAATACCTCATTATTTATTTAATATTTAAATAACTAAAATTGTTGAACCTAGAAACTGATCACAGTCTCTTATGCGTGTAGCACAATGACTGTGCACTGTGCTACACGTGTACCACATGTCAGTGATGGCATGTGATTTTTCCTAATTTTTATTATTATTTAAATACCAAAAATCCCAAAAATAAATTAATTCAAAATTAATTATATTTTTGTTAAATCAAATAATTAATTAATTCTTAATTAATTAATTACACATAATTAAACAATAATTATGTTTGATACATAGAAAAATATTTTACATATCACATAAGTCATTTTTGCCCATTTTTGTATTTACCTTTGTCAGTGATTGTTTAAGCCATTTCGGGGACCATGGACCTATAACATTAAGCTCCAATAAATAAACTAAATAATTAAACTATTTAATTATAATAGTTAATTTTTTAATTCTGATATTACTCCACTATAAATTCAGAATTGCACTCTTTATGTTATAGATATATTTTTACATAAATCTTTTCTTAAGTCGTCCATTGATATAACCATCTTACAATAGTTCAACTCTCTAATGAATTAGTTCATAAATTAGAATGGAAGAATTACCATTTTACCTTTCTAATTTACTTCTTATTCCTTAAGTACCACTAATTCACTAGTGAATAATTAATCTATAATCTAATTATAGATTTGAGCTCAAAATCATTCAGTTCCAGAATTAACCCTTAAGGGAACTAATATACGATCCGTTAGGAAAGATTAGATTCCGTATTGTTGATACATGTTCCCAGCCATCCATGATATTAAATCTCCAAAACAAAAGTCATTAGCCTCATTCTTTGAAGATACCTTAATGAATGAATCAAAAGATTTAATAAACATGAACAAGAGTTCATGAACACTCAGGATTTAGGTTGATCTATAAATGAACATCAGTTATGATATGAATTACAAGTCTTTATTGTTAAATGGTTTTTGGATAAAGACTTTGATTCATATCGGTCCATGTCATATATAATCATATTATATAAAGCACCTTTACCGAGATGTCTTTCCACATCAATAATCTGAATCTAGATTATTTGTATCATTATGATACTCAGTAAACCGTACTTACAACTCAAATTAAATAATTCCATAATTTTGATTTGTTGTTGTTGACTATTTTTATTCATTCATGTGATCTTAATTCTCTCGTACTAATACAAGATCACATCCTCAATAATGAATATGGAATTTTTCTAATATTTACAAACAATTTCAAACAATAATTTAACAATCTAAATATAACAATAATAATAAACCATTGTATTTATTTATTCACATAAAAACAAATGCCTTTACATGCTTTTAGGACACACTCCTAACAGCCAATCCTTCACAGCCTCTACCTTAGATGGGTCTACTGCAACTCCTTCCTTGGATACTATTGAACTTGGCGTATAGTTGATGCTCTTTTAATCGCAACAAGGTTAACCTTAAATGTTCCTTATGGTCAACTTCATTCTTGGAATACACCAAGATATCATCAATGAACACTACGAAAAATTTGTCCAAGTAATCCTTGAAGACCATATTCATTAAATCCATGAATGCGGCTGAAGCGTTGGTAAGACCAAACGACATAACTAGAAACTTGTAATGTCCATAACGAGTTCTAAAACTTGTCTTGGGAATATCCTCTTCCCGTACCTTGAGGTGGTGATACCCGGACCGTAGATCAATCTTTGAAAATACGGTCGCTCCTCGACCCTTGTGGCAATGACTGTCGAGTTGTAGTACTTCTTGTGGAACAGCACCACAAATCTGGTCCATGTCATGGTGGCGACATCGTGAGTCTGCTGAACTAGGTCCCACCATATTCTAGCATCGTTCTTAAGTAGAGACGAAATTCAGGATATGCGATCCGCATTGCCGAGATTCATATGCACTAAGATCGGCTCTACATTTTTTAGCCATTCTTCCGCCTTGAAGGGGTCGGTTGTCCCTTCAAAGTTTGGAGCGTGTTGCTTACGAAACCGCTCGTAAATTGGCTCCATGTACTGAGCTGGGTAGGGCGCATAGTTGGCCATTGGCCATCCCCCATAAGGAACTACTTGATAGGGTGCTTGAGCCATCTACTGAGGTGGAGGCTGAATCTAAGTCTGCAGCCGAGCCTGTTGTCGATGTTGCTGCTGCGATTCCTCCACTTGTTGTCGTAGTCTGGCAATTTCTGGAGTGTTGTCAACCGGCCGCGGCGGTGCACTTCGGTTAGCAGCAGTAGTGGTAGCACGCGCTCCCCTTCTGCGAACTGGAGGGGCTTCATTAGTCTCAATAGCGACGCTAGAGGCATTGGCATTGGTGCGTGCAGACCTTCTGAGCGACATCTTCAGTGGAGTTCTAAAAGTCGAGAAAAACATGTTAGAACTTACTCTAATAGGCTGTAAGGCAAAAACTTAATCTAAGCAAACATAACTCAAACCTATTAATTATGACTTCTTATGAAAAATTATATATAAGCCTTCTTTATCATTGGGGTGTGTTTCTATACTTAGAAAGATAAGCCATCTTTATTATTTTCTAAGACTGTTTCTAATCATCCTATATGACTTAATTCTTAGGCTAGAAACTCGTCGTTGTTCCAACGTTAACCATATTGAGGGACGACTGGGATCAGTAAAATTGTTCCCACTACTATGGCCCCCTAACTCTCAATATAGAACCTGGCCCATTGATTTGTATCCACCATCACCAAACTTGGTCATTATTTATTATGATTGTAAAAAAAAATCTAACTCATACATGTCAACAAAATAACAATGATACTCATTTGGAAAAAGGTTTAGACTATGTACAATCATAATTGCAAAAATAAATAAATAAACTAATCTAAAAATCAGGATCTTCTACATCTGACCCTTCATCTAACATATCATCACCTATCTCCTCATAATCATCATTATCTTGAGCCTCAAAATTTCCACGAGGAATATTTGTAAAGATTCTATGTTTTTGCTCATTTGTGAATTGGAATTCCATCTTAGAGGTGAACCTAAGTATGAGAAAATAATATCTCATAGCTACTGGTAATTCATCTTCATCATCTATAGTCTCCCATATTTCTTCTAAAGCTGCAATTACAATAGAATAATCTTTAAAAAGTCTAATCACTAAAACATATTGCTTCGTAGCTCTCATGATTTGCTTAGTTGTTTGGAGGTGAACTATCTCCTTGTGGAATAAGAGTAATCTCCGAGTGATTCTTTCTAGCAATCCTACTGTATTCCTTGGCTCTCTAATTCTTTTCAAGGCCTCAATGTCTCGGATATCCTCATAGGTTAAGGCTCCATCCATTGTTAACTGAAACCATTAGGCTAAAACATTAGCTATACATATAAACATAATAGCTATAACATAAATACTTACTTTGGCGGTTAGATTCGGAGCTTGAGCGTGTGTATCAAGGAGAACTTCATGCATATGAATCGTTGCTCTGATACCAACTGTAATGACCTAACTATTTCTAAGACCTTGGACCATTAAAACTACTAGACATAGCTACTACTTTTGGAGAAAACATACATAAGAAATAATCATAACTTTATTAAAACTCCAAAATAAATATTGTGCAAATTACAATAAAATGTAAAATATGGTATGGGTACCCATTGTTTAATAAAACATAAAACATAAACTTTAATTCAATTGTTTAAAAACTAAACACGGAATTACAAAAGAAACATAATTCAAACGACTAAAATAAGCGTCATCCTCGATCGACACGCAATCAATTCATTTCATTCATCCTCAACACACAAGCCAAGCTACCAAGAATCCTCCCGCCTCCATAATCATTTTCCTGCATCACACTAAAAAATAAAGGAGTAAGCCTAATGCCCAGCAAGGAAAATCTATTAACACATACATCAAAAGACTATAACATACACTATAAACATATGGCTATCAAAAACATATATCATAACATAAACATATCATAACATAAAGATATCATAACATATTATAACTTATAAGCATATAAAATCTATCCTATTTCCTTACCAAAAGCTGGGATATTTGGGAACAAGAACGGGATTAGAACACTCCTATAAACCAACAGTAGAAAATGTGATAATCTCTAAGCAATAAAGATGAATATGAGAACTAAACCATCAAGAAGAAACTTACCAAGAAGAACCTTAAGTTTCAAGAACTTAAATACCTAATCAAGAATCATAAACAAGAGTTAGGATCTAAATAAAAGAAACTAAAGAAAACTATAGAATCATAAAGAACTAGAATTAAGGAATAGGAATACCTTGAATGACCTTATGGATTGGTCTAAACCTCAATACCGAAATCACACTATTTCTCACTTCCCAAGTGTTTATAAAAGCTTAGAATGATAAAGCTTTAACCCAAAACCCAAGTGTATCTCTCTATAGTAACACTAGCACCTTGGAGGCTCTGATCAAATGCTTGAAGAATGAAGAAAATGGCTGAGTACTAGGTCCTATTTATAGAGTTCAAGGAGTGAAACTAACCCCTTTTAATTTGAATAAATAAATGATTATAAAATGAAAAGGATTTGATTTTTTGTTCAACTGACGCCCAGATGGGACGATACATACATGGAGCCGATATATCGCCCCTATAGGCGATATATCGCCTCCCCTTGTATTCTCGGGTCTCGTTCGATCATTCGTGCAGAGTCGACGTGTTTTCCATATCTTCCGTAGCAATATATCGGCCCCTAAGATGCGATATATCGGCATACGTTGAAATATTAAACACGTATTTGCACTTTTTTAGCATAATTTAAATTGGATAAACAGCTTTGACTGAGTCATAATGCGATTCCAGCAGTTGCTGGAAGGTTCTAGAGCTTCTAGATCTTTCTTTTATTTAAACGATCCATCAAAAATACTTAATTCCTTAATAAACATAATTATGACAAGTGTCACACTCTTATTAGCTCTATCTAAATCATAGGTTATAATAAATATATTTCTAGATCCAGCAATATTAATCAAACCTTATGCTATAATTAATATTCTTAAACTATAGGTTAAAATTATAAAATCCATAACTGTTGCTATGAGTTTCCAACTAAGTCCCGACTTGAACAAAAATCCACGGTAACTAACATACTACTACTACTACTACTACTGCTACTACTACTGCTACTACTACTGCTACTACTACTGCTACTACTACTGCTACTACTACTACTACTACTACTACTACTACTACTACTACTACTACTACTACTATTGCTATGAGTTTCCAACTAAGTCCCGACTTGAACAAAAATCCACGGTAACTAACATAGTTGGAAACTCATAGCAACTGCTACTACTGCTCCTACTGCTACTACTGCTCCTACTGCTGCTGCTCCTCCTCCTGCTGCTGCTGCTCCTGTTGCTGCTCCTGCTGCTGCTGCTGCTGCTCCTGCTACTGCTACTGCTACTACTACTACTACTACTACTACTACTACTACTACTACTACTACTACTACTACTACTACTACTACTACTACTACTACTACTACTACTACTACTACTACTACTACTACTACTACTACTACTACTACTACTACTACTACTACTACTACTACTACTACTCCTGCTGCTGCTCCTGATGCTCCTGCTACTACTGCTGCTACTGCTCCCGCTACCGCTCCCGCTCCCGCTACCGCTGCCGCTGCCGCTTCTGCTGCTACTGCTACTGTTGCTACTGCTACTGCTACTACTGCTGCTGCTACTACTGCTGCTGCTACTACTACTGCTACCGCTACTGCTCCCGCTACCGCTCCCGCTCCCGCTACTGCTGCTATTGCTACTGCTACTGCTGCTACTGCTACTACTACTACTGCTACTGCTGCTACTACTACTACTACTAGCTAAGTAAATATTCTGGGACTCTACAGTACTGCCCCCACAGCTCAGCCTCTAAGAAGGATAAGTCACCCTCCCGATCGAATCACCAGACCATATAAGACATCTTTTCCATGTACTATGCGAGGTGTGCATCATCTCCCTTGACCTTTATTTGGAGCTCCTCGAATTTTCCCTAAAGCTGATCGCAGCCCTGGATCACTTCCAAGGCCTGCGCCTTGGAAATCTTCTCTTTGTTACAAGTGGTCTTGAGGTCCGCCTCAAGCTGTTGAATCCTCTCGTGGCTCTTTATCACCTCAAGGGCATGCGCATCGAGCTGTTGGATCTTCTCCTAGGCTTACTCCAATTCCCTGGATGTGGAATCCTTGATCTTTCAAGACCGGTCTTTGACCTCTTCCATCTCCTTCACAGATCGCCTCGCATCAGCAAGGGCAGAGCGATTCCTATCTCCAGATTGGATCTGAGCAAAGTATGACTGTCATAAAACAAAACCAAAGGATTAGATCATGGAAAATATGGAATAGATCTAAAGAAAAAAAGAATAAAGAAAATTATGGTTAACAGCATCCCGAGGACGGAATCCATCATGACCTAAGTGGTCTCTCCCTCAATCTTCTCCATCTCTTTGGCGGAGAGCTGATTGAGGTGCGGCTTGTAGCATCTCAAATTTTCTAATAGGGCTTAGGGCATTGATTATCATACCGAGATGTAATAATTGATTTAATTACGATGATATGTGAATTAAATGATTATGAGATTAGAAATGCATGTTTAGGTGAATTAAATATGCATATGGGCTCAATTTGGAAATTAAGGGTATATTTATAATTTTGGCCTGTTGAGGGCATAAATGCAATATATTTGTGTGTTGTGATTGATACCACAAGGATGTGGTGATATATTCGTAATGTGTGATCCGAGACGGTCCTAGGGAGCGAAATAGCTGAATAGTCACAACTGGGTCGAATACCCGGCTCGGGATGAGCCTAGGGGTGTTCTGGGATATAGTATGTGTTCGAGAATTACCAGTAACAGGTGGTGATTTAGCATTTGTTTAGGTGTATCGGGGATAAAATGGGGATTTATAGAAACACTCAAGGATTTAGCGGGATGTGGCAATTGACGGGATTGCCCTTGGTGACACTAAAGGATTTAGGATAGTCTTGAGGGCATTTTGGACTTTTCAGCTAGGGGATAAACTTAGACCTTAGGTAGCTGAGACTGTAGAGTCACTTAGAAGGAAACAAATTTCCCTTAGCTTATCACACTCTCTCACTCACGGCTCCCTCTATCTCTATTTGGTGCTTGGAGTTTGATGGAACCTTGAGGATTCTAGACCAAGGAAGTGAAGACTAGAGGCTTGCTGTGCTTGGAGATTAGCTCAAGGATTGAGGACATCACAGAGGTAGGAAATTTCAATTATTATTCTGTTGAATTCTGTTAGAACTATAAGCTTGCATGTGAGTGAACTTTAGTTTGGTTTTGAGCATTGATGAGGATATGAAATTGTTTATGGGATTGTTAGGATGCCTAGTGTAACGACCCAAAAATGCTAATAAGGTTTAGTGCCTTGATTAACGTGTCAGGAGGGCACAACTAAATATGTATGTGATTACGTGATTTAATGCGTGACTATGAGGCATGCATGATATATATGATGATGTGAATATATCATATGAATGTTTATGAGTATTAGATATGCATGTGGTCTTTTTATTGTTTATAAGGGCATATCTATATTTTTGGCTCGTTAGGGCATAAATAAGATTATATGTGATAATGGTAGAGACTACATTATTATGTGGATATATTTGCAGTACACGGCTTAAGGCGATCCTAGTGAGCGGATTAGCGAAATAGTCACAGCAGGGTTTAATACCCGGCTCGGGGTGAACCTAAGGGTATTTTGGGAACTTGGAGGATATTTTGAGGTTTATTGAGTAATGAGATTGTATTTGGTAATTAGTTGGGCATGACAGGATTAAATTGGAAAATGGTAGGAATACTCGAGGAATTAGCTGGAATTGGGAAATTACCCTTTTACCCCTAGAGGCAATTAGGGGACTAGGAAAGCATAATGGCAATTTGGTCTTTTTGGAGATAAGGATAAACTCAATGAAATTCTAGACAAAACCATAATATCCTTAGAACACTTAAACACTCCCTCCCTTTCACTCACTCACGTTCACTCTCTCTCTCTCTCTCTCTCTCTCTCTCTCTCTCTCTCTCCATTTCTTAAGCTTGATGCTTTGAAGGAGAAAAAACACAATGTCTTTGGGCTGGAAACCAGGGGTAATTAAAGCTAGGATTAGTCAAAGTGTTTGTTGAGGATCTAAGCTGCAAGCTGAGGTAAGGTTTCAAGTTGTAATTGTTGAATTCTGTTGTATTATAGTTAGAACTTAAAGCTTGCATGAATTCTGGGTTGTGATAGGTTTTGGGTGTTTGATGGGTGGAAGAGAATTGTTTATAGGCTATATATGACGTTTTGGTTATAAGGTTAAGGATTCTGAGCTTAGTTCTGAGTTTGGCTGGTGATTGGGGTTGAATTTTGGGGTTTAGGATCAAGGAAAAACACAGGAAAAGGATGGTTTTCTGGGTTTGGGGGCTCGAGCCTCAACCCTGTTCTTTAAGTGTTGTGGCCCGTGTGCTCGTGGAGGTTGGAAGGCCTCTATTCTAACTAGGCATGCCACAGCGCAAGGTTTAGTGCACAGCGGCCCATGTCCTTCACCAGAGAGGCATTTTGCCTCTGACTTGAGTGTGTCGCGGCCCTTAAGGGGTTGGGTCATGGATCAAATGCAAATTAGTGTTGTTTGAGGGTTTTATGCTTGGGAACCCAAATGTTAAGGCTCGAGAAGGATCCTACTACCCAATTTGGTAGAATCCAAGGTCCCAGAGGCTAGATTAATATTCTAAAGTTGTTTATTAGATTGGAATTTGATAGTTATCCACTATTTCTTGTGACTAGGATTACTGTTAAGGCTCAGGATTGAGGATCGTGCTCGGAATCGTTCTTTATCAATCGCTCGGGATTCGAGGTAAGAAAACTGCACCAATGTGGTTGTGTTTGGGACTAAGATTCCATGTAATTGAACGTGTCTATTCTATAATTGTATGGCTATTATATGCAATAAGAAAGTATGGCCTAAGGGTGTCGGGGCTGATGATAAGCGTACTAAACGCAGCTCGGCCTAAGTGAGTCGGCATGAGCTATATAACCAGAGGGCTCAGCCTAAGGGCGCCGACACCTAATTTTTTGTATTACTGATTGAGATATATGTTGAAAATACATGCTTATCATTCTCAATTTTATATCTGTATTCTATCGATTAGTTGAACTGATTGGATTAAAGATGATTACATGCTCTTGTTGATATTTATGCTTGTCGTTTATGGTTTTCTTGTTGGGCCTTGGCTCACGGGTGCTACGTGGTGCAGGTAAAGGCAAAGGGAAACTGGACTAACCATGAGTTAGAGAGCTCTTGGGGTGGAGTGTACATCGTCAACTGCTCGACTGCCACGGCCGAGGGAAGTTATAGGAATTAGAGCGCTAAACTGTGTTTTGCCGTTAGACTGGCTTCTGTTGTATCAGACTTTGAGGGTTGTTTTCTGCCATGTAAATACTATTTTTTGGATCCCATGTATCAAACACTTCTTTTAATAAAAATTAACCATTTACGGTCAAAATGTTTTAACCCTAACCTATTAGTTGTCTTTAGATAACACATTTATGTTCAAACGACCTGATTTGCAGGTCTCGCACAATTTTAAAACGCACAGTGTAACGGTCTTGGTTATCTAAGGTATTACACCTAGGCTGTGTGGATAGGAAATCTAGACTCAATTATGGGTTTAAACAAAGTTTGGGGTGTGAATTATTGAGTTAGGCTCGGGGAAAAACGCAGAAAAGTGGTGAGAATTCTAGGTTTTAAGGCTCATGTCGCGACCTTGTTCATCAGGCACTGCGACCCATTTGAACATTGAGGCATAGGGGCCTTGGAAATTTACCCAGGCGTTGCGGCGCAGGGTATAGCGCACCGCAGCTCATGTCCTTCAGCAGAGAAGGCATTCCCTCTGACTTGTAGCAGGACGCGGCTCTAGGGGCGGGTCGCGGCTCAAAATGGAAAAAAGAGGAAAATGAAGGTTTTAAGCTCGAGAACCCAAGTGTTAAGGCTCGGGAAAGATTCTACTACCCAGTTTAGTAGGATTCAAGGTCTCGGAGACTAGAGTAATATTCTGAAGTTATGAATTGGTTTAAGGCTTGATGGATGGTTATTATGAATGCGTTGTGACTAGATTTTCAACAAGGCTTGGGTTAGGGGATTGTTCTTTGGATCGCAGTAATCAATTAGCTCGAGACACAAGTGAGAAAACTATTGTACCCGTGGAGCAGGGCATGGCCCCCTTGTTTGTGTTTCACGGTGTGGCCCTATTATTTCTAATTAATGTATGTGTGAATATATATGAATGTTATGATGTGGTATGCATGTTTATGAATGAACGGCAAGGGCCGAAAATGGTGAAGGCCGAGAATGGCGAAGGTCGGGTATGGCAAGGGGCTGAGATCAGCATTGAGCACACTGAGTGCAGGCCGCTAAGGCTAGAACCTCCAAGGGTGTTGTATCTACCCGCTCAGTGAAGACCACAAACCCAAGGCCTGGTAAAGCGCCTGGGTCGGCGTAGGCCGCAATGTGTTTAGTCTGTAAATTGTTTGTGTTGTTATTATTGGATTGGGTTATGCTTTGTATGCATTGATTTTTCTTGCTGGGCTTTGGCTCACGGGTGCTCTGTTGTAATGCCCTACTTCCTTAGAGTCGTTACTAAGTGAGTTTAAAATGTGTAATTAACTCGCTAATCGAGGTTTTAGGTTCAAAAGTGTATCAGAACTGTAATAAAAATCATGTAATTTGAAAATGCAGTCATTTACTGAAAATTATAAAGCGTTATACATTTGGTATCCCCAAAATACTGTTCAGAAATATTTACAATTCATAATATAATTAAAGTCGACTAGACGACAAAATTAGGTTTAATACACATCATCTCCTGAAAATACCCTTGGCCGTGGCAGCCAGGCAGGCTGAACATGTACACACTGCTTCACGCTCTCCGTACTCATGGTTGATCGACCTTTCCCTTGCCCTTTCCTACACCATAGAGCACCCGTGATCCAAAGCCCAGCAAGAAAACTCTACACAAGCAAACAACATATGCATATCTATCAATCAGCATATAACAAAGTCGTCATCAGGCTAAACACATAACGGCCATGTCATCCCAGTCGCTTTACTAGGCCCTGGGTTCATGATCTACACCGTGAGGATGTCTCAGGCATCCGAGAAGGGTCTCACCCTAACGACTTGCACTCCGCATGCTTAACGCCACTTCCGGCCCCTTGCCGTACTCAGCCTTGCACTCCACGTGCTTAATGTCGTTCCCATCCCTTTGTCGTACCCGGCCTTGCCGTTCTCGGCCTTCGCCGTTCCCGGCCCTTGCCATACATTTACAGATATGCAACACATAGCATAAACTTAACAAACACTCAAACAAATACAAGCATACACAATAGGGCTACGCCCTGCATCATAAACACACAGGGTCGTGCCCTGCAACACAAACTATAGGGCCACACCCTGCTCTATGGGTACATCAGTTTTCTTACTTGTGTCATGAGCTTTCCGAGCACCGATATCCCAAGCACAGTCCCCTAGTCCGAGCCTCGCTGACAACCTAGTCAAAACGTATCAACAACATCCATCCATCAAGTTCTAATCCATTAAATAACTTTGGGTTATAATTCTAGTCTTCGGGGCCTTGAATTCTATCAATCTGGGTGATAAAGTCCATCCCAAGCCTTAACTTTTGGATTCCTGAGCCTAAAATCTTCTCAGGGTCCAAAAACCCACTAAGCGTCGCGGCCCCAAAGCCTTGTGTCGCGGCCCGCCTCAACCAGAAACCCAAGCCCCCTTTTCAGCCTATGCGTGCCGCGGCCCAACCTATAGAGCGCCACGGCCCGCCCCTCTTCCTGGCCTCCCAAACGTTCTAGAGGGTCGCAGCTCACCAAGAACAATGTCATGGCTCGACCCTTCGAACCCAGAAAAATCCCCAATTTTCACATCTAAAAGCAAGCCAATTTGCCCCAAAACTAAACTATCAATTCAGTTCAATCACCATAGCAATTCTAAAATGATCCCATAAGAAAAACCTAACCAAGAACTAATCCCAAAACTCATCTAGACAATCAAGAGTGATTCACCACTTAGCTCACATGCATAAACTTGTAACGCTAGCAAAACTCGGCATAAACTCAGATAATTAAGTGTTAGGATCCTTACCTCAACGGATCCCTTGAGTTATTCCTCAACCACAGCCAGCTTCAACACCTTAAGGACTAAGCCCAAAATTCTCTAACACGTCAAAGTCTTCAAACACAAAGGAGAGGAAGGAGAGAACCGAAGGAGAGAGAGGAAAGGGAGATAGGGTCGGTTGCCAAGTTTTTGAGTGTTTTTAAGTTTTGTTTTACTTATCTAAGTCACTTAAATTACCTCCAAGGCTTGGGGTACCAAAAACGTCCACGATGGCAAAATGGTAAATTTCCTCAATATTCCCTCCTAAACGTTTGTAACGACCCAAATTCGCTAATAAGGCTTAAGGGCCTTGATTAGTGTGCCGGGAGGGCATAAATGGGATTAGAGTGAATATTATTGACTTAAATGTGTGAATATGTGATTAATAATGATTATATGATAATTAATGATATTATGTGATAGTATGATATATATGTGATAAATGTGAGAACAACATTATTATGTGGGCAGGTTCTTAGAGCGCAACTCGAGACGATCCTAGGGTCAGATAGCAGGAAAAGTCACAACGGGACTTAAGATATGACTTTGGACAAGTCAGGGGTACTTTAGGTATCGAGTAGTGATTTGGACTATCAGGTTATAAAAAGTAATATATATGGAGATATATCTGAGGTTAGGATGTCTAGGCGGGAATATTGGGGGATTTTACCATTTTGGCCTCGGGGACGGTTCCGGCACCCCGAGCCTTGGGATTAACTTAACGAGTAAGACAAACCTAGGAAGCCTTTAGAAAGAGTTAGACCGACATGATTTTCTACTCAGCTGGTTACTCTCTCTCTCATTCTCAAGGGAAGAAACATTCAAAGGAAAACAGAGAAAATATGAGGAAGTTATTGGGAGATTAAGCTGGATTTTGGAGGCTTAGCTCAGGACTTATTCAAGAACTAAACCAGGGCTAAGGTAAGCACTTAATTCCCTTTTCTGTGGTTAGAACTTCTGGGTTTTCTTGTTGGGTTATTGAGGAAGCTGTGATTTATGTTTAAAGGCAGAATTGAAGAGGAAACTTGGGGATTTAGCTTGGTTTTGGCTTGGGAAGTGGCTCAGCAGAGGAGGTAAGCTTTATTCCATGAATTAATGGTTTGAGTTTAAGTTTTTGACTGGTTAAATTGGGTGTTTAAGTTCTTAGATCTTTAAGGATTGTAAGTGAGATTTCTATGGGTTTTTAGACTGAATTTCTGTTGAAATGTGTAGCATAAGTTGTGTAATAAGTTGTGGTAATGTTGGGTGTTGAATTAGGGAGCTTAAGGGTGGTTTTGGCTGAGGTTTTGAGCCTTAAAATGGTGGGTTTTCTGGGTTCGAAAGGAAGGGTCGCGGCTCTGTTCTAGAGCACTGCGACCCTAGGTTGAAGAAAAGCCAAGGAGGCTCGGCCAAGGGTGGGCACCGCGGCGCCCAAAGCAAGGGTCGCGGCGCATGTCTTTGTCCAGGATAGCCTTGGTTCTGTTTTGAGGCTAGGGCCATGGCTAAGCTTCAAGGGCCGCAGCCCTTGGTTGTGCACATGAACTTTTGAGGGTTTTAGGCATGGGAATGTGGTCTAGTATGCTCGGGATTGATTTCACCACCGTGCTTGGTGGATTTCGGATTCCCGGGAGTTAGTTTTGTAACCGAAAACCTATATTTGAATATTAATGGAACCCTATACTTTGGTTGTGACTAGGTGATAAAGGCTTAGGCTCGGGAACGGATCGTGCTTGAGGGGCGTTGCTCGTAATTCAATAACTCTAAAGATTAAAGGTAAGAAAACTGCACCTGGTTGAATATATGTGATGGGACTAAGGGTTCCCTATTGCAAAGGCTTGAAATTATGGTATTATGCCATGCAAGCTATTTAGTGAACCAACAGCCTAAGGGTGCCAAGGGTTTCACTAGCGCACAGGGCGCAACTCAGCCACTGGTAGCCGAGGACAGCTTATTATGCACTGAGCTCGGTTTAAGCGGGCCGGAGTCAGTGGGTTAAACAGAGGGTGCGGCCTAAGTCATCGGCCCTAAATATCATGTGATATGAGTGAGATATGTGATTGATTGTATCTTGAATCTAAATGTATGTGTTGACTATTTATTGTGGATTATTTGATGGGAGTACATGTGTAGTGCTTTAACTGTCTGCTATCATTGATTGTGTTGTATATGATGTTTTCTTGCTGGGCCTTGGCTCACGGGTGCTACGTGGTGCAGGTAAAGGCAAGGGCAAGTTGGACCAGCCCTGAATGGAGAGCTCAGCGGGTGGAATGTACATGGCAGGCCGCTCATCCGCCACGGTTGAGGAGGTTACAGGGACAGGAGGACCTGAACCTTGTATTTTGCCTTAGTATGGCTAAAGTTTACTTTTAAGTGTTTGGTTTTGCAATTCAGCTTTTAAACTCTGATCTTTTGGGGAATCCCTTCTGTAAACCGTTTGTAAATTTATAAAATGTATCTTTTGAGACCAAAATGTCTTTTAACCCTAGAACACTTAAACTAATGACACGTTTTTAAATTAATGACTTGATTAGCAAGTCTTGCACTTTACAAGTACACAGTGTAGCGGTCTTGGCTATCCAGGATGTTACAACGTTCTAACTTCAAATTTATCTCCTAATGTTTATTTTCATAACCTGATAACCCAATAAAATGTCTAATGCTCTAAATACCCCTCGACACGCCCCGAGTCGGGTCTCAGGTCCTGATGTGACTTTCTTGCTAAACTGCTCCCTAGGACTGTCTCGGATCGTGCAACACAAATATATCACCACTCACACGTGGTAATTATCACAATATTCACAAATATTACATTTAGGCCCTCAACGGGCTAAAATTACAAGCATGCCCCTAATAACCAAATGGGGCTCACATGCACATTTAATTCACCTAAACATGCATTTCTAATCACATACTCATCAAATTCACATATTCATATAATAAATCACTTATTGCTCTCCAGGCACACTAATCAAGGCCATAAGCCTTATTAGCAAATTTGGGACGCTACATCTGTGGTGTAGGTAAGGGCAAGGGAAAGTTGACCAACCATGAGTACAGAGAGCGTGGAGCAACGGGTACATATTCGGCCTACCTGGCTACCACAGCTAGGGTTATTTTGAGAAATGTACTGTAATGGTTTGCTTTGTTGCCTAAGTCGACCATATTTATATTTTTAAGTTGTAATAAATTTTCTAAACAGTATTTTTGGGATCCCAAATGTATAACTTTTTATGATTTCAATGAATGTCCAAATCTTTATAATTTATGTCGTTAAACGAGTTTTATTTCAATTTAGTCACACTTTTAACCTAAAACCTCGATTAGCGAGCTAATGGCACATTTATAACTCACATGGTAACGACTCTAAGGTAGTAGGGTGTTGCAACTTGGTTTTAGAGCGTGCCAAGGTTTATGGTTCCTGGAAATTGACCGAACATGTACGCTTGCTCGAATGAGGGTTGGTTGGTATTTAATGAACTATATGCTTAATTGCTTGTTTAAGTTGCCTTGTTTACCTGAATGTATAGATAGAGCATGATGAATGTGTTGATACATTCATGATGCAAGGGCATGGCCCCTTGACTGTTATATGTTATGTGCGATATGTGGATTTGTTGATTGTGGCTGATTGATGGGATTGGGAGGTGGTTTTGGATGTTGTTATCATGCCTGATGTGCGGTGTCATTGATTACAAGCATATTGCAGTAATGCCTCGGTGATCAATCAGACTCCGCAGCAGTAGGGCCGAAGATGATAACGAGGGTCAGGACCCTCCACCTACCCCACCAAACTAGCAACAGATGTATGCCAAAATAGAAGCCAGATTGCAACGAACGGAAGCTGAGCTCTGGGAGTTGAGGCAACAGGCCCCTTATTAGGGTATTGGGTTACAGGTTCCACAGGTTGTGGCACCAGTGTCAGCCCAGCCTGCGATGGAAAAAAGGTGGGAATCCTTGTATGAGAGGTGTAGGAAGCAGCATCCTCCAACCTTTGATGGTGGTCCATTCCCACAACGGGCAGAGCAGTGGATGAACATGATTTCTTCCATCCTGGATTTCATGAGGGTGGAAGGAAATGAGAGAGTGGCATGTGTCAACTATATGTTAAGAGAAGATGCCCGCATCTGGTGGAAAGTTTTGTCCCAGAGGAGGAATGTGACAGTCATGACTTGGGAAGAATTCAGAAACATCTTCAACGAGAAATATTACAGTGTTGCAGTCTGAGCTGCAAAGGTGGACGAGTTTGTTAATTTGACTCAGAAGCGGACGACGGTTACAGAGTATGCTTTGAAGTTTGACTAGTTAGCGAAGTTTGCGCTGGACTTAGTGCCTACTGATATGGCACGGAGGGATTGGTTTATGCGAGGATTGAATGTTATGATCGCCCGTGACGTCAAGATAACTCTGGATCCGGGAACTACCACCTATGCACAGGTAGTGGAGAAGGCCCTTGCAGCTGAGGGGTCCAAGGATCAGATATGGAGGGAAGGCGCCACTAGGCACGATGCTTGGAGGACGGTACCTACTTTTACTAGATCTGGCCAAGGTAGTGGCCCCATTGAGCAAAAGAGAAAGACCCCAGACTATTTTGTTCCTCCTGGCACAGATAGGAGGGCATGGGGTACTTTCATTGGCCGTCAAGGCAGGGAGACAACTGGAGGAGTTTCCCAGTGTGTCCTCGGTGCAGACGATGACATAAGGGAGAGTGTAGGATTAGAGCCTGCTTTACTTGTGGGAGCATTATTCATTTGAGGAATGATTGCCCACAAGCCAGAAAAGAAGAACTGAAGTAGAGCGATAGCCTCACCCCTGCCAGAGTATTTACCTTGACCCAAACTGAGGCTGAGGCTAGCCTCTCGGTTGTGACAGGTCAGATTTCTAGTGCCGGTACTTCATTTACTGCATTGATTGATTCAGGGGCTACTCATTCCTTTGTATATGCTAGAGTGATAGATCAATTGTGTAGACCTAGTGATTTTTATGCTAGGGGATTCAGGACTTTGTTGCCGACTGGGGAATTTGTAGTCTTTAGGAGATGGGTTAGAGCATTGCCAGTTTTAGATAGACAGTAGAGAGTTGTCTATGGATTTGATTGAGTTAGTGGTGGATGACTTTTATATGATCCTAGGATGGATTGGTTATCAAAGTACAGGGCGACAATTGACTACAAGCGTAGGATGGTGACCTTTGAACTGGAAGAGGAGGTACCCTTCGTATTTATGGGGACAATGAGTGGACCGCGAGTACCTATGATTTTGGCACTGAAGGCAAGAGACCTAATGTGAGAGGGTTGCATAGGATTCCTAGCGAACATTGTGGATACTTCTAGAGTTGTCTCAGTTGGGTCGGATGAGACCAGATTAGTATGTGAATTTCTTGATGTGTTTCTAGCAGACTTGCTAGGGTTGCCACCACACTGAGAGATCGAGTTTTTCATATAGTTGGCACCAAGGGAGGAGCCAGTATCTAGGACACCTTATAGAATGGCTCCAACAGAGTTGAAGGAACTGAAGATTCAGTTACATGGGTTACTGGATTTGGATTCATCAGACTGATTTTTTCTCCATGGGGTGCTCCAGTGTTGTTCGTCAAGATGAAGGATGGATCCTCAATAATATGTATTGACTATAGAGAGTCGAACAAGTTGACCATTAAGAATAAGTACCCACTACCTAGGATTGATGACTTATTTGATCAGCTACAAGGTAAGACTGAGTTCTCCAAGATTGACCTTCGATCAGGGTATCACAAATTAAGGATTAAAGAGGACATACCAAAGACCGCATTCCACACGAGGTATGGACACTATGAATTCCTCGTCATATCCTTTGGATTAACCAATGCCCCAGCATCCTTTATGGACTTGAAGAATAGGGTTTTCAGGGATTATCTAGACAAGTTTGTGATCATATTCATTGATGACATACTGGTGTACTCTCAATCAAAGGCAGAGCACGAGCAGCATATTTTCCTGGTACTATAGTGGTTGAGAGAGCACAAGATATATGCTAAGTTCAGCAAGTGTGAGTTTTGGCTACCCCAAGTAACATTTATGGGCCATATTGTTGGTAAGAAGGGGATTCTAGTGGACCCAAGTAAGATTGAGGCAGTGAGAGATTGGCCCATGCCGATCAGTGTACCAGAGGTTAGGAGCTTCTTGGGATTGGCAGGGTACTATCGGCAGTTCATTGAAGGATTCTCTAGAATAGCTACACCGTTGACTGAACTGACACATAAGAAGACTAAGTATGTGTGGACAAACAGGTGTGAGAATAGTTTCAAGGAGTTGAAGCGATGACTGATCACCGCTCCAGTATTGAGTCTGCCGTTAGACAATGAGAAGTTTGTAGTCTATTGCGGTGCTTCTAGACAAGGTTCGGGGTGGGTATTGATACAATATAGAAAGGTAGTAGCTTACACATCAAGATAGCTGAAGGAGTATGACCAGAGATATCTCACACATGATCTGGAATTGGCAGCAGTGGTATTTGCACTAAAGGTTTGGAGGCATTATTTGTATGGCGAGAAATGTGAAATATACACCAACCATAAGAGTTTGAAGTACTTCTTTACTCAGAAGGATCTGAATATGCGCCAGAGGCATTGGCTAGAATTGGTAAAGGATTACGACTGTGATATTCTATACCATTCTGGGAAGGCCAATGTGGTGGCTGACGCATTGATTCGAAAGGGCCCAGGACAGTTATTCAGTTTGAGGCAAATATCAGATAGGTTAGCTAAAGAGATGACTAGAGCAAGTATTGAGTTGGTAGTTGGTCAACTAGCCAACATCACTCTTCAGTCCATGCTCCTTGAGAGAATCAAGGAGGCATAGGGGGAGGATCCCCAGTTGAGGGAGCACAAAGAGGGTGTTTTATTTGGAGCGGCTAAGGACTTTTCTATTTCAGAGATGGGTTTACAGAGGTACAAAGGTCGAATTTGCGTTCTGATGGATTCCGGTATCCGACGAGAGATTCTAGATGAGTCTCATACCACTCCCTATTCCTTACATCCGGGTACGACAAAGATGTACCAAGATTTGAGAACCTTGTATTTGTGCCGGGGAATGAAGAGGGATGTGGTGGATTATGTGGCCAAGTGTTTAACTTGTCAGTAGGTAAAGGTTGAACATCAGAGACCAGCAGGGTTGCTACAGCCTTTAGGGATTCCGAAGTGGAAATGGGAGGATATCACCATGGACTTCGTGGTTGGATTACCGAAGATTGTGGGACAGCATGATTCAGTGTGGGTGATTGTGGATAGGTACACAAAATCAGCTCACTTTTTGCATGTTAGGACAGCTTATATAATGGAGCAATATGCTGAAATGTATGTGAATTAAGTTGTGCAACTACATGGGGCTCCGAGGTCGATAGTATCCGACAGGGACCCCACCTTCACCTCCAAGTTTTGGGAGAGCCTGTAGAGGGCTATGGGTACATAGTTGTAGTTTAGTACCGCCTATCATCCTCAGAATGATGGACAATCTGAGAGGACGATTCAGATACTAGAGGATATGTTGCGAGCCTGCGTGCTGGATTTTGGGGGATCGTGGAGTAAATATCTTCCTTTGGTAGAGTTTTCATACAATAACAGCTATCAGGCGACTATCGGAGTGGCTCCATATGAGATGCTTTATGGGAGGAAGTGCAGGTCACCCATCCATTGGGATGAGATGGGTGAGAAGAGGAATTTAGGTCATGAGGTTGTTCAAAGGACCAATAAGGCGATTGAGAAGATTAGAGCTCGAATGCTCGCCTCCCAGAGTCGACATAAGAGTTATTCAAACTTGAGACACAGGAGCATAGAGTTTCAAGTTGACGATCACGTGTTTCTCAAAGTTTATCCCTTGAGATGGGTGAAATGATTTGGGGTGAGAGGCAAGCTGAGCCCTAGGTTTGTTGGCCCCTTTGAGATTCTGGAAGGGGTTAGAGAGGTAGCCTACATATTGGCGATGCCTCCAACTGTATCTGGGGTTCACAATGTATTTCATGTGTCCATGCTCCAGAAGTATGTATCGGATTCTACCCACGTGCTGAGTTATGAGAACATAGAGCTGGATCAAGATTTATCTTATGAAGAGAAGTCAGTTCATATTTTATACTGAAAAGATAGAGTCTTGCGGAGCAAGACCATCGACTTAGTGAAAATTTTGTGGAGGAACGACAGAATGGAAGAGGCGACTTGGGAGCTTGAGGCTAATATGTAGGATCAGTATCCCGAGTTATTCAGGTAAATTTCGAGGATGACATTTCTGTAAGGAGCGAATAGTTCTAGCATCCTAAATTTGCTAATAGGGCTTAGGACCTTGATTAGTGTGCCAAGAGAGAAATAATTGATTTAATTATGATGATATGTGAATTAAATGATTATGTGATTATAAATGCATATTTAGGTGAATTAAATATGCATGTGGCCCAATTTGGTAATTAGGGGCATATTTGTAATTTTGGCCCATTGAGGGCATAAATGCAATATATTTGTGTGTTGTGATTGATACCATAAGGGTGTGGTGATATATTTGTAATGTACGATCTGAGACGGTCCTAGGGAGCGGAATAGCTGAATAGTCACAATAGGGTCAATACCCAGCTCGAGAGGAGCCTAGGGGTATTCTGGGATATAGTATGTGTTCGGGAATTACCAGATAACGGGTGTTGATTTAACGTTTGTTTAGGTGTATCGGAGATAAAATGGGGTTTTATAGGAACACTCGAGGATTTAGCGAGATGTGGCAATTGACGGGATTGCCCTTAGTGACACTAGAGGATTTAGGATAGTCTTGAGGGCATTTTGGACTTTTCATCTAGGGGATAAACTTAGACCTTAGGCAGCTGAGACTCTAGAGTCACTTAGAAGAAAACAAATTTCCCTTAGCTTATCACACTCTCTCACTCACGACTCCCTCTATCTCTATTTGGTGCTTGGAGTTTGATGGAACCTTGAGGATTCTAGACCAAGGAAGTGAAGACTATAGGCTTGTTGTGCTTGGAGATTAGCTCAAGGATTGAGGACATCACAGAGGTAGGGAATTTCAGTTATTGTTCTGTTGAATTCTGTTAGAACTATAGGCTTGCATGTGAGTGAACTTTAGTTTAATTTTGAGCATTGATGAGGATATGAAATTGTTTATGGGATTGTTAGGGTACCTAGGTTGTGTGGATAGGAAATCTAGACTCAATTCTGGGTTTAAATAATTTTTGGGGTGTGGATAATTGAGTTGGGCTTGGGGAAAAACGCAGACAAGTGGTTAGAATTCTGGGTTTCAAGGCTAGAGTTGCAGCCCTGTTCATCAGGCACCGCGGCCCATTTGAAAAATGAAGCCTGGGGCCTTGGAAATTTTCCCAAGCACTGCAGCGCAGGGTAAAGCGCGCTGCGGCCCATGTCCTTTAGAAGAGATGGCTTGCCCTCTGACTTGTAGCGGGTCACGGCCCTAGGGGGCGAGCCAGGGCTCAAAATGGAAAAAAAGGGAAAATGAAGGTTTTAAGCTCGAGAACCCAATTGTTAAGGCTCAGGAAGGATTCTACTACCCAGTTTAGTAGGATTCAAGGTCCCAGAGGCTAGAGTAATATTATGAAGTTATTAATTGGTTTAAGGCTTGATGGATGGTTTATTATCAATGCATTGTGACTAGGTTTTCAATAAGGCTCGGGTTAGGGGACTGTGCTTAGGATCGCAATAATCATTCAGCTTGGGACACAGGTGAGAAAAATGCTGTACCTGTGGAGCTGGGCATGGCCCTCTTGTCTGTGTTTCAGGGCGTGGCTCTATTGTTCTATTTAATGTATGTGTTAATATTTGTACATGTTATGTTGTGGTATGTATGTTTATGAGTGAACGACAAGGGCCGGAAACGGCGAAGGCCTAGTACAACAAGGGGTCGGGATTGGCATTGAGCAAGCTGAGTGCAGGCCTCTAGAGTGAGACCCTCCAAGGGTGTTGTATCCACCCGCTTGGTGAAGATTGTGAACCCAGGGCCTAGTAAAGCGCCTGGGTCAGCGTAGGCCACAATATGTTTAGTCTGTAAACTGTTTGTGTTGTTATTATTGGATTGAGTTATGCTTTGTATGCGTTGAGTTTTCTTGCTGGGCTTCGGCTCATGGGTGATATGTGGTGCAGGTGAGGGCAAGGGAAAGGTCAACTAACCATGAGTACATAGATCGTGGAGCGACGAGTACATGTTCAACCTACCTGGCTGCCACAGCTAGGGTTATTTTGGGAAATGTACTGTAACTGTTTGTTTTGTCGCCTAGGTCGACCATATTTATATTTTTGAGTTGTAATACATTTTCTAAACAGTATTTTTGGGATCCAAAATGTATAACTTGTTATGATTGCAATGAATGTCAAAATCTTTATAACTTATGTCGTTAAACGAGTTTTATTTCAATTTAGTCACACTTTTAACCTAAAACCTCGATTAGTGAGGTAAAGGCACCTTTATAACTCACATGGTAACGACTCTAAGGTAGTAGGGTGTTACACCCACCCACCTGGCTGGTTAGGATTTGAAATGGAGCCCGGAGAGGGCCAGGAAATCTACCCACCTAGACATGAGGAGCTGGGATGGAGACGGGTGGAGCTGCTTGAGTGACCTGTGGAGCTACAAGGTCAGTCACTTTGGGAGCAGTGGGAGGAGCTTCTTTGGCCGACACCATAGTAGCTTGAGGATGAGAAGGAGTGGTCTCTTTGGCCTTGGTCTGGATTCCCACGGAAGCTCCAACTCCAGAAGCACCCTTTTTCAGGACCCGTTGTGTCTTGATAGCGGAACCAGAGCCTACTAGGGCATTGGTGAGGTCCATGTCATTTTCTACAAAATGGTCACAAGGGTTAGGCATATTCCAATTAAACTAAGAAAAAAAACAAGAAAAAGAATAAATATCCTACTCTTCGAGCTAGAGGAGGAGACTACAATAATTAGTTCAGAATTGGGGGTCGGGCTAGCTACTCGAGGAACCTCTAACTCCTGAACCACATGAGGTGGGGGCTTGTATCATACTCTGGCTGCCTAGTGACCTAAAAGAAGGTGCCTAAATCTAGAGGATACCTAGGTTAGATGTTCATCCCATGTTGCACAAAAAACGTATGCCTAATGTTCAAAGTGTTATCTATGACTATGGTCATTTTGGGAAGGCTAAAATTGTGGCAAAGGACCAGGAGGTCAACACATTGTTGAAGAGTGACATCCTTATCTAGGTCCTCGTGATGTCTATTCACAACCTTCCTTGTGTCCTAGCAAACTAACATATAGCTGGCAACAACTCAGTTAATATCATTATCATTGTTACCTTGGCCAGAGGTGCGGCTGTTTCCCCCGACTCTACCTGACCTGAGTTATTATCTAGGTCGCCCTGGGAAGGGCGTCTACGCAGCAAGGGCGCGACCTCTTCCTTGGCCTCTTCTATAATGGTCAAGGGACTCTTCATAGGAGGACCTTGAGGTTTCAGGCATAGATATTGACCCTCCTTTATTAGCCTGCATGACAACATGTTGGCATCGGTTATTACTGCTTGCAATTCTTTTTTTGTGGTAGGAGAAGATGCTAGGGTCTGGTATTGATTCAAGCACACTGAGGAAGCTGCAGACCTCTTGTAAATCGCCGCACAAAAAAAGTAACGTGAATAGAATAAGAAAATACTACAAAGCAGATAATTTTTTACAATATTAAGGCAGAAGATACTTTTATTCTAGAAACTATCCTCTCGGCCTCATAAAAAATATTCGCATCAATCTCAATCTCCCTCTCCACCACTGGTCCAAAGTCGGGAATGGGGGTTCCTGAGACCAGGAGCCCTCTATACTCTTGTTGTATTGGTTGCCCATTTTAATAAATAGTTAAGCTCACCTGGGTAAAAAAAAAAAGGTTGACGGTTAGTGGCAACCTAGGGATGTAACCTAGGACAAGGATCATGGGAGAACCCGATCTAAGGTTTGAAGGCTACATTCCCCAAACTAAAGGCTCTACGAGCTAAAGTGGAGTTAAGACCCGCTTACGTGGATCCATGCGTGCCCCTAAGTCACGTGCTCTAATATTGGAAAACACTATTACCTAGGAAATTGCACTTCAAAAATCTAGTTTTGGGGAAGCAGGTTTAATGTGAAATTGCTCGAGAAGTGTGACCCCTAAGCTACCTGGTTTTAAGGTCAGAAACCTACAATTTTGGCCTAATTTTTTCTTCACACAATCCTCCAAACCCATAAAATGCCCAAAAAAACATACTCACTCTTGTTACTCTCTTAAGAATTTTGGGTTCAACAAAATATCCTATCCATTTCTCCCTCACAAAATGAAGGCGTACAGACTCAACATAAGCCATTTACAGAACCATAATAAAAGAAAACAGAAACTTCGCAAGACTGTACAAAAATGTGTTAAAGAAGTTTGGAAAAATATACTTACAGTTTTTGATCGAAGAAAGCTGGAAGGATCGCGAAGGTTAATGAAATGCAGAAAATTGATTCAGAAAAGAAATCGTCCGAAGCTTGAGAGTTTCAGAGAGGAAAACATGGAAACTTTGGAATGCAAAGGTGACGAGAACAAGTTTTGTGGCCCTATATATACGCGAATTCTTGGAAAGAATTAGAGCCAAATGATCAAAGTAATTCAAGATCGAAAGGCTAAAATTAAATGGACCAAACAGTGACAAAAAGTTAACAAGACAACTGCCACTATACTCATAACCCAAACAAACACTTGTAAAAATCAAACATGGTCTCGTACTCGAGTAGGTAGGAATGTGGCAAAAGTAGAAAATCCCCTACTGTGTGTCAGGTATAGGGATGACATCATACACAAGAAGGGACTTGGGAGCAAATGTTGTACCTAAAAAACACGAGCTGACGTGTTTTAGTTTGCAGTGCAGCTGGCAAGCAATTAATAAGGTTATCCATATTTCGATAACGCGGTACAAGTTATAAAATGGGTGGGTCAATCGCAGGTCGATAAGATATCAAGGAGATCCTCTAGCCACATTTTCAGCTACTACAAGCATAGCTCGAGTGTCTCAATGCTTAGGTCGGTTTAGCCTAAGAAACTTGTAGCTCACATGGAATGCATTCAGCTCGCTGATGACGCATGGACTTTACTCACTTGAATTCCTAAAGACTCGGAGACTTTATATGCGCAATAAATATAATGTAATCCATGCCTGATAAATATGTAATATCAAGTAATCAATGTATTTAAGGTATTTATGTGTACGTTACCCAAACATGTCCATTGAACCCCTATAAATAGAGGGGGGATGGACTGATAAAGAGATCAAATTTTGTATGCAAAAATTGTCTTAAATAATTTTTCCAAAGATCCTAAACATAATAACATATACTAGTGGACTATGTGAATTTTAATCATTGAATTGTGTAAAATTTCTTGTGTTATATGTACTTACGGTTTCATAAAAAGCCTGATTATCTATTTTAGACTTTTTATCTGTTGTTGGAGAAAAATCGCGTTAACAATAACCTAATTTAATTATATAATTTAAATTAAATTTAAAAATAATAATTAAATAAAAATATCAATTTTAAATTCAAATATTTGTTTGTTTCTTTTTTTCCTTGATTGGATCTAACTCATTTGTTTTTAAGATAAACAAAAACAAAATATTGTCCTTATCTTTTTATATATTGCAGAGTTCAATAAAAAAAACTTATGTCTTTATCTAAAAGATTACATGGGTAAACTATTCAAACCACATTAGGATGGAAATCATTATAACCTTTGTCCCTAATAATGCCTTACAAACCCTTTCTCTTTACTCATGGAATCTTGAATTGGTTAGAGACTTGCCCTTGTTTATTCTTTATTCTATAGTTGCTAAGAAAATTGTATTGGTTACTGAAAGAATATTTGATAGATTGGAGACTTGAAGAGTTGAAGTTTCAGAAGATAATGTTAAAGATGTTGGAAGGGTAAGAAAAAATATTATCTTATTATAATTTGTATTTTTGAACGTTAGACTATATTCCGTGGTGTTTTATGGATAATTAAAAGATTTATGGACATTAAAAAGTTTTTATGGACACTATGATTTTATTTTGGACTTATGGATATTATGGATTTTCTAACTATATCTAGTTTCTTTGCTAAAAAAAACTATGTCTAGTTTCCTTTTTCTTTTTAAAATATCTAGTTTGTTACGTTGTTGCGTGAATTAAAATCAAGTTTTTATAATATTGTTTGGTAATTTGCTTTAAATTGTATTAAAAACATGTACAACTTATCAAAAAAATTTAGGGGAAACAACTTGTCAAGTTTAACAAAAATAACTAAATCAAGTTGTCCTTTTAGAATTTTCTCTTATTTTTTTTGGTAAAAAATCCATTAACAATAAAAACAAATTAACAAAAAATTCCATTTTTAAAAAACTGTGAACAAGGCCCACAATAGGCCCAAACTCGAAATCTGACCCAATAATACTCAACATCCGACAAGACCCGATCCAATCAAACCTGAAATCCAAAACCTTACAAAATGGAAAAATCTTTAATTTAAATGGGGAGGTTCGATATCAATTTTTCACATTCGAAACCCGAAAATTCGACCTGTGTGCACCCTTAGTTGGTATTAAATAGAAAAAAATCAAATTTTCAGCGGAAGGTAGGGGAATAAGATTTTAAAAAATCATTAATACCATCCAAGATCAATACATATACACTAAATTAACACATATAAGGAAATAGAGATTGCCTTTTGGAGCCTATCAAGATTCCTTGAGTCTTTAGTATAATCAAGATCTTCCTATCCAAGTGAAAGCTAACACCAGCTGTAATGCCTCAAATTTCCTAATAAGGTTTAGGAATTTGATTAGGAGGTCGGGAGGGTCATAATTGATTTATTATGCTATTTAATGATTATATGCATGTTTATGTGAATTATATTATTATATGATAGTAAATGCATGCATATGGGTTCATTTTTAATTATAAGGGCATTTTGGTAATTTGGCCCGTTGAGGGCGTGATTGTGTATTTTCATGCATGTGGGTGAGTTGTAAATAATACCACATTATATGTGGATTGGTTCGAGCCATTCCGGCATGAGACGATCATGGAATGCAAGTTATCGGTCTAGTCATAACGGGGTTAAGTTCGGGACTCGGAGTGAGTCTCGGGGTAATTTAGTGATTAGAGCATTGTCGGGAATTAAAGGGTAACGGGATATGAATTATTGGTATTTGAGAATATCGGGAATTGGAGGGTGTTAATTATAATTAACGAAATAGGTGGAAGAGGACAATTTTTATCTTGAGGGCTGTTAAGGAAAGAATATAAGCCTAGGGGTATTTAGGTCTTTTCACCCTAAGGATATATATCAATCTTTTGGCTGTAGAAACTTTCAGAACAGAGCATTTGTTATCCCTTCTCACGATCATCATCTTCTCTCTTTCTCCCTTGGAATTTTTGACCCCAATTTGAAGTATCAAGCTAGGAAATTAAAGTTTGAAGGTTATAAACTTAGTTCATTCATTGAAGAGAACTTAAATCTAGCTTGAGGTAAGATTTCATCCATGAACTTAAGCTTTACCCTGTTTTTCTTATGCTTTTTAGTCAAGAGATCTTGACGTGGTTAGTTAGGAATTAATGGAAGTTTTTGGGTAAGATTGTTTGGGTTTTGATGAGGGTGTGATATAGATGAAGCTTTGGGGTTGAATTTGATGTTTGGGATTGGTTTGGAGGGTTGGTTTTCAGGGGAAGTCGCAAAGAAGGAAAACCAGAATTTTCTCTGGTCTGTTGATGGCGCCCCAGTGCCATTCCTAGCGCTCCAGCGCTAGGCAGGGCAGAAAACTTGGCCTTCTCTGTTTTGGGGCAGCGCCCCAACACCACTAGGCTGCGCCCCAGCGCTAGTGCATTTTCTAGCAAGCCTATTTTAGGGCTCGGGATGGCTTTTAAGGCTCGGGGGTTGGTTCCTTTACCCCGTTTGGGTGGATTGAGAGTCCCGAGAGTGCGGGATGGATCCCGGGAGTGAGGTTTCAAATTGTAAACCTTTTTATAATTTATTTTATTGATGGGATTCCATATTTTGTTATGACTAGGTAACCGCTGAAGGATCAAAGGATTGATCGTTCTCAAGGGTTGTTCTTTTACTAATTCTTGCTCGAACCCGAGGTAAGAAAACGGCACCCCATATGTGACATGCATGGTTACTCTTGATGCATGTTGGATGTTTAAATGTGAACATTGATAGCATATTGAATGCTTAGAAATCTTGCTCACTTGTATATGGTTATTATTGAGGCATGTTGGATGTTTAAGTGTGATGCATGTGATGCACAAGAAACATGTGATTAGGGCATGCCATGAATATTGAATATGAGACTGTTCAGAGCTTGAGTCATTGTGTTTATGCATGATTCCAATTCTGCTAGCAATTGTTAAGTAAGCATGATGAATGCCCTATATTTGGATATTTGACATATGATATATGTTTGATAGCATTGCTTACTTGTGTATGGCACTGACTAAATAGTCAGAATTGGCAAAGGTGTCAGTATCAACTATGAAGTTGTGACTCATTAGTCAAGTTCGGCAGTGGTACTGGGAACTGGTCATACAGTGCTGACTCATAAGTCAGGAATGGCATTAGCGTGTTCAACGTAAGCCAACAAAGATTAGATCTAATCGACATCTGCATTAAATGACTCAGAAGAGCGTTAATGTCGTGTCGACCTCAAGTTCGATAAATACTATAAGCGCTTGTCTAGCCAAAGGGTAGTTACTTAGAGCCACGGTGACTATTTAGTCACATGGCTGTGTGACTTAACCAACAGTCACTCATCTGATCAGAGCCATTGCAGGAAAACCCAGGTGACGGTTCCGTCACACGGCTATGGGCGCTGAGCCCCATAGTGACTTACTTGTCAGTCACTCATTATGGTTTAACAGAACCTCAAAGTGATATTCACTCATCTGCTCAGGGCTATAGGCTCTATATGATCATGATGATCATCATTTGCATGGCTTTGGGTGCTGAGCCCCGTAGTGACTTGCTTGTCAGTCACTCACTATGGTTTACTAGAACCTCAAGTGTTAAATCACTCATCTGATTAAGATTGACTTGATAGTCATCCAATCAGGAGGGTAGGATTTCTTATCCTAGATTCCCCAGCATTATCTGAGTTTATTTGCATGCTTGAATAGAATTATATTTGCTAGGAATGTCAGATATGATTTGATATCATGATATGATAGCTCATGAGCATATTGAGTTTTCTTGCTGGGCTTCGACTCACGGGTGCTATGTGGTGCAGGTAAAGGCAAAAGAAAGCTGGACCATTCTTGAGTTGGAGAGATTAGGTGACGATGTGTACATATGCAGCTGCTCGACCACCACGGCCAGGGTTTGAAGGAGAGGAACTAGGGTTAAACCCTGTTTTGTTGCTTAGATCGGCTTGTCGTAAATATTTTCTTGTAATAGACCTTAAAAAAAATTCTTGTAATACATCTTAACCAAAAAATTTAATCCCTAAATCGCTAATCATACTTAGTTACATGATTTTTTCCAAATGACTCGATTAGCGAGTTTAGCACTGTTTATAAGGCACACCGTAACGGTCCCTAGAGTTTAGGGCGTTACACCAGCCCTCCAAGTCGTTCCTCTAACACACAAGGCGTGTGTGGGCACGTAGGATTCACATGTTAATTATTTAGATTCTCTATGTTATTTTATTTCATATAATATAATGTAAGATTAAATAATGTGACAAAATATAATTTGTCACACCTTGTAACATATTATTGAGAGTCACAAAATTAGACACATGTGTGTGCCCAAATACATATTTTGGAGTTACAAAATCAGTTACAAATTTGTAACTCCCAAATATTACCCAATAATGTGTATATTATATGTTACACATTTGAGATTGGATTTCACAAAGCCATGATGAAATATGGTTGTTGGAGACATGTTTTTAACTCCCAATAGGTGTTTGGAGGTTACAAAATCATGTGGGAAAGGATTTGGGATGTTTTGGAACGTTTAGGAAAAATGACTTTTTTGTGCTAAAAATGGCCTGTGGCCACGGCCACTGACTTTCCCTGGCCGCGGCCTAGGGGACAGAGGCTAGTGGGTCCGGCCACTGATAATCCTGGGCGCGGCCAGTGAGGCTGACATCCAATTTGATTTTTCAGTTTTTTCCAAATTGAACGGTTCTAACATCCCAAATAACTCCCAATTCTCCATTTTAATTCCATAAACATCCAATTAAACATTGGTAACAGCCATGGGGGTTGGTGGAATTTGAAATTCAAATGGTGTCTCAAACTCTATAAATAGGAGCCTAATGCTCACTTGTAAGACACACAATTTTCCATCCACAAAGCACTTGATTGGAAAATACACCATAGAGACTTGATAATTCCAGAGAGCTATTTCCTAGAGAGATCCCTTAGTGCTTAGAGAATAGGGAGAAATAAGCTTTTGGACAAAGGTTTTGAACCTTGTTCAAGTTGGTGGTCCCTACTACTCTACACTTTGGTTGTGTGAGAGTTTGTTTTTTCATTGATCTTTTCATTATGTTGTTCTTCTTGTATTATTATTGTATTGAGTTTGTAATCCTCTTCTTCTATTTATATTTACATATTTATTGGTATCTTTTGTTTTAGAGTTTCAGTTCTTATAATTCTCTTATTTCCCTTATTTCTATTTACTTGTATTTTGAGCAACTGAGTTGTAATATTTCTTTAATCAATATTATCTTGTCTATTGTATTTTTTCATAGAGTTGTATTTTGGTTTTTCCATATTTCCATTGAGTATAAAAATATATTCTCTAACAATCAAAAGCTTAGTATCTTTTTTAATGGAAGGAGAAACCATAGAGATCTTGTGAGGATCCAACTTTGAAAAGATGGTAAGATAAGGTAATGTTCTTCTTTTGTTTTCTTAGAAGATCTAATGGTTTTGATAGAAATGAGAAGATGAAAATTTTATAAATGAGGTTCATTATTTTCTAATCTCCTTTGTTTTTTCAAATATAGTGGTTAGATTATGTAACGCCCTACTGTCTTAGAGTCGTTACTAAGTGAGTTTAAAAGTGCAATTATCTCACTAATCGAGGTTTTAAGATAGAAGTGTAATTAAATCATAATCAGAGTCATAAACTTGAAAATAAACCTTTCATTGGAAATTATAAGACATATAACATTTGGGATCCCAAAAACATTGTTTAAAAATATTTACAGCTCAAAACTTAGTTAGAGTCGACTAAACGACAAAATTCAGGATTTCTACAAAACATCTCCCAAAAACACCTCTGGCCATGGCAGCCAAACAGACCGGACATGTTGGCGCCGCTCGTCCCGCTCGCCATACTCAAGGTTGATCGACCCTCCCTTTGCCTTTACCTGCATCATAGAGCACTCGTGAGCCGAAGCCCAGCAAGAAAACTCTCACAAACAAATGATAAATGCATATCAAACACTTAAGATCAAATCAAGCCAACACCAGGTCATACAAGTACGGCCATGCCGTCCCAGGTGCTTTACCAGGCCCTGGGTTCGCGGTCTAAACCGTAAGGATATCCCAGGTATCCCTTGGGGTCTCTCCCTGGAAACTCGCACTCCGCATGCTAAACGCTGCTCCCGGCCCCTTGCCGCTCTCGGCCTTCGCCATTCCCAACCTTCACCGTTCCTGGCCTTCACCGTTCCCGGCCTTCGTCGTTCCCGACCATCGTCGTTCCATCATTAATACATACACATTATATACTAAACAGATATTAAAGCACACATAAATCCAGTCAAATGGCCATGCCCCGCAACACAATCATATAGGGCCAAGCCCTGCAACAAAATCACATAGGGTCGAGCCCTATAACACAAGCTCTATGGGAACAATAGTTTTATAGGCACCAATGTCCCGAGCACAGTTCCCTAGTCCGAGCCTCGCCGGAACCCTAGTCACAACACATTAACAATTTCATCCATCAAGTTCTAATCCACTAAATGGAATCGAGCCATAATTCTAATCTCCGGGACCTTGAATTCTATCAATCTGGGTGACAGAATCCATCCCGAGCCTTCGCAATTAAGTTCCCAAGTCAAAACCCACAAAACTCCCTGCACCTTGAACTAGGGTCGCGGCCCACCCCACAAGCGATGCGGCTAGCCTCAAAACAGAGGCTAGACACCTCCCTGGAAGCACACACGGGCCACGACATGCTTGGCCAAGCGTCGCGGCGTGCCTCAAACTCCGTGGCCTCCCAAGGCCTCGCGTGCACACGGGCCGCGGCATGCCCCTCCTAGGGTTGCATCCCTCGCCTCCAAACCCAGAAAAACACCACTTTCCTTGCATTTCCTTCCAGCCAAACCCCACATATCTCAACCAAAATCACCCCCATCCTTAGAATTAAACCCAGAATTCTTACTCATGCAACCTAAACATACCAACAAACTCAAGAGCCAATTCCCACACCCAACAAGCAATCAAAACCAGTCCTAGAATCCAAACCATGAATTTCTAAGTCCTAACACCCAATATCAACAGAATTCAGCTGCTATCAACATAACTCAACAGATTAGAAAGCTTACCTTATACAGAATTAAATCCTCAACTCAATTCCCTAAGCTCCAAGCCTTAGATTTCTGGTTAGAGTCTCCTAAACTCAGCTCCAATTCCTTAGTTCTTGACTGGTTTTCCTCCAAAATACCACTATGCTTTCAAGTGTGGAGGAGAAAACAGAGTGAGGGAAGAGAGAGTGGGTCAATTTAGAGAGTTCTAAATGATTCTGGGTTTTGTATTATTCAACTTAAGTCTATAAGGTTACCTCAAAGCTCGGGGTACCAAAAACGTCCCCCAAGTGCAAAACGATAAATTTCCCCCATATTCCCTCCTAGACATTCTAACCTCAAATATATCTCCAAATATTTATTTCCATAACTCAATAACCCCATAAACATCTGATACCCGTAACACCCCTCGACCCGCCCCGGGTCGGATTCTCAACCCCGTTGTGACTTTCTGACTAATGGCTCCCTAGGACTGTCTTGGATCGTGCTGCACAGATATATCACAAACATATCACATTTATGCCCTCAATGGGCTTAAATCACAAACATACCCCTAATATCCAAACGGGGCCCACATGCATATTTAATCCAACTAAGCATGCATCTCTATCACATATTCACATAAATTCACATATTATAACAATAATTCACTTATTGCCCTCCAGGCACACTAATCAAGGCCCTAAGCCTTATTTGCAAATTTGGGTCGTTACAACTATCCCCTCCTTACAGAAATTTCGTCCTCAAAATTACCTGAATAACTCGAGATACCACTCCCGCATCTCAGATTCCAATTCCCATGTTGCCTCCTCAACCTTGTTGTTCCTCCACAGCACTTTCACCAAGGCAATGTTCTTGCTCCGCAAGACTTTGTCCTTCCGGTCAAGAATCTGAACTGGTTTCTCCTCATAAGATAAATCTTGATCCAGCTCCAAATTTCCGTGACTCACAACGTGCGTCTGTTAGGAACGAGTTTCCTAATACGCAGCGGAAAGGTGGTGTGGTTGGCCCAGTGTACAACAAAAATTTGTAACATATTTAAACTACCTTTAAATATGCGGATCCATTAATATACATACATTAATCATAAGCAAGATAGTGATAGAAATCATACCTCTTGAAGCTTATCAAGTGTCATTGCTATCTTCTCATATTTAGAACGATCTTCCTATCCAAGCCGCTCCACGTACTCACACCAAGATCTTCCAAAGCGTTCTCTACACCTCAAGAAATGTGTGGGCACTTAGAGAATGAAGGATAGTTTATTTGTGATTCTACTTGATGTACTCAACTCATGAGATCAAGAGAATAGGCCTGAGAATTGGTTCTTTATTTTCAGGGAGAGAGAAAACTATCGTTCTATTTTCACAGAGCGAAATTGTCAGAGTAGTCTCACACTCACTTCTCTTATCTTCTTATCTGAATAATTTTCTGATCAGTCATACTTAACAGAAAAAATTCAAAATTTAAAAATTAAATCTGTAACCATTTTACAATTTAATTTTTAATTAATTAATTATTCCATTAATGAAAAAAACCAAAAACCAATATTTTGAATTATCCATTAATTAATTAATTAAACAAATAAAATTGAAAATCCCATCCTTGAAAATGCCAGCCCTTACACGCCACACACAGTCCTGGACTGTGTGTGAACGTGTAGCTTCCTAATTTCTTGGGATATTGGTTTTTCAAATTTTATTTAATTATTTATTCAAATTTCTTTGTCAGATAAGATCTAACAACCTGATAGCTAATTCAAATTTAAATTCAAATTAATTATCTTTTTAATTAATTATCAAATATAATTAATTATTTGAATAAATATCAATCTTTTAAATTAAAATCCAATTTGAACTTATCAGATTATTTTCTCCCTCCCAAATAAATATATTTAATTAATTCTACCAATTAATTAAATCCAAAATTTTCGAAAATAAATATTTAATTAATCATAATTTCGAAAATTACAATTAATTAATTATTTAATTAAATTTCGAAATTTAATTTAATTATTTAGTATAATTTCGAAAATTATACAATAATTATATATTAATTAATTTTGTTAACTACAATTAATTTGTAATTAATTAATTAATCACTATTATCATATAATTGCATATTTGGCCTGAAGAACAAATTTCTTCCTAAATATGTCTTTAAACTATTTTCCTTTCATATCAACTCTTACCTTGAACAGTGTTGATAGAGCCGCTATGGGGACCTATAGACCTATAATTCCAAGCTCCAATAAATTTGAGATTATTAATTAAACTCTTTAATTAAATAATCTTAATTTATTAATCTCATGATTATTCCACTATAAATATGAGATTGAACTCTTGTAATTATAGACATTTCATTTACTGAGTACTTTATAATCATAAAGCGTCCATTGATTTAATCATTGCATACAACTTGACCCTCTAATAATGGTTCATAATTAATCGGGAATAAAATTACCGCTTTACCCTTTTAATTATGTCTTGTTTCCTTAAGTACCATTGACTCTACTAGTGAAGGTTAATTCATAACTAAATTATGAATTTGAGCTCAATAACCTTTCAGTCCCAAAAGTCAACCCTTAAGAGAACCATCATTCAATCTATTGCGAGAAGGTATAGATTCCATATCTGTATACTATGTCCCCAGCCATCTATATTAATGAGTTCCCAAAACAAAAGTTTTTAGCCTGATCATTCTGACAGACCCTAACAAGTGAATCAAAGAACTCATATAACATAAACAGGAGTTCATAGTAACCTCAGGATTAAGATCTATTTGTATATGATCATCAGTTGATATATTTAATTAATACTTCGAAACGGTATTTAACTAAGTATTAATAAACATATCTGGTCCAGTTCTATATATTCTCTAATATATAAAGCACATCCACTAAAGTGTCCTACCACACTAGTGATCCGGATCTAGATCACATGTATTCATAATACTAGTGGACCGTACTTGCAGTAATTAATCTAAAGATTCCATAACTTTATTTTACTGCGAACTATTCAAGTTCATTTATCTCAAACATAATCCTCTCGTACTAATACGTGTTTGAGATTACATTCATGAACTTAGGAATTTTCCTGATATTTACATAATATTATCATAGAATAATATAGTCCATAAAATATATGTATAACAAATTCAATTTATTTATTTATTTCAGAAAAACAATGTCCACTACATATGCTTTCAGGGCACATTTCCAACAATCTCCCACTTGCCCTAAAGCAAATGATGCATCTCTCTCATTCCCATATTTCTTACATGCTCCTTAAAAGATTTTATGGATAAAGTCTTTGTGAAAGGATCTGCAAGATTATGCTCTGAAGCTATCTTCATAACTGCAACATCTCCTCGATGAACTATCTCTCTTAGCAAGTGATACTTCCTCTCGATGTGCTTTCCCCTCTTGTGACTCCGTGGTTCCTTTGAGTTAGCTACTGCCCCACTGTTGTCACAGTATAGGACTAGTGGCTTATCCACATCTGGTACAACTTCCAGATCGGAATAGAACTTTTTGAGCCACACAGCCTCCTTAGCTGCTTCACAAGCCGCTATATACTCGGCTTCCATGGTGGAGTCTGCAATGCTGGTTTGTTTAATACTTCGCCAGACTACCGCTCCTCCTCCAAGAGTAAACACTGATCCAGAAGTCGATTTCCGACTATCTCTGTCTGATTGAAAATCAGAATCAGTGTAACCAGTGGGGTTCAGGTCTCCACCTGAATAAACAAGCATATAATCTCTAGTATTTCTAAGATACTTGAGAATATTCTTTACTGCAGTCCAATGACTCAATCCAGGGTTGGATTGATAACGGCTGACTATCCCTACTGCATAACAAATGTCAGGTCTTGTACACAACATGGCGTACATTAGACTGCCTACTGTTGAGGCATAGGGATATTGTCTCATGTCTTCCTCTTCCTGAGGTGTTTTGGGACACTGCTCTTTGGAAAGGAATACTCCTGAACGGGTTGGCATATCACCCTTTTTGGAGTTTTGCATATTAAAGCGTTCTAGCACCTTATCAATATAAGTTGCTTGAGACAATGCCAAAGTTTTGTTCTGTCTATCTCTAAGAATCTTAATGCCCAGAACATACTTTGCTTCTCCCAAATCTTTCATTTGGAATTGTTCAGCTAACCAGTTCTTTACTTTTGACAATGCTGTTACGTCATTTCCAATCAGTAATATATCATCAATATAAAGAACGAGGAATACTACTACACCATCTTTGATTTGTTTATAGACACAAGGTTCGTCAACGTTTTGTTCAAAACCAAACGTTTTAATTGTGTCATCAAATCTAAGATTTCTAGAAGCTTGTTTGAGTCCATAAATGGATCTAAGAAGCTTGCAAACTTTTTTCTCTTGACCTTTTAACTCAAACCCTTCTGGTTGAGACATGTAAATGGTTTCGTCAAGGTAGCCATTCAGAAAAGCTGTTTTGACATCCATTTGCCAAATCTCATAATCCATGCAAGCAGCTATGGATAAGAGTATACGAATGGATTTTAGCATGGCTACAGGAGAAAAGGTTTCTTCATAGTCAACCCCTTCTTTCTGTGTGTAACCTTTGGCTACAAGCCTTGCTTTGAAAGTCTCTACTTTCCCATCCGCTCCTCCTTTCTTCTTGAATATCCACTTGCAACCAATGGGTTTGATATTCTCAGGTGGATCTTCAAGAACCCAGACAGAATTGGAATACATCAATTCCATTTCTTGGTTCATGGCATCTTGCCATTTGTCCTTGTCAGAATCATTCATTGCATCTCTAAATGTCAACGGATCGTCTTTGTTTGTGTCAGACACAAGCATTTGAACTTCGTGTTCATAGCGTGTGGGTTGCTTGCTAACCCTCCCACTACGACGAGGTTCATTACTATTCTGACTAGAATTAGTAGTTTCCTCTTGCCGTTTTTCATTGGTTGTTGCTGGTGACTTTGCAACTTCATTTGAGACCATCTCCTCCAGAACAACTTCACTGCGAGGTTTGTGGTTATTTACATAGTCATATTCAAGAAAAGTTGCATTTGTCGATACAAATGTTTTGTTTTCTTTTGGACTATAGAAAATTCCACCTCTGGTCTCTTTGGAATAACCTACAAACATGCACACTTCAGAGCGTGATTCCAACTTCCCGGTCTTTCCTTTAAGCACGTGTGCAGGACACCCCCAAATTCGAAAATGATGTAAACTAGGTTTACAACCATTCCATAATTCTATGGGTGTCTTTTGGACAGACTTAGATGGAACAACATTTAATATGTATAGTGCACATTGAATTGCATAGCCCCAGAATGACAGTGGTAATGATGAGAAACTCATCATTGATCTAACCATATCTAATAACGTTCTGTTCCGTCTTTCCGAAACACCATTTTGTTGTGGCGTTCCAGGTGCTGTGAGTTGGGATTGAATTCCATGCTCACACAGATGGTCTTTGAATTCAAAATCCAAGTACTCTCCTCCTCGATCAGATCGAAGAGCTTTTAGTGACTTACCTAATTGCTTTTCAACTTCTGCTTGAAATTCTTTCAACTTTCCAAAAGTTTCAGATTTTCTTTGCATTAAATATAGGTAACAATATCTTGAATAATCGTCAATAAAGGTGACGAAGTATTCATAACCTCCTCTTGCTTGTACATTGAGTGGACCGCAAACATCCGTATGTACTAGCTGAAGTGGTTATGTGGCTCTTGAACCTTTGGCAGAGAAAGGTCTCTTGGTCATTTTGCCTTCTAGACAGGATTCACAAACAGGGAGAGATCCAATAGATAGTTCTCTTAAAGGACCATCCTTTACAAGCCTATTTATTCTGTCTAGACCAATATGGCCCAATCTCAAGTGCCATAGATATGTATCACTATCGGAATCAGTTTTTTGTCGTTTAATAGATCTTGGATTGGCTGTTTTAAATAATTCTGAATTATTAACAGATTTGTCTTTAGCTTGCAGTTTATAAAGCCCATCGATAGATTTTGCAGAACATATCTTAAAACCATATCTTGAAATAACAATCGAATTATTATTAAAAGATATTTTAAAATTTTTGTTCATGCAACATAGAAACAGAAATCAAGTTTCTAGAAAATCCAGGAATATAATAAACATTTTCTAAACACAAGAAATTTATTATTATCAAATTCCAAACGGGTTGTTCCAACTGCTGCTGCAGAGACAATCTGTCCACTGCCTACCCTCATAGTCACCTCTCCATCAACAAGCTTCCTCGTTGAACTAAGAATCGAAAGAGAAAAGCAGACATGGTTAGTGGCTCCTGAATCTACTATCCAGGTTGAGGAATTATCTTCCACTAAACAAGCTTCTAACACAAGTAAATCAAATTTGCTTGTATTATTCTCTTTGAGGTCAGTGAGATACTTTGAACAGTTTCTTATCCAGTGACCATTTTCTCCACAATTAAAGCAAGTCCCTTTTGGGGTCTTCCTTTTGGAGGTTTTAGTGTTCTTGTTCTCTTTGCTTTTGGATGACTTTTTAGGCTTCTCACATATTAATGCAATGTTCAAGTTTGGTTTCCATTTCATGTAGTTTTCACCAGTCAACTTTTCATTAGCAAGTAAAGAAGATACAGGCCTCTGATGTTCAGCCTTGACCTGCTGACAAGTTAAGCACTTGGCCACATAATCCACCACCTCTTTCTTCATGCCTGACCACCAGTACAAAGCTCTTAGATCCGGGTACATCTTCATCGTACCCGGATGTAAGGAATAGGTAGTGGTATGCAGTTCATCCAGAATCTCTCGCCGGATGTCTACATCCATCGGAACACAAATTCGATCCTTATACTTCAATAACCCCATCTCTGAAATAGAAAAGTCCTTAGTCGCTCTGACCAAGACGTTCTCCCTGTAACCCCTCAACTGGGAATCATTCCCCCGAGCCTCCCTGATCCTCTCAAGGAGCGTAGACTGAAGAGTGATGTTGGCTAACCGACCAACCACCAACTCTATACCCGCTCTAGTCATCTCCCCTGCTAGCTTATCAGATATTTGTCTCGAATTGAACAATTGTCATGGGCCATTCCGGCTCAATGCATCGACAACTACATTAGCCTTCCTAGGATGGTATAGAATATCACAATCATAATCCTTAACCAACTCCAACCACCGTCTCGGGCGCATATTCAGATCCATCTGAGTAAAGAAATACTTCAAACTCTTATGATCAGTGTATATCTCGCACTTCTCACCATATAGGTCATGTCTCCAAATCTTAAGTGTGAATACCACCGCTGCCAATTCTAGATCATGCGTGGGATATCTCTGCTCATACTCCTTTAACTGTCTTGATGCATAGGCTATCACCTTCCCATCTTGCATCAACACACACCCCAAACCCTGTCTGGAAGCATCACAATAAACCATAAACTTCTCATTATCTGTTGGAAAACTCAACACTGGCGCTGTGATCAACCGCCACTTCAACTCTTTAAAACTGTTCTCACATCGGTCTGTCCAGAAATACTTTGTCTTCTTCTTTGTCAATTCTGTCAACGGCGTAGCTATTCTGGAGAACCCTTCAACAAACCGCCGGTAATACCCTGCCAATCCTAGAAAACTCCTCACTTTAGAAACACTATTCGGTCTAGGCCAGTCTCTTACTGCCTTAATCTTATTTGGGTTAACCAGAATCCCCTCCTTACTAACGATATGGCCCAGAAATGTAACTTGTGGTAACCAGAACTCATACTTGCTGAACTTAGCGTATAACTTATGCTCTCTTAACCGCTGCAATACCAAATGTAGATGTTGCTCGTGCTCTGTCTCTGACGTTGAGTAGACCAAAGTATCATCGATGAACACAATCACGAACTTGTCTAAATAATCCTTGAAAACCCTATTCATCATGTCCATAAAAGCTGCTGGGGCATTATTTAATCCAAAGGACATAACCAGGAATTCATAGTGCCCATACCTCATTCGGAAAGCGGTCTTTGGTATGCCCTCCTCTTTGATCCTTAACTGATGGTAACCTGACCGAAGATCTATCTTGGAAAACACTGTCTTTCCTTGCAACTGGTCAAACAAATCATCAATTCTAGGCAGTGGGTACTTATTCTTGATGGTCAACTTGTTCAGCTCCCTATAATCAATACACATCCTGAGAGATCCATCCTTCTTCTTAACAAACAACACCGGAGCACCCCACGGCGAGAAACTCGGTCTAATGAACCCCAAATCCAGTAGCTCCTGCAACTGAATCTTCAACTCCTTCAACTCTTTCGGATCCATTTGATAAGGTGTCCTAGATATTGGCTCCGCTCCTGGTACCAACTCTATAACAAAGTCATTCTCCCGCTATGGTGGTAGCCCTGACAGATCTGCTGGAAATAAATCTAGGAACTCGCATACCAATCTAGTCTCCCCCAGTCCAACCGAAACAACCTTAGAGGTGTCCACAACACTTGCTAAGAATCCTATGCAACCTCCCTGCATTAGGTCCCTAGCCTTCAATGCTGAAATCATAGGTACCCGCGGTCCACCAGCTGTTCCCACAAATACAAAGGGTACCTCCCCTTCTGGTTCGGAAGCCACCATCCTGCGGTTACAGTCAATTGTCACCCCATACTTTGATAACCAATCCATCCCTAGGATCATATCGAAGTCATCCACCACAAGCTCAATCAAATCAGCAAACAATTCCCTACCATCTACCTCTACTGGTAAAGCTCTAATCCACCTCCTAGAGACTACCAATTCCCCAGTCAGCAATAAGGTCTGAAAACCCCTAGCATACAGAACACTAGGTCTACACAACTGATCTATCACTCTAGCAGACACAAATGAATGGGTAGCCCCCAAATCAAACAATGCAGAATAAGAAGAACCAGCACTAGAGATCTGACCTACCACAACTGAGGGGCTAGCCTCCGCCTCAGTCTGAGTCAAAGTAAACACCCTGGCGGGAGCGAGACTGTCACCCTGGTTTGGCTCCTCCTTCCTGACTTGTGGGCAATCCTTCTTTAGATGGTTGGCACTCCCACAGATAAAGTAGGCCCTAATCTTGCACTCACCCTGATGTCATCGTCTGCACCGAGGACACACTGGAAAGCTCCTCCAGTTGTCACTTCTGCCCTGACGGCCACTAAAACCACCTAGTGCCCTCTTATTAGAATTGGGAGGAACAAAGGAATATGGGGCCTTTCTCTTCTATTCACTAGGGCCACTACCCCGGCTGGATCCAATAAAAGGAGGTACTGTCCTCCTGGAATCACGCCTAACGGTGCTCTCTCTCCAAATCTAGTCCCCGACCCCCTCAGCTGTAAGGGCCTTGTCTACCACTTGAGCGTAGGTAGTAGTCCCTGGATCCAAAGTGATCTTCACATCACGGGCGATCATAACATTCAATCCCTGTACAACATGTCCCTTCTTGCCGCATCTGTCGGCACTAGGTCTGGCGCAAACTTCGCCAAACGATTGAACTTCAGAGCATACTCTATCACAGTCATCTAGTTCTGAGTTAGGTTGATAAACTTATCAACCTTCGCAGCTCGGACTGCCACACTGTAATATTTCTCATTAAAAATACTTCTAAATTCTTCCCAGGTCATAACTATCACATTCCTCCTCTGAACCACTACATCCCACCAGATGCGGGCGTCTTCTCTGAACATGTAGCTTGCACAAGCTACCCTTTCGCTCCCCTCAACCCTCATGAAATCAAGAATGGAGGAGATCATATTCATCCACTGATCTACCCGCAGTGGGTCTAATCTACCCTCAACGGTGGGAGGATGTTGTTTTCTGAATCGCTCATATAAGGGTTCCCACTTATTCTCCACAACAAGTTGAACTGGCGCTAGCGCCATAACCTGCTGAATCGGCAACCCTGTAACCTGTGGAGGGGCCTGCTGCCTCAGCTGGCGAAGTTCTACCTCTGTTCGTTGTAGCCTTGCTTCCATCTCGACAAACATCTGCTACCAATTCTGTGGGGCAGGTGGAGGGTCCTGACCCTAGTTATCATCCTCGGCCCGACTGCCGCGGAGTCTAGATGATTGACGAGGCATCTCCACAAATATTCCTGCAATCAATGACATCGCTCATCAGGCATGATAACAACATCCAAACCACCTCCCAATCACATCAGTCAACCATAAGAAACAATCCACATAACACTCAAACAACATATAGCACACAAGAGGCCATGCCCTGACATCATGCATGCATTAAATCATTCAGCATGCTCTATATCAAATAAGTAGGCAAACAAGGCATTTAAGCACATATTTCAACATAATGGTCAATCATACCAACCAACCCTGAGTTGAGCTTGCAACTGACAGCGAGCGTACATGTTCGGTCATTCTCCAGAAACCATAAACCTTGGCTAGCTCTGATACCAAGTTGTAACGCCCTACTGCCTTAGAGTCGTTACTATGTGAGTTTAAAAGTGCAATTATCTCGCTAATCAAGGATTTAAGACAAAAGTGTAATTAAATCATAATCAGAGTCATAAACTTGAAAATAAACCTTTCATTGGAAATTATAAGACATATAACGTTTGGGATCCCAAAAACATTGTTTAAAAATATTTACAGCTCAAAACTTAGTTAGAGTCGACTAAACGACCAAATTTAGGTTTTGTACAAAACATCTCCCAAAAACACCTTTGGTCGTGGCAGCCAAATAGATCGTACATGTACACGCCGCTCGTCCCGCCGCCATACTCAAGGTTGATCGACCCTCCTTTTGCCTTTACCTGCACCATAGAACACCCGTGAGCCGAAGCCCAGCAAGAAAACTCTCACAAACAGATGATAAACGCATATCAAACACTTAAGATAAAATCAAGCCAACACCAGGTCATACAAGTACGGCCATGCCGTCCCAGGGGCTTTACCAGGCCCTGGGTTTGCGGTCTAAACCATAAGGATATCCCAGGTATCCCTTGGGGTCTCTCCCTGGCAACTCGTACTCCGGGTGCTAAACGCTGCTCCCGACCCCTTGCCGTTCTCGGCCTTTGCCATTCCCGGCCTTCGCCGTTCCCGGCCATCTCCATTCCATCATTAATACATACACATTATATACTAAACAGATATTAAAACACAAATAAATCCAGTCAAAGGGCCATGCCCCGCAACACAATCATATAGGGCCGAGCCCTGCAACACAATCACATAGGACCGAGCCCTGTAACACAAGCTCTATGGGAACAGTAGTTTTCTTACTTGTGTCCCGAGCTTTCTAGGCACCAATGTCCCAAGCACATTTCCCTAGTCCGAGCCTCGCCGGAACCCTAGTCATAACACATTAACAATTTCATCCATCAAGTTCTAATCCACTAAATGGCATCGAGCCATAATTCTAATCTCCAGGACCTTGAATTCTATCAATCTGGGTGACAGAATCCATCCTGAGCCTTCGCAATTAAGTTCCCAAGTCAAAACCCACAAAACTCCCTGCACCTTGAACTAGGCCCGCGGCCCACCCCACAAGCACCGCGGCTAGCCTCAAAACATAGGCTAGACACCTCCCTGGAAGCACACACAGGCCGCGGCATGCTTGGCCAAGCGCCGCGGCGTGCCTCGAACTCCGTGGCCTCCCAAGGCCTCACGTGCACACGGGCTGCAGCATGCCCCTCCTAGGACCGCGGCCCTCGCCTCCAAACCCAGAAAAACACCACTTTCCTTGCATTTCCTTCGAGCCAAACCCCACATATCTCAACCAAAATCACCCCCATCCTCATAATTAAACCCAGAATTCTTACTCATGCAACCTAAACATACCAACAAACTCAAGAGCCAATTCCCACACCCATCAAGCAATCAAAACCAGTCCTAGCATCCAAACCATGCATGTCTAAGTCTTAACACCCAATATCAACAGAATTCAGCTGCTATCAACATAACTCAACAGATTAGAAAGCTTACCTTATACAGAATTGAATCCTCAACTCAGTTCCCTAAGCTCCAAGCCTTAGATTTCTGGTTAGAGTCTCCCAAACTCAGCTCCAATTCCTTAGTTCTTGACTGGTTTTCCTCCAAAATACCACTATGCCTTCAAGTGTGGAAGAGAAAACAGAGTGAGGGAAGAGAGAGTGGGTCAATTTAGAGAGTTCTAAATGATTCTGGGTTTTTTTTTATTCAACTTAAGTTTATAAGATTACCTCAAAGCTCGGGGTACCAAAAACGTCCCTGAGGGCAAAACATTAAATTTCCCCCATATTCCCTCATAGACATTCTAACCTCAAATATATCTCCAAATATTTATTTCCATAACCCGGTAACCCCATAAACATCTGATACCCGTAATACCTCTCAACCCGCCCCGGGTCGGATTCTCAACCCCGTTGTGACTTTCTGACTAATGGCTCCCTAGGATTGTCTCGGATCGTGCTACACAATTATATCACAAACATATCACATTTATGCCCTCAACGGGCTTAAATCACAAACATACCCCTAATATCCAAACGGGGCCCACATGCATATTTAATTCAACTAAACATGCATCTCTATCACATATTCACATAAATTCACATATTATAACAATAATTCACTTATTGCCCTCCAGGCACACTAATCAAGGCCTTAAGCCTTATTAGCAAATTTGGGTCGTTACAGATTAGAAGATAATTTAACATCTTGAGTTTTTATTATATGTGATTAATGTGTAAATGATCTAGTAGATTATTGGGTTATATGCTAGCATGTTATAGAATTGTCTTATTATGTGATAATGATAAAAAAAAAAAATATTGATCAAGAAGAATTAAAGAGCTTCATTGAACAAATGAACCAAACGGATTACAACCAAAACTCAAATACAAGCAGGGAACCTGCCTAAAACAAAACAGACCAACCACTAATTACAAAGAAGATATCGAATATACATTTGGTCTTGAGCCGAGTTATGTCTATTGGACACTAAGTAAAATCTATATTTAGTTGTATATTTAATTTCCTGAACAAGAGGAAAAACAGATGAGGAGTAACCATCATAAAGGCATCTGTTTCTGTTGATCCATATACTGTAAATGACAGCAGCAAACACCATATTAACAATATTAGACTTAGTTCCACTCCGAGCCCTTGTCAGCCAAACCATCCAGCAATTGAAAACCAGAGGCCAAGCTGCAAACCCCAGCCACTTAAAGATACTGTCTACCAGCCGAGAGGAAAAACTACAATCAAAATACAGGTGAGTATGACTTTCCTGATAGCACTCACAAACCAGGCATAACAGTGAATTCAAAGGAATATGCAGCCTATTTAGATTGTCCCTTGTTAGCAACTGTGAGTTGACCACCTGCCATAGCATAAACCTGTGTTTAGGAAGGATAATTTTGCTCCAAACAGTCCTAGAATACGCAACTCTTTGCTGAATTAGAAGGCTATTATAAAGTCTCGAAGTCTGAAATTTCCTCTGCACACCAGCAGTCAAAATAGCAGCAGGACTGAAATAATTCTTGAGATGACAAAGTTTCCGCCAGTACCAGCTACAATCTCCTTTCAAATCATAGTTCTAGAAGTTGTTTCCTTTCAGATAAATGGAATGAATCCACTTAACCCAAAGCAAATTAGGTTTGGAAGATAAAGCCCAAACATACTTTGCTAGAACAGCCCGGTTCCAAATTGCCCCTTCTTTGAATCCCAAGCCACCATAAGCTTTAGGGAGGAAAACCTTTTGCCAAGAAGGGATGTGTAATTTACCCCTCTGCCCAGAAATGCCCCACAGAAAACCTCTACAAATTCTTTCGATTTCCTTGACTATTCTTTGGGGCAACACAAATATTGTCATCCAATAGTTTCGAAGCCCAAGTAAAACAGAGTTTATAAGTTGAATCCGGCCAGCAAATGAGAGATGCCTACTAGCCCAGTTCTGAATCTTCAGCCTAAACTTCTGAATTAGCACCTCACAATCTGCATGTCTCCATTTTTTTGGCCTCATTGGAACCCCAAGGTACCTTAGAGGAAAGGAGCCTTCTGAAAGATTAATCGCAAGAACAATCCTGGTTCTATCAGAGTTAGAGACTCCACCGAAAAAAATTTGAGATTTACCAGCATTGATGTACAGACCAGATGCAGTAGCAAAATCATCAAGAACCATCTTAACACTCCTAACAGCTGGGAGAGTACCCTTACAAAAGATAAGCAGGTCGTCCGCAAAACACAGGTTAATAAGCTTAAGACTCTTGCACATCGGGTGAAATCGAAAGAGGGAATTAAGCGCTGCATGTTGTAAACTTCTAGACAAATACTCCATGATGAGAACAAACAATAGAGGTGACATAGGATCACCCTGTCTCAGCCCTTTCTCTCCTTTAAACTTGCCTTGAATTCTTCCATTCATCACAAGAAAATAGGTGGTATTCCTAACACAAGACATAATCCAACCTATGAACTTCATGGGAAACCTTAAAGCTTTTAACAAGTCCTCAAGAAACAACCAATCTACAGTATCATAGGCCTTACTAAGATCTATCTTAATGGCACATCTCGAAGAAGTAGAGATTCTCCCATAGTTTTTAATAAGATCTTAACAAATCATGATGTTATGGGCTATAGTGCGACCTTTTATGAAAGCTCCCTGATTAGTCTGAACAATCTCAGGAAGAACAGCAGCCAACCTTTTACAAAGCAACTTAGCCATGCACTTGTACAACGTAGAGCAGCAGGCTATAGGCCTATAGTCAACAGCCCGAGAGGGATTAGCAACCTTAGGAATCAACGATAAGGTAGTTTCATGAAGCTTAGATGGGAAATTACCAGATTCAACACAGTGAGAAATAGCAACACACACCTCATCACCTATATCACTCCAGACAGCTTTGAAAAAGCCAGAACCATACCCATCAGGACCTGGGGATTTGGTAACTGGAATACTGAATAAAGCCTCCCGAATTTCCTTCTTAGAGAAAGGTCTCAAAAGCATCACTTGCTGCTCAACTGAAAGTTTCGGCCCCAACTCTATATGCTGGATGTTAACCCTGCCTGTAGCTAAGCTAGGACTGCCTAAACAAGCTCTGAAATGACTCAAAAAATGAGAGACCACTTCAGTATAATTATCGACTAACTGCCCTTCTGCTGTTATGTAAGAGACTATCCCATTGTCAGCTTTACGTTTCTTTAAAAAAGCATGAAAAAAAGAGGTGTTCAAATCTCCTTGTCTCAACCAAGTGATTTTGCTCCTCTGAATTAAAAAACTCGGATATAATCTTTCCTGAACAGAAAAATTCCCAGCTGCTATCCTCTCAGCCTCTTGAAAACATGAATCATGGGGATGAGCTTGAGCTTGCAACTGAGCTACTTGATAGGAGTCTTTGGCCTTATTGTAGTTAGCTTTTAGATCACCTAATTTGTCCATATTAAAGGTCTTCAGACAATGTTTTAGTCTCAAAAGCTTGAGAAAAACTGCATTAATACCAGAAGCTTTAATCGGGGTTCTCCAGCTTTTTAGCACCAAATCAGAGAATTCATGGTGATCTGCCCAGTAATTGTAAAATCGAAAAATCTTGGATCCCAACTTCTCAGAATTCTGAATTCTAACCAGACAATAGCAATGATCTGAGATGCCTTCCCACCTAAATATGGCTGTAGACTGAGAAAACAAATCAAACCATTTTTCATTGCTCAAAGCATGGTTAATTTTCGAATAGATCCTTGCAACACCATCTTGGTTGTTAGACCAAGTAAAATAGGAACCAATATTCTGTAAAGGCTCAACATGAGCACCTGCCAGCCACTTAATAGAATCAGCTAACTCTATGTCTGAAATAGCTTTGCCTCCTGTTCTGTCCTTGCCTGAAAAAGGGGCATTAAAGTCCCCTAAATATAACCAAGCTTTAACCAAATGATTAGGCCTTTGTAACCCTTCCCAAAGACTTCTCCTACCCTCAATCGAATTAAGACCATAAAAAAAGGTGACCCCAAACTCTTGCTGCACTCCCATCACCTTCACCAGACAGTGAACAGCTTGAGTGGACTCCTCTAAGATGATGATTTTAACAGATAACCTTCTCCAAATGACTAATAGACGGCCTTCAATGATGGGACTAGTGTGATAATCCCAGCTCGAAAACTGACTTTCCATGAACTTACTTATTTTACAACCCTTCAATTTAGTCTCTAAAAGACCACAAATTCCCACTTTATATCTACTACAAAGATCACTAACTGGGCTATGTTTACTGGAATTATTTAGCCCTCTAACATTCCAACTTAATATATTGCAGCTATCCATTGGAGGGGTTTGGAATGGAACTACCTTCCTTACTGTTCACCACTGGCTCTTGAAGCACCACAAACTTGTTCAAATTCTTGTTCTTATGACCTGCATTATTAGCATGAGTGACTGATCTCTGTCCCTCCTTAACTTGGGCAGCAACACATTTTGGGGTACGCCATGGTTGGTTAGCCTTAACTCTTGCATCAGTCTCAGCCATAACCTCTTCATTTGGTAAGACAGACTCATCTGGATCTGCCTAATCTTTGCTAACTTCTGAACTAGCCTGAGTCACACTTTCTTTCATCTTTCCCACCTGATGTTCTCCAGGTCCCTGCTCCTCCTCCGTTTGGGGTTCTGTTTCCTTCGTGACCCACTGAATGTTCTTCTCTTTCCTACATTCTGCCATTGAGTGCCCAAATCCAGCACAGGTCTTACACTTTATCGGTAGCCACTCATACTCAACCCTGCTCCATGATCTGGCCATGTTCGTTAATGAACTGTATGCTTTTCAGAGGATTGTCAGTGATTTCCATTTCAACCAACACTCGAGCAAACTGAATACGTGATCGCTCCCTTGTAAACTTGTCCACCATTATCGGCCTACCTATAGTGCTCACTAAAGCACTGAGACATTTACTACCCCAATATTGGAGCCCCAAATCTTGAAGGCGAATCCATAGAGGAACAGAGTGAACCAGACGAACCGCACTCAAATCCGCCGTCCAAGGCCGAACTATCACCAGTTTTCTATCAAAGTGGAGAAGGCCATTTTCAAGGACATGATCCCTTGTAGCATCATCATTGAACTTTACCATAGTTAGACCCATCGTCATTCTTGCTATCTGAGCTATCCCTAGGTGACCCCAAACCCTCTTTATAAATCCTTCAAAGACAACCATAGGTGGGTTAGCACCTAGCACCATGCATATAACGGCCGAGCTCCAATTTGCGGACTGCATTTTAACCTCCTCAGCATCAATTTTAGCAAACTTCCGTCCTTCTCTAAACATCGGTTCTGTGAATTCAAGCTTCTGATCTGAAAATGAAAGATTACCAGCCTTGAATTTTTGCCATTGCTTCTGAGCAGAAACTTGATAGTCACTCTCATCCACCTTGTCTGCCCACGAGTTTTGTTTAGAGGTCAAACCAGCCTGACCAATCCCTTCGGTTTGAACTCCCTGGGTATCAATGTCTCCCGACCCTAAGATCTCGTCAAAGTGACGATCCAAGCCCCCTTCTGTTTCCTCGACGTCTACCCCAGTTACAGCAAACTCGTTGGCTTTCTCCACTCGATTAATGTCCATGCCACAAATTGGCGATGTCTCTTCCACATTTAGCTGTTGAACTTGCTCTCCTACTGGAGAAACTGGCTTCCGTAGAGGTTTCTTCTTCTTCGCCATGGGAGAGAGAAAAACCAGCACTCAGCCCCTCTTAATATGGATAATGATAAATTATTAGAATGACAATTTTATGAGTTTTATATGACATGCATAAATATATTTATTTTGTGAATCAATAAAAATATGGAATCATGTGTATGTGAAATATGTGAAATTATATTGAAATATAATCATGCAAATATTTGTGAGATGTTAATATGTTTTATCCTATATCATTAGAATGTAATAAGTTACCATTTATTTGTTGAATAAAGTGTATTATTTGGGAAATTAAAATTCTCATTTAAAGTGTTGAGCATCTCAATTTGATAAGTGTCTTGCCATTGTAAGAAAAATTGATCAAAGTGGTTTCAAAAATTGTGGGATGACATATTGACTCAATAGACTTATAGTCTAGAGTGTGGTCAAATGAAATATATTTGAGAATTATTTAGTGACAATAATTATTAAATATTCAATGAAAAGACATTTCAAAATTGGAGAAGCAATTTTGAATCTTTACACCAATAGTGAATAGATTAAAGAGAACTTTATTCATTTTGGTCAAAGATGGTGATATGTTTAAATTAATCTCAATGAGGAGATAATTTTAAACTAAAACATAAGAAATTAAAGTGTTTAAATAAATCAATGAGGGTTTATTTTCTTTGATTTAAAGTGTTTAAAAATTGACATCTTCAAATTGATTTTGATGAGAAAATCAATGGATGCCAAATTGGTGTTTTCAAAAGAATCTAAAAGACTTTTAGAAAATACACAAAAGTTGTTTAAGTGATTTTGAGATTATTTAGACAACTAAAAATAAAATTTGTGATTATTTGTTTGAGAAATTCTCACATTACATTTGTGTTCACATTTTATTTTGTGAAATACATAAAAGAAAGAAACTAAGTAAAAGTTGCTTTGAAAGAAGTGTGCCTTGCTTTAGCAAGTAAATAAATCAAGATAAACATTGAGGTTTTATCTTGAGAGTTTATCATGTGGCTTAGAGGACTAATGATGAACTTTGAGAATTATAAGTCTAGATTTATCTTGGAGGATAAATGACTTAATAGAAATGAAGAGAATTCTATTTTAAAGTGATTATCACTATGTGAGAAATGTGGGGGTGATTCTCCAAAAGTTAATCAATTTATTTTGTTGATAATAATTGACTAATTTGGTCATCCTATCAAATAGGTGATTTGGAATTCCACATTCTAAATCACATTGGCTATATGTGTATAGAATGAACAAATATAGACATGCTTGGTGTCTAAAGTTATTGTTTGTAATATTTTGATTCAAGAAGGAATCAATTTAAAGCATAAATGAGAATTATAGAAACAAAGAGGTTTCTAGAATTAATATTCAATGAAAATGTTTATCCTGAATATTGAAGTATAAAATAGTGGGGGTGTTAACTATGGTCAAACTCACTATTTTAAAGGGGTAACTATTTTAATCAAACTACAGCTAGCAACAAAGTTTGAATAAAATAAAGAGAGTGTTTAAGTATGCATACATGAGAAAAGAAATGATTCAAATGGAATCATTTCTACATCTCAAGGGATGGGACTTAGACTCCCTAAAGAGATTCACGATTGATGGTAACCTATCTTAATACTAGTAACCAAACTAGTATTAGGTTCAATAGGTAATAACAAGTCAATCAAGTGAATAGTAGTAGTACTCAAAAAAAAAAAAATTGGTGAATAAGAATCATTGTATTGCTCAAAACCCAATCATGTACATTTACAGGTCTTCTCCTACCCCTATGTTTGACTTACAATCCATGTATCTAAAATTACAATTTTTGAATCCATTCTTTATCCCTATTTCGTTTTCCTTTGTACATTGATAGAGAAAATCTCAATTTTAACTCTCTTTTAATGACCTCTATAATATGATTTACATGCCAAATCTTAGATGACCACAAGACATCATTTTGGACCCTCCATATATGGTATACTAGTGCAGAAACAGCAGCTATGAAAAAATCTTTCCTAAGTTTGTTGAGGTGTTTTGCTTTGGAAATCCATTGCAATAATGCTCTGTTTGTGCTCGGCAACCAATCCACTCCTTCATCTTCACAAGACAGCTTTTACTGTAAGAACATTGAAAGAATAGGTGAGTAATATCTTCCTTGTTATCTCCACACAACAGACAAACTGTGTCCATCGCCTGAAAGTATTTGCTGAGATGTTCTTTGGTGCTCAACTTCTGATGCATAACTAACCAGAGAATATATCTATGTTTCGGAATACTACATCTCTCCCACACAAATTTACTCCATTGTACCTTGATATGTTGATCATATAGTATTCCATAACCAGATTGGATACTATATTGCACTGCCATAAACGCTGATTTATCATGTTTAGCTCTAAAGAGATCCTTAATTTCAACAATTTTCTTCCAATACCAGCTGCAATTTTGTTGCACTGTGTAAGCCCACCAGTCCTTCTTTTTCAAATAGATGCCATGAATCCATTTGACCCACAAATTATCCTTTTTAGAAGTTATTGCCCATACATATTTCCCTAATGCAGCAACATTCCATTCCGAAATTTTCCTGAAGCCTAAACCTCCCGCAGCTTTTGGAGTGCAAACAGAGGACCAAGCAACTAAGCCTGGACCTTGAGACTCTGCCACTCCCTTCCAAAGAAAGGCTATGCATATGGCTTCTATATCCTTCAGTAGATGTACCTTAGCCAACAAACAAGAAAACCTCTATTAGTTTTTGAAAGTTTTTTCCCGCTCTTTTTTCTCTTGGTGATTTCATCGGCGCCATGGCAAAGGGATCAAAGATTGGGAGGAAGGGAAAATCTTAGAGAAAGAGCAAGAACAAGAGAACAGGACCGTCATCTACTGATAGGGTCATCAAAACACGATCTATGGATGCCATTTTAGGGATTCAAGAATTGGAGGCATCAGAGGATGAACAAGGAGCAGGTGAGAAACGAGTGCGTGATGAAACTACTCTTGTGCCTCGACAGGAAATTTGTACAAATGTAGACGATTGGCTATCAGTCTCCAAGCAAGCAATGCAAGATGTAGATATGGGTAAGACTGTTTCATCTCCGATTTTACAGTCTAACTCTTCTGATATCAATTATGTTGGGTCCAAAAAGAAGAGTGTTGCAGGAAAAGGATATGTTATGAATCAGGAGAGGACTTCAGGAGTCAAAATCGATGTTGAGGATATAGCTGAGGAGGTGAATTTTCGGCAATCTTCAATCATCTGCTATGTGCTTGGTGCTAATCCACCAATTCAAATTCTGGAGGGTTTCGTGAGAAGATTATGGAAAGATCAAGTAGACAAAGTAGGGATTCTTTCATCAGGTATTTTCATAATTCGATTTCTGTCCATGGAAGTGAGAGATAGAATATTGGATGGAGGATATCTGTTTTTTGGGAAAAAAAAACCTCTGATAATGAAGCCTTGGAATCCTGTTGATGATTTCTCTAAAGAAGACATAGATGCAATTCCGACTTGGGTTCAATTGGGAGGACTGGATATAAAATATTGGGGTGATAGATCACTTTTCAAGATAGTGGGTCAGATTGGGAAGCCGATTCAAGTTGACTCCATTACTAAAAACAAGGACCGATTAGCATACCCCAGAATTCTTATTGAGGTGACCATGACACAGGATTTTCCTTCTCACATAAGTTTTTTGAATGAATATGATCAGGAAGTAGACATTTTCGTGGAATATGAATGGAAGCCCACTTTTTGTACGAACTGCTCTGGCTTAGGACATGAAGCTCACGTATGTAGGAAGAGTCAGCCAGTCAAACAGGAATGGGTTCCTAAACAGAGGGTTTCATCGCCAACTTCAAGTAAAGTCAATGTGGATGCAGAAGGTTTCCAGTCAGTTGTAAAAGGAGTTAAGATACAGGAACCTATAGCCATTCAAACGAGTGTGAATAATCAACTTCTCTTGCTGGAAGAGGATTCTGGGATAGAGCTGCTACAGAGGATCAATACAAGAAGAGAGAGGGGAGGACCCTCTACACTCAATGGATAGAATCCTTTCCTGGAATGTACAAGGGATTAACAGTCAACATAAACATAGGGAGATTAAGCATTTAATTCTTTCAAAGAATGTTGGCTTGGTTAGTCTTCTCGAAACAAAAGTGAAAAATAAAAATATGGGTTCTATGTACACAAGTTTGTTCTCGGGATGGTGCTTCACTAATAACAATCCTTGGATTGATAAGGGTAGGATAATAATTGCTTGGAACCCGAGAGTGTTCTCTTTGGATATCAAGTTATGTACTACTCAATTAATTCATTGTTTAGTACAATTTCCAAATCGGGCAGGAAGGTTTTTGATTACTTTTGTGTATGGTTTTAACGATGAATTATCTAGGGATCAGCTATGGAATGATTTACAAGAATTGGTTGTAGATATAACCGATCCTTGGATGGTGATAGGAGATTTCTGTTGCGATAATTTTGCTATGCAAGTGCACACAGTCGCAAACTCGTAATAAAATGGTAAAACCAAGTATCGTCCTCAAGGACTGAGTTATCAATTACCGGTCAATTAATCTCTTGTTCTATTTGATGACTTAAAATTCTTGATTTTTGTAAAATACAGCAAAAGAACCAATAAAGTGCAGAAATGATAATAATCGACAATTAAATAGAATAATAACTGATAGTAAGACTTTTAATTTAATCACTGAGAAACAATTAGGATATTCAATCTCATCAACTATCCTTCCTATTATTCCCTAATGCAAAGTATGAATTCTTCTTATTTTTTTTTATCTAATTCAATTAACAAGTTGAAACAGCAGCCTATAATCATACTATGAATTATAAACTCAACCTAGGTGACAATTTCCTATATTTCTATGGTAAATTGAACCACAAAGGTAGCATTAAATTCCACAACTTAATAACAGTTACACAATTAATTCAGATACTTTCGTTCTAAATTAGAATTATGTCCAATATAACCAAAGCATAATTAAATCTCACTTCTCAGATTTTGACTTAGAAACATATGAATATGACTAAAGATGGCCAATCAATAATCACTCTATAAGAACAGATTATATGGAATTGAAGAAGATTGAAGAAGAGGAAATTAAAATTGCATTAGGTCATAACAGAAATTCAAGAGATTCAATTGAACATCCTAAACAGAAAATTAGTTCATAGTCATAGTGCTAATCACAACAGAAATTAAAGATAACATCAAGAAGAAAAACATGTAAAAATACTCTAAGCTTGAGCCTTCAAAACCAGAACTCCTCCCTTCGTCCGTACGTACTTCTCTCTTCTTTTTCGTCCTTTAAAACCTAGGATTTTTAGATTTTAGAGAGGCGGGCCGCGGCTCTACATACACTATGCCGCGGCCCGTGTCAAAATTTCTGGGCAGAATATCCTTTCAATGTCGCGGCTCTCTGAAACCATGCCGCGGCCCGCATCGTTGTTTTCTGGGCAGAGTGCCCATCCATGCCGCGACTCTATCTAGCCATGCCGCGGCCCGAAGATGTCCTCAAAAACCATGCTTCTGTTTCTCCCCCTAGCCGCGGCCCTACTTTGATCATGCCGTGGCTCTTAAGGAATTCTTCAATTCTTCAAGTTTTCATCCCAAAATTTCACCAACACTTCCAAATTGTGTTGAGAACCATTCTTGATCAAAATATGATGAAAAACTCGGTTATTTCTTCCCTTTCTTTGGAATTTTCTTCCACATGCTCAATTCTTCCTGATATTCACAAAAACAACCAAACAAAGCGTAAACCCGCGCTAAAACAAGGAAAAACAAAATAAAAGACTACTAAAAACATCACCAAAACATAATAAAAACTAGACTCATCAATTTCAATGAGATACTTTCACTGCATGACAGAATAGGCAAAAAGGTTACTACTAAGATTTCACGCAAATTTCTGGATTGCTTGACATCTTGTCATTTGGAAGATTTGAAATTTTCAGGCTGCTTCTATACGTGGAATAATAAGTAGAGAGCAGAGGAGAAGATATATTCAAAGATTGATAGGGCTTTAGTTAATCCACAATGGACAGACTATTTTCCTAACTCAGAAGCTGTGTTCTTACCGGAAGGGATCTTCGACCATAGTCCAATTCTTGTTCACTTTACCTTGGAGATGCAATTGGAGAAGAAGCCATTTAGATACTTCCGGATGTGGAAGGAAGCAACTTGTTATGAAGATAAGGTTCAGACCAGTTGGAACATACCAGTTGCTGGTACTGCAATGTTCCAAGTGATATCTAAGCTGAAAATACTGAAACAGGTGTTAGTGAGTATAAATAGAGAGGGTTTTTCTGACATTCAACAGATAGAATTTAAGGCAAGTCTTTTATTGAAGGAGCTTCAGGAAAAATTGCAGAAGGACCCGCTCAATGACTGGCTGATTATCCAAGAACAAATGGCTAGAGAAAAGTATCTTCATTATCATAAAGCTTACATGATGTTTTTAGCTCAAAAAGCTAAAGCAGTTTGGATGGTCAATGGAGATGAAAATACTCATATTTTTCATGCTTCTCTTAAGGCTAGGAGGATACAGAATAGGATTGTGTACATCAAGACTGAGGCAGGAATTTGGGTAGATTCTCCTACTGATATAAAAAAGGACTTTTTGGATTATTATCAAGGTTTGTTGGGGACAGTTATGATGCAAAGGAAACAGGTGTCTCAGTCAATCATGAACTTAGGACCAGTTCTAAATGCAGCTCTTATTCAAATTCTCACAACAGATTTTTCAACTCAGGAGGTTAAGGATGTAATGTTCTCAATACCAAGATTGAAAGCCCCAGGCCCAGATGGATATAGCAGCTACTTCTATCAAGACAATTGGAGTTTGGTGGGTTCAGAGGTTACTGCAGCTGTACTATCATTCCTCAATTCGGGTAAATTGCTTAGGGAGATTAATAACACGACCATTACACTCATTCCCAAGCTTATTTGCCCAGATACTGTTTGTGATTTCAGATCCATTGCATGTTGTAACATTATATATAAAGCAGCATCCAAGATGATATGTTCAAGACTCTGGAAAGTTCTACCTGAATTAATAGCAGAAAATCAAGGGGGGTTTGTCCATGGTAGATATATAGCTTACAACATTATGATATGTTAGGATTTAGTTCGGCATTATGGGAGGCAAAATTGTAGACCAAGTTGTATGATCAAATTGGATTTGAGGAAAGCATATGACACTATAGAATGGGACTTTATTGAAGAGATGCTCATTGCCTTTTAGTTTCCTCATAAATTTATACGGCTCATCATGATTTGTGTTCGAACACCAAGGTTTTCATTTTTGATCAATGGCTCACTGCATGGCTATTTTGAGGCTAAAAGAGGATTGAGACAAGGAGATCCTATGTCTCCCTTGTTATTTGTACTTGGTATGGAATATCTATCCAGGATTATGCTTAAAGTTAGCTCTTCTCCAGGCTATAAATTCCATGATAAATGTGCTAGTTTGAAGCTGAACCACCTATGTTTTGCTGATGACATATTATTATTCAGTCATGGAGATTTCATCTCTATCCTTTGGATGCTTAGGGGGCTCAAGTTATTCTCCAAGACCTCGGGACTCTTTCCAAATAAGATTAAATCTGCAATATATTGTAGTGCTATGTCTGAATCTGAGATTGACAGAGTGGTGAATATCTCTGGTTTCACTCGAGTTCATTGCCATTCAGGTATCTGGGCATTCCTATATGTTCCAAACGCATCTCTAATGCTGAATGTGGGATCATTCTTGAAAAAATGGTAGCTAGGATTAAGCAGTGGAGTTCTAGGAATTTATCATACATTGCTAGAGCTACATTGATTAATTCTGTTTTACTGTCAATACACTCTTATTGGGCTCAAATAATGGTGATGCCAAAGTAGTACTCAAATTTTGTCCCATCTGAGATATGAGTACTAGTGTGTTACCAAAATGAGGGTTAAAACCAAAAGGTTTTTTAATAGAACTCAGTCTTGAAAAGACAAGTATTTTAGGGTAACAAAATACTGTAAGATTTTTACCTATATAGACCTAGGGGTGGTGCCGCCCCTCATGAGAATTGGGAGTCATTCTCAAGAAAAGTATATAAATGGAATGTGCACATGGCCATTAATGGTGCAAAAACGAGACATTGAGGTCTCAAGTGAACATAGCAAAGGTGTGTGTTATCATCGGTTTGTTATCAAGGGATAGTGGTTCAATGCTTCGGCAACCAAAATTTCAACAAACTTTATGATAATTACACTAAGGTAAAATTCAAGTCGAAATACATTTTACTTTATGCATCAATGCAAAGGTTTCTATAGAGAGTGATTATTTAATCAAGTGGGGGAATATTATATTTTAATATAATGTTTGATTGATTAAATAAATGTTACAAAAGTGATTATTTAATCTAGTAGGTGAATGTTATATTATTTCATATAATATAATGTTAGATTAAATAACGTGACAAAATGTTATTTGTCACACCTTGTAATATATTATTGAGAGTCACAAAATTAGACACATGTGTGTGCCCAAATGTGACATATTTTGGAGTTATAAAATCAATTACAAATTTGTAACTCCCAAATATTACCCAATAATGTGTATATTATATGTTACACATTTGAGATTGGATTTCACAAAGCCATGATGAAATATGGCTGTTAGACACATGTTTTTAACTCCCAATAGGTGTTTGGAGGTTACAAACTCATGTGGAGAAGGATTTGTGACGTTTTGGAACGTTTTGGAAAAATGACTTTTTTGTGCTGAAAATGACCTGTGGGCGCAGCCACTGACTTTCCTTGGTCGTGGCCTAGGGGATAGAGGTCATTGGCCATGGCCAGTGAGGCTGACATCCAATTTGATTTTTCAGTTTTTTCCAAATTGAACGATTCTAACATCCCAAATAACTCTCAAATCTCCATTTTAATTCCATAAACATCCAATTAAACATTGGTAACAGCCATGGGGGTTGGTGGAATTTGAAATTCAAAGGGTATCTCAAACTCTATGAATAGGAGTCTAATGCTCACTTGTAAGACACACCATTTTCCATCCACAAAGCACTTGGCTGGAAAATACACCATGGAGGCTTGATAATTCCAGAGAGCTATTTCTTAGAGAGATCCCTTAGTGCTTAGAGAATAGGGAAAATAAGCTTTTGGACAAAGGTTTTGAACCTTGTTCAAGTTGGTGATCATTTCCTAGAGAGATCCCTTAGTGCTTAGAGAATAGGGGGAAATAAGCTTTTGGACAAAGGTTTTGAACCTTGTTCAAGTTGGTGATCCTCACTACTGTACACTTTGGTTGTAAGAGAGTTTGTTTTTTCATTGATCTTTTCATTCTGTTGGTCTTCTTGTATTATTATTGTATTGAGTTTGTAATCCTCTTCTTCTATTTCTATTTACATATTTATTGGGTTTTAGAGTTTTAGTTCTTATAATTCTCTTCTTTCCCTTATTTCTATTTACTTGTATTTTGAGCAATTGAGTTGTAATATTTCTTTAATCAATATTATCTTGTCTATTGTATTTTTGCATAGAGTTGTATTTTGGTTTTTCCATATTTCCATTAAGTACAAAAATATATTCTCTAACACTCTACATATTCTCAACACATGAGATCTAGAGAGTTTTGAGAAGAGATAAGGCTTATTGGAAACTTCTAGAATTTCAGGCTTAGAAAATTCTAACGTTTCTTTTCTTTGAGAGAGTCTGATAATCAAAAAATATTTCTTGAAAAGTATCGCTTCTTTTCAAGTTTATAAAGATAAATAAAACTATTTTATTATTCTTTAATTTAATAATTTAAAAACCGATTCGTTATAACCTGTTGTACCCAAAAAATACGAGCTGAATTACTCAGCACGAGGTACAGCTGGCAGACATGCACATGAAAAAAATATACATATAAAGTATTTTCTTCTAACTCTGGAGTGAGTATCTTGAGCTTACTTGATAGTATATGACAACCCGAGTTTACAGATCACCTCTTACATCAACAACTTAGTTCGAGGTACATATCGACCGAGTTGCCCTCGTAAAACTTCGTACATGATCTACGTCAGTTTGCATTGGCCTTACAACATCCAGCTCGATGAGTGTGTTCATCTCATTGAAGCCTGACTATGACTCAGAGTGAAGGATCGCAAAAGACTCGGAGAATCCTTAAACGCTTAATAAATGCCCAAACTTTATTATGTATTAATCACCCAACATAACGGATATGAAATTATTAGGTAGTTATGTATTTATGTAAATGGAAAGTTACCCAAATTTTTCAGTTATCATATTAATGAACTGTTACCCAATATTGTCCACCATTTTTCTCTTATAAATATAGAGGGAATGTAATTTAAAAAGGACTGACATTGTGTATGCCAAAACTCTACTGGAATTGTCATAAACAATTTCCTCAAGAATACAAAATAGATCAATAAGAGTGACTTATGGACTAGGAGAATTTTAACCACTGAACCACATAAAATCGTGTGAGTACTTCATGTTCTTATTTTTTGTTATTTCATATACATTCGGTTTACAAAAAGCTTAATCTCTGTGTCTCAAATTTCTAAATCCTCTGTTGATGAAAAACCATGTCAACAGATTGGTGCTTTCATTGAGAGCAGATTAAGCTTAAATTCTCACACAAGTTTCAACCCAACAATCATCATGGTTGCCACCCATTCTATGAGTGACAACGAAACAAAGCTACCTGATGAACAGGGAGGTCACGGTACGGTCATCCCCACTAGAAAAGGTACATCTGAACAACATCGCCCTAGAAAATAGCATATGGAACAGGACAATGCTGGAAGTTCGGCCTCACGCCCGCCGAATCCCAATCCTGGGTACCTGATAGCCATCGAGATGGAAAATGTCTAGCTAAGGAACCACCTTGCCCAGGCCAATAGGAAAATTGAGGAGACTTTTAGCTCGATTACCCCCTCCTGCAACCGATGCTAATGTCGGAAGGAGGCAAAGTGGGTCCCACAAGAATATTCGACCTAACATTAGTTGTTCTGTCCGAACTATGACTCCGAGTTCTATACCTTCTAAACAAACTCCGCAAAATACTCAACATGCCAATTCTCACAGGAATAAATAATTCAACTCACACTCCCAGGAATTAGCATGGCCTAATCAGGCAAGTTGAAACCGTTTCAAGGAGAGGGGACGTCCCAACAAATCTAACTGTGTCTCGACCAACAACTCAGGCACGGAGGAATGAGCCTGCACTGCCCCCAACCAAGAAATTGGAGTAGATGAATGGGGAGCTAATCTAGTGTGCCCCTATGGAACAAGGATAGCCTCGGTAATAGGACTTGACCCACGAAGGGTGGAGGATTTCGAAAGTGATGTTGCGGCGGAGGTGGTGCCAGGTTGGATCGTGCCTAGCGGAGCTGATGTTATGCTAGCTGCTATTGAAGATTTTAGTGGTGGGGAGGGCTGGAGGGCAGTCGGCAAAGATGGCATCGTTGTCGATGAGGGCTTGGTGGGTGAGGACATAGTCAGCGATGAAGACAGTGCGGCGAGTGCCGATGCGGAGAGAGAAAACAGGGTTGTAATTGGCGTGAAGGTTGCAGATGATGGGCTCGAGGTCGGAGAATGATTTGCTGAGGAATAAGATGTTGACGATTAAGGGAATAGTGAAGGGTCCCGGTGGACTTCTTTTGGAAATGAATTTAAGAAGGAAGATAGGGATAAGGGTGAGACTGAGGCTGAGGCTGAGCCACCACCAACCGCCACTGACTTCCACTTGTTTTTCTTCACTTTGGCCTAGCCAAACAGCATATTAGCTAACAGCAGAATAAATATGGTGTTTGTTTTTCACTTTGGTGTGCCGTGTTACTTTCAGTCTCCCAAGTAATCTAGCCAAACAACATATTAGCTAATAGGGAGACTAAATATGGTGTTTGTTTGTTTTCTTAGACGAGATTTATTTGTTATAATTTATTTATAGACTTGCTTGACACATTCCATTCATATGTAGTAAACTAATACACACAAACAATAAAATGATTTCTTTGATATCTAATTAATAATATTATAATTCAATGATATTTCATTAAACTTTATACTTTTCTAATACATGTTTAAAAGTACCTAACTAGTTTATATATATATATATATTGTATGATATTGTAACATTATCTTTTTTTCTTATCTCATTGATTAGTTCACTCCAATTCGGTTCAAATGTCAAAGTGGAGAAGATATGGTTAATTATATATTAGTTGAAATGTGAAACACCTGCGAGGAATGATATCCACATAATTAATTACATTTATTTAAAATGAGATTTATAATTTTAAAAGACATCACTCTGTAGTTTGATACATATTATATGTGTACATATATCATTACTCAAATAGTAAAAGTGAGTAGACAACAATAAGTAGTAACTAGTTTGAGTCATGAATCATGCATTTGAGTCTTAATGAAAATACTAATAGAAATCTAAGTTCAACTCCTTGAGTTGGGTCCCTCTTATTTTTGGGCACTGGCGCTAGTAGCCTAGTATAAAGACGGCGGAAGAAATGCAATTTAAGTAGGTGAAATGGTAAAAAAAAAAAAAAAGAGGAGGTCAAATCAATAATTTTTTTTTCAAAAAGGACAAAGATTATTATAAAAAAATATTGTATAATATTTTACATTGACTCAACGGAAAATGGAAGAGTAACGGGTAAATCAGACTCCTTAAAATTACTTTCTTTCTGGTAGGTATTGAGGGATTTGAACATTGTAGTTAAAACCAGCTTTAGCCTTATCTTTTTGATAATTCTAAATTGAGTTTATAGATTATTTATGAAATAGCATAACACAGAGCAGAGCAGGGGTGCATTATTTTTGTTTCGTACTGTACATTCATATATGTGCCTGCAAGTTAGGTCCATTATTATAGGAAATATATACATTATTAGGTTATCTGAGATTCATTATTGGTCCACTTGACTAAACTCAGTGGTATGTATGTGATAGTAGCTAGAGTAGACTTGCGCTTTTTTATTAGAATCAAGAAAAGATGTTAGTGGCCCCAAACAATGTATGGGGGCAAAAGATTATGAGACAAAACACCAACATATCATATTTATATTATATAATTAGAAGCACCTAGAACACTAATCTGAGCTGAGAAGAACACCAGCTTTACAAAGACAAAAAGGTTCAATTGATTGCAAGGCAAAATGGAGTGGAGAACATTGCCAACCTAAACATCTGATCCTAAATAATATCTTACATATTTATTTATTGGTTATTTAGAATTTATGTCCCCCGCACTTTGACCAATATATTATTGTGCCCCTCATTTTTTTGAACTGTTAAAAATTACCCTCGAACTATTCACCGTGTTGTAAAGTGAGATTTCTGTTAAGTTTTATCATATGTGGCTAACAGATTGGTGATTTATTATTGTCACATCAGTGACATATGTATAATTTAAAATTAAAATATATATATTTCTTATAAAATATTAAAATTCAAAATAATTCAAAAATTCAAAAAAATTCTTTTTATTTTTAATTTTTAAAAGATTAATTTTTTTAATAAAATTCTTAAAAGATTAATTATATAAAATTTTCAAATATTAAAAAAATAATAAGAAACTCATCTAATTTTTTTTGTTTGGCAAAATTAAATTATTTATTTTTAATAATGATAGAATTAATAAATTTTAAATTATATTAGTTTAAGTTTTGTAAAAAAAAAAATAGATCATTTTCGGTTTTTTTTTTTTAATATTTGAAAATTTTATTTTATTAATATTTTAATAATTTATTAAAAAAAATTAATCTTTTAAGAATTTACAAGGAAAAAATATTTTAATTTTTTAATTATTTTTTAATTTTAATATTTTATAAGAAATATATATATTTTAATTTTAAATTATTTTTTATTTTAAATTATACACATGGCGCTGGTGTGGCAATGACAAGTCAGCAATTCGTTAGCCACATATGATAAAACTTAACATAAGTCCAATTTTACAATACTGTGAATAGTTCGGGGATAATTTTTAATGGCTCGAAAAAATCAAAAGGCACAATAATGTATTGGTCATAATTCGGGGGGTAAAAATCATAAATAACCTTATTTATCTATAATTATTCATAGGAGAAAGATAATGTTTTTGATCATTTGAGGGAAAACATGATTCTAGTTTTCCTTCTAATTTGAGTGATATCTTTGTCTATGTATTTGCCGTATAAATATTTGATTCTTGGTCTATATTGATTCTTTGTTGTTTATGATGAAATGACTCTATTATTATAAGCCTACAACATTACATCATCAACATATCCATGTTCTCTACACACTAATTTCTATATAAATACTATCTAGACTTTATAAGATCAGATTTAATAATTTTGTTTCTTGTTTTTAGTCTTGAAAATGGATCGCGATTGGATAAATATACCAAATATATTATCTAATGAATATGTCGTTGGTGTTAATGACTTAATAACTATGGCAGTGCAATTCAAGAACTCGATGGGATTGATATTATGTCCTTGTCATCGTTGCTTGAATAAGGAATCACACCCCTTGAGTACTTGCAAGTTACACCTATTAACTCATGAGTTCCTAAAAACTTATACTAAATGGTACCACCATGGTGAACAACAAGCGGAAGAGCCAATTGGAAATGATTGTAATAATGAGGAGGTTGAGGAAGATCAAGATGATGATGATTTGGGAGCTGGCTTGAATGATGCGATTGGTGGTAGTTTTTTTTATATTTGACCAATTGATAATATTGTTCAAGATGATTGTCCCTTTGTTGAGTGAGAACAATATGATAAGTTGCGTGAGTCGTTAAATAATCCCTTGCTTCCTAGGTGTGAAAACTATTCAACTCTAAGTTTCATTGTAAAGTTGATAATATTGGGGTTTTATGCCCTAATTAAAACTCAATTTCTTTGTAATCTCATTTATTATTAATAAAATAATATAAATCATTTTTCGACTTGGTCAATCACTTTGCTCACATATTTTATTTTCATGATTATTTATTTAATATAAACTTTTATTAAATCTCGAGCATATAGCTAATCATATTTATAGTGACGTAATCACAGTGGAATATAAATATGATTATATGTTCAAATATAAGTTAGTCCTAAGATTAGTCAGTGCACAGAATTTACACTTACTTGCCAATGTATGATATGATCTATTTACACATTGTAGTGTTATGTTCTTTCCAGAACATTAGCAAAGTAGATAAGATCGGATGTATTTGTTATATCAGACTGGACCGATATTGATAGTAGATAGGATAAGTAAACATAACGTTATTATCTATTCTAATCATATCATAGAGTTGACCATAGGTCAATTCAATCTTAATTATGAGTGGTTAGTATTCTAACTGATTGTATTATTTGAGTTATTTGACTTGTTCGTTACTAGCTTATCGTACGAACTAGCTCATACTTACATCTTGGGAACTCAGTAGTATAATTGAGTGGGAGTGTTAATCATAGATAATGAACATCTATAGCTTCTGATAAAGAAGTGAAACGATAGTTTTCTTTTAGTTTGGTTCAAGGTGCTAAATGATAGATATCTCATTTCAGTAATTAATATTAGTTTGCTGAAATATCATTTACAACAAACTAAGTATTTTAAGGATAAAATACAATGAGGGATAAAACAGTATTTTAGTCACATATCATTGTAGACCATCTATAGAGGATTGAGTGATAATTATGGTTGTAACAATGGATAATTAATAACATATCTATATTGCTTATAGAGCGTTCTATGAATTCAGGAGTGCAATTCTGAGTCTTTAGTGGAGTCACAAGGAATTAATAAGTTAGTAAATTTATTTGTTAGATTTATGATAACTTATTGGAGCTTTATTTCATAGGCCCATGGTCCCCACTGTACCTTGGATAAAATCATCTAGATGTCTCAATTAATTGATTTAATTATCAATTAGAATTATTAAAGTTGACCAAATCAATTTTGGATAGTTTCACAGAGTTATACAATTTAGAGAAGAAAAGAGAAATTAGAGCAGATTTATTAATTAAGATAAATTAGTATCTAAATGAATAAATAAGTTTAAATCAAGTATAAATAATTAATTTGATAAAGGATTTGAATAATTATTTAATTAATTAAATCAATGGAAAATAATACAGGCCTTGATTTTAAGTCCAACGAGCTTATAATCAAATGGTAAATTTCACAGGCCTAAAGCTCATGATAATTTCGACCTAGGGTTGTTAACTGGCTATTATTTTATTGAGTTTTTAATTAAATAAATGACCTAATTGAGTCAATAAAAGAAATGCTAAGAGAGAGTTGAAAAGATAAGTTGAATCACAAGTTTCTGAGAAGATCAGAAGATCTATTAGGTTTTAGATTCTCTCTATTGCATAAGTCATTTTCTAAGCCTCAATTTATCTCTTCTATTCTTTCTCTCTGTATCTATCTCATGTGTTGAGAATTGTTCACCCTAGTCTAGGTGATTCCAAGGATACTTTGGAAGGATGTGAAGAAAATTGAAGAATGGTTCAGTTTCTTGATAATACTATGCGACATAAAGGATACAAGGGTTAGAGAAACTGAAGGAATGACTCTATTATTCCGCTGCGTATAATGTAAATGTTCTTATCATTATTTCTCTTTGAATTCAATTTTAGAAACATGTTCTAGGTTGTCTCATATTAACTTGTTTAATATTAGATCTACATGAAAATAAATAAAGATCTTGTATAAGTTTTCCTAACAACTGGCCTCAGAGCCTTTGATAATCTTTATTTTAATGCATGAACATGGTAAAATTGAATTATTTGATGTGTTGAGTAATTGGGTAGATTTCATGTGTTTTTTATGATGCATGTTGAATTTTATGTGATTATTAGCATATTTGAGTTATTTTGTTGTGTTTTCTTTGCAAATAATTTTTATATAAATATTTTATTTGATGTAAATCATGGTAAAAATTATTTAGAAAATTTTTTTGGCTTGAAAAATTACACAAATTTTATCAATTTTTTTTTCTCGGGCAGTGGCCGCAGCCATCAGTTTTCACTAGTCGCGGCCTGGGTAACAGCAGCTAGTGATCGTGGCCACCATAAACCTCTAGCCACGGCCAGTGCACGAAAAATGCCAGAATCGTCCCGTGGCCGCAGCCACCCACTTTCACTGGCAGCGGCCTGCGTTGATTTTTTTCTTAAAATTTGATTTTTGAATGTATTTTTAATAGGTTAATACAAAAATATCAGATATTTTCTATTATTTAAAAATATCCTTTTTGAAATATGATATTTTTCTTGTTTGATCTTTTAAAAATAGATATTTTCTACAATGATTCAAATTCAAATTTAAAAATAGGTTAACTAATTAATTTTAAATATTTTAATATATTAAAATATTATAATTAAGTTATCAGATATTTATGATATTTTTTAATACTTGATTTTTTTTTTTAAATCTGATATTTGAAAATAATAATATCTGATTATTCTATAGATTTTAATATTTAAATTATTTGAAATTTGAAAAATTTTAACTAGATATTTTTATAGATATTTGGATTTGTTTAACTGTTTAAGATATTTTTTCAAAAACAGCAGATGATATTTGTTTTAAAAATTTATAATTGGTTAGATTTTGAAAAATATCACGTTTTTCAAACCAATTAATAAATGAGATTTAAATTAACTTTGGTTAATTGCTGATAAATTATATTTAAATTAAATTAATATTTTTCAAATTAACCTAAACCAAGTTGATTGTTGATAAATGAAATTTAAATTAACTTTTATTAATTGTTGATAATGTTGACGGTGAGAACTCGTCAACGAAGTTAAGTTAGAGAAAATTGAAATATGGAGCTTATCAATGAAAAACTTCAAAAATCTAAACAGAAACTTAAAGAATAGTTGCAGAAAGGAAATGGCGAAAGGAACTTGTATTTCTTATGGTATGATGCTACAGTGTTTTTTCCAACCCCCTTCCATGTGGAAGTGGGGTTTCTTTTATAGTGGGCTCTAATGACCCTTGATACATTGTGGTCCAGGGGACCAGGTGGTATCCAAGTACACTGTCAGGAGAGTGGTCTCAGGGGTAGTGGTGTTAGCTCCAGTACGTGGCCAGATACCATGAGGATGTCTCCACTACTTATTTCGAACGAATGTCAGAGGAGTGGTGCCAGGCGTAGTGGTGCAGGTGGTGGTGGTGTCAACTCTGACATCTGACCATAGACACACAGGCCATGTCCCCTCTCCCAATACTCCCACTACTTGTCTGGCATGAGTATCCGTATCAGACATACGGGGCCTTAAAGGTCGTACCCCGTACAAGATTGTACTAGCACGATCCTTTTGAATTACACTTGGGCTTTTACCTCTAAATGTTGGAGTCTCGATAGGCCTTCATGGGAGACACTCACTTGAGGTGTAGAGTGTGAGACACCTGGTGCCTGCAGGGGTCGTGGTGCGAACTGGGGCTCTTGGGCCCTTGGCGAAACACTTGCTAGCATGCAAAACGGTCGTGGTTGTTCGAGGCAACATGACCTTGCAAGGCGCCTGGGCGTGTGAGGCGAGGCGCTCCCTCGCGAAACCATGGAGGCGCAGATGCAGGTGGTGTCGCAAGGCACGTCGCGAGGCCCTACGCGCGCGGATGCAGGTGGGGGCGCGAGGCGCATCGTGAGGCCCTGGAGGCGCGGATGCAAGTGGGGGCGCGAGGCCCTTCGCGCGGATGCAGGTGGGGGCGCGAGGCATGTCGCGCGCGGGTCCAGGCGGTGTCGCGAGATAGGACTCGTGAGGGGCTGATGAGCGTGACACGGAGTGCTGCCTCGTGTGCGAGCCGTGGCCTCGCTGGGTGCACCGAGTGGAGGCAGTTGCAAGATGGGTCTCGCGAGAGGCTCTTCCACAAGGCGTGGCCTCACTGGGTGCATGGGGCGTGGCCTCGCGGGGTGCATGGATGCTAGGCATGCCAAGAATAGTATCATTTGCCTCCTTGCGAGAAGATGGTGGCCCAAGGGCCTTGTGGCACAAATGCGTATTTAGGCGTTTAGGAGACCTTAGCATGTTCTTTGGACCTTTTATAAACATGGAATTTTGAGCATCTACAGATAAATTTCATTTAAATTGACTTATTTTTTAAAAAAATTAATTAATTCGAATTTTTGTCAAATTCTAGATAATTAATTGTGGTATTTTTGCAAATGAAATAAATTGTGGTATTTTTGCATAAATTTATAGACTTGCTCATATAGTAACATGATTAGGCCCATCCAATTATAACATGTTTGTTTGCACTATATGTGGTATTTTGGCAATTGGGCTTAGATGCATACAGTAGCCCATATGTTTGCTAGATATATGGATTTTTGCCAAATAAAATATTCATAAAATGATAGGTTTTATTTGGGTCCATTAGAAAATGTAAAGTATAAATTTCTCTCTTGTGGGTGATTCTACTTATGAATGCTCATTTGCTTTACATGACTATAGTGGGCATAATCAATTAATAAAATGAAGGCTTAAATTCCTGTCTTTTGGACCTTGTATGGAAGTAAGAGGGCCTTAGAAGTGGGAACGACATACTAGACCCAACCCTCCTCCATGCAAGCCCAATTGTTAAGGCTCATTTGTCTAAGTTAGACTTAATTGTATAGGTTCATTATATTAGTTAAACCTAAATATTGATTAGCAACAAATTAATTCTAGTTTAATTGAATTTGTTTCAATGTGACACTTTAAAATTAATAGGAAATTATAGGACTTTGGTTTTAAAAATTCTAATCTTATAATTTTTTGGGACAACCATAGTCATTAATTTTTTAAAATTAATAATAAAAATACTATTTTTTTTAATTTTATAATGAGATTATTTTAAGAATTATATTCGATCCCCACCGTTGGTTTAACTAAGTCAATAGCTTTATGGGGCCTCGAGACGCTTTGATTCGTTCCGCTACGAAAGATGTTCATTAGTTATTTTGACAAAGTTAGATTTCGAAAGATAGATAATTATAGGTCAAATTCTACTACACTCACCCCTACGGTGACTACTAGGACTAAATCTATTGATTATCGAAACCGTGGGTCTAGCTCATAAAATAAGAGATTTTGTTTTCTTATTTTGATCGAATAGTAGGTTGTTAATAATGGTGTCCATTATTAAATAGGTTTACAACTTTATTTAACTGGTGGTATTTTTTACTCTCACCAACCGGGACAAGGATATCATTGAATGGTTAAAAACCTAAAGAAATAGAGATATGATTATTTTGGTATTTTTTTCTCATATCTTACATATTTTGTATATATGTTGTGCTATTTCTTGAATTTTGTGTGAATAGGAGTTTTATTGAGCAAAAGTGATTGATTTCTATTTTATTGATATATTTTGAAAAACTATAGGTTAAAATTAAAATTAATCTTATTTTGATTAATATAAAGAGAGTAAATAATAAATATCTTATTTAAGATAAAGTTAATCTTGAATAAACTGATATTTATGTTGGTAGTTTTTAGTATGGTTGTGTCTACTCCCATCATTTCTCAACTTTCGATGGAGAAACTCACTGGAGAAAACTTCCTTAAATGGAAGCAAAACATCAACATTGTGTTGATTGGTGACAACTCCAATTCGTCTTGACTGAGGAATCCCCAGAAGTTCCAGTTGAAGGAGCAACCAAGTCTGTGAGAGATAAGTATAAGCGTTGGCAGGCGGCTAACAACAAGGCGCGGTACTACATGTTGACTACTATGGTTGACACTCTCAAGACAAAGATGGAGAATGTCGAGACGGCCTACGAAATCAGCTCCAATACATGTTTGATGCCAAGTCAGCGCAGACTCGTTTTGAGGCCACCAAGAAATATGCCAATGCTCGGATGGCATCTTCTCAACATGTTCACGGTCATCTGATCAAGATGACACACTACTTTCAAGAAGCTGAACTTCATGGAGCAACAATAGATGCAGAAACTCAAGTCGGCTTAATCTTTAATAGTCTCTCTCCAGCTTTCCTGCCATTCACCACCAACTATGTGTTGAATAAACTCAACTATGGTCTTACGCCGCTCATGAACGAGCTTCAGACTTTTGAGTCTATCATGGGTGGACCAAGTAAGGGAGCAAAAAAGAAGACAACTACTACTACTACCGCTGATCCAGCTAAGGCTGAAGCTAAACAAGATTTGTCTTTGAAAGCTAGAAACAAGAGGAAAGATGGACATAACTGCAACCCCAAGCCTGCAAAGGCTGCAAAGACAAGTGCACAACCAAATGCACAGACGCCTAAGGGGAAGAACAAATGTTTACCCAAAAAACGGCTGCTGATGATGTGGCAAGGATTTTTCACACGTGGTTGACACGTGGCAGAGTCAAGATAAGGAGGTGTTGTTCGATTATCGACCAGCTACACATTGCTTCGTCAAACCTCACGGTCAGATACGACCAGACTAGTCGCATGATTCGGTTTATTTCCTTAAAAGATTGTAATCTTGTAATAACTACGTTGATTATTTCCTCTTTATTGCCTTGATACATGGATATTAAGGATAGTTAAGGTCCATTGGCCCATGTAACCCCCCCCCCCCCCCCCCCCCCCTTGAGCCTATAAATATGCATGAAATAGCTCAAGGAATGGACTTTTTGGCTTTTTTATCTTTTTCCTGAATATTGAGAGAAAGAGCATACAATGCGATTATCCTCCAAATAGTTGTGTTTCCCCTAAGGCTTGTGAAACTCAAGAACCCTAGTTCTTTGATCATGGCATTGGGATTCAATATTAATAATAGCACTAAGTGGACGTAGGTCATTACCATTTATTGAGGCCAAACCACTATAACTCGTTTGTGTCTGTCTTTTACCATTAGATTACATTTTTTATTATTATCTTGTTTATTGTCGTATTCTTGACTCCGTGTCATTGGCTATATCGAGGGTCAACATTCTGGTGCTTTCATTGAGAGTTGAACTCAAGAAGTTGTAAGAAAATCTAATGGCAAAGACATCTAAGAAAGCTTGACCGACCGCTGGCACTGCATCATCTCAACCTCCTCCTCCAAATGTGGCGGAGAATGAACCACATCTAGAGTTTGAAGAGGAGGAGTTGGATACGGAAACACTGAGGGCAACACTGGGGGTGTTGCAGGAAGAGTTGGCCAATCTGATGGCCAATCAGGAGAATGCAGCGGAGACAATGGCGCTGCAGCAGAGAGAAATTGAACATCAGCGCCAAGAGCTGAGTGAGCGGCAGGCGAACATGGACCGTCGACAAAGGGATGCCATGGCCGCTCTCGAAGCAGCCATTCAATTAGCTCGAGGACAGGCTACGCCGGCCTCTCAGCCGGATCAGCCACCGAGTGCGCCACCACAGGGGGCTCCAAATCCCAGTCCTCTGCTCTAGCCAGCAAGCCCTCAAAGGCCGAAGCAGCAACCTGTGGCTCAAGATAATGTCCCAATTTGGGATCCTAAGTAGCAGCCCCCATCTCAAGTTGGTCGAGGCGATCCCCAGCGTCAGAGGCAGAGTAGGGCCGGGCAACCGCCTTGCAGCCCTAGACGCCCGGGGGACGAAGAGCCAAATCCACCGAGTAGGGGGAAGCGTCCTTCTGCCAATAGAAGGAACAACGAGTCAGGCTCTGCGGTCAGGGACCCCCCACGACATAATAATGCACGGGGGCCCAACGACTAGCGCAGGCCTCCCCCTGACGCTCGAGATATACCAGCCCGAGGAGGAAATAGCGTGAACAACCGGTCACGCCATAGTCGGCCACAGTTTAGAGATTGCCATGACTATAATGAAGTTGATTCTGGCAAAGGAAATGTTGGTCGGAGGAATGAGGAAAGAGGTGGAGACAGAAGCCCCCCACCTAGAGAAAATAGGCCGACGAGCCATAACACTAGGGGGTAACCCGGACAAAATAACATCTTTGATCGGCTAGGAGTTAGCGAGCAGAGACGCAGAGATGATGATTTGAGAGACGTGCTCAAAGACCAGTGTGAAAGGCATGATGAGTATGCTCCTCCTGCACCAGCAGCCCCAACAATCCCAGAAGCGGTTCAGGCTCAAATTGATGCTCTGAACCAGGCAGTACAACAGCTGGTCGGGGGCCAAATGTCCTGTTGGTTTTTATTGATCAAATCAGAGATTATACGCAGCGGAACAACAATCAAATTGTTAATTTAATCCCATAAGATTTCTAGATCTACTTCTTCACATGCATGTATATATTGAATTCAAGACATGAATAGAAAAAAATACCTCAGGTCCTTCCTTGCTGCTATCTTTTTGTATGGCAAAATCCTTGAGATCTCACACCAAGATCTTCCAAAATGTTCTCAGCACACAAAGAACGAGTGTGGGCTCACTATACAAATAATATGCAAAATCTATTTATCAGATGTTCTCAACACATGAGACCTGATAAAGTTTGGACCTAGGTTTTGTGAAGAACAGTGACTTTTGTATGTATCACTGTTCTCTTTCTCTGAGACAGATTTCAAGATATTTTTCTATCCCTGAAAAGTTACGTTCAGAAAAACTGATATCCTATATTTAATATATCCAATATATTAAAAATAAAATATTAGTTATTTTAAAAAATTTGAAAATAACTAATCAGTTATCAGATTTTGTTTAAATAATAATATTTTAATCATATTACAATATCTCATTATTTATTTAATATTTAAATAACTAAAATTGTGGAACCAAGAAACTGCTCAGAATCTCTTATGTGTGTAGCACAATGACTATGCATTGTGCTACACGTGTACCACATGCCAGGGGTGGCATGTGATTTTTCCCAATTTTTATTATTATTTAAATACCAAAACTCCTAAAAATAAATTAATTCAAAATTAATTATATTTTTGTTAAATCAAATAATTAATTAATTACACATAATTATACAATAATTATGTTTGATGCATAGAAAAATATTTTACTTATCAAATAAGTCATTTTGCCCATTTTTGTATCTACCTTTGTCAATGTTTGTTTGAGCCATTTCAGGGACCATGGACCTATAACATTAAGCTCCAATAAATTGAAACTAAATAATTAAACTCTTTAATTATAAAAGTTAATTTATTAATTCTGATATTTCTCCACTATAAATTCAGAATTTCACTATTTATGTTATAGATATACTTTTACATAAATCGTATCTTAAGTCGTCCATTAATATAATCATCTTGCAATAGTTCAACCCTCTAATTAATTAGTTCATAAATTAGAATGGAAGAATTACCATTTTACCTTTCTAATTTACTTCTTATTCCTTAAGTACCATTAATTCACTAGTGAATAATTAATCTATAATCTAATTATAGATTTGAGCTCAAAATCATTCAGTTCTAGAATTAACCCTTAAGGGAACTAATATACGATCCGTTAGGAAAGATTAGATTCTGTATTGTTGATACATGTTCCCAACCATCCATGATATTAAATCTCCAAAATAAAAGTCATTAGCCTCATTCTCCAAAATAAAATGAATCAAAAGATTTAATAAACATGAACAAGAGTTCATGAACACTCAGGATTTAGGTTGATCTATAAATGACCATCAGTTATGATATGAATTACAAGTCTTTATTGTTAAATGGTTTTTGGATAAAGACTTTAATTCATATCTGTCCATGTCATATATAATCATATTATATAAAGCACCTTTACCGATATGTCTTACCACATCAATAATCCGAATCTAGATTATTTGTATCATTATGATACTCAGTAAATCGTACTTACAACTCAAATTAAAGAATTCCATAACTTTAATTTGTTGTTGTTGACTATTTTATTCATTCATGTGATCTTAATTCTCTCGTACTAATAGAAGATCGCATCCTCAATAATGAATATGGAATTTTTCTGATATTTACAAAATTATTCAAACAATAATTTAACAATCTAAATATAACAATAATAATAAACCATTGTATTTATTTATTCACAGAAAAAACAAATGTCTTTTACATGCTTTTAGGACACACTCCTAACAATCTCCCACTTGTACTTAAAGCAAGTGAGGCATTTTTCTTAATCCCATATTACGTACATGACCCTCGAATTGCTTTGCAGGAAGCATCTTCGTAAACGAGTTTGCCAGAATGTGTTCTGATACGATTTCAGAATGGACACATCTCCTCTATGTACGATTTCTCTGACAAAGTGGTATTTTCGCTCTATATGCTTTCCCCTCTTGTGGCTTCTTGGTTCTTTAGAATTAGCCACTACTCCACTATTGTCACAATAAAGAACAAGTGGTTTCTCCACTTCTGGAACAACTTTTAGATCGGAGTAGAACTTTTTGAGCCACTCAGCCTCCTTAGCTGCTTCACAAGCCGCTATATACTCGGCTTCTATGGTGGAGTCTGCAATGTTGGTTTGTTTAATACTTAGCCAGACTAATGCTCCTCCTCCAAGAATAAACACTGATCCAGGTAGACTTTCTACTATCCTTGTCTGATTGAAAATCAGAATCAGTGTAACCAGTGGGGTTCAGGTCTCCACCTGAATATACAAGCATATAATCTCTAGTATTTTTAAGATACTTGAGAATATTGTTCACTGCAATCCAATGACTCAATCCAGGATTGGATTGATAATGGCTGACTATCCCTACTGCATAACAAATGTCAGGTCTTGTACATAACATGGTGTACATCAGACTGCCTACTACTAAGGCATAGGGATACTGTCTCCTGTCTTCCATTTCCTGAGGTATTTTGGGATACTGCTCCTTGGAAAGGAATACTCCATAATGGGTTGGCATATCACCCTTTTTGGAGTTTTGCTTGTTAAAGCGTTCTAGCACCTTATCAATATAAGTTGCTTGAGACAGTGCCTAAGTTTTGTTCTATCTATCTCTAAGAATCTTAATGCCCAGAACATACTTGGCTTCTCCCAAATCCTACATTTGGATTTGTTTAGCTAACCAGCTCTTTACCCTTGATAATGATGTTACGTCATTTCCAATCAGTAATATATCATCAACGTAAAGAACGAGGAATACTACTATACCATCTTTGATTTGTTTATAGACACAAGGTTCGTCAACATTTTGTTCAACAACCAAATGTTTTACTTGTGCCATCAAATCTAAGATTCCAGGATCTAGAAGCTTGTTTGAGTCCATGAATGGACCTAAGAAGCTTGCAAACATTTTGCTCTTTGACCTTTTAATTCGAACCCTTCTGGTTGAGACATGTATATGGTTTCGTCAAGGTAGCCATTCAGAAAAGTTGTTTTGACATCCATTTGCCAGATCTCGTAATCCATGCACGCAACTATGGATAAGAGTATACAAATGGATTTTAGCATGGCTAATGGAGAAAAGGTTTCTTCATAATCAACCCCTTCTTACAGGAGAAAAGGTTTCTTCATAGTCAACCCCTTCTTTCTGTGTGTAACATTTGGTTACAAGCCTTGCTTTGAAAGTCTCTACTTTCCCATCGATCCTCTTTTCTTCTTGAATATCCACTTGCAACCAATGGGTTTGATATTCTCAGGTGGATCTTCAAGAACCCAAACAGAATTGGAATACATCGATTCCATTTCTTGGTTCATGGCTTCTTGCCATTTTTCCTTGTCAGAATGATTCATTGCATCTTCAAATGTCAATGAGTCATCTTTGTTTGTGTCAAACACAAGCATTTGAACTTCGTGTTCATAGTGCATGGGTTACTTACTAACCCTCCTACTACGACGAAGTTCTCTACTATTCTGACTAGAACTAGCAGTTTCCTCTTGCCGTTTTTCATTGGTTATTGCTGGTGACTTTGCAACTTCATTCGAGACCATCTCCTCCGGTACAACCTTACTGCGAGGTTTGTGGTTATTAAAATAGTCTTATTCAAGAAAAGTTGCATTTGTCAATACAAATATTTTATTTTCTTTTGGACTATTGAAAATTCCACCTCTAGTCTCTTTGGAATATCCCACAAACATGCACACTTCAGAGCGTGATTCCAACTTCCCGGTCTTTCCTTTTAAGCACACATGCAGGACACCCCTAAATTCAAAAATGGCATAAACTAGGTTTACAACCATTCCATAATTCTATGGGTGTCTTTCGGATAGACTTAGATGGAACATCATTCAATATGTATAGAACACATTGAATCGCATAGCCCCAAAATGACAGTTGTAATGATGAGAAACTCATCATTCATCTAATCATATCTAATAATGTTTTATTCTGTCTTATTGAAACACCATTAAACTGTGACGTTCCAGGTACTGTGAGTTGGGATTGAATGCCATGCTCACGCAAATGGTCCTCGAATTCATAATCCAAGTACTCTCCTCCTTGATCAGATCGAAGAGCTTTTAGTGATTTACCTAATTGCTTTTCAGCCTCTGCTTGAAATCCTTTGAACTTTCCAAAAGTTTCAGATTTTCTTTGCATCAAGTATAGGTAATCATATCTTGAATAATCGTCAATGAAAGTGGCGAAATATTCATAGCCTCCTCTTGCTTGTAGATTAAGTGGACCGCAAACATCTATATGTACTAGCTGAAGTGGTTTTGTGGATCTTGAACCTTTAGCAGAGAAAGGTCTCTTGGTCATTTTGTCTTCTAGACAGGATTCACAAATAGGGAGAGATCCAATAGATAGTTCTCTTAAAGGACTATCCTTTACAAGCCTATTTATTCTGTCTAGACCGATATGGTCCAATCTCAAATGCCACAGATATGTTTCACTATCGGAATCAGTTTAATAGATCTAGGATTAGCTGTTTTAAATAATTCAGAATTATAAAAATTTGTCATTCATCATAAGTATGTTAACTTTGTTTATCCCAAAGCATTTGCATAACAAGTAAATAGATAAATTTCTTTAAATAATAACTACTTTATTAATAAAAGAAATAAATGTTATGCAAAATTAGAAATAAGTTTCTAAACATTAATAATCACAATTATTAACAATAAACTAAATTTCTAGATTGTAGTTTTCTTTGTTTAAAGAAATCTAAAATTTCTAAAACAAAATAGAGAAATTTAAATTGTTCAACTAACAATAAAATTACTAAATAAAAACTACTCTCCAACTCCTCTAGCTCTTTACTTGCTATTCAAATCCTCATAAGATTCTTCCTCCTTTTCAGGCATCTGATTCTGCGAAAGGAAAAACAAAAGAAAAATAGATTAGTGGCATATATTTTTGAATCTACTATCCAAAATTTGAATCTTATATTCATAGTATTTGAATCTATTATTCAAAGTTGAAAAATATATGTAAATCTTATTTACCTTTTTCGTTTGATATAAACGATGACACTCAGCAAAGACTTCCTCTGTCATTGCTCGCCACATCTCATGTGCTGAGTCATAGTGTATATATTTTTCCTTTGTTTCGTCAGGCATGGTTGAAAGCATGCAATAATGTGCCAACCGAACAGTTTTCTTCCAATTTGCATATTTTTCTTCTGCTTCATAGCTAGTAGCCAGAGGTGGTTCTATTGGAGGTTTTTCACAGACAGTTGACATCATCTTCTTATAAGAAAAAATAGTCAACATGCCTCAAAACCAGTGATGCATATTTTCAGGTTCAAAAACCAAGGATTTGAGAAAGACATCGGTGTGTAATTCACCAATAGACATTTTTGCTGGCAATAAATAAATACAAATAAATATTATTATATTTAGAAAAATAATCATCAAAGTTTCGGAAATTAAACGTGATGCATGAGCACAATTAAAACACATAAATAAATATTAATTTCTACGATAAAATTTTCTAACAATTAAAGTGCCGCCTTAGGGTCGGTCAAATTAATTTTAGAGAATTTATACGACATTCTTATCTTTATTGTTTAAAACTTAAAATAACTCTTTATTTTATCTTTTAAACATTAAAGTACTGCTTAGTTTGGTCAAGTTATGATTATCCACTGCAAAAGCTTAATCATAACTTTGTGAGTGTAACCCATTATTTTGGAGTTCATGACTTAACTTAGGACATGCCGCCTTAGGGTCGGTCAAGCCTAAAATACATCATTAGTTCCTATCTTTGTAAGAAATACAACATTGCTATTGATATGTCTAGACACCTTCCTTAGGGGGACGAAAACAAAGCCGTCGCGAGGCGCTATTCATATCTCGCGGTGTTATATTAATAATGGAGACCACGGGTTATGTTTGAGATATAAACCCTCTCCCACTCACTATTTTGAAATAGGTGTTTTTAACCTAATTAATTGCAAATTAATTATAACATCTTTAAACCTTATGAACATAATTAAAATTGGAAAGAAAGCGAGTTTCTAGGTCCATATCCAATTTTAAATTACCAATTATGTTCATCTAAACTTTACTAAAAAAAACACTTTTAAAATAAAGTTGGTTTAAAGAAATTAAGTCATAAAGACTTAAAATTAGTGTGATATTTTTACAAAGTTTTCAAAAATAAAACTAAGTAATTTATATTCAATTGATTTCGCAAAACAATTCATATAAACATATAGGACAATCCTAATAATCATGTTTCTACTAATGAGATGCATGATTATGACTGTGTGAGTTTTTATGTATGGCATAAAATGCATGAACATGTTATCAATCACATGAAAATAATTATTTAAATAAATAAATATTGAACCGGGTGCTTTTGGGTATTTCTAATTTTAGAACCACTTTATAAAATTAAAAAAAATAATAAATAAAACCGCCTTGATCTCCATCGGGCTTCTTTACTTTACTGTCGGTAGGATATGTGTCGTTGTTGGTCCAGAATAATAATAAGAAAACAATTTTCTAATTATTTTGATTAATTAAAATAAACTTTTAAATAATCATTATTTTTCTTTTTAATTAAAATTAGAAACTGAAATATTTAATTAAAATCTGTTATTTTTAAAATTAAATTTTGAAATAAGATTTTCAAAAAAAGTTTGTTAGAATAACAAAATTATCACATTATTTAAATATCAAATTTCTAATAAATAGGATATTTAACATTTTAAAATTTTAAAAAAATAACAAAATAATTTCAGAAAAATAATAAAAAAAAATCTGGACCAGTAGGACGGGGACACGTGACGTCAAATGAGGCTGTCGGAGCTGGACTGTACAGAACTGTACGGACGTCCATACGACGTCCCGGCAGCGGCTCAGAGGGTGGCCTCGGAGGAGCGGTGGCTGAATTCTGAATCCCGGGCTCCGTTCTGACTTTTGTGGGATCGGAATTACAATTTTATGATGTCAAAAACCAAATAAAATTACATAAATCCTATGCTCTTTAATGGCTTACACAATAATCTAATCATAAACAAATCCTAACCCAAAAACACCATACAATTAACGATTCAACATTCTCATGCATTCAATCATATTAAGCCATCCACTCATTCATCAAAATAAATAAATGCATAAAAGTAAACTCACATAGATTCAATTTATATATGTGTGTGTGTGTAAAGATGGCTCTGGTACCATTTGTTGGTTTTTATTGATCAAATCAGAGATTATACGCAGCAGAACAACAATCAAATTGTTAATTTAATCCCATAAGATTTCTAGATCTACTTCTTCACATGCATGTATATATTGAATCCAAGACATGAATAGAAAAAAATACCTCAAGTCCTTCCTTGCTGCTATCTTTTTGTATGACAAAATCCTTGAGATCTCACACCAAGATCTTCCAAAATGTTCTCAGCACACAAAAAATGAGTGTGGGCTCGCTATACAAATAATATGCAAAATCTATTTATCAGATGTTCTCAACACATGAGATCTGATAAAGTTTGGACCTAGGTTTTGTGAAGAACGGTGACTTTTGTATGTATCACTGTTCACTTTCTCTGAGAGAGATTTCAAGATATTTTTCTATGTCTGAAAAGTTACGTTCAGAAAAATTGATATCCTATATTTAATATATCCAATATATTAAAAATAAAATATTAGTTATTTTAAACAATTTGAAAATAACTAATCAGTTATCAAATTTTGTTTAAATAATAATATTTTAATCATATTACAATATCTCATTATTTATTTAATATTTAAATAACTAAAATTGTGGAACCAAGAAACTGCTTAGAGTCTCTTATGCGTGTAGCACAGTGACTGTGCACTGTGCTACACGTGTACCACATGCCAGGGGTGGCATGTGATTTTTCCCAATTTTTATTATTATTTAAATACCAAAAATCCCAAAAATAAATTAATTCAAAATTAATTATATTTTTGTTAAATCAAATAATAAATTAATTCTCAATTAATTTATTGCACATAATTATATAATAATTATGTTTGATGCATAGAAAAATATTTTACTTATCAAATAAGTCATTTTGCCCATTTTTGTATTTACCTTTGTCAGTGTTTGTTTGAGCCATTTCGGGGACCATAGACCTATAACATTAAGCTCCAATAAATTGAAACTAAATAATTAAACTCTTTAATTATAAAAGTTAATTTATTAATTCTGATATTTCTCCACTATAAATTCATAATTGCACTCTTTATGGTATAGATATACTTTTACAGAAATATTTTCTTAAGTCGTCCATCGATATAACCATCTTGCTATAGTTCAACACTCTAATTAATTAGTTCATAAATTAGAATGGAAGAATTACCATTTTACCTTTCTAATTTACTTCTTATTCCTTAAGTACCATTAATTCACTAGTGAATAATTAATCTATAATCTAATTATAGATTTGAGCTCAAAATCATTCAGTTCCAGAATTAACCCTTAAGGGAACTAATATACGATCCATTAGGAAATATTAGATTATGTATTGTTGATACATGTTCCCAGCCATCCATGATATTAAATCTCCAAAACAAAAGTCATTAGCCTCATTCTATGAAGAGACCTTAACGAATGAATCAAAAGATTTAATAAACATGAACAGGAGTTCATGAACACTCACGATTTAGGTTGATCTATAAATGATCATCAATTATGATATGAATTACAAGTCTTTATTGTTAAATGGTTTTTGGATAAAGACTTTAATTCATATCTGTCCATGTCATATATAATCATATTATATAAATCACATTTACCGAGATGTCTTACCACATCAATAATCCGAATCTAGATTATTTGTATCATTATGATACTCAGTAAACCATATTTACAACTCCAATTAAAGAATTTCATAACTTTAATTTGTTGTTGTTGACTATTTTGATTTATTCATGTGATCTTAATTCTCTCGTACTAATACAAGATCACATCCTCAATAATGAATATGGAATTTTTCTGATATTTACAAAATTATTCAAACAATAATTTAACAATCTAAATATAACAATAATAATAAACCATTGTATTTATTTATTCACAGAAAAAACAAATGTCTTTTACATGCTTTTAGGACACACTCCTAACATGTCCCACATAGAGTACGACCAGAGGAGAGGCACTCCGTTTGTGCAAAGAATTGTTGTGGCAGATACCCCCAACAAATTCAAAATGCTTGTACTGCCTAACTTTGATGGGTACGGAGACCCAGTATCTCATGTCAACAAATTTGAGATACCAATGGATATACAGAAAGTGTCAGAAGATGTCCGCTGCAGGATCTTCCCCGCAACACTATCTGACACCGCCCAGGAATGGTTCTTTAAGTTCCCTCCTGCTAGTATAGTATCCTGGGAGATGCTCGTGAAGGAATTCTACGGACAATTCTATGCGGGTCGCGTACACTCTACTGAGGCTAACCAGCTAGTGGAAATACGCCAAAAAGAGGGAGAACCCTTGAAGGAGTACCTTCAGCGCTTTATGCGAGCAACGGCTAGAGCCAAGACAGTGGGCGACGAAGGAAAAATGATGGCCCTAACTGCTGGGGTTAGACGCCATTCTCCCCTCTGGAGTAGCCTAAGAAAAAATGGGGTAAGAAGTACCCAGGAGTTTTTAGATCAAACTGATCGATATATCAAGCTTGAGGACGCGATTTCCAATGAGGGAAAATCGCCAACGAAGGACAAAGGGCCAAAGGAAGAACCCGCCAAGGCCGCCAACGGGCTGGAGAAACCCAATGGCAATGGGAACGGAAATGACAGGAATGGTGGAAATCGGGCGAGCAATGAGCCCTCAGCTTCTGAGAATAAACACCCCAAAGGCAATAGATACGAGCCAAGATTCACCAACTACACGACCCTTGTCGAAAGTCGAGCAGAGGTCTATCAGGCGACCAGCTCTAGTACTCCTTATAAGCGACCCGCACCTATAAGGAAGGATATCTCCAAGAGAGATACCACAAAGTTCTATCATTTTCACAATGACTACGGGCATGACACTAATGAATGCAACCAGTTGAAGGACGAAATTGAGTTCCTGATCAGGCAGGGACATCTAAGGAGATATGTGAGAGCTGCAGGAGGGTCTCAGCGAGAGGCTCAAGGTGGCAACGAGTAGGCGCCTGCACGCCAGCGCTTGCCACCTTTACAGCCAGCTCCTGTGGCAGGCACTTTACTCACCATCTGCGGCAGCCCACACCTTGCAGGAGACAGTGGGAAGGCAAGGTAACGATACACTCAAACCCTATGACATGACCAGGACATCAAGATGATGAGTGTGGAGGATCGAGCGCCAAAGAAGGCTCGAACAGAGGAGGAATTGATAACCTTCTCTAAGGATGATGCCCAGCACGTACGATTCCCACACTCCGATCCGCTAGTTGTTGACGTGCAAATTGCCAACATGATGGTAAAGAGGGTGTTGGTTAACATAGGAAGCTTGGTCAACATCCTATACAAGTCCTCATTGGAAAGAATGAAGTTGTCTGTTAAAGATTTGGAGCCATGCAACCAAACCATCTATGGTTTTTTCTGGCGAAGGGCTCGCCCTAACTGGGTCAATTAGGCTTCCAATTACATCAGGTACTGCACCTGCTAACAGGACATTACTCACTACTTTCATAGTAGTTGATTGTCCTTCAGCATATAATGCTGTGATTGGAAGGCCAATTTTGGTCGACCTACGAGCCGTTACCTTGATATGGCACCTGGCCATGAAATTCCCAACCGACGCAGGGATAGGATGCGTGTTGGGGAATCAACGAGAAGCGAGGGAATGCTACAACGCCTTGATAACTAAGGTGAAGAAAGGTGTATCGAGGGAAGTTGTCGGAAAAGAGTTACAAATGGCGACTGATGTACAAGCCCAATCAGGTGATGATGTCACCAAATAGGGCGTTGCCCAAAGTGAGGACAGAGATTGAGATCCTCGCTTTGGGGATTTTGAGGAAGAGATAGGACCCATCGAGGACCTTGAAGAGGTCTAACTCGATGAAGAAAATCCGACCAGGGTTGTGAAAGTCGGTAAAAACTTAGAGACAACAACAAAACAAGCACTGGTGGAATTTTTGAAGAAAAACCAGGAGGTCTTTGCCTGGTCGCATAAAGACATGGTTGGAATAGACCCTGTAGATAGACAAAATTTTTCCACCGGTACAACAAAAAAGGAGGTTGCTCGACAAAGATAGATCAAAGGCCTTGAAAGAAGTAATCGAGAAGCTTAAGGAGAATGGATTCATCAGAGTAGCGTTTTATCCATCATGGTTCTCTAATCCCGTGCTAGTTCCCAAGCCGAATGGCAAATGGCGAACATGCGGGGATTCACAGATCTTAATAAAGCCTGCCCTAAAGATTGTTTCCCACTCCCCAGGATCGACCAACTGGTCAATGCCACTGCAGGGCACGAGATTCTCTCATTCATGGATGCATACTCCGGGTATAATCAGATTAGTATGCATCCTCCTGATGAGGATCACACTAGCTTTCGGACTGACACGGGGCTTTACTGTTACAAAGTAATGCCCTTCGGTTTGAAAAACGCTAGTGCGACTTACCAGCGACTGGTCAACCACATGTTTAGGGAGTTGATCGGCACAAACATGGAGGTTTATGTTGAAGACATGCTGGTTAAGTCAAAGAAGGCAGAAGAGCATATAGGGGACTTGCAAGAATGCTTCAACGTCTTGAACAAATATTAGGTGAAGCTGAATCCCCTCAAATGCTCCTTTGGAGTAGGATCAGGGAAGTTCTTGGGATTCATAGTGAACTCATGAGGAATCGAGGCCAATCCTGAGAAGATCAAGGCCCTGGTCAATATGAAATCGCCAACAAAGATCAAAGATGTTCAAAGTTTAACCAGGAGGATTGCTGCTCTCAGTAGATTCATTTCCAAATCAACGGACAAGTGTGTCCCATTTTTTAATCTACTCAGAGGCAACAAGAAATTCGAATGGACGGAGGAGTGTGAGCACGCATTTCAAGCCTTGAAGACTCACATGGCGAACCACTAATTCTAACAAAGCCAGTCGATAAAGAAACTTTGTTCATCTACTTGGCGATCACAGAATATGTTGCTAGCGTTGTCTTAGTCAGAGAAGAAGAAGGCGTGCAGAAGGCTGTTTATTATGTAAGCAAGAGGCTTTGGAGCGGAGCTGCGATACCCACCTATTGAAAAATTAGCCTATTGCTTAATTTTAGCCTCTAGGAAGCTGCGGCCCTACTTTCAAGCTCACCCAATCACGGTTCTGACCGACCAGCCTCTACAGCAAGTTCTCCAAAAGCCAGAAGCCACAGGAGATTATTGAAATGGGCAGTCGAACTTGGGCAGTTCGATATCTCTTACTTGCCACGAGCAGCAATAAAAGGGCAAGCCCTAGCTGACTTCATCACAGAGTTCACTGGGCCTCCAGATAACGAGCAGTCAGAAACACCTGAAGAGCCTGAGCCTCAAAACTGAGCTCCCTCATGGAAGTTATTTACAGATGGTTCTTCTAACGAGCACCACGCAGGAGCAGGAGTGATTTCACTGCGCAATCAGGTTTGACTTCACTGCTTCTAACAACGAGGCTGAGTATGAAGCATTGCTCGTTGGGTTATGATTGGCCAGGGACATGAACATAAAGGCACTTGACATCTTCAGTGACTCTTAGCTGGTAGTAAATCAGATCATGGGAGAATACTAGGCCCGAGATTTAAAGATGGTTGCTTACTTAAACAAAACGAAGGATCTATTAGCACAGTTTGACAAATACACCCTTCAGCAAGTACCTCGTGATTAGAATTCAAATGTTGATGCTTTAGCCAAATTAGCAAGTGCGAAGGATGCTGACACTCTGAACATAGTGCCAGTTGAACGAATGTTTGTCCCAAGCATCCAAGCAGAGGAGACTAATTTGGTAATCCAGGCGGCGGATACATGGATGACACTTACATAGAGTATCTGACGCAAGGCGTGTTACCGACGGATAGGAACAAAGCCAGGACCCTTCAGCGGCAGGCTGCTAGGTATATCCTGGTCGATGGAATGTTGTACCGAAGGGGATACTCAATGCCACTCCTCAGATGTATTTCGAAAGAGAAGGCCAAGGAATTGATGAAAGAGGTACACAAAGGCTTTTGTGGGGACCACGCTGGGGGGCAAAGCTTATCAAAAAAGATCCTAAGGCAAGGATACTTCTGGCCAACAATGAATGAAGACTCAATGGAATTTGTGCCGAGGTGCGACAAGTGCCAGAGGTTCTCCAAGATTCTACGAGCAACCCCTAATGAGCTGAAACAGATACAAAGCCTGTGGTCGTTCGAAGTTTGGGGTATAGATTTAATCGGATCTCTGCCCACAGGAAAGGGTGGCATCAAATATGTTGTGGTTGCCGTCAATTACTTCACTAAATGGGCTAAAGCCGAGCCGCTCGCAACCATAACGACCAAGAAAGTGTTGAATTTTGTGGTCAAAAACATCGTATGTCGTTATGGATTGCCAAGGAAAATCGTCTCAGACAACGGCACGCAATTTGATAGTGATCTGTTCACATATTTTTGTGAACGACATGGAATTATCAAAAGCTTTTCTTCAGTTGCTCATCCCCAAGCAAATGGACAAGTCGAAGCAGTCAATAAAATGCTAAAGGATACTCTAAAGAAAAGACTTGAAGAGGCTAAGGGGGCATGGCTGGAACAATTACCTGAAGTCCTTTGGTCGTACAGAACTTCCCACCGATCAGCAACAAGCCATACTCCATTTTCCTTGGCTTATGGGTATGAGGCTATGTTGCCTGTAGAGTTAGATCCGCCGTCACATCGAAGAATAACGTACGATCAAGGCTCTAATAGCCAGCTATTGATGGAGTCCCTGGATTTGGTTGATGAAAAGCGTGAGCAAGCCCAACTTCAAGTAGCAGCTTACCAACAAAAAGTCACCCGGTATTTCAATTCTAAGGTGCGTGAAAGGAAATTCAATGTCGGAGATCTAGTACTTCGAAGAGTTTTCCTTAACACTCGTGACCAAACTGCTAGAGTACTTGGGCCTAATTGGGAAGGACCATACCAGATTGAAGAATTCCTCCATCCAGGCACCTATAAACTTCCTCGCTTAAATGGAGATCGCATTCCTCGCTATTGGAATGGAGAACACCTGCGCAAGTACTACCAATAAACAATTCTTCTTAAAGAATTGGCTTGTATTAATTTTACTTTTTACAAGTTATGAAAAAGGGTTGGTCATTTTACGTGGTTGATCGCTTATAAGTGTAAGATCTTGTTGATCACTCTTACATACATGTTTTGTCCATTTATTATGAGAAATATAAGGGACTATGCGCAGCCAGTCATTCTTGCCAATTATTGTATTTATTGAAAGTATTTGCTCATTACGTGTGTTGTTTTGCTGTATTATCGTTTAAAAAATTCTTTGTTCCGAGCAGTAATGTTCAAACAAGTTTTGGTCAAGGCAAGTGACCAAGGACCTAAAGCTCCTCAATCACTTGGGGGGCATATAAGGCATCTAGTAAGCAAAGCATATCAAAAGGGATGTAAACACATGAGCAAAATAAGTGAAAGCATGCTACAGTACTTAGAGTATTTTTCAAAAATTTTGTATCATGAATGTTGACCCTCAATTTGGCCAACGACATGGAGTCAAGAATACGACAAGAAACGAGATAATAATAAAAAATGTAATCTAATGGTAAAAGACAGACACAAACGATTTATAGTGGTTCGGCCTCAATGAATGGTAATGACTTACGTCCACTTAGTGTTATTATTAATATTGAATCCCAATGTCGTGATCAAAGAACTAGGGTTCTTGAGTTTCACAAGCCTTAGGGGAAACACAACTATTTGGAGGATAATCACACTGTATGCTATTTTTCTCAATATTCAGGAAAAATATAAAAAAGCCAAAAAGTCTCTTCCTTGAGCTATTTCATGCATATTTATAGGCTCAAGGGGGGTTACATGGGCCAATGGGCCTTAACTATCCTTAATATCTTTGTATCAAGGCAATAAAGAGGAAATAATCAACGTAGTTATTACAATATTACAATCTTTTAAGGAAATAAACCGAATCATGTGACCGGTCTGGTCGTATCTAACCATGAGGTTTGACGAAGCAATGTGTAGCTAGTCGATAATCGAACAACACCTCCTTATCTTGACTCTGCCACGTGTCAACCACGTGTGAGAAATCCTTGCCACGTCATCAACAACTGTTTTTTGGGTAAACAACAAGAAAAACAAGAAGGTAAAGGTAAGTGTTTTCACTGCAAAGAGAATGGGCATTAGAAACATGATTGCCACAAGTTTCTAGCAACGAAAAACAAAGGTAATGATTATAGTTCATTTATCTTAGAAACATGTGTTTTAGAGAATGATAAATTTGTTTGGATTATTGATTCTAGATCTACTAACCATGTTTGCAACTCTTTACAACTTCTTGAATCGTGGGAGGAAGTGGACAAAGGCGCCTTTAAGCTTAGAGCTGGGAACGAAGTGTTTGTTGCGATCCAAGCTAGAGGAAGAGCTTGTCTGAAGTTCATAAATAAATACTTAATTTTGAGAGATGTATTTTTATTCCGGATTTCAGTAGAAATTTAATTTCAGTTTCCATGTTGCAATTAGAACAATTTGTTATGACTTTCACAAGTTCTAATATATCTATTTCTTTCAATGTATCACAATTGTGTATTGCATGTTTGGAAAACAAGCTTTATATTCTACGACCTAACAAACCCATCACTCTTAACAATGATTTATTCAAAGTAGCTAAGCCTAGGACCAATAAATGTCAAAAGACCAAAAATGACAACATGACGTATTTATGGCATTTGAGACTAGGTCACATTGGCTATGATAGAATTCAAATACTTACAAAGGACGGGCCTTTGAGGGAACTCACCTTAGGTGAATTATCTGTCTATGAATCTTGTCTAGAAGGCAAATTGACCAAGCGTCCATTCTCTGCAAAGGGTGATAGGACCAAAGAACCACTTGGACTTGTTCATTTAGATGTTTGTGGACCTTTGAATATACAAGCCAGGAGTGGTTTTGAGTATTTCCTCACTTTCATTGACGACTACTCTAGATACTCATGTCTTTACCTATTGCTTAGAAAATCAGAAATATTTTCAAAGTTTCAGGAATTCTTGGCTATGGCTCGGAACCAATTAAGTAAAATGTTAAGATCTTGCAATCTGATAGGAGTGGAGAATATTTGGATATGCAGTTCCAAGATCATTTAACTGAACTTGGGATTTTATCACAACTTACTGCCCCGGGTACTTCGCAACAAAAGGGTATAGTGGAATGCCGGAACAGAACTTTATTGGAAATGGTTAGATGCATGCTTAGTTACTCAACTCTACCAACTTTGTTCTGGGGACATGCAATTGAAACCGCGAATGACATTCCGAATGTCATGCCGTCTAAATTATTTCCCAAAACACCTTTAAAACGCTAGAATGGTCGTGAACCTAGTTTACACCATTATAGAATCTGGGGTGTCCCACCCACGTCCAAAGGAAAAATGAAGGAAAGCTAGAACCACGAACTGAAGTTTGCATGTTTGTTGGCTATCCTAAAGGTACTCGGAGTGGACTTTTCTATGGTCATTCAAAAAGGAAAGTGTTTACTTCTTCAAATGCTACTTTTCTAGAAAATGACTATGTCCAAAACTTCAAACCACGCAGCAAAGTAGTTTTAGAGGAGATGGTTGAAGAATTGACTCCAAGTTGTAATAATTTTACTATTATATATTTATATATATAGGTGCACTCTTAATGGTTACTACCATGGATAGTTACTTTAATATTAAACATTGAATTAAGATCAATAGTCTATATTTATAGTTGTTAATTAATATTTCTAAAAATAAATTTTGATTATTTCAAATTTTTGGAAGGGTTACCTGATGAAAAACGTGTATTTATTATGAAAATATAATATTGTAAATTTTTTATTTTTCAAATGCATGTCAATTTTAAATATAGCTAATGTCTCTTATTGGTTGGAAACAACATTAATTATGGCAAAAAAAAAAAACTAAATTCGAAATTAATGTAGAAAAAAAATATTTATCTGTTGGTAACTTGCTATACCAAGTCATTATATTGTCACATCATCATAATTGTTAGTACATATCTATAGGTAGTAACGATTGACAAGTCTTTCATATATATATAAATAAGACTTCTCAATGGTTATTACTTATGGATGGTTACCATAAATCACCAAACAAATTTTTGATGAGGAATGATTATAATGATGATGAAAGTAAATAAATAAAATCAATAATTTCAATTTTTTTAGATTAGTTAGACAATAAACATTAGTTAGAAAGATAATGGTCACATTAATTCCAAAATGATTTTTTTTTTCTCATGAAATGGATAAAAGTAATGAATTAAGAATGAAAAAGAAATGGAGAATGAATATTAAATAAGATTTTTTTTTATTCTTTAATTAATAAATATGTGACCGTCGTGTCATGAGGTAACCATTCCAAAAGTTTGCAAAAATCAAAATTTATTTTTAGAAATATTAATAAATAATTATAAATATGGATTGCTGATTTAAATCTAATGGGTAATATTAAAGTAACCACCCATGGGTAGTAACTATTAAGAGTGCCCTATATATATATATATTATACCATCTTGGTTTTCTATAATGAAAATACATAGTGTACATCTCTCTCAGAAAAATGTTGAGCCAAACCTTTTCTATAATGCTAGAATTGAGATTTTGCATTAATTTACGGTTGTATGTTGAATAGCAAATTCTAGTGATATAAAGCTTTACTACCAACCACATTTATAGAATTAATACAAGAAATGAAGTAGCATATAAATAATTGAATATGATTTTACAATGATGATTATTTAATCAATATACTAATTTTAAATTTTATTTAACTAAATTTATTTGTAAATTAAATTTTAATATCATACAACATTTGTTAAAAATATATTAAATTAAAATAGTTTTTCAGATTCAATTCTAACAATCATATATTTTATTTGTGTTATATTTTTAGATTTTCTACTCGTTACAAATTCAATTTTTTAAAACTAAAAAACAATTTACACAGAACCAATCATATTTTAAAAAATATGTTTTCAGACACTAAATACAGATTTTCATTTCAGAATTATATTATTTTCATGAACCAATCAGACCAATAATTTTTTTGAATTCTGGTATTTTTTAATAATGTGGCATGGTAGTTATGTAAATAAAATTTCTTTAAGTTTTTTTATAATTTAATATAGGCTTATTATGATTTTTTTCCCAAACTATTACCAATCCAAATCATGCTCCTGGATTTTTCAACCTGTTAAAAATTCTCCTGAATTATTCATGTTACTGAATTGTGGGACTTCAGTTCAATTTTGCTAACGGAATAATGATGTAGCAGTTTGAGCGTCAATGTGGTATTGTCACGTCAATGTCTCGTTTATAATTTAAATAATAAATAAAATTCTTACACTCCGAACTATTATTATTATCAAATCGTGCCTTCCGAATTTTAAAATTTTAAAATTAAATAAATTTTTGAATATTAAAAAAAAGAAAAAAATTTATTAAACTAAAAATCAATTGAAATTAAAAAAAAATTAAAGTGACAAAAAATTAGCTTAGGTGTTGGGCATGCATCTGAGTGAGCTTGAAGTTGGCTGGGTAGCGACATCATTGACAGGCTGGGCTCGTGCAAATTCCCCATACATTTAGCTTTGGGTTTTTGATTATGTTGTTAATATCATTTTAAAATGTGTATGAATTTGAGATATTAAAATTTTGAATTGTATATGTTGATAATTTTTTTTTGGTTTTGTTTTTGTTGTGATAAATTGATGAGTGTTGTTGAGATTGTTTAGTTAGTGCAAAAATGACGGAAAGTAAAAGAAAGTAAGAAAAAGTGAAAGAAAATAAGAAAAAAAATTTAACATAGTTTTGTTTTTATTTTATTTTGTGTGATTTAATTTAAATAAATTTTTAGTTTAATATTTTTTATCTTTTTAATATTTAAAATATTGTGTAAATTTTAAAATTTTGAATTAGAGGAACATGATTTGGTAGTAGTAATAGTTTGTGATAAAATCATATTTATTCTTTAAATTATACATGTGACATTGCCACAACAAGTAAAGAGACACATCATATCATATCATTAGCATTAGACAAAATTAGACGAAAGTCACACTTTACAATTATATGAATAATTCGGCTAATTTTTAACTATCCAAAAAATATCAAAATCAGCATACATGTATAGGTGATAGTTCGGGTCAAAAATCTTAAATAGCGTTAAATATAATTATAAGTACCTAGGTGAAAAGTTCCCTAATTTTAATCGACGGTTCATACATTGCTCATTTTGTAAGGGCAAATTTGATAAAATGAGTTAAATTGGGGAAAGAAATGAAATGAGGCATAATCTGGTATGCATGGATTCAGGCAGTTTCTGGTATGTTAACCGTTCAAACTTCTGTGGAAGCACAACCATATAATCAAATCAAACTCTCTCTATTCTCTTTCTCTGTTCTTTTCGCATGGAGCTCTCACTGTCTCTGGGAGGTCCAACTATATTCCCTCGTTACAGGGCCTCCTATTCTTCTACCAGGCTCACAACCCAATTCTCCAACTTCCCATCAAAATTCTCGACCAAGAAATTTCATCAAACACTTGGGTTGTACAGCCCGAGTAGGTGCTCAAAATCTTTATTAAATGCCCACCAATGGAGAAATTCCATCCGGGTAATGCTTCATTTCGCTCAAAAACTTCACATTAGCCTTGCAAATTGATTAGTGGGTCGACTTGGTTTTTCCTTGTCAGAATCCATAATGAGGATTATAGATTGTTTCTCTGAGAAATCTCCAACTGGGTATTTTGAGTTCGTCTTAAAGAATTTTAATAAT